>NC_083350.1:4343750-5602500 GCF_030254825.1 Meriones unguiculatus | reverse complement strand
TTAATGGGAAACACTAAAATGCCTTTGATATTTCACTCCAACCCCATTTTAGACTAAAGCAAACTTCTTTTGTGAGGCAGGTGACTGTCAACATCACTCACCAGTATGGTATGAATTAAACCTTTAGAAGTTCTTCAAATTACACTTTCAGCTCAAGACATTCCCCCAAGCCCTCAGTGGTAAACAATACTTTTTAAAACCTATGAGCACTGCCAACAAAAATTAAGTTTGTGACAATTTGTATGTCTAGACAGTTACTTTTTAAAAATGCCAGCAACTGGCCAAGCAGTGGTGGCATACACTTTTAATCCCAGCCCTTGGGGGGCAGAGGCAGGCAGAGATCTCTGTAGCCTGGTCTACAGAGCAGTTCCAGGGCAGCTAAGGCTACACAGAGAAACCCTGTCTTAGAAAGCCAAATCAAACCAAACCAAACAACAGAAAAAAAAAGCTAGCAACTTATCTAATGCTTGCTACAATGGCCCTGACATAATATTAATGCAAGTATCAGCTAAAAAGGAAAGAATCTCAAGAGATTAAAAAAAATTATAAGAACAAGCTTAGCATAGAATAATAATAAAAAAAAAAAAACATAACGTGCATAAATAGTTAGAGATGAGAAAAGAACCTGGAGAGTAACAAGTAAGAGACAAGTACTTTTTGTTGTTTTGTTTTTTGAGACAGGGTTTCTCTTTGTAGCACTGTGTATCCTAGAACTCACTTTGTAGATCATGCTGACCTCAAACTCAAGAGATCCACTTGCCTCTGCCTCCTGAGTGCCAGGATTAAAGGTGTGCGCCACCACACTCAGCAAGGCACATTATTAAACAATATATACTTTTAAAGCAGCTAACTTCCAGCCTCACACTGTACTACACACGTAGCTCATTCTAGGATGAAAACACTACAGCACCCATCTTCCTGATGTGACCATCAGGAATGTGGCTACATCACTGTATGTCCTTCTCATTATTTGTAATTACCTGTACTAAGTTATATGGTACAGATATCTGTTTCGTTATAATTATCCAAAAATCAATAGTTCTCTAATTAAAATTATAAACAGTGAAACTCTCTTAAAATAACTCCCTCTGACCAATTCCCACGCCCCTTTATTCTGAAACAGTTAATTTACTTCCCACACTCCCTTCTTTCCTCCTTCCTTTGCTACCCAAAAACTGGCAAATCATACAAGTTTTTAAGGAGGGTGGGGGATGGAGAAAGGAGAAAGAAGGGAGAAAGGAGAACACTGCCAGTGTTCAACACGTGAGTATGGAAAATCTCTGAGAAACACCCATCCCTGCAACTGTCCACCTGGCTTCAGAATCATCTTCAGGCAGTGCTTTACAATCATCTTTCCTGAACATCGACACCTTGTGTTGACATGGGCCACAGCCCCTGCCTGGACAGGCAGTCCTGGTTCATCTGCCTAACTCCCAGGGAACACCCTGTCCAATAATACCTACTGCAGAAGCAGTTTCTGAATTAGCCAAGACAAATGGACATTTCTGGACCTAAGTTTTCTCTATTTGAGGAAGATGTCTTCAAGCTAACACCCAGCAAGCATTGGTAAATGCTGCTGTTCAACAGACAGCTATGCAATGTGTGCCTCCGTCCACTGCCTCACACTAGAAGACTGCTTGCAGGATTCTTAACAAGCCATGTTATTCCAGTCATCTCTTTTGCTCTGGTGTTCTTAGGTACCTATGTTGAAAATACGCACATTTGTCTTATGAATGCCCCTCAACTTTAAGACCCAACTTCAGCAGAGCCAGGTGAATAGGGCGACTTTCTTATATTCCTCAACAGTACAGGGTTCTCATTCCACCTGTTTCCCTGTGGAGTAGCTCTTGGACAATAATCTGTTTTCTGCTCAGGTCTCTGTCCTCCTGGGAGCTTGTGACCACAAGGCCAGTACACAACCCTGTCACTGTGCCTACACAAAGAGACTCATAGCAATCTACTGACTGAGAAGAATGAAGAGTCAGTTGTGAGGGAAGCATCTCTCCCTGCCAACCTACACTTCCAGCACCTGTGCTCATGCAGTTCCAGACAAATCAGGAAAAGCTTTCATGGAGTAAAGATTTTAGGAAAAGTACCAGATTAATAAGCAAATGTGAATTTGGAAAACCACAATCTTAGAACAAGTGATGGGAGCTAGAAAGGGACTATTCCTAATGTTGCTGTGATGACTGGGGCAGCTAAAGAGCCTCGGCACTCAGTATGGTTTTTAAGTGCCAGGAGTCATCTTAAATAAAAACAGAGAATTACGACACTGGAGTTTGACTATTTCACCGGGGTGGGGGTTTGCAGGAAACAGATGCTGATGTTTTTAACTACAACTAACATGTAAAAATGCTTATTTTATCTCTATTTTATTATGCAGGTTAAAAATATTGATCATAATTTTAAAAGTATTGCAAGGATTTTATCAACAGAAGAAAAATGATTAATTTTGTATTAAGAGACAGAAAAGAGAGAGTAATTGCTGCATGGCATTTTTAAATTTCAAAAGAGAGGCACAAGTACAGTCAAACTAAAAGCAATGAAATACTATGAAGAAAATACAAACAATGCATCTTTTGTAATGAGTCTTAACTGTTATTTTAAATCATTTTTTACAAAAGTGAGAAATGCTATCCTATATATTGTTACAGATGAAATGCATTGCCACAGCACAAAACCACCTTTTCAATCTATATTTTTTACCAGAACAACCAGCTGAAGCAAATACTCACTTTATTTAGATACATCTGTAGATATGATGGGTGTAATTAATTGCACAGCTCCAAATGCAGTTCTGTGGTACTTTTAATGATTTAGGTATACACAGCTTTAGTTCTCAGAGCAGACTAAAAATAGTGATTTTAATTTATTCCTGCTGCCTACAATTACCCACAACCATGTATTTTTAAATATTTCCAGCCTATAAAAATTACTAATTTTTGCCACTTGTGTTTATCTGCATTTAGACTTTGATTTGGATAAATTAAGCTCTCAAGTGTTCCTTGCTTTATGAAACTCTGCATGTTGTACACTTCAACACAAATAAATGACTTGTACCATTAGAGGTTTAAATAATGTAATGTATTTCACGCTCAGCCTGAAGCTGGATTCCAATGAAGTTGCTAATGTACGTAATGATTAAGTGTAACTCAAATACTAACTGTGTTGTTGAAAACATGACAGGCAATAATTTGGTCTATTATATTCTGCCATTTAATTGCCTAGTACAGACATTCTCTGACACGTTATGAAGCAATGATTTACAATTATTCAAGCTGCAAAGGTCAGAAAGTGACATTATAATCATCTACACAGAGATCCCTCTAATGCACAAAAACTAGGTAATCGCAACACACACACACACACACACACACACACACACAACCAGTTTAACTGCATTAGTAACTTTCTATTTAAGGTTTCCTAAATAAACTAGGAATAAACATTTCCTAAGCATTCTAATGTACAATTTAATTTTTTCTGGAATCTTTTCAAAAACTCAAAGTGAAATATTTGGAAAATGTTCCTATTCTCTCTTGATTACGTAAATCCTATTCAACTATTTAACTAACTCTCTCTATATATATGTATCAATCAAGACTCAACATATGGAAATGTACCAACAAATAACATGGTTCCTAATTCATATATACTGGATTTATGCTTCTTAAAAATAACATTAAAATTTAGGAACAATTTCGTGGATTTATGAAAATCACAGGTCTGATGTAAGTTTTCTATAATCCTTTTAATACAATTAGTATTGAATTGTAACAATAACCTGACTTGATTCAATCTTCTCCCATCAACAGTTCTAAGCACTTTCTTTGCCCTATCACATGGACATGATCAACCACATGCGAGTATAATAAATTATCAACAGATGAACAGCTCGGGAGGGGCTTGGAGAGATATAGAACACGACAGGGGACAAACAGTAACATCATTTACAGTAACAGTTACACAAGGAAGAACAAAACAAAGACATGAGGCAGGGTCTGCACACCAGAATGTGAAAGTGATGTGGGTAAGCAGTCTTTTATCAGAATGTAAATTATAACAAAGATGGGAAATAAATGTAGCTAGAGGAAGTAGATAGTATGCTATTACATGCTACAGAAAACAACCTAGATAAAAACAATCAGTAAGGGGCTGGAGAGATGGCTCAGAGGTTAAGAACACTAGCTGTGCTTCCAAAGGTCCTGAGTTCAATTCCCAGCACCCACATGGTGGCCCATGACCATCTATAATGAGATCTGGTGTCCAGGCAGAACAGTGTATGCATAATAAATAAATCTTTAAAAAAAAAAAACAATCAGTAAACATCACAGTAATGGGAAAAAGATACAAACTACAGAG
The DNA here is from genome assembly GCF_030254825.1 of Meriones unguiculatus. NCBI lineage: Eukaryota > Metazoa > Chordata > Mammalia > Rodentia > Muridae > Meriones > Meriones unguiculatus. Next base: position 5,598,138 of record NC_083350.1, on the reverse strand, counting down.
AGCAGAAAATAATGAACAGAGAGAGACAATGAGAAGGAAAAGTGACCATGAGCGAGGAGGGCCGGCTGCAAAATCTTAGTAGCACTTAGGATCACTTGTGACTTCTATCTCCCTTCCTTAAGCAGTAATCACCAACATGGAATAAAGAATAAAAGCCTTCAAAATCAGCAAATGAGGCCAATGTAAAATACAGCAGTTAGCACTAAGCAGTGGACAAATATTAGCACTTATACAAACACACTGGCTTGTGAATTATGTGTATGGTTGGAGGTGCTGAAAATTGATCCTGGCCTTGCACATGTTAGACGAGAGTTCTACCACTGAGCTACATCCTCAACTCCCACATTCAGAGTTTTTTTGTTTTTTTTTTTTTAGAAACTAACAAAACATGTAAAATGATGTTTGATAGTTGAGGTTTTCACATTCCTGACAAATGAAGTAAGTAACAAGAGAGGATCATGAATTTCATAGAAAGATGTGTCTGACCTATTTTTAAACCAAACAGTACCTAAGTAAAACTATCCTATTTTGCACAGGGCAACTCCAAAGTTTGCTTCTGCCCCATTAGGCACTATCACACTTGCAGCAGGTTTTCATGTCAACTATCCATCAAGAGCCTAGATATATCTGTTGCACTCTATAAAATTCTTCTGCTAATCACACTGAGATGTAAGAAAACTGTTACAGAGATCTTCTAGAACCAGAGGTATGGCTCAGGGGTTGAAGAGCACTGGTTACTCTTGCAGAACACCTGGATTTGAGTCCCAGCACCTATAGAGAGGTTCATGATCATCTGAAACTCTAGTTCTAGGGTATCCAACACCCCCTTCTGGCCTCCACAGGCAACAGGCATGTATAACATCCACATACAGACAGGCATGTGTACACATGAAATAAAAAATAATTTTTAAAAGGGATGGAGAGGTGGCTCAGATGTTAAGAATACATGTTGCTATTTATTACAGAGGACCTGATTCAATTCTCATCTCCCACATGGTGATTCCCAATCATTCATAACCCATTCCCAGGGGACCCGAAGCCGTCTTCAAACCTCACATGTACCAGGGACTGAGAATGCATTTGCTGCACAGAGATACTTGTAAACAATGTATCCATATGCACAAAATAAACATTTTTAAATACAAGTCAACAAACAAAAATCTGTTGTCCTGGAACTAAGACAAACGACTTTGCTCTTTATCTGGTCTTTAAAACATGAAATGTGCTACAACATGCTCATGATATGAGAAGACGAACCTCGCCCGTGCACAGTGTCAATCCCAAGTCAGGGCCTGACAATGGAGACTAGATTGTTAACCCGCTCAGCTTCTTCTCTCAAGGTAACTTAAACCTGGCTATACTGTGGCAAACAGGTAGAGACTACCTTATCTATCCTGTTCAAATTACTGATCTTGGAGATTGAAAAACTAAAATCAACGTAAGTCCAGATACAACAATTTTAAAAGCAATTTTTATGTGGAAGTTGACGCTTCAGAATTCTCAAACATTATCTTAGTGGAAACTCTAAGACACATTGTTCACATGGATCTCCAATCTTCCTACATAAAGACAAGAAAAAGCAGCCAAACAATTACAAGCAACCCACTACATTAATAATGAATTTATTCAATAGAATCTATCACTTTTTTAAATTTCATCATAAGAAAGCTGTGAGATTACTGCAAGAAAAAAAGTTCAGTTTTATATCAGTTACTTAAAAATGTTCCTACCTCAATGTTTTACACATATTCAACCAGAACTATTTGAGAAATAACTACTTATAACTACATAAGGAAGAGGTCATTAATAAAATTTCAAGAGACTGGGAATAAGATATTAACTACTGGGGAAAAGGAAACATAGTACAGGACCTTCTGTTTGGGACAAAATTATAGAATTAATGTTCCTGAAAGATCACTTCACCTTTTAAAGCATGATTTTGTAAAAGGTAAAATTTATGGCAATTAAAGCTAATGAAGAAATGCAGCACAGCCTGCTTATGCTCAGGAACTAATGGGTCCACTGAGCATTTGTGGGATTATTTAGCCATCAGTGATAATGAATTGACACTGTCAGCAATGGTAATGTACCAATGCTCTCCAGCATCAGTAAGAACCAGCCCCTGCTCTTTGTTCCATTTTCCATTTTAACTTTCATGTGACTGTCCTATACCCGACACATGAAACACAGAACCACCAATGATGGCCCTCCCTGAACAGGAAATTGCCTAGCTCATCACTCCTCCAGTCAAACCTACTGATCAGCCCTCCTCTGCTCACTGAGCTTCTTCAGGACTTCCAGCTCTTCTATAAAGCTGTCTACCCTACTATCATAGTGTCTGTGCGATCTCTACACTGAATTTTTTAAAAAGACTGAAAACTGTAACTGCACAGGAGGTGAAGTTGAAAGGCCACCCTGATTCTGAAAGTTGAACACTGAGGTCCAGACTGTTTGTCTTCACGTACACATGCTCCACAGGTGATCCTCTGTGGCAAACGTAAGACCCAACACATTCACATTTACTTAGGTTCTCCATCTTGGCGATCAAATATAATCTACGAGTGTAACACTTCATCTGTGTACAGTAAGCAATCAGCTAAGGAAAGATTCAAGTATACATTTAAAACCAATTAATTACTGTTTATAATACTATGTATGTAAAATACTATTCTCTGAAACATTTGTTTTTGCTTTCCAATATCTTAGTACCCTACAATTTAAAAATGGTTAAAAAATAGATTTCAACTAACCTAATATGCAAAAAAAAAAATTACTTATTTCTCACAAATGGAAAAAAAAACTGCTTACTGCTTCCTAATAGCACATTTTCATTTGGAGTCATGATCATCTCCTGTATCTCAGAATAAAAACAGTACACGGATATCTTTTAAAATTACAAGACCTATAAAAATTAAAATGCCCCAGCAGCTAAACTCAGTAGTAACAAAACTCATTCTCCAACTGATCATGAGTGGCTGCAGGGCAAAGGTTCATCTTCATTCACTTTAGCTGCAAGTCACTGAACCATCAATTTGGCCAATGAATAAATCACAGACCATGGTTGATAAAACTGCTAGCAAAGTTATTTGTAAAACTATCTCAAGGGTCAAAAAATGAAATCATATTCTGGGAAAATGTATTGTCCAATAAAAAGCAGAACTGTTCCTGACTTAAAGGATATTTACATGTTCATGTAAACCTGAAAAGCCTTCTACCTAAGCATAATATGTGCATAGCCCATAATTTAATTGGATCTATGAATTGAAGATTTCTTAAGTTTCACATAAAAGTATTATATATGATGTACTTATTAATTTCTCTACATAATACATTAAAATATATTTTAATAAGAAGCAGAGTATTAAATTCCACCTCTTAAAGTCCTGTAATACACCATATATGTCATAGCATTTTAAGCCCTTTTAAACATTTCTGCTAAAATAATTAGTTTTACATTAAGGCATCTCAGTGCTTTCTATAAATGTAACATATCTGAATGACAATTAAACAGTGTGAATGACTCTACAAAGAAACATGAACTAAAAAAAGGAAACTAGTTTTGAAATCACACAACTCAAAAATACATTACACACTGTTTTACCACATCATCCCTCATCATCAGTAACCAGGCATCTGAAATTAAATCTTTTGTTTGCCATTATAGAATATGCCCGGTGGACCTAAAGAGCCATTAATATGATTAGAATTAAGGCACTATAGATGAAGAAAAAAAACATACATACGCACTCCTAAAGCCATATAATCTGGGGGTTTTTTGGTTTTTTTTTTCTGTCTTTAAATGGAATTTATAGTTCTCTCTGGCAATGTGAATGAACATCCTATAATTTAGTCAATTTACAGATTACAGGTTCAAATTGACCTTGTAGCCCATAAAATTGCTCATCTTCAGCACAGGATTGGAAGTGGGAGAAGAATGTCATAACTGTATTTAAAGAATTTACCATAACAAAGAAAAGGAGGGTACGCACGCATAATTTTCGCCACTCTTACTCCTATCAGTTTTGAATTCTCAAACAATGGGCACCCGCACACGGCTCTCGGCTCACACAGCAGAGGTGGCTTCAATTTACTTACCCACAGACGTGACACTTGTACTCCCTCATCCCAAGGTGCCTTTTCACATGGTTTCTGGCATCTCCAAGCTGAGCTGTTGCGAAATGGCAGATCTTGCACTTGAATGGTTTTGATCCTGAGTAAATTTAACATAAAATAAGATTTGGACTTGAATAACACCTTACTGACAGACTTTCAAATGGGGAGAACAGCACCGTCAATATAATAATTTCTGTCTCCAAAATGGAATACACGCATTCACCTATAACTTTCTTGATCCCATAATTATCTTACCTAGAAGGTTTTAATGTTTTAGTGAGCCTTCCCAATTCTCAGTAACATTTCTAAGATTTAAATTCAAGAGTGCCAGTAAGCAACTTAAATGGGATAAAGTTAAACATTCTTCATAGACTGAAAAACTATTTCTTTTAGTATGCTATCCAAAAATGGAACATTTTTAAAACATAAATACAAACAAGGTCACCAGTATCTACAAAATGTATTACTGAGTGTATCTTCAGTGCCCATCCACTTTCTACAGATTTCCCCAGCTTTGAACTCATTTGCAAAAAAACAGTAGTACAGACATTCTGCATTGACCTCGAATCAGCCACTATATCACACCTCACTAGCATCTTCACAGACATGTGACTTCGCAGAGCAGAACTGCTCTGCTTCTGTCATCATTTCACAGTCTGTGGTCAATCAGCAACCAGAATGTCAGCAAAATGGCTACTGAGTTCACCAACACATATTTCATCACAAGAAACTCAGTAACAAAAAGAACAAAAAAGTTTTAATTACTAAATAATAAGGACTGAATTATAGTCCAAACAAGAAATTAAACCCTTCCAAAGTTGATAGCAGCACTGCGAGTGCTGAGAAAGATACTATTCATTAATCAGTCCTACATCAATGAGAAGTAACAATCTCTTAAAGAAGACATGTACACACTGTCTTCTGACTTTGTAACAACTATTACATCCTCAAATAAATCAAAATCATACAGACCACAGCTTAAGATCTTTACATCTCCACACTTTCTGTGTCTGTAGGATCTACTTTGTAAAACTAACTCTTTCTGTTACAGTTAGAGTATGAAATACGTAAATTTCAAAAATTTCTAGAATACAAATAAAAGTTTTATTTGATCAATGAACCTTTATATATTCACAAAACAAAATCCTCCATGAAAACCAAGCTTGAAACTAACACACTCAAGAAAAAAAAAGTCTCTTAAATTTCAATTCAGTTCTAAAAATTAACAAAAAAAAAAGTGAAGTTTTTAATTTTAACCTTCCAACAGAAATTAAAAAGAAAAAGTCAACAGTACTGCATGGCAGAAGAGGCTGAATATGTCACTGCCCAATGACAATGAAGCAGCTCTCACGGTACTTCAATTTCTATGGTTAGAGGTAGGTGTAAAATATACCCAACATACAAATGGTTCTGTGTACTAAGGCTTATATGTTTAAATATCAAAAGCAGGTTGGGGCTCTAGCTTACAGCAATTACATTCTATTAATCATTTTAGCAACTACAGTTGATTTAAATGGTTCAGATAAAATTAAACCTATTATGACCTTTGAAGCATTATATGAAACAAAATCCCATAACAGAATTTTGAAAAAATAGGAATCAATCTGTCTGTGCTCTAAATTGCAGTACTTTTTCCAAAGACAATCTGAAAATTATTAACAAACAATAGTATCAGGGCCCCACACAATAAGGATAAAACTCCCCAACATTTATGTGCGAGATGACTTGGAGAGGCAGATCTGAATGCCTAGTGGCTCTGACAGCCCCCAAACGCTGACTAGCCCAGCTCAGGTGGCACTAAGACCACAGCGGGTGGAACAGAAATGTCTGTGTGTCTCTCGCTGCTATGCGCAGCTCTGAGAAAGTCATTCTTGCAAGACTCAAGGCTCACTGGCACAGTGTTGTAGACCCCACCCTGATCAGGAATGAGGTAAGCTGCTCCACAGAGACAGTCAGGGAAGCCTTGCCTCTCAGCTAACATTCTGGGAGGCTGAGTAAACATTTCCGTCCTGTGTTTTCAGCACTCAAGGATGAGCTGGGTAAGACCTCTCTTCAAGAAAGGAAGCCTTTTACTTTACTTCCCTAAAGAGAATATTTTGTTTTTACATTTGCTATATAATACACATTATAAAATGGATCCATGCCCATGTTTATAACACAAAACCTATAAAAGCACATATTTCTAAACTTGCCTTTCTCTCAGGTATATTTCAGTACTAAACTATCCAGATTATCTTAAATAATTCTATTTCTTGGAGCAACACTACATCAGCAGGTTTTTTTTTTTTTCTTTTTAATTTGGTATGTAAGATTTTATGATGGGAAAAAAACACTAAAGTGGTTCTAACTTTTTCTGGTACCTGGTTATTTACTAAACAAACCCAAAAGACTTGAAAACTCAGTCTGCACTCAGATGCAAAGGTCACAGCTCTGCTTCCTTGGCACTGCTCTGCAGACACAGATCTGCTTTAGCATCCAAAAGGAAGGACAGGATCCTCAGACCTCAGAAGAGGGAGCAGTAAAGATGAATATATATCATGCAATGTCTGCTCTAGTCTAAACCCGTGGTTCTTCCTAGCATTTGAACATATCATCCATCCATCCATCCATTCATTCACTTATCCAACGAATTACACTGAATGCCAATTTTGAGTAAAGTATGTACAGAGTGAGTAGTGAATGAAGTCAGTCCCTTCCCTCTGTGCTCAGTCTACAAATTAATTGTCCTCATGATCAATATGGTCTCTAAACAGTTACAAACTGGGCCTAAGACACCCAGCACTAACTTAAAAGCTGTCAGTGAAGCTGCACACACCTTATATACCCATACGTGAACACTTTACGTAGGACATAAGTTACCAGAGCACTATGAACACAAGCAGAATGGCTTCCAGAAAGTGTATTTTCCATCGCCAGTGACATAAAAGCTATAGCAGAAAACGGCACAAGAGGTAATGCCCTGCTCCATGTGCTCTTCTACTGTGAGAGGGAAGACAAGCAGGCTGAGAGCTTCCCACCACAAATGCACAGAAGTGAGTGCTCTCTTCCTACAACTCTCCACAATCAAAATTCATTTCTTAAGGGTGCATCTTGTATCATACGAAGAATAATTACAACAGGTTCCATAAAGCACCCAGCAAAGTCCACATATGGGGACGGGCTGGAAGAGTAAGCCCTTTACCAGCTAAGAAGCAGTAATAGCCCTGTATTACTCTTTCATAGATAAGAGCAAAGTACCAGAAAGTCATCCATTTTAAGAAATTCCAGGGAAGGAAAAAGCATGAAATTAAAACGTAAAGACCAACATCCCCCAAAAAGTGACCTGCAAAATTGACGTGGTGAGCTGGTACTCTGTCTCAGGAAGGGTGAGCTCTGCAGCGCTTCAGAGCAAGTAAAAGTATGCTTGCTGGTAAGGCCAACAGAAGATATATGAAAAAATAAAAGTACACTAACTTTTACTAAATGTTACAATCAATGATGTAACTTATAGAAGTAAGGTTACTCTGTCACATATTGATAGTTACCTCACTTTCACACCCACATTAACTTGATTTTAAATGCAATTAATACATATAGTCAAGGAAGACAAATGGACTACATTCTGCACTTAACCTGGTAGACATTTTCAAATGGCACAAGTGACCAGTGCAAACCTATTTTGCATTGTAAACGACTAAATAAATCTTAATGGATTAAGAATGATCAGCTATCAACACACAAGGGAAATTAAGTGCTGAAATGCCTACATTGATTATTTTAAATTATTAGCCTTACTCTGTTCTTGAATTTGTATGCTTTTAGTGAGCTTTAACACATTTACAAGACTTATTGACTATAATTACAAGAGAATTCAAGTAATGGACACATCAATTATAAGCAACATGTCTTGACCAGACAAGTTGCATAAAGAATTCTAAAAGGAGCTCCATTAGCATCTTCCTCTGTTTTATTCAGCGTTATCTGACTTAAGAGGGCATGTTAAGAAAACACATATTTTCTATGCATAAGAACAGCCTGATACCTAAGATCATGTCATTTCAGACAGTGAGAAGGAACAACAGAACTGTGTAACAATGCAAACGTAAGCACGTAAGCCAATTCCAAAAATGGCTCTACAGCATGTGGAGTAAGCACGCAAAGACCAAATGTTTATATTTACCAAACTAATCCTATGTGGGTTTTCCTGTTATTTTCTTCAAGGAAAAATTTTGATCTATCTTTAATCACCGTCAGTTCCTGATAATGCTCTATATCTTTCTCCATGTAACCTGCACTAAGTTTCAAAAACTGCAGGAATTTAAAGTATAGATTTAATAATATGCCATTATTTAAAGGTACAGTGAAATAAACCTTACAGTTTTAATGAAAATATGTTCATTGAAATGTGAATTTATTATTCAAATCCAGTCATAAATTCAACCATGTAGACAGAACTTGTCTAAGCAGAGCACCATGATTTAGAAAAGCTGTCTATTTAAAATAAAGAATGTATGGCAGGTTTATAGAAACACTGCAGTGAATTTTTACATAAATTTAGAACAGTAGCTTATGCATTTTTAACCAAATATATATAATTTTTAATTTCTCCCCTAACTAAACATTGACATGTAATGTTCAATGTGTCAGCATACAGACCCTAAGTCAGGTGCTACTTCAATAAACAACAAATTCCAATACATATTTAAAAAACCATGTTCACAAATTCTGATCCTTGACTGTAAAATCTTATTGCTGAGACTCACACTTGTAGATACAAACTACATAGTTTTAAATTATTAATATCTTAAGAATTTTATTAGCTGGGCATGGTGGCACAAACCTATAATCCTAGCACTTAGGAAGGCAGAGCCAGGTAGATCTCTGTAAGTTCAAGTCCAACCTAGTCTACAAAGTAAGTCCAGGACAGCCAAGGCTACACAGAGAAACCCTGTCTTGAAAAACCAGAAGAAAAAAAAAAGGAGAAAGAAAAAAATGTATTAAGGAGTTGGAGAGATGGCTCAGCAATTAAAAATACTAGTTTCCCTTCCACAGGAGCCAGGTTTGACTCTAAGGGAACCCAATGCCCTCTTCTGGCTTCGTGGGCATTGCTTACATGTGGCACACAAACATATGTGCACGCAAAACACATAAAAAATAAAGATTAAAATTTGAGGGCATGGGGCGCACACCTGTGACCCCAACACTTGGAAGGCAGAAGCAGGTGGCTCTCTGTGAGGTGGAGGACAGCCTGGTCTACACAGTGAGGTTCAGGACAGCCAGGGCTACATAGTGAGACCCTGTTGCAAAATAAGAGAATGTTACTAAAGGCTAAAAACTACTTAATCTAAAACTGCAAAATATATACTTTAGAAAACTAAACACTTAAGACAAAACAAACGAAAAGCAGTAAAACACAGGCATTTTGTGAACATATGAGGTGGTGCTTTCTGACAGAAGTAAACTGTGTCTACTAATCTGCCTTTAGACTCTATGGCTGAATCACCTCTGGAAACATCAAATGCTGACACTTCTCAGACACAATCAGAACATCACGCAAACAAGAAACATGATTCAGGTAGAAGCCCATAAGCAAATTCAAGTGGGTTTCTTTACTTGTTGGACCCAACACCCCAACTTCATCATTCTCTTGCACTTCATAGGGAACAGGCTCACTCGGGGCAACATACCTGTGTGAGTCCGAATATGAGCCAAGAAGGCCATGGAGTTGCTACTCCGACACATCTTCCCACAATACTTGCAGACATTGCCCTGGTTTTCTTCTCTCTCCCGATTGATCTGCTCAGTGTCTTCCACGATGTACTTATTTACCTCCCGCAACAATTCCTCATGCTGTCCTTTAATATGCAGAAATAAACTCTGCTCAGAATCAAAGGGCTCTGTGCACTTGACACACTTGAAGGTGGCCCCTCCCTCTGGAAGCTCTTCCACACTGGCCTGTTCATTCCTCATATGACCAGCACTAGCCAAATGCTGGTGAAGGTTGCTCTCGGTGTAGAATGATTTTCCACACAGTAGACAATGAAAGTGCTTCTCCTTCGTAGGATGCTTCATGGCAATGTGAACATTCAGTCCACTCAATCCATCTGCTAAGAAACCACAATCGTCACATCGGATTCGTGTGGACTCACCAAAGGAAGTGCCTTCAACTTTCCTCTTCTTCACACCTTGAGCACAGTCTTTTAGGGGCAGCTCACTAACTCTGACCCCTGTTGCCATCAGACCCTCTTCAGACTGATCTACCAATTCACCATCTTCAGTTTTTATTCTAATTATGGAAGAATCAAACCTACCAAAACTGTACATCGTTTGCCCTTTATCATCAATACTTATTATAGTCTCATAAACATCACTACTGTCAACTGTGCCATCAGAGGCTGGGCCATCCTCCTCCAAAATGACAGTTTCCTGTTGTGAATTCACGAGAACTTGCTTATTCTCAAAAATAGTGTTGGCTTGCACCTCTTTTAAATCTTCCATCCTCTGTTCACATCCCACTTTGTTCTGGCCACCAGCATCCCCGTCCAGCTGGCCTTTTGGCATTTTCATCACCACCGGGGAAGCGGATTCAGCTGAACGGCCCCCATCTATGTCTCCAGGGCAGAGGGACTTGTCGAGAACTTCAGCTCCACTGCCCTGTGTGCTGGCCCCCTCAGCTTCCCCATGTATACCTGAGTCACCAACATCGGTCACCATGTCCTGGTTTGTCTTTGCTGTCGCACAGGCTACAGCAGAGCATCCTGGTTCTTCCTCCTGAAGGCAGCCTGGGGAGCTGTGATTAGAGGGAGGGTTAAGGGACACCATCTCCTTGGGTTTCATACTTCTGTCCTTAACAAGGGGCTGTTGCAAGGTCTCACAGAGGGAATGATCTTCGCTAAAATTCGATTCTTCCTCAGTCACAATCTTCACTGAGTCAGGGGCAGAGAGCACTTTAGACATATCTAAATGAGCACGGCCATCTAAAATAGAACAACCCGCAGCATTTCTAGATTTGGGAGTACCAGATGAGTGGTCTGGACTTATTTGAAATTCCTCAGAATTTTGGGAATGCTCCTCCTCGGGTATGATGACACTCCTAGATATTTCTGAAGATCCTGCTTCCACATTTGAGGAGTTGAGGTAGGACTGCCGTCTCATTCTGTGCTTCTCTGTTGCAGCGTGCCTAGTCATCTCTCGGCGAGTCACCGCATAGTAATCACAGGCCATGCAGTAAAACTCGAACTCTTTGGTATGCTTCCTTTTCACATGCAGCTCCAGCGAGGCAGCAGAGTGAGCACTGAACTCACAGTGTAGACATCTGTTGTCCCCTGAAACTGTGACGTCTCTCTGAGAGCACGTGTCATCCTGCTGCAGACAGTCCTCTGTGTCTAGAGGTATCTGTCCCTTTGTGTCAGAGAGACAACTGCTGACTTCTGCAGCTACAGAATGGAATGCACTTCCAGCTTCAACTTCAGGGGCATTTTGATCATCTACCACTGGCTTTTCCAAAGTAGAAGTATCTGCCTTAGCTGACATCTTAGCCTGTTCATCAGAAACAGTCACTGCAAGCGGGGTGTTTTTACATACTTCAAGATTACCCCCTTCAGGGCCAACAATTATATCTGAACTTTGTTTTCCATTGGCTTCTATTTCTACCCGTCCTTTATGTTTCTTGGTAGCACAATGGCGTTCCATATCTCCTTTAGTTACAGTATAATACTTACATACTTTGCACAAATAACTGTACTGGTGACTGTGTTTACGCCTGATGTGCACGGTCAAATTTGTAATACTAGAAGCCAGAAGTCCACAGTGCGAACAAGTCCGAGAAATGCTGCCCTTGGGCCTCCCTCTCTTTGGAGCGGTGGCTACAGCTAATTCCTCATCTTTGGCGACAGCAACAGACTGGGGCAGTTCCTTGGAAGGCAGCACACTCTGCTCAGGACAGGAACGCTCCTGTAACCGCACGCCAACATGGCCTTCGGACCGCCCACTTCCACAACCAGGAGACTCCTCTTTCTTATCATTTGCACCTATACATACCCTTTCAATGCACTCTTCAAAACTTAAACCAATATTGTTTTTCTTAGCATTTTCGAGGTGTTTGCTTCTTTTAATGTGCTTCTCCATTCCTTCTTTGCTCAATGAATAAAGATTACATGCTTTACAAAGAAAGTGATAGTCTTGACCATGGCGAAGCTTTATGTGTCTTGTGAGGACAGTAGAAGACCTTGTTTTATAAAAGCACTTCTTACACTGAAACTGAGGCTTACTCGAATGCCTTACTTCAGTCCCATGGCTTACCCTGGAGTCTGCAGGTTCTTCCTGAGCTGCTTTCCCTGATTCCCCTGTACAATCTTCTGTGGGTTTTGATTCTAAAGTACTTAAAGGTAAAACAGAATCACTGCTCAATGATGAAGCCATCTTTGGTTGAACCACTAAACTATCATGCATCTCAGTTGCTCTGTGCTCTTCTACATCTTTCTCAGACAAGAACAGGTTACAAGAGGTGCAAAAGAAGCCTTGGCCATGCTTTTCCTTCATGTGGTCTCGGAGACTCGCTTCATCGGAGGAACTGCAGGAACAGCACCGGCAGCTGAGGATGGGAGCCATCTGCTGATGCTGGCTACTGTGCAAGTGTTCCTCTAGGTCTCCCGGTGCTGGACTAGAAGAGCTACAAGCCTGACAGTAAAACTGCCTCTCTCTTGCATGGCACTTTTTAACATGAATTTCCAAGTCTGTCTTGTTTGCAGCTTTCTGACCACACTCTGTACAGGTGCACTGTACAGGAATCTGGTGGGCAGCTGGCTTTACTGGCAGGGCATCCAGCTGTGTGGAGCCTGAAAGACAGGAAGCTGCCTCGTCCTGCATCACTTCTGGGTTGTCTGAGGTAGTCACACACAGACTTTGGACATCCCTGCCCATTTGTATTTGATCCAGCATTGGCTGTGCATCGTTTGTTTTCACCTGTGTTCTCAAGTGTTTCATATACATCCTCTGAGTTTCATTTGTACCCCGTTTATTGATTCCTAAAAGGTTAAACCTTTTCTTTGCCTGGCCCTTTAAAGTAAAAGTGCCACTTCGTCTGCGGAAGCTATTACCTAGCATTAGAAGATTTCGCTCAGACCTTGGCCTCGAGGCTGTACTGATATTGATATGTGCTGTCTGGAGGGTATTTTTGGTGGACTCTGATTTATTTAAAAGACCCTCTGAGCTTCCTAAGCCCCCTAGCTGTTTGTTCTGATTTTCAGGATTTTGAGCTATGCCCAACGTACCATTTTCCTCAACTATCTCTGCTTTCCCTGATGAGATATTCCCACATGGCACCATTTTAACAAGGAGCTCACTACTGCCGTGTTCAGAAAGGGCTCCTCTGCACTCTTTAAATTTGTTCCCAGTATCCTGTACTCCTTTTGAATCCTCATTCCTTGCTATTGGTTTAGAAGCTCTTGGTTTTGTTCTAACATTCTTTGTTCCCATGACACAGGCTTTTTTAGGAAAAGGCTGTTTTGTTAAGATCTGTACAAATCCTCCACGAGCAGCAAGATTCTGACGACGAAGGTGTGTTTTGCCAAGATAATGTTCATTCAACAAGTTTTCCTCAGTACACTGAAAGCCACAGAGATCACAGGAAAAGCCTTTCTGTGGCCCGTGAGTGTGTCTGAGATGTGCATGAGGAGAAGAGCTGTGGTGTGCTCTGTGGCTACAGTGGCAACAGGCATTTCCCTTCCCCTGCTCCACATGACATCCCACATGCTCTTCCAAAGCAGAGCAGGAGGAAAATGAACGGCCACACATGCTGCACTTGACCACTGTGTCTCCATTTCCAAAGTTATAGCTAACGCTCATTTCTTCTGCAGGAAAAGGAGTGTGCGTTTCGGGAACAAGGGAACCCATTTCCTGAGCAGGCTCTCTCACTGCATCTGCTTTCAGAGGAAGAGAATCGCATGTGCTAAAACCACAGGATCGGGAGAAGATATTCGGGAGAGCTCTGCCTCCATCTGAGTGGTTCTCTGGAAAGGCCTCCTTTCCCGCTTCAGCCAAATGGACACTAGCTTCCACAGTGCATGAGCCACAGGCACCCTGCTCGCTCTCCTCCAGGGGCTCCACAGCCTCTGTTCTCAGTCGTTTGGAAGCAAGTTCAATTCTGTCTTCCTCTATAGCAACACTGTCAGCCTTGGATGATTCTGAAAAGACCCTTTTGCTTGTAAACTTCTCAGAGGCATTTGTTATCTCATCAGATACAGGCCCACAACTGGCATCATGGGATGAAACGTTTCTTGTGTCTCTTCCCTCCTTAACACTTTCATCCTCGTCATTTTCATGTTTATTCTCAGAATCCATTCTCAATGAAGTCCTGGTGATATTCTTCTGTCAAAGTTGGATTTAACTAGAACTTACAAACTGTAAAAGAAAAAACAAAGACATGATATTAAAACTTTGCACATAAAGAAAATGCAAACCTCTTAGTCTGGACCTGAGGGAGGAAAGCATGATGAAATTAACCTCCATACTTGACTGAATCTGACCCCAAATCTAAAGTTATAGGGAATCTTGCTGGTTATGGTGGCTCAGACCTGTAATCTCAACAATTCTGAGATTGGGACAGCATCACTGCCCCAGTCTAGATTACACAGTAACTACCAGGCCAAGCCAGGCGAGAGAGACAGACAGACAGACAAAGGGAGAGAAAGAGAAAGAAAGAGAGAGAAGGAAAGGGGAAAGGAAAGGGGAAAGGATAGGGGAAAGGAAAGGAGAGGAGAGAGAGAGGATAGGGGAAAGGAAAGGAGAGGGGAGAGAGAGAATAGGGAAAAGGGGAGGGGAGGGGAAGGGAGGGGAGGGGAGGGGAGGGGAGGGGAGGGGAGGGGAGGGGAGGGGAGGGGAGGGGAGGGGAGGGGAGGGGAGGGGAGGGGAGGGGAGGGGAGGGGAGGGGAGGGGAGAAAGAAACGCAAGTGATCAAATCTGTGGGCCACTGTTGACTAACAAAGCAACACTAAGCACCTTTGTTGAGGGAAATAGAGATATTCTCCATGAGCTTCCAAAACTTCTCATGTTTCAATTCTCTGAAACAGTAATTTCAGTTGACTTCTTCTGAAACAGAGAAGCCTTTCTTTCAAACTACATTTTGGCGGACTCCCATTCTATAAATTACATTTTGGCGGACCCCCGCTCTATAAAGAAAACAAACAGTGATGAAGGTCTGGAATGCTTCCCTCCCCCTGCAGCCCCTCAACTGGAACCAAATGTAGCTGCTCTGTCCCTTCCCTAAAGCCAATGCCGCCATAACTGTCCTCAGTATATCCAAGCGTGTAACACCATGTATGTTCTCATCACTGATCACCACCCAGGCTTAATCAATGAAATCAACTTCCCTATCTCAGTCATTTCTGTGCTACCTGAAGATTAATGGCAAAGGGAAATGTCAGTGGCACAAAATTAATGGAGGAAGTTTTGGAAGGGAAGGGAGTTACTGTGACTAAAATGCCTTAAAAATCAATATGATTGATTTTATTTTTCATAACAGTTAAATTAACACATATCATTTTCCATTTATTTTATACTATGATTAAAACTTTTAGCCAAATGTGATTTTATTTGATGTTAATAAAAAGTCAGCAACATATATCATCTCAAAGGTAGTGACATTTTTAACTATTTAGCTACTTTTTCTATAAATGAGAAAAATGAAACCTGTTACTTAAAAGTAGAGAACAAAAAAACAATATGTAAGGTACAGAATCAAATAACTAAAAAATAAATAAGGGAAAAAGTCAGACTTTTATCAAAATTAAAAATTTACAGGCCAAGCCAGACTTTGTCCGGGAAGGCAAGGCTACACAGAGAAACCCTGTCTCAAAAAATAAAATAAAATAAACTTCCAAGGCCAGTACGCTATAATGGTCACCAATTAAAAAGTGTAATAAGCCCCAGGAGTGTTTCTTTTTTTATGTACACATTTGATAAAGCATTTGCTCCTAGAGTATATTCAAAGAACTTTTACCACAATTTCAAAATTAGCAAGGAATCTGATTATTAATTTCTCTAAGAAAAGCACAAAAATGTCCAACAGCACATGAAATGTAAAAAAATACATCATTAGAGAAATGCAGTCAGGATCACAATGAGATCCTGCTTTCAGCTACTAGAATAGATGCAAACAAACAGATCAAAACGAAGCTCAGTCAAAAATGCCAGGAGCACGGCACCAGAAGACCAAGGCAGGACAGCCAGGACAGCACTTGAGTTACAGCCAGTCAAAGGCCATCCGAAAACTTGTCCCTCTGACCTCCAGAGGCTGTGACACTTGTGTACGCACACAAGTACTGTTAAAAGTAGAGGATAAGAGCAGGGAAGTGGTGATGCACACCTTTAATCCCAGCACTCACAAGGCAGAGGCAGATAGATCTCTTGTGTTCGAGGCCAGCCTGGTCAACAGAGTGAGTTCCAGGACAGCCAGGGTGACTAGTGAGACCCTACCTCAGAAAACAAACAAACAAACAGGGACAAGAGGACAGAGCTCTGGAGCAGGGGCTACAGCTTACTGCTGGTGTTCACGTGGCATGCAAAGGGCCCTACATTCAATCCCCGCACTATCAAAAATGTTTTTAAGATGCAGAGCTGTCCCTGAACGGTCCGTAAAGACGCCTCCTGCATGCCCCACCAGCAGTCCACTCCAGAAGCGTGCCGAGGTCCTCCCCACACCACAGCACACCCGCAATCACTGTAACCACAATCCAGAATTCCTGTACAGTAGACAGGAAGCCTGCTCTAGAAGTTCCCACGTGTGGACTCATGGCAAGCACTGTGGGGGAAGGGCTCTGGCCACACTGTGCTCAGCAAGGTGCTGTTGGTCACACGTGACAGCTCCATGTCCCACTGCACTGCTGAATGTGACAAGCTGCAAAGACACAACTCAACTCTGCTGATGGACATCTGAGCCATTTCTTTGTGTTGCTGTTGTGAGTAAACTGCTGGGCACATTCCTCTACATGTCTTTTCAAGAATATGTTTTCATTTAGGTAAATACCGAGGGCAGATGTAACTTTCTGAGAAACTGCTTGACTGATCTGCAAAGCAGCTGTACTAAACTGTCACACGTGAGGGCCAGCGAGAGGGTGTGGGCCTCCTTCGGCTGCAGTCGTGCTAGTGAACGTGTGGGACTTGAACCTGCATCCCCGACAGCAGTCACAGCTTAGGAACCTCGGTGGCCACTGACCCATGTCTTAACTTTGTTATTTTTCTTACTGACCTGGAGAAGTTGCACATGAATTCCAAATGTGAAATCCACGTCAGATACATCTTATAACATTTCCTCCCTTTTCATTCTATTAATGATATTTTGTCTAAAAAGAAGCTCGATGAAATCAGTGCCTTTCCTGTTATGGTTATTTGTGTGTGACTATTTTCTGTTTCTCCATGCTGGAATGTAAACCATGGTTTATTTTATTCACCCGCTAGAACCACCAGACACTCAAATGGTACTGAAATAAATAGTGACTTTCAAACCCGGCACTTGAGAGACAGGAGGAGGAGAATCTCTGTGATTTCAAGGTCAGCCAGAGCTATACACAGTGAGACCCTGTCTCTAAGAAAATAAATGGAATGAGCGCCTCCTTGTCACATAAGAAGAGTCTCACACCTGGGTATTCACAAATAAAATAAAAAATGTCTAGGATGTACTTCAAAAATGTTCAGGTAAGAAATATAAAATAAACTGCTGATAACTACTTAAAAGTGAGTAAAAGACACACAGAGAATCACTATATCATTCTATCAGCATGGCCCAAAGGACACACAGATCTGTGTTCAGAGTACATACTCTGTTGCAGGCACAAATGCAGCCCACACAGTGGCAGAACAATGAAATTCTTGATTGTATTCTATATAATGGCTAAAAAAAAAAAAAAAAAAAAAAAAAAAAACCTTAAAACAAGAGGGAAAGTATTGTAATGTCTGCTGTTTCTCAATTGCTTTTTAAATTAATGAAATAATCCAGCACCTCATTACATGAAATTAACAAAACAAGTAGAACACAGAAAATAGCTGAATAGTTTTTCTAAATCTTTAAAGAAACTAAATCTGCATGGGGCTTGGGGGAGTTTTGTGGGGTTTTCGCTTCTTGGATTTTGGTTTTGGTGTTTATTGTTTACTGAATTTGGTTTGGGCACCACTGCTTTGCTAGGAAAGTAGGCAGACACACAGTTTTACTAACGTCAAGAGGAGGAAGGATTGGGTAAAGCCTTAAATAATTGTATGGCGCTTGAAGGACAGCTCTGGACAGCTCCCACCACACAGCAGTTACAGAATAGACAGCTGATCAACCATCCCAGATGACAGCCACCGCTGCTGAAAACATTAACACTAAAAGTCAGCGCTGGAGCCAGAGACCATCCAGAAGCAGAGAGCCTGATGCAGTCCTTACGTTATCAAGTCTACAGTGAAAACAGAGAGTGAGCACGAGTGCAGTGTTAATAAGTACTTTGAAGTGATGTAAAAGGGATTAAACGGAAATGAGAGTTTATGCTAATATAGGCTTTAAAAATTCATTAGAAAGGTTATTAGAACAAGTATCATATTCCCAGTGGAGATGGGAACAAGATCATCTTCTTTCTTCTTGAAAAATTCAGAGATCACCTGAATACAACAGTTAAAGGGCTTTTTTTCTGAAGTAGATTTTATTCATTCACACAACAAACACTTACTAAAAGCTTGCTATATATCTGAAAGCACCCTGATTCTACCAGCACTAAAGTAAAATATGACATAATCTCCTTCTTGACATACCATCATTTATAAGACAGCCAAAAAAAAAAAAAAAAAAAAGGAAAATAAAACGAAATGAAATGAAATGAATCTCAGAATTCTTCTCTCGGGAGAGTTTGGAGACTGAACAAACCTAGCAGGTATGTAGACTAAGACAGTGGCATGGGGCTCAAAGAGCTGGCTTAGTGGATGCCTGCTGCCAAGCCAAACATGACTATCTGAGTTCAGTCCCTGGAACCACACCTTGAAAGGAGCAAACCAAGTCCCTCAACTTGTCCTCTGATCTCTACACGTGCACCAAGACATGTTTACATGTTCTGCTTTGTTGTTTGTTTTTTAAGTGGCAGCATGTATTACTAAACCCTACCTTCTTCAAGCATCATGTTTCTCTAGACCCAGTCATCCACTCATATCCTCACTGAGTCACAAAGATTTCCAAACACAGTTATAAGGGCCTACACTGGAGCTGAGTGTGGCTTACTGGTAGGACAGTTGCTAGCATGTGCAAGGTTCTAAGCCCAACAACACAGAGACACAGATACACACATATACACATACACACACATACTTTTAAGCAGTTGTTCCTGGCTATGAAAATAAGTTATACATAACTCCTTTTATTGTTTTCATCTTACCTATAATAAATAATAAAGTTAATTTCATCCAGAAACTGTCAAAAATTAAAGTATCTGAGTTATTCTTCATCTTTTAAGGGAAAAGTATATCTGAAAAAAAGAAACAGATTTTTGGGGACAAGAATAAAGCACAGCAAGAAAAGCTCGCCAGCAGCCTTCTGATGACACCTGCTGGCCGCTTCTCCCAGAGTCTCTGGCAGTGGTCTGGAGGAAGCGTTTAGGAGGCAGCCTGCACCTGCTCACTGCACTAGGCAAAGCCCCTGAGGTGCTCCAGCATGCTTACTAGCCTTGTTTGCTTACTACTCACTCCAGGCACTAGTCTTCATGGCTCTGCGTGCCTTCTGTCCTCTCTAGGAGTATCAGGAAACTGCTCAGCTCTTCCATTTCACAGGAGTCACTCACACAGACATAAAGGCTGCACAAGAACCCATCATCACCTTAGCCCAGTCTCCCTCCCTTCCACCTTACCCTTCCTGAACACTCCTACGTAGAAATTGCTAACAGTGTCATGACCTTTCCCTTGAGAAATTCAAAAGAAGATAGGGCCCTGCAGCTATAATCCTACACAAAGCGACACACATGGCTACGAGCTTCCCTGGCAACACCTGAGGAAGAGGAAAATAAAGGAAAGTCTCTCTCTGATCTGCCACTTCAAATCTGCATCAGGATAGACAGTGTCGCCTATGCTAACCCCAAGTCCACCCCCAGTCTGCCTATGAACCCTCCTACTGCTGATGAGCAGAGTGCCCAGCCCTCAGGCAGGCCTTTCCTACCAGAAACACAATGGAAAAGGCGGCACAGAATACAGTCTCTAACCCCATAAGGCAAAAAGAGTACACTTCCGGAAAACCCTTATCGTTGTGTTGTAAAGTGGAATAAATAATTCTGACAACTTTTACTAGCTAGCACTAGGTGCAATTTTCCACAAATGGACATACAAGAGTCAACTTTATTCATACAGAGCTGGTTCATCAACAGTTGGGTCCCACCGACTCTACCTTCTTGCTGTCCTAGGAAACACAACACATTTTCTTGGTTATAATACACAAAGCTCTTTATAAAATTACCCTAGGAAGTGTCTGACGGTTTTAAATCAGTCTACAAATTGTTACTGCTTCAGAAAGCTCAGCAGCTGCCTCTTCAGTCTGATGAGTTGAGTCAACAGCATCTAAGAGACCAAGAACACTGACAGTGAGTGTGCTCTGCCTGGACACTCAGTCCCAAGGCATCCACGCCTCCCACCTAGCCTTCCCAAAGGAGCACAAACGAGATGCCGCAAGAATAGCTGTGCAGCCCACAGGGCGTCTCACAGGAAACAGATATAAGGCTTCTTCTCCAAAGCCAGAGAAAAACTGAGGCCTCCTCCAATCACAAGGGAATGAGCCACCTTGAGCCTACCCAGAGTCATTCATGAGTCCTTCAGATGACAACTCCTACAGAATCTCACTGCCACCACAGGACAGACCTGATACCAGAGTACCTAGCCAAGTTCACTCCCTATACCGGAGCCACAGGAACAGCAGGATAAGAAATGTTTTAGTTCATTACATTGTGACGTCTTGGTTATTGGGCAATAGAAGCCCTTCTCTCTGTTCTGACCTCCTTTTCTGGCATTTTAATGTTGTCCTTCCTACCTTAACAGGAGGCTTCTGTATAGCACAGCAGTGCTGGCACACAAGAGAAGATACGAATGTTATCAGTCACATGAAATGCTTTACCAGGCAGAATTCCTCTTCACTTTGTTTAATAAAATGACATTTACATTTATCTCTCCTACTACCAAAATTGAAATCAAAAACTGAAATAAATCAAGAGTTACTAAGGAATTGCCTAATACTGCAAAGAGGTAGAGCAAACTTTAAATTTAGATTCATACAGCATAAAGGAAATATCTTACTATATCTGGAAAAACACACTCCTTTGGGATGGAAGCATTCTGCCTCAGGAATCAACTGGGCCAACAGCTTGCCTCAGACGTACCAGCAGTAAAGGGTTCATTTCTAGTTAGAGTCAGAAAATTATCATACCCAAACTTGAAAAGCACATGTCTGAAAAGGTCACTGTCCACTGGTTACTGTCACGACACAATTAACATTCACCTACTGGTACTAGAAAGCATTCACACTTTAGGGCTAGAAACTTAGGGCTAGAAAGATGGCTCAAACACCCAAGTTCAGCTCCTAGCACCAACATCAAGTGGCTCAAAACCCAACCTGATATAACTCTAGCACCAAGGGATCCAATGCCTCTGTCCTCTGAATAAACCTCTGTTGCACAAACCCAGATTCAAATGCACCTACCTACACATAATTAAAAATAATAAAAATAGTTGGGCATTTTTATTTTTACTTTTGGTCCATGCCTTTGATCCCAGTAATGAGTGAGGAAGATACAGACATTTTGCTATGAGTTCCAGGCCAGTTCCAGGCCTCTACAAAGTGAGTCCCGGACAGCCAAGGCTACACAGAGAAACCCTGTCTTGAAAAACTACTGATGATGATGATGACAATAATAATAAATCTTCTACAGGCTGAGTCCAAGAACATTTAAAGATAAGTAGGCTGGAACTGTGTATTCCCAAGCCTAGGAATCAGAAGAAATTAGAATTCTCATTTAAATTAAAGTTTATTTCTATTCCAGAGGAAAACCATGCTATATTTCAAAATCTAATTCAATTTTGTCCGGACGTTAAAAATCAAACATTTATTTAGTGCTTAAATTATAATGGAAACAACACCGAACAGCCACACTGATCAGGGTCACCACTCGGGGACAGTAGTACCTACCACTCTCTGAGATTCTTCTCCTTAGACTAGCACTTAGGAAGATGGCTGACAGTGATAGAACCACAAGGTAAACCATACTGTAAAATCAGCTCCTCCCTCACACCTGCCCTTCCTTTGTTAAATCCTTCCCACATGTGAAACACTATTTTCTAAATATGTTTTTCTAAATCTATTCAAATGATACAGTCATTAAATTAACTTTCTGACAACTTTATATCAACTATATCTAACAAATGTTTCATACTCAAAAATTCTACACAAAAAGTTAAAATTAAATGTATCTTTTTAAAGGCATTTTTTAAAATCAATACTGTGGTAGTTTTTCCATCTAGTTATTTGAGAAAAAAAATATATATATATATTGAGCCAGAAATAAAAGGGAAAAGAATAAGGGGTGACTCTGAGTAAAAAATGAGAAAAATTCAATGTCATTAAAAGCACACGTTACTAGTGTGTCTCACAGTATCTGAAAAGGTTGTTTTATTATCAGAGTAACTAATCACAATGAAACCATCTCTTACAACTAAAGACATTATAATGAATTTTCTTTACAGCTACAGAGAAATGGGATTTGCTGTTTCACATCAAATAGAACAGGCTGTATAAATTCTACTTCCTATTTATTGTAAAATATAATTTCATCCATAAAATCAGTCATGAAATATTAAAACTGAAACAACAGAATTTACGTCCTTCACTTAATTTAGTTTAAACGGTCTATTCACTAAAGCTAGAGGTGGGAGGTTACACGCCATGCAGCCGTCTTTTCTCATTAAGTGTTTCCATTAGACCCTTGATTTTCAAGAATTTATAATGCAGCCATTAAAAAAAAGCATTGCATGATAAAAGTTAGTCTATGTTCCTTACATTTTCCCTTCTTCTCTTCCAAAAGCAAGAAGATGAAGCACATTATGCATGAACGCTGAGAGGAGTGGAAGACAGGGAAGCATAAAACTAAAGAAACAGATGACACTGACATTTTTTAACACTCATGAAAAAGAATACTAAGCTACAAAGAGGTCTCAGCTACACCAAATTAGCTGGAGAACACAGGGAAGTTTCAGCTTCTCTGTTGTAACCCAAGAAGGAAGGACTAAGATTCCTAAATTCAATCAAAAGTCCCTTACCAATATGAGCTGCTTAGGCATTCAAACACTATATTTACTGGGTTTTATTCTTAATGAAGCAGAAAAACAGAAATATGGGATTGTGAAAATATAAATCTGGAGACACTATAACAAAAATAAAAGAGAGAAAGAAAGGGAAAGAAAGAGAATGCTGAAGCCACACGGCACACTGCTCTTGCTTAGATTCGTCAGGTCTGCGAGAAGAGATGGAATACAAAGAACTGCAGGGGAAAAAGACTAAAACTACTAATTTTGGAAGAAATCTGGAAAACACTATAATTCCAGATGTCAATAAGCTAACACACCATATAAAACTATCAAGCCTCAAGACATTTGGAATATAAATTATTAGGTACCAAAGATCTGCGTGTTAAGAAAGTATATTTAGAAAGAAGAAAATCTTCAGCTTTAAATTTTTAAAAGAATATAGTTCTACTCAAGTCCATTTATATAATAAGGTTATTTTTTTTCCTCTCAGTGGTGAAATTATAGATAATTCTTTTCTCCAATCCCTGGCATTTTTTTCTATACTTTCCAAAATATACTTTAGAATAGGAGTTGACTAAGTGTGAAGTTTAAGAAAAAAACAAAGTTGCTTCCTGTTATTGAAGTAATAGAAAGTGATGATTGCTATCAAAGAAAAGAGGAGGAAGCCTTTAACTGGAAATATATACTTACAACGATACTGTTCAGATAAAACTCAATATCAAAAGAACACAAATAAAAGCCAAGTGAGGGGAAACATAACTACAGTCAAAGACGTTTAGCTCCAAGCCTGGTCAAACAGCAATAACAGCAGACATTGAGAACTGCCTATGGCTCCTTGGGTCTCATGTAAACATGCTGGTGCTGGCTAGAGGAGAACACTGAGCATGCTGGTCCCCACTGTCCACCCAATGGGACCTGCTGACACCAGGACTGGCCAAGGAAGACACATGATGAACCTGTAGCTCTTTCTACCTAAAAGAAGGGAGATGTTTTAAAAGAAGAATGTTAGGAAGACACAGAAGCAAGATTAAACACTACCAATCTGTTAACTACCTTAGTGAGAAAGCATTTCAATGACTTGATGATGGACAAAGGGATGGATGAATAGGTAGGTAGATAAACGGATTGATGAGAAGAATGTGGTAAAGGTAAGAAGGAAAGAAAAGGGGTCTAAAGGACAACTGTTTAGGATAAAGGGCCAAGGGCCAAACACAAAGGAGGGCTAGAAAGAGGAAGTTATATTGACCAAAAAAAAAAAGATAATAATGTATAAGGCAAGATTCATCAATGGAACTAAGGCTGAGAGAATATTTTGTTATGGAACATAATTTATGCATGATGTTTAAACGGTCTCCTCAGAAGCCAGTGGTTAATTCCAAGGTAAGAAAATAAAATATGCCAGGCACAGGGACGCATGCTTATGATCCCAGCACTCTGGGAGGCAGAGGCAGGCAGATCTCTGTGGGTTTGAGGCCAGCCTGGTCTACAAAGTGAGCCAGGACAGCCAAGGCTACACAGAGAAACCCTATCTCAAAAAAAAAAACAAAAACCAAAAAATAAATAGATAAGAAAGAAAAAAAGAAAGAAGGAAGGAAGGAAGGAAGGAAGGAAGGAAGGAAGGAAGGAAGGAAGGAAGGAAGGAAAATAGAAACTAAAAAAGAAAAGAAAATACAACTTAGTAACTGTGAAGTAAAAAAAAAAAAAAATAAGTGGTACTATCTTGGCTGGGTGATCAAAAGGGGGTAGATGGACAAAATGTACTCCAAGGTGTGACATCATGATAACATCACATTGCCCACACATCAGCCAAGAATAAAAATCTCTGGCTAACAGAAAACAGCAAGCCCCAGGAGTGTTTTGTTTAACGAAATAAAATGGAGAAGGTCCACCCATCTCAAAACTCAGTGTAATGAAAGATTATGGAAATGTTCTAAGTTATAGGAGGCTAAGGAAACATGGAGACTAGATGTAGTATCTGAAGACTAACTCCCGCACTGGCAATGGCAAATGTAATTCAGGCATTGTAGGTCAACTCAAAATACCTGCCAATAACATTTACAAAACTAATAACACTACTGCAGAATTGTAAGAGAACACCTCTATTAGATTCTTGTGGTTTAGCTTGGCATTTCTGAGGCAGGGACTCAGTGCTCAGGCATGTCTGGACGGGAACTCATAGAGATACTCCTGTAGAGATACTCCTGCCTTTGCAAGAGTATCATGTCCAGTTAAGAATATTTTTTTTTTAAGACAGGGTTTCTCTGTGTAACAAAGCCCTTACTGTTCCAGCTCTACAGACCAGGCCGGCCTATAACTCACAGAGATCTGCCTGCCTCTGCCTCAAGCGCCGGGATGACAAGTGTGCGTCACCATACCCGGCTCAAGAATATCTGAATATCTCTGTTGTTAAGAAGTTATCAACCAGGACTGGATAGATGGCTCCGATTGTTCTTCCAGAGGACCAAGGTTCAATTCTCAGAACCCACATGACAGTTCACAACTGTCTGTAACTCCTCTTCCAGGGATCCAACACCTCATTAAGGTAAACATATAAGTAAAACACCAATGCACATAAAATAAAAATAAATTAACTGGGGCTGGAGAGATGGCTCAGAGGGTAAGAGTACTGAGTGTTCTTCCAGAGGTCCTGAGTTCGATTCTCAGCAACCACATGGTGGCTCTATAATGTGACCTGATGCCCTCTTCTGGCCTGCAGGTATGTACATTCAGATAGGGCACTCATATATATAAAATAAATAAATCCTAAAAGACCTATTTCAGTGACAGATCCTAAAATTCTGGGCTAAGGGGTCTCTTCTGAAACTGATACTCTAGCCAAGGACCACTCATAGAGATGGACTGGAACCCCTGCACAGAGGTAGCCTATGGCAGTTCAGTGTCCGAGTGGCCTAATAGTAATGGGGACTGGGATTGTCTCTGACATAACTGACTGGCCTGCTCTTTGATCACAAACACTACCAATCAGTTCTCACAGTGAAGAGAATTACTCTTGCAGGGACCCGAGTTTGGTTTCGAGCACCCAGAGTTCACAACTGCCTGTACCCTCAGCCTCTGACCTCTGCAAGCATCTGCAATATGGGCACAAGCCCAGGTTCTTGGGCATGTGTGCTGAAGCACAAAGCTCAATCAGACCTTTATCTGGATGTGTTTTGCTTTTGTCTTCTGGCATCAACACATATCAATCCTTTAACTAGTGAGCAAAGGTATAAAATTTCAAGGAGAGATTCTGAATGAAGAAAGTCTGCCCTGTAGTAGACATCTATATGCTGACCTTGAGTTTTTAACAAACCTACTTTATTTAGGGTTATTAAATGCTTCTACCTCCCTTCCAACCCCTCAATACCTGGTAGGAAGGAAAGAAGCTGCTTCCCGCTGGGTAGGGTCGTAGGATTCCTTGGGGGGTAATGCCAATATCAGTTGTCCAGAAATCCAGAAATCCAGGTGACCAGCAAATCAGCAAATGGCAAATGCAGCAGCAGGATGAACCAGCAGCAAGCAGTCCTCCTCCAAGCAGCTGCACCTTCTTTCTCTGGGATGTCATATGTATATCCCTCAAAGTCCTCAGACTGCAACTAATTCCACCTGGCAAAGACCACGCTCCACACAAGACACTTAACAGGTGTGGACAAACTAAACTCCCCAACTTGGAATTTTAACAAAAACATGTTTACATATTATAAACCAAAACATCCACAACACCTATATTTTCAAAGAGTTCTCCGGGTGATACTAAAGAGTTTTATTTGGGGACCACTGAGCCTCTCTAACTCTTCGGATAGAAAATATACGTTTATTGTTTATGTACTGGACCATAGAGCAGTAAGGGGGAAGCACGTTGAGGGTAAGGGCCAATCAAAAAACATAATGAAAAAAATGAAAAAAAAAAAACATAATGAACATATTTCACAAAACTATCACACAGGTCTCCAGAGATACTTGTCCGTACCATAATTTGCCATACAAAATTATTTCCAATGTCACACTTTTAGCAAGCATTGCCCTAGTAATACAATAAAACACATAAGAGATACCAGATTCTGTTTCCTGAAGGTTCTGTTGGTTGGTTGGTTGGTTGGTTGGTTGGTTGGTTGGTTGGTGGGTTGGATGGTTGGTTTTATTGAGACAGGGTTTTTCTATGTAGCTTGGCTATCCTGGACTCTCTCTGTAGACCAGGCCTGCCTCGAACTCACAGCAATCTGCCTGCGTTTGCATCCCTAAGTGCTGGGATCAAAGGCCACCACAACCTTCCTGAAGGTTCTTAATGAAAACCATTTGATCTCATTTTTAGAAAGACTATTTCTATTCCCTTCCCTTCAATGACCTAAAATTTTTAAGCTATTTTTAAAACTGCATTACCACCTTACTTTAAATTCTAATGGTCTTATAATTATATTTTAAATTAGCATGCACTCCTTTAACTGATATTCTTCACTGAAAAATAATTGATCCAATATATATCAAATTCTGCTCCATAAGTTACAATCGGCAGAAACCACTAAGGAACTGTGTACTTCCAAAGAAGTGGCTGCTAGTTTCTCGGTTTCAAACACACAGTTCCAGTTACATTTATCGGGGTTCTCTGTGCTGACAATTAGTAACTGGAGAGCATGCTGCGCTTGAGGCACACTTGAGTCAGGCCTGTTCCCCACCCCAAAACAGTCTTTTTCCGACCACTCCTCTAACTGCCTTCTTAGCTTTAAAACTGCTTTCACTAAAAGAAAAAAGCCCCACTGTGTAAGACAAAACCTGACAGTGTGAACATCAAACACGCTGCAAGGCACCCCCAATCAGAGCATGGAGATCACCTAGCTTTCCCAAAAGCAGGTAAGACAAGAGCCCGAATACCTGGACTCTACTGTAAAAGCTGTACTCTATGTGTACCGACAAGGGATCTACTGTAAAAGCTGTACTCTACATATACCGACAAGGGATCACAAGGGATCACATCCTGTCTTAAATACAGACGACGGCTCTGTATGTAAGGTCTCTCAAGGTCTCTCACATTCCTGGTAAAGGACTGAGTGTCACACACTGTAACATTCCCTAATTGTAAATGCTTGACAGTTCTCACTAGTTTGACAATTTTAGCACTTGATTATCAAACAAAAATAGTAGTGCTGTTTGGTTCTAAAGTGTGCTTGATTTGACCATGAATGTTGGAACCACATTTCTTGTACTCCTACAGAACTTCCCAAGCGGTGGAAAAGTGACACCACAACAACTTTGTAAAACAAAACCCCCAGTGTGGATATTAATATGACAAAGGAAAAGAAGGTCATCAAAATCCAGGGGGAAAGTTGGCCAGTGTTGATTTCCCAAAAATGCCACTTTTTCTCAACAAAAAGTCTAGACAGAAGTAGAATGTCCCAAGTTGTGGGGAATGACATGGCCCCGCCGGCTAATGAGCCAGACAGGAAACCTGAGGAAGCCTGCTGTCTGCAGGGACAGAGGCATAATCGTGCTCTGAAAACAAGCCTACCCTAGAAAGAAAGAGTAACTGAGAACAGGAAGAACACCCTCACCAGTCTCCCCCGGCACTCACTCATTCCTACCTTGACCTGCCTTTGCTTTGCTTATTCACCTGTGTGTGATTTTTTTTCTGAAGTGTGCATGGCATTGAACAGCTGGACTGTTCTTCCCCATGCCCACTGCAGGCTGCTGAATTTAAGGCAGCGATAGTAAGAAAGCATGCTGCCAGAGGCTCACTCCGGTCAGGTCGGTTACTTAGTGACACAAAACTTGGCAGTAATGTGCTCAGACAGTGCCTGGAACAGGAAGTGCTCTGGAAGAACTAAGCACCAGAGTCATCAAGACCAGTTTCCCTGAGCACACGTACGAGCAAAGATCTGTCAGACTTCAGCATGACATCTGCATCCCCAGCTAACCTTACTCATAGAAACAGCGCCCCAAGACAGGCATGCAGGTCAGACCACAGGTTAGAGAACACGTGTTACCTCCCAGTCTTCCGTGTCAACCATCCCTCCCTCCTTTCTAAGACCATCGCTCTTAGAAAGGTAACACCAACCTGATTCCCTTTCTTGTCACTTTGGTGTTTCCTTTTTCAGTGTTGAGTATGGATCCAAAGCTTTGCGCATGGTAGACAAGCACAACCCAGAAATCTACATCCCAAGCCTGCTTTTCATTCATAATGTCTGTATTCTTAACATTAATGCAACTTTGTTCTGTGCTCCTGAACTTTAAAAACTGGGGGCATGGGAGTGATTGTGTGCAATCTTCCACACCTCAACATGTACGTTCCTTTAGTTCGAGAGAAGGTCTTCCCAAGATGCCTCTGGCAGGAAAGGTTGTCAAGGCAGTGAGGTATAACTGGCCACAAGCCTTATCATCCCCTAAGCCCCCAGGAGTGCTGGGATTGTACATGTGCACAAATGTGCCTAGCTACATTTTCTTTTTTTTTTTACACGACTCCAGGTACTCAGGAAGTGTTTTCCTGGGGCATTGCTTTTCAAACATTACCATCAGCAGAGTTTCATGCTGTTAGCCCAGTTCTTGGGACACAGGCAGATATCTCTTTGAGCTTGAGGTCAGCCAGGCCTACATAGAACACTCCAGGCCAGCCAAGGGATACATAGTAAGAGCCAGTCTCAAATTAAAAAAAAAAAAAAAATTTTAAAGCATCAAATCAAAATCTTCATTAATGCTGGGACACAATTTAGCACCACTGCTGTGAATAAAGACTAAGAGCATTAACATGAAGATTCTGATGGTAGAGGCAGAATTTTGGGTTCAAGGTCAGCCTAGGTTACATGACAAGATACTATCCACAAAACCAACAAAGACTCCGAGTCAGAGAGTACATATAGCCCCCATCACTACCAACTTAACACTCACACTGTCTTAACCTACTTATTCTAGGCCAACAATATTATCAGGCCTTTTACATTGTTGCCAACCTAAAGTCTAAATTACACAGCAGTATGGTCTTCTAATTACTAAACAACTAGAGCTTCTTTATATTCATGTTGTATATAAAATACATATTTGATTATTTATCCATTTTTCTCCTATTTGTTTTTAAACCGTGTGTGTGAGAGAGAGACAGAGACAAAGACAGTGGGAGGGAGAGAGGGAGGGAAATGGGGAGGGAAGGAGAAGAGAGGAGGGAGAGAGAAAATGGGCACGCGTGTGGAAAGGTCAGAAGGCAACTTCCGGAAGTCAGTCCTCACCTTCCACCTTGCTGAGGCAAGTCTCCACTGTTTCTGCTCCTGTTGTATATTTCAAACTAGCTGGTCTGCAAGCCACCTGGCAATCCTCTGCTGTCCATCTTATGGCAGGATCCCTGAGTTTTCACATAGGTTCATCAGGCTTTAGCAGACACCACTCTCACCTGCTATCTCCTTAGCTCCAGCTTCCTATTCTTATTGACTTGGGCTGCTTGTCCTTTCAGACAGTATCAGCCTTTTACCAGTAATACGTACTGACACATTCAGTTCTCTGTTATGCTGCCGGGTCATTTCTGGAGGGGTCTTCTTCATATACCATCATCCACACTAACACTGTCAATCATACTACTTAGCTTTTCTCTTGTGACCTGTGCCTTCTGTGACTGTCTAAAGAACCTCAGGCAGTCATGCAACTACTGCCCTGGATGCCCTTTTAAATATTTTAGTTTAACCTTCAATATGTGAGTCTTATCAGCCTGTATGTGACTGTTTCTAGTTACATAAATTAGAGATGCATCTCATGATAAATTTCTATTTGCTAATGAGTACACACAAAAACTGTAATTTTAAGGTATCAAAGTGGCGTGAGCCCGTGAAGGCTGTTGCCAATTTGGGCCGTTTCTGACCACTGCATTTCCCAGGGTTTTGCTCGGCTATCCTGACAGTCTCCTGACTTCCCTGCCCAATTTAGGGTACACTCTGCCCCACAAGACCCTTCCCAATTCCTGTCATAAACTGAACCTACCTCCTCATGGGCTCTTACCATACATTCCTACAATGTATTTGATAACAAAACTGTGCCCTCCCTGGAGCAAAGTGCCTATAATCAGACTTCTAAGGCCTTAAAGAACAAAGTTTAACTGCTAGACGAGTGGATGCTAAGGTGCTGTGGAAGCCAGGGTGCTGGCCTAGTGACTACAAATAGGGAGGGCTGTGCAATCACACTGCTGGGCTGGAATCCTAGCACCGCCATGTAAGAGCTGCATGGAATTTCACAAACTCCCTACCCTAAATTGAGTGCACCACGTGGATAAAATGTAGTCCCCAGCTCAAAGAATGTGCTGGAGACTAAGTGAAAGTATGAAAAGTGTTCAAACAAACTAAGAGCTCAAAACATTATTGTTATTTCCACTGAATTCCATGTTGATTACCCTTATTACTCCTTACTACCAAGTCCTTACTATTGCAGAAACTTCCAGTTTTCTGGGGGATACACAAGAGAGCCAAGCTACTAAAAAGTAACAGTACATCCAGAAAATAACCAACTTCAAATTGAGACTCTCCATCCACGTCCACCATCTCCCCAAAAGATCACTCCTCCAGAGCTGCATGTGGGAAAGTTCCGCATGTGATTACAGGAAGCCTAAAGTTCCCTTATGCTTTGATACAACCATCAATTTCTGTCGTCCTTGCAGCTACTTGTTGGTTACACTGTAGGTAGTTACAATGTGTAAATAGTTAAACAGAGTTGTTGGAACCATAATCTATTTACAATAGAGAAAGGGTATAGTTGTAAGAGAATGAAAACAATAAAAGCCACTTTTCACCAAAAGAAATCTTTAATACAGATAAAAGTACATATACACATAAGATATAGGCTGTGTTCTATTTGAGTCTGGAATGCCCCCACATGCTCCAGCTTTGACTTCTTGGCGCCAGCTTGTGGCCTTATTTTGAAGCTTGGAACCCTTTAGGAAGCAGAGCCTGTTGGGCAGATGATCAGCAGCAGGAGCAGGCCTCTCCAAGTTACACCTGCCCAACTCCAACTGTTTTCTCTGCTTCCTGGTCCACAGCACATGCTCCCATGCTCCCACTGTCATGACTTGCACCTACCCTTCAGCTCTTCAAAGCTAAGAGCTAGCAAACTTCTCCCCTGGCGGGTGGGGGGGGGGGGGTTCTGACAGATATTTTGGTCACAGCCAATGCAAAAGTAACTTTAAAAAAAAAAAAGGAGCAAAGAATTGAAGTAATCATTGTAAGGAACCTTGACTCTGCAGAGGTAAGGCTCCTGGACCTGGTCTGCAAAAGGAATGTGACAGAGTCTAGAAACATGAGCTAGAGATGCTCTAGAAAGTTCCATGGAGAATACCAGGCACTTTTGCTGGGATGTTTAAAGAGCAAAATGTTAACAGAAACCCAGACAGTAAAGACTGCATCAGTGGCCTTGCAGAGGACCAAGATCCACTCGGTGTAGACTAGAGCTCATTCTTGCCACTTCTGGCTCTGCCAGCTCCTAATACAGTGAAGGAACAAAGCAAGTCCAGCAAGCTAACTGGTAACAAGCCATGCTAAAGTTTCTTACTTTGGAAGTTACCTTCCTATTTTGCAGGAATCCATTACTGTTTTTGAGAGCTGTCTCTCATAGAAACTAGGATGGTTCAGCCAATCTTACGTCCTTACTTAGAACTTTAAACATCACAAATATGCAGAGCCAGAAGGAAGTCCATCCATTCTCCTCCCTCTCCTTCCCACCGCAAATGGCAGAAAAGACTCAAGAGTCTATCAACAAAGGTGGCAGCTTCTCCACTGGAAACTTTGTCAGTAGCAAAATTCTAACCAGACTACATACAGGATGCAGCCTGGGCTATTGCTTCAAACACCATTCTCTCTTTAAACACCTGCCCCTTTAATTCTGAAAGCTATCTACTTATCTTCCAGGATATGCTCTCCCATTTAAGTCAGTCACAGTTACCAACCAAGAGCTCGCCCTCAGAGAACACTGCCTCAGCTCTGGACTGCGCTGCCAGGGCCAGCCACTGTCTAGTCTCCACTCCCCATCCAGAAGTTTCCTTAGTGCCACAATGGGCACGAAGCAAGCAGGCAAACATTTCCTGAGGGAATTCCATAGCTGGGAAGATAAGGTAACTCTGTTCAAACACCACCTTGCACTCCTGAACACCCACTATCACTTACTGCCAGAGTGTCAAGTATCAGCTGGAACCCCACAGCTAACCTTACTCAGAAGTTTACAAACTAGGATTCTTTTCACCTAATTAGTAAACCATGTTCTTAACTGGGAAAACTAAAAAGAAAAAAAAATAGGATTCTATTTCACTAGAGTTCTCCTCCAGTGAGAATTTGGGAATTCTAATTTGAGAAAACCATCCCCGTGACAAAGATCGTACCTACTAAAACTCAAATGCCGTTTCCTGCAAGGATTCACCTCCTGCCGGGCAAGTAGGTATAACTCATCTGTATTTCCAGATCTCTGTTCTTGCACTTACAAGACACATTCATTAAAACATTGGTCTCTCCTAAACCACCTAAGTAAACATTACTATTCCAGCACCTACAACGACGGCAGGAAGTGCCGCTTTTCCAGCACCCAGAATGACGCGCAGCACAAACAGGAAGTGCCGCTTTTCCGGCACCGAGAATGATGGCCGACACAAACAAGTGGGCTTCTGAAGCGAAGACACCTTGCTTTAGCAACAAATCCACCCTTTGTGCTACCCTGTACCTCTTCTACAACTCTAAAAAAACTTTAAAAAATTTTAATGGAGCTAGTCTTTGCTGTTGTAAGCAATTATGACAGCTGCTATCCAGAGCTTGGCGTGTGCCCACAGGAATATTCGTTATTTGTAACAAAACTTAGTAATGAACATTTGAAAGTGGACATTAATCTTGTTCGCATTATTTAACGGACGTATACTGGAAGTAACTGCTACTATACAAGGTTTTCCTGCTTTATGAAATGGGCAGAGTATGTTCAACTGACAGGTGGTCTTCGAATATTTCCTAGTCAGTGTTTTGTTTTCAAACGGACTAATATTCGACTAAGTAGGTACATACTGGGACTAGCCCTGTCAAGCACTGGCTAAAAAGTTATAACTCAAGTCACCATTAGGGCATGACCTCCCAGAACATAAGAAATCCTCACGGAGGGGACGTTGTCACAAACGCCAACTCCACCAAGAGGCCCTATTCCAGAACTCTTCAACATAAACGGGCCACAAAAAACCTAACACAGCCGACAGGGGTCAGCAGCTACTGCTCCCAACGCCCAGCAGACTGAACATCAGACAGAAGGCCAGCACAGCCACGCGACGCTCCCGAGGCGGCCAGAGTAAGCCCACTGCCAGGCTGCCCGCCGTCGAGCGCGGCGGTGGCCCGAGGCTCCCGACGGTCGTACAGCTCCCTGGTACCGGCGCGGCGTAACGGAAGAAGCGCGAGTGGCAGCGGCTCAGGCAGGGCACCGGGTGCTCAGAAGCGGCGGCCCGGAGGCTCGGCCGGGAAGCGGTGCCTCGGGGAGGGCGCGGGGCGGCGCCGGGACGGAGAGGGGAGCGGCCAGCGTCGGAGGCCGGCTGTCACGGCGCCGGCCGGGGGCAAAGCCTGCCCGAGGGGTCCGACGCGGCGCGAGGCGGCCGCGGCACCCACCGCGGCGGCGCGGGGCGGAGGGCCCGGGCAGCGGGACGTGCGCCGCCGCCCGGCGAGGGCGTGGGTCCCGGCGTGCGGCGGGGCGGCGTCGGGCCCGGCGGGGAGGGGCGGAGGCGGGGGAGGGGGCGGGAGCGCTGCCGGCCCGCGGGCTCCCGGCGCCGCGCCACCCGCCCGGGCCGCGGGCCGCCGCCCCCGGACCCCGCGCCGACGCCGGGCCTTCCCCGCCCCCAGACCCCCCGCCCCGCCGGAGAATAACTCACCTGTCTGTCGGGGAACTCGCTCCTGCTCGGCCCTCTGACTGACTCCTCCGGCTCACCGTCTTCCCTCTGGGAGGAAGGGGCGGGACTTCCCGTTTCTCCGTTGAGCCACTTCCGGCGGTTCCCTGGGCGACTACGCTGGATGGAGCGCAGAACACCATAACCGAAAAGGAAAGGTTTTACAATTGCCTTGGCTAAAAACACAAATTCACGTTGTCTTCTTTTCCCTGAATGGCCGGCGGCTTGGTGGGTCGACTTCTTTTCAGTTCATCAGTACTTTCCGGAAGTTCCTACCGGAGAAAACAGGAAGTTCCACCCTCCCTGCTGGAAGGGAAACGGAAAGCCTAGAGAGTCAATCTGTAGGGCAGAAGTGGTAGGGCTGAGTGACGGCCTGGTCTTCTTGGGAGGATACTCCGTCTTCCCGAGGATGCTCAGCGGACCCTCACCGCAGCACCCGGCGTCCTGTCTCCATCCCTGGAACCCGAGGGCGGGGCCGGGAAGGGCAGGGGCGGGGCCTGCGCCAGGGCCTTCCTTTATATCTGGTCCCCAGAGGAGTCAGCTCAGATACTCTGGTGTTCTGTGAAGGCTGTGCGTGGCAGTGCTACCCCAGATAATGAAAAAAGACCTCCGACGACGCCAGAATAGGGTATCTAATGTGTTCACCCCAGGAAACCGTGATTCTAAGGAGTTCCTGAGGGTAATCTAGTTGAATTCTCATTGTGAGTCACATATACACGGTAGGGAACTGCATCTGAAGGAATCAAATAGCCGTTTTTAAGATGACACAGCTAGAAAACGTGAAACCTAACTCTAAACTCTAGACAGCCTTTTCTAGTCTATAGTGCTGAGTCACGTCTCGTGACCAAAATTGGCTTACATGTCTGCTCTAAGAAAGTACAGTGGACTGGGTAGGGTGTAGCGCTCACGTGACCCCTGGCTCTTCAATTTCTACATTTCCTTCAGTTAGCCAAGCGGAAGCAGGACTGGTACGTAAGCAAAATAAGGGACCAAGAGCACGCCTTTAATCCCAGCACCCCGGAAGCAGAGGCAGGTAGATCTCTTGAGTTCGAGGCCAGCCTGGTCTGTAGAGTAAGTTCCGGGACTACAAAGAGAAACCCTGTTTGC
Organism: Meriones unguiculatus; assembly: GCF_030254825.1. Classification (NCBI taxonomy): domain Eukaryota; kingdom Metazoa; phylum Chordata; class Mammalia; order Rodentia; family Muridae; genus Meriones; species Meriones unguiculatus. The sequence continues at coordinate 5,561,786 of NC_083350.1, read as the reverse complement.
CAGAAACAAGTGAATAAATAAAATAAGGAAGGGGGTGGGTGTTGGGTGGGAAGCTGTGTTACTCCTGCTCATCCCTGTAACAAAATGTCAGAACACCTAATAAACTTCAAGGCTCTTCCCTTAGTAACCCCTTTCGCCTCCACAACTCAAAAGTTCCACAACCTCCTGCAAGCACTTCCACCAGCCCGGAGAGAAAGACACAGCACATGAGCCTCTGAGGATCCCTTCAAGCTCTAGCCGTAACAGTCAATAAATTACCACCTCAACAGGATTGACCATCTTCGTGCCTATATGATTTTAATATATTTCATCAGAGAGGTAAAATTAGGTGCAAGGACAATGTGACATCCAGCATTATCTGACGATTTAAGACTAGAGAGGTAAGCCAGGCAGTGGTGGTGCACACCTTTGATCCCAGCACTTGGGAGGCAGAGACAGGCAGATATTTGAGTTTGAAGGCAGCCTCACCTACATAGTCAGTTCCAGGGCTACCTATAGTGGACATTTCCTGGTAAGAAACTTAAATATCAACAAAAAGGACTACACAAGTCAGTTATGTGTAGCTAGAAGCACTGATAGGCCAACTTCTAATTATTCTTTCCTCTAAAACAGGAAAAAAGACACAAAGCACAGAGACCCAGATTGCAACTCTAATCTCATCAACCAACGCCTTTTCCTTATGTAATAGATATAGACTGACACAGAGAGCCTAATAAAAAACCATGAAATACTCAGCCCTAGTCAAGTATGGCATCACACGCCCTTAATCTCTGAATTTGGGAGGCAGAGATAGGGAGAGCTCTGTTAGTTAAAGCCCAGCAGCTGAGGCAGTTACTCAGACAAACCCTGTGGGGATGGGGGAAAGGAGAAGGAAGAAAAATAAGGAAGGAAAGAAGGAGAAATGTTCAACCCTAAATGAAACACCCATAACGTACTTGGGAAGGATTAGGTGTGGCCTTGTTGGAGAAAGTGTGCCACTGGGGGGTAGGCTTTGAGGTCTCAAAAGCCATGTCAGGCCCAGGCTCACTTTCTGCTGATGCAGAGCACTCAGCTTCTTCACCTACAAGGTGCCAGTGCCTCCATGCTCCCTGCCATGATGATGATGAACTAAACCTCTGGAACTTAAGCAAGCTCTGATTAAATGTTTTCTTCTATGAGCTTGTCCATGGTCATGGTGTCTCTTCACAGCAATCAAAGGGAGCAAAAAATGTGTAAGAGCCAGGGCTGGAGAGGATGGCTCAGCGGTTAAGAGCACTGGCTGCTCTTCCAGAGGTCCCAGTTCCCAGCAACCACCTGGTGGCTCACAGCCATCTACAATAAGATCTGGTGTCTTCTTCTGACATACAGGTGTACATGCAGACAGAACATTATATACATAAAAAAATATTTTTTAAAAAATTTAAAATCCAGAGGATGGCTGCAAGGAAACTGTTTTCTGAACACAGATGGACAGTTGCACACATGAACTCACAGCAGTCATGACAGCATGCACATGACCTGTGCGGGCTCAAACCAAACCAAATTCCAGCCTGAAGAGATGAGGTGGGCACAAGGTCCCCTGAGGTTGACACTTGTAATAGCTGGAAGAGAGAGCCTGTTTTCTTTTGTTGTCTTTCTTTTGTTCTTTCTTCCTGTTGTTGCTGTCAATAAGAAATTTACTTATTAAAAAAAAAAAGAAAAAACCCAAGTGGAGCATTGTCCAGAAAATTATAACGGCTTTACTTATAATTGTCATAAAGTTGAACTGTTGAAATGTGTTCAGTGAAACATTTTGCAGGTGTGAATGCTCTGCATCTTGTATTTATATTAAAAATTCACTCACACAAATGGAAAACTTTTAATAGCTGATTTCTGTCCCCTATTTTTCCACTCGCAATCATATACTTAGGTACCTTTTGACCCCATGGAAGAAATATGTAATTTTCAGAAATACTGATAACAGGAAGAAGAGGGAAAAAAAATTTAGAATGAAACGTTTCCCCTCATAGTGGACTCTTAAGCACGTTCTCCGCATATGCGGCGTACTAGCTGGATATCTTTTGCCTAAATTGTTACACATTTGGTATGGACACACAAGGTGGTTGGTATCTTCAAAAAGGCCAACCAGATAGGCCTCACTTGCCTCCTGCAAAGCCCTATTAGCTGCACTCTGCAAGAGCAGATTTGTTTTGAAATTCTGAGCAGTTTCTCGCACCAGACTTTGGAAGGGGAGCTTGCAAATGAGAAGCTGAGCAGACTTCAGATAGCCTCAGATTTCCCGACTGCCACAGTACCAGGCCTAAAATAATGAGGTTTCTTTAGTCCTCCAGAAGAGGGCGCACTCTTGTGAGTGGCTTTTGTAGCCAATTGTTTCCAGCGTGCTTTACCACCAGTGGATTTAAGGTCTGTCGGCTTTGTACCCGCCATGGTGTGGGCATCTCCTTACTTTCCTCCACAATAACTATGATCAAAGTACATTGTACAAATTTTCCCTTCTCATTTTTAAAATTTTTTTTTTACTTATTACAATTTATTCACTTTGTATCCCAGTTGTAGCCCCTCCCTTGTCTCCTCTCAATCCCACCATCCCTCCCTCTTCTACTCCCATTCCCCTCTCCTAGTCCACTGATGGGGAGGTCCTCCTCCCCTTCTATTTGACCCTAGCCTATCAGGTCTCATCAGGACTGGCTGCATTATCTTCCTCCAGATTTTTTGACTAATAAAAGTTGCCGAAAAGGAAAACTGAAGATGAAAAATTAATAAAAACTAAAGTATTTATAAATGTAAAAATACCCATGAAAATTGATAAAAATAAACATAGTATATCAAATGCCCATTGTGTAATAGACAATACTAAATGTCCTACGCATGTCATTTTGCTACAATGAAGACTTCTCATTCCTGCAAAGGAAACACTTGTGACCACATCTGACCAAGGTGACAAGTATGGAATGACATGGAGAAAGTGACAGGAGGCAGCTCTCCACAAGGCGTCCTGGGTCAGGAAACAGAGGGAAATGAATGCTGGCCTACTTTCTCCTGTTTGCTCTGCCCAAGGCAGAACCGTGGCCTTCACCTTCAGTCCGGGCCTTCCCTCTTTGATTAAACCTTCTTGGAAACACCCCCGCAGACACACCCAAAGGTGTGTTTCTATGCTGATTTTAAATGCAGTTAGGTTAAATGAAAACCACCACACCAACACTTGTCAACATAAGAACACATTGCTCTAAGTCATAGCATTACAACCTTGGCCCCTCAAGTCTCATTTCATCTTTTACTGTAGAATTCATGTACTCCATCTCTAAAAGATCCCATAACATTTAGCAGTCTCAATGTTACTCCAAGTCCAAAGTGCTTGTGGGCACAGTGGCACACACCTTTAATCCCTCAGGAGAGGCAAAGGCAGTTGTATGTAGCTCTGTGAGTTTAAGGCTATCCTGCTCTATTCTATATTGTGAGTTCCAGGCCAGCCAGCCAAATCTACACAGTAAGAACCTACCTCAAAAAAGAAAAAGAAAAAAAAAAAAGTCAGTTTCTGAGACACAAAACACTTAACTAGGCACCTCATGAAGTGAAACTACAAGTTTCAAACTTTCAATAAACAATCAAAAAGAATAAGCATTCTTCTTTGGGGGCAGGGCTTCTCTGTGTAGCCCTGGCTGTCCTGGAATTCCACTAGCCCAGGCTGGCCTATAACTCACAGAGCTCTGCCTGCCACCTCTGCCTCCAAGTGCTAGGAGCAAAGGCGTGGGCCACCATACCCAGCTTAGAATAAACATTCTTACATAGGAATCTGAAAAGATAACATGCGTATCTAAAACAAAACATCTCTGGATATTTTTAGAACTATTTTGCATAGGTATGTGCATGTCTGTGCATTCACATCTATATACATACGTGTATGCAGGTACATGTGTACATGTGTGAAAGTATATTTGGTGCATTGCTGATTGCTCTCTGTATTGTGCTCTCAATAGGCAGGGTCCCTTGAGGAGAATGACCTTGAATGTTTTAGAAACAGACGTTTTTAGTTTACTTTGTATGTAAGAGTGTTTTGTATGTATGTATGTATGCACATTATATGTGGTCCTGGTACGTGAGAAGGCCAGGAAAGGGCCCTGAAACTGGAGTTGTGATTATTGTGAGGTACCACGTGGTTGCTGCTTTAGCACAATGTTCTTATCTGTTGAGACATTTTTGACCCTCCTACATGCTACCAATTTCTCTTTTTGCTTATGTGTTTGTTTTTGTTTCTCAAGGACTTCTCTGTGTAGCTCTGGCTGACTCACAGTGTGAACCAGGATTAAAGGGTTAAAGGCATGCACGCCCACTGCCCTGCTGCACGTGCCTGTTTCAGTGTGGCTCTGGGCAGGCCCAGCCAGCATCCCACAGACTGAGCCTCCGCCCCCTCATTTGGATTTAATGGAGTTACTAATATGGCTGTGGTAAGCCTCTCGCTGTACTAGTCTTCTCTGTGGCTCACTGCAACACTCCTCCACCTCTGTTAGGGTCCTATTGCTGTAGTAAAACATCAAAGCAACTTGGTGGGGGGAAGAATTTTTTTCAGCTTATGCTTTCATATCACAGCCCATCGCTGAGGGAAGTCAGGACAAAACAGGAACTGAAGCAGAGGCCAAGGAGGAATGCTTCTTACTGGCTTGCTCCCGGTGGCTTGCTCCCCCTGCTTTCTTATAAAACCCAAGACCGCCTGCTGAGGGGTGGCACTGCCCACAGCGAGCTGGGCACTCCCACCGCAACCCTCAGTCAGGGGGAGGGGCTCTTAACTGAGATTCCTTCTTCACTGACTCTAGCTTGTACCAAGTTAGAAACAAAACAATCCAACACAGCAACCCTCTTGGAAAATTTTTGCCTATAAAAATCCTAGCAAAAGATACAAATGAGTATTGATGTAAATAAGGCCTGGTTATTAGAAAAAACATGTTAGATCAATGTTCACTTCAGAATTTTTCTTTGTGTTGTGGTTAAAGATTACGAGTGTTCTGGGATGTGTACTCACACATTTGGGGATAAAGTGGCATCACGCTTGCCATGTCTTTTTGAATAGTTAAAAAATACAAATAAGGGCCAATTAAGATGGCTCAAGGAAAGACACGTGTTATCCGAGATGGACAGTCTCAGTTCAATCCCAGGAACCCATGGGAAAGGAGAAAACCAAACTGCCCTCTGCCCTTCATACAGAGTGGGATGTACATGCCCAAACTTTCTCTCTTTCTTTCTCTCTCTCACACATACACGTACATAAAAACAATAAATAAATAATTTTTTTAACTTATTTTTATTTTACTTTTTTTTAGTTTTAGTTTTTCAAGACAGGATTTCTCTGTGCACCCTTGGCTGTCCTGAACTTGCTTTGTAGACCAGGCTAGCCTCAAACTCACAGTGATGTAAAGGCATGTGCTACCATGCATGGCTACTTTTGGGTTTTCATGATAGAGTTTCTCTATGTGACAGCCCTGGCTGTACAGGAACTCTCTTTGTAGACCAGGCTGACCTTGAACTCTCAGAGGTCTGCTTGCCTCTGCCTCCCAAGTGCTAAAATTATAGGCACACACCACCCAGATTTGAAGACTTTTTTAAAGGAGGATATTCGGCCCAATATTCTCACATCTCTTTTTTATAATTAGGGAAAATACTTTGTCAATCACAGGCCAGAAAGCTTTTCTGAAGTACTTAAAAGTCCAACATTGTTCATGTTGGACCACATCTTCTGTGAGATTTGTTTACCTGATGACAGGTGAGAGAAGTGGTGGAAAAGATGCTCGAAAATTGGCAGAAGTCTTGAAGATATCCCTTAGGAATGTTCTTTCCTACCCTGAGGCTTGGGAGAGAAGAGTGTGGCTCCAAGTTCTACTTTAAAAGGCGATATGATATGATATGATATGATATGATATATAACATAATATAACATGACATCATAATGATATAACATGACAATGTAATACAATATAATATAACACAACATGGTATAATATGACACAATATGATATAACAACATAACATAACATGATATATTATAACACGATATAGCATAACATACTATAAAATGACAGTGGCTCTTCTTTCAGAACCTTGCTCCTCTCTTTTCACCTGATGAAGTATCCCAGATCTTTGCCTTCTGGTTCTGAAAGTGTGGGTGTAACTAGACTTTAAATAGTGCCATTTTTTTACAATAAAAATTTACAATTTGAGAGGGAGGCTGGTCATTCCTGTGACTAATTTCACGGCATCATCTAACGTTTGAGATCCATGTAACAGTTTTGCTACCCAAATGCCCACTTACAATAACAGTGTGAATGTGTATGCTAAACACCCACACTAGAATTTTAAAGCTTAGCTCCTTCTGAATGTGTTTTGGTGAATTTCAATGTGGGAGGTGAGATAATTTAAAACTTCATATTTTCTACTATGGTGAAAGGCATAATTTCTCTGACATGTTTCTTTTCCCCCATCTAGAATAAGGAATTACACTAGAATAATGTTTTAAAATAAGATTTGTCGACATAATGGCATTTTTTCCTCTCCACTTCTACCCAAACTAAAATAGTTGAGGAGCATTTATTTACTTATCATAACTGTTAAAAAATTATAGTCATTACATCTACCATCACTTTTCTTTATAAAGCACATCATTTCATCACTGAAAATCTCTTGTGTTCCTGTCCTTGTGCTCAACCCATTAGCAAGGCTTTTGGAGCTGAGCAGAGTACAAAACACGTGCAACCCAGCCTCTGCCTCCCAGGGTCTCACCTTCAAGAGGTGTTCTTCATCACTGCAAAGTGGAAGGCAGTCTGTCTTATATGCTAGGGAATCTGCAATATTCAACATGAATTTGCAGACTTGATCAAAGGGCAGAACAAGCAAGTGGAAGCCTTTTCCCCATGGTTTGAGTTTTCATGTTATGAGAGGCAGCGGCATTAAAAATCAACAACTCAGAGTCAGAGAGATGGCTCAGAGTGCTGGCTGCTCTTCCAAAGGACCTGGGTTCAATTCCCAGCACCCACACAGTAGCTCACAATTGTTTGTAACTCCAGTTCCAGGGGGACCCAACACCCTCACACAGACATTCATGCAGGCAAAGCACCAATGCACATACAAAATAAAATGAAAAAAAGTTATGCTACATCTAACCATTGGCATATTAACATAGAGGCAAACATTTCACATTCTTTTACATAGTCAAGATGTAAATGTACCTTAATTCATTAGCCATTACACATTCAAAGATACTATTTAAAATGTTTTAACATTTGGATGTGGAGAGCTGGTTCGGTGGTTAAGGGCACTTGCTGCTCTTGCAAAGAACAGTTCAGTTCCCAGTATCTGCAGACAACTCAGTCTTTTGTAATTCCAGCTCCACGGGATCTGATGCTCTCTGCTGACCTCTACTGGTACCCGAATACATGTTTGTGAACATACAAGACAGATACAGTCACACACATGTAAATAAAAAGTCTTTAAAGTATGTATTTCACACAAAATTCACTTACCATTAAACATCTAAAGTAGGGCAGTGCCCTGATTACTAAAATGGCACCCAAGCATTCTTTGGTTTTATCATACAACAGAGTTTGTTCCGGGCATTGCTTGTAGGAGAAACTGCTCACGGAAGTCAGAAATCAAAGAGCACAACATTGATTTCACTTTTCGAGTCATTCTTATTTCCCTTCTAGGAAAGCTGATGGCCTCTGAGTCTGGGTCAGGTGCTGTGTGTGGAGTTTACACGGACATAAACTCAGCCCAGTGTGTGGCCCTGATGAGTGGGTCAGCAGTCTTGCCCAATGGGAAGACTCGGCAACATAACTCTTTGATTTCTTGGTTGGTTGGTTGTGAAATCTGCCAATTTTGAGATGTTGCCACTCCATTGGAAAGCGCTTAGCACCTTGTGAGGCTCCTGTCTCAGGGGTCTGGTCTACGTTGGCTTCTCTGTGGCTGCTGAGTTAGAATGGCCTCTGTTGGGTGATTTGTTTCTTTCGAGTTGGACAAGATTACTGGTGTCTTAAATCAGAGTAGCTGGCATGACCCATGGGAGACCCCTGTGGCTCTCCAGCAGGAGGTAGGGCCTAAGAACATTCCTTTAGGGAAGGCAGAGGCAGGAGGCTCTTTGAGACTTGCTGGCTGGCCAATCTATCTAAATTTTGGGTGCCAAGTTCAGGAGAACACCCTGTCTCAAAATATAAGGTAGAGAACAACTGAGCAAAACACCCAGCAACACCACCCTCTGACCTCTACATGAATGCTCACAGATGTGCGCATGTACCTGCACACACACACACACACACACACACACACACACACACACACACGTGCACAGATGAACCCACAATTACAACTAGACTGATGATAGCTTGGCAGGTAAAAGTGCTTGCTGCCAATCCTGATGAGCTGAGTTTGGTCCCTGTGTTGGTTTGAATAGGTATGTCCCTCGTAGATTTATTTGTATGAATGCTTGGCCCAGAGAAAGTGGCGCTATTAGGAGGTGAGGCCTCGATGGAGTATGTGTGGTCTTTCTGGAGGAAGTGCCTCACTAGGGAGGCCAGCGTTGAGGTCAGACATGCTCAACCTACCTGCTGCCTGCAGACCCAGATGTAGAGCTCTGAGCTCCTCCAGCACCGCGTCCACCTGCACGCTGCCAGCCTCCCACCATGATGACAATGGACTAAACCTTTGAACTATAAGCCAGCCCAAATGAACTAATTATAAGTGTTGCTTTGGTCATGGTGTCCCTTCACAGCACTGAAACCCTAACTAAGACAATCATCTAAATCCACATGATAGATGGAAAGACCTGACCCCCCCCCCAGTTATTCATGTAGTAGCACTCACGTGTACCCACACATTAAGCTGTCATCTGAAAAATAATGAGGAAAGAGGTGAGTGTGGATATCTCCGGAGAAGGAGAAACAGAGAAGGCTATGAGACCACTCTTAGCTGTTGAGGAACTGGAAGTATTAGAAGAACAGGGTTATCCAGACACAGCTAGGAAGGGAGGGTATGAGGCCAGCAGAGTAAGTGGAGGTGATGGTGGGCAGACCCTTTTTTGATGCCAAAGATCATTCTAAGATCACACAGCTACTCCGGAGTCGGAGTCTCCTGCTGGATCCAAATGACAAAATATGATGTTGTGCAAGCAGAAAACAGGAAGGGACCTTTGTTATAAAAAAAAAAAAAAGCTGCAGCAGGACATGTAGCTTTTGACTGGTCTTTTCCTAGGACAGCTGTGAAGGGAGCTCCAGGGCTTTGCCGTTATCCTAGCCCATGGCCATTTACAAAGCTGCAGCACTCCAGAGAGGAAAGTCACGGGTGAGCAGAAGTTTCCGCGACTGGTGGATGATTGAAACGGGAAAAAGGATGGGGGATCCGGCTCTCAGGAGAGAAGACCACCTGAGCACCCAGATAATACAAAAACCATGGACATGCTGGGTATACCTGGTGAGAGCAAGGAGAGGAGGGCTGGAGCAGAAGCTGTGGGTGCCCTGGCTCACTCCCCTCTCCCAGCTCGTCTGCAGAGACATGGCAAGGACGCTTGCACAGTCCCGTGGACACTCAACAGGTTTCCAGACTATTACATTCGATTTTTTATGAAAGCAGTATGAAACACAAATATTCCAAGTCCTTCATTTCCTCCAGTGCATCGATACTGCTCAGCTGTACTCAGGAACCCCTAAGCTTCACAATAGTGACACATTAGTATACTACATCTCCTAGCTAAGCTGGATGGGTTGTCCTCTTATAATGCAGTAAGGATTACCTGACTGACACTGTGCTGTGTGAATGAGAGTGCCCCCAGAGGCTCACATACTTGCATGCTTGGTCCCCAGTTGAAGAACAGTTTGGGAAGGATTAGGAGGCGTGGCCTTGTTGGAGGCCTCACCCTGAAGGTGAGCTTTGAGGTTTCAAAAGCCCATGCCAGGCCTGTCTCTCTCTGTTTCTCTCTCTCTCTCCAGATGAGGATCTCAGCTTCTTCTTCAACACCACGCCTGCCATGAATGCCACCAGGTTCGCCACCCTGATGTTAATGCAGTAATGCTCTAGAACTTGAGCCAACCTCAGTTAAATGCTTTCTTTTGTAAAAGTTGCCTTGGTCATGCTGCCTCTTCACAGAAGCAAAACCTCTAAGACAGAATGTTACAAGATGCCCCAGGATAGGATATATCGAATGATCACTTAATGACATTTTTGAAAACAAGTATTTTAGTCCAATTTTTTGCCTTCTTATGACTGGTTAGTTGGCCTGTCCAGGAGCTGGGAAGGTTTCTTACCCCTCTTATGTGTAATGAATGTTAATAACACTCTTTTTCCTGAGCCCTGCTGCAGCCAGGCTATGGAAGCCACGTGGCTTAGGGTGGGGTGGAAAACTGGAAGAGGCTCACTCTGACCATGGCTGGCAGAGAAACATGAACTCAGGACTCGGGCATGGCAAGACTGGTATTTTCTAGGTCCAATTTTCGATCCACCTCCCGCCAATATCTCTCCTCTCCTGTTTGTTGAGTAATCAGCTGAGACAGTGCTGGTCTCATGGAAGCTGCAGAGAGGAGACTAAGAGAATACATTGTTCTTTGGTCTCACTGATGGGCTAGACCAGCCCGGCAGTGAGCCCTTGGACTCTGACCACTGCCTGTCCCCAGCGCTGGGGTTACAAATGCTTGCCAATGCACCTAGCTATAGTGTGGGTGTTGCAAATCAAAACCCAGGTCCTCATGCTTGTGCAAGCAAGCGTGTTGCCCACAGAGTCATAGCCTCAGCCACCATCTTTAAGGTCATACAGAAATTTGAAAAGTGACATTTCAATAGCTAGCAGATGGCAGAAAGATGAGGGAAAACATGTTATGGGTTGTTTTTATTTGGAACCAATAAGAGAAACATTTAAAATAAGCCTTCAAATTCTTCCCTATTAATGTCATTTAAATAATGAACTTATAAAGAATGGCTTATTTATATACACTTGACTTTAAAAAAAATTAACTTTTTGTAGTATTTGCACCGTCGAGCCCAATCAAGCCAAACAAGCTGGTTAGCTAAAATGTTTAAGGGATGCAGATTTAGCTGAGGCCTTACCTTGAGACTGTCTTGCTGATGTCAGGGTTCATTAGCTCACTTTCTAACACTGGTGCTACCAAAAGCTTCTGGCAATGTGGGTTCAGTCACTGAGCAAAATTTCAATAGTGTGAGATCCTATCACAGTGAATTCCGCTGCTAGAATGGTGGATATTCGTGTGTGCAGGTCGGGGCTTTCCTGGCGGGGAAGGAAGAGGAGGGGCGGGCTTTCCTGGCAAGGAAGGAAGAGTGGTAATCTAGGAGCTGAGCAGGCAGCATCAGTCTCGGCAAATCTGAAGAAGTTTGGAAGTAAGGAAAAACTCATCTTTTTTGCACAAGGATTCCAGACGGCAGGAAGGTATGAATAGTGATCACTTCGCTTCGGACTGTTGGAGAGACTGGAGAGAATAAATGAAGGGAAGACAAGTTAATACAGAGACATGCCCTGGTAACTCTTCTGAAAATGAGTCCACGGAGAAACTGCAGCCCGTGGTGGAAGCCAGCACTCGCCTTATTAAACGAACAGAGGCAAAGGTGATTCAGGTCCAGAGACCTCAGTTGCAATGATTGGGCACCGCAGCTCTTCAGGGTCTGAAAGGCAAACTGGAGGTCTGAGCCACTGGGATTGAAAGTGAGAATCTGACAGGCTGAGAGACGTCCGGCTTGTGTTAGAGGGCTGTTACCAACCCAGTCTCAGCCTGTGGCACTGGATTTGGGGGAGTGAAGGTCCAGGTGGCTGTGACTGTAAAAAGGTGAGGGACAGAGGGAATAGTAAACCATTTCCAACATCGCTACCTTTCAAATGTTTTATTTCTGGTCCAAATGTCCCAAGACATGTGAAATGGGAAGGAACAAATACGTCACTGGATCCACGTTTTCTGTTTCCAGCTTTGCCCAGGGCCTGATGGGGGAGTTGTGCCGGAGCACACTGGAAGGTACTTGCTGTCATGAGCGCCGCTTTGACAGCTCCAGAAAAAAAGCGGCAAGTAATTTGGACCCCTGGATGTAGTTGCACCTAACAAAAATGAAAACAAGGAAACACATTTGCATCCACATGAAGAAGGGAAAGCACCCAACCATGTCCACAGAGAAATTGTAAGTGTCATAAATCCAACTAAAGTACTCAGCATGCTTCTGAGATCCTAGGACCAAGCCATTTGGTAAACCCAAAAGAAAAATGACTTTATTATTAGGAAGATCTCCAGATGTGCTTTCAAATGACAAATCCTGGGTCTGGAGAGATGGCTCAGCAGTTAAGACCACTGTAATTCCAGTACAGGAGGCAGAGGCAGGCGGATCTCTGTGAGTTTGAGGCCAGCCTAGTCTACAAAGTGAGTCCAGAACAGCCAAGGCTATAGAGAAACCCTGTCTCAAAAAAAAAAACCAAAAAAAAAAAAAACCAAAAAAAATCATAATAAATAAATGGAAAGAAAAAGAAAAAGCGAAAGAAAAACAAAAGAGCACTGGCTGCTTCTTCAGAAGTCCCAGCAACCACATGGTGGCTCACAACCATCTTTAATGGGATCTGGTGTCCCCTTGCAGGCATACATGCAAATAGAGCACTCATATAAACAAACAAATAAATAAATAAATACAATGTTTTCTTTTTTTTTAACTGACAAATTGGAGCTGGGTGTGATGACACACACCTTTAATCCCAGATAATTAATCTTGGAGTTAAACCGGAAAAGGCCCCATTTCTCTTTTTTGTTCTGGCCCCTCCTTAGTGGGAGGATCCCTGGAGAGCCATGCCCCACCTGGCTTTCTTCAGTTTCTTACCTTTGACATGACAGAGACTCAAACATTCTTGTTTCTCATTAGTTTGGAGATTTATATAATCTGTTGATCTGTTCATATCAAGCTTTCCTAAATATCCTTTGTTATGCACCAAATGTCACAGCCTCCAAATCTGTATGTTGAAACCCTAACCAGCTGTGTGACAACATTGGAGGGAGAGCCTTCCAATGAGATGATTAAATTTAAGTGATGTCGGGGGATGCCCCATAATCCCCTGGGGCTGGTGAATTTATAAGGGAAGAGGCACCCGAGCCCCTTGCTTGCCTCCAGCAGGACCATCCCTTCCTCTTCATAACTCCTCTCTCCTCCTCCTGGCCGAGTTGCCAGCGGCCTGGGATGAGCTTAACCTGGTATTCCCAGCCTACGGAACTGGGAAGAGACGCCTCAGGTCTCTAAGCCACCAGGTGTGTGGCTGGCCAGCCTCACACAGGCAGGGGGCAGGCAAGCTCCAGTGGAGCTCTCTGCCGTCATGGGTCATCTCACCTGTTGATCTTCTCGTTCTAAGCGTGCTCTCCGTCATCCACAGAGCCCAGCGGGAGCATCATCACACTCTTTTGTGTGATGTCCTGAAATATTTTAGCAAGTGGAATGGTTGACCCGTCCTGGATCAGATCAGGGTCGACTCCAAACACTAAAGCACAGGACAAGAAGGCATTAGCGTAAATCATCCTGACAGGGCTGTGCGTGCAGTGCAGTGCTTGTCTCTATCTCTCTGGGGTCTTGTCATGTAGCTGGTGAAGAATTCACTACAAAGCCCAGACTCCTGTCACATGAAAAGTCCCCTGCCTCCCAAGTACTGGACTTAAAACTGCAGGTGACCATTCTTGGATTAAGATTTTAGTTGTGAACCGAGGAGAAAAGCTTGGAATGTAGAGAAATCACAAACGTGGCACACACGCACTTCTCTACAGCGCCGACTCTGCTCTCCTCCCCTAAGCATCTAACATAGCTATGGCGCAGCACCGAGGACCAGAAAGTCAAAGACCATGCTATGCTTTTCTTTGTTTCTTTGATTTTTTTTCTTTTTTCTTTTTGGAAATGGCTTCTCTGTGTAGCCCTGGCCGTCTTGGAACTAGCCCTGTAGACCAGGCTGGCCTTGAACTCACAGAGATCCACCTGTGTTCTGAGTGCTGGCATTAAAGGAAGGAGCCAGGGGTACCTTTTATCCACTAATGTAGAAAGAATTTTCCTGGGAAGAGGTGAACAAACATTTACTCATTCTAGCCAAGGCATCAACAACCTAAGAAAAACAATTCCACCCAAGTCTAGTTTTGTGTCCTAATGAGTCCAGCTGGTATCAAATGCAAGAATATGGGCAGCTTGCAGGTAGCAACACCACCAAAGAAAAGTGTCTCCTTACACCAGGAACTGGTGACATCACGTCTCCTCACGGAGGAATGTGGCGTCTTACATCCTCTGTGAAGGTTTTCGTGTGGCCTGCCTTCTGCTGCAATTCCTCCTTTAACAAAGAAACGTTAGTCTCTCTAATACTGTGAGGGTCTTCTGCTGGTAATTAGAGTTGTTCAGACTTCAAGAGAGAAACTACTGTGTCGGGCAAAGAAGACAAAGTTCCCTAACAGATAACTGCACTCCAGACTAATAATATTGCGCTCAGCTTTCCTTGTTTATATTCTTGGATCTGACTGAGAACCCCACCCAACCTTGTCTTGTTGCCTCTTCTTAATCTTTTCGACTCTGTGAAAGTTTTCTCAGGATTTTCTTGTCTTTCACGCCCTCGTCCCTCTTCCAGGGTACCAATCAGCTGTTTTACAAGATGGCCCTCAGTGTGGCACAGTATCATATGTTCCCATAAGTGGAAGATGTTGTACATATTTTGACAAGATTCAACATGATATGTGTACATCCCGTTATTCTAGTTTTGCTTCTGTTGTGATAATGTTCCAGACAAAGACAGTCTAGGGGAGACAGGATGATGTCACTTTACAGTTCCACATTTCAGTTTGTCACTGTGGGGAACTTCAACCAGCTAGTTCTGTCACAGCCAGAGTCAAGAGGAGAAGGAAGTGAATGCACACATGCTCACCTGCTTGCTCAAGACCCCCTGCACAGGGAGCAGTGCCACCCACAGCGGCTTGAGCCTTCTGCATATCGAGGAATTAACACCCCGCCCACTATTTCCACAGGCCAACCCAATCCAGGCAATTCTGTGTGGAGACTTTTTTTTCCAGGTGATTCTCTCTCCATTGCGTCACGTTGACAGCTTAAGACAGTCATCACATCCATGAATTAGGTAGTGTAGAAGTGGAATTGTGTGGTGGTTGTATGCTAACACGTATAAAGATAGCTTTCCTCACCTATCATCCTAATGCATTATCTTTTTTTTTTTCTAATTTTCAAGGTACCTCATGAAGTACTTTCAGCTGCTGCCCTTGATACTAAATAGAGACAGCTCTGAGAAGAAGTTGCCAGTGGTGGGGTAGAAATGGAAAATAAAGAAATGAAATACAGCATGCCGCCTCCTCCTTTTTTTTTTTTTTTTTTTTGAGACAGGGTTTCTCTGTGTAGCCCTGGCTATCCTGGACTCACTTTGTAGACCAGGTTGGCCTTGGACTCACAGCCATCAGCCTGCCTCTGATTGCTGGGACCAAAGGTGTGCTTCAGCTCAGCCGGCTGCCACCTTCCCTTTTTAAAATTAGACTTAGGTGTCTGGGTTCTGTGCCTGCTCCTCTGTGTGTGCTCCATGTTCAGGCCTGCTGACAACGAGGGTCAGCAAGGTGTTGAAGCCTCTGCACCTGGAGGTACTGATGGTTGCAAACCACCATGCAGGGAACTGAACCTGAGTGCTCAAACTGTCTCCAGCCCCAAGTCACCTCCTTGAGACTCACAAAGGCAAGTGAGAACGTGTACAGAAGCGATGGGCCTCTCGGCAAATGGCTCTGTAAACTTTCATTTCCTCTGGAGCCTGGAGAAGGATGTTGTGAGGGCAACAGGGAGTTCCAGGTAAGATGTATCCTGTGCTCACAATCCTGTGTCCTGCGTGGTAGTCACTCAGCATAGACCAAGAAGTGTCCTGTGCATTCCAGCTGAAGTATTTCATAACTCTTCACGGTATTTACCTTTGCTGTTACAGACACATCATTTCTCAGCGGCCTTCAATTGCTGTCCTGACTCTTCTCCTTGACATATCATTAGCAAAATATCTGTTAATAATAGGACCATTAGGAATGATGGTAAAGAGGAGATGGCTCTAAATCTTGGATTTATTCTGTATTTTTTTGAAGTCTGAGTACCTCAACCCCAGAAGAGAGTTTGTGCTTCAAGAAGGTCTGGGCCAAGCTTGAGAGATGACACGGTGGGGTAGGAGGACTTGCTGCTCTTCCAGAAGATCTTGGTTCACAGTCCACACAAGGACTCACAACCATCTATGACTTTGATCCTAGGGGGTCTTCTGGCCTCTAGTTGTTGCACATATGCAGAAAGAGAACCCTCTGTTGCATGATATTTTATCCCATTGTGAACCCTGAGATCGTGAACTGGAAAAACCTGTTTCTTGTTGTGGTGTGGCTCAGCCCTAGAAACCATTTTTAATTTAAGAACTTTCTATAAACAAAAGCTAAATAAAGCCAGCCATTAGTCAAGAGGTAGAGAAAGCAACCAGATGACATAAGGAAACACAGGAAGGAAGAACATTGAGTTCTTCCTCTTCCATGTGGAGAGGGAGAAGGGGCTTTTTCCTCCTGAGATGTTGGCTGAGGAGGAAGAACAGCTGGGTGTTTTCTCTGCCTTTCTGAGTCAGCAGGCTGTCACCCTAGTATCTGGCTTCTGAGTCTTCATTGATAAAAATCAGACAAGTGATATTTCTGTTTTTTAAAAACAGGGGCCCTCCTACATGGCAATCTCAAATTAGGCTAAGAGATTGTTCATTCTGCTTACAGCTAATACAAATAAATTTGTGGTCTTTCCCAGGAGTCTCGGACTGCATAACAATTTTCTCTGTAATCTAGTGATGGCACTTGTGAGGCCCACAGGAAGCACAAGTAAGAAGCAGCCTGTCTACATAATACTGTGCCCTGAATGATGGTTAGTCTTAGTTGTCAGCTCAACTGGGTCTGGAATCAACTAAAAGGGAAGCCATGGGGCACTTATTTGAAGGATGCTCTGATCGGGTTATCTGAGGTGAGATGACCCACCCTAAATGCGGGTGGCACCCGCTGGTGGCTACTCTGGTGAAGGAGGCATAAGGAGGAAGCTTTGGTTTTGCTTGCTTGCCTTCCCTCCTCCTGGCAAGTTCATCAACATTGCTTCTGCTCTCTTTCACTGCTCTCAGAACGCAGCTCCTTTGGGCTTACCAGGTGGACTGAAGGCACAGCTCTCCAGGAATGTGCCAGGTGTTCTGCCCCAGGTCAGCACCAGCCGCACAGACTAAGCAGCTCCTGGGCCCTTGGCCTCTCCACTGTGAGGCAGGCATTGTTGGAATGCCCAGACTATCATGAAAGGCAGACAAATGAACTCCCTTTTAATACATACTTATGCCATTGGTTCCTTCCCTCTAGAAAACTGCAACTAATGCAATTTGGATAAAGAGGACAGTTGCTACTTGAGTTTGACAAGTGTCTTGGCCCCATTGCAAATGTGAAGCAGAGTGTCCTCAAGTCTCACCTGTTCTGACGGCACTTCGTGCTGCGAGGTACTGAGTGTCATTGATGTTTGCCGTCCATGGGCGGAGTCCTAGCACCATGGAGATGGTCATCTTGTTGGAACTGTTTCTTTCAGAGAACATGGCTTCCAGGTGTTGTTTCACCTAGAAGGCGACACTGTCAACAGTGAGAAAATGCTGGGTCTTCCACCAGAAACCAGTGGAGAGCCAACCTCATGAGTGGGTGCGTGTGGGTGTGAGCCCTTAGTCACCCACTGCGACAGTGAGCGGGGCTTGTCCAGAGAGGAGGTGTGCGCTAACTACCCCTCAACCCTTGTGCCCACACAGCCCGTGATCCAGAGTGGTATGCTCAAAGTTAGGGAACCTAATTTAAATGCAGTCCCTCAGTGGCAATGTCCTTGGAGTTTTCTGTTTGTGTGGGTTTTTTTGTTTTTGATCTAGTTGCACTCTAGTGAATATTTGGGGGACTTTATACATCATGGAAAATTCTGAAAAAATGGGAGCAATTCCAAGCTAAACAAACTGCTTTACTCCTATCCAATGGCTGCTGAGGAAGACCTCCTGGGAGGCTCCATTCATTCAATCAGCTCGTATTTATTATCATCAAGGTGCAGGGATGGGCCTTCCTTCGAATGAGACAAGGCGTGTCCTGCCCTTACAGAATGTGTAAGACAAAGCAGCGGTGTTCCAGAAGAAGGAAAGAAAAAGGGGGAGTGGCAGATTGGAAGGGGAAGGAGATGTTTAGAGTACAATTAGAACACAATACCAGGAAACGGGAAAACAGAACTGAGAGACTGGGGAAGGCAGTGAGCTATCTCCTCAGCTCCCTTATTCAAGAGTCCACTTTCTGTGAAAGCCATTTGAGGTAAATTAATAATGGGCTGATAACGCAGATGGATAACGCCTTCCAGATAGTACTTCCCTAACAATGGCTGCTTTTAACACACCAATTTCAAACATCACGAGATAACAAATGATTGGGCTTGAGATTTTCTGGCTCCAGCCAAGCGTAGTCAGTTACCCACTCCATCTATGTGTAAAACCAATCTTGCCTTTATAGCTGCCATCTAATTTTTAAAAATATTCCCATCATTGCAACCGCAAATGGCAATTTCTCTGACTTCTGTAATTGCATGTGTAATTGAGGAAAGAGATTTGCGCTGAGTGAGACTGATACTGGTTTCCTGACATTTGCTCCATTCTCTATATTGGGAAAAAGGAACTTCAGTAATAACACAGAACTGCTCAGTTTTCCATGGGGTGTGGGACCGAGAAACGGTACATTTCTTACCTGTGTCTCCACCACAGACAGACTCATGTGCGGGACCAGTCGGATTGAAAACTTTCCTATAACTCGGCTGGGGATGACTGTTTTAGCTCCAGGCTCATCAAACGCACCCTCGATGCCATGGATAGAGAGAGATGGGTACCTCCACAGGTGTGCCAGGAGTTCCTCCTAAACCATGCAAAGAACACGTGACTAACATCCAGCTGAGGGCTGGGCTGGGGCTTGGGTGTGGAGAGTACTTGCCTAGCACACACAAAGCCCTGGGATCCATACCCAGCACTACACAATCTGGTGGAAGGTGCCTCTATCCCAAGCATTTGGGAGGTGGGGGCAACAAAATCAGGAGTTCAAGGCCATCCTTGGCTCCTTAGTGAGTATGAGACCAGCCTCAGTTAGATAAGATCCTACCTCAGATTAAAAACAAGCCAGTTATGGTTGCACGTACCTTTAATCCCAGCATAGAGGCAAGCAGATCTCTGTGAGTTCAAGGCCATCCTGGTCTACATAGTGAGTTTCAGGTCAACTAGGGACACATAGTGGAATTTGCTCTCAAAGTAGATAGGTAGGTAGGTAGGTAGATGATGGATGGATGGATGGATGGATGGATGGATGGATGGATGGACGGACAGATAAACAGGCAGGTGGAAGGAAGGATTGGGACTATAGCTCAGTAGTAGAGCACTTGCTCAGCATGACAAAGCCCTAAACTTTTTCTTGAGTGTGCACTCTGTGCTTTTCCTCACAGACACAAATGCAAGAACAGAGAGGGGAAACATGAGCCATGGGCCCTGTTCACAGTGAAATAAACTTCAGCTGAATTAACTTGCTTGTACCTCCAGCATCGAGGTACCTGAGACCTGCTCATGACAAGTTAATTAGCATTAAGGTGACTATATCTGGAATAATAATACAGGCCGAGTTTCCCTTCAGCACATGAGGCAAAATGGCTGTCTATGCTGCTGCTCTACCCGGAACTTCTCCCTGTCAGGGGAACAGGTTCAGAAATTGAACCCAGGATCCATGAGATGACTCTGTGTGTACAAGCACCTGCCACTGAGTCTGACAGCCTGACTTTGGTCCCCAAGCACAAGTAAGACAGATGTGGGGCACACATCTGTAATCCCAGCACTCCTCCTGTTGGAATAGAGGCAGGGAGGAGCTCGTGGGCCAGCCAACCTGGAGTATACAAAGAGCAAAGTCAACAAGAAGGCCCTTGTTGTAGAAGGTTAAGTTGCAGGCAGATTTGGCATTTGTTTTCCTCAGGTCTAGATCAGCCCATCCTGGGGAGCAGTTGGGACAGTGCCTCAGCGAGATGGAAATAGAGAACCAACTCCTGAAAGTCGTCCTCTGGCTCCACATGTGTCTCTCACAAACACGCACACACACACACACACACACACACAACATTAATAATAATAATAATAATAATAATAATAATAATAATAAATGATGGATAATAGTTTAAAAAGGAACTGGATCCAATCATAAATTTCTAACCAGTGCTATCCACTGATAACGGATGTAGCAAATTTCATTTCTCAGAATTCCTTACCTAAGCCTTCAGTATTTAAGCCAGCTCCTTTCTAGTGTATTTGCACAAACTTAGCCTGTTGCAAGAACTACATTTCCAGAGGAAGCCCTCCGCTTGCAATCAGCATGGGTTTGCTGGCCTGCGGATGCCAACACCTGCACAGGAAAGTATCTTCGTAAAGGTTTAGTTTTATTAGTTTATTTAGTTTATGTGTACGTATGACTGTGGGGCAGCTGGGTTGTGTGCACATGGATGTAGCACAGTGCCTAAAGGGGGGAGAACAGGGTGTCCTATTCCCAAGAGCTGGAGGGACAGGTGGCTGTGAGCCACCCAAATTCGTGCTGCGGACTGAACTCAGGTCGTCTGCAAGAACAATACATGGTCTTAACCACGAAGTCAGCTCTTCAGGCTGCAGCAGATAAAGTATTCTTAAAGAAGGTGGAGGAGGATGAAGAGGAGGAGGTGGAGGAGGAGGAAGAAGAGGAAAAGGAGGAGGAGAAGGAATAGGAAGAGAAACTTTAAATTCTTCAGGAATTTCTGCTCTGATTCTAAGTTTCTTCACAGCCCAGGGGAGGGAATGCTCTGGCTTGACCATCAGCCCTGAAAGGTCTTGGGAACGCCTGAGAAAGTGATCCATTACAGGTTTTGGAGCTGTTGTCTCAGATGGCAGCTTCTAATCTTTGAGCATTCAGAAAGTTCAGCTCCTTGACAGACAGTGGAATGGGATTTAAATTAACAAATGCCTCAGAGAGACCTACTGTTGAATGAGTCATTATTCATGGTTAGACGGCTGAAGCCTGTCCCAGCTGCTCCCCAGGACGGGCTGATCCCGACCTGAGGAAAACGAATGTCAAATCTGCCTGCGACTTAACCTTGCACGTGTTCTAAGATACGCAGACCAACACCGTGTGGTGTTGATTAGATGCTTGAAGAACACGATTTGGGAGCAGCATTCCTCCTTCGGATCATGTGTACAGTCTGGTTATACCTTGGTATCAAACAGAAATTTCTCAACTTGGCTGCTCTTCTGGTATTCTTCTAGGTCCAGATCAATATTCTCATACATTGCTTTGTCCTCCTCTGTAATAGGAGCCATTTGGTCATAGATTCCAGGAATCAGGATGTGGCCTGATGAGTCCACCAGACTACCTAGGGAAGAGGTGCAGAAGTTACAAGTGTGCCAGGGCTGTACTCTGAGAGCCAGGCCAGGCAAGGCTGTGACAAAACTCTCTTGACTACCCCCAGGACAGACCCAGTGGCAACAATTTCCTTCTCCCAAGGGGTTGTGGTTCCAAAGTTCATCCTGAGTCAGACATCCCCCGTGGCTACCTCGCCAAGGACAGAACTGTCAGCCATCCCCTGTGGCTACCTCGCGAAGGACAGAGCTGAGACAAGCCAGCCTCATGCTTGCATTTTATCTCATCCTGAGGTAAAATAAAAGAAAGGAGAAACCAGTCTAGTAAAAAAGTTAATCATCAAGAGAGGAAAAAAAAAAAAAAAGAATTTGGTGCCAAGCACAGTGGCGCATGCCTGTAAGCCCAGCACTCAAGGAGGCAGAGACAGGCATATCTCTGTGAGTTTGAGGCCAGCCTGGACTACAGAATGAATCCAGGACAGTCAGGGCCACAAAAAGAAACTGTCTCAAAAAAACAAAAACATAAAATTAAACTAAAAATAAAAATAAAAAATCATCCATCCATGCTCCAAAATATGAGGTTGTAATTATCTGAATTCTTAAAAAAAAAAAGCTTATTTTGTTCTTGCTGAAGTTATCAAGCACAAGATACTGCCTGTGTATAATAACACTTAAGAAAAATTAATACATCAATAATAGATTATGTAGCTAGTTGGATAACAGAGAGAAGTATAGAGATGGACATAGATGGTTGATATATGATAGATAAATGATAGGCAGATAGATAGAAAGATGGTAGATAGATAGACATGATATATGGATAGATTGATAGATATGATATGATGGATAGATAGAAGATAGATGATACATAGGTAGGTAATTAAATGTTGCTTATTATTTCACTGTTAAATTTTAAGTTTGGGTCATGATGGAGGAAGTGTTAAAGATACTGATGAGGACTTTGATCAGGGCAAGCAGGCTACTTATACTGCCTGGGACTGCCAAGGCTGAGGGGTTTAACATGCAGGATCTGGACAATTCATCTGTCCAAACAATGGACAGTTTACATAACAAGCATAGTGCCCGATGTGTCAAACTGAGGTACTGTGTAACTTGTGAACATAAAAACAACAACAACTGCACATTTGTGAGCACCCCCACAGGAGGACTTTGGAAGAGGCCACTGCAAGAGAGGCCCCTCAAGTTTAAGTTTCTCAGCTTTCCAGGGACTCTACCTAGCAGCATTGATGCTGACAAGAGTTGCCAGGTAGGTCAAGCCTGGGAAAATTCCATCTCTGAGAAAACCTCTGTTTGCACAGGCTAGTCAACTGTCAGGAAGTCAGGAGCAGAGGTTCGGTGAACTGCAGTCAGCAGGCACATTGGCACCTGTGTGCCACACCAACCTTGCAAAGTGATGCCAAGTAGCACTCAGATATTTGGCACTATCAACTCTAAAGTCCTTCATGAGATAAGAGCTGTTTTCTCTGGCCAGGGCAGACCATTAGTCATCTCTGACGTTCCAAGCACATCTACTGTATCCTCAAAGTAACGCTGTGTGTGGGCTAGTTTATGTTAACTTGACACAAACTACCATCCTGTCATTTGAGAGGAGGGATACTCAGCTGAGAAAATGCCTTCTGAAGATCTGGCTACAGGCAAGCCTCTGGGGCATCTTCTTAATTAGTGATTGGTGTAGGAGGGCCCAGTCCATGGTAGAAGGGGCCACCCCTGGGCTGGTGCTCCCTGCCATAAGAAAGCCGGCTGAGCACTCCTCCCTGGCTTCTGCATCAACTCCTGCCTCCAGGTTCCTGTTCTGTTTGAGTTCTGGTCCTGACTTCCTTCGGTGATGAACAGTGATGTGGGAGCATAAACCAAACAAATCGCCCACCC
The DNA here is from genome assembly GCF_030254825.1 of Meriones unguiculatus. Classification (NCBI taxonomy): domain Eukaryota; kingdom Metazoa; phylum Chordata; class Mammalia; order Rodentia; family Muridae; genus Meriones; species Meriones unguiculatus. The sequence goes on along the minus strand of NC_083350.1, from coordinate 5,538,493 downwards.
CAAGTTGCTTTTGCTCCTGGTGTTTCATCACAGCAAGATTAACCCTTAAAACTTACTAGGGATACATGTAATGCTGCCCTTTGCAACTGAGGAAATCAGAAACTAAACAATGTAAGTAACTTGTCCAGTGCCGTCCAGCTTTCTGGCCACAGCTGGGCACTCCTACCGAGAACCGCACGGTGCTTGTGTACTGAAGGCCGGGCTATCATCAGGCTCCACTTACGGCACAGAGGCTGATGGGATAGGGCCTTGCTCCTGACATCACTTAACCCTGTTCTGATCTGTTGCCACTTGCTCATTTATCTACAGTCAGAGAGTCCCCTGTGTTACCCCATGCTCTAGAAGCACTGGAGGCAGCCAGGGATGGCTGCTCTAACTCCCTCACCTCTCTACATTCTTGACTTTGTGTATGGCCAGCTATATCAGAATATCCAATAAAAGAAGGTTTGTGGGGCTAGAGAGATGGACCAGGCAGTGAAGTGCTCACCATAGAGCATGAGGACCTGCATTTGCTAGCTTAAACCCATGTATAAAATACGGACACTGTGCCAGGGGTCATGACACACACCTACAATTCAAAAACTCTAGAGGACCAGGCAGGCAATTCTCTATGAGTTTGAGGTCATCCTGGTCTACACAGCAAGTTTCAGACTAGCCAAGGCTGAATGGTAAGACCCTGACTCAAAGAAAAAAAAAATCTGGGCCCAGTGGCATGCAGTTATAATCTTAGATTTGGGGAGGTGGAGAGAGGAGGCTCTTGTAGCCCAGTTAGCTTAGCCTAATTGGTCAGCTTTGGGTTCCAGTGTCTCAACCTGAGAAAGGAGGAATGACACCCTGGGTGGACTTCTGGCCTCCACATGCATGCACACACACAGGCACACACTTGCGTACTACACACATATGCATGCATACAAAGTAAACAGTATTAAAATAAGTAACAAATAAATAGAAGATAACTAAAAGCAGCGCATCACTTCACGAAGAGAAATGACATACCAAGCGGGCTTCATCAGTTTTTCTTTTAGTACAAACCTTCTCAGAGCCCAGGAGAACAAACAACCAATGCTCAGGGATGAGTTATTACCTAGAAGAGCAACCAAGTCAGCCATTGGTTCGTTGAGTACGCCACCAAAGGTGCCTGAGTGGAAATCTTGCTTTCCACACTTTACCTATAGAGCAGATCAAAGAGAAGAGGCTTACCCACCACCACGCTTCCTTGGTAAGAATGTATATTACACTTTCAAAAATATATAAACATGAAAGATGTTTCTATCTGGTTCATAACATTTATTTGTTTGTTTGTCAAGACAAGGTCTTACTGTATAGCTCTAGCTGTTTTGGAACTCACTAGTTAGACCAGGCTGGCCTTGAACTCAATCAGTCTTCCTCTGTCTTCTGGGAGTTAGGATCAAAGGTGTGTGCTACTGTGCCTGGCTGGTTCATAACATTTAAGTCTCATAAGGCCTAGGTTTGGATATTTCCATCATGTCACTAGTAAATTTTCATCCTGTTATTTAAGGAAACTAAAGTGGCTAACTAATGATCTACCCTGGTAGGACTTTTTTAAAATTACAATTTATTCACTTTGTACCCCAGCTATAGCCCCCTCCCTTGTCTCCTTCCAGTCCCACCTTTCCTCCCTCATCTCTTCCCTCGTCCTGCCCCCAGTCCACCGATAGGGGAGGTGTGGCTCCCCTTCCATCTGACCCTAGCCTACCAGGTCTCATCAGGACTGGCTGCATTGTCACAGGAAGGACCTTTTGTTATAAGTTGTATATACTTTCATAGGTTGCCTGTGTTACTGAAAACAATTGAAAAGAAAGAATAATCTTGAGCTGGCGTAAGAGGACTGCACTAAGTTTTAAGACAGGAAACTAAAGCTCAGGATAAAGGTATCTACACAAGGCTGAGTGTCACAGATTGATGCTTCTGATACCATCAGCCTTCTAATGCCTCTCAACCATAGCACTGTGGTTCCCGGCCACTAAGACCCGCAGGCACACGACAGGGAATGAATGCAGCCCAGCATCTGTCCAGGTAGTCAAGTGTGTTACTCCTGCCTTCACATCCTATACCCACAGTTCCAAAGGGAACTTCTGGGACTCTAAAAACAACCTTCAAGCGTACACACTCTAAGATTCCAGGAGTTTGTGAACCACACCCCTAGGCCCCACGGCTCTGTGACTGCCCAGACTGTGACCCCAAATAAAGCTTGCTGACATCCTCTTCAAGGTCCCCAGTAATTCCTCCATCCTGCCCACCGACCCTCCACAAGCAGTACCTCCACCATGAAGTAGCAGTTCCCACGGGTTCCGTAAGTGAGCGCGGGCTTCTTCTGGCTGATCCATAGGTTGTCTGAAATCACAATGTAGTCCACGCTGGAGAAGAAACGGTCCTTTTCTCTTTTGACAAGTTCCTCCAGGGCAACAGAACCAGCTTCTTCCATCCCTTCCAGGATGAACTTGATGTTCACGGGAAGATCCTGCATTAATAACAGAACAAAGAGATTGTACAATATGCCCAAGCAAGGTTTCATTTATAAGCTGTATTAAATACAGATACCTTAATACTTTAATAATCATCTATACTCAATGTATGGATTGTTTACCTTTCCAGCAGCTCTATTTACAGCAGCCAAGGAGAAACAAGGGTAAGGCCAGCAGATGGATTTCCTTTGATTTACTACTAGGGCAAAAGACATCCATACTGCGAAGCTTGACTGTGCTTCAGTAAGCTGGGTGGCAAGATGGGACGAGAAGGGGCAGAACAGAGGCATCCTTCCCTCCTCTCTCTCTCTCTCTCTCTCTCTCTCTCTCTCTCTCTGTGTGTGTGTGTGTGTGTGTGTGTGTGTGTGTGTAAGATATGTGTGTACACAGGTGCACATGTATGTGGAGGCCAGAGGGCTATGTCTAGTGTGTCCCTCAGTTATTCTCCAGCTTAATTTTTGAGGCAAGGTTTCTCACTGAATCTAGAGCTCACCATTTTGGCTACACTGACTGGCCAGAGAGTGAGGGGTCTTCCTGTTCTCCAAGCACTGGGGCTCTAGGCACGAGCACCTTTTATAGGGTCTTTTTGATTTGAACTCAAGTCCCAATGCTTGTGTAGCAAGTACTTTCCCAGCTGGGTGAGCTCCCCAGTCCACCTGAAAAGTGTTTTTGAATAAAGGTTACGATTACAAATTGCTCTTTGGTTCCATAATTTTGAGCATGATAGAGGAAAGCCCTTTCCCTTGAAAGATTGTTAGGCCTCAGGGTAAGTCTTCTTTCCAGAATGTTATTTCTCAACTGTTCTGAAGGACCTGCTTTCTTTGTTCCTCGAAGGCTTTGATCTTGCTGCAGAACGGATGGATCTTGTGGTTTTCACTACAGCATGCTGGGCATGGAAAGCCTCCTTTGAAGTTTTGATCCTTTCTATCTGAATACTTTGTGTATCTTTGAGAGCACAGAGAAGGATTTGGAGAACTCTCACAGTTGTGTGCTGAGAAGGGACGTGGTGCTATAATGATAATCAGCCTAGGGAGTAGGTCTGGGCTGCCACGGAGCAGAGACAAGTACAGAATGGGAAGAGCCCTGTGCCTTGGGAAGAAGTGACTGTTGGTCACCTATTTGGATGAGGGCGATGGGGAGTAGAATTAGCTCCCTGGTGCCAATTGCAGTTTTGTGTACCCTAGGAAGATGCGCTGAAGCTCTGAATTGTCACAGTCAGACATATTTTACTAACATTGATGAGCACATGATTGCTGAGATGGGTTGCTATAAAGAAAGAAAAGCCCAATCGTTTGATTTTACCAGTGAAGACTTAGGAGTCAGATGCTGGGTGAAAGCCTACCAGCTCAGAGAGGCAGAGAAAGCACCTTCCCCACTCAGCTCACATCCCAGAAGGAAAAAGTGCTTCCTACTCAGCTCATGTCCCGTGGGGAAAAGCCCCTTTTCCTTCTTCATGTCAGCTTAGAAACACTTCAAACTGAATGTCCCTCCTGTCTACTTCCTGTGCATCTGTCTATCTGTCCTCTGAACTTTCTCTCACTCTCTTTTTTATCTCCATGCTCACTTCCTGTCAACCGGTTGCTTGCTCTGACTCTTGACCTATGGTTAACTGTATTTAAGCCTGTTTACAGAAAGCTCTTGGATTAACGGTGTGTGCTAGGGCTGAGCCACACCACAACTAGAAACTGGTTTTTACAGTTCACAGTCTCAGGGTTCACAATGTGATTAAGTATCCCCCAATAGAGATGTAGCTAAAGAAATGCTCAGCAAATCATATTTCAGAAGATGTAAATCAGGGCTAGCAACATGCTTAGCAGGTAAGGGTATTTGCCTTCAAGCCTGATGACCAGAGGTTAAGCGCTGAGACACACTTAGTGGAAGGAGAGAAACATCCTGCAAGTTGTCACCTGACCTTCATATACATGCCTGGCACATGCTCCCCCTCTGTACATGCTCTTCTCTCTCTCTCTCTCTACACACACACACACACACACACACACACACACACACACAAATGAAAAATGTTCAACAATTAAAAATAGGGGCTGGAGAGGTGGCTCAGGTTAAGAACAGTGGCTGCTCTTCCAGAGGTCCTGAGTTCAATTCCCAGCAATCACATGGTAGCTTATAGCCATCTACACTGAGATCAGTGAAGGTACCCTCTTCTGGCCTGCAGACATAAATGCAGACAAAACATTATATACATAATAAATAAATACGTCTTTAAAAAAAAAGATGCAAACCAAATTGACAGTTGCTTAATGTTGGACCAGCAGCCAAAGTCTGTATGTGGTCAGCTCTGCAGCTCAGAGGACCGGTACAACCCAGCATGAGCAGTGTCACTTCTAAGATGAGCACAGGCATTAATAGTGAGATGATTCGTGCTGGGGGACCTCTCTTTGATTCTCCAAGAGCCAGAAGGAAGCGAGGGAGGGAGAGGAAAGGAGGGCTGCGGTCACCACAGGATCTTTGCAGTGTTGTTTCTTTGTATTTGCTTAAGACAGTGTCTCTCCCTGCAGGTCCACTCCGGTCTGCAGCCTCCTGATTCAGCCTCCCAAGCATGGATTCCAGGTGTGTATTACCACTCTGGCTGAAAATATCTCTTTATATAAATTCTCCCACAACCCTGTGTGGTGGAAATTCTCATTCATATGGAAAATGAGGTTCAGAAAAGTTAAGAGATGTGTTCAAAGGCAATGGCTATTTCTTATTTGCTTGTGATTATATAATGTTCAGAGCTAAACTTAAAAAGCAAAGCACATTGTGGCCATTATACAGTCATTTTCTGATGCAAATTGGTTATCACACATGAGAAGGAAGGAAGGAAAAGGAGGCGAGCAGAGGAAAGGGGAGAGAGAAGAAAGGGTAAGAAAACTCAATTTCATGGAACTGAACAGAAGTGAAAGAGGTGAGAAAATGGGTAAAGGGAAGAAAAGTGGAGGGGAAAAACAAAACAAACCAAAACAAAAACCAAACACAAACACAAACACCCCTTTACAGTCTTATATAGGCCTAGAATGTTTTCAGCCTCTGAGTCTTACTACTGAATAAACTTATACTTTCTAACATCTGGCTGGCTGGTTCAACTCAGCTGTTCTGGCTCAAAAATACCTCTCCAGGCTAACTGGTTCAAACTGGCTTCTCACTGAATTGCTCTGCTTGGAAAAACTGCCTCTGAACTCCATGAACTGAGCTGCACAAATGGGATGGAACCCCACAAACTCAAATGAACTCCACTGCACTCAACTGAACTGTGCCAAACTGAACCCCCCTCTCTCCCCGCATGGCTTGTAAGTAGCCTCTTTTCTGTCTATTCTCATGAGAGTTGGGCATATGCTATCTCTCACACATTAATGATTCATCACTTTGTCTGCCCCTCAATCCAAGGCCATTGTTTGGGATTAAAGGTGTGTACTAAGGGAGTGTCTGTACACCATCTGGATCACAGAGACATAGGCCTTTGGATGTAATCCCTTGCTGGAGCAGCCATGTTGCTGGATTAAAATTTCTCTACAGGTCTGCAGCTGTAAAGGGAGAGGGACCTTCCTCACAGACAGGTGCCACCACCCTTGATGAGTGGAATCAAGGGCTAGGCTTCCCGAGATATGCACTGGCTATTACTGCCAGAGTGCTTAGGACATCTGGACTGGCTGTTTCTGGGCCACATGGAACTATGTAGCAGAACACAGTGTTTAAGCTCAACTTTCTGAATCAATGTATCCATTTATATAAAATGAAATCTGAGGTCTAGATGTGTGAAGCCACACAGCAGATTCAGTCTTCTTTGGGAGTCCAAACACAAGAAAGGAATGACTGGAGAAAAAACCAAAACATCCTTGCCAAACTAAGAGGCAAAGATGCATCCGGACCCGCCAACAGTGAGCTCCTATAGCCAGGAAGAGTGGACCGCCTCCTCAGAGCTCCCCCAGCCTTGCTTCCGTAACCCTGTGGACAATAGCCCTTCTTAGGGAGAGTACCTAGGAGACGCAGGCAGAGGCTCGGGTCACAGAGGTTTGTCTAGCCACGTGTATCACTGTCCATTAAGCCATGCCTGTGATAATGAGGAAGTGAGGAATGAAAGGAGGAAACAAGGTTGGACTTCTTCCTGAATGTCATACCCATAGACACTTCAGGGTCATCATGGGTTTGTCATGTTTTAGGCTGTGTGTGTGTATGTGTGTGTGTGTGTGTGTGTGTGTGTGTGTAGAGTAACTCAACCATTCATGCTTATGTGAAAATCAGAAGTCAACATCAAATCTTATTTTGTTTTGTTTTTCTGAGACAGAGATTTTCTGTGTAGCCCTGGCTATCCTGGAATTCACTCTGTAGACCAGGCTACCCTCGAACTTGCAGAAATCCACCAGCCTCTGCTTCCCAGAGTACTAGGATTACAGGCATGCACCATGGTGCCTGGCCAACATTAACTCTTTTGATCTATTGTGCTCCATCTTATTTTTTGAAAGAGTCTCTCACTGAACACCCGTTTGCCAAGGCTGCTGGCTAGCAAGCTCCCAGGATCTGCCTGTCTCCTGGACCCTAGTCCTGGAATTATAGACATGGCTCCTCACCCAGCATTTTACAATGGGTGCTAGAGACTCAAGCCCTAGTAGGTACTGAAGCACCAACCAGCACTGTATTCCGTGGTGTGTGTGTGTGGTGTGTGTGTAGTATGATATGGGGGGGGGCATGCACATGCCACAACACACATGTAGAAATGAGAGAACAGCTTGAAGGGGTTGGTTCTCTCCTTCCACCCTGTAGGTCTAGGGCTCAGAAGGACACAGGCTCGGCAGCGAGTGCCTTTCTTTGCGGAGCCAACACAGCAGCTCCGTGTTCTGGTTTTGATGTGGTTGGTCCTGCAGGCTGGAGTCCAAGCTTCTAGGATGACTGCTGTCTGGCTGGGGTGCTCTGAGTACATTCCCCAAATTTCCCAAGCTTTGCTTTTCTCTTTAAAGTGGCTGTGACGGTAATACGCACTCAAGATTGCTGTGTGGAAGGTAAGTCGAGCAGTGTGCTGAGGACCGGGTGCACAGCTCAAAGCATGTTCACAGCCACCGCCCTCCCTCTCAGCACAGCGGGCCACCCACCTGTCCCAGAGCTCGGAAGGCGCTCACAGCATTAACCCAGGCCAGCACAGGGCCCTTGTTGTCTGTTGCTCCCCGGCCGTAGAGTTTTCCTTTAAAAATGGAAGGAGAAGATGTCAAAACAGTGCAAGCATGTCTGTGAAGTTACTAAGTTACGTGAACTCAAGTTCTGAGCTTAAGGAAAAGCTGCACCTGTGTTAGAAATTCCTACAGGGTCAGGCAATTGAGCTTTGTGATTATATTACTTAAAATATTGCAGACCAAAGCCGAGCATTTTAGGATAGAACTGTTTGTCATCTGTATCTGATCTGAACCTCCTTATGTGCTGGGAGCCAAAGCTATCTACTAAAGCCAAAGTCAAACAGTGAACCAAAGCTATCTAGTGGAGACAAAGCTATTTACTGAAGCCAAAGCCAAGTAGTGAGCAAAGGTCATTTAGTGGAGACCTAAAGCTATTTAGTGAAAGAGTTACCTAAGACCCTAAATCATGAGTGATAGATTGTGAGGACATCCGTCTGTTAGTTTTAGAGCATCCGTGAGATAGCTTAAGAAAACATCCTTACGGTATCTTGCAGGTGCAATATTTAACCCATGAAAGCACTCTTCCTATCTCCTGCAGTAGTAAATTAACCTTCTCCCCTTTCCTGCCTTCTCCCTATATAAGTTGGGTAAAAAATTTTTAATAAATGAGGCTCTGATCAGACAAACAGACTTGACCTTCATTTCTTGTGCTTCTTGTCCCTTCCCCACCATTCCTTCCAATCTCCTCCTTAGGAACCCCGTTGAAGCCCTGCGGGTCAGGGCACTTATGATCCCTAAAGCTTGGAGAATGTGTGAGTAGACCCTAAGTTCCACCAACTCAAAAGCAAACTCTGCCATCAGAGTTCAGACGGTATCTGAAACCTACACAGATTTTTTTTATGTGACCCATGTATGTGTATTTGACAAAAGTGATGACTTCCTTTGTTCTTTGACTAATAAAATCTCATATGACCACTTCCACGTAGAACATGTTATTTTGAGAAATGTGAATCTGTGTTCCTGGGCCAAAGTCACTTATATTTGTCTCCAGAATATTCTACCATCTAAAAATATTTTTAAAAATTTTACTTATATGTATGGATGTTCCTTTCACAGGCTGGTATGCCAGATCAAAGGCCGGAAACGGGTGTCAGGTCCCCTATAACATGTGGTCCTGAGCTGTGGGTGCTTGGAACTAAGCCCAGGCCCCTGGAACAGCAGCTACGCGCTCAAGCTCTCAGCACTCCTCCAGCTGCAGAATAAACTACCTCTTATTCCCTTTGAGATGAGGGCTGGTTTGGGATCAGTAGCTAAAAATTTATGAGTAATAATTTTAACGGTAATTTCTAACATTCCAGGTAAAAAAATCTTTCTCTGAAATTGCAAATTGTTAGGTGTGGTGGTGCACACCTGTAACCCAGCCTTTGGAAGGTGGCAAGAGCTAGTTGAAGAATAGACCGGGAAAAGTGAGACACTGTCTAAAAAACAAAAGCAAAACAAAGAAAACACAAAGCATAAATTCTTATATACAACACCAGTCACATAAAAGAAGCTAGTCTAAACACACACCATTCACCAATCTTAGAAGAACTTAGTTGTTTTGTTCAAGTTCCTTGCTGGCCCCTGAGGGCTTGCTGAACAGCACATAGCATCGTTTCTCGTGCTGACATTTTTTTATTGGAAGAATAATGAAATAGAGATGTGTGTACATCTCTATTGACTTTCCTTCTTCTTTTCTTTAACAAATTCAAATTCAATCTGCCTTAAAAAACAACTGTGACCTAGACAACTGTTTCCACTGGGCAAGAGCTCACCCCCTGAGGGGCACAAAGGCACAAAGTTCATTGTGTCTTTCACAAATGTAAGGAAATAAACTTCACGGACATGAAAACAGGACTTCTCTCAATCCCCCCATTCTCTGGTGTGTGTGTGTGTGTGTGTGTGTGTGTGTGTGTGTGTGTGTGTGATCAAATCTAGGACCTGGTGTATGCAGGACAAGCATTTTACTATTGAGCTATATGTCTTTTCCTTCCTTCATTCCTTCCTCCCTCCCTTCCTCTCTTTCTTTCTTTCTTTCTTTCTTTCTTTCTTTCTTTCTTTCTTTCTTTCTTTCTTTCTTTTTCTTTTTTCACTTTTCCTTCCTTCCTTTCTTCCTTCCTTCCTTCCTTCCTTCCTTCCTTCCTTCCTTCCTTCCTTTCTTTCTTTCTTTCTTTTTCTTTTTCTTTTTTTACTTTTTATTTTGAGATATGGTCTCACTCAGTTGCTCAGACTGGCCTCAAACTCAGTTTGAATCACAGGTTTGGCTTGAAATTGTGAGTCTTTCTCCAACCTCTGGAGTAGCATGGTATAGTCCTCAACCACCTAGTTCTGATCATTTTCAACCATAGCTAAAGACCGGGACAGTCTTTGACTCTGTGCCCAGCCTGCACTATGAACATGCTCCACCTAGAACCAGAAGACACTGACCATCCACCTCTGTGAGTGTATAGGGGTCTGTGAGCCAGCCGTCCTCTCTCTGGGCTGGCTGCACGTCCAAGTGCCCATAAAAGCATACCGTGGGCTTCTTGGCATCATTTCCCAGCTCAGCCAGTATGGTGGGAGGGATGCGAAGACTCTGCCCATCAGGCATCTGTGGGACAGTGGGTCACAATATTAAAACAAAGCAGACAAACGAAACCCTGACAAGGAGAACCCATTCTTCTTCCAGAATGTCCGAACAAGAGTCCTGTCTACTCTACCCCCGAGTCCCTGTAAGGCAACATGACATTTCTAAGCAACCCTTTCTCCATCTCTAAAACATATACAATGGCTGGCTATGGTGATGTGTGTCTTTAATTTCAGGACTAAAGAGCCAAGGCAGGCAAAGCCCCATGCCTTTGAACCAGCCTGGTTTATAGTGTGAGTTCTAGGGCAGCCAAGGCTGCATGGTGAGGATTTGTCTCAAATAAACAAATAAACCCAAAAACCAAAAACAAAAAGTGTATGCCATGATACACTTTTAATAGCCATGTGAAGCAGCGCTGGGATTATGATTATCAGTAGTTATTAGATATCCAATACCAAATAACGCACTGTCTTTAGAAGTGTTCGTCAAGAACTCAGACCTCAAATGGCTTAAAGCAGCAGATTTGCCAAATGCTGGAAATCTTTGATGATTCTGAAGTTCTCACTGCTAAAACAGGAGACATTGGATGTTTTGATACAGCTCTGCCATCCATGGTAGAACAACAATGGCTCTAAGCAATGGTCATGTGCTGGCTGGTTTTATGTCGACTTGACACAAGATAGAGTTATCCAAAAGGAAGGCACCTCACTTGAGAAAATGCCTCCATAAGATCCAGCTGTGGGGCATTTTCTTAATTAGTGGTTGGTAGGGGAGGGCCGGCCCATTGTGAGTGAGCTGCCTCTGGTCTGATGGTCCTGGGTTCTATAAGAAGTCAGGCTGAACAAGGGAAGCAAGTCAGTAAGTATCTGCATCAGCTCCTGCTTCCATGATTCAGCCCATCTGAGTTCCTGTCCTGACTTCCTTCAGTGATGAATGGTGATGTGGCAGTATTAGCCAAATAAGCCCTTTCCTCCCCGGGTTTCTTTTCGGTCACGGTGTTTCATTGCAGCAATGGGAACCCTGACTAAGACAGGCTCCGAGGAAAGAACACACTCTTCAACTCTTCTTTCAGGAAGCTGCCTGTGCTTGCAAGAAAAGGCAATGGACAGAACCAATGGGGCAGGTCTCCCAATAGCAAGGTGACCCACGCTCATGGCCTCCATTTCATTCTTAATCTGCCCCAGTCCTGCCATGACCAGAAGTCCACAGCACAGTCTCATTTTGGACTGGGTGGAATGTTTCACTCTGTGGGAAACCTGGACTCTGTGGGCATTGGAAAGATGGTCTGAGTGAGTCCTTCCCTTGATACCACCTAAGGAAGGCATGGCCATGGACATGGTGGGCCCTGAGCTGGAAGGAGCCCCTGGCACCTGCTGAGAGCCCAAGTCTACAGAATTCACTCCAGCTCCCAGCTGTCGGAGCTTGTCTGCAGCCAAGGCCATCATCCGGAAGAGCTCCTGTCGGAGCCGAGGCACCGGCTGCACAGAGTCACTCTCAATGGCCACCCACTCCTTCAGGGTCTGTGAAGAGAGACAACAAGGGAGCAGTGAGGTGGGCACAAGAGCCCTTCAGCTGGGTAGGGGCTGATGGGAGACAAGCCCCTAAACACACTTTAGTTCATGGAATCCTACTCATTAACACAGTGGCTTTCAAGAACAGGGAGTGACACGATATCCCAGTCAGAAAAGCTTGCCTCATGAGCGTGAGAACCCAAATTCAGTCCCTCGGGGCTGACTCTGTAAAACATAATCTGGACACTGAGGCCCACACTTGTAATCCTAGAGCAGGTAAGGCAAAGACAGGTGGATCCCTGCGGCTCAAAGGCCATCCAGCTGAGTCTATCTGAAAAATCAATAAGACTCTGGTTTCAAAACAAACTAACAACGAGACAAAACAAAAAACGTCAAATTGGACAGCACCCGAGAAAAACATACACCATTGACCATTGGCTTACATGAGTGCGCGCGCGCACACACACACACACACACACACACACACACGATAGATGACCAGAAGTATCTAATACCAAAGATGTGGTAGGGTAGGTTGAGAGAATGCAGTCAGCCCTTCCTTGCACTTTTGATCCTCTAGGCAGCATGGCCAGGACTAGAACTCCTCAATGTATGAGTTTAGTTACCCAACCTGCCTCAGCCTGTGGCATCACATGGCTTTGGGGACTCCTCAACCTTTCCACCTCAGGTTTTCAGCTGCAAGGGAGAAGTGGGGCTGGAGAGTTGGCTCAGTGGTTAAGAGCAATTGCTGCTCTTGCAAAGGCCCCACACCCTCATGCTGACTCACAACTCCATGTAACTGCAGAGCATGGTATCTAGCACCCTCTTCTGGCTCCTCAGGGTTCCTGAACACACATGGTACACATACATTCAAACAGGCACACACACATGCAAATAAATTAATTAACTTTTTAGAAGAAGAGGATGCTCCCTAATTCCACATGGACAGGTGGCCACTGTGTCATAGGACTCAGCAAACATTCACTAAGGATGCCCACAGTGGGGTAATTTGAAATCATCACCCATGGTCTATTGTCAGAACCAGAATTGCTTAAGAAGAGACTTTTTGGTACTGTGTAAACTGGAATAACTGAGAGCTGTGAACTCTCCTTTCTGCCTCAGAAGTGCTGGTATTCAGGTGTGCCCCACCACGCCTGGCAGAGCATCTCTGATTTTAATGGGAAATGGCATCTGTTTTGGATAGCCAATCTTGACTGCTTCTTCCTTTAGTTTGATTTTTCTTTTGTGGTTAAAGCATCTACATTTTTTTTTTTTATCCCAAGGGAATTTACTCAAGGAATACTAGGTTTTACATTTTCCAGCTGGAGTGTGAAGGGAAGGAGCTGCTGACACTCCCCCATAGTGAATGGGAAGTTTGAGGAGGCTGGAAGAGGGGTACTCTGCCTGAAAGCCCACACTGCCCTCGGCACCCATGAGACATGGTGTCTCAACAGACTCTGGAGATTCTGCTTGAATTCTGGAAACCCAAGAGCTGGTTCTGTCGGGTAACTAGGATAGAGGATGAAGGATTACATGGAGGCCATGTCTAGAATGTTGGCCTGGAAGTCAGCTTTGCGCCTTTCCCATGAAACACAAAGGCTTTGTTTCTGTTCACAGGACAATCTCCTTAACATTGGCCAACTGACTGATGCAACACTGGGGGTGTAGAACGTGAAGTCTGGTGACACTAAAGGAGGCTCTAGATGAACCAGCTTGGTGTGGGAAGTCAAGCACACCAATGCTCACCGCACCTGCAGGCCTAGCACCTGGGAGCTGGGGGCAGGAGGGTCAGGAACTTGGGTCATCCTCTCCTAGGTGATGAGGTCCGGCTAGCCTGGGCTACATGTGATGCTGTCTCAAAACAACAAACAAACAAAACAGCTGCCTGAATAGGTGTGGAGAAGGCTGTGGTCACGGGCCCAGATGCTGACAGAGCACAGAGTGGACAAGAGACAGTAGAGAGGGGAGAGGGAAATTTCCCCGGTGAGACATAAGAACCTGCCCCTCCTGCTCCTCCCTCCCCTTCCCACTCTCCCCTCTTTCTCCTTTCCTCCTCCTCCTCCCTTCCTGCTCCTCCTTCCCCTCCCTCTCCTCCCCTCTTCCTCTTTTCCTCCCTTTCTCCCCTCCTCTCCTCCTCTCCTCATGTGTAAAAAGTTCTCCTGTTCCATCTGGAATCTCTGGGAACCAGGGAATATTGTCAGTGGGCTACTTGATGGACTAGAGTAATCATGATCTCCACAGAGGTGATGGGACAGGGACAGAGACAGAGACAGCCAGGGACAAAGAGTGTCTTTCCAGAAGCTAACCAAGGGTTCTCTAATGAGCACTGATTTTCTTTTCCTGAGGCAGGGTTTCGTTGTGTGGCCTAGACCAGGCCGGCCTGGAACACAGATCTGCCCGCCTCTGCTGCCCAAGTGCTGGGATCTAAGGCGTGCACCATCACCTGGAGAGCACGGAGATGTTAACCTAAGAGGCCATCACCATTGTGAGTGGAATCACATTGCCAGGCACGAGATCCCACACCTCCCAGTGAACTGACACCACTGGGTTCTCAGAGGAGCAACTGGAGCATCACAGGCAGCTGGTCCTACCTGCACAAACTCGTCCTGGTGGAGGTCGATGTACTGGAAGAGCTTCTCCAGCAGCCCAGAGCAGGGAGGGGAGAAGGAGGAGGCCATTCCCTGCCCCAGCAGCAGCAGCGCCAAGAGAGATGAAGCCTGTGGCCAATGACAATCAAAATTAGCTCCAGGGCTGGGCCTTCCAACGCTTTCCTATAGCTGCTCCCCAGTGCTGCTGCTTGGTGAGAGTCCCGCTGAAGTGACCAGAGACAGCTGAAGCAGAAGTGTGCGTCTCCTCACAACTTTCCCCAATGCTTCCTTTTCAAAACGAATGGATTTTTAAAAACATATACACATATATACTTTTTAAAGGCTAAATTTTAATTTAATTATTAAAACTGTTTGGGTATGGGTATTTTTCCTACAAGTTGGTTGTGTACCTAGAGCATGCCTGGTGCCCACGGAGGCCAGAAGGGAACATTGGGTACCATGATACTAGAGTTACAAAGGGTTGTGATCTGCCATATGGATGCTGGGAATTGAACCTGGGTCCTTTAGAAGAGCAGTCAGTGCTCTTAACTACTGACAAATTGTCCAGCATGTCATTTTCTTGGAAAACTTTATACATGAATACTTCATCTACATCACTCCCTCCCTTCCCTGCTTGCCCCCCATCTCCTCCCATGTCCCCCCAACTCTTCCTGGAAATTTCACATCCTCCTCCTCCATTTTCCTCCTCCATCCTATTTCTCCTCCTCCATTTTCCTTCTCCCCTCCTCCATCCTCCTCCATCTTCCTCCTCTATTCTCCTTCTCCCCTCCTCCATCCTCTTCCTTCAGCCTCCTCCACCTCCTCTTCCTCCTCCATCCTCCTCCTTCAGCCTCCTCCACCTCCTCTTCCTCCTCCATTCTCCTCTTCCATCCTCCTTCTCATCCATCTTCCTTTTTCTCCTCCTCCAGCCTCCTTCTTTTTCTTTTGTTTTTTTTTTTTGAGACAGTTTTTTTTTTTTCTGTGTAGCCCTGTTGTCCTGCAGCTCACTTTGTAAACCATGCTGGCCTGTAACACAGAGATCTGCCAGCCTCTGCCTCCCAAGTTTCCAATGCTGAGATATTAAAGAGGCATGAACCGTCAAAGGCTTATGCTATGCTGCTTTTTTTTTTTTTTTTTTTTTTTTTGAGCCAGGGTTTCTCTGCATATCCCTAGTTGTCCTGGAACTCATTCTATAGACCACACTGTCCTCAAACTCAGAGATCCACCTGCCTCAGCCTTCCTTCTTTAATTATTATGGATACATTTATACACACACACACACGTAAGTACACACACATCTTAGCGATTTTTATATTGCTGAGACAAAACACTTTGACCAGGCAACTTAGAAAAGAAAGCATTTAATTTGGGGCTCATGGTTCCAGGGGTTTAGAGCCTGTGACAGTCATGGCAGGGAGCATGGCAACAGGCAGAGCAGGCATGGAACAGTAGCTGAGAGCTTACATCTGGTCCACAAGCAAGAGGCAGAGAGAGAGAGAGAGAGAGAGAGAACACTAAATGAGAATAGCCCCTTTGGGGGTCAAGGACCCTTTCACATTGGTTACCTAAGACAACCAGAGAATACAGATATTTACATTATGATTCATAGTAGTAGCAAAACTACAGTTATGAAGTAGCAATGGAAAAGTTTATGGTTGGGGTCACCACAACATGAGCAACTGTATTAAAGGGTCACAGCATTAGGACCCTGCACTAACTGTTCTCAAATATAATATACCAGCCTATGGGGACCACCTCATCCAAACCGCCACAGCCACAGCCACAGCCACACACACACACACACACACTCTCACCTGCCACTCCCTGTATCCTGGCTCTATGCTTCCCTCCTCTCCCTGGCCTCTACAGAGATCCTCTGCACAAACCATTGAGCCACTGTTCCTCATCTTTCCCAGTCCTCTAATTAGTCATCCCCACCCTCTGGCCACTCCTGGGGAATGATTCTACCCAGATGTCCTTGGAACTTTAGGGAAAAAGGTCCTCCTTGGCCTGGACATGATTCCATGTCAAACTGAACAAGACCACACCTGGGTGACACAATTAAAACCTGTCTAAAGCATAATAAAATAAAACAAGACACAACTCAGCAAGGGTGCCAAGATATTACAAATGAGGGAAAAACAATACAGTGTTTTATATGACTAGTGCCTGAAATCAGATAGTAAGTGCTGGTGGGGCTTTGCAGAGGCTGGCGCCATCATAGGCTGCTGGTAGAAATTGTTGGGCCTGCAAGATGGCTTAGCGACTAAAGGCTCTTCCCACAGAGTCTGACAATCTGAGTTTGAGTCCTTGGACCCACACAAAACAGAAAACAAAACCAAAAGAAAACCAAAAGAACAAAAATCCAACCCATTCCCAATCATCTGACCTACACACACACACACACACACACACACACACACACACACACACACACACACTGTGGCATAGGTGCCCTGTTCTCAGTAAATAAATAAACATAAAAACAAAAAGTAAAATGACGTAGTTTCTTTGAAGAACAGTCTGGCCTGATGTGGTTGTGGTACACACCTTTGAACCCAGGTCTTGAGGCAGAGGCAGAGGCGGGGCAAGGACAGATCTCTGTGAGTTCAAGGCCAGCCTGGTCTACATAGCAAGTTCCAGGACAACCAGAGCTATATAACAGAGAGAATTTACTAAAAAACAAAAACCAAACAAAAGTATTGGTGGAGTTGGGGTAGTTTAGTAGTTAGCGCCTGCTTTGACAATATAGTGCTGAAAGGAATAAGCCAGACATAAAAAGGCTATTTATTTAATGCTTCCTCTTATAGAAAAGTCTAGGACGGATCAACACGTGAAGACAGGAATAAGACGGGTACTTACCTAGGGTGAAGAAGGCAGTGACTGTGAGTGAAGAAAAAATTTCCTTTGTGAGAATGTTCTAAAATGGATTGTGGCGGTTCAATGATGTGAATAACTAAGACAGCTGAGTGGCGTGTTCCGGGCTGAACTGTAAGATATGTGCATTAGAGCACGAATGTAAGCTAACTGCCATACACATGACCACTGGCTTGAGTATTGCTGAGTGTGAGCAATGTGCCAGGGAAGGGAGGCTTAAAGTTAAGGGGCCAGTGAGCTTTGCTCTTGATGGGAATTGGACCAGCAGGTGGCACTGGTGATCTGTCGATGTCCCTCCTCAACCTAGACATAGCTGGTTCAGCTAGATCCTAATGCCAAGTAGCAAATGAACCAGGGTTGCTGCCCATAAACTTAAAAAAAAGGGGGGGGGGGGCGCTCAGAGTACCAAGGAAAACTCATGTTGACTCTTTGAGACACAAAATGCTATTGTCTTTCCCCTCGGTTCTGGGAATTGACCAGGGCCTTGTACCAAAAAGCTGCATCTCCAATCTCAGACAGAAGAATTCTTGGCAAGCCATTGTCTAGATTAACATTTGATTTTATTTCTCATCCTGTTGTTACTAAGAGGATTTTAATTAAAATATTTTAATCTCTCTGAGAATTTTATGTGATGTATTTTAATAATATTCACTCCCACTCCTCCTCCTAATTTCCCCCAGATCTGCCTATCTTCCTTACCTCCCCCCAGACTTTTTTTTTTTTTTTTTTTTTTGGTTTAGGTTTTCAAGACAGGGTTTCTTTGTGTAGCCTTGGTTGTCCTGGACTCACTTTGTAGAACAGCCTGGCCTGGAACTCACAGCGATCTGCCTGCCTCTCCCTCTCCAGTGCTGGGATCAAAGGCATGCGCCACCACACCAGCAGGCTATCTTTTTTTAAATAATCCACCCAGTCCAGTTTGTGTGGCATTGTGCATCTGAGCATGGCAGACCACCAGGCCCTACCCTTAAAAAAATTGCCTCTTCTTCAGAAGACATCAGCTGCCCACAGTGCCTCAGTAGGGTGGAGGCTCATGAGCTCCTTTCCTTCCGTTAAAAGAAAAACTGATGCTTAAAAGAAGAGAGGCTGGACAGGGTGGAACGGGCCTTTAATCCCAGCACTTGGGAGGCAGAGGCAGGTGGAACTCTGTGAGTCTGAGGCTAGCCCAGTCTACAGACCAAGCTCGGAGTCATTCAGGGCTTTGTAGTGAGACCCTGTCTCTAAATAAAGAAAATAAAAAAAGAGTCTGAATGGAAAGAAAAAGGCCACAGGAAGAGAAGGAAACAGCACCCAAATCTCTGGGTGCAAGGAGTGAGGTTTCAGAGTTGTGTGCAGTCAGTCCCTCTGTCAGGGACTGAGGCAGCCTTCCTACAGAAGCCTGACCAGCTCCATGATGGGCTCCATTTCCTGCTAGACAGAACAACCTAAGAGTTACAGGAAAACCACAGTGAAAGGGCAACCAACCAGAAACAGCAGAGGCATCTGGCCTGGGGAGGACAAGGTTGCTTAGCTACCTGTTTGAAAGGCACCTAAGTTCTGACCGGAGTCACAGAGTCAGGTAGCCTCCATGCACCCACCAACCCCAATCAGAGTCATGCAGCCAAGTAGGAACTCCCCTCCTGGCTTTAAAAGGGGCATTTGAACTCCCCACTTGGCCACCTTCATGTTGGGGAGGTGGTGGCTCCAGCACACTGGACTCTACAGAATAAAAGCTCTTTGTTGTTTGCATGCTACTGAGTCTGGGGTTGTTCTTTTAGTGTATTCTGGAGCCTAAAGGGGACCAGGGTCTGTCGCTGGGGAACTAACTGGAAGCTGTGGTCCTGACGGTTGGGCAGATGAAGGAGATTGCTGGTACAGTCTTCACTTCCTTGCACATTCTGTCTTTCCCTTTTCCTTACAGAGCTGGAGAGAGCCTCCTGCTATGCATTTGCTCCAGGCCATCAAGATAGACATGGGCAGTGACAGCCTGTTCTCCCCACCCTTGGATGAGACCCCAGGCACTACCTATTGGCTGTCCCCTCCTGTTTCTTGATCTCTGCTTGTTTTCTTGTGTTATAGTCATGCTGTGGGGTTCTGGGACACAGGCCCAGCCTGGCCTCTTCAGCTGACCGTCTGGAGCATGGGTTTCTGCCTGATAGTGCTGCCTGCAGCTGCTCCCCTCCTACGGACACTGATGGGCACCCGATTGCTCTGGAAAGCCTGAGCTAACTGACTGCCAGGTGCCAGCATTTCTTACCCGGGGAAGCCTGTTGGAGGCCATGTATCCTGGTCCGCACCAGGTTCCCTGCTACCTGCTAGGGAATGAGCAAATCTGGTTGCAGGCTCCTGCTGTAGAGTTGTCTCCGTATCTCACAGAGCCATAGACATGGCCCCAACTCCACAGGGCTCACTTCTCCCCAGAGTACTCTCGCTCTGCCGTGCCAAAGCCGGAGCTTTGCCCATCTGCTGTGGCTGTGTACTCAGAGCACTTGCTACCTCTATCCATCTGTCCGTCTGCTCACAGCACTAAAACTCTTGTAAGAAGCTTCTTCGCCCAGCAGTCCTGCTTAGTGTCCCTCTTGAACCTGAACCTGAGACCCTTCAGTGTCCCATTTGCCAAACAGAGGTTGTCTGCAGAAACTTCAGCAACAAAGACAATTTAGGCACCACAGATTTTACTTACCAAGGCCCCTGGAGTCCCAATGTTCCTGTGACAGAGGCTTCTCTGTCCGGTTTCTGCTTCAATGACTTTATTATTACAGGGGGAAAAAACCTGTTTTATTAGCCTGCTTTTTCACGGTGATTGATTTAAAACAAAATACAAAGGAAGAAAACAAAACCCTCATTTTTTTCTGGATTGTGTTAATCCCAGCAGAACCGGGTCCAAGGAAGGCTGCAGAGAGGAGGGCAGGCACCCTGGGCCCTTTGGGCGGGGCCTCCTGCAGGCGGCAGCCCTCCCTCAAAGTGAAGGCGGCGGGTCTGGAAAGCAAAGCTCCCTAGAAAAGTACAGGCGGCTAGAACCAAACAACCCAACAAGTTGACAGTCCTGACCCAGGGATTGGGGACATTTTATACAAGCGTTTGCACTCTGACCCCGAAAGGCCAGGCTCAAGAGAGACAACAGATGTGTAAAATTTACCATTTATCAGGATGTCAAGAAGTCTGCCTGAGCCCTCAGATGTAAACACGCACATGCGTTGCCCTGGAGATAACACTAATCCATACTTCCAGAAAAGATTCCCACTCCCCTCGGCCTGCGGACTGAAGCCAGGGCAGCTCCGGAAAGGCCTCGGAGCCAGGGCTCTTGTGTTTTCTCTCTTTACGTTCTCACAGCACAGGTGAGGCAGGCAGGTGAGGCAGGCAGGTGAGGCTTTACAGTAGCTCACGGGCCAGTCAGCAGGTTGTTTCAGTGATTTCTCCAGGCCTTTCTGTTTCAGGTAGCAAGTGAAGTCAAGCTTGGCAAATGGTTGGCACAAGCAGCACATTAAGTGAGTCACTAAATCAATCGATAGATCCGTAGCTGACTACTAGTCTGTTGTGCCTTGTTTTACTTCATCTGGAGGTAAAATAGACCCACGCCCGTATGCTGGTCCCACGGAAGCAGGGACACAGCAGTTGCTCTCTGCCAGGCTGGTGTCTCCCTGTCACCTAGGATCTTGGGAACTCTGAATAAGTGCTTCTTCCCAGCACTCTCCTCTCCCACACACTGAGGCGGTGTTCACGGTCGGCTGGATTGGAATGTCTGAATGGGGGACTGTACCACTGGACACTGGGGCCTTGTGCTTTGGGGACTGCAGTCCCTTGCCTCCCACTTCAGTGTGTGGAGGGCTGAGGCAGCTCAGAGAGATTTTCAAAGTTCAAGCCCTTAGCCGCAATGTTCCTGTCTGTCCTGAATCAGCAAGACCAAACAGACCACAGCTTGTCCAGCCTGTAGCGTATACATGACCCGTACCTGCTCAAGGGCTCAGAGAAACAAAGGCAGGTGCCAGGGGGACAAAGAATAGATGGACTCCTGTGGAAAGCTCTTTTTCTTCAGGCCGCTTCTCTAGCCCAGCTCTCAGCACCAGGAAAGCCTCGGTTGCTGGTAGATCCCTATTCACATGGGTGTGGGCTTGCAGGGTATAGGAAACCCTCAGAACTGGTCAAAGCCAGGTGCCTTCAGAGCAGATATTCCAGACAGACTCTGGTGGGCGTTAGGTGGTACCCTCAGAGGGGCAGCCAGCCGGAAGGTGGCACATGCTCCCGGGAGGCCCACGGCAGCTTTGCTTTCCTAGGCTGGGAGCACGGGTCACAGAATGGCGCCCTGACAATGCCTCCCTCTGACACAGTGGGTGGGGTGGGGGTAGGCTGGCAGGGACAGCCTCTGAGTCTGTCCTCACTTGGCACAGGCAGGATCCAGGAGACCCCCAGCCCTAGCTCCTAGCTGCACTCTCTCCAAGGCTTTTGGAACTGGAGAGTTGCTGATATATGAGTGACAGAAAGGTAAATCTTTGGAACTCAAGAAGCTGCTGGGAGGATCTCAAGGGCAGGGTTTAACCTTCTACCGTGCTGAGTGTGGTGCAGGATGATTAGCATCTCTTCAATAGAAGCTGAGTGATGTTGCCAGGATTCCCCCATAGCCTGGAACTCTGGAGAGAATGGGAGATTTCACTTCACCCTCGATTAATTCATAATTCATAATTCATTAATTCATAATAGAAGTCCCGATATTTTACAACCAGTGCTTTTGTATGGTGGAGGCACTGAGCTGATCATGTAACAGCTCTGATGGTTTTAAAGAACTCTGACAGTTGTGTAAGGTAGATGCTGAAATGGCCCCATCTCACAGATTGGTAAATGATTAAGAATGGCTTAGGGACTCACACTGTAAGTCCAGCATGTGAGAGGCTGAAGCAGGAAGGTTGGTGTGAGCTTGAGACCAGCCTGGGTTATAGAGTGGTACAATTCTCTGAGAACAGCTTTTTTTTTTTCTTACAACATATGACTTATGATCCCATATACCACTGCTTTTATGACAAAAAGGTGCTGGCAGTGAGGAGAAGACAGGAAATCATTTACTGATGTGGCTTGTTATTATTCTTTGTTCGGGATAAGAGAATGATTAAGCTTGTTATAACTGCCAAGTAGAGCAGAAACTTAAATATGTGTGGTGGGGTACACCTCCGTGTGCGTGTGGTGGTCAGAGGTCAACTTTGTGGCATTGGGTCTCTCTTCCACCTTCATGTGGGCTCCAGAGGTTGAGCTCGTATTTTCAAGCTGGAACAGCAAGTACCCTTACTTGCTATCCAGCTTACCTGCCAAGCATGTATGGATTTTGAGGAAAATGACCTGGTTTTTAAAATTACTATGAACATTTTACCCCTAAAAGAGAAAGAAGCACATTCTAAAACAGCAAGGATGCGAGAGATAGGTGAGAAAATATGTTGGCCTTCTGTGGACACTTGTTATCAAGTACAAAGAGACATTCTGCAGGGATCATGTCTGGCCACAGGTTGTGGGTAGGCTGTGCATTTGTGGATGAAATAATGATTGCAATTGTTGTGGTGTGTGATGGTTTCACTGCTGTGCACGTCTTTGTACTATGTGTGGGATGACCTGCATGTTAGTATCTATTTGAAAATGATGCCATGCATACAACAGGTATTATATGAAAGAGATTTATTGGATGGAGATGGAGAGAGAGAGAGAGAGAGAGAGAGAGAGAGAGAGATGGTGGGGGAAGGGGTGCCCTGACAGAGAGAGGGGAGCAACAGAGGGGGAGAGATCAAGAGAGTAAGAAAGAGGGGGAGTGCCAACAGGTCACCATGTACTTAGCCCAGATGATGTCATAGGACGCAGGAACTGACATAGGATGTTGTTAGGACCCTTAGGGATAAGAGAAGGCCAGTTGAATTGCCTGAACAACATAACACTGCAGATGAATACTGTCATGTCTAGGACTTACTTTAGAATTTCCTAGGAGCTGGGAGGGGAACCTAAGGGGATTTTATTGAAACACAGAGCATCCAAGAGTTCATATTTGTTGGAACTGGCTGACAGGCACAGGAGATGTACATTCATGTCTCATTTTCAGTTTGAGGCCAACCTGGTCTACAAGGTGAGTTCCAGAACAGCCAGGACTACATAGGGAAGCCCTGTCTTAAAAAGAAAAAAAAGTGAAAGGTTAGGAGCCATCTGAACTTTGCCAAGCAGATGGTGTTCTGGGACATCTTGACTTGTGTCTGCCATGCTTTTGATCCCAGATGCTACTTGCTGGTCAGGAGCAGGCGACAGCAGCCAGCCTCCTTTATGAGAAAATCCTTTATGAGAAAATCCTGGCAGAGCCAGGAACAGCGAAAGTCATAAAGCCGGCACAGCTGCTGGACAAAGATTCAGCAAAGCTGAGCCGAGTGGTGCAATTGCCGTCATGCTGTCCTTCACTTTTGGTCTCACTCTCCATGTGTTGCATGCTTGGGAGAGGGCTTTTAATATTTCTACAACTCAGGGATATTGGATTGATGGGAGATTTCTTATGACTCATTTATGCCTTCTCCCAGGAGTACTGCTTCTAGCTTCTCCAGGAAGCTTAGCATAATACCCTGAGCATACTACCTCTCATGCTTTTAGAGAGATGTCCTTATCTGGCCCTACTTTTGAAGGTCTTACTTATGCTCTGGAGGTTGTGACTCAAATAAAGGTGTCAAGGACCTTCTTACAAGACTGACTCCATGACACTCTTGGTACAATCTGCCTCCGCACTTACTCAGGAACAAGATAATCAGAGCAAAGTAAACTTTAAAAGGTAAACAAGATTTGGCGAACTAGAGAAGTTGGCAGCAGGCCAAATGAAAAGCCTCTTCCTACTACTGCTGGACAATGAAAGATGTGGATAAATGATAAAAGAATGAAGTATTAAGACCTCCCTTTCTTAGAAAAAGTTAACTCATACAGGGTCACTGTGGTGTCTATGAGCAAGGAACAAAAGAATACCAAGATTACACCTATAAATAAATTCTACAAATATCAAAACATAACCATTGTATTAAGGCAAAAATTGAATAATAACTTCAGCTTTGGACTAAAGACTTTGCCTGGGGCTAACGACACTTAGCACCTGCCTCTTAAAAGTTGATAATGCACTGCTTGGGACATGGTGCTCTGCCCAGCCTGGCTTGGAGATTTTCCTTCTGTCTAGTGCCCTCCAAACCACAAGATTCTTACTTAAAAGTTGGGTTGTGGAGCTGATGAGGGAAAATGGTTGTAAAAGATAATTCTGTTATGTTACAATTTATCAGTGATGACTAAACTTAGACCAAGAAAAAGTTAAAGCACATGTCTGGGAACAAAGTTGATATGATCTGTTTTGGAACAACAGGCATCTAACCCCTGCCTACTGAGTTCTGTGTAAATAAAGAAACACTCTGATGGCCAGATTCCCCCGACCCCAGGCCTCACTCACTCCTTTATCTCCTCTGCTGGCCCTGGCAAAGACCCTTGGCTATAGGGCTTGCCAGGAAAGAGGTGGCCACTTCCCTAGAGGAAGCTGCTTTTTTGACACTGAGAGACCAAAAGATAAATTAGCAGCTATTAAGACCTAAAGTAGGTACTGTAAAGAAGTACAGTAATGCCCTGAGGGGAAGAGCCACCTCACTGCATTCTTTCCCCACCCACTAGAGATACAGTTGCTAGGAAACTGGACCATTCCCCCTAGGGAGGGACACCTGGTCATTAATGGTCTGGGAACCTTCCTATAGCCAATCGATTCAAAATGTAGCATTTTGACCAATAGATGCTTGCCAGGCAGGAATCACCCCTGCCTTGGGCATGCTGGGATGGACCAGAATCTATATATCATCCAACTAACCTGGGTGCAGCGCGCTCAGCTCCCACTGCTTCGGTGGTGGGTATTGTGGGCCCAAGCTGCAGCTTGTAATTTACAATAAAAAGACCCTCATGTGTTTTGCAACGGAGTCAATTCCTTTAGATCTTTTGGGGGCTCTTGAACTGGGTATAACAACACGTGCTGAGAACAGAGAACAGAGAGCATTTGAGAGCCCAAAGTGAACCAGACAGATGTGCCTGCCTTTTTACAAGGCAGCTGTGAGCTGCTGTGCAGGGAGGAGGTGGAAGGCAGGAAGTCCACCAGTCGGGCTGCCTAGAAACTACAGCAGGGGGACTGCCTTCAACCACGTGCAGCAAGCTGGAAACCTTTGAGGACCAAGAACTAGACGGCAGTGCACACGAACTCCAGAGAAGAGCCCTTCTCCCTGTTCTGAGAACGGAGACACTGGAACAGGGCAGCCTCTAATGTCTAGTCTTTCTGACGCTGTCTCTTTTCTAGTTTCTAAGGTGCTTCTGGGGTGGAGCCCAGATCCCCCCGTGTGCATACTGACAGCAGAATTCCTTCCTCAGACACAGGCTGCAAGGTCAGTCCAAGGGCATTAGAAGCACAGTTTGACTGTGAAAGATCACAAAGAAAAGAAAGGCAAAGGAAAATAAAACCTGTTTGATTAGATTTGCTTCCTGCTCTGAACAATCCTAAATTTTAGGTTGAGCATTTTTCTGTGAAAAGTGTCTCATGGATATTTCTTTATCCATTACAGATGTGTATATACATGATATTATGTATATATTTACATTTAAATATTTTTAACTTACAATTACAGATGTGTATGCTCAAGGTGCATACCATGTTGATGGTATATGTTGCACGATTGTAGTCACAAGCTAATTGTCTTAGCCCATTTTGTGCTGCTGTAGCAGGGCACAGCTACAGGACTTTGCACTTTTGTACTTCATCATACTGTTGAAGTAGAATAAGGTAGAAAAGACTGTTTATCAGATACTGATTTATCGATTGACTGATTGAGCTAATGTACTGCTTGTACTGCCTATTTGCCAACCATGTACTTCATTTGCTACCAGGAACAGAAAAATACGGAGAAAAAGCTGAAACAATGGGTTGCTGCCAGTAGCAACTTGCTGACTGCCACGTCTGCATCTGTCAAGTCTCGCCCGTCCTTCCGCCCCACCTTACAGTTTTAGATACAAAATGAGAGCAGACTGGACCCAGGATTGAAGCCTGTCCGGAGCCGCCCTGGCCCTGCCCACCAGGACGGCAGTTCCCCTCTTCACTCAGTGGTGTCAGCGAGCTTATTCCGGATTCCTGCTCACTGTCTTAATGGGGTTTCCTTCGCTGTGACAAAACACAGTCCAAAAGGAGCTGGGGAAGGCACAGGCTCAAGTTGTCTTATCCTCCAAGTGCCAGTTCATCACCGAGCGAAGTAGGGCAGGAGCTGGAGAGCAAGGAGTGTTGCTTCCTGGCTCGCTCAGCCTGCTTTTCTATGCCATCCACATCTACCTACCACACCACCCACAGTGGGCTGGGCCCTCTCACATCAATCGTTAATTGAGAAAATGCCACAGGCTTGCCCACAGGCCAGTACTGTGGGGTCATTTCCTCAGCTGAGGTTCCTGCTTTCCACATGAGTCCAGCTGTGTCAAGTTGACGAAAGAACTAACAAGAATTATTTATTGGACAGGCTCTCACCATGTAACCCTGGCTGGCTTCAAACTCACAAAGCCCCACCTGCCTCTGCCTCCTGAGTGCTGAGATTAAAGGTGTGCCACCGTGCCTGGCTACTTTATTATTTAAGTATGTGTGCACAAATGCAGATGCATTTGTGGGTGGGCATCTGCAGAGGCCAGAAGAGGGGGTCAGATCCCCTGGAGCTGGGGTTCCAGGCAGTTAGTTGTGAACTGCCTGATGTGGGTGCTAGGAACTGGCCCCTGTCCTCTGGAGGAGCAGCAAGTGCTCTGAATTGCTCCATTTCTTCTGCGGCAAACTTAACAGACCTGTCATCAGCCTCCCTTGCAGGTGTGGGTGAGGTACGGGTGGCCAGTGGCTAGTCTGCAGAACTAAATGCCAACTACTGTGGCTCGTGCCTGAGGAGGCCTTGCCTGCCCTCCCTTTTGTCTGCTCCCTGGTACAGCTCTGGCAGGAGGGCGTTCAGAGATAGGGCCCATGAGGGGAACTGGCAAATGAAGGCCTGAGCTGTGCAGCCGAAGGCTCCGAGGCCCCGGATGACAGAGCAGCCGCCATGCCAGCCCAGGCGAGGTCCAAAGCCTGAGACCCCCAGCCCCCAGGCACGGCCTTCACAACTGAGGCTGCAGCAGTCTGTTCTGTATGTATCCTAATTAACTACTGCACAGCCGTGGCAACGCTGAGCACTTCCAGCATCACTTGTTCTGACCCAGATTGCAGAAGGACAAGGATGGAAACAACTTCACTTTCTCTTGGTCATGAAGAGCATCCACATTCCTTCAGGACACAGCGCTTCTCTGCGGGTCAGCAATGCAGTAGAAAGAGCTGTTCTAGGCTGTGCATTTCCCAGGGGCCAGGTTCCTGCTGTGGGGAAAACAGTGCAGAGCAGCTGTGAATATTCAAAAGGGCGGAACTGTCTCCACCCACAGTAGAATTTCCTCAGGAAACATTGTTGCCTTTTCACAAGCCTTATGTTAAAGCTTTTAGCTCTAGTGAGGAGTTAAAACCCCAGGTTAAAACCCTAGTCCCTTGGAAAACCCGGTGACTTTACCGCAGAGGAGCCCCAACAGACACCCAGGCCAGGTGATCAGCGTGAGCAGCCTGTGGCGATGCCCTCAGCACACCATGCTGTCCTCTTGTTTTCTTAAGGACAGCATGTCAGCTCCGGACTTTTTGATCAGTGACAAACTATCAGACGCTCTGAAACTGCAGAATCCGAGTGAGACGTGGAGCCTCTCAGGCCCTGCATTGAATGGAACTGTGACTTTGGAAGTCGTGACATCATCCAAGGTTTACAGACCTTTGTCCTGCCCTGGAGTCATAGCTAGGATATCAAGAGTCTGATGTCCTCTCCTTCTTAACCACCCCATCCTGTCCACACTAGTCCTTTCAGAGATGTGTGCCCCAAGAAAACAATCTGCTACCCCTCATCTTACATGCCTGTGTTACTCAAACGGTGAACTATCTCTCAGGGTCTGTGCGGTTGAACCCTGCACTTTACTATATTTAGTGTGCATTTTAGTATGCATTTTGGCGACCTCACCTGTGGCAATTGTGGTCATATAGTGGGTTTTGTTAAAGTAACTTTTCTTTTACAGTTACCTTTCTTTTTTATTTTATCTTTTATTAATTACAATTTATTCACTTTGTATCCCAGTTGTAGTCCCCTCCGTTCCCTCCCAATCCCACCTTCCCCCTCTCTTCTCCTTCCTTGCCCCTCCCCAAGTCCACTGATAGGGGAAGTCCTCCACCATTCCCTCTGACCCTAGCCTATCAGGTATCATCAGAACTGGCTGCAATGTCCTCCTCTATGGTCTGGCAAGGCTGCTCCCCCTTCAGGTGGAGGTGATCAAAGAGCCAGCCACTGAGTTCATGTCAGAGACAGTCTCTGTTACCCTTACTATGGTACTACTTGGAGACTGAGCTGCCATGGGCTACATCTGTGCAGGGGTTCTAGGTTATCTCCATGCATGGTCCTTGGTTGGAGTATGAGTCTCAGAAAAGACCCCTGTACCCAGATTTTTTAGTTCTGTTGCTCTTCTTTTGGAGCTCCAGTCTCCTCCAGGTCTTTCTATCTCTTCCTTCTTTCATAAGATTCCCTGCACTCTGCCCAAAGTTTGGCTATGACTCTCAGCATCTGCTTTGATACCTTGCTGGGTAGAGTCTTTCAGAGGCCCTCTGTAGGCTTCTGTCCTGTTCCCTGTTTCTCCCTCTTCTGATGTCTTTCCTGTTTGCCTTTGTGAGTGAGGATTGATCATCTTATCCAGGGTCCTCCCTCTTGCTTAGCTTCTTTAGGTGTAGAGATTTTAGTATGTTTATCCTATATTATATATATGTCTAATATCACTTATAAGTGAGCATATACCCTATGTGTCTTTCTGCTTCTGGTATACCTCACTCAAGATGATCTTTTCTAGTTTCCACCATTTGCCTGCAAATTTCCTTGTTTTTAGTTGTTGCTGAGTAGTATTCCATTGTGTAGATATACCACAAATCCTGTATCCATTCCTCAGTTGAGGGATATCTGGATTGTTTCCAGATTCTGGCTATTATGAATTAAGATGTTACAAACATGTTTGAGCAAACGTCCTTGTTATGTACTTGAACATATTTTGGATATATGCCTAGGAGTGATATAGCTGGATCATGAAGTAATACTGTTCCTAATTGTCTGAGAAAGCGCCAGATTGATTTCCAAAGTGGTTCTCCAAGTTTACATTCCCACCAGCAGTGGAAGAGGGTTTCCCTTTCTCCACAACCTCTCCAGTATGTGTTGTCACTTGAGTTTTTGATCTTAGCCATTCTGATGGGTGTAAGGTGAAATCTCAGGGTCATTTTAATTTGCATTTCCCTGATATCTAAGGTCATTGAGCATTTCTTTAAGTGTTTCTCTGCCAAATAGTCCTATATCCCCCAAGGAATTGAAGCTGTCATCAAAAGTCTCCCTTCCAAAAAAAAAAAAAAAAAAAAAAAAAAGCCCAGGGCCAGATAGTTTCAGCGCAGAATTATACCAGACCTTCAAAGAAGAGCTAACTCCAATTCTCTTTAAATTATTCCACAAAACAGAAACAGAAGGAACATTACCAAACTCAAACTCATTCTATGAAGCCAAATCACATTTATACCTAAACCACACAAAGACCCAACAAAAAAAAGAGAACTTCAGACCCATCTGTCTTATGAACATTGATGCAAAAATACTCATAAACCTAATTCAAGAACACATCAAAGATATCATCCACCATGACCAAGCAGGCCTCGTCCCAGGCATGCAGGGATGGTTCAATATACGGAAATCCACCAATGTAATGCACCATATAAACAAACTGAAGGTTAAAGTAACTTTTATTCACCTGGTTCAGCTGTCATCTCAGAGGCTTACTGCTGTCTGCTAACCTCGGCCTAGTTCTGGAAGTGTCTAGCTTCTATACAGTCTTATCTAGACTCAGAATGTTTTCAGCCTCTGAGACTTAGTGCTGAGTAAGTTCACCCTTTCTATTCTTTCTGAACTCTGGCTGGCTGGTTCAAACTCAGCTGTTCTGGCTCAAACTCCTCTCCAAGCTGACTGATTCAAACTGGCTTCTCTCAGCTTCTGAGTAAATTGCCTTGCTTGGCCTCATACTAACTTTGGCAATGTGTTCTAATCTTCTGGCTCCTCATTCTCTGGTTCATTCTGTCTCTACCTGTGACTAGCCTGTTCTCTCTCTGTAAAGCTGCCTCTGAATTCCACAAACTGAACAGCCATGAACTCTGCTCCACTGCACTGCCGCTCAGCTCACTGACTCAACAGAAGTGCCTGAATATTGCACTGACTAGAACTCAAGAGATCTTCATGCCTCTGTTTCCTAAGTGCTAGGATTAAAGGTGTCTACCACCAAGCCTGAACCCAAGCTTTTATTTACCTAAAACTTGCTCTATAGTGGGCTGGCCTTGAGCTCAGATCTGTTTGCCTCTGTTCCTGGATTAAAGGCGTGTTTGTATTCTAGTCATACAGACCTAGGTCTTTGGATGCGATCTCTTGCCAGGGCAGCCATGTCCTGAATTAAAATTCTTCTAGTGCCCTCCCCTTTACTTCTGCATTATTGAGTGGGAATTCTTCCCAATAATCCTTGCCCTGCTCACCACTTATTAGTAGAGATGGTGGGCGGTCACTTATTCTGCAGGCCATAACTCATTTTTTTTTTGTGATTTTTTTTGTTTGCTTACTACTTTGAGACCGGGTTTCACACCATACTGCAGGCTGGCACTGAACTCGTGGTAATTCTTCTGCCTCAGCTTCCGGATTCTCTACTATCATCATGTTCCCTTTCAGCTATTCCCTGGCAGTTGGGTGCTCTCAGGTTCTACATCTCTGCCATTTTCTTCCACCACAAGCTGCTCCTAGCTTGTCTTTGCCACCAGAGACCTGGAACTGCCCCTTTAGGAATTTGATGTGGAGGCAGAAGGGTGGACAGAGTCTTGCATTACGAGCGCTGGCTACCATCTTTCACTGTGAGGTGATAGGTGCCCAGACGCGCCCAACACACACGTCACCACCCAACCCAAAGCAAGTCACCACCAGTGAACAACCGCATGTGCGTTCCCCAGGAAAGTCAGTACAGCAGTTTCTCCAGAGCTCCGGTCACCTTTATTAGCAGGGTAGCTGCGAGCAGACTGCTACTTCCACCGGGACTGTTGAGACAGATTCTGAGAGACTGCAACAGGAGGGGACCCAGTGATGGTCAGCTAGAGTGGTAGGAAGGGATAGAGGCACAGTGAGGGGTCACCGTGGCGCTGTCACAGCACAAAGAGCTCCTGAATGTTTTCATTTCCTTCCTGAACATTCCCTGAGCCTCACCGGGAACAGGGAGTAGGGAGCAACCATCCTGTTCACTCAAGTCCATGATTGGCAGCGCCTCGCACAGACTTGGAGCTTCTGGACTCTGACTATTCCTGGAGACAAAGTCACACTGGCCACATCTGAGAGTCCCCTCCCCCAGTCGGAGCCATCAGTCGTCCCCAATAAGCCTTAGAACTGAACATTTCCAACTGCCTGACACAGCTGATTTTCCCTGGTGATGGCTGGAGGCACTGTCTCCATTTTTGCAAGTCTGCCTGTGACCTGAGAGAGAGAAAAAAGGAAGTTCCACTTTCCCAGGAAAGCTGGAAGAAAGAGAGGGCAGAGGGCAGATGATTCTGGCAGGCGTGGCATTCCACGGAGAGTGAGACTCCTCAGTTCTTCAGCTGAGACACCTCATGCAGATATGCAGCCAGCATCTTGGTTCCTTCTATGTAGTTGAGCCTGACAGAGACAAACAAGCAAACAACTGCAGCTATCAGCCGCTGTGGAGGAGTCGGTATCCAGGGGACCCTGATTCCTCCTTTTTACCACCTACAGGCTGGCCTGGCTTTACGATTCAGCCTGCTGGGAATAATTATTCACCCAGGCTCGGTGTGACACCTCCTCCGCCATTCCTCATTAGGATAACTGGTCCTGGCTTGCTCTAGGGCCCAGTCTCACCGAAACCCTGGGAGTGAATGGCTATTGTTCCTGAAGATCAGCTCTTTGACCTATAGCCCAGTAACCAGGTGCCTTTCTCCAGGACTCCTCATCCTGGGTCTCTACTTCCCCATTTCCTCGGTAGCTACAGGGCTGTAGCCTCCACACTGCCTGTGGCCTGCTTGCCTGGGTCCCTCCTCACTAGATCAGAGGCTCTCTAACATCCTGCAGGCCAGAGGAACCCCAGAATATCTGCCTGTCAGAGGCAAAGGGGGCTTAAGCAGTTAGTGACATTAGGGTAACTTTTCAAGAAGTGTAAGGCTTTTTATGGAGTGCTACAAGAGTGTGATGAACAAGAACACTGGGTGAACCCCGTTTTCAAACTGCCTTGCACCGGTTCTTACTAGCCAGCCCCTAAGGAACAAAGGAGGGTGATCACAGATGCCCCCTCCCCCAATGGCTAGAGGATGTGCCCAACCTCAGGCTCCAGTCTCACCTGTTGAGCTTTTCATTCTGGGAGTGGGCGCCGTCATCCGCTGACCCCACGGGTAACAGCATGACATTTTTGCCTGTGGCTTCCTGAAAGGTCAAGGTCACAGGAATACTGCCACCCTCCCTGGTCAGGTCAGGTTCAACACCAAACACTGGGGAAAAGAAAACAAAGAGCAACAATGAACTTTCAGCCCTGGATGCCAGAGAGCTGTCACTCAGCGACAGTCGAGACCCTGGGCTCAGGAGTCTACTCATAGGAGGCCTTGACCCACCCCACACTTCAGCCCTGCTCACAGCACCACAGACACTGTCATGTGTACACATGCTACAACAGCGTCCTCAGACTCAGGGGCCTGGCATCCACCTCCAAAGGGCAGCCAACCTGTTTTCAGAGCTCTTCTCCCCGCCTGGTAATGAGGATGGTTGAAGTCGGATACCCAGGGCTTCCCACCGTGACCCATGTACACCTTGAACTTGTTGGGGCTGTGAAGTTCAGCAAACTTCTTTGACAAGTAGCTTGACACCTGCGCCATGAGCAGAAGAGATGCATGGTGTGTTATAGTTGGCGTTTGGTCAGTGGGAGGAGTCACACGTGTCCAGCCACTGCGACAGCACGCTGGGCACAGTGGTCTACACAGCCTCTCGGGGTCTAGGACGGGTCTGTGCTGGGCTTCTCTTCCAGCTGAGTACTGACGGGCACACCCACTGCCGCCGCGGAGAGGAGCAAAGCAAGCGACGGCAGCGGAAAGCCAACGTGTTCAATTCAACCCATTCACCCTTGACAGACACCGAATTATGACAGCACTTAGAAGTTGAGCAAAAACCTTGCTGTTTGACCTGACATATTCAACAGACAGGGTGTTTGTGGCCTGAAATGCTGAGGCTGACACTTGGCTAATTCTTTCCGGCAGGCTGACTGGATTCAGAGTCACCACAGGAACACAGTCCTGGGTGTTTAACTTGTAGGTTGGTTTAACTGAGCAGTGAAGACCTGGCCTCAAGATAAAAGCCCGCTGTCCTCTGAGAAGACACCTCAGGGTGCTCTTCCCAGAAGCCTCTGGCTCTATCTCTTTATGAAGGCTCTCTGGTCATCGAGGCACAAGCATATTCCGTGAGCCTCAAACACCTGTAGCTACCCCCATTTCTGCCCCTCAGCTCCAGGACAGAGCACCCTTTGGGACTTTCAGCTAACATGTGGGCACACATGAGAATTTGCTTCACACCTTTGGGGTGCGGTCAGAAGTCACAGTTTCCTATGTCTCAGTCTGAAGTGTGTGATTCTTGCTCAGATGGCCTTTTTGTCTGACAAGCTTCTACACTGCTTGCTATAGCAAATGCTGAGGGGCTAGAGTCAGGAGGAGGCTTCTGCCTGGGTCAGGAGGAGGCTTCTGCCTGGGTCAAAGTTCTTACTGCGTAAGCTCAACATTACAGCGGCTCTCAGCTGCCACCACGTACTTCTTGCCCCAACTCATGCCTTGCATCCCAAATACCTGCTCGCTAACAACTTCGGGTATCATGTTTGGCACCAGCCTGATGGAGAACTTGCCGACCACTTTCCTGGGGATCACAGTCTTGGCCCCAGAACCGGAGAAGGCCCCTTCAATTCCATGGAGCGAGAGGGAGGGGTACCGCCAACGGTGCATCAGGATGTCCTTCTGCAGAAGAGCAGAGGACACAGGCGCCTATTTAGGAGGCCTGGGTGAGGACACAGGCCCCGCCCACAGGACACTGGATACCCCCCCACAGGAGGCATGGGTGAGGACACGGGCCCCCTCCCACAGGACACGAGGACCCCTACCCAGGAGGGCTGTTCAGAGCCCACACAATGTATAGGGACAACTGTCACACACTCCAGAGGGCTGTGAGCCTTAACAGCCCCAAGAAGTGATGGTGGGTGATGTTAGGGTGTCATAGAGTGGGCTTCCAGTCCCCAGCAGCCTAAGATGTCTCTGCTCTTCTGCGAGCCCTTGTGCCCACCTGCCTGATGGCACAACAGTTTATAGTTATTTATCCCTTTGCCTCTGAGAAAGGCGAGAGACTCAGGAGGAGCCCAGCCAGGCCTGGCCCTCTCATGTTCTGTCCCTGGGTCTAGAAGAGGCTGATGCAGGATGCTGCTAGTTTGGCTATGAGAGGTGATGAACTGATAACCACACTCCTGAGTCTGGACATAAACCAAGATAACAGCAAATGGCTTCTGCCTCTACACTCAGCTTAATACCTGGGCCTGGTGGGAGCAAGGTGGCCCACAGGCCTACACCAAGCAAACAGCTCCAGTGGCAGGAGAGGCGGCTACACCCTCTGCGCCTCCTCAGCTCTTGCTGCTCAGAAGTTGACCCTGACACCTGAGGAGCCTAACTTCTTTCAGCTCGGCCACACTCTGCTTTTGAAAGCTCTTGAGCAAGGCTCTCTAAGGATAAGCCTCTGACCCTGGATGTCTTTGCATGGTGGGCATGCCCGCTACAGGAGCCCTGGTGGCCTGCCCAGCGTGTGTGTGTGTGTGTGTGTGTGTGTGTGTGTGTGTGTGTGTGCACGTGCGCGTCAAGTAGCACCTTGCAGCTGTGCAGAAGGGTCTCGGCCCCCACGTCCTTGGCGAACTCTTCCATATCGAAGTCAATGTGGTCATAGAGCTCACACTCCTCATCCGTCACAGGAGCCACGGCGTCGTAGATGCCAGGGATGAGGATTTTCCCCTTCTTGTCTATCAGGCAGCCTGAGGGGCGTAGCAGAGGAGAGATGCTTCGCTGGGGAGCACACAGGTACTCTGAGCTGTCCCGACTCGGCAACTCAGGCACCACAGCACACACAGCGGCCGCGTGACAGCAGCAGGACCCCATGCTTATGCCCCTGCGTCAGGTAAGCAGCCCCACTACTCAGCTTCTCAGAGGGGCGGTGGAATGCACAAGTTATCCCCCAGCTGTATACCAAGGCACGAACCTAAAAGCCCACACTAGCCAGCATTCCTTTACAATGCCCATTCCACAAGAGACAAGAAGGGCCCTACGGTGGGACACGGTGCTCTCTACAGATCAGTGTCACTCCACCTGTGGGAGCCTTCATCCTGGGGTGTGGGGTGGAGAAAGGAAGTCACAGAACAAGATGGAGACAATAACCCCAACTAGCTTTATGCTAGCAGGATGCTGGAAGGGAGCTGTGGTCCTTGCTTCCCAGGAGCTGACCAAGCAGGGGGACCTAGCTATGGCCAGTTGGAACAGATCGAAGATGTCCTCTGAGAGCCGTAAAATACTATGCCCAGAAGAAGGCACGCAGGGTTCCCAGGGACATGCTAAGCGGGGCCTGGGGCCCTCCCACTGGATATGGGAGGGAGGGCAGTTCTCTAGATGGCGAGGATGCAGGGAGGACAGGAAGCCCGCAGAGGCAGGTGTCAACCATAGGGCCCTTTAGCTAAAACAACGCCCAGAGGAAGGGAACCTTGATAGAAACACGGCTGAGTGTGCTCACGAAGATGCCGACACATGCATTGCACACAGAGCTTAGAAAAGGTACCCTGCCCACCTTCCTGATGACAGAGTGCTAACCCAGACAGTGCCGACCCTACGCTCACCCATCAGCGAGATGAGATCTGTCATGGCCTCGTGCACTGAGCCACCATACACGCCAGAATGGAGGTCTTTGTCACTGCATTCCACCTGGGCAGAAACAAAGGTCACTTCATTGGTGGCTTAGTGGGAGCTTATTTTAATTATGCAACATTGCATTGAACAAAGAACACTTGTAAGACACACAGTTTTCCAGAATAACTCTGCTTCCTCAAGCAGCAAAGCAAGACATTTCCTAATCAGGAGTCTGTTAGACAACAGCAGACTCCATGTTGACAGGGAACGCTGGCCACAGGTGCACTGGGAACGCTGGCCACAGGTGCACCGGGAACGCTGGCCACAGGTGCACTGGGAACGCTGGCCACAGGTGCACTGGGAATGCTGGCCACAGGTGCACTGGGAACGCTGGCCACAGGTGCACTGGGAACGCTGGCCACAGGTGCACTGGGAACGCTGGCTCTGTGACAGAGAACGGCCTCTCCGACACTGACAGCCCTTTTTAAATGAAGGGCAGAATCGTATCATTTCACAGAGACCCTGTACACATTTACTCAGAGGACGACCCCAAACATGGGGCATGACCCTGTGAGCCCCAGGGGTCTGGTTCTGACCCATGTGAGTACTGACTAGTCTTAGCGCAGGCCACACAGGCAACCACCATGTGCTCAGAGCCTCTCCCACAGCGAGTAGCAGGTCTGCCCGCACTCCTTGCTCATCTGGTAGAGGGTCACTCTTCTGATGCCTCAGCCATGGGTTAGAACTCACCTGCCAACACGTGAACATTTTAACTTTTAGAGGAAGGGTTCTCAAGAGCTTTTTTGTCCAAGCTGTCTCAGAAGGA
The DNA here is from genome assembly GCF_030254825.1 of Meriones unguiculatus. Taxonomy (NCBI): domain Eukaryota; kingdom Metazoa; phylum Chordata; class Mammalia; order Rodentia; family Muridae; genus Meriones; species Meriones unguiculatus. The sequence goes on along the minus strand of NC_083350.1, from coordinate 5,501,453 downwards.
CTAGCATCTACTGTCATCTCATCTGCTCTACTACAATATCTATGTTATTAAGATAATTCTGCCTTAATTTGAAACTGCTATGAGATCTGACTTCTGACCTCAGGAATCCATGCCTGGGTATTAGGATGGATTATGGAACCCAAGAAGGGGCCCTGGGAAGTCCTGCGCTCCTCCTTCATGTATGATTAAGTTCTTGGCATTTGCCTATGCCAGGGTATGAAGAACAAAGAGGCTTAGGCGTCAGAGAGAAGCAAGGTGCCATTGTGGGCGCCTACCTCGATGAAGAAGTAACAGATGCCTCTGAGGCCGTACGTGATGCAGGGCTTGTTCTTCCCCAGCCAGTAGTTGTCTGAAATGCAGACATAGTCCACATCTTTGAAGAACTTGTCTTTCTGGGCAAAAATTAAGTCATCCAGCCCTTCGGAGCCAGATTCCTCCATGCCTTCCAGGCAGAAGCGCAGGTTGACAGGAATCTCCTGGGATGGGAGATGGGGAGAAGTTCGTTTCCTCACTTTTCTCACAGAAGCAACACACAGGAGACCTTCAAGATTCAGTTTCAAATGCAAGCTCTTCTCCCACTGGCTTGTGGGAGCCCGGGGTCAGAAGGGAAAGCCCCCCACCAGCCATGCCGAGGGATCTCTGCACTCAGAGTGAGCCTGAGTGAAGGGGAAGCCATGAGACGGGGAAGGGCAGTCAGGCCTGGCTCGGGGAGCACTGCACTTCCAGAGGACCAGGGTTCCATTCCCAGCACAAACGTGGCTGCTCACAGCTGTCTGCAACTCGACCTCAGACCTCCGCATTCACGCACACCCATGTGCAAATGCACCCTCACACATGTAACACTTGCAAACACACACACACACACACACACACACACACACACAACACACACACACAAATGGAAGAACAATAGAGGAATGAGGAGAGAATTTTTTGCTGAGCAAGCCCCGAGCCTTCCCTGTTGCTAAGCGAGACCTGTCCTGCACTGGGAAGGGCTTGCACTCGGCCAGCATCCTCTGCGCACACAAGCCAACTGTCCAAGGTGCTTGAAGCGAATCTCAACACAGCACTGGAATCTGGGTCCAGCTCTCCAGATTCTGCTGCACGAGTTCTTCTAGCTCCAAAGAAAAGGGGGCCGCACACGAGCAAGCAACCAGCTACAGGCCACACAGGGCAGAACCGCGGGGTCCAAAGACTTCTGCCAGCTCACAGCTGCCTGGGCAAGGATCACTGAACACCTTCTCCCTCCTGCACCCCTCTTCTGTCCCAGGTAAAACTTGCCCTGGGACTTCAATATACAGAACAGCTACAAGTGAAGTTCTTGGGGCTCTGTCCCGTGCACCCCCATGGCCTTCCAACACAGTGTGAGGCTTCCCAGTTTCTGTGCCCAGCTCTCAGTCAGCTGTCGGACAGGCCAAGTGTATTCAAACAAACAACAAAACCACTCTCTCCTGTGCAAATGATCCACAGACAAAGAGTCTAAGCCCCTTTCCAGATCTAATGCTCCACACTTTGACAAAAATACTCATTCCTATTTTATTGGGCTGTAAAATTAAACCCATATGCAAAGCCTGTCCAGATACCATGATCACAATCTGCTTAAAGATAATTAAAAGCCTGGGTAGAAAACAGTACTAGCAGGTACTCAAGAGTTAGGATTCTAGAAATACCACCCCCCTTTTCTATATTTTACCAACTTTGAGAAGAAAACAACTCAAAATAATCTAACATTTTTTTTTTTTTTTAACGAGAATAAAAACCACATGGAGAAAAGAATTTGCAATATCACAAAGTCTGTTCGGGCAAGGGACCACACTCATGGTTACAGTTACACATTGAAAATTCACATTAGCCAGGGTTGGTGGCACCTGCCTGTAATCCCAGCACTTGTATGCTGAGGCAGGAGGATTGTCAGTAGTTCAAGGCCAACCTGAGATATATAACATGACTCTGTGTCAAACAAACACACCTGAGCGTCCCATTTGGGAGCTGGGTGCAGTGGCACACAGCTAAAATCTCAGCACTAGGGAGGCAGAGGCAGGCAGACCCTGTGAGCTACAGGCCAGCCAGGGATACAGTGGAAGGCCCTACCTCAAAATCAACCAGCCGACCAACCACCACTACCACCACCAAAAACCCCAAACCAAAAAACCCCAAATAAATGACAAAAAAAGCCCTGAAACATCCACAGTAAAAGAAAATAAAATTCAGACGTGGGGACGGAGATACGGCTCAGTAGTACAGCAAGTTCCCAGCATGTGTGAGGAGCTGGGTTTGATCTAAGCCGGGAAAGGAGAGAAACAAAGGCCACTTTCTAAGTGTTGGCAAAAATCTTGCAGAGTAGTGATAGTGTGACCTTTGAGCATCTGAAAGACAACCAACTGTTTAATGATTTCTAGGGCTGGGACCGGCTGTCATCTTTGAGCTCAGTCACCTATGCTGACCAAGGTGGGGGCCGGCTTTCCCCCTCTAGTGATCTTTACACCACTACTCACGAGACCTGAGCAGTGGAGAGAATCTGACGGGGGTTGTACCTGGCCAGTCTTCTGATAGGCCTCCAGGGCATTCATCCACCCGGCCACTGGCCCCTTGTCATCCGTGGAGCCTCTCCCGTACAGCTTGCCTGGAACAGCAGTCAGGAGATGCAGTTAGACACAACAAATGAAAAGACCTCTCACAAGTGAATATCTGATGAGGCCTAGCACAGCCACACAGCTGTCCTGAGCAAAAAAAAAAAAAAGTGGCTTTTTCCACTTTCACGGCCTGAGTCTCCATCCAACCCTATGCTAAAATCCAGTCAGAATTCTTGCAGCCCAAGAAGCAGCCACGTCAGTGCCTCCTGTTTTCTCCCCTCTCATAGCAACGGTGAGGACAGGGACTCACAGAGAAGTAGGGCTGAGATTCACCATCTAACTTCAGAAAACCCTTACCTGTCCCCTTAAAGGGTCAGGCCGCTGTCCCTTTAAGACCTAGGCACCTTCACACTAACAGCAACCTCATGGACGCTCATGGCGACATCATGGAAGCAGCACACACTGCACTCCCATCCCAATTTTGATACCTAATCTGAATCTTCTGGGGGCACTAAGCTCAAATGAGCATGGTCGGGCATCTGGGATCAGGGCCAGGGTGTTGCCAGCATGGCACAGCAGGGCTGGGAAGAGCAGGACAGCACCCGGCAGGGGCAGGGCGACTGGCTTTGGTGGTGCCACTCACGGATGTGTGAGAGAGGGTCCAAGAAGAAAAGGGAGGGTTCCTGTGAGAGCAGCTTGAACTACCATAAAGACAGACTTGTGTCTGAGACTTGGGGGGAATCCACGTGCCCTGGAGTCAACAGCAACAGGTCCATCCCAGTTACGTGGTGAGAGGGGGCGCTTATGGGATGAGGGTTCACAAAGGCCGTGTTAAATAAAAATAAATGTTCACATTTCACAGCCAGGCAACAGTCCACACGGAGTCAGGACACACGTGAAGACCAGCTCCACACGCAGTTAGGGGCCTGGAACTCAGCCCTGTGGGGCAAGGCTCAAAGTTAGAAGGTGCTACCTCCCAGGGACTCCCCTGACGGAAGCAGTGGCATCTGGGAATGGAAGCTGAGCGTTTCCCAAGCGGGAGTGAGGAGAGGCTGGCTCCAGGGACCGTGCAGCCTCAGAGCAGGCTGGGTGCGCTAGAAAAGGCAGTAGGATGGCGGGAAACCCTGCTAAGCTCCCACCATGGGCTCGTCATGAGAAAAGGAAAACTCTTCTGAGCTTTTAACAACTGAGGCACAAGTGAGACACTTCCAGACACTAATCACTAGATTCTGTTAAAAAAAAAGTGTACCAAAAAGAGAAAAATTCAGGAGACTATTAGTGATTTTCCAAACGTAGCCTGTCTGAAACATTTCCTCTAGTGCTGAAAATGGGCACTGAGTGCCTGCTCCAGTATTGGAGCTTTGCGGGGCATGCACTGGGTGCCCTCACCTTCCCGCTCCACCAAGGTGAAGGGCTCGCTATCCCAGCCGTCCTCCAGGGCCGCAGGCTGCACGTCCAGGTGCCCGTAAATACACACAGTTTTCTTCTGCGGATCGCTGCCCAGTTTGCCCAGCAGAATGGGAGGAAGGGGTATCTCCGAGCCGTCTGGGAGCTGAGCAGGAGGAGCAATAGAGGACAGTCTGGTCAGTAGACTGGCAGTGTCTGACGGCTGTCATTAAATCCAGCTAGGATGGTCTTATGTGTTCTTATCCATCAACCTCTGCTGTGGAGCTTAAGATCACATCATTTAACAGTCAACAAGGATCCACCGTCTCAAAATCCAATGATCTCCTGAATCCCTTTCCTGAATTCCAGTGAGCATTAACTAAACCACATCTACAGCTAGTTTGATGAACTGCTTAAGGCTGCTTTTATTCAAACCATCAATATACATAATGAAACATTATGCAGCCTGGGGCTGAGATACAAGTTAACTCATTTCTGAAATAATCGCTGAAACAACTACAACCTGCAATTGAATGCTACATTTTTAAAATTGTATCTGTAGACAACTAAGATGAACAGAATGGGCCATCAACCAGGACAGGAACAGGGCTGGGGAGATGGCTCAGCAGTTACAAACACTTTTGGCTCTTTCAGAGAACTGATTCAGGCCTCAGAACCCATGCCAGACATCACAACCCTGTCACATCAACACCAGGGGATCCAATGATCTTTTCTGGCCTTTTTAGGCACCAGCAAAATGTGTACCTGTGTACATACACACACACACACACACTCTCTCTCTCTCTCACTCACACTTTTAAAAAAATATCTTCAAAAAAGAAAGAAAGACTTTAATTTGCACTTGGGAGGCAGAGGTAGGTGGATCTCTGTGAGTTCAAGGCCAGGCTGGTCTATAAAGCTAGTTCCAGGACAGCCAGATCTACACAGAGAAACCTTGTATTGAAACAAACAAACACCCCCCCCCCAAAAAAAAAAGAAAGAAACAAAGAAAGAAGGAAAGTGAATTCACATAGTGTCTGGTAAGTAAAATGGTGGCAGTGGACGCTTCTCCTTGGCTTTCCCCCGAAGGCCTTGCCAGCTGTCCGGGACATCCCCTGAAGAATTTCCTGAGTCTAGAGGAGAATTCAGGGACACACAAATCATCTTGGGTGATGGCCACCACTTGTGGCCCTGGCAGGCTGCATCCCGCCCTGCAGCCCATGTACCTCCTCTGCTGGCTCCTGCAGCTTATCGGGAAAATTGTGATCACAGCAGAGTGCCTCAGGCAGTTGGCAGGGCATGACATCAGCCCTCGCACACACACACTTGTTCCAGCGTGGACATTGTGCACAACGCTCATGTACTTGAAACCACTTCAAAGAGCTGAGAAGAAAACGCCTACTGAAAACGTAAGGCACAAACGCAGTGGACCGTGCAGTTATAGCCACAAGCCCTCAAGCCAGACCATCCCCTCACAGCCCAGTGCACACCATTATCCTGGTAATGAAGCTAGACTAATAATTTATGATTAGGAGGTAAAATGGGCAGCAACTAAAAGTGACAAGGCAAGGACAACGTAGGTAAGGGCTGAGAAAAATCTCAGCTCCCAACGTTCAGCCTGAAAGCATGTTAGAGCACTAGGTGGGTGGTCGGGATTTGTTGTTTTTTGAGACAGGTCTCACTGTGTGGCCTGAGATCCCTGGTCCTGCCTCTAGAGTACTGGGATTGAAGGCACACTCTGCCACACACAGCAGGTCGTAGGAATTCTTAAGAACACATAACTTATTTTCTAAGTAAACTCTGCTAATAAAACACTCAGGTACTTCTTGACCCTGGCAGCTCCTAGCCTGCGTCATGAGGGCTTGGCTTGCACATCAGATCTCATGAGGTTGGCTGTAGCCACCAGGGAAGAGAATCCTGCCTTAAACTTCTGGGCACATAGAACACATGGCTTCTCCTGCATCTGGCCTGACCAGGGAAATCTCTCAATTCCTTCATGAATGTGGTTGTTACCTCATGTGAAGTAGTCTTGGCTTCTGTTTTTTTCCCCTGCTGGGTTTCTCTAACAGTGGAACACCTAGCAGCCACTGTGTCTTTTCACAGAGGGCCTTTTTAAAGTACTCCAGTGGTAACATAACAGGTGCATTTATTTTAAGGAACAACTCTTAAAAATGGTTTATCCCACCTAGTGATTTCTTGTTTGTTTGTTTTGACACAATCGGAAGAATGGCAAAGGCCATGAGCAGAAAAAGCAAAAGGGAACAACCCTGGCATTTGGGAGCTTAGACTACAGAGTAAAACCTTGCTTAAGAAACACATAATAATACAAATTTTAAAAAGACTAAACAAAATGTTACAGAAAACAATATGAAGAAACTTAGTTTATTCCCCTAACAGAGGGGGATATTTGCTGGGAAGCTGCTATTATATCTTAACTGTTAAAATTGTCATCTGAAGAAAACTTCAAGAAAAGTGCTGGCCCAGGAGTAGGAAGGTTGGATTTGAACTCTGCTTTTGCCATTAAGGCACTAAGCTCCCAATGGCAAGTCCACCTCTCAGCTGAAGTATGCAGGGTGATCTGAACGGCCCACCCCAAATCCCAGAACTGTGCATTCAACTGCACACCTAAGTCATCAGACAAAAGACCCAGATAAATCAAGTCTTGCCACATTTTGCAACATAAGAGACTTGTAAGGTGTGAAAACACAGCCCTGTGGCAGTTGCCCTGCCTTTAATCCCAGCAGCTCTTGGGAGGCAGAGGCAGGTGGATCTCTTTGAGTTCAAGGCCAGCCCTGGTCTACAGATTGAGTTCCAGGACAGCCCTGTGTCAAAAAACAAAAACAAAAACAAGCAAAAAGATTTGAAAACACATAGAATGGAGTCAGTTGTGGTGGCTTAGAGCTGAAATCCCGGCACCTGGGAAACTGAAGATTGTCATGCATGGGTTTTGGGCCAAGTTGGGTTACAAGGAGGAAGACACTGTCTAAAACCAAACCAAAACAATATGAGCCTAAAAAAAATCATGTGAGACTAAAGTAGCAGAAAAATATATCATAAAGTCAAATTATTAATTTAAGTCAGAGGGCAGCTGGGTGTGGTGCGCACGACTTAAATCCCAGCACCTGGGAGGTAAAGGCAGCGGGAGCTCCGTGAGTTCCAGGCCAGGCTGGTCTGGAGTAGGTCTGGCCTGCCAGGGCTACATAGTTAGATTCTGTCTCAAACAGAAACCAAAACTACTAACAAAAACTGGAAAGCAGACAAGTTTTTCCTAGCTTGCCCTCTCCACCCACAGATCATTATAAAAAGTGCTGGCGGACAAGAGAAACTTTGTTATTAATTTTTATGTTTTTGTTTTAAGTATATTTTTTTCTGTTATTGAAAATGGACTTTTTTTCCCTCCTACAATATTTCCTGATTACAGTTTCCCTTCTCCCTACTCCTCCTAGCTTCCCCTGTGTCTCATTAGAAAGAATAAGCTTTCAAGAGAAAACAAAAATAACAAAATATAGCATAAAAAGACACAACAGCACCTATCACATTGAAGTTGGACAAGGCAAACCAACAGAAGGAAAAGGGCCCACAAAAAGGCACAAGAATCAAAGAGCCAGTAGCTCCCACACTATACTCCCACAAAAGCTCCCACAAAATACTAAACGGAAAGTGCTGACACACAGGAGGACCGGTGCAGGAAGCTGTTACTTAGAAGGTGAATCAGATAATGTGTATCGCACACTAGTGAAAGCTTTGGTTTCTGGGAAATGGCCTCAGTTCTTCTTAAGAGGACAGTCTTTTCACTTACTTTTCACTGGCCTCCAGCTCACCTTCCTGGAATAGAGTGTGCTGACTAATCGCTAATCCTTTAGCTCACCCCAAGCAAGACAGCCACTGGGATGCACACAAAGCCAGTACATGCTTGCTTTGAAGGAGGGTGGACCATCTTCAGTGAAGGTCACCCAGGCCTTGCAGCCCCTCCCACCCCCCAGGAGAGCTGTCTGCTTCCACTTCTGTGGGCTCATACCTTCTGCTTCCCAATGTCCACCAGCTCCACAGAGCCCCCCAGCCTCTGCACGTCAGCGGCGGCCACCTCCATCATCCTTCTGATCTCTCCTCGCTTCTCCGGCCAGGCGGACACGCTCTGGATGGCCACCCAGTCTGCAAGTTTCTGTTTGTAGAGAGCAAGTGGAAAGGGCTTTTTTTTTAGGGCACGCCAACGTGCCCTAAAAAAAAAGGATGGGCTCACCAACGGACCTTTGCTGACAGCTACTACTCCGCTTTATGAGCGGAGCAGACCTAGATCAAACAACAAAACTGTACTGTCTCTACCCTCAGAATAAGCAGAAAGGAAAACATGCCAGAACGTGCATTTTTAGCCAAGCATGATTATAAACTACACAATTCCATAAATAAGTTTGTATCTATAGTAAAAAAAAAAAAAAAATGGCAACATGCAGAAAATGTGCTACAATGTTGCGATCCAAGTTAGTGTACTCTCTCCCCAAGTTTTCTAAGGGGTAAGTTTTAGAGTGAAAAGTCAAAACGTTTTGTCTAAAATGGTTCTTCCAAAAGTAAACTAACCTCATTAATCCATCAGATAAAAACTGAGCAACAGATTAAAATATATCATAGAATCACTCAGAACACACTCTAATGAAACTGTTTTTTTTAATCTGAGTATCACAAGAAACCATAGATGAGATTAGAGAAAAATAAAGTTATTGAAATCTTTCCAATGACAAGAGTATAACTTTCACCATCAAGAGATGAAGAAACATGGAACTTTAATGTTGATCAAAATGGCATAACTCCTATCAGCGTCTTGAAAATCCCCCAGATCTGACAAGGGTAAAGCAGGTTTTGTTCTTCTGGAAGAAGCAGACCCTCACCTTGACATAGCGGTCCTGGTTTTCCTCGATGTACTGGAACACGGTGTGAAGGCCTGACATCTTTCCGGCAGACTCAGGGAAACTGAGCAGAGAGAGCAGTGGGTCAGACCTGCCTGGGGCTGGACCCAAGTAGCCAGAGGCGCTGTGCTGTGAGGACTGAGACTGCTCCTCCACCCTCCTTTCAGCACTGGATTGCGACACTTAATCACAGGACTCTCCAGGAAGTGACTGCACTTCAGGGCCAAAGGCTTGGGAAGGAGTCAGAGGCTCAGGCTGATCTTCCCTTCCTTGTTCCAAAGAAAAGCCCACAATTTTTTTTTTCGCCAAAAAGGATGGCCCCAGTGTCAGACAATCTGAAGAAAACTAAAAGTGGGTAGTTTCCACCACATCGGTTTACCATGCAATTCGGTTTTTAAGACAAGGTCATACTTGATAACCCTAGCTACCTGGAACTTTCTGTGTTGACCAAGCTGGCCTCACACAGAAATTCTCCTGCCTTCTGAGTATCGGGATTAAAGATGTGTGCCAGCATGCCTAGTTGGCACTTACTTTAAAAAATGTTATACTTTTTTTTTTTGAGACAGGATCTCTTGTGGCCTAGGCTAGCTTTAAACATCTGATCCTCTTGCCTGTATGTATGTATGTATGAGTTGGGATTACAAGTCCAAACTACCAGGTGTGTGTGGTAGTGGAGGTTGAATCCAGGATTTCTTGCATGCTTTGCAAGCACTCTGCAAACTGAACTACAGACCCGGTTTTATAGTCTTAAAGCACAGGGTGAACTATTAACCTTCTGTCACTACAGAAGAAATAATCATTTCAAAGATCTCCATAGAGATGTCACAGGACGGGCGTGGTGGCAAATGCCTTTAATCCCAGCCTGCTATATACATACAGAGTGAATTCCAGGCCAGCTAGAGAGACAGTGTGACCCTGTCTCAAAAAACAAGCAAGTAAACAAACAACAACTCCCCCTTATATTCTGGCTCTTCAACTGCAAACCTACACCCAGCAGGGTCCAGAAAGCAAGATGAATTCAGCTGAGGACCACTGACATCAAGGGACTCCGCTCAATCTCCTTAAGAGCCAGAGGGGAGGAAACTCCCACTTTGCAGGAGGGCCGCCATGGAGAGCAGCTGCATGCTTTTTCAGAAAGCTAGAAGGGCCGGGCAGTGTTTTCGCCATGAAGAACTGGCCGAGGTCTGAGAAGCTATGCCGTTCTGCACAGTGTAGGGGCACGCATGGATACGCACATTTTAGGCACTGCAAAAATACACTCAGTGCCTGCTTTTTCTGGGCAAGGTTTTTCCCGTTTAAAAACAAGACAGTGTGGCCTAGGTTGTCCTTGAACTTTTGATCTTCATGCTTTCACCTGCACTTGCTAGAATTCCAAGCGCGCACCAATAAGTTCCCCCGGTACTGAGAGTAGAAGCCAGAGCTACAACTCCAGTCTGCTGGGCACAGTTTACAACATTCCGTTTTCATCTCTGAGACCCCGGAACTCCTGCACTCTACAGAGGCAGGAGAAAGTAATTTGTGGAGCTGTTTTTAAAAAAGGAATCAGTGTGACATACAGACGCCTCAAGCACTGAGATTTGCAACTGGTGTCCTCTCTTTCTTCAAATATCAAGACTTGGGCTTAACTCAGCATAGGTGAAACACAGCTTGGTGGTGCTGAGAACATTGGTCCTGCGGTGAAAGCAAGGGACCTGCTACCACGCGGGGGCATGGCCTTGGCTGGGTGCTGCAGAGCACTGCGTCTGGGTACAGGATCGCCGGCCAGCTTCCAAACAGGGGAGGGAGGCGATGCTCTGCGGTGGCAGGTGAGGCGGCTATGCAGCACACTGAAATTTCCCCAGCAGTTGAAATCCCAGGGCACCTCAAATGGCAAACGCTGCCGGGGTGGGAGACGGAACTGCTAGGGCCGCTCCATCTTGCTTCACACAGCCTCCCCTGACAGGGCCGCTGGGAGACGCCACGGATGCCGCTGTGGCATCAGTTTACACGGTGAAACCTTGCCCTGCAGGCCCATCTGCTACACGGGGTGGGTTTCACCCAGGCTCTGTTCTTGCATACATCCCAATCACCGCGGACTCACATTCTCACAGCTAAACCAACAACTTTGTTTCTAACGTTCCCGCAAAGATGTTGGATCTGAGGTTCGCCCTTCTCTGAGGGCAGTAGCAGAGAGGAATCAACTACCCCAGAGCTCCCAGAGCATCTTAAAACGAACCCTCCCTCTAAATTGTCCCTCCAGACACAGCGAGTTAGGCCCGGTTCCACGCTGCCCCCACTAGGTTCTGACGACCCCTGCTTCCCTTCCCCCAACATCAAGGCCGTCACTTGGAATCCATTTATTAAGGTAAAAAGCGGTGCTGGTGGAGCTGAACAGAAGCAGTCTTCCTGCCAAACAACTTCACTATCTGTAAGTCCGAAGTTCTCAGGGAGCGGCACAAACCCGTCCCAAACAGGGCCTTCGCCTCGAGTCCGAGAGGACAAGACTGGCTGGAGAAGACTGGCCGCCCTCGGCGCTCAGGGTTAGTGTCGTCAAACATCCACTCCGCTTTACAAATGAGTAAGCTGGGACTAGTGAATGATGAGCGGCCTAATCGCAAGAGCAAGCTGGCAGAAGGGGTCCTCTCCCCTGCGGATCCACCCTAGGCGAGGTCCAGGTGGACTCTGCCCGGGGCCTTTGCCCCCAAGGAGCGCCTGGCGCCAGGCAGCATCCTGGGACTCCAAGTTAGGGGTGAGGACTGCCCAGCCTTTGCTCCCTGCGACCCCTCGGCCCCCACGCCGCCACGCAGGCCGGCCCGGACGCACGGCCCATCGGCCGCGCAGCGCGCACGGGGTGGCCGGGCTGACCCGGCACTGGTGGGGCTCGGGGATCAGAACCCACCCTGCGGCGGGGGAGGCCTGGGTCCCGGGCTGCGGCCCTTCGGGACCGCGGGCCGGCGGCGGGGCCTGCGTGACTCAGGCCTGGGCTGACAGCGCGTCAGGGATCCGGGCCCTCCCGGCTGCCGCCGCTCCCGCCCGCACGCCCCGGGGCCCCGCACATCCACGCGGCCCAGGGCGGCTCCCCCGCCGTCCGGGGCCCCGCACCGAGCCCGCCGACGCCCTCCCCGGCAGGAAGGCCCCCGGACCGCCCGCTTACCGTGCCGGTTCCGCACCACGTGTCCCTGGCCGCCCGACCAGCCAATGCCCGGAGGCCTGGGGCTGGCCCCGCCCCGCCCCGCCGACGCTCCCCGCCTCGACAGCCAATGCCAGGTCTCCTCGGGGCAGCCCCGCCCCAGGCCCCGCCCCCGGCCGGCCGTAGCCACGCCCCTCCCGGCTGGCGAGCTCTCTCCCGAAGGTGTTCAAGGCCATTGCTTCAAAGCGGGCGCCTAGAAGTCGGTGCCGCTCTGAACCCCGAAGCGAGGGGTTTCCCCGAGGACCCGCGTCGCTCTCCGGAGGGACTGTGTTCCCGCCGCTCTCCTGTCCAGCAGAGGCCGGAATGGACTCCTGCGGCCAGCGCGCCCTCCGCCTAGTCCCTTTGATGACAAAGCGTAGAACTTGGTGCTCGCGTCCCCTTGCCTCAGTCGCCCACGTGCTGGGGTTACCAATTTGTGACACCGTGCCAGCCCCTCCACGTTTTCTGTCCTGTTCTATTTTGTTTCTGTTATTTTTTCCAGACAGGGTTTCTCTATGAAACAGCCCCGGCTGCCCCAGAGCTCGCTCTGTAGACCAGGCTGGCCTGGAACTCACCGCCGCCCGGTCCCTCGCACCCTCCCACAGTTTTAATTAAACAATATTTTTGTATGAGTGAGTGTTTCTCCTGAACGCACGTTTGTGCACCGCTTGTGCGCCTGGTGTCAGGATTGCCAGAACTGACGGCGAGCTGCAGCCGGGGCGCTGGGACTCCTGCAGGCGCGTGCGCTCCCGGCTCCCCTCCACGCCCCCCCCTCCCCCAGTTTCAAAGCTGCTCTGAGAGGGTTTTTTTCTAGTTGCAAGGAATATAGTGTCGTATACTCCGAATACTCCAAAACGAAGTGATCATTCCTCTTTTTAATTTTTTTTTAAAGGTTTTTCGAGACAGGGTTTCTCTGTGTAGCCTTGGCTGTTCAGGACTCGCTTTGTAGACCAGGCTGGCCTTGAACTCACAGAGATCCACCTGCCTCTGCTTCCTTGAGCGCTGCTATCAAAGGCGTGCGTCACCACTCCCGGCTTGATGGTCTTTTAACTGATGATTCTGTCATATTTTTCTATAATATATATATATATTTTAATTTTTTATTTGATTAAAATATAATTACATCACTTTCTCCCCTCCACTTCCTCCCACCACCCTCTCCCATGTTCCCTGACCTCTCCAATTCATGGGCTCTTTTTCTTTATTATTTTTACATATAATAATAATATATTACTTTAATACTAGAGATTAACTCAGCACCTCAGGTACTCTAGCAAACATGTCCACCAATATATGTCCACCACCAACAAATTATATATTTATATGTTTAGTTTTATATGTTTATATATAATATATACTTATATTATGTATGTGCACATACATACACATATATGTATAAATACAAACACACACACACATAATTTGATGTTAGTTTGTGTGTTTTGTTTTTGTTTCAGATGTGTCACCAGGCAGTGGCGGCACACACCTTTAATCCCGGGACCTGAAGGCAAAGGCACTGGTGTGTGCCATGCCTGACCTAGATTATCTTTGACTTTAAACTTTTATTATGCTATGGTTTTATTCCATGTAGGGGTGGGCGCCCTGGAGCTGGAGTTACAGGGTTGTTGTGGGTTCAGGAACAGCTGCACACTGACCACTTGGACACCAGACTCAGACTGATGGAAGTTTTCCGAATGCTGAACAAAGACTGACCGTTCAGGGTCATAATCTGTACTCAGGAGCTAGACTATGAAGCTGGTCTGTTTCTAAGGCAAGTTTTTTATACAAAAAAACATAACTGTAACCAGGTAACAGCCAGGTGACCAGGTGTAGGAAGTGGGGGGGGGGCAGCATCACATCAGTTTGAGCAGCTAAACATAACTGATATTGTTCCAAGTGTATTCTGTTGTATCTAGGTGGCTAGACAAAGCACTTTAAGCTGATTGGCTGGGATTTAGGATGGGGGAGCTCTTGGGGACTTTCCAGCTCTCTGGGAGTAAAGAACATAGCAGGATGCCGTGATTTTACCTCTAACAACATGCTTGTATTTTTAATTCAAAAAGAACATGCATTTATCATCTATTGCTTTATTCTAAGCAACAAACATTGAAGTATTGAGTTGTATCCTGTGCTCAAGAATGTAGAGCCTGGGAACTTGAACTTTATTTTACTTCATACTCAAGATGGTGACTGGGAGGTAAAAGGGCCTCTGATATACTAAAGGCGACATCAGGTGTTAACAGAGGAGCCGTAGTTATGCTAAGAACTGAAGTGGGTCTCCGCAGAGGGGCTGTAGAGTTTAGCAGGTTACAACACTGTGAGCCTCCTGACCTGGGTTCTGGGAACTGGGGTGCTCCGGGAGAGCAGCTGCTGAGCCTGCCTCTACAAACTCTAAGCTAGTATTTATTTTATGCTTTCTTTTTTCCTTTTGAACTGGGCATGGTGTGCAGGCCTGTAATACCAGGATTTGAGAAGCAGAGGCAGGAGGACCTGCTACACACAGTTCAAATACCCACTAAAAACGACTGTTCTCTTCTGGATTAAATTATGATTATGATAATTAGCGTTATCATAACACTAGTGGATGTTATAAAGTGACATGATGGGCCAGATCTTACTGTGAGGTTTATTAGGGAAGGGATACAGGGGTGACCTCTGGGTGAGGGTGGAGGGAAAGAGAACAGGCTCTTTTAGAAGGTGATGTAGCGCATGAGCAGGGGAGGACAGTGTGAATGTATCCGATCCCCTAGGCTAGTGATGACGCAACCTGCTGTTGCTGAGTCCCTGGAGCTGGCTATGGAGGTGCGAACAATCTGTACACAAATGACTTAAAGATCCTCACGTCTCTTTCACATGTTGTCAAACAACTGTAAATGCTTGAGAAAGAGTATAGTTTATCATGGGTCGGTGCTGAGCCAGGCTCTTTTTTTAAAGCTCACCTCAAACCCAAGATCCTCCAGCCGTGGCTTTCCGTGTGGGAGGGGTGCAGTCACCCGCTCCGCCAGCTGAAGACAGGTAGCTAGGAATGAATCCATCGCCCATTCCTGTTTGGCGTGTTGGGATTACACAAACGAGCACAGAAGCTGCAGTAAACCCAAGCTAAAAAGTGTTTGGGGTCGGGTTGTAAGTGAATACGCACTTATGAGACTTTATCGTCTTCTGCCAAAAGCTGGTGAACCCAAATAAATGTTAAGAAAACACAAAACGTATCCTTAGCCTTGGGCATTTTGTATGAAAGTATGTCCTTAGAAGATAGACCTTTCTAGATTCTGCCCTTTGAAATACGCAAAACACGCTCTTGCCCTTCGCCCAGGCACTAAAGCGTCGTCTTCCAGTAAGATAGTGCTGGGTTTGCAACCCCGCATTTGCAGCATGCCAAGATCCGGAGTCGATACAAGCTGGACTTTTACAAGGACGCCTGGAGTTAACAGGAGCTTTATCAGGGCTAATCTTCATGCCGGCACGGAACGGCCTGCGCCCTCTGCTGCCCGCTTGCGCCCATGGCCATCAGTTCCAGGGACAGAAAGCTCAGGGTTCAGGTGTCCAATCGGAACTCCGCCAGAAACAGCAGAGAGCCAGTGATCATGTCTGCGAATATCCGGAAGGTGGCGCTGCAGGCCAGTTTCTTAATAAAGGGTGCATTGCAGCCTGACCAGCGATACGTCCACTTCCGGAGCTAGATATGTGTGCTGTCTTGACTGCATTTTGCTGTTGTTGTTGTTTTGTCTTAAAGCCAGGGTCTCACTTTATAGCCCTGTCTAGCCTCAGACTCACAGAGATCCACCTGCCTCTGCCCGAGCGCTGGGCTTAAAGGCGCGCCATGTCTGGTCCAGCACACTCTTTTTTAGGAATGTAATGCTGTGCGAGGTGTGTTGGGGCACTGAGGGGCCAGAGGCAGCAGAATCAGAGCTCAAGATCATCTTCAGCTGCACGGTTCAAGGCTGGGGCTGGCTACATGAGACCCCGCAAGGAAACAGATAAGTTAAATAAATAAGTAAATGAAAGAAACAAGACGAACTAACAAAACATAGGTAAGTACAGAAACCCAGATCCTGGATGACCCTGAAGCCGCCTGTTAAATCCTGCAGAGCTCACCCTTGATTCTCACTTATATGGAAGAAAATACATTCTCACATGTGTGAATTATTTTTATTGCTCAAAACTGCTAGCAAGCATTAGAGCTATTTGGAAAATGGTGCCAATCGATCGATGTGTTTCATGCAAACACCTTTAATTTATTGAAAAGTAATGATGATGTAGCCTGGAGCGACGGCTCAGAGGTTGAGAGCGTTTGCTGCTCTTGCAGAGGACCTGGGTTCAGTCCCCAGAGCCCACACTGTGGCTCACAATTCCCCATGCCTCCAGCTCCAGGGGACCCGATGCCTTCTTCCAGCCTCAGTGGGCACCTGGCATGCGTGAGGTACACAAACACACAGGTGGACCCTCGCACACACACACACACACAACAACAACGTTAACCCAGTAACACAGCATCTATGCTGCACTATATTAAGAAGGTTACACCTTCGCGTGTAAAGCCAGACACTACCCCTCCCTTCCTGTTACCTCTGCGCCAGGCAGAATTCTGAGATCCTGCCGTCTTCCTGAGCCAGTGAGCCTGACCGAGTGTGCTCGTTTGAAGAACGTGTAGGCCAGAGGTGAGAGGCTGTAGAGCCTGGAAGCTGCAGAAGAGGCATCTCCTCTGACTCCTGAGGAGGGAACCATCTCCTCTGACTTCCTTATGGAAGTCAAGAGGCCGAGAGTGCAGGTGGCCCCTGACAGCCAAGGGCTTCCGCCATGTGATTTTTTGACCACCCAGCGAATGAGCTGGGAGAGGACTCTTCCCCAGTCAAGCCCAAGGAAGAACACAGACTGGCCCTGGCTGGAGTGTGGCCTGCTGTGAGCTGCCCCAGTCTGCTCAACCCACAGACGCTAAGGGAGAGAATGCTGGCCCTGAGCAGGTGTCTCAGGGTTCCTGGGATGAAATACTGTGAGCAAAACAGCTTGGGGAGGAAAGGGTTTATTTCTCTCACAGTTCCATATACTAGTTCATCATCAGAAACAGTGAGGGTGGAAACTCACTCAGGGCAGGAACCTGGAGGCAGGGGCTGATGCAGAGGCATGGAGGGGAGCTGCTCACTGGCTTGCTTGCCCTGGCTTGCTCAGCCTGCCTTCCTATAGAACCCGGGACCAGCAACCAGGAATGGCACCACCCACTATGGGTCACTAACTAAGAAACCCAAAGGTTTGCCCACAGCCTGATCTCACGGAAGCAGTTTCTCAGTTGGTGTCCTCTCCTCTGAGCCATCTTACGAACCCTGTGTACTTGGTCCTGTAATGGTTTCCAGAGCGGCATTTCCGTCACAGAATCTGAGGTGCCAAGGCGGGCAGAAGTGTGGACAATCGAGAGACATGGGACCAGGCGACAGAATGAAGGCCGTAGTCCTTTAAGCTACCCCTGCGGGAATACACCCGTTTTCTCATCGACCCCTCCCTGTCCCACCAAGAGCATCAATAAGAGCAGCAGCAGCAAGCCCCAGACTCCTCCTTTCTCTCTGAGCACGTGTGTGCCCAGGCCTGCACACATCTGCACATGTGCTGTCGCGGCTTGACATTATCTGTCCGCTTCTATTACTCCACCATCTATTAGTGCTTACGTATTCTGAGACGGGGTCACACTTTGGTTGGCGTGGACCATCCTGGCCGAGAGCTCAAAGAGCTTCCCCTGTCTGTGTAAGCCTCTACACCTGACTCCACTTTCTTTTTATTCTGATTTTTTGAGACAGCGTCCTCACCCAGTCTGCAGCTCCCCTGAGAGTGGCTGATTGGCTAACAAGCCCCAGGGATCCTCCTGTGTCGACGCCCAATGCTGGAGGTCAGGTGTGGGCTGCCACACCCGAGTCCATATGTGGGGTCCAACTCAGGTCTTCATATGCGTAGAACAAGCACATTCCCCAAAGAGCCTTCTCTCCCTCCCCAGTCAGATTTATAAGTGTTTCTTGCTTTCTGGTTTAGGACAATAATTTAGTATCATATTAATGAATTTGTAACTTCTCAAATTTGATAAGCTCTTCCTGAGGTGTGCCCAAGATTTCCAAGTTTGAAAAGCTTGAGAAGGCTTCCGGTCATGAGGAATTGCCATTTCTACTCGTATTGGCTTCTACAAAGGTCAGTGAAAACATCACCTTGTCAGTGCGAATATTGCACCTGCTATGGCTACTACGTGGTGTGCAGTTTGGCTTTCTGTCTTACATTGACTGGTTTCCTGGATGGGTGGTCTGTTAATCTCTTAGCTGTCTGCTTTTTACTACTAGGCATAAAATCTGGCTGCATGTCTCAGAGAAAGAGCATTTTAGCATTGTATGTTGGATTTTCTTTCCTTCAGCCTCCACCCCAAGTACAAGTCACAACTTATTAAGAAAGCTTTTAGAGCTAGGTGAGGTGGTGTGAGTCTTTTACAGCACTTGGGAGGCAGAAGCAGGCAGACCTCTGTGAACTCAAGGCCACCCTGGACACAGTGCAAGCTAGCCAAGGAGACATAGTGAGACCCAGGCTCAGGAAGAAGTACAAGGAGGAGGAGGAATAGGAAAAGGAAGGAGAAGAAGAAGAGGAGGAGGAGGAGAAGGAGGGAGAAGAAAGTTTTAATAAAGTTTTAAGAATGTGCATTAAAAGGGACTTCAGAGAAGGCCAGACATCCTGGACCTCCAGAAAGTGGGCGACCTTTTTGAGAGTTCATTCCCCCCCCCCCATCAATTCCTCTCCCTTCCTCTTCTCTCCAGACTTGCCTTTCTTTGGGTCTGACTATGTAGCCTGGACTAATTTTGAACTCATAGATTTAAGTGTTGTTTCCACCTCCACCTTCCGAGAGTGGGACTAGAGCACTGAGCATGACAGAAAGACCACCGCAGCATAGGAGGGAGAACATGAGGAAGAAAAGTGGCCCTTCACCCTCGGGTCTGACTTCCCTTTTCTGCTGGTTGAAGCAGGAGGCTTCAGATAGCACCGAGGAAGCCAAAATCACCCACAGAGACTCTGCATGTTTTCCGAAAGACAACCCAGAGTTGTCAAGACGGTAAACTAACTGCGTACTCAGAGACAAACTGATTTACGATCTTGAGTTTTAGTTCTCCCCTAGGTTCCTAAATCTAAACAACGCCCCTCATAAATCCACCTTATAACTGTGTTTACAGAAGAAAATTCTCCAACCTTTAAACCTTGCTGTAAATTACACTTTTAGCAACGTGGCTCAGAAGCCCTGGGCTCATATGCACAGCAGTGTAAACAAGATGAGCTCTCTCTTCAGACGTCTGTAAAAGCTCTCCCTTCTGCCTTGTCTAAGGTCGAGCTGAAGGTTTTCTTTTAATAAACTCAGGCTTCCTATTGGCCATTTCTGCAGTTCAAGAATTTTGCCTCAATGAGGGTCCTTAAGGGAATGAGAACACATCAGGGATGCTTGGGGGGGGGGGGGCAGAGGCTGGGTCTCCGGTCAGCCTAGGGGACCAGACTCGCCAGAGTGCAAGTGAGGGGTTACTCACAGGAGAAAGGGTTCCCTAAATGACTCCATCACTCCAAAGCCTCCCCCAGCATGAACAGTAACTTCCACACACATGGGGAGCTGGAAGCTCTCCTTCCTTTAACCTTCCAGACTCCATATGCTCTAGCAACTCCCAAGACCGAGAGCTGTGCGGGTGGGTAGATTCTATCCCCCTGACAGGAAAATGCAGGAGGACAGGCTCAGATCCCAGCGACAGTCTGCTGATCCTCCTGCCCCCTCTCTTCATGAGGAAATATCGGTAATCCTGACCTTGAGGCTCCCCTGTGGGGAGTCACAGCGGTTCTGCTGAGGTGGCAATGGCTGTTTTCCATGGGGGACAGTGCTCTATAACATGAGCAGAGCTAACAAAGCTGCTGGGGGTGCCGGCTTTAACGGGAAAAGAGGCCCTCCCTGTGAACAGCTGCCATCTGGCGACCTTTGAATAGTCCCGGTGGCTCCACCTTTTCACTGGTTTTGTTGTTCAGGCTTCTCTAGTTGACAGATCTTACAGAATGAATATATAAACATTGTTTTATATAAATTAATACCTAGTAAATTCTAAATATACAATATATATTCATGTTAAATCACACACACACACACACACACACACACACACACACACATATATATGAGAATTTTTCTTTGAGACAGGGTTTCTCGGTGTAGTCTTGACTAGCCTGGACTCACTTTGTAGCCCAGGCTGGCCTCGAACTCACAGAGAAATACCTGCCTCTTCCTCCCTGAGTGTTGGGATGACAGGCGTGAGCCACTTCCTTGGCTATATATGGGATTTATTAGAACGACTTATAGGGTGTGGTCCAGCTAGTTCAACTATGATTGTCTACCAACAGAAGGTCTAAAATCCAGTAGCCGTTTGGTCCTCGAGGCTGGAGTCTCAGCTGGTCTTCAGTGTGTGCTGGAATCCTGAAGAAGTGCTCTCATGCCAGTGAAGGAGTGGGCTTGCTAGAGAGTGAGAGTGGAGGCAGAGAGAGCGAGCTTCCTTCTCCACATCCTTCAGAGGGGCTGCCAGGAGGAGTGGTCCAGATCAAGGATGGGTCTTCCCACTTCCTGAAAGATCTGAATTAGAAGTGCATCTTCCCACAAATGATTTAATTAAAAACAAAACAAAACAAAACAAAACAAAACAAAACAAAACAAAACAAAACAAACCAGCTGGGTGCAGTGGTGCACACCTGTGATCCCAGCACTCAGGCTGGCAGAGGCAGGAGGATCTCTGTTAGCTGGAGGCCAGCCTGCTCTACAAAGTGAGTCCAGGACAGCCAAGGCTACACAGGGAAACTCTGTCTCAAAGAAAAATTCTCATATATATGTGTGTGTGAAACAGAGAAACAGAGAAACCCTGTCTCAGAAAACAAACCAAAACCAAACAAACAAAATCCCTCACAGGTGGGCCCAGCCATTTGGATGTTCGTTCATTCCAGATGTGATCAAGTTGATAATCAAGTTGATTGAAATCTTTTTTGTTTGAAGGAGAGCATTTCTTTAAATTTCTTACATTAGTCACATTCACAAAGGATGGGCTCCAGAAACAGTGCTGACCCAAGTGCCCAGCTGCCCCTGAGCTCTGTTCTCAGGGCTCTCAATGCTGACCTTCCCATGACTTCGTGGTGTGCCGAGGATACGGTGGCCGTGACTGAGGAGAGGGGCCTCTACCTGTAGTTGTGCAGATGTCACCTTGAGGTCATATCAGGTCTTTGAAAGCCAATAAACTTGTGAATTTTTGTCTTTTTTTTTTTAAATAGAAAGTATGCAGGCAATGTTCATAAAAATTTCACAGCATTTCCAAAGTGTAGCTTGGTTCCCCTTGGTCGTTTCTAGGAGAGCTTCACTGGGCTTTTCATCTTTTCTATGCAAGAGAAAATAATAAATTCATTTTTAGTTGCAGGGTGTTTCTGTGTGTGGGAAGGGAAATCAAGTTGCTACTGGGACATGAAAGGAACCCCTAGGAGCACCACAGGCTGACAAATGCCCCTTAGCAGGGACTGCCCAGCCCTGGTGGCTGTGAGAGAACAGAGAACGCTCCAGGATGAGTGCTGTTTGTCAGGTTTGCTCGCTGGGGTCTGTGTTCACCCGCTCGCCCCATGTGGGAACAACAGCGGAGTTACGGCAGCCTACTTTCCACTTTTATGTCTGTCTATTCTGCTCTGCTGTGTGTTTGGATTTGGGATTGTAACAATTTGAAACTAATTTTGGAGCCTCACAAGCAACAATG
This sequence comes from Meriones unguiculatus, assembly GCF_030254825.1. NCBI lineage: Eukaryota > Metazoa > Chordata > Mammalia > Rodentia > Muridae > Meriones > Meriones unguiculatus. The sequence continues at coordinate 5,479,675 of NC_083350.1, read as the reverse complement.
CTACCCGGGCTTTATCACCTGTTAGAGTCTGAATGGGACATGTCCCTCCAGGCTCAGTACTGAGAGGCTGGTCTCCAGGTGGTGGGATATTTTGGGAAGTTGTGGAAATTTGGGGAGGAGGGGCATAGCAGGAGGAAGTTGGTCCCTGTCGAAATGTCCTGAGCTTGCGGTACGTCTCTGTCTCTCTGGTGTGTGTCTATGAGGGTCTCTTTAAGTGGCTGAGGCTGACCTTGAACTCTCTTTGTGGCCTGCGCTGACCTTCAGCTCGATATCCTGGTACCCCAGGCTCTTGAGTACTTGATTATAGGCACATGCCCCAGGCCTGGTGTGTGTTAACTGCTGATGTTGTGAGCCATGTATGGGCTCCGGGAACTGAACCAGTCCTCAACAAGAGTGTTGTTAGGTCTCAAGCCCAGACAAATGGCTGAAGTGCCTATTTAACAAACCAAAGTGGTCCTGGCCACTAGATTCTCCCAGCATCCTTTAGTCCTTGCCTGTTAGAGGGAATGGCTGGCATCCTGGCCCCTACCCTAAACTTCTCCAGCCCAGGGACTGGGCTGCCCTTCCCTATATAAAGCAGCCATTTTGGTTACCCGGCCTTTTCTCCTTTTGTCTACCTTTATTCTCTTGGCCTCTTGGTCTGCCTCTTCCCTCTCTCCTTCTCCTCACAAGGCCTGGCTCAGTGTCTTGTCCACTCTGGACTCTCCCAGGAGTCTCTGCCTCTGCTATGCTCCCCCTTTTATGTACAGTAAACTTTCTTCACCATAGAACAGTCATGTCCTTCCTTTTTAGTTCTTCTTTTTTAAAAATTTCATTTGAAGAGCAGGTGTTCCTAGCCTCTGCGCTCTCTCTCCAGCACCTACAACGTATCCGGATTATATCAGTCCACGCTGCTTTCTTCCCTCTCCCTCTGGTGCCCTGAAACCCAGCTCCCCCTCAACTTTATGTCTTTATTTTACTTTTTATTTCTGAGACAGGATCTCTCTTTGCACCCCTGCCTGGCCTGGAATTCTTTATATCGATTAGCTTGACTTCAGACTCATAGAGATCTGCCTGCCTGTGCCTCCTGAGTGCTGGGATTAAATGTTTGAGCTACCACACTTGGCTAACAGCCTTAAAAAATTACTGATATCCTCCTGAGTCCAATTAGTTCTAGCTGAATGGTCTACACTAACCCAGTGTTTCTGAAAAGGCGCAAAGGCAGGTAAAGGAGACATATGATGGAGCCCAGGGTTGAGTGACGGACTCTGATAGGACACTAGCATGACACACTAAAATCATGCATTCAAGCTGGGTGTGATTGCACACTCCTTTAATGCAGCATTTGGGGCATGGAGCTCTGGGAGACTGAGGCCATCTTTGTCCACACAGTGAGTTTCAGAACAGCCAGTGTCCAGAAGAAAATCAGGACAAATGGCTAGTGTGCCCGTTAGCACACTGACATGCATGCTGGCCTCCAGGCTCTCCCAGAATCCCGGCTCCCTCCCGGCTCCTCTCCCCACCCTCCACCCTAAGCTTCCCTTCCTCCAGCTTCTTGTTCCCATGCAACCTTGCTGTCTGGCCCTGCACGCTCTTAGCTCTTTCCTGACCCCTCTGGGTCCTCCTCTCCTGCTGCCCATGGCCCAGTTCACATTGCTGGCCATAGTTACTCTACTGCTTTCTCTTCCTGCTCTGGACTCTTCCAGATGCCTTCAGCTGTTCTCTCCCTCATGTCTACAATAAAAACCTCCTCAGTCATACCTTGAAACAGTCATGTCCTAACTTCATACTAGACCCTGACTCAAAAAACGAGAACGTTTAGTATTTAATATAAAAGAAGGAAGAAGAAGCCACAACACATAGAATTCAAGTGGCTGAATGGCACATGCACATTCTCAGTGTTAGTAAATGCACGTGAACGAAATGTTCTAACAAAAGCAGAGATGGGCAGAGTGGGCAGACAGACCTGACCCTACTATAGACATATTTGCTATTGGAGATTTGCGGGACTCCTCGCAGAGCAGGGAAATCTAGGTCCCTCTTGAGATTTTTAGTTTTGTTAATAAAATAGTTTAAAAAAAAAAGAAAGAAAGAAAACTCAAGGGCAAGTTTATTACAGTTCAAACAAGAAACACCACAGCAGGAAGCTGTGAGCTTGGCAGCTGCCTGAAGGCGCAGCATGGAGGAAGGAAAGCAAAGCCTTGCTAAATGGGTTACTCCAGCATGGACGTTAGCCATGCGGTGGACAGGCACTCGAGTGGGGGTGGTCCCTTGGCCCAGTTGGACTAACTCTCGGGGGAAGAGGCAATGACATATAAGTAAGGACACAAACCTTAAATTCAAAGGGTGGCAAGAAAAGAAAGGAGAAAATATACAACACAAACAATATCCCAAAGGGAAATGGACTATCTAGAGTGAAAGAAAATAACAGAGTTTATGACTAAATTTTCACAACAGACAATGGCATGATATAATGGCCAGGGGCTAAGACTTCAGAAACACAGATGTAAACATATATGTACCCAACAACAGGCCCTGATTACACGAAGCACAGATTGTCAGGGTTAAAGGGAATAGAGGCACCTCAATGGCACAGAGACCCAACGGTTCCTTCTCAGCAATAAGAGAAGAGCAGGGCAGAAGACCCTGAGAGAACAGAAGTCTGGAACGATCCTGTGATGCCGGGTACCCAGGAACCCCACAACATAATATGCTTTTTCCCAAGTTCATTCTCAAGAATACACCATATCCGGAGCCACAAAACAAGCCATAAGGAGTTAAAAAAATTCATACAAAGAATCTCTTCTGACCACAATGAGATGGAATTAAAATAAATAAGTGAAGGAAGTTTGGGAAGTCTGCAAACATGGAGAAATGACAGAGCATACTCTTTCATAAACAATGGGAAAATTTGAATGCTCACAGGGAATTTAGAAAATACTTCACGATGAACTGAAGCAAATGTAAGCCACGGTAAACTGCATGGGGTGTTGGGGTGTAGCTGGTGCAGGAGTAGAGGGAAGGGGGTGACGGTAGGAGAGGCAGGGGGAGGGGCAGGCAGACGGCTGACAGCAAAGTGCTTGCCATGCACGTGTGAGGACGGAGCCTCATGCCCAGAGCTCGCGTGCCAAGCCGGGTTTGTGGCACACATTCTGCTGCTGGTGGAGTCTGGCGCATCCCTAGGGCTTACTGGCCAGTTGGCGGGGGCTGCTCAGTTAGAGGTTAGAGGCCGCCCTGGAGACTGTCCCAAGTCATGGGGAGTTCTCGAGAAATAGCAACCTGAGGTTGACCTCTGCCCTCCACAGCCAGTGCTCTCACACACTCACACGCACGGCTGCCCTCCACACCCCAAAAATAAATATAAAAAAGAATAGCAGAGAGGACTGTTTGGGATAGAGGCGCCATGAATCTCTGCGTGGGTTGTAATTCATAACACAGTAAACACAGTCACGAGCAGCTAATTGTCCACATGTCAGTTTAAAATAAAGTTTGCCGCCAGGTGTGGTGGTGCACGCCTTTAATCCCAGCACTCAGGAGGCCGAGGCGGGTGGATCTCTGTGTTCGAGGCCAGCCTGGTCTACAAAGGGAGTTCCAGCACGGCCAGGGCTACACAGAGAAACCCTGTCTAAAAAACCATAGATAGATAGATATATTTGTCCAGGCTAATATTTGCATTTTATTGCTCTAGGGAAAGAGGGGCCCTGAGAGTGTGGGAGGCATTTCCACTGCTGAGCACCCACAAGACGTTTCTCCAGAGCTCCTTATAGCTTTCCATGGAGGTTGTATGTTTGCTTATGATGTGTATATCAAACATTTGATTTAGTTGCAGGGAACAAATAATAAAGGAACAAAATATGGATGCCCAGTTCTACTGGGAGGCAACTTACAAGAGAGTTCCCAAAATAATTATGGATGTAAGGACTGAGAGAAGAGGGTGGAAACTCTGGAAACTCCTCCTTTCTGTGAGGAGGAGGAGGAGGGCGCCTAGACCCCTTCCCTACAGATGCTCTGGCCTGAGGTGGCCTGGGTCAGGGAAGGCGTGCATTCCTAATGGCCTCTGTGGTGCTGATGTTAATAGCTGCCTTCCCCTTAGCACTGAAAGCAACTGGGCTATGAGCAAGGCCAAATGTCAGGGGCTGGGGTACCCAAGGCAGTCTACACTGTGGGGTGGAACCTTGCTTTCTGGTCACACCCTGAGGAGCCAAGCATTTGTGTGTATCTCCCATCCTTGGTGTCCTGCTCTGGGTGTTCCTCCTGGCATCCTCCACATCTTCACACATGGCCCAACTCAAGCAAGAAGAGTGCTCTGGAGTAGACACCACCACAGCGTTTATGGGAGACGTTCTCATAATACTAGGATTCCTTGAGTAGCGTGCTAAGGGCACGGAGATGAAGGGGTCCCTGAAGGAGAAAGTGACACCACGGAATGAGACGCTGGCAGCATGTGGGCAGGAAGGGGTGGAGGGGAGGAGGGACTTGGGCTTCGCACACGATGGCAGCTTTGGTTCTGTTTTGCTGTTGTTTGGCCTAGCACTGTTTCCTCGCATTGCCCGGTCTCAGGCTGCGGCTTCTGTGACCCTGTGGTGTGGTGAGCACCAAGGTCCTGTAGCTTTTTTCTGAGCCATGTTTTTGCATATCAGTTTCAATCACATATCCCTAGGTGTGCCTTAAGGAGAAATCGTTTTCTGATTTCACAGTAGGGGAAATTAACAGAACAGAAGCTGTCTGAGGCTGGAGAGGCTGGACTGCTGCAGGCCCAGAGGCCAGTTACCTCACCTTGGGCTAGTTCCAGCCTTAGGGCAGCCATCCCTTGCCCACCTCTGTGTCAGAACTAACAAGCTGACACTAATACACAAAAACCTTCCAAGTCTCTTGGCTTAGCGGCTCCATCAGCCTCCACCGCCCCTCAAGCCATGAGGCAGATGGTGTCTTAGGGTGACTGCTGCTTGGATGAGCGCCTCGGCCGAGAGCAGTTTGGGGGGATTTATTACACTCAGAGGTCCACACCACAGTCCGGCACCGAAGGAATCGGGGCAGGAATCGGGGCGGGAAGCCGGAGGCAGGAGCTGATGCAGACGCCATGGACGGTGCCGCTCCCTGGCTGGCTCCCCATGGCTCGCTCAGCCTGCTTCCTATGGACCCAGCACACCAGCCCCCACCATGGGTCCCCAAGCAGCAGCACCCACCCTGGGCTGGGCCTCCCCATGGCCACCAGCCTTCCCTGCGCCTGCTCTTCAGGCCAGGCTCCTCCTCTGAGGAGCCTGCTTTGTGTTAAGCTGACAGAGAACTGGTCAGCACAGACGGCATCTCAGGCTTGTAGACAAGGCCCCCCCCCCCCCATCTCGCTGGGCCGCTCTCTCCTGTACTCACCCATACATGTTGAAGTTGCCTGGACTTAGGACTTTCTTTGTTCTGTAAAATGACAAAACTGCACAGAAGGGCTTGCGTGTTGTCATAGGGAATTTGGGATGACCTGTATCTGTGTTCCCAAGCCATGGCCAGTCAATGGCTCCAGCACCAACTGACTCCCTTTAGGATGAGGACTGTGGCTTTGCACTTGACAATGGTTCATCAGGACGCTCTCCTGACTGCCGGTTCCTCCTCCACTACAACAAACCAACCAACCGTGTTTTCTAGGGGAGTCAGACAGAGGCCTAGGTGCATGTTTGTGGCAGTACTAGTGAACTTGTCCCCAGGGGGAGGCGACCAGAATGCCGGCCTTGTGAATCACAGCTCCGGGGGGGAGGCTCGGGAAAGTTGCACACTGACCACTTGGACACAGACTCAGACAGAGGGAAGTTTAGTGAGTGCTTGGTGTGGGAGCCGAGACTGTGCCACTGGTCTGTTTCCACGGCAGGCTTTTTATGTATGTCTGTGTGTATAGTATGTGTGAGTGTGCAGGTGTGTCTGTGCATGTGTGGTATGTGTGATGCCTGCAAGTTTATGTGTGTTTTGTCTTGTGTCTTTGTGTGTGTGTGTGTCTCTGTATATGTGTGATATGTGCGTATATGTGTGCGTATGTGTATGTGTGGTGTGTATGTGTGTGTGTCTGTGTAGTATCTCTGTGTGTGCATGTGTGTAGTGTATATATGTGTGTGTGTTTCTGTGTGTGTCTGCATGTGTGTCTGTGGATAGGTGATGTGTGTGTGCATGTGTGTATGATGTGTGGGGTATGTGTGTGGTGTGTGTATGAAATGTGTGTGTGTGTGTGTGGTGTGTGTTGTGCATGTGTTGTGTGTGTTCACAATTCCAAGAGAGTGATCCCATCATCTGCTTGGTGCAGCGGCCATTAGTAGACCGCACAGTGGCGTGGAGACTTGGGTTGTTGTCATGGAGACGGGCTGCCGTCTGACACAGCGAGGGCTGAGCCACGAGCGTGTGTTACACACTGCTCTCCTGCAGGAGGAGACACCAGGACCACGGGGACTCACACGTGAAGCCTCTAGTTAGGAGCAACTTGCAGTTTGTGATTTTCTGATCGTGGTGGCCGCAGGCATCGCACTGGAGCAGGAGCGGAGAGGTACAGCTTATTTGCAGATTAAAGGCTGGGGAGACAGAGACAGAGCGAGACAGAGAGACAGAGAGACAGTGAGACAGAGACAGAGAGAGACAGAGATGGAGAGACAGACACACACAGAGACAGAGAGACAGGTGTTGGCTTTTGAAACCCCAAAGCCCACCCCCAGTGACACACTTCCCCCTACAAGGCCACATTTTATAATCCCCCCTAAACAGTCCACCCACCAGGAACCAAACGTTCAAATATATGTGCACACGGGCCACTCTTATCAGACTGCCACAGAACGCCTGTACCTCGTTCACACTCACCGTTCCTCAACGGGAAGGCAATCATGCACACGGAGCAGCAAACCCAGACAGAGGCCATGGCCTCAGCACAGCCTCTGAAGGCACACCTACCCACAGGCCGCACCTGTCACAGGTCTCACTGCCTCCATGTGGTGGGGCGAAGCCACAAGCACATGCAGCTTTGGATCTAACTATAATTCAGCTTGGGTCAGCAGGAAACAGGTCCTGCTCCAGAGTGAAGATCAGTTCATTCCGAGACCATGGCCCAGACACCTGAAGGCACACCCCACCAGTGAGAGGCTGTGTAACTTTCACAGTCACAGAACAAACACTAACTCAGGAGCCCCTCAGCGGCTGGGGACACCAGGAGGGCCGGTCCCAGTGCAGAGGGATGTCTCTGCCGGAGGCCTCAGACAACAGCTGGTGGCATCTTTACTTTGGGGGTTCCTGATAGTGAAAGTTCCCCGGATCGTAGTTAACACACTCCAGAAAGTTTACACAGAAGTCAAAAGGACATCAGATGGAATACACGGGCTGGCGATAAACGGCTTTTGAAAAAACTGATCACAGCCCATGGTAATTCAGCTCATGAACACTCTCAGAATGGACCTGGTTCTGAGGGAGATGAGAATGGACCTGGTTCTTAGATACTGGAGGTGAGAATTGACCTCGTTCTCAGGGAGGTGAGAATGGACGTAGTTCTCAGGGAGGTCAGGGTCTGCCCTGGGGAAGCTGAGGAGATGGATGGCAGAGGCTGCTGGAGCCGGGCATAGTTACGTAAAGGGACAGCGTGGTAAAATACTATTTATGCACACAATGCAAACTGGTGTTCTAAAATGTATCCCTTTCAGGCACTTGCTTTATCATTAAATATTAATGCTGGTGAAGGAAAACATATAATACACCATTAACCTGTTATGAATGCTTTCACAGTTCATTTTTCAGTGGATTTTTTTATCCTTTCTTCATCGTCTCAGCACCAGGATGGTCCAGAAGATTCAGCAGAGCTTGTCGAATTAAGGAAAGGCTGGGAGGGGCCATTAGGAGGTTGCTGGTCAAGAAGGAGCTGCAGGCAGGCGCAGAGGGCCCAGTGTGTTCTGAGGGCAACAGAAACCTCATCCAACTGGCCCTGGGCCAGCACAGTTGACACTTGTTTTGTCTTACTCCTTATGTGGCTGTGGCTGTCCTGGAGCTCTCTAAATAGAATAGGATGGCCTTGAACACACAGAGATCCATCTGCCTCTGCCTCCTGAGTGCTGGGATTAAAGATGTGTGCTACCATGGCCAGTATAACTTTAAAAATAAAAATATATTTTTATTTATGAGTGTGGGCACTGTGGGGACTGCAGGCTCAGCAGAGGTGGGAATGGTCCCGGATTTGATGTGTCTACAGGTCAATCAAGGTGACTAGCTCAGAGCTTTACAGAGCTTAGAGGAGAGGCCTGAATTCAGACTATGCAGGGCCCAGCTAGTGGACTTGCTAACCCAGGGGAGGCTGGAGGTCCAGCCTCCCTTAATGATGCCCTTAATGATGGTGGCGCTCCTCATGACAAACCCAATGTAAAGCAGTTCTCAATACAGATCAAGTAAAAGGAATTCTAACGGATTTAGGTTTCTGGTGGTGACAATTTCATTGCTTTTCATGAAAGATTCCCAGCAAGTCTTTAGTTTTTGTGCCGTGGTTGTTCCCTAAGCTGATGCTGACAGAGCTACAGATCCACCGACACGTGCTGTCCGGGAGCCGAGGGCTAAAACAGCCGAGACACCCCCCACAGGAGCGCAGGTGCTGCAATGCCCCCCTCCAGATGCAGCCGGGAACCGCTGCAGGCTCTGTCTGAAGAGCTGGGCCTGCGACAGGGGCACGGCCCAGGAAGTGCACTTTGATGCTCCTAACACAAACAGTCATGTGACCCGCCATCCATTTGTGTATTTTCACCCAACGAGCTGCAAACTTATACCTACAAGCAAGCCTGAACATGGATGTTCAGTGTGTTTATCTCATCCTAATTCCCCAAACTGGGAAGTTTCACAATAGGTAAGAGTGTAAACTAATCCATCTCCATCATCGAACTGTTCATGCTAAAGGAAACGAGGGGTCAAGCCACAGAAGGACACACGAGAAGGCTGACCCACGTCGCCGGCTTGAAAAGCTGTGCCCTGCTTGGTTCCAGTGGCTGCCAGGGAGTTTGGGGTGGTGGGTGATTAGGCAGCACTGTGCAAACTCTGCGTTCTGGGGTTCATGACAATACACCTGTGCTCACACCCACAGCTGTAACAGACCCAGAACGGACCTTCACACAGACCATGGGCTTCGGGCAAGTATTGCTAGAAATGAATTCCAGACCTCAAAGAAAGAGGCCACCCCTCCAGGTGAGGGGTCTTGACAAGGCACAACTTTACTCCTGGTCAGGACACTGTACTCCAAACAGCAGGTTCATCAGTTCAGGAAACACTCGGGATTGTATTCGAATGCCTGCCTCCCCCCACCCCCAGTGTCCAGAGTCTGACCTCACAGTCCTGTGCCACTGGCCAGTTTTAAAGAGAATTGGTACAAAGGAGATGAGGGGGGAAGGGGCCAGCCACTTTGATCTAAGAAGAGACCTGGGCCTTTGTGCAAACAAAGGTTTTATGGGGTGGGAGAGATGAAAAGATTTGAATTCTTTGGTATAAAAGCCTTTTATAGTGTTAGAAAAGATTTGCGTTGAATGTTTCTTAGAGGCTGAAGCATCAGTGCAGTTTCCAGTGGTGGTGGTGGTGGTGGCACCTATGAGGGGCTGGGGACAGGTGAAGACAACAGGGCCTGTGAAGGGGCGGGGCATGGGTGGAAAAATCGGTGCACTGGGCCTCTTATTTGTACTTAAAGCTAACATTTCTCTAAAAACAAAAAACAAGCAAACAAACAAACATGTTTAACGCTGATGTGCTTGTACTTACTTGTAATCCCAATCATCCAGAAGTTCAAGATCAGTCTGGGCTACAAAGCTCTTGTCTCAAAACAAAACAACAACAAAACCAAACAAAAGACCCCCCCCCCACACACACACATACACACACAATCCAGTTTATTTTAAAAACAGAAGTCAACGGTTTCATTGTCAGAGAAGGGTAGAAGGGATGTTTTGAGGACAAGGACATTAATAGAGGTGTTGTTTTCACGGGCGCTTCAGGGATCCCAGGAGTGTGGTGCGGTGGAGCAGGTCAAAGCTACACGGACTCACAAAGACCGTGAGACCATTTCTGGAGAGCAGGACTTCGGCAGGACAAGCTTCTCTGTGTAACAAAGCACTCTCCCCTCCCCCAGGATGTGTGCATTGCTCTTGAGGGTGCATCTGGAGGTCAGAGCTCCACTTCCCACATCATTCCTCAGGGCCATACCCCTTGCTTGTGACACCCCTTGCTTGCAGGCCCTCTCAGTGGCCTGCAGCTTGCTGGGTGTTCTGGGCTGGCCAGTGAGGCCCGGGGACCTGCTTGTGTGCTTCACAGCATGGACTCTACAAGCGCACACCGCCTGCCTGTCTTCTGTATTTTTATTATTGTTATCACCTGGGCTCTGGGGCACACACCGGGGACAGGTGCTTTTCCAGCCGAGCCCTCTCAGCCTCCGACATAGTCTTCTTGCTTCCAAGGCTATGGCATCTTCCAGGAAAGCTGGCAGCATGGTGTTGGCTTCTTACCTCTTGGTAGGGAGAGTGCAGACAGACAGCTTTATTGTCAAAGTGCACATATTTGATGAAGCAGCTATGAGGAAGTACTTAGGCTCTCCCAAGGCCCAGAGGATAGTGGAGGGCCAGCTCTGAGAGGAGAGGAGGCAGAGTTGCACACACTCCCTCAGGCGCGTTTTGCGGCTGAGCACAGACCTTGGCAGTGAGTCACATACCATTGCCAAATGAGACAAGACAACCCTGGGATGTCACTTTTTCCTAAGAGGCTTGAATAAGCGTCTCATCGCCAAGTGGCATGACACAGTTTTCCCTGTGCATCACTCCAGTGTGAATCTGGCGGGCTCCATGTGCGGCGCCGACAAGTGCTCACAGGTGTGCAGAGGATTAACTCGAGGGTGACAGTTCTGGAGGGAACCCCAAGGCGCAGCTGTGGGTGGGGTGAGCGGAAGATTGCAGCTGGAGACTGCTGTGGACCCTGAAGGGAGGTGGAGAAAAGGTCACATATTTCCTAAAGCTTCCTACAGAAAATTCAGTGCAACTGTGGGTGGTTAGAAAAGCCCAGAGGCTCGTCAACCCAAGCTCAGCCCAGAGAGGAGCAAGATGATTCAGCGCATATCGTTCTGGTCAAGTCCAGCAAGCAACAACGGCGCCAGCTAAATAGAACATCGGAGGCTTCACGGAGAAGCTCCCCTCCAGTTCCTCCAACGAGGAGAGAAGGGGCAGGACGTGCCTGCACTTTTGCAACTCCTGGGCCCTCATCGGTGTTGCTGGCATCCTGAGAGCAAAGGGCAGCTCCTTGTGTTCCCAGGAGCTGGCCCAGCATTCTGGACAATCCCAGGGCTGGGGCTGGACAATGTCTCTGTGACAAGCTGGGCCCTGTAAGGCTTGAGGACTTGGACTTGAACTCCTAAATTGCAGTTCTATCATAGATGGACTTATTGTAGGTCAAGAGAACTGTGGCTTAAGTTGTAGGGCTACTTCTGGCCCTTGGACATAAAAACAATGACTATTCACAGGGAAACACAGTTCACAGTTGCCGGACAGGCCGCTGCACTGCCTCTAGAATGTCAACAGTCAATTTAACTAATGCCTGTTGGCAGGGATGCAGAGAAGCTGGCATCCTTGACAAATCCAGGGATGTGAAGTGATGCAACCATTTTGGAAAAATGAATTGGCTGTTTCTTAAAAAGTTAAGTCTAGGCAATGGGGAGATAGCGCAGTGCTTAGCAGCGCTTGCTGGACAACCGTGAGGACTAGCTTGAACCCGCTTAATGTGCTGAGCACGGGCTGGACTGTGTGTGCCACCACCGTCGTGGGGGAAAGAGACAGGGGCATGGCTGGGGCTTGGTAACTGCCAGTGCAGCCAAAAGACGTGAGTTCCAGAGTCAAGGAGACTCTGGCTCAAAGCAGCAGGTTGTGGAGTTATAGACGAGGGTACTCAGCACCATCCTCCAGCCCGGGCGCAAGCATGTGTGCCTGCTCACACACGTGTGCACGTGCCCAGCCCCTCGCACACACATATATACCTCTTTCTCACACACGTGCACATATATACATCCTCATATACACGTGCACACAAATACAGGCCCCTCGCACACATGTGTATATATACCTTCACATGTTTATATACCTCTCTTTCACACACACATGCATACGCGTGCACATATAGCCCAAGCCTTGCGCACACAGATGCATATACAACTTAACTTTTAGTTTACCTTAAGACCTAACAATTCCAGGCTCCAGGAGAAATGAAAACATCCATTGGTATCAGGACATGTACATGAACTCCCGTAATGGTGCTCTGTGCAATGGCCAGAACATGGAAACAGTCCCATGTTCATGAGCTGATACAGTGCTAATCTCTCGGCGCTATAGATGATGGACTCAACTGTAATATAAAGGAAATGAAGCGCTGATAGGTTACGACACAGAGGGGTAGGTTGAGGAAAGCCGGCCAGTACAAAAGACATCAGTTATATGGCCTTAGCTGTACAAAACAGCTATGAAAATAGTACAGTCAAACACAGCCTTTCTTGCCCAAGTCTGTCAAAGCTTGAGGACAGTCTCTCTGGCTCTGACTGGCTTCTCACTCTGAGGCTGCCTTGCCTGGCCACATGGTCAGGAGACGTGAAACCCATCACAACCCCCCTCACATTTATAGTGAACAAGTGTGACTTTCCCAGGGAACTTTGGGTATAGAACAATCAGGACTCACAGATCTCTCAAGATACTGTCTTAGAAACGTGCTCTGCCACAACTCTTAGGCCATCTTTTGGCAGACAGATGGTGAAGGTTTATCGATTCCTCCTGTGCACATTTAGTTACTTCCAGGGTTGCGGCCATGAGCTGTGGTGAAGAGCAGCTTAATGGGTGCTTTGCCCACGCTCCAGCGAAGAGCAGACGTTGCGTTTGATCATTGGATGCTTTTAGGCTCCCACTTTCTTTGGTGCCATGTCTCCAGTTTTCCTCTCACCTCTTAGCAATCTGTCCTCTTGTGTATCGGTTTTCAGTCTCCACAGCTCAAACCTCACCAAGGCATGTCGGGGCCTATCAAAAAACAACCACAAGAACAACAACCCTCATTTTTAAATTGGGCCCATTACTGAGAAGCAATGGGGAGGTAGTCCCTAACGCTCTGTGCCGGCTGTGTCTGGGTGTGGCCGTGTGACCGGCGCTGGCGTGCTCCGGCTTTCTCACTCCCCTCAAGGTGGCAGCAGCTTCTCCTCTGTCCCCGCATTTGCCCCACATTCGTGTGGTAGCCGTGGCAAAGGAGACAAACTGAGCATAAGTTAAAATCTTGTTCTATGTAACCTCTTTCAAAAATCTGGTGAAAACGGTAATTGTTGAAATGTTCATGGCAAGATAACTGTGTAAACAGCAATGATATGGACAGAGTGTGATAATTTAGATATGAAATATGCCTAAAACTCATGTGCATGGTCCCAGGGCAATGCCCAGAGGTGGATTTCTGCAGATGACTGAACCCTGAGGGCTCCGACCTCATCAGCGGATTGATGTGTTCAAGATGTGTTGTTGGTTATTAATATTTACTATTGATTTATCTTTTAATTAATGAGTAATTATTCGTAAACAGCTATATAGCCAAATCCCCAAACAGAGACTAGGATTTATTTAACTAACCTAGAGCACAATGCTGGGCAATAGTTACTTCATCCTAAACTTCCAAACCCACATAGATTCCTACCATTCAGATTCACCCATTATACTGCTTTTAGTGATATCTTAGGTCCAGTTCATTTCTCCACGTGGTTCCAAGACCTCTCCTCCAGATTCTCCTCCTCCTCCTCTCCTGCTTCCTTCCTCTTCCTCTCAGTCCAGACCAGGATGTCCCACTCTATCCTCTCCATTGTCCAGCAATGTGGCTGGTTATTTTAATTGACTGACAATTTAGAGAACAGATGGTGGCATGTTTACACAAACTTGGGACAGGTGATGCTTAGAATAAATATCACAATAAAATGTCCAGATTGAAACCAGATAGTGGGGGAGAGAAATCAGCATTTGAATAAACAAGGGTAAGTTGTATACATTCCAAAAGAACATTATACCAACAAAGACGGATGCATAATTTAAAGGCATTATTGGGAAATGGTAGAAAGCAAGATGTAGGGCCTGACCTGCAGAGGTAAATCACTAAGGGTGTGGCCCTGAAGCTCGATTGGTCCTTCCTCTGAAGTGAGAGGCTTTGGTGCTCAGCATGTGCTCATGAGGCTGTACTGTCTTATGGGGCGGGGGGGGGGGGGGAGGGAGGGACCAGGAACAACAGTCGATGGCCCAGAGTGGAACCTCTGACGTTAATGGTCGGATTAATCTCTCTGTGGTGCATCGGCTCAGAGTCCTTCAGGCATGTCTCCAGGAGCGGTAAAGCTGGGTCATATGGTGGATTTAGTCTTAGCTTTTTGAGAGGCCTCCAAACTGACTTCCACAGTGGGTAGAGCAGCTGGCGCTCCAGCACAGTGTCGAGGGCTCCTACTCTGCATTGATTTGCTTTGACATCTCTGTCATGATGAAGAGTGGCTGTCCAGAGCAGCATCTTCCAAGTTCACTTCAGAGCAATATATATAACATAAAATAAATATAATAATATTATATATATATATATACACACACACACTTTTGAGACAGAGACGAGAACATGGAACTGAGCAGTGAGGAAATGGACTCCTAACAGTGTCCTTCCAAACAACAGGTCCCACAGAGAAGGTCTTTACTCAGCCTGGCATCCGGGTCTCCAGCACTAATAAATAAATTAAATAAAGCACTTTGTAGTCACAAGAGAGATTTCTCGTCCCCGAGATCCTTTAAGGAAGTGTTTGTAAATTCATGTAATTTAGCAGAATGAGAATTAGTAACTTCATGTGCTTAGAAAAATGACAGCATTCCGCAGTTCCTTCCGGTAACAGCCACACACAACCTAGTCCTGCCCTGCCCTGGGTGACAAGCTCAGCGATCAAGCTCAGCGATCAAGGAATGAGTGCAGAACCCAGAGGATATGTTCAAAGGTACTCCTCACCCCGCAAAGTGTCTGCACTGCTCAGCCTCGCCTCCAGAAATCAGATAAACATTTATCCGTCAGAAGCTCTTTCTCAGGAACAGTTCTTCAGGGTGCTCAGCGCTTTCTGATCTCCCGGGGGAAGACATGCTAGCAGCATGCTCCAGCCGTCTGTGCAGTGAGCATGTCAGGGCGTGCTTTGTACTGGGAACTGTATCGAGTTCTGGGAGTACAGAAGACGGTAAACGCAGCCCTCCCTGAGGGTCTTCAGTTGACTGAGCACCCCCAGTCAAGGCTAGGCCAGAGACCTGAGCTGGAACAACAGCTCAGTCACAGCATGTGTTCATTTGGCTGAGGGTCAAGGAGTCCTTATATGGCTTGCGGATGAGATGTACCCCAAAAGGCTCACGTGTTGAAGGCCTGGTTCCTAGATGATGCAGTCATTGAGAAGACATTAGGTTGGGAGGGCTCTGAGCTGATCCATGGATTAATCCATTGACTGATTCATGTGCTGATGTGGAAGGTGATAGGAAGCAGGAGGTAGGGACTGACTGGAGGAAGTAGGCCACGATCCTCTCTGCCTTTTGCTCCTTGGCAGCTGTATGCTGAGCAGCCATTGTTGCTTCTGCATAATCTGCCTCACAGGGCCATAGAGCGAGATCACTGTGGACTGAGGTCTCTGAAACCATGGACCAGAATAAGTCCCTCCTTTAAAAATTGTCACAGTGATTAAACTAACAAAATGGCACTCAGGTGTGGGCCATGGGCACTGAACTCTAGAGTCTGGGGGTGTCTTGGGGGTACCTCTTGTCTGTTATATGACTTTTGACTCAGTGGTGATACAGAGCTAGATTTACATTTCCTTCAAGGCAAAGGACACCACCTTCATGAAGATCCGTGTAAAGGAAGCTTGCTACTGTGACGGGAAGAATCACGGCCCTATTTCTCAATGTTTTCGATTCCTGTATTTACTTTGTGGTGAGGGGGTTTGTAGTTTCTTTAAGGAGTTTGAACCTGATTAGATCAAGTTGATACGACCTCCCCCATCTGCCTATACTGTACTCTTTTTAATGACCCGTAGGCCTCCATCACTTGTCCTCATCAGGACCACGAGTCCTTTTGAGTTATACACAGTCAGGCTTCCCTTTCTGCGCCCAGGCCAGGGCACAGTGAGCTGAGCTCTGAGAGACTGCTCCTTTCTGGCTCTGTGCAGTGTACGAAGTGCACAACAGAACGGCAGTTCCGTGCGGGTCCTTCAGTCTAAGGGTCTGAAGACCAGGCTAACTGCTGCATCCAATCAATGCTAAATGTTAGATGGAGCTTTGTGATGGGGTGACAGCTTTTGTTTGGTGTAAGATGGATCTCTTTATGAAGCTTGCTTAGTAAAATTTGTTAAAAGTCACAAAAAATGTAATCCTAATATTAATTTTAATTTCAAGATTTGCTTCCCATTCTTGATAGGTTTGTTTGTTTGTTGACAGGGTTTCTCTGTGTAGCCTTGGCTGTCTTGGATTTGCTTTGCAAACCAGGCTGGCCTTGAACTCACAGAGATTTGCCTGCCTCTCCCTCCTGAATATTGGGATTAAAGGTATGGCTCCCTTCCCCATAGTTTTAATTCCTTAGTGTAAAATTAGGAGAAATAGTCTTTCCCAGGAAAAAGCATACCAGCTGGTTATCCAATATGAAATGATCAGTCCTGAAAACATATATGTAAGTAACATTATACAGAATGAGCAGGGTATTTAGAAAAAATGTATATGTGTGTGTGTGTGTGTGTGTACACATATATATTCATGTAACAACAATTAGTGGAAAAGGAGACTATGAATTTGAAAGCGTAGGGAAGGGTATATGGAAAGGTTTTCAGGGAGGAAGCAAAGGGGAAAAGACGTAATTATAGTTTCAAACAAAAACATTTTAAAAATTATTTCTTTTTTAACTGTGTTTCTGTCCCCTCTGTCCCAGCAACTGCTTACTATGGCCACAGGGAGGTGCCTCCTGAGTCTTGTAAGTTTTGGGAACTTCCTGAGTCTTACAGCTCATCTTCCTTCTAAGAAGTCGCCACTGTATGTTCTTCCTCAAAGCTCGTCATCTCTCTTCATCCTCTTCCTGAGGAGGGATTAAACACATACATGAGACTGCTTTATCTCCTTTCTGTTCTAGCGGGAAGGAGCTGCTAACCCCGAAAAAAGGAGGGGCTGCAGCCTGTACTCTTGTCTCTGTGCTCCAGAACCATCCCCGAGAGGAGACATTTCCACGCTGCTGCCTGTGAGAACACTCACAGGGTCGCATATGTCCTGGGGACCAGAAGGTGGTAAGGCTCTTTTGGAGGGAGTACTGCTGTGATCGACTGGGTGCCCCCCGCCCCCTAGAGCCTGCTGTGTTCAGGGGTGCTCACTTGAGTTGGTACCCTACGTTTGTTGTCTTAGAGCTGAGCATTCCGGTTTTTTCTAAAGTCCTGGGAGGCAGCCATCCACAAAGCACAGTTTAACTAGAGACGCAGAGCAGACGAAGTTAGGACACCAGTTCCCACAGGTCTTTAGGGCAGGGTGAGAAAGGGAGCCTGAGACTTAGGGCACAGGGCTGCGGGACGGCTCCTGCAGAGCCTTTGTCTGCTGAATGCCTGAGGCAGAGGCCCTGTCCTTTCAGCTGCCTTCAGGGCGGACAATGCCTCTCAGGACTCTGAGCGCGCCCACCGTGGCCTCTCTTTCTGAAGGGGGAGGTCTGGACAGTAGGAGCTCAAGAATGGCTCCGCTCAACACAGACCCAAACATGAAAAAACACGTCCGTGAACCGTTCTCAGGGCTGTCAGCGCCGACAGCTTGCTCCTCTTTACTGGGACAGGGGGGTCCTGAGGGGTGCAGTCCGGGAGGCTGCAGGGTGACCCCGCGCTCTCGCTCTCAGAAAGGGGTGCTCCCCACTGTCCCATTCCTCCTCTCCAAACCTGGAGCTCACACTCCCGGGAGCGCGGAGTGACCCTAAGCTGAGGTCAGACGTGGTGGAGGGGATGGGGTGAGCAGAGAGCGCACCTAGAGGGCAGAGGGGTCGGGGTCCGGAAGGGGCGAGAGTCCGGGGTCTAGGAAAGAGGGAAGAGGTGAGGCCATTCGGAGAAGAGAGAGGCTGAGGCTGGGAAGGAAAGTGGAGAGGGAGCGGGGAAGGTGGCCGGGGGCGAGGTCGCGGGGCGGGAGCTGGCCCCGGGCTGGGCCGCACGGGTGCCCGGGCCGGCCCCTCCGCCGCCCCTCCTCCTGCCCGCCCCTGCGCTGCGCGGCGGGCGCCGGGCGCGGCGGGCGATGGCGCGGGCGGCGGGCGCGCGGCGGGCGGCGCGGCGCGGGCGCTGGCGGGGCGCGCTGCTGGCCGTCGCCGCGTGGACGGCCGGCTGGGTGCTGGCGGCCGCGCTGCTGCTCCGCGCGCGCCCGGCCGTCCTCCCGGAGCGCTGCACCGACGAGAAGAGCCGGCGCATCCTGGCCGCGCTGGTAGGTCCGCCGCCTGCCCGGGGCGCGTCCGGTCGGGTCCCCACGCGCTCTCCGGGGCCCTCGGGGCGCGTCATCCGCCGTGCTGCCGCGGCGTGGCCACCGCTCCTGGCGGGGAATGGGGTGGCCGGGGGCGGCGCCGAGGGGAGCGGAGGGGTGCATGAAGTCCCCAGGCAAAGCGTGCGCGACCCGGGACCGCCCTCCCCGTCTCTGCTCAGTCCAGCGTCCCGGCTCGACATTCCCGGGCGCCCGGAGCCTCGGCTCCAGAAGAAAGTTTGCGGGCGACTCTCGGGTCCGGCGCTCACAGCAGCTTAGGTGGCCGGGTGTGGGAGGGACGCCTCTTTCCTGGGCTACCTCGCCCCTTAGGCCGCCGTCCTTCGGCGACCCCACCGGGGCTGCCTGATCACCCCCATCTGATCAAACCCTAAGATTGCCGCTCTGGCTTCTCCTCCCCGTGACCCCAAGACAGGCCTGGCTGTTCGCGTGGAGCCGCTTCCCCTGGTCCACCCTGCTCCGTGCTCAGCCCGCGGCCCCCTAAAGCGGGGAGGTCAGAGGATTCCACCAAGTTGCTCCCTGACTTCTCCGGGTTGTTGCGGATGGTAAGAACGAGGTCAGCGGATGCCCTGGGCCTTCGTCCCTGAAGCAGAATGCAATTTTTTTTTCGTGCTTCTGCTTTGGAATCATACTTAGGGGAGACCAGTGCAGGGAGGCTTCCTGAAAGGAGGAGAAAGTGGCCTGTACTTGCTTCCTACCTTGATTACTCACGTCCTTTGCTTAGAAAGGTGGTTTTTGTTTTGTTTTCAGATTGTGAGAATTTCCAAACGTTGATTGTTAAGCATTAACTATTTTTAAGGGATCTCTCTCTCTCTTTCCTCTTTTGGATATTCAAGACAGGGTTTCTCTGTGTAGTACTATAGCTGTCCAGGAACCGTCTCTGCCTCTGCCTCTGCCTCTGCCTCTGCCTCTGCCTCTGCCTCTGCCTCTGCCTCTGCCTCTCTGCCTCTCAGCTTCTGTCTCTGTCTCTCAGCCTCTGCCTCTCTGCCTCTGCCTCTGTCTTCTGCCTCTTCCTCTCTGCCTCTGTCTTCTGCCTCTTCCTCTCTGCCTCTGCCTCTCTGCCTCTGTCTTCTGCCTCTTCCTCTCTGCCTCTGCCTCTGCCTCTGTCTTCTGCCTCTTCCTCTCTGCCTCTCAGCTTCTGCCTCTGTCTCTCAGCCTTTGCCTCTCTGCCTCTGCCTCTGCCTCTGCCTCTGCCTCTGCCGCTGCCGCCTCTGCCTCTGCCGCCTCTGCCTCCTCTGCCTGTGCTGGGATTACAGGCGAATGCCACTGCTGCTCCTGACTTTTAAAGACCTTTCAAAGGAGTGGAAAAGTCAACGCACTGAAGCATGCTTCCTAACTACAAGCTGCTCCTGCTCCAGTTAGCCTGTGCCCTTGACGCAGGACAGAGGCGTTCTGTCCACTGATCAACTGAAGTTCCACCAAGTTTTAAGTTGCAAGATCTCATTACTTTCCCCAGTAGCCACCTAAAAATCCTTTGGATTGCAGAGATTGTCCCTTTTATTTTGATGAGCCTTGCTGACTAAGACAATAAAATTTAATAGTTTGGCTAAGACCCAGATCCCATTTACAAACTTAATATAATCTTTTAGATTAAAATAGGAAACAAAGCCCATTATTTATTTATTTATCTTTGGTCATGCTGGGAAAAGCCTAATGGAAATTAAATTGCCTGACATAATTTAAGTAATTGGTAGTCATAACTTTCCCAGCATTCCAGGCTGTAAATTAATACCAATTCTGTTTAGAAGCTCTACCAATACATCTTCAATGTAGCCATGTGGGATCATTTTTAGTTTGACAGAGAGCTGAAAAGATTGATTCTGTCTTTGACATCCTTCATTCTTAACCCTTGCCAACTTCTCAAAGCCATTTTCCCAAGTTTGTTTGTTAGAGTCCCAGGTGAAATGCTGGCGCAGGGCGGGGGGGGGGGGGGACCCACTGGGGATGCAGCGTGTGAGCTGGTCTTCAGCCAAGGAAAGGTCTCTCTTTACTCTTGGACCTTCTTTCCTGATGCTTTCATTCTGAATTTGCCGAGGCGAACCTGAGAACGTACCCTGACTCAGCTCCTATGCAAGACCCTAAATTAGGGCAAACCAAACCGCAGTTCCAGCCAGGCAAATGCCAAGCAGAGGTTGGCATTGTGGCCTCTGAGGGCTGGGTCTGAATCGCGCCTCTGTGTCCTGGCTCCCCCGGCACTTTGCATTTCATCTGGCTTTCATCCTACATAATAAAACCGGTTGTTATTTTTCTGACTGGCCTCCAGACTCTCATTAGCTTTCACTGTGAGTATCCAGAGCACATAAGAAATTAGAGCCAAAGGGAGGTTCTCTGTGCAGGGCCAGGAGTACTGGAGAGTGGCCCATGCTGGCAGCCTGTGTTCCCAGGCCCCAGAGTGGCAGGTGACATTGCTGGCCACAGGGGAAACCTTACCTGCATAATACAGCAACCAGGGGGTGAAGAGCTGGCCGGAGGATGGGGGGAGGGTCTGCCAGTCTCCCAAGCGTCTCCTGCGCTTTCAAAGCCAACATGACTTGTTTGAAACCTTCAGGCCCTGGGTCCTTTGGATTCCCAGTGTCTTCCCCTTTGTGTAGCTCCTCAGCATACTGCAGTCATGGAAGGGGACTCCTGGGCTGGCTGGGAGGTCCTTAAGGCCTTTCTTTGGGGGAGCTGAGTGGTGAGGCTCTGCTGGGCTGAGGAGGGCTGGGAGCTTTGTCAGGACACCCCTAGCTTCTGCAGGCAGACAGCCTTAGAGAGGCGCCATGCTCTCCGCCAGCACCTGCTGATGCCTGCTCTGCCCAGCAGCAGGCACAGTAGCACAGCCCATCCCACTTCACTTAATCCTCTTGACAAGCTCCATGATGTGTTCACTTTGAAAACAGCCCATTTTGCAGAAGGACAGAATTAAGGCTGGGAAGGCAATGTAGCATTGTCCTGCTTGGCAGTTTTGATGTGCTGAGGACTTAAGACTCTAGTTGGTGCCTTGAACAGCAGAGACCCTGGATGCTTAAAATTTTCTACCGTGCAAACCCGGAGCAGCAGCTTAGGGGGTCTTCCCCCAGCAAGCTGTTGTCAAAGCCTCAACAGTCTGCCCACAGATAGTGGCATCCAGAAGCCTTAACTGTCTAGACCTGACTAGGTGCTATGGAATTTAGTGGACTGCCAACATTTGCCTACCTTAAAGATTAAAACAAAACAAAAAACAGGGCAGGGTCATCTTTTTGTGATAATGGAGACTGCCCGGGCCCCAGGGGACACAGCACCCTGGGTCTCTGCCCAGGAAGAGCTCATAGCAGTGGGCAGCCCCTCTCTGCAAAGAGTCAGCTGTGTTTTCAGAGGAGACTTTGCACACGGAGGCGCTGCTTGCTGGGGTTCTGCAGCATACACAGTGCAGCTTCTTGGAGAAGGCCTGTTCTCAGGAAGCCTGACTGCTGCGTGTGTGCGAGCTCAGTGCATCCATGCTGCATGTGTGCAAGTTAGTGCTTCAATGCTGTGTGTGTGAGAGCTCAGTGCATCAATGCTGTGTGTGAGAGCTCAGTGCATCAATGCTGTGTGTGTGAGAGCTCAGTGCATCAATGCTGTGTGTGTGAGAGCTCAGTGCATCAATGCTGTGTGTGTGAGAGCTCAGTGCATCAATGCTGTGTGTTTGCAAGTTAGTGCTCGATGCTGCGTTTGTGAGAGCTCAGTGCATCAGTGCTCACCAGGCTCATAGACGAGCAGTCCAAAGTGGTCAGCCCTACATGCACATTTGAGCAATGCCGAATGTACTGAGTAAGTTGTATGCACATGTGTGTTACATAGATCTGTAACACAGAAACACACACTTATATGTTCCCATGCTATTTAAAGAAGAGGTCCTGAATTTGGGAAGGGATCATGGGAGCAGCTGGAGGGGGTGGGGAAGGGCGGGAGGGATGTGATGATGATGATGATGATGATGATGTGTATACACAACAACAGGAAACACAGGTTCACTATTAATTTTATTAATATAAACTGTGCCAGCAGAGGTGTGCGGGACACAGCTCAGCTGGTGATTCACTTTCCTCACACGTATCAGGATCCGAGTTCTGCTCCCAGAACCCACTAAAACACCACACGTGGTAGCACATACCTGTGATCCTGGAGATTCTGGAGGGAGAGAAACAGTCCAGTTTTAAACATACACCTACTGAAGCCCCCTCTGTTGAAACACTAGAAGATGCTGCTAATACAGTAAGCCAGCCATTAGCACTCACATATCTAGAGTTTCCAGATCCCCCTTTAAGCTTGTAGTCTGTATGTTCAGCTTACTGGTGTCTTATTTGCCGACTAAGTCTTTCTCTGCACCCAGCAGGCACCAGCATGCTTAGCTCAGAGAGCGTGGTTTAGCCAGCCACAGGGGAGAGAGCTCTCCACCTGTAGAAGACAGCCGGGTGGGAGAGAGGGCAGAGCCTGCGTCTTGACACAAGGAACAGCAGATGCTCTGCAGTAAACGCACCTGGGTGTGCTCGCGAGCACACTTCTACTGTGGATTTCTTTCTTGGGCCATTGAGAAGTTGTGGTAGCCAGCAGGCTTGGAGGCCTCTGGCCTTCACATCCTGCCCTTTCAGACACTAGGCTGTCTAGCAGGAAGCCAGCATGGTCCCCAGAATGCAGCTGGTGTGATCCCTGCCCCGCACTCCCCTAGGCTGATGCAAACTCAGTGGCGATACCATTGGTTCAAGCGTCTCCTGACTCCTCTTTGGAAATTGCCTTCCAAATTTGCTGGGGTGAATTTCCTGGACATTTCAATAGTTTTTATTTGTTTCACTGCTGAAACAGATTTGTATATAAAGCAATATGTTGGTGGACCCAGTACAGACAATGGTCACACGGCTATTTAGTGTGTATGTGTGTGAGACAGAGACAGAGAGAGTAGGATGCCCCCGGGTGAGAAGGTTTTCGGTGAATTTGACACAATGGGAAGAGTGGATGGAGACAGGAGAGTGACTGCTTTGGAGGCAGGGTCTGTTTGAGACAGACTGGTCTCATAGACGGCCGTCACTCCGCTCAGTTTCCCCAGTGCTAGGACTACAGGTGTGAATCACTGTGCCAAATTTGAAGTAGCAAAGTTTTAGACTTCTGCATGCACACGTGTGTGTACGTGTGCGTGTGTGTAATGCATCCTACAGAGCATGTGTGGTGATCAGAGCACAACCTGAAAACAGGGTCTCCTTGTTGACCACCACGTGTACCAGAGTACCCCGTTTCTGCTTCCTGTCTCCCCAAAGGAGCCCTGGGATCACAAGCTAGTGCTCACGCATCTTCGGATCTTCATGACTGTGCGACAAGCTTCGCCCACTGAGCCGTGCTCCACACCCTGGAATAGCATTTTCCTTAGAGCGTGCTTCCGCTGCTCTCCACCTGGAAGTGCCCTTTCTGATTCTCTGGACACTTGGTGCCTTGTCAAAACTTGGCAGAACCCCCCTCTTCTCTGCCTGCTGACTCGCCCCTCCGCCGTCAACGCTGAGCTCACTCAGCCTGGGAAGCCTGACCCCACTCTCTATAACCAGGTCTGGGAAGCTGCAGACGGGCTCTCGCTGCCCAGGGCCAGGTGCCAGGGACGGCGCCTCTGACTGTGTTGGACCTCGTGACATCACCTGTGACTCTGGACTGTTGTCCTTACTGCACACTCTCAGAAGCAAGGCGCACAGCCCATGAGGGGCAGAGGCCGGCCAAGCCAGCCGGCCACAGGAACTGTGCTGTGCTGCCCTTCCTGCTGTGCTCTGGGGCCAGCAGCCCCCATGGTTGTCATCCAGCTGTGAAGCGAGCCTGGGAGCTGCCCGCTGAGGTGGCCCCGAGCGCACTCACTCACAAGGGTTACACTCGGAACACTGTCAGTGTTAACTTGTTTGTGTCCAGGTGGGGACAGGGCCTTGTTCTAGAGCAATCTTGATGGGACTCACCAGCTCCTGCATCTGCAGTATAACCCATGGTTGGTGCAGTGATGAGGAGAGCCAGCTCCCCTTCCCCACACGCTTCTAACTCATACCCAGGGAAGAGTGTCTCCGTGGCTGGGGCCTAGCCAGGGCCTCTTCTAAGGCTTCCTCTGGGCCTGGCTCCTCGAGTGCCCCTTTGAGCACTGTGAGTGTCCGCAGCCCCCAGCTCAGGTGATCACACAGCCGCTTTCTTTTTCAGCTCTGCCCTGAGCTTCATGCAGGAGCATTTCCAATTAAATTACTGCTGCAGTGACATCAGAGAAATGCCGTGGAATGGGTCCAAGCCACTTTGGGTACCACGCCGTTTCTCCTGTTTAATTTAAAAGGAAGGCAAGACAGTGCTGCCTTTTTTTTTTTTTTTTTTTTTTTACCAGGTTTATTGTAGGCATGTGAAGCTGTGAACTTGGATTGAGCAGGGAAACACTCAGACAGTGAATAGCGTATGCGCATACAGCTCTGTGACACCCACTGGCTGTCTCAGTACCCTCCCTTCCCAAGGCCATCTGGAAAGACGGCCCAGAGCTAAGGTCAAAGGTCAGCATTCCCTCCGGGTCAAAGTCCGGCCGGTCAGTAGAGTGCTGATGGTGCCAGCACGGGTCCACGTCCAGATCCTCGCTGAAAGTCAGGCATGGTGCTGTACACCCGTGATCCCAGCAGTGGGGTAGGGCACACAGGCAGACCCCGGAACCACTGGCCTGTTGGTGTAGCCAAAAAGTGGCTTCCTGGTTTATTGACAGACCCTGTCTCAAAAAGTAAAGAACAATAAAGGAAGGGACCCACAGCTGACCTCTGGCCTCCATATATACAGGTATATACACCCCACAACCACCACTACCGCCACACCACACCACCACCACCACCACCACCACCATCACCACGACCTCCACACCACACCACCACCACCACCATCACCTCCACCATCACCACCATTTCCACCACCACCATCACCATTCTTCTCCTTATCACCATCATCATCACCAACACCACCATCACCACCATCACCACCATCACCACCACCACCACCACCACCACCACCACCATCACCACCTCCACCACCATCACCACCATCATCACCACCACCTCTACCACCACCATCACCACCTCCACCACCATCACCACCTCCACTACCATCACCACCTCCACTACTTCCACCATCACCACCACCACCTCCACACCACACCACCACCACCATCACCTCCACCATCACCACCACCTCCACACCACACCACCACCACCACCACCTCCACCATCACCACCATCACCAACATCACCACCACCACCACCACCACCACCATCACCTCCACCATCACCACCACCTCCACACCACACCACCACCACCACCATCACCTCCACCATCACCACCACCTCCACACCACACTACCACCACCACCATCACCTCCACCATCACCACCACCTCCACACCACACCACCACCACCACCTCCACCATCACCACCATTTCCACCACCATCACCATTCTCCTCCTTATCACCATCATCATCACCACCATCACCAACACTACCATCACCACCACCACCACCACCACCATCACCATCACCACCTCCACCACCACCATCACCACCTCTACCACCATCACCACCTCCACTACTTCCACCATCACCACCACCACCATCACCACCACCATCACCACCATTTCCACCACCACCATCACCATCACCATCACCACCATTTCCACCACCACCATCACCATCACCATCACCACCATTTCTACCACCACCATCACCACCATTTCCACCACCACCATCACCATCACCATCACCACCATTTCCACCACCACCATCACCATCACCATACCACCATTTCCACCACCACCATCACCATTCTCCTCCTCATCACCATCAACACCAACACCACCATCACCACCATCACCAACATCACCACCACCACCACCACCACCACCATCACCACCTCCACCACCATCACCACCATCATCACCACTACCACCATCACCACCATCATCACCACTACCACCATCACTACCATCATCACCACCACCACCTCCACTACTACCACCATCACCACCATCCTCCTCCTCCTCACCATCATCATCACCACCACCATCATCATCACCACAACCATCACCACCTCCACCACCACCATCACCACCACCATCATCACCACCACCTCCACCACCACCACCACCATCACCATCACCATCATCACCACCACCTCCACCACCATCACCACCATCACCATCATCACCACCACCTCCACCACCATCACCACCATCACCATCACCACCACCATCATCACCTCTACCACTACCACCACCACCTTCACCACCATCACCACCTCCACCACCACCATCATCATCAACATCAGGGGCAGCAGCAGAACTCTGAGCTTATGGCGTCGTTCTCTAGCGGGGAGATGAGGCACAGCACTTTCTTTCTATTTAAAATCCTTCTTTATTTCATGTGTATGAGTGTTCACTACACTCGTGTGTGTGCACCACGTGTGTGCCTGGTGTCTGAGTCAGAAGGGGGTGTCAGACACTCCCCCAAAGCACAGAACCGAAGCCACAGATGGCTGTGAGGTGCCATGTGTGCTCCAGAATCTGAACCCAGGTCCTCTGCAGGAGCAGCGGGGTGCACCGCTGAGCCCCCCAGGCTTTCTTCCTGCAGAACCCTGTCGTAGAAGGCTTGGAGCGTGGTGTTTGATTAGTGAGAGCCTCCGTCTCTGCTACACGGAGGTCTAAAGGGTACCAACGCAGGTGTGCTCCGTCAGCAGGAAGCCTGCGGGAGGGGCAGCCCGGACCTGTGGCTTTGGGGCTTCAGGCAGCTGTGGAGTTAGTGTAAAAGTGGCTGGATGGTACAGGCACCGCCTTCAGCACAGGCGGGCTCTTGGCTGACAGGAGTTTTGAACCTCTGTCTTCAGTAGTCACGAAAGTCCACAGTTTCTTGTTAGCTGCTCTGTGTTTGGAACTCACACCCTTTGCATGGTGCAGGGGCTGTGAGGCATGGTGTGTACAGCTATGTTTTGCATGTAGGGCACGGGGCAGTGCCAGGCATCAGGAGTTTCTTAGATGCACGCAGTCAGAGCCCAGCAGGGACCGTAAACGCCCCGTCATTTCAGCCTGATGCCACTGTGGCCAAATGAGTCATGAAAGTCTGTGGTTTCCAGACAGCTTTTGGTTTGGAAATTATTTGTGTGTGGGCACTCGGAGTTTATTTTCTTGATTTCAAGGCACATCTTATAATCATCTCAGGGGCAGTAAAGCTGACTAACGCGAAACAAGCTCCTGTCTTTGAGAACAACATGCTGACATGTCTGATTGTGGCTCAAAGGCCATCTTGTTCTTTGCACACGTGCTTCTCGCTGGGCTGTACACTGTGAAGGCGGCAGAACAGGTTAGATAGAGGAGGAGGAGGCGGCCCCAACCAGGCGGCATGCTGGGGCGCTGCAGCCCAGCAGGGAGAGAGTGGTCAGGCCCCCAGCTTGCAGCTCTCAGACAGGAGATTCAGTCAGAGTGTCTGCGCTGGTCATCCGGGCATTTTAGAGAAGCAAAGCAGGTGAAAAGACACTGAACAGAGTTATGACTCTTCTCCCTTCACTCCCTGCCCCTTTGTGCTCCTTCCTCTTTCTTGAGGACTGACAGAATAGTCTTCCTAGGAAGCGATGGGAGGCTAATCAGGTTCCCATGTCCCCCAAGTGGTGCCATCCTGGAGCCCCGGGATGTGTGGGAGAGACTCCCCACCCCAGGCCTCACTGCAGAAGCAGCCGCAAACCGTCCCCACGCATCCAGAGCGTCACCAGGCCCTCCCTGCCCCTGTCTGCTCCAGGAGCAGGAGCCATGCTATCTGACATCGTGGGCGCTGGAGGAGTGGGAGCACGGAGAGCACGCCACCTCAGGTGTGAAGGCGAACACAGGCGTGTGTTTGTAGGAAGGATAGCGCCGTGGTCCGCCCGAAGAGTAGACGAGGCCTCACCCAACCCAGCTGCTCTGGCATGGGCATGTTAACCCATGGATGAGCCTCGTGTGAGGGTCGTGACCTGGATCTGCTCTTCCAGGGCTCAGCTTTTCTCAGCCTTCCTCAGCCCCCTCCTCAAGGAGACGCTCTTGAACTCTAGATGTCTGATTTAGAAGGCCACGTCCTCAGCTCGACTGAGTGACATAATCATGAGAATCTTACCATGAGGGCTGTCTGTCTGAACCTGTCTCTCCCTGGATACCAAAAAATCAACCCAAGGGGCTCAGTTACCCCCACCACAGCCTAGACCTGGGTAGCTACACACCTCTTTTCCATGCTGAGAATCACTTCTGCATTTCTTACGATACTCACGATACTCACGGCCGCAGGGTGCAATGCAGCTATGCTGTGTTGCGAAGCGATGACAAGCGGGATAGTCTGTGCTCTGTGCACACCATTTAACTACTGTTTCCGGCTGGAGCGTTGGCCGGGCAGCTCACAGGTCCAGGAGAGCCCACCTCTCTCATCTGGACTGTTTCTCTCCTCGGCTCGTTATGAATCCTCCTGCAGGTGCCGATGTGTGCTTCTCCTTGGCCTCTACCCCTGCCCTGTTGTGACCCACTGTTCCCTTTCCTTCCAGTGCCGGGACTACCGCGGCGGCTGGCTCACGGGCGCCCTTTGCGAGGACCTGTGCGTGGCCGGGGAGCTGCTGTACCAGCGCTGCCTGTATTACGAGCATGGCAAGAAGGTGCTGCAGGCCCAGTGGCGAGGCCGGACTGTGGTCCTTAAATCCAAGAAGGAGGCCTTCACCAGCTTCCCAGCCCTCAGTCTGCCGGAGGAGGAGGCAGGGCCGGGTGACCCGGGTATCCCTGAGGCTGAGCTGCTCCTGATGGTGGCTGGGGAGGTCAAGAGCACGCTGGGCCTGGAGCTGCCCAACAACAGCATAGCCCCGCTGTGGCCTGCCAGGCAGGGCCCCCGCTGGCGGCAGCAGCTGGCCAGCGCGTGGTCGCTGCTCCAGCAGGAGGAGTACTTGTACTTCAGCCTACTGCCGGACCTGAGCCGCCACATCCTGCCCGTGCTGGGATCCTGTGGCCACTTCTACGCTGTGGAGCACTTGGCAGCCGGTAGCCCTCACCACAGGGCACTCTTCCCACTGGCTGACGCTGGCCAGGCACAGGCTATCAGCCACATAGCCCTCAGCTTCTTGGACATGGTGAGCCATTTTGACAGCGACTTTGCCCACCGCCTCCACCTCTGTGATATCAAGCCCGAGAACTTTGCCATCAGGGGGGACTTCACGGTGAGTGAGCAGGCTGCCATGCTTTTGGCAGGGAGAAGAGTCTGGTCTGTGGGAGGGAGTGAGGTCTCGGCCTCCAGAAGGAAGTAACCTTGGGCAGCTTTGTGGCTCCCCGGTCACTCCCGTTCTAGACCACTTCCCCGCCAGGTCAACAAGAGGCTATAAATAGCTGCATCTGCTGCTCCGTCAAGTCCAGTGAAGGAGCCCTCGGGAGGCAGAGTGCAGCAGGGAGCTCAGGAGGTGCCCACTTCCTTGAGGGCAGCTCTGATGCCTCGGTAGTGCTGGTCCGGGGTCTGTGTGGGTGCAGGGGATGGATTCCCTGACAGGGATGGTGTGGTAAGAGCTCCAGGGCTGTTCTTCCAGGCCAGCTCTGCGAGCGCAGCACCAGAGTGCTGGGAACACTCAGTGGCAGCCAGCGGCACTCCTCTGGGGAGGAGCAATGAGACCTCTGCACACACGCATGGAGCTCTAGTGTCTGCCAGCCGGAGAGGCCCTCAGGGATGGTAAAGGTCTGGCCCCGCGGCCCTTGCACACGGGGGGTGCCTTTTCCCCCAGCACGGGGGCTACACAGCTGCAGCAGAGATAACTGTGGCGGGCTAGGGGTGACAAGAGGCATTTGCACGTTTTATTAGATAGTATCAGACACTTTCCCCTCTTGGCTAAAAGTAGTAAGTGTCAGGTTCTGCTGAGTCTCCCAACCTTGGTCTCAGCGCCTCCATGGCCAGGTGCTGTGCCACCCAGCCACCCAGCAGGAAGTGGTGATGGGACCTGTGATGTCATGGGGCCTGTGATGATGTCATGGGCACAGGGTGGGCAGTGGGGAGGGCTGTGCTTTGGTTAGTCACTCTTGCAGCAACTTTGTTGTTATGCTGCAAGTGCTACTCAAACTGGATTGCTTATTGTGGGGATTGGCCCATGGACTAAGGCTCTTCTTCCCGGTTAGGACATTGAGAGACCAAATAAGTTATTGCTGGGCCATGGCATTTCATGGTAGGCTGCGCAGGATTGACTCTTTAAAAGCAGCCTGAAATCCAGGGGACAACATTTGCCTCCAGAGTTGTATGTAATCAGGTTTTTGTCCTTGCTCTCACTGTGTCCTTCTAATGCCCAGGCCATGCCTGCTCTGGAGGGTCTGAAGATTCAGGGGTAGCTTTTAATTGGACAAGATGGACCTGTGGGGTAGTTCTGGTGAGTCCCAGAATGTTCTGGGGCCCCTGAGGACATCTTAGTGGTTTTCCTTATCTTATCATCAGAGAACCTGGTAGCAATGCAAATCCTATTTTTGTCACATCTATCTATCTATCTATCTATCTATCTATCTATCTATCTATCTATCTATCTATCTATCTATCGTGTGTCATGAATGTCACAGCATATGAAGAGAGGTTAAATGTCAATTTGTGGAAGTCAGTCCTGCCCTTAATGCCATGTAGGCTGAATTCAGGTCCTCAGGTTTGGTGGCAAGTGCCTTTACCTGCTCATCCATCTCACCAGCCCAGCCCTGTAAATTCTCACACTGCACCTCAGACCTACTGAACCTGAGACTCTAGAGAGGGCCAAGGCACCAACACTGATCCAATCCAATACTCAGAAAGACCAAGCAGGAGAGTGCTGAGTTCAAGGCCAGCCTGGGCTACATGGTATGGTAAGATCTTGTCTCAAAAACACACAGACTAACAGACAAGGTACGCTCATTGTGCCTTTGCTCTGTGCTCAAGTTTGGGAACCTGCACTCCTGCTTCCAGAAGGTGGGCTGAATTTTTGAGCCCTGGACAACCCCTGCCCTGATTCGGGGGAGGAGTTTATAGAAGAGGAACAAGAAGATTTCAAGTCTTCCAGTGAAGGCCTTCAGGGTTTATGCAGTACATACTAAACATCTAGGAAAGAAAGTGACCCCAAACTACACAAGCGCACCTTTCAAGCAGCTGAGATGCTTCCTGAGAGAGAGAGAGAGAGAGAGAGAGAGAGAGAGAGAGAGAGAGAGAGAGAGAAGGAAGTACAGGAGGACCAGGAACAACTCAGTCAACGGAGAGGAGGGGGTCAAAAGCAATGACGACCCTCTGGTGCCAGATGAGGTTGAAGTGGAGGCCGCTGCTTACCTCATTTTGTGTAGGATGAATTCTGTGATTCTCCCAATGCTAAGAAATATCAGGAAGGTTTTCCTGTTTGATTTGTTGCTGTTCTTATTTTAGGCATATAGGAGCAGCAATTCATTCTAGGCTACACAGCATAAATTAAAAAATAAATCTCTCACAGGGAGATGAGCAGAACAGTGTCACAGAAGGGGCTGAGGAGGGGCACAGAGGCTGGTGAGAGTGCTGGGAATTAGCGAGAAAATGGTCCTCACCCTAAAGATAAACCATGAAGACAGTAAAGGTTTGTTAGCATAGCTCTCATTAACTTAAAAAATTAAAAATGATTTCAATATTTTATGTGTATGGTTGTTTTGCCTGATGTTATGTCTCTGTGTCACTTAAAATCTATTTTGGAAGTTTAAAACAGGATTTTTCTGTGTAGCTCTGGCTGTCCTGGAACTCACTCTGTAGACCAGGTTGGCTTTGAACTCAGAGATCCGCCTGCTTCTGTCTCCTGAAGGCTGGGATTAAAGCCCACTACCACTGGGCTTAAGATATTTTATTTTTTATGTATATGAGTGTTTTGTCTGCATGTATGTCTGTGAGCCATGAGTGCGCCTGGTGTCCACAAAGGCCAGAGGGAGCATCAGGTCCCCTGGAGATGGGGTTATGGTTGGTTGTGAGCCACTATGTGGGTGCTAAGAACCAAACCTGGGTGCTCTGAGACAGCAACAATGATTAACTGCCACCTCTCCAGCTTCAGTTCTCATTAGCTTTTAGTGTTTTAACCAAGACAAGTGACAAGATTACTTCTTGTCACTAATTAGTTTTGACCAAATAACAAGACAGCAAAGATGGGGAGAATGTGTAGGCTTGGGATATAGCTCAGTGGTAGAGTCCTACCTGACATGCACACAGCCCGGCTCTATCCTCAGCATTTCAAAAGAAAAAAAAAAAAAAAAGACATCAAAACACTCACTTTTGCTGTGCAATAGTGGCTAACACCTTTACTCCTAGCACTTGGGAGGCAGAAGCAGAGGGATGTCTGTGAGTTCGAGGCCTGCCTGGACTACTGAGTAAGTTCCAGGACAGCAAGGGCTAAAACAGAGAAACCCTGTCTCCAAAAACAAACAACAACAACAAAATGAAACAACACAAAATGAGAAAAGCCCGCCCACCCACTTTAATGAGGACGGGGGTGGCTCACTGTAGAACGCTACGCTTACTGGGCCTTTGTGATGCCCCCTTCCAGTCCCCACTACTTCCCCCAAAATAGCAACAAAAGGAGGGGCGCAAAGTGGGAAGAGGACATTTGAGAGGCTGCGTGTTGGAATGTAGAAAGGGAGAAATTGGGGTAGATATGATCAAGAGACATAGTGCATCTGTATGAAACTGTCAGAGACTAAATAAAGATATTATAAAAAATAAAAAACTTAACTTCCCGAAACAAGTAGACAACAACGAACAGTTTGCCTTGAGTTCATTATTAGGCAAAGATCATGAAAGAGGGAAAGGCTCTCCGTACTTTATTTTCATTGTTCTACAAGTCTGAAGATAATTTATGTCTCTGCTGCTGTTTTACTGATAATCCCCAAGAGGCCAGCGCCTCTCAGCGTCAACCCTGCATGAAAAGGAGAAAACAAAAATAGAAGTCAGCAAACACGCCTTCTGAAGCCAGATGACACCAGCCAATGAGCCCTCTGAGATGCTATAGGGTTTGTTTGGGGCGGGTGTGTGTGTGTGTGTGTGTGCTGACATTTCACAACGGCCTGGAGGGCTTGTGGGATGCCAGCTCCATCAAAGATGTCACATTTTGAAATGACTTCTTATCTCCAAGCTATCAGCTGTTGGACTTGGGCAGACTCCAGATTCTTGCAGATTTGAGCTCTTTTTTTTTTTTTTTTTTTCCCAGGTGGTGAAGGAAAACCTGCATAATTTATAAGTTATTCTTCTTCTGGTTTTGAAGCCTGTTTGGTTGGAAGCCAGAAAGATAAATCTGAAATTTCAGCAGTCCCCAAGTTCTTACTGTGATGATGGAATTAGCGGCTGATGCTCTTGGGTCGGGGCTCATACATGCTGATCCTAATGTCAGTGCCACAGTGCCATTTGCCTGTGGCCCCATCTGGTTGGGTAGTTGACATGGATTCCAGATGGGTCATAAACAGAGCAGCCTGTGACTTCCCATAGTCTTGTGGCTCAATCATCTGTCTCTCACAGCGTTTGTAATCCTCACCCTGAGAGCTGTGCAGAAGTGTGGAACTTAGCAGAGTCAAATGGAATTCTCATGACAGGCATGGACTAGCAGGAGGTGGAGGACGGAGCTGTGCCTGATAGTGAGTGTCACGTGGACCTGTCACAGCTACAGCTCTCACAGAAGCCATTACTGTCTCAGACAAAACACTTCTGCAGGGACACAGGATGTCTGTCCCACTTCTGTTCATCTATCCTTGGCTAGAAGCCATGCTGTGGTTAATCATCGTGACCAAGGACTACTGTTTCAAAGGCTCTGATGCTACTCCCTTTACTCTCTTTACTCCCTTTATGTATGTGTGTGTGTTCATGTGTGTAAGGCAGTGTTATCTATCACCATCGTCACCACCACCACCGCCATCATCATCATCATCAGTTTAGGCAGGATTTCCTGCTAGCCTGACCCTCATCAAGTAGCTTGGGGTAGTTAGCCACTAAGCCCAAGGGATTGATTTGGTTTTGCTCCCTCAGCTCTGGACTTACAACGCTTTCTTTCTCTTTCTTATAACATGACTTCTGGGGATGGAACTCGGGTCCTCGTACCCACTTTACGACTGAGCACTCTCCAGGGCTTTTTGACTTTAAAAGCTTCCCTTCCCCAGGCCTCTTCATATGGATGTCCATTTCACCAGCACCATGACGACACTTCAGCATTCCATTCTCAAGTATCGGTGTCCTCTGGAGAAGCTTCGCTGCTTATTTATGTGGACAAACATCATAGATGGTCAAAGAAGAAACAGGAGGAGGGGCTGGAGGGACGGCTCAGTGTGTAGGGGTGCCAGATGCCCTTCTGGGGGGACCGGAAGTTGGTTCCCAGAACTGAGGTCGGTGGCTCACAACCGCCTGTAACCAGCAGCAGGAGAGCCAGCCTCCTCTTCCAGCCTCACAGGCACTTGCACACTTGTGGCACACATGCACACACATGCGCATAAGCACAAATAAAAACAAAGGTTATGAAAACAACAAAAAGAAAATTCATTCTAAGTTGTTGTACATAATATACTCTTAAAGTCCAAGATGAAAGTGATATGGTTGGCCACAGTCCCAGAGCCTTGGCTAGACTTAGTGACATCAAAGGATTTTTTTTTTTTTTTTTTACAGTAAGACTTTAGTTGATGATCTACGGTAGCAGCTTGTGTAAAGGAAGCACTTGTACACACTCTGGGGAAACAAGGTCATGGCCTGGGCATTTCCTCCTGACAGGTGGACTCTGGTCACAGTCCTGTGGTCAGCACCTCCACAGTCACTGTGACACATGGACACCAGGACAGAAGGAACCGCAGGCCCCCTGCAGGGGTCACGCCGTGATTCCATATTGCCGGGCTGCCATGTTGCTGTGTGCTTTTTTGATTTCAGGTGGTAGCCATCGACGTAGACATGGCCTTTTTTGAGCCTAAAATGCGGGAAATCCTTGAGCAAAACTGCACAGGGGACGAAGACTGCAATTTCTTTGACTGTTTCTCCAAGTGTGACTTGCGGGTGAACAAGTGCGGAGCCCAGCGTGTCAACAGCAACCTGCAGGTGAGCAGCGGGAGGGGCTGAAGGTTGCAGGTGGCGCACGGCCCACGAGGCTGCTCTCTCCCCTGCAGCTCCTCTTGAGGCTGCTGGAGAGCTTGTTTGGGGGGTCTAGCAGGGGACTGCAGCTACTGCGTGCCCGTAGAAGCTGCAGAATGCGCTTCCTGCTCCCCGGGGAAGTTGAGCAGGCGGCACTCAGGGTGCTGGGATAGGAAGGCAACACTCGCCTAGCCAGCTGATCGGCCCCGGTGATCCGGTGATCCGTGGAGAGGCTTGTTCTCAGCCAAACCGCCTCACACCTAAGCAGAGCCATTCTTCTGGCCAGTGTTGGCCTCCCTGTCCGTTCTCACACAGGGAGAAAGGATGCAAGCCAGAGTTGGGTCCACTGAGGCTGAGTACACAGGAGCCCACCCGAGAGGTCAAGGTAGTCCTGAGAGAGGGGCCAGCAGGGGAGGCTGGCCACCATAGGCAGGGCCGGCGGCAGGGGCTCACAGGGAGGGTGAGGGTGTGGGTCCAGGAGGTCAGGCCTGAGGAGGTGAGCAGGACTTGCCTCTGGCTCATCAGCGCCAGTGCATTGGCAGGTAGGGAGACTCCAATCCCAGGCCGAGTTTCTCTCCCATTCCTTTTCTCCACATCATAGTCCCCACCAACCTCACCTGATCCTTCCAGGCTGATGGGTGTGACCATGGGCCTCCGGGTGCCCAGCCACCGAGGGCAGCCTGGAGGATGCCCACGCTGCTTGGCTCACTGCCGCCTGCCACGGTCACTCTCTCTCCTGTCCCCGTGCCCTAGAGACTCTAATTCTGTCATCCAGCCCTCCCCACCCACAACTGCCCCTAGTCCATCCTCCCAAGGAGCTTTACACCTGGGGCTGATGGGAGTCCTGAGCTGAAGCACAGCAGATTAAGCAGGTGCTCAGGAAGGCACACCTGGGGCTTTCCTACCCTGAAGGAGAGACCCAGCAACAGAGGTGTCAAGCTGGTGGAGCTCACCCAGCAAGGCAAAAGCCAGGCTGTCAGCACAGCATCTACACAGACTGCGGGTCGAGTGCCAGGATCTCCAGGTATCTCCACTTCAAGAAGGCCCATCCGTGACATGGGCTTTCGGGGCGCCGTCTCAGCCCCTTCCGTGTGGAGCTACCCCTGGATGGATCTGTGGTTCCCCGGCCCTTGAGCCATGCAGACAAGATGATTTCCACCCAGACCCTGCCATCTCTGATGACATCTCTGCTTTAAGAGAAACCAAGAACTGGCAAAAATGGCTCTGTGAGTAAAGTCACTTGCCAGGCCCAACGTCTAGGTTTTAATTCCTGGAATTCACATGGTAGAGAGAACTGACTCTTGCAAGCTGTCCTCTGACCACACACACACACACACACACACACACACACACACACACACGACTCTTACAGATTCACTGAAAAGCCAGTGGAACCTTGAACCAAAGAAAACTGGTAGAACAGGTGTAGTGAGACACAGATGACAAATCCAAAAGGCTGAAGAATTTAGGAAATTATCTCATCACTTAAAGACATAATTAAATTATGCTAACTAACACTCAACAATGATATGCTTTTGCCAGTTGGGACTAGTCCTTAAAATGCTATTAATTAACAGTTGACACTCTAGGGAGTTAGGTGAATGTTTCCTTGGAGTGATGTGACGTTCTGGCTTTGCAGCGGTTGTGGACACACTCATCCCTGTTCCTGACTCTTTACTGACCTTGAATACAGCTCCAGAAGTGAGCATGAGCTTTCTTTGTGATGCAGTATATTGCACTAAATGAAGTATTCTTTTTAAAGTAATATCTTTGCAAGTAGCGGAGATGGAGGTGACAGGTGCTCCTTGCCGCTGAAGGAGTTGGTGAGTGAGGCTGACAGAAGGCCTGAGGAAAGCCGGGTGCTGTTGTCTGGGCACTCTGGGGCAGTGCTCCTCATGAGTCTGGAGACCTTGAAGCCGGGAAGCAAACGCTGTGTGAGTGCCTGTGAACAGCTCCTCGGGCATGTGCTGCTCCCGGTGCTGGTGCGGCTGAGGGTGACCTGCTTTGCTGCACTGACCTGTCACCTTCCCCTCAGGTCATCTGTGAGAAGATATTCCGGCACTGGTTCTCCCCCGGGAGCCCCGCAGTGTCCCCCCAGCTCCGGCTGCAGCTGCAGCAGGCCACCGAGGAGTGTGCGCGCCCCGGGGCCAGCTCCGGGGGGGCCCGGCCGTCGCCCCGAGTGCTCCCCAGGCTGCGGTGGCTGCTGCAGGCCACCCTCAGGGAGCTGCAGGAGGCGGCTGAGTAGCCATGGTCCTCGAGGGGACACAGTGACCTTCAGGCCAGTTCTTCTGCCCGAGGAGGAGCGTCCGCTTCCGGCGTGGGAAGCAGCGTGCACTTGGCCTCCCACCTGTGGCTGTGATGGGCCCTGCCCTGCTCCCCTCCCGCCGTGTTTGTGCTGACTGCTGTCCTGTTGCTCTTCACTTGACTTGTGGACGTGCCAGGGTGGAGTCCCCCCCCCCCCCCCAGGAGCACACACACACACCTTGTCAGCAGAGACGAGGGCCTCTGCGCTTCCCGAGAGCCATTAGCGAGCGGAAGGATGAGTGTGGGTGCACAGAGGAGCATGCTCTCAGATCAGTGTGCGCGGGTGTATGCCCATAGGTGTGTGAGCGCATTTGTGAATACGGATGTGTATTGTATATACATGAGTATGGTGTGTTTGTAAATGCGCGTGGGCTTGTGTGTGTACATGGTGGGATTGCACAGATTCTCAGAATCAGGGTGTTCCTGAATGCGCGCGCATGTGTGTGTGTGTGTGTCTGTGTGTGTGCGCGCGCGCGCACGCACACACACGCATGAGCCCGTCATCGCGCCTGTGAGTCTGTGAGCATACCCAGGGTGCACTCATGTGAATGCCGAGGTTGCGTGTGCCTGTCCAGGTGGAGGCTGTGTGGCGCGGTGGCTGTCCGGTGTGCCCCTGGAAGCTTGCGTGGCCGGCGGAAGTGTGGCTTTCCTCCGGGAGTGTGGAGCAGCAGCCTTTAGTGCTTTGCATGTTGCGGGATTTCATGGACGCCTTCCCGAGCTGTTCCTTCTGCGTGGCACCGCGTGTCTGCAGGCTGCAGCGTGTCACCCACAGGGACGGTGCAAGCGAGAGTTGGTGGGCTCTGACTTCGGACCTACGGGGAGCAGCTCGCTACGGGGGAGCGGCTCGAGTGTGCTGCACTGTGGCACGGTGGGCACAGGCTACCCGGGCGCCATGGGCGCCCTGTGGTCTCCTGGCGAAGGTGCCCGCGGGCAGGCTTGCACAGGGCTAGGCAGGCTCTGCACGGCTCCGGCGGAGGAGGCTGGGACCAGCAGGCCGGACCCTTGGCCACCTTCCTTCCGCCAGCGCTCAGTGCGCCCACACTGCGCCAGTCAGGGCACTCAAGGACGATGTGCTGCCTGGAGGGTGTGGGAGGTGTGCCAGCGGCTTACAGGGAGGGAAAGACAAAGGTTGAGGTCTGAGGAGTGTACGGAACGATGGCGCCTCACCTCTCTCTTCACGTGCCACGTTCCCCGCCCACAGCACCCACCCTCTGACCCCCGGCTGTGCTCCTGGGAGCTTCGGGCAGTGGCACGAGAGGACAGACGACAGTCGGAGGGCACACCAGCCCTGACACTCACACCTCAAGGCTTTTTGGAGGTGCAGGTCTCCTGCCTTTCCCACCCCCTCATCCCAGCCCCAGCAGTTTGCCAGGCAAAGCGGTCTTTCTTAAAGGCTGCCCTCTGGGCTGCTCCCAAAGGCCTGCTTTCCGGTCTGCTCCTCGACGGGAGCCTGTGTGGGTCACCCGGCAGAAGTCAGCCAATCGCCAAGCAGGTGCCCAGGTCTGGGCTGGCAGGGCGTCACAGCTGGTAATGCCCCGTGGCCTGCAGAGCGGGGCTCCCGCTTTCCAGGCTGAGGCAGCTGCCCCTCCTGGGCCTGTTCCACAGTAGTGGAAAAGTCACAGGAGGAAGATGGTGTGAGACAGCCTGGACGGCGGACAGGCGCTCCGCGCTTCCCCTGGGGGCCTTGATGCTTGTGACCACTGCTCGGCCTCTGGCCTGGGAGTCAGGTGGCAGGCCTTTGCAGTGGCCCCAGACGGCTGCAGCCGCTAGTAGTTCTCATTTAACCCCAAACGGAAATACATGTGCAATATGTAATCACCTGACACGGCAGCATCCCCTTCTGCTGGCTTTTTACCCATTTACACACCACACACTTCCTGACGGAAGACTCCTTTTAAGGCAGTGGTTCTTAAAGTGTGGTAAATTCTTTTGTTTGTTTGTTTGCTTAAACTTTTCAGAACACTGCCTTTTATATAATAAACAAATATGGCATTATCAATGTTCCTGCTTTTGCTTGTTTTGTCTTGGGAGGCTTGGGGTTGGGTAAACAGCCTTGGGCAAGCTAGGCCAGCACCATATCACTGAGCTACGAACCCAGGGCCATATTTAAATTTGATTTTTCCAAGACGGGGTTTCTCTGTGGCCCGGCAGTCCTGGAACCCTGTCTCCTCCCGAGTGCTGGGACTAAAGGTGTGTGTTGCCACACCCGGCTCATACTTAACACTTCCGACAGGACGAGCGAGAGAGGTTGTGCTCACTCAGCTGAGCAACAACTGTACTCATGAGGAGAAACGCTGTCTCAGTTACACTCACAACACACAAAACACTGTCTTTACCTTACTCGGGCGCAGCAGTGTGTGCCTGTATTCCCACTCAGGGAGACAGAGGCAGGCGGATGGATCTTTGTGAGTTCGAGGCCAGCCTGGTCTAGTCTACAAAGCTACAAAGCAATTCCAATACAGCCAAGGCTACACAGAGAAATCCTGTTGCTATAAACCAACCACCACCACCAACAATAACAACAAACCCCAAACAAACAAAAATAACAAAAAACTTAACCAATCAATCAAACAAACAGACCCTAAAAAGAAAACAAACAAACAAAAAAACCTCAAAAACCAAAACTCAAAACAAACAAATCCAAAAACAACGCACCCAAAAACCTCATTAAAACTGGGTTTGTGTTTTTTCTTTTTAACCAGGGGTGAGCGTGAGCACAGTCCTCTCTACCACAGATTATGGAGTTTTCTGTATCTGGGGAAATCTCAGGAAACGCACATGCAGAGTACAATGGATAAGTCTCGCCCTGGAAAAACCGCTTGCGTGACCATGTGTCTCCCCTGCCAGAATTGGCTTGCCTCGCTCTGAGCCTTCCGGTCACTGCTCAGTTTTCAGAGATTATCCTGGTTAGCGCTATCATGACCTTTTGATGAAAGGATGTGCAGCCTGTTGACGTACGGCTGACACCTACCCACAGGTTTCTGGTTCTCTTGCACGAGCGTCACATTGATTCCTGGATCCCTGAGCTGTTCATTGAGTGGGGTCACATGATTATGAAAGCACAAACACTGCTGACATTGCTGAGCTCTCAACTCCTCACATAAATGGAGGCGCCAACAGTGTGCGGGCTGGCCTCCTAGCTGTGCTCCTCCTCCTCCTAGCTGTCCTCCAAGCTGTCCTCCTCCTCATAGCTGTCCTCTTCCTCCTAGCTGTCTTCCTCCTCCTAGCTGTCCTCCTCCTCTTAGCTGTCCTCTTCCTCCTAGCTGTCCTCCTCCTAGCTGTCCTCTTCCTCCTAGCTGTCCTCCTCCTCCTAGCTGTCCTCCTCCTCCTCCTAGGTGTCCTTCTCTTAGCTGTCCTCCTCCTCCTCCTCCTAGGTGTCCTTCTCCTCTTAGCTGTCCTCCTCCTCCTAGCTGTCCTCCTCCTCCGAGCTGGCTGTCGTACAGGAAAGCTACAGGAGGCCTGGGGATAGGGAGGGAGGGATGCATAGACAGGGAGAAGGAGAGGAGAAAGGATCCCATGTCTGTCAAGGGCAAGCACTCAGAGGTTTCTCCCTGATGGTTCCCACCTGCTGTTGGCGCTGTCTGCTCCTCCTACCTGAGAATCAAGCCTTTAGCACGTGAGCGTTGGGGGACATTCCAGATCTGAGCATCAAAGGCAGCTTTGATGGCTCAGTTTTGAAAAGGTGTAATAGAGGGCTGTCTGCATCCTTGCCTTGCTTGTCTGATCTGCAGTTTTGGGTAAGTGAACATGCTTCCAAATAATTGTCCCACCCACCCTTCAGATCTGAGGTCCACCTGGAAGACACTTAACAGCTGGCAGTCGCCTTGGTCTTGCTCCCTGACCTGCTCAGGCAGGGGTGTGTCTTTTACTCTAGCAAGTGCTGAGGCTTAGCGTCATCAGAACAGAAGAGCTGGCAGGATGGCTCAGCTGGTGAAGGCACATGTTGCCAAACCTGCCCACAGGTTTTGATCCCAGGAACCCATGAGAACTCACTCCTGAGGCAGAAACTCATCCAGACCACAAACTACTCTACAATAGTGTGAAAGTGGGATTGAGGTATTTCTCCTGAAAGGTCTCTCACTATGAGTTTGTTGTTTATTTGCTTGGTTGATTTCACACCCAGAAATAAGACAACTTGCATCTTATAGGGTCTGGAGAGACGGCTCAGTAGTTAAGGGCACCGGTTGCTCCTGCAGAGGACCTGGGTTAAGTCCACCCACATGGCAGCTCACAACCACCTGTAACTGCAGTTTCGAGGGCCGCTGTTAGGCCCAGCAAGAGCCTAACTTCTGGTGAGAGAGATTAAGAGAACTCGGAGACTGAATTAAACGAAAGAGGTTTATTCAAGCCATCTCATGATGGGGCTGCCCTCCAAATCATGGAGGAACAGCACCAAGAGACAAAAGCCTGGGGTTTTTAAAGGAAAAAGCGCAGGAAGCTGGTGTGTGTGTGTGTGTGTGTGTGTGTGTGTGTGTGTGTGTATGGGTGTGCAAGCTTGGCAGCTTAGGATTGGGAGAAAGAGCTATAGGGTGGTTGACATTTGAAATGATTGCTTCATCTTAGGTGCCCAAGTCCAGTGAGTCCTGCCCAGGACATCTGCACCAGTTGCCAGGCAACTCTATCTCATACAGCATTTCTGGACATTCTTTTGCAGCAGGGTGGAGACCTTTGGCATTCCTTTGCAACAGGGTGGGCCTTGTATCAATTCGCCTTTTGCCTTTCTCCTTTCTCCTTTCGTCCTTCTGCTTTCTGGAAAAGTACTGGGAGAACTTAGTTTAATATGGGGTATAGAATTCATAAAGAAACCTATAAATTTAACTTGTTCTTTCCAATGTGATGCTCTGTTCTAGCCCCCATGTTCATTGGAAACTACAATGGGGCAACACATACGTGCAGGCACACACCACACATAAAACAAAAAGAAATAAAATATTTTTAAAGGATCATGTACTTGGACTTTAAATTTTATTTTACATGTATATGCATGCGCACACGTGTGTGTGTGTGCGTGTGTGATAGCCCACATGTGGTGGTCACTTGCTGTATCAGAAGAGAACTTGTCAGTTCTGTCCTCCTGCCATGGTTCCAGGGATTACAGGCAGGAGGGCAGGCTTGGTAGTGTTAGGTCCAAAGGAAATTACATTTCCATAGATTCCGGCAGTGAAACAAAGGCAGCATTCTCAGGAACTTGT
The DNA here is from genome assembly GCF_030254825.1 of Meriones unguiculatus. Classification (NCBI taxonomy): domain Eukaryota; kingdom Metazoa; phylum Chordata; class Mammalia; order Rodentia; family Muridae; genus Meriones; species Meriones unguiculatus. Next base: position 5,436,628 of record NC_083350.1, on the reverse strand, counting down.
GAAGCGGGTTCCCCTCTACCGAAGGAGCCATTTCCCTTATCACTGGCAGAGGGGACAATAGAAATCTGTGGCTTTTACTAGAATATCAAAGCTCATGCTGGCCTCCAGGCTCCCTCAGTCTCACAAGTACCCACTCCATGTTTCTGAGTCAGTCCATGCTGGCATCCTGACTCCTCTTAGCTCTTCTTGCCTTCTTCCAGACCCTAAACTGCTGGAGCCCGCCAGCAGAGAAGAACAATACCTGAGTGGGGAGTGAGGATTTAAAATAATTAAAACAAATCACACTATACATGGGATGGCTTGAGAGGTCTGTGAATATGACTGAAGCAGCATGGGTTTATTCCAGGGTTCATTTTTTATTGGTAAGGCAAAAACAAGTCACATCAATACAAAAAGAAAAAGTTCATGGAAATCCCAACTTCTTTTCAAAAACTACCTCCCTATATTGGATATAGTCCTTTTCTAAAACTAATTAGATAAAGCAATTATGGTCCAAGGTCACACAGACAAGCTTTTAAGGAAATTGGAACAAACTCTTAAGGAATTTGGCAATACCTCCTTCCCTCTCTGTCAAGGTGAAGACCATGGTGAAAGCACTCTTTCCGCTGAGATGCTGAGATCGAAATATCAAAGCAAGCTAGCAGACCAGTGGCTCCCAAGACTAAACTTCCTCTAGCTCAGAAGCATCCCTCCCCAGGGCTCCCATTCTCCTTTCAACTCTGCCATCTCCACCATGCACAGGCCTTTGTCTTCTCTTGCCCTCTCTGTCTTCAGTTCTCTCTACCCACTGCCCCTGGCTGCCTCTGCCTGCAGCTGCTTCTCTCCTGGCTAGGCCTGCTGCGCTGCTGTATTCAGTCTCTGACCTTCTGCTCTGTACTACTCTGAATGTCTCTGGCTGTTCTCTTCTTCTACAACAGATCTATAATAAAACCCTTCACATTTGGCCAGGTGGTGACGGTGGACACTTTATCCCAGCACTCAGGAGGCAGAGGAAGGCAGAACTCTGAATTTGAGGCCAGCCTGGTCTACAGACACAGTTTCAGGACAGCCAGGACTTACAAAGAAAGTAAAAAAAAAATTTTTTTTCCTTCAACTGCTCCCTAGGAAGGTCATGTTAGCAAGTGACGTTACAGCTGAGCCATCTTGCCACTCTTCTGTAGCATTTCTAAGGAAGCTCAGCCTCAGAAATCTGTTAGAGAGTAGAAGACACACCCTTTTGAAAAGCACAGGGAGCAGGACCAGTGTCAATGTAAATAAGTGTTTTGTTTTTGTAACAGCATTGCTTGGTTCTTGAATGTGAATGTTTGCATGACAACGTTGCATCAAAATGTTGGGCACTGTCATAAGGTTCTAGCTCATGCAGACTTCTAGAACATCCAGGTCATCACATGTAATATCACAGCTCCTAAACAGCTCAGGGCTCCTTCAGGCACCTTGGCCCTTCCTCTTGCTGCATGTCTCTGCTTGCATTGCTGAGGACCCGGTGTTTCCATCTGACCCTTAGGCTGTGCTGGCAGGATCTCAGAGTCCCCTGTTTTCTCCTGTTTGACCCTGAGTGGCCGTCTGTGGGTACTCTGTCCAGGTCATTGGAGAAGACCTGAATACTCTGCTAGGCACAGCTCCCCCTTTTGAAAGCAGGTTTGCCTTTGTTGAGATCAGCTTTGAGAGAACATACAGGAATACAGGTTTCCTTCAGGCCCTTCCAACATTCTGAGCCTTCCTGTGGTGCCATTTTCTTCTCTTTAATCACTGCTCCTTTCATCCTGTCCAGTGTCCTGACATTTCTTTGAAGACTGAGAGATGAAACCAGAGTGAACAGTGTAATAAGAGGTTGCATAATTTGGGAAAGCTAAACCATTTTTAAAATTGGCGCTTTTGATCAGTGTTCGTGCTTATTGTAAACATGCCTTCTGCCGAACTGTGAGCTTGGCTAGTTCTCTCTTGCAACATTTGCTGGATTCGTTGGTAGTGTAATTCTTCTCCAAGTCTTAGTTCTTCCAGACACAAAGAAACAACCCAGCCCTCTCCTACTCACCAGGTGACTGCATAGGTACCAAGAGGTGGACTTCTCCTGGTGGCTGTCGGTGGGAGAAGTGGACAGTGTCCTAGGAACAGCTCTCCTTCCTGCAGTCACCCTGTGGTTCTCCATAGGCTCATATCTGTGCATGCCCAGCCTAGGAACCATCTGGAAGGATTAGGAGGTGTGCCTTGTTGGAGGAGGTGTGCCTTAGGAGGAGGAGGTGTGTCCTTGTTGGAGGTGTGTCCTTGCTGGAGTAGGTATGTCCTTGCTGGAGGAGGTGTGTCCTTGTTGGAGGTGTGTCCTTGCTGGAGGAGGTGTGTCCTTGTTGGAGGTGTGTCCTTGCTGGAGGAGGTATGTCCTTGTTGGAGGAGTTATGTCACTGGAGGTGGGCTTTGGGGTTTCAAAAGCCCAAGCCAGACCCACTGTCTCTCTTTCTCTACCTTCTGCCTGTGGATCAAGACATCTTCAGCTACTGCTCCAGCACCAGGACTGCACTGCTTCCTGCGGTGGTGACAATACACTAATCTTTTGAGTGTATAAGGCAGCAGCAAGGAAATGCTTTCTTAAATGTTTGCCTTGCTCATGGTGACTCTTGCAACTATGGCACGCCTCTGACCCCGCATCCTGCAGGTTCCCCGGCCTCCAGAGTCTCCTTTCTGGGGTTGTCTTGTGCTGAGAGGTCCATCCTTAGCTCCAAGCTCCAGGAAGGCCAGCAAGGGAGCACTAAGATGGAGCCTATGAAGGTCTGCACTTTGTGAATGCTCATTTGCAGAACATGAAGGCTTGCTTCCTCTGAGGGTTTTGTCCAAAAGGCTTTTCCTTTCTTTCTTTCTTTCTTTCTTTCTTTCTTTCTTTCTTTCTTTCTTTCTTTCTTTCTTTCTTTCTTTCTTTTTTTACAGCAATAGTTGAGATGAAAGAGAGAGAGAGCAAAAATCAATGTTTCAGCTTGCACTTGAAGAATGGACTCAACAAGCCCATGTTTCCTTGTCCTGGTGGCAGAATAGACATGAACTTTGCCACTTCACCGGGGGCTACAGTAGCAGGAAGCTGTGTCCCAGAACTTGATGCTGTCACAGCAAACTGTGCCTATGAGCTCAGGCAGCGACGACACTGCAATGCTGGGTGTGGAGGCTCATGCCCCTAATCCCATCATTTTGGGGAGTGAAGCAGGAGGAATTAAGGGCAGGCTGTACTACATAGTGAGTTATAGGGTAGCCTGGCTGTAGAGTGAGGCTGTCAATAAAACAAAGCAAAACAAGGTGTAATAGAAGACTTGTAGCTCCCCAAACCTCCAGTTTCTGTCATAAACAATGGTTAAACCAAAAACCTTTATTATCTATGGGCTCTCACTCACAGTCCTACTTGTGTGTGCACCACACACACACACCCCCCCCCACACACACTCCTCACTGGTTATTTGAAACAATACTAGGTCAAACTGTATCCGCAGTAAACAGACGTAGGGCCCTAACCTGCCTCTGACCCTCCTCTCCCCTCACCAGGCTCACAGTGCTCCTCCCAGGGCAGAAGAGGGCAGGAGGACCCATTGGAGACATCCCTGGGGGCTCAGGCTTGCTTAGGGTACTGTCTAGGGTACTTGCTTAGGGTACTCACACACACACACTGTTGGTGTGAAGCTGAGCTCATGGCTGCCTGGAATGCAGGCTTAGGTGAGAGCCAGCACGTGCGCAGAGAAGAACCTCCCAGAGCAGTCCAGCCTGATGGCCAGGTGGCATGTGTACTCAGAGGGCGCAGGGACAGGATTCCGCAGCCCTGTTTCTTGGTGCCTGAGGGCGCTGCGGCCCCCGTGGGGTCCCGGTGGGTGTGAGGGAGGCTTCTATGCTGCTCGATAGTATGAGTGTCCATGCCTGCTGGCAAACCACGGGACACAAGAGGAGGCGCCCAGCAAACTGGTGGAGACTCAGACTGGGCCGCAAACAGGGCAGTGGCTGCTTTCCCCCATTCTGCAGGAAGTCCCCTCAGGTGCTCAAAGGCCTGGCACTTCCCCAGAGTGACAGTGGGATGATTATCTATCCCAGAGTTCACATCAGCTCCCCATTGGTCGAAAAGCTGTATACTCTCATTTTCTTCTGATGACAGTGTCCTTTGCTTTCCAGAAGTTTTTCAGTTTCATGAGGTCCCATTTATTGATTGTTGCTCTTAGAGCCTGTGCTGTTGTTGTTCTCTTCAGGAAGTTGTCTCCTGTGTCAATGAGGTCAAGGCTCTAATGCACTTTCTCTTTGAACAGATTTAGTGTGTCTGGTTTTATGTTGAGGTCTTTGATCCACTTGGACTTTAGTTTTGTGCAGGGTGATAAGTATGGATCTATTTGCATTTTTCTACATGTAGACATCCAGTTAGACCAGCACCATTTGTTGAAGATGCTGTCTTTTTTCTATTATACGGTTTTGACATCTTTGTAAAAAATCAGGTGTCCATAAGTGTGTGGGTTTATTTCTGGGTCCTCTGTTCGGTTCCATTGATCCACCAGCCTGTTTCTATGCCAGTACCATGCAGTTTTTATAACTGTTGCTCTATAGTACAGCTTAAGATCAGGGATGGAGATACCTCTAGAAGATCTTTTATTGTAGAGGATTGTTTTAGCGATTCTGGGTTTCTTGTTATTCCATATGAAGTTGAGAATTTTTCTTTCAAGGTCTGTAAAGAATTGTGTTGGTAATTTGATGGGAATTGCATTGAATCTGTAGGTGGCTTTTGGTAAAATGGCCATTTTTATTATGTTAATCCTGCCAAGCATGGGAGATCTTTCCATCCTCTGATAACTTCTTCTATTTCTTTCTTCAGAGACTTGAAGTTTTTTTTTAATACAAGTCATTTGACTTGCTTGGTTAGAGTTACACCAAGGTACTTTATTTTCTTTGTGGATATTGTGAAGGGTGTTGTTTCCCTAATTTCTTTCTCAGCCCATTTGTCTTTTGTATACAGGAGGGCTAAATCTGACAGAAGGCTAATATCCAGAATATATAAAGAACTCAGAAATTAAACAGCAATGAATCAAGTAATCTATTTTAAAAAATGGGGAACAGAGCTAAACAGATAATTCTCAATAGAGGAATAGTGAATGGCAGAGAAACATTTAAAGAAATGCTCAACCCCTTTAGCCATCAGGGAAATGCAAATCAAAAGGACCTTGAGATTTTACCAGAATGGCTAAGATCAAAAGCTCAAGTGACAACACATGCTGGAGAGGATGTGGAGAAAGGGGAACCCTCCTCCATTGCTGGTGGGAATGTAAACTTGTACAACCACTTTGGAAATCAATCTGGTGCTCTCTCAGACAATTAAGAATAGTGCTTCCTCAAGATCCAGCAATACCACTTCTAGGCATATATCCAAAATATACTTAAGTACACAACAAGGACATTTGCTCAACCATGTTTGTAGCAGCTTTATTTGTAGTAGCCAGAAACTAGAAACAGCCCAGATGTCCCTCAGTTGAGGAATGGATACAGAAATTGTGGTGCCTTTACATAATGGAATACTACTCAGCAACTAAAACAAAGAAATCATGAAATTTGCAGGCAAATGGTGAGAACTAGAAAAGATCATCCTGAGTGAGGTATACCAGAAGCAGAAAGACAAATAGGGTATATACCCACTTATAAGTGGATATTAGACGTATAACATAGGATAAACATACTAAAATCTCTACACCTAAAGAAAGCTAAGCAAGAAGGAGGACCCTGGATAAGATGATCAATCCTCACTCAGAAAGGCAAATGGAATAGACATCAGAATAGGGAGAAAACAGGGAACAGGACAGGAGCCTCTGAAAGACTCTACCCAGCAGGGTATTAAAGCAAATGCTGAGACTCATAGCCAAACCTTGGGCAGAGTACAGGGAATCTTATGAAAGAAGGCGGCAACAGAAAGACCTGGAGGGGACAGGATCTCCACAAGGAGAGCAACAGAACCAAAAATCTGAGCCTAGGGGTCTTTTCTGAGACTGGTACTCCAACCAAGGACCATGCATGGAGATAACCTAGAACCCCTGCATAGATGTAATTCATGGCAGCTCAGTATCCAAGCAGGTACCCTAGTAAGGGGAACAAGGACTGTCTCTGACATGAATTCAGTGGCTGGTTCTTTGATAACCCCCTTCCCCTGATGGGGGGAGCAGCCTTGCCAGGCCACAGAGGAGGACAATGCAGCCAGTCCTGATGAGACCTGATAAGCTAGGGTCAGATGGAACAGGAGGAGGACCACCCCTATCAGTGGGCTGGGGAAGGGTCATGGGAGGAGAAGAGGGAGAGAGGGCGGGATTGGGAGGGGATGGGGGCTACAGCTCTGATACAAAGTGAATACACTGTAATAAATAAATTTCAAAAGTGAAAATAAATAAAATTAATTTAAAAAACACAATAAAGGAATGATGCTAACAACTACAACCCCCCCCAGAACAACAAAAAAGCTGTATAAGAAAGCGCTTGCTGCTGTGCAATGAATGTAGATCTTCACTTGATGCTGGTCTCCAGAGTCTGTTTCCCTGCTTCTTGACTCTGTCTCCCTCACCCTCTTTTGGATCTAGGTTCCAGCAGCTGCTTGCTTTGCAAGCTCAGGAGCTGGGCGTGATAAACAGGCTACTGTAGGACTTTGCGAAGTTCTGCCTACCTGGCTCTTTTTTTCTTTTCTTTTCTTTTCTTTTCTTTTCTTTTCTTTTCTTTTCTTTTCTTTTCTTTTCTTTCCTTTCCTTTTCTTTTCTTTTCTTTTCTCCTCCTCTCCCTCTCCTCTCCCCTCCTCTCCTCCCCTTCTCTTCCCCCTCCCCTCTTTCTTTCTTTCTTTCTTTCTTTCTTTCTTTCTTTCTTTCTTTCTTTCTTTCTTTCTTTCTCTCTTTCTTTCTTTCTCTCTTTCTCTCTTTCTCTCTTTCTCTCTTTCTCTCTTTCTCTCTCTTTCTCTCTCTCTTTCTCTCTCTCTTTCTCTCTCTCTTTCTCTCTCTCTTTCTCTCTCTCTTTCTTTCTTTCTTTCTTTCTTTCTTTCTTTCTTTCTTTCTTTCTTTCTTTCTTTCTTGTGTTCTACCAAGCTCTTGGTATCTTCTAATGGAATCACCTGTTCCTGAGAATATTAGGACATCGTCTCACATTGCTTGAGGGCTGAGCGTGGGCTAGGCATGTGAGTATGTCACAGACATCCTCCATTGTGAATCACAGTTTTGTGCAGGGGAGATTATTGACACACATAGGCCTGCAGGGGCATGAGCATTTGTGCCTCTTTGCTTGAAGTCACTAAGTGTAGAGACAGTTGTCCTTACTTACTCTGCCTTGTAGCTTTCTGAGGCTGAGGTACTATTTCTGAGATGGTTCAGGTTTATGAGGCTCTTAAAGATGCAACACAGCTACCTCATGGCTTAGATTACCATAATTAGCCTTCTTTCAAAGATGGAGGAGGCGAGGAAGTGAATGTTTACAGGGACACAGCCCTGTCCAAGACTCTGATGTCAAGGACTTATTCTCATGGGATTGCCAAAGCCTTCCTCTGGTCCAGGCAAACAATTGATCACTGTGTCCAAAAACTAGCAACCACAGCTTCCCTCTCCCACATGACTGCCACCTGAGACTGCCTTGTTTGAGGCCTCTGCTATGGGATTAGCTAGACCTCCTTGTTGGGATGTAAAGAGCAAACGCACCTCCATTGCTGAGCTTCTGGGTTGCTGCCGGTGGTCATAATGTGTCTCTTCCTGTGTGCACCTGTTCCCAGCTTCTCTGTAGATGTGTTTGTCCTTTCTTTGTTCCCTAAACCATCCAGCTCACAGTGAAAGGTGGTGATTCTGCCCAGTGCTCTCCTTCAATCCTAGAATTTCCCAGGAAAAAAACCCAGAGTTTGGAAAACTGTACCGATTGGGAACAAGCGTCTTGGTTCTGGGTCCTGAGCCAGAGCACCTGGGTTTCTGGCACTCCTCCATGCTCTTCTGAGGCACTGTCCGTGCAGCATCTCTGAACCACCTCCATCCTCAGCATCCCGTGGCCCCGCTAGTGCAGAGGACCAAGGAGGATGGCGCACAAACAGGTAGCTCTCCCAGCTCCCAGGATCGTGCTGAGGGTGCAGACCACAGCGCAGAGCCAGAGCTCAGAGCATAGAGCCAACCCAGGGACACCAGGGCTTTAGACAGAATCTGCCTGGGTAGCAGGGAGCATAGAACCAGGGGAGCATCGGGGGAAAGGCCAGGTCTTCTTGGTGGCAAGCGAAGCTTCATCACTAGCAGAATATGGAAGGCCATGTAGACTGACCATCCAGGCTGTAACAGCTGAAGGGGCCGCAGGAGGCCGGTGGAGACCTGACTCTGGATTCTGCAGCCATGGCTTCACAGAGCCCCAGGCAGGAACTGAGCAGCCAGGAGCTGATGTTGCCTAACCAGGGAGGGGCCATCTTGGGAAGAAACACCAACCTTCCTCCTCAATTCTTCAGTGAGGAGTGTTACAAATGTTTAAGACGAGAGGCTGAGGCCAAGGCATGCAGGAGAAGGGCAATGGGGCAAAGCTATTCATGAAGTTGAACTCTTCCCTGCCCCATAAGAGCGACATGCCTCAGCTCACCTTTGACGCCTCAGGAACCCCATGAGACGGAGCACTTTACAAAAGCATCATATTCCCTAAGCTGCTTGGAGCCTGGAGACAACCACAATGTTCTTTTTTCACAATAGTGCAATTTATGCAGCCTCTTGAAGGCAACTTGCCAAATTTAATTCCTTAATAGTGGCAATGGTGACGTACTTTATGAGTGCAGAACTTGAATGTTTGAGGACATTAACACAAGATGCTTAAGAGAGAGCACATCCCAGGCTGGGCAAACTCACCAGCTTTTCTTCTTTTTCTTCCTCCCAGGGGAGAATTTCTCACTGCAAGGCTGGAACCCTGGGGGCGGATAATAACAATGAGCATGATGTAGAGTGAATTATGTGTGAGCAGTAAGGAAGCATGGCAAGACCTGCTGGGGAGAAGCCGAGAGGGCGAACGGGTGGGCCTTGGCCAGGAAGTGTGCAGGAGACGTGGGCGAGGAGGCTGTGGGCTGGCCTGCTGTGAGGGGAGGGCTGGAGACTGCAGAAAGGACAGTGCAGAAGCTCACAGGGTTCCTCCAGGGTCTGGGCTTTGAGGACGTGCCAGGAAGGAGAGTTCAGGGCTCTGTGGAGAGCAGAGCTGAGGGCGCTGGGAGGACAGCATGGGGCTCTGACGGGGTCCCGGCACAACTTGTGAATGGCAGCTCTAGACAGAGTCTACGGACTGGCCAGTGGTGTCCAGGCAGAAGTTCCAGAACCTCTCCAAGCTTTCCCGCCACCAGAACTGAGATGGGGCCGCCACTCCCGCAGTCATGGACTCCCTCCCGGCGGAGGAGAAGCAAGCCAAGTCTTCAACAAGCCGAGCGCTGCAGGCTGTCCACACCCAAGCATGGCATCCAGAGAGGGCGCTAGGCTGTGCACTCCGGGGTGGCTGGCAGAGGGACCATGCCGGAATGAAAGCAGGGGCGTTCTGGCCTCTCTCAGCTCTCAGTGTCCCAGGGAAACTTATTTTGAACTGTTCCACTTAGTAAGATTATGGGCCAAAGCCTTGGAAAACAAATTCTAGGCTATAAAAATCGAGGTTATTTTTGCTCTGGTCATCAGCGTAGAACCGTCCTGTGTGGAAAATCAGGAACTCTGCCCCACATCTGAGAGCACCCAGCTTGGGGCGCCCTACCTGTCTCCCCTGAGAAGCTGTGTGAGTGAGCCGGCAGAGGCTGCTATGCATGCTGTGCCCACAGCGCACTGAAGCCGGGTCTGAGCCGGTGCCTGCTCTCTGGATGGCAGCCCGTGGCAGGTGCCGCTTGCCCAGCTCGCACATATATGTCTAGCTGCACTGTGATTTTCCTCGGCCAGTGCTTGTAAAGGTTGTTTTCTCTTCCTTTTAGAGAGGACTTGTCTGTTTATGTGTGGTACATGAGCGCCTGGGTGTATGTGTGTGAACCACATGTGTGCGAAGTTCCCAGAGGCCAGAGGGGAGCATGAGGCCTGCAGGACGGAAGTCACAGGCAGCTGTGAGCATGACTGGCTGGGTGCTCAGGACTGAGCCTGGGTCTTCGCAAGAGCAGCCAGTGCTCAGACAGCAGAGCCACTCTCAAACCCCCATTGTGCGGTTTTATCCTCTTCTCTCTCTCTCTCTCTCTCTCTCTCTCTCTCTCTCTCTCTCTCTCAGGAAAACTGGGTATCACAGGTGAGGGAGGCTTGGGGCCAGCAAGATTACTCCATGGGTAAAAGTGCTAGCCACCATCCCTAATGACCTGAGTTCAGTCCCCGGGACCCATATTGTGCAAGGAGAAAGCGGACTCCCACGAGCTGTGCCCTCCACACACACACTCGCTGTGGCATACATATGCCATGCACAGACCATGTTACGCACGAACCCATGCCACGTCCTTCAGAACGAATAAGTAAATGCAGATTTGAATCAGAGATGAATAGGGCTGTGTCTTAAATATAAGCTGAGTATAAGCAGACACAGGTGACATGGCTTTAGGGTCCCTTCTCCCTCCTCAGAAACGGAGCAAGCTTGTGGTTAGCCGTTGCGTTACAAAGGGTTTCTGAAGCCTTGTTCTCAGGTGGTTAAGGTTCAGGCGGAAGGTGCTGGCCTGAAGAGAGCCGAGTGTGGTCTTTCTGATGGTCATTCACTCAGGCCATCGCTGGAGGCTTTGCTGCTTGATTTGGGGTTTTCGGCCTGAGGACCCTGGAGACAGGGTCTCCACTCTGAACGGTGATGACAGCTGTGGCCACAGTCTGACCTATATCCTTTCTGTACTCTGGAGAGGTGTGAACCCACACATCCTCTCACATTCAGCCTGAGCTGTGCGAGCAGCTTGTTGGACGTGCGCTTGAGCACATCTGTGTCCTGGCTCTACCATTTGTTCTTGGATCCATCTTCAGGCTGTGTTCTCAAACCTTCCCAGGCCATAAGCGCCCTACCAGGGGCCCAATGGGGATGGGGGGACCATGGAGGACAGGAAGTGCCAGATGGTGACCTCAAACCTCCCCAGGGCTATAAGCACCCTACCAGGGTCCAAATGGCGAGGTGTGTGTGGGGGGGAGTAGGAGGGGGAGGAAGGACCATGGAGGATAGGAAGTACCAGGTGGTGACTTGGAAAGTTTGTGTGGGGAGGGGGCATGGAGAAGCTTCCACTCCAGGTCAGGGGTGTGCTGATTTTTCAGGTCGTTGGCAAACACCTCAGAAGGCAGCTGCTCCCTCTGCTGCTCCTCAGGGTCCAGATGGGACCGTATAAACCCTACTGTGGATTTTCCTTGGAACACGTAGGTCTGGGATCCCTAATGAAGCTGTCAGCACAGCCGACTCCTCCCTGCTGGAAGGACCTTGGGATGGGAAGGTGGACGATGGAGCCAGGAAGTCTGGGCGCCTGCTCCGGGAGAGTGGCTGCAGTACAGCAGCCTTGGAGAGAGGGGCTCTTGCCCCTTTACCCACTGGTGGGTCATGTGCCCACCATCTACTCTTCATCTCTCTGCACCCAGCTGTCTGTTGTAGCTGCCTAGACGTCACCTACCTCATCTAGCCACCTCTGTGATTTCCGTGGTAGCCGTTCCCTGGGAAAAGTCTTGTGATGGAATTACTTTATTTTCAGATACAAAATGAGAGGTCACTGTTCTTTTTCAATTGATTACTAGTGTATAGGGGCCCACGTTTCATCGTGTGTGGGTGTGTGTGCGTGCATGAGTGTGCGTGACAACTTTCCAGAGACAGTCCTGGGGCTCAAACTCAGTTAATCAGGCATGGATGGCAAACACTTTTGCCTGCTGAGCCACCTCATCATCCAGGACATAAAACTGTTTTTGAGACAAAGCAATGCAAGACATGCTTAAGGCTCCAGAGGTGTCCAACTCTTTGCCACGGTGACACGACTGCATGTTCTACACGTGTGTTCCGCATCATTCGCGGTGATCCTGGCAAGCATGAGGCTGTGGCAGGTAAAACATGTCTGGGCGGAGTCTAACAGTTTCCCATAAACTGGAATGGTCATCTCAGCGGGTGCAGGGTCTTCAGCGGGACGGGTCATCTCAGCGGGTGCAGGGTCTTCAGCGGGACGGGTCATCTCAGCGGGTGCAGGGTCTTCAGCGGGACGGGGCATCTCAGCGGGTGCAGGGTCTTCAGCGGGACGGGGCATCTCAGCGGGTGCAGGGTCTTCAGCGGGACGGGCGCAGTCAGCCTGCAGCTGGCTGGCAAAGCCTCCGGGCTGGGCCGGTAAGCCGCAGTGGAGGGCAGGTAGCGAGGAGAGGATCCCTGAGCACGTCATGTTTCACCCTTAGACTTTCACTCCCTGGCCTTGGTGGCAGGACAAAGCTGAGTCTCCTAGGCTCCTGACAGTGGTTATTTTGAAACTTTAGCTGAGTTTCGGTTAAATCACGGAAACACACAGGTCTCTCAGAAACACAGTCTTGCTCCCTGCTGGCCCAGAGAGCATAATCTAAAAGGGTTTAGAGTGGTTTGCAGAAGAGAAAATGCTATGGCTAAGATGAAGCAGTGTGGCAGCCCCTAAGCAGACAGACAATTCTCATAGAAGGGGGAAAATCAGGATAGCGTTTGCATTGCTGGGGGCAGTGTTGATTCTATTGCTTTTCACTAAAGTGTGTGTGTGTGTAAGACAGCATGTATATGAATGTGGGTGTGGTATTTGACAGTGCATGTATGACTACATTTTAGTGTCAATGTTTATGCATATTTGAATGTGTGATCATATGTGAAAGTGAGGTCATATGTGTGCGTGTGTGGTGTGTGTGAGTGAGTGTTCTACCAGCCAGTGCCAGCTTGATGTTTGGTGGACAGAGGAAGAGGCCACAGGCATGTAGGGGAGCTCACAGCGACTGAGCCAGCCTGGCACCCAGGAGTATTCTCTAAAGGGACCTCCAGCAGCAGGAAGGATGTAGAAAACACCTGACTGGCTCCAGGTAGACGTGAGTGACACCGTTAAGGTCTTGGCCTCTTTCTGATGCTTCCTGGTCCTGCAGAGGAAGCTCTACAGCTAACCTGAAAGACACCCCACCCTGTTGGCACTAAAATTCCTGCTTGCTCTTCTAACCCTTCGGGGGAAATCTATTCATCCCTCGATGCTGTGGAGGTGAAAGGCTTTCGTCACGAGCCCCTGCCCTCCCCTGCCGAAGGGGTCCCTAAAGCTAGGAAGGTTATAAAGGGAAGAGAGGAGCACCAACAGAGGGGTCTGGGCAGTCCTGGGAGAGTCACTGGGTTTCACGTTTGGAGCAAATGCACCTAATCCTTCCTTGGCCAACTAAGATGGGATCCAACAAGTCAATTAGCAACTGTGAATTGTGTCTCAGTGGCTGAGATGGCAGGGAAGTTGTCAGTCAGTGGGAGGAAAATGAGACGTTGATCCACAGCTGGCCGAGGGAGACACTGAAGTGCTTCTTGGGCAATAATGAGGTCCACAGCTAACGGGACTCAGCCGGAAGGGCAGCTTCTGCTTCTGAAGCATGGCGGCTTCTGCATGGAAATCTGACAGACGGCTGGTTTCATATCTGTGTGCCGCCGTCCTATTGGCTCCTGCCTCTTTGTAGAGAAATCATATGCCAAGTCATTATTAATTGCGCAGTGTCAAGCTGAGAGGGAATATTGATCTGGAGAAAGCTCTTTTCTCAATTGCTACCAGCTTTTGAAACTGAAATTGACATTAAGTCTTTGAATGCCTTGCAAGACATAAATGGGAATCAATAAAAGAAGATTTATTGAGGATTAAACAAAGAAATTAGTTGGAAAAAGAAAACTGAAAGTATAAACGGACAGTGACAGAGCAGGCAAGTGCACACCCATGACTGCATCGTGCCCCCTCCTGAGAGATGGTCTGCCTTGCTAGTCACAGGTGCTCTTGTCATGGGTGGAGACTCTGATCTGAGGCCTCTCAGTCAGTTGTGGTAACTCAAGTCAGGCCCTGGTAACTCATGGTAACTCATGTCAAGGACCCCTGTCCCCAATCTCAAGGGCCAAAGGGCCCATAAAGTCTGTTAGGGCTAAGTGCCTTAGGTTTCCATTGCTGTGATCAAACACTGACCAAAACAAACGTGGGGAGAAACGGGTTTGTTTCTAAATGAAGGAAGCCAGGGCAGGAACTCAGGCAGGAACCTGGTGCAGGAGCTGAAGCCAAGGCCACTGAGGGTGCTGCTTACTGGCTTGCTTCCCAGGTCTTGCTCAGCCTGCTTTCTTATATAGCTCAGGAGCACCTATGGAGACGTCACTGTCACAGTGGGATGGCCTTTCCGTAGCGACAGTTAATTAGGAAAATTCCCCCATGTACCTGCCTATAACAATTTAATGGAGGTATTTTCTCAATTGATGTCCCTTTTTCTCACATACCTCAACCTGCGTCAAACTGACAAGGACTCACCAACAATTGACCCCTTGTCAACCTGACACACAAACACAGCAGTAGCGAACGGTAAACTTTCTTTCTTATTTGTCCCCAAGACATCATATTAACATTATCATATAAAGCATTGTATAATTTTAAAAGTCCTACAGTCTTTAAAATGTACAACATTTTACAAGTCCAAGTTCTCTTTCAAGGCCCAAGGTCTCTTTAAAAGTCTCTCAACTGTAGGAACCTGTAAATAAAAACTAAGCTCCATACTTCCTTATTCCCAGGAGGAAGGATCTGGCACAGTTACAGACTGAGCAAAGCAAAACCAAACTCTAACAGTGCGCCGACACGCCACCTCTGCTTCCTGTTCTGCATGACGCGAGGATGAAGAAGCACAACTGCCTGCTGCCGCCGCCAGCACGTCACCTCTACCACATGGACTGGGCCCTCCAACTGGGAGCCAAATACCCCGGGCTTCCTTGAGCTGCTCCAATCAGACACAACAGAGCAGTGACCAATGTGCACGCTCTGTCTTAGCCTCCTGGGCTGATTTAAAGGTGGCCACACAGTTAGGAGCTTAAAGCCACATAAGTGACTCCTACCATTCTGGAGGCCAGAGGTCCAGAGTCAGAGTCCCTGGGCCAGGGGCATGGGGTCACAGGGTTGGCTTCGTTTTGAGGTAGCAAGGTCAACCTTTCCCCCTGCCTTTCCAGCTTCCGGAAGCTGAGAGTGTTTTTAAGATCGTGGTCTTGTCACTTCAAACGGACACAGTAGCAAACTGCCTTCACATACTTGTTCTACACCGACAGACCAGCGCAGCTTTACCTTGTACAGGGAGGGTGGTTTTGCTGTCGACATTGATCAGTGCAGAGCACCGGCCTGTCAGAGTTCAGGAACGAACAACTGTGAGGGCCTCAGCCCTGGATGGGAACATCTACATCACTCCCTTCTCACATGGCTCAGAGAACACTGAGGAAGAGGGAATTAGAGAGACCAAGAGCCTGAGGTTGGCCAGAATAGCCATAAGAGGGTCACTGTACTCATGAAGTCACCGTGGTTCTGCTTGTCCAAACAAGACCCATGGAAGATCAAGCCAGCCAACACTCTAGCACAGATGAGTAACGCTCACGACACACCAGCCCTGGAGAGAAGCTTTGGCAGCTGAAGGCTGCTGGAGTCGCAAAGTCTGGTTTCTTCAGGGAAGTGGCGTCTTCTGTGACCCGTGCACACACAGGCAGCCCTGATTGCACTCAGTGGGCTGTGAACAGAGAACATGAGGCTGGGAAGGGGACATGGCGAGGGGTCTGAGAGGAGAGTGTGGGGTTGATTTGATAAAAACACATTGTCTCCCTGAATGAAAGCTCAGAGAATGAATAATATCTATTTAAGAAATGGCCTCCAGTCCCTGGCTCAGACGTAACCCATAGATTCAGTCTCCAAGTGGGTTTCCTAGTAATGGGAACAGTTGCTGTCTCTGACATGAACTCAATGGATAGCTCTTTGATTACCTCTCCCTGAGGGAGGAGCAGCCTTACCAGGCCACAGAGGGAGACAATGCAGCCAGTCCTGATGAGACCTGATAGGATCAGAGGGAAGGGGAGGAGGGCCTCCCCTATCAGTGGACTGGGGGAGGGGCATGTGTAGAGAAGGGTGGGGTGGGGTTGGGAGGGAATGAGGGAGGGGCTACAGCTACCATACAAAGTGAATGAATTGTGATAAATGATAATAATAAAAAATTTTGAAAAAAGAAATGACCTCCATTGGCTTCTCAGCCCACAGGAATAAAGGGACAAAGACGTCTTCCATGACCTAAAGGCCTTCGTGCTCCTCTTCCTTTTTCCTTCTGCTTTTCCTCTCCCTAGGCTGGCTTTGGTCACACTGCCACCTCCTTGCTGTTTCCTGAGTTTGCCAGACAAGCTCTCTCCTCAAGTCCTCTGCCGGCAGACCTCCTTGGGTCTCCTTGCACCTTCTTCTTCCTCGTGCCATCTTCTTCAGTGTGTTGGGATGCAGTGTGGCTGTGCAGCTCTGACTGCTTCAGTCCTTGCGTCTCCCCCTCACTCTCTACCCCCTTCTCTGATTTATTTTTCCCCAGCGTTTATTGGTATTTTTATTGTCTCTTTTCCCACTCAGAAAGGAGTCTCATCCATGCAGGAATTCATGTTTGCTTTGGTCGTGGATGGATATCCAGCTGTAGACCAGGCCTGCTTATTATGGACAATAAATATTTATGGAACACATAAAAAAAGAATTCACAGTCACATCTGCAAGGCGCCTTTTGCCGTATAAGTCTGCACTCACAGGGTAGGACGCAGGCATCAGGGCCACACGCCTTAGTCTGAAAGAGTGCACGCAGGTGCAGGCTGGGCAGGCTTACCTCCTGGCACACCAGCTGTGCGGAGTGCAGGGGGGCTGCTGGTTCTGGGAGAGGGTTGCAGGGCTGAAGAGAGTGCCGAGCCCTTCTGTGAAGGCTGAGGCTGCCTCCTCCTCTCCTGTCAGCGGCTCCCAGAGTCAGGGAAAGTAAAGACTGTGACTGTCACCTGAGAGCAAGGCAAAGAGGCCCCTCTGCCCTACCGACCACTCCTGAGTCTGACCCAGAGGCCCAAAGTTGAGACCTGTGTCAGTTACTGTTGTCCTCTAAGCCCGAGGTGATGAGGCTTCACGGACTCAGATGGAAAGTTTCCACCATGATTCTTTCCCCCTTTAACCCCAAGTCACAGTGTTCTGAGAAATTTTGTTCTCCTGTGAAGTAAATGTTCCCCAACACGAACCTGAGGGTGTTTTCAGCTTCACAGCTGCAGATATTAAAACATAGACTCACAGATTACAAATCACTGCAAGCCTTGACAGGGGCTGGGAGGAAGGTGGAAAGGAAAGACTTTTTAAACGTGCATCAAGACCCTGAATAGAAAGATACTTAAAACTGGCTTGCTTTTACAAACAGGCATTCTTTCCTTTAAAGAAAGGATGAATAATGTATTTGTCTTTCACACCAAATAAAGTCTTTTGAGATGAAAACCTCCTTTGAGCTGCTAATGCCTGCACTGGCTTGGAAATGCAGCTCTGGTCCCCTCTGAGTGTGGGAATGTGTCCTCTGCCTTGCAAGCTTTCCAAAGGGGGAAAGAATCTGTGTGACTAGGGTAGCCAAGAGGAGGCCCCAGGGAGGGCAGAGCTGTACAGGCCCTTGCAGAAAGCCAGGGTCTCTGGGAACGGCTCACGTTTCTGTTGGAAGGGAAAATGCTGAATGGTGACGTGTGTCAGTGGCCTGCGGAACCACCTCCCGTCCTGGCTGCGCCGCCCTCAGCCTGCTTCTGAGCATGGAAGGTTTGCTGCTGTTGAGGAGTCTTGAGCATGCCTAGCTGATGAGAGGGCCCAGGGCACGGCTAGCCGAGAAGGCTGAAGCCTGGCAGGCCGTGCCGGTTACTGCTGGATAAAAACCCAGCACGGACAGGACAGTCCCTTTCCTTCCATCTTGGCAAGTGTGCCCACCTGTGACAAACCACGAGCACAGAGGTGGCCTGTCCTTGCTCTGAGGTCCCGTAGTCGGTGGCTCGTCTGTGTTGTCCCTCTGTCTCTAGTGTCCAGCATGGTGCCCGGCTCAGGGCTGCTCACTCACAGTCATGGAATGTGACAGGGTTTCTAACCATCCTGCTCTGCAAACAGAGAGGAGGGTGATCACAAGCCATAAAAATGCAGTTAACATCCTCAGGCCTAATTTTCCCTCTTAAAGTGGCCACTGTCATCTTATCTTGGAGGCTGGGCTGACAGCTCTCCCTGTGTTGACTGAGGGTCGGCATTTCAGCTGTGAGCATGAGTGGATAGGGCCTGGCGGTGCGCAGCTGCGGTCACAGCGCTGGGAGGCAAAGGCAGGAGGGCAGGGCCTGCCATGCACAGTGTGGTCAAGTGCAGGGGTTCAGTGGCCTTCTGAGGACACAGCAGAGTGGCTGAGGAAGACGTCCACGCGTGTGCATACATGCACACATGAACACACTCCCACACACCATGCACACACACACACAGGTCAGGCCTCCTGTTGAAGTTGGTGGACACTAATCCTAGCGCCTTTAGCCACGGGCAGGAAGAGCCCGATTTAACCGCCGCCTGCACTCAGAAGCTTTTGCGGGTGCGGGACGCATTATTTGGGGTTCTGGCTGGAAGGAAGGTTTGCATGCTACAGACTCTTCTCCTACTTAATACAATTTGATTTCTTTCCAGCATGCGTGGTGTTGTGAACGCCTCGGTAATAACGAGCCTTACTGGATCACTCTGCTCTTCCTTGATAACCTCTGCTTGTGTTTGCACGCTGCCTGGACAGATCCCTGGCAGTCAGACAGACACGGAGGGCCCTGGGATGCCTAAGGATGGCTAAGAACGTGCCAGGTTCCCGGCTTTGTCCGTGCCCTTCCACCTGGCTGCTCTTCTCACCGGCAAGGGCTTCCCTTGCGGCTGACGCTCCAAGCTGCTCAGGTACATTCAGGCTGGCTCTAAACGTGTTTTCCTTTCTTTGTTAAGCTGAACAACACAAAATTAGGGGAGCAGGTCCCATCCCAGGCCAACAAAGCCCCTTCAAGCCCCCAGCCATCAGGGAAAGCGGCTTTGGCTTCCAGGAGCGCCCTCCGCCCTGTGGGGCGTCTTCCTCCCCATGTGCCCGGCTGTGTGTGTTTCCTCCCCATGTGTCCGGCTGTGTGTGTCTCTCCACGTTTAATAACTACGACCTGCAGCCCTGTGCCAGAGAAGGCTCCTGTCTGCCGCTCTTTAACTGGTGGAGAAGATTCACGAGACCAAGGTCCCTAGGCAGCGACAGGCCCTGACCAGGGCTGTCTGAAGGACGCATTCTGCCGTCCTCCTTCGCCTCTTCTCTCTCTGTTTCCGCTCCCTGCTTGCACTGCCCACAGTGGCGGCCCTCTCCCCCTCCCCTCTGGAGAGGGTGTTTGAGGAGCTTCTTAAGCAGGACTCCCCCATTATGGGGTAGAAAGGCACCTGGGACGGGCAGCTGGAACTGGACACCCTCCTAATGAGCTGGCCACCCAGAGAGCTGCTTGGAGCTATTTGGGTCATCAGTTAGCTCAAGTGAAGCGTTGTAGTCGAGTGAATGGGAGGCTTTGACTAGGGGGAAACAGCGCACTGGAGCCCCAGAATGGAGGGTGGGGAGTCTGCATAGCTGCTCAGCCAGACAGTGTCCCTTGCCAGGCCACCCACCCCATACCCTAGTTCTCTCAACACCCAGCACTGACTTTATTGGTATCAAATTTTCCTTTTCAGAATGTTTTTATTCTTTGACAACAACGCATGTGTCTGCAATGTATCTTGGTCATGTCCACTTCCACTTTTTCTTCCACAAAAATTTCTTATGACTTGAAGTCTGTTTCCATTGAAAGTCTATGTGTTCATTTTCCAGATTATGAGGGGCGTACATCTCCCCTCCCCTCTACTCCCGCCCATTCCCTTCCCTCTCCTCCCCTCTCCTCCCACATCTGCTCTCCTCCTTCATCTCTTCTCCTCCTCCTCCCTCCTGAGTTCATGTGTTCCACAGGCAGGACCCACAGAACAGCCCATAGCCTCAGAGGCCAAGCAGGACTTCAGGTAGAACATGACCTTGTGGAGGGACTAATTTCTCTCTGATGTAGGTTTTTGCATTTCACAGCTGGAGCTGGGCACAGATACTTCTAATTAAAGAGGTTATGAGAGATAGAAGTCGGGCTGTGGTCTCCAGGGCTGGCCGTGGGCATTAGGAGTTAGCCTGGGCTGGGTGGGAATAGAGCCTGAGTTCTACAGGCTGAAAGCAATGTGCAGGCAGAGGGTCGTGGTGGTGGCACTACTTCCTATGTATGTATTTATTGTGTATTATTTGGGGAATTCACATCACCCCTCTCCCATGTCCCCCAAAAAAGTAGAAAAAAAGAAATAAAACAAAAAACCCAAACACAAGTCCATTTTGTGTTTAGTGGAATTACACTTAAGATGGTTAAGATGGCAATTTTATGCCACACATATTTTACCACAATGACAAGAAGAATTAAATGTAAAACACACTGCAAAAGGTTGTACAAATTAGAGAAAACCAGGCAGTTCTTTGTAGCTTTGGGACTCAGGCGAGGCAGACACAAGGCTGGGAGATTTAGAAATTCCCCATCAATGAAAGGGGACAGTGGCAGCTCTCGGAGACTGAACTGTTATCCCGGGGCGCTCCCTTCCAACCTGATTTAGTTATTTCACCGTTAGACATGCTGATACCGTCTGCTCTATAGACTTGGGTCAACACATCATGGAGAACGGAGCTGGCTGGGAGACGAGTTTTCACTTACTAGCCCCTTTCAAGCACGTGAAGAATATCAAGACTCACAAGCATGCAGAACCTGAGACCCTGCTGAGAATTCCCTGCTGGAAGAGCAAAGAGACTCAAAGTCACAGATGAGAAGCAGGATGGGGACTGCTGCTCTGTGAACTCGGGACTCTGGCTCAGTGCTCAGGGAGAAAGGGCCATGATCAGCACTGCGGATGCTCTGTCCTCCACAAACACACTGAGCTAACATGGAGCTGCGGTTTGGCGGTCACCAGTCAGGGAGGGCTGCCTGTCTGAAATCCTGGGGACTAGGAGGACTTGCTATCTGAATAGGGTCAGTAGCGCACCCTTGTCTTAGGCGACTTAAACTGCAGGATCTGAACAGATGCCTCCAGTTAGGGTGTGAAGTAAGCTAAGAAATGAAGGTATGAAACGATCCAGGAAAGCCAAGCACAGGGCACTCCACGAGGTCTCTACGCGGGCCGGAGCCGGTGCTAGATTGTACTGACATGGCTCACACCTGCACTGATTTCACACTTCTGTGAACAGAGAAGCTCCCACGTACAAGCAATTGGAGCCAGCGTTAGGACAGGCTCTATCGGAGGAAGCAATCTGGGTCAAGTGTTAGGGTGCCCTTGAGCCTTAACACAGAGAGGCAAGGAAAACCACACCTGCCTATTTCATTTGGTTACTTGGTGTTGGAACTCGGCTCTCTATGCTTGCTCAGCAAGCTGCTTTTACTCTGAGCCCTCTCCCCAACCCCTCGTGCCTAGGTGTTCTTATTAACAGGACAAAAAATTTTAAGATTAAAGCAAACAAACCACAACCACACTACGCACTAGGCCCCAGACACGGAGGGCAATGCATCCACAGTCCTACCTGTGTGACCTCTCTGTGGCCACGGGGGACAGAGAGCTGACGCATGCTGGCTTCCTTGGCTCCACTGCTGACCACAGCGTTAGGAGTCTAACGGTCATTTGCTAATGTGTACAGTGTGGACATTCCCGATCTGAGAAACTTCTCTTAACCGAAGAACTCAACTCTCTCCTGTGCCGTGCTGGGCCGGCAGCATGGCCGTAACATGAGCAGGAAACTGGGTTAGAGACAAAAAGACTTGCTACCAAGAAGCAGCAGCCAGGGATGCCGTAAACGCGGCAAGCAGACAAGCCCTACATTAAGGATTCAGGACACCAAATCTTGGCTCAAAGCCGTTTCTGAATGAGCCAAAAATAATTGCCCAAGAGGTTTGGGTTAAAGCCAAGGAAAGCAAAGAGTGCAGACGCAGAAACATAAAACCTCGAAATGCATTTGCCTCCAAGTCAGTCCATTCTGTCGTGTACCCTGATCAGAAGGAAGCTTCGGGGGCCGTGACATGCTGCGTACTGTGTGCAGGGCAAATGGAGAAGCCCCTTACTGTGTGCTTCTGGCCACAGTGTGGCCATACTCTTCGGCTGGCTGAGAGCTGTGGGATGTCATTAACTTTGGAGAGAGGCGATCAGAAAGAGGGTGGTGAGGCATGAAGCCAGCCTTACACGTTTTCAGTCATTCAACAAGCCCCAGGTGCTGGGGAGCCAGGTGCCAGGCTGGGTGACAGGGACACAAAAATGCGCCAGTCAGGGCACTCATGAGGTAGAAGGAAGGAGGGCCTGCCACTCGGAGGTGAGTTATTCAGCTGCTCCTCAACTACTACCTGGACTGTCCTGATGAACTTGTCACTCGGGACTGTATCAGGCGCTGGAAACACTCGTTACAGCTGTTCTACAGAAGGCTGTAAACACTGTAGAACACACCTGTTCTACAGAAGGCTGCAGTTTAACCAGCACAGCTTCCTCGGGTTGCTCAGAACACAGTAGCCCACAGCCCAGCAAGACCAAGATTGCCTGGGGAGCCTTTATATGGAAATACTGAGCATATGGTGAGATGTGCGGAGGCACTCCTGAAAGTCACAGTGCTCTCTCCTCACAGTCAGGACGTGACTCTGGGGTCTGCCGTATAAACACTGCACGGAAGCTTGTGGGACATACGCACTGTCTTGGCTTCTTTTCTTTTTTTTAAATTTATTGTAATTTATTCACTTTATTCCCTCCCAACCCCACCTGCCCTCCCTCATCTCCTCCCATGCCCCTCTCCCAGTCCACTGATAGGGGAGGTCCTCCTCCTGTTTCATCTGACCCTAGCCTATCAGGTCTCATCAGGACTGGCTGCATTGTCTTCCTCTGTGGCCTCATCAGCAGGAGGTGATCAAAGAGCCAGCCATGAGAGTTCATGTCAGAGACAGCCCCTGTTCCCCTTACTAGGGTACCCACTTAGACACTGAGCTGCCATATGCTACATCTGTGCAGGTGTTCTAGGTTATCTCCGTGCATGGTCCTTGGTTGGAGTCTCAGAAAAGACCCCTGTGCCCAGATGTTTTGGTTCTGCTGCTTTTCTTGTGGAGCTCCTGTCCCCTACAGGTCTTTTTATCTCCCCCCTGTTTCATAAGATTACCTGCACTCTGCCCAAAGTTTGGCTATGAGTCCAGCATCTGCTTTGATACAATAGAATCTTTCAGAGGCCCTCTATGGTAGGTTCCTGTCCCTGTTTTCTCCCTCTTCTGATGTCCATCCCATTTGCCTTTCTGAGTGAAGATTGATCATCTTACCCAGGGTCCTTCTTCTTGTTTAGCTTCTTTAGGTGTACAGATTTTAGTTTGGTTATCCTATATTATATATCTAATATCCACTTTTAAGTGAGTATATACCGTGTGTGTCTTTCGGCTTCTGGGATGGCTTCTTTTCTTGTTGCTGTGATACCTCATCCCAACAAAAGGAACTTAGGGAGAAGGTTCTGTTCTGGCTCACTGTTTACGCTCCCTCATGGTGGGGCTGTCAAGGCAGGAGGAAGTCGAAGCAGCTGCCCACATCTCACGTGCACTCAGAGAGCAGTGGTGCATTCTTGTGCTCAGCCCCTTTCACCTGCTCCTGTAGTTCAGGTCCCAGCCCACGGAACTGTTCCATCCACAGTGGGCAGGTCTTCCCACCTTGATCAGCCTAAAAGATGCTAATCTCAGAGGCACACCCAGGGGCCAACAGGACCTAGATAATTGCTTGCAGGTGTGCAGGGAGGCCTGTGTCTTAGGCCCACCTAGATCTTAAAATGGCAGTTCACATTAACACCAACACCAACAGCACACCTGGTGGGCTGTGGTCTTCAGTAGACCACTGGGCTATTGGATACACAATGGTAAAACTTAGGGCAGAAAGTAATTGAGTTTACAAGGTTTGGAGAGGCAAAGAGAGGAAGAATGAGCACTGAGCAACTGTTACCAAGAGAAGCATATTGGAGGGAAAATGTTTTTAGGAAAATTTTAGAAGTCCATAAGATATATAATATATAATATAAAATATAATACAATGCAATGTAATATATAATGTCCATCTCTACCTTTTCATAACCATTCAGTAAAACCAACACTTTGAACCCATGCTTCTAGACTCTGAAGATGAGTTTTAGGTCGCAGTGATAAGCTTTGTATCAACTAATATTCCCCTTTGGGCTATATAAACATAAAAATCCATAGTAATAATAATAATAGTGACAGCAATAATAATACTGATAGTAATAACAAAAGTAGTGACAGTACTAATAAAATAGTAATAGCGCAATAGTAATGGCGACATTAACAACAACAGTAGAAGTGACGCCTTGACAGATTTGTTTTCATCTTGACAGGAGCTGGAGTCATCTGGGAAGATGGAAACTCACTGGCCTGTGGGCCTTCGGGTGAGGGTGAGGCATTTTCTTGATTGAGGGTTGAAGAGGGCCCGGCCACTGTGGGCGGTGCATCCCTCAGCAGGAGGTCCTGGGTGCTACAGGAAAGCAGGCAACCATGGGGAGCAAGCAGTGTTCTCCTGGCCTCTGCTTCAGGTCCTGCCTTGAGTTCCTGTTCTGACCTCCCTTCAGGACTGTAAGCTGACATAAATGTATCCTCTTAAGTTGCTTTATGTCACCAGCTTAGCACAGCCACACAGACCTGACTGAGACAGGTAGTGATAACAGCAGCATGACAGCGATAAGAGCAGTGGTGCCGTGCCTTCGGTGAGGCTGTGTGCCCCTTCGTCCTCAAGCAGTGCAAGGCCGGCCCTCTCCTAGCTAATGACCAGAATGTTGGCAGCGGCAGCAGGGCTTACTAATTAGCCGTTTTTATTGCAGTAAAATATACACAGCATAAACTTTAGCCATCACATTCTTTGGAGGTGTATACTTCAGTGCGCTGACAATGCTGGTTAACCTTCACCACAGTGTATTTCCTGAACTCCCTTCCCAGTGGAAACCGCGTGTCCCCTGCAGCCATCTGCCCTGCCCTCCTCCCATGACTGGAGGATCCTTTCTCAAAATCTTTGATTGGGTAAGAAGCCTCCCAGAACCCTCTGGAGCTTAGGGATGAGAAGGGCTCCAGCAGAGGGCACAGTCCAAGTGCTGCCGTGGGGCAGAGACAGGCAGAACAGGTTGTGATGCAAATGGGGCAGTGCAGAACAGGTTATTTTTAAGGGCAGAGATACGGCCACTTCAGATCATGTCTGCATCTGTTTGGTACTGTCCTCTCACGTTGCGCAGGTGGCTGAGGATGGCCTGGCCCTTCTGCCGCTACCTCTCAAGTGCTGGGACTGAAGACTCTTCGGCCCCCACCAGCGTATGTGATGTTTGGGGTGGAAACCAGGGCTTTGTGCATTCCAAGCACATCACCGACAGAGCTGCTTCCTCAAGCCTCGCCAGGGCTCTGCTTCTTTTAAGATTTAATTTTTAGTGTGTGTGTGGGTGCCCAAGAAGGCCACAAGCAGGCATCTCATCCTCTGGAACTGGAGTTGCAGGCAGTTATGACCATTGGACATGGTGCTTGGACCCGAACACCAGTCCTTGGCAAGAACTGCAAGCACTCTTAGCCACTGGGCCCTCTCTCCAGCCCACAGGCGGTGTTCCTGATACCCCTGTGCTCCTCCCTTGACCAGTGGCAACGCTCACTCACGCTCTGTAAAAGACACACCCATTACTTAGGGACCATGCTTTAGAATGGAGGCAGGAAATGAGCAGCGTACTGGCTATTTCTAGCAGGAGCTCTTGGGCACCATTCTGTTTTAAAGGTGATGGTTTCAAAGCCTAGAAAATTTTAAGTTAATACTGTTATTTTCAGACTTACAACTTTCCCTCTTTCCTTGTGTGATTTTGTCCAGTCACTTTGTTGTTACACAAAAATCACTAGTGCCCCTACACAATTCATCATTTTCCCAAATGGTGGCATTCAAAGCTTTGATGGTGATTAGGTCACGGGGATGGAGCCTCCCTGGATGGGATTAGTGCCCTTATAAGAAAGGCCCCAGCGTGTTCTCTCTCCGAGTCGCAGTCTGCAGCTGCTAGAGCCCCTGCTGGGACCCAGCCCACTTTGAGCATGTAGAGCTGCAGCACTCACCCTTTGAGTCCCAGTTTGTGGTGTTGTGTTACAGCTGCCAAGGATACACTATCAGTAACAGAGGCGGTGGGTGGGAGGGGCACACGCAGGCCACACTCCCATCCTGTGTCCATGACATCCCTTTTCCCAAGGGTCCATTGCCCAGGAAACACTCCAGCCCAGTGGTGCTTCACAGAGCAGCCTTCTATCAGCATGGCGGGGGAGGGGAGTTAGGAGGACTGGGATGCCCAGGTCAGAAGCATCCTTGAAGCTGCACAGATGTTGAGAACAGTGTCCTGGGGCTTTGAGAAACAATAATCCTCACTGCACAATAAGGGCATCATCATTTCATACTAAGGGCACAGCAGGCCTGGAGTCCTGAACTCAGGGCCGTTTGCTTCATGACCTTGCAAAGTTGGGTTTTGGTCTAAGAATGGCCGGCATGCCGATTGAAGAGGACAGCTTATAAGCCCAGCACTTCCTCCCCTTTTTAATAATCATGAAACACTCTCACAGGTTGTCTAGGGCTCACCTTTCCCGTGCACATGTGGGCTCCTCTCTGCAGTTTGCATCTTGTTTATTTTAAAGTTTACCAGATCCGTGACCTTGCAGACAAGCTTGGCTGCTAGTAATTTTCTGCTTTAAATTTCTGATTGTGTGTGTGTAGGGGAGTTTAGAGTTTGGATGTGTGTGAGTGTAGGGGAGTTTAGGGTTTGGATGGGTGGGGTTATAGGTAGACTAGCAGCCATCAGCAGAGGGTTAGAAATTAACTTTCTCTTCATTTGTAGTTGGATCTAAGTTGGCTCAAAGCACCTTTGAAAATGAACCATCAGGTTTTATCTCTAACAAGGGCCAGTTGCAGGGCCTATGAGTTACCCTGTATCTCACTTCCTACCCTACCTTACCTCCTGTGTGTCCATCCACGAGCTTCTTCAACCCGCACAGCCAGCAGCACACTCCTTGACGGTAACTGCCTTCTCCTTTCTAAACCAGGGAAGCTGAGAAGCACACTCTCACCTGCTCACTCTCTCTCCAGGGTCCCCCAGCAGCTGCCATACCAGCTCACCTGATCGAAGAGCCGAAGACTCATGGTCCCTGCTCGTGGCTCACTGACCTGCTTACAAGAACGTGGCCTGTGTGATGTGAGGAGCTGCAGGAGCATGAGGACACGGGCTGTGACAGTATAGTCATCAAGTTCCAGGGGAGGCAGCTCCTTTCTTGGGGCTCTGTGGGGTGATAGGCAGTAGCAGATACTGCTTGGCACTTGCTGTATAAACAGCATGACGCTGTGACCTTGAACAGTTATGAACTTTGACATGACACAAGCCACCCCTAAGACTTCCAGACCACAGCTACCTATCCACAGGTGAGGTGCTGAGTAATAATACCTTACAAGCATTTCAGGGTGCTTCGGCAGTCAGAGGCTGCTGAAGGCACAAGCACTTGCTAAGTGCCTTTTCCTCCTGGCTCCCAGTTTTTGCAGGTGCCAGGGAAATAGCAGATTAAATCTGACATCGTCGAATACTGAGGGCTGTCCTGTAATGCTGATGTGTTCGCTGTGGTATTTCAAGTTGGGAAATATGAGAACGTAATATATGAAGTGGAATCCTAAGTACTGACCACGCTCTCTAGGGAGCTTTTAATAGATGCGGGTAGCAGTTTTTCTTGAGAACATGCCCAGAGGTCTGGCTCCGGGCGCACGCTTCCTGAGTCTGAGAAGTGGGAACCACAGAGCCAGCAGCAATCTGGAAGAGCATTTCTTTGTTCTCTCCAGGGTTGGTGTGGTCTTCCTACTTTCCCAGCTGGAGTCTGGCATGGCCCAGGTTGGCCATAGTGCTGCTTCCCAGGAGTCGGCTGGTGGTGGGATTTTGCCCTCGCTCCCAAGTGGTCATGTTGACCTTCAGGACTTGTTTTTCTGTTGTGCACGTAAAGAGTGTGATTTACCTTCTCAGCCCCCACTGTCCACTACTAGCTTAAGTCACTAATGATGGGCCAGGTGCTACCACAGATGTGCACGGGAAGTGGGGCGGCGGACGGGTGTGAACCTGGGTGCTCAAGGGCGCTTGTCCTGTGAGAAGGCTCAAGAAAGATCTCCTGAATGAGGAAATCTGGTCTCCAGAGACTGTGGGGACATGACTCTACTTCCAGCAAAGGGAAGCTGGGGGACCCCTAGTGCAGGGGCAGGATTTGCTTTGGCTGAGGGGAGCTGGGTGGTTGCAGCCTGCGTGAGAAGCTGAAGGTCAGCCTCCACATCAGCACCTGGTCTGGAGACAGTGGGGCGTTTGGGGTTAGCAGAGACAAGCCATCCCGGCCCGAAGGGATGCGTGTCAGGGCACAGGTGTCTGCTTTCCTGTCATAGAGCTTTGGAATGTATTACGTATGAAGAACTCTCTGGCTTCTGCCAACCAGAGCTTCGAGTAACGGGAAAGAAACCCACAGAGGGATCTCACAGTTAATATGCTATAGTTGCTCTTAGCATGACAGGTTAGCTAGCATCACCTAGGAGACACAACCTCTGGGCGTGTCCATGAGCATCTCCACATTTGTCTAACCGAGCTGAGACTTCCCTAGTGCGGGCAGCACCACGGGCTGGGCTGGAATGGACGAGAGAGAGAGCCAGCGAGCACCAGCCTCTTCCCGCTCCATGGCCATGGATGCAAGTGACCAGCTGCTCTGCACTCTGCTGCCACAGCACCCCTTCTCTCCTTAGGACACTTTCCTCAGATGCTCCGTCACAGTGACAAAGATGACCACATGCCAGATGTCACCACCAATGTGCTTGGTTAGTGCAGGGTTTTGTGGATTCCTTGTGTGGGGCTGACAAAAAAAAGCTCATGCAACTGCCCTCATGATGGACAAAGATCCCATATCTGTGTTTAATCGGATGGTGCCAAAGAAAAACAAAACAAAACAAAACAAAACAAAAAAAGGGTCCAAAGGAAGGTTCTTTCCTGTGATGCAGTTACAGCTTCGAAGACCGCCAGGACTGTGGGCTCTTGGTCCGGAGTTCTGCCCAGCAACTCCATCAGCCTCAGATGGGCGCCATTCTTGTCATTGGCCATTATGATCCAAAACTGTTACTTGTTTTTAAAACCCTCATTTTTATCCTTAAAGTTTGCCCGTATCGCAATCTCTTTAATCACTTACTATACTTACCAAATTTCTGTTGCCATGGTAGAACGCTTGGAAACAAAACAATTTGGGGAGAAAGGGTTTATTTTGGCTTCTAGTTCCAGAGATGAAAGAGCCCATGAGGGCAGGAAGGCATGTCAGTAGAGGGGGTGATCGCATTCCGTTCACACACAGGAAGAAGGAGAGCAGAGAGAGGGAGAGGGAGAGAGAGGGAGTGAGAGCAAGAGAGGAGAGAGCAAGAGAGGAAGAGACCAGGGAGAGCAAATGAGAGCAGAGCCAGTGCATGAGGGGGAGGAGGGCCCATATACCTCTAGTCCCCCCACACTGACCTGCTTCCTCCAGGAAGGCTCCTCCTCTTAAAGGTTCTGTAATTCCATAACCCTCCAGACAGTGCCACCCAGAAGGGATCAAAGTGTTCAAATACATGAACCTTCGGGGCTCATTTCTCATACAAACCCCCACACTTACTATGACACATGTTCCCAACACACCATCTTTCCCAAATAAATATAAACATCAGAATTCTTTGGTATTTGTTTTGTTTTATTTTTGAAACATGGTTTCTCTGTGTAGCCTTGGCTGTTCTGCACTGGCTTTGTAGACTAGGCTGGCCTGTAACTCACAGAGATCCATCTGCCTCTGCCTCTCTGAGTGCTGGGATTACAGGTGTGCACCCCTGTGCCTGGCTAAACGTCAGTATTTTTTTGAGAGCTGTCCCCAGAACTTTCTTTGAGAAAGGGTCTCATTACATGCCTCCATCTGGTCTGGAACTCAAGAGATCTGCCTGTCTGCCTCCCAAGTGCTGTGAATAAAGGTTTGAGGCACTGCACTTGGACACGAATTTCTTAAGAAGCCAAATTGCATGAAACATTCTTGTTTGTATCTTGCAAATTCCTAGTGGGTTATTTCAAGCTTAGTTTTATTATGTTGTAATGTGAAATTTTATGTTCCTCCTGGTTATGCCATGATGACCATGTGTGTGTGTGTGTGTGTATGTGTGTATGTGTGTGCCTGTGTGTATACACAACCTATAGTATTGATCTGGCTTGTGGATTTATGTGGTTAAGTTTCATCTCTTCAACAAAAAGAAACTTCAATGTTAAAAAAAACTATTATGTGTAGTTTCCTTCTTTATGTTTAAGCAAATTCAGTTCCTTGCAGTAAAACTGTATGTCTCCTGCAGAGCATGGTAAGTCTGTGAGGGCGGATGAGGCTCTGTGCTAACGCGCAGGCCCTCACTGTGATCTATCTCAGCTCTGAAAAAATATCTGCACATGTTAAATGAAACACAGTGTCAGGCGTTAGATCCTAGGCCAAGAAAATAACTCAGGGTGAGCCAGTCCAATAGGGCTGAGGCTGGGATTTGATAAGTAAAAGAGAAAGAGTTAACAATTGACTGACCCTCTGGGCAGCTGAGCTAATGAGCAAATGGACATCCCGGAGCCTCCAGAGCCTTTCCAGATGAGGACACAGCTGCACAGGCCCCCAGAGAGGTCAGGGTCCCAGGTGTGGACACGACACTGCCCTGCCCCGCTCCCACTTCGGGCGTCCTCTCTGAAGGAGATGCTGGGCCTCCACGTTCCGGGGTGTCGGCCCGCTCTAGTGCAGCCAGATGGGTCTCAAGGACACAGTGTCTAACCACAGCGTGCCGCATGCAAGGAGACCTGCCAGCTGGTGTGCTGGCTCTCAGCTTCAGCCCTTTCCTACACCACGCCACACGGTGGGGGTGGGCCGTGCGGGAGCAGTGCGCAAACACCGAGGAAGTCTGGCTCCCAGGCCAGCCTTGCACTTGCCCTGCCTCAGAGGACTGGACCGAAGATGTTGGTCCTTTCTGACCTTGCTTGTCTGACCCGCTGTTGGTGCCCTGGAAGCCCCGGTGAGTCCTGCGAGAGGCTCTGGCGTCACTCTCAGAGCACTGAACTGGCGCTGCTGCGGGTACCCTCGCTGTTGCCTTGTGGTGGGCTCAGCTTCCTGCTCTGCTCCTTTGTAGCTGCTCAGTTACTTATTCTGGAAATTTGTAGGATGAGAAAACAACAGATCCCCGCTGTTCCGATCCCTCATGCGTTGTAACCCTTCACACACGGCACTGGATTCTTCTGTCAAAAACCCAGGCCCCTTACATCCCCCAAATATCCCTTATCACTCCCTTCAGTAAGTCTCCCTTAAAAATAACTTCCATTTCTCTTCTAGAGTTTAGGATTCCTCCAACTTTTCTCTTTTCCCGCATTTTCTCACTTCTTTTTCACATCTTTTTTTTTTTTTTTTTGGTCTAGTTTCTGGACTTTCCCTCATCTGTAGCTTCCTTTCTGTGTATGCCATGTTTGCTGTTTTAGTTCTTATCACTTTTCTCTCAGTCATTTTTATTTTCTCAGAGTTAAATTACTGTGATAAACATCATTGAGACATGTGAAGACAACCGTGAGGGTGGTGGGTTCAAGTGCTCACCAGTCAAGCCCTGGCCAAGCAGCCTGCACTGACAGAGGAATGGGAGGGAATGTGCAGTTACAAAGACCTCCAAATACCGGCTGCGTAGAAGTCGGTCAGAATCGTCCTGGAAGGAGCTGCTGTGGAGAGGGGGCGGGCCTTGTCCACGCAGGAAGTGTCACTAGAAGGATCTACACTGTGGCACTGGGGAGGAAGCTGCAGGTGTGAGAGACAGGGCGAGGAAGAACTGCGATTTTCTTCCCTTTCATAACCTGTGCACTGGGCAGTGTACATACTACCTCGACACAGATTTAAAATGTTATAAAAACAAATAATAGAAGACAATGTGATGCATGGGTCTGACAGGTAAAAACACAGAATTCTGTGAAACACATGACTGTTTAAGGAAGCAGAAGGAAATAGGAACGAGCCCCAGGCTCTGCCATCATCATGAACTGTGGAACTGTTCATCTCTGTCCCCAGCAGTTGATCTATGCAATACAAAGAAAGTCAGACACTATGAAGCAAGGGCCTGAGATGTTGGGGTTGCTTTTCTTTTAACTTTCAGTAGAAATGGGAATTGGTAGCATCTGTGGGGAAGCATTTCTAAGCAACTGAATAGTCCTCTCAAGTCCCAGATTTCTGGACTCAAAGCTACTCCATGCATCTGTGGTATCTAACATAGCTGAGGGCAGGGAAATTCCCTATCACTCCCTTATGGTTGTAGACTGACAGCCCGGTGATCACAAATCCTCTAACCTCACTTCCACCTTCTAACTTTTCTATGTATTTCAAATAATGCTTTAGCCAGGCGTGGTGGTGCAGGCCTGTAATCTCAGCACTCAGGGAGGCAGAGGTAGGTGGGATCTCTGTGAGTTCAAGGCCAGACTGGTCTACAAAGTGAGTCCAGGACAAAGTGAGAAACCCTGTCTCAAAAAACAAAAACAAAAAGGAAAAAAAGAATTTTTTTTCTCTAGCCACCAGCTCTTTTATTGCTATTCCTTTTTAGAAAATAATCTTACTTACTTACTCATGTTTATAGAAAAAAAACATTTCCTTCCCCTCTGAGAAAGCTAACGGTATTTCAGAGGTTGTCCTCTTCCCGCAGCCTGGCTTCTCTCCTCGGCTGCCTTCTGTCCAGGCTGCTCTCCATCTGGAAAGTCAGGGTTGTCTTGAGAATTGGGTCCTCAGAGCTGGATTGAAGATTCGAGTTCTGAGCAGTTGGATGCTTGGAGCAGCTTGTGTGATCTGCTGAGCTTTGTAGTTGGGCGTCCTGGATACTGGTAGTGTCTTCAGGAGATTTCCCCCTGAGCTCTTTAGATTTCTGAGTAAAGCTTTTCATCACTTGCTGGAGGCCTCATGTTCTGAGAACGACTTGGAGAAAGTTGAGTATTTCAGTGTTAGAACAGCTCTCCAGGAAATGGAATCAATAAATCTGCCTGCTCTGGAATTCACTTGCCCTCATTACGGGGCTGCAGGCAGATCAGTTTTCCTGGCAAGAGTTGGGAGGTGGGTTAAGGACCTGGTTTGGTGACCTCAGTCAGGGCTGCTTTCCTTGGAGAGGTGGAGAACAAATAAAGTGATGGGGGGTGAGGTGGGGAAAGAAACTGGCGAGGGCAGAGAGTCCCTGGGAGATAACTTAACTCCATGGAGAATAGGATTGTCTAGTGTGGTTTGCCTTATCCTGTGCACTGAGTGGAGGCCAGTACCACTCCAGTCTGACTTTTCTGCTCTTGCTGGCAATCTTTGAGGTTAGAAACTTGCGACTCTTTGGGATCTCCCATGGGTTTTCAAGGCAACATGGTGGCCCGAGTTGACCCTGGAGAGTAGAAGGAACTAGATGGCTAGGCCCCAGTGTGAGGACGGCTGGAGTGTCCTCCTATGGAGCTGATGCAGCCAGTGCGGTGGGATCCTTGGGAGGCTTACCCACAGCACCGAGTGAGTGGCCATGTGCTGTGTGGGTGTCTGTCTTGTATAATTTAGAAATGATCGGTAGAGGTACATGTGCTCATAGAAACACAGGTGAGCGTGTTTAAGGGATCATAAGAAGTTGCTAACACGGATTTTCTTGGGGACAAGAATCAATCTGCCAAGACCTGTACTCCAACCAGGAAGCTGTCACTTTGGGGTCAGTTACACGCCTGGGCACCTGCTGAGAGCTGGTGAGTCTCGGCGCTACCAGGGATGACTGAGGGAACACTGGCTGGACCATACCACTCGCTTCCCATTGATGAGGAAGAGCGGCTGCGCTGCTTCCCAGAAGACCACTGGGCCCCTGGGAAGTCCCCGATGTCTGCAGGAACAGGGCATGCCATGTCCAGCCCCTGGACATCTGTGGAACATGTGAGGCTCAGCTTGCTGCCAGAAGCACAGCCCTGAGCAAAGAGGGTGTGTAGAATGTGAAGGGCAATCAGGATGGGCATAGAATGAGGTCACAATGTTCTAGCTCTAAAGAGAGGGCCTGGAGAACCACCAAAAAAGCCAGACCCCCCTGGAACCAGGGTACAAAGCCGCAGTGGATTGTGGGAGGGCAAAACTACTGCCTGGTTACCTGTGTGTGAATGCCCCAATCAGGATCTCATCCGCCCGATCAGTGAGGAAAGGAAGCAACTTTGGCAGGTGGCAAAGCCTCTGCCTCCCTAACCAGTGGTCCCAGGAGAGGCAAGCACCGAGAGAAGGCGTGGCCAGACCCCCACTTTCCCCAATACACTCACCTCAAAAATCTCCTCAGGACCCCAAGCATAAACTGTAAGGTGGGAGATTTGCATCTTATAATGAATGTCAGGAGTCTCAGAACCCAGGTGAAATGCTCTAAAAACTTAGTGACTTAGAGTTATGGAAATTGATCTAAATGCAAATAAGGAAGTTTGCCAATCAATGGGAAAGGGACAGAGTGGACAGCATGCTTGTGTGTGTGTGTGCTTCTATATAACAACAATCTGCTGCATGACTAGGTTTCTGAAGAGAAGGACATGCTATTTCTAATTTTTCTCTTCCCAAATGAACAGAAGTCCTGGCCCCCGAGTGCTCACTTTATAAAAGAAAGCCTTGGAGATATTTTCCTGTTATCTGGCTCCAAAGCACCCAAGCTGTGTCTTGACCGGCACTTGAAAGTAGCAAGTCTTTCTTTCTGGTCTAGACACTGGCTATAAACTGAGAGTTCTAGTCTGTTTGCTTTAAACCTCCCAGCTGGGTCTCAGCTGGAGTTGACATGTGCCCTGTTCTGATGCCCCACAGCCAGGCAGCCATCAGGACAGAGGAAGGGCAACACGAGTCGTGGGTGGAGGCTTTAGCAGTGAGCAGAATGACATACAATGTCTTCCTGAATCACCAACGGTGCCACTGCTTCTAGGGCTGGAAGCATGCTAGCACACACCTGGACACAGCTGGAAAAGGCTTCAACCTGTCCCTGGCTTTAGGCAACTAATAGTGCTTCCAGCCACAGGAAGGAAACACCAGACTTGGAGCTCACTCAAATCTCAAACTGGTTGTGATTGTTTGCTTTTGTCTCTTGTTTTGTTTTGCCCGGGTTTCAGAAAGGTCCCAGTTAACAGCTATCTGAATAACATATATTACCTATTTTGGCTTCATTCTTACCTGAAACTCATGCTTTGTCTAAGCCAATATTCAAAGCTTGCTGGCTGCAGTGGTACTCATGAATAAAGTGCATGGGATAGCGGAGGTATCTGGTGACCTGCTGGTGGATGCCATTGCTGGAAAACATCTGCCTTTTCTCCCCCTACCCTCTCTTATTTTCAGCATGAAGATGTCTGTTTGTTTGTCCTCAGCTGGAGGAAGGGCAGCAGATGTGTGAAATGAAGTCATTAGCTTGGGAAGGCCTCTGCCATGTTTGGCCCAGCACAGCTTGCTGTCTTAACTCTTGTCTTTTCCCACATTCCTCCATTCTAGCCAGGTTGGTTTCCATACTCCTGTCAAAATACCTGGAACATGCTACATCTTCAGTTTGCAAGTGTCATTTTTCTTTTTGGTCTCCCCTGTCCATTTCTAAGGCATTCTCTCACATCTGCAGCTCACAGAGTTTTCTCTAATGACCTAGAGAGAGGCATGACCCAGAAGGCAGCTTTGGTGTCTAAATACCCGTGCCAACATGGCATATGTTCCATTGCTCTTCATCCTGCCACGTGCCAGTCTTCTTGCCCTGAGCCTGGGTCCTGTAGGACAGCCCACATCTTTTGGTAACTCTAGCTACAGAAACTGTGACTCTGCAGCCCCCTAGCCCTGTAACTCGTAAGGGTCAATGGGCAGAGATGCAGCCCATGGTGGCTCTTCCTCAGGGTCCCTGGCTAACGTTTTAGTGGGAGACCCTTTGTGGACTCAACACATGCCGCTCCATCTGCTCTCCACTCCTCCCTGCCATGCTTCCTTTAGATACGTTTGTTTGTGGAATATATTTATACCCGGGAAACGATTCCTTTCCGTGTAATCATTTTAGATAAAGCTATCCTTCAGCTTCAACATCACAGAGTAAAGTCTCCCAAGTCCGCCTTGAAGAGATGAGAAATTCTGTAGCAGAAAGCCAGTAGAAACTTTGAGAACACCATGTTGTTGAAAAGTAAGAACTCTGTACCTCATTCGTGATAAACAGTGACATCTATAAATGACCTTATTTTAGAAAACTTGTATAAAAGTCTCATGGGCTTTTGGCTGTACCAGGGAAAATCTGGTGGCTGGTTGCACAGGAGCTATGCCAACAGTTCACAGAGAGTGAAAGATATTAGTGTGGAGTGTCATTGCCCTGTCTCGACCACGTCAAGCATCCTATATTCATTAGAGATCTCATGAGTGGAATGACATTTCTTCTCATTAGGCTGAGGCTAAATGAGGACTTGTGGGAGCCAAAGCTGCAGCTGGATGGGAAATGGGACATTGGGCAATCACTGCCACAGAGCTTCCCAAGATGTGGGCAGAGACGTAAATGTCATGTTTTAGATGTGGGACGCAAGTGGCTCTGAATTCCGGGCTCAGAGGCAGAGACCATGGTTTTAGTACCCAAAGAAGAAATACACTTCAAAAGAGAGTGAGAAGGCTTCCAAGCTGTTTTAGGTTAAAATTGTTGCAAAGAACCAAATGATTGCTACACTTGCTCAGCAGCTGCTCCTAATTCATCCCTCCTCTTCTTTCAAACTATGACGTTCTAAGAGACAAAAGTTACTATGTTTCTTCGTTTAAAATGTTACCCAATTGCTTAAAATTGGGCATTTTAAGAATTTACAGGAATGTAAGCTACAGACTTCAGGATTTATTTTTAAAATGTGCTTTTAGTGTTTCATCTCTTTATTCCGTGTGAATTGATTAGATTCATCCCTGTCTTCCTCCCTCCAGCTCCCCTACTGCCTCCTCACCCTGTTGTCCTCCTAACTTAATGTCCTTTTTATTGTTACTAATAACACACTGAATACTATCACCAATATTTTCTCCCAAAGGGGCGAGACCTCGAGGGTCCTTCCCATCCATGCTGAAATCTTGGCTGCTCTTGTGTAGATTATCGTGGTGGCTTTGAGTTGATGTGAGCAGTAGCCAGGTCATATCCAGACAGAGTTGAGGATTTCTTCACTGTGCTCCCATCAGTCTCTGCTTCTCCTGCTTGTTCACAGCATGGCGGACATTGTGTAACAGGGTTAAGTGTGTTGCGCAGCAGCTGCAGTGAGGCGAGGACCACAGTGTCTCAGGCTTACCATTCCAATGTGTTGAATCTGATCTGAATGGCCCCTCTCCAGAAGCTGAACAGGAGGCAGAGGGGCCTGGGGCTGGCATTACATAGCAGAAGGCCCCCGTGGGACTCAGGCTGTTCTTAAGCTCTAACTGCTTAAAGAGAGCAAAGTGTCTGCACACCGTCTATCTCATGCTCCCATCTCAACACAGGATTTTTCTTCTTCACTGAACAAGGCAATGAGCTATGACCCTGGGTGATGCCAGATCCCAAGATTTCTATATCTGTATCTAAGCCTTCAATGAAGAAAGACTTTAATTTGCAGCAGCATCTTGCTTTTACAGCATAGAGGCTCAGGTTTGAACTTGAGACCTGTGTCTTTCTTCAGACGTAGAATGCTGGCGGGAAGGCGTTTTCTCTGGACTCTGCTTTCGGGACCTAACCATCTTTGCTTGTGCAAAGTAATTACTGTGGTAGAGCTGCATTTCTCAGACTGTGATTCTTTAACTTCTAGAACAACTGTTTTCCCTAAAGATGGACTTGGACTGCATCATTGTTGTTATTTTATTGCTTATTTCTGTGGAGGTGGTGCATGGATCTCCTGTGTGACCCTAAAAAGAGATCTCTGGACTTTGAGAGACCCAGGCAATATGACTTCTCTGCACTGGAAAAGAGGACTCAAAAAGGCAAGAGAGGGACTTTTGAAAAATGAGAAGTGACAATAAGGAAGGCAAAATGAAGGTACAGTCGGGCGGGCCGGGCTAAGGAAGGAACCAGTTGGGCTGAGGTAGGGCAGTGCCATGGGTAGTGCTTCACATGACATTGCTGTTTAGAAGGAGGAGGTCCGGGCTTGCGAAATG
Organism: Meriones unguiculatus; assembly: GCF_030254825.1. Classification (NCBI taxonomy): domain Eukaryota; kingdom Metazoa; phylum Chordata; class Mammalia; order Rodentia; family Muridae; genus Meriones; species Meriones unguiculatus. The sequence continues at coordinate 5,398,459 of NC_083350.1, read as the reverse complement.
GACACACGCTGTAGCCCTAGGAGGCCACTGGGCAGAAATTTCCCAGTTCATTTCCATGGACGATTTTTAAATTAATAATTAATTATGGTCACACACACAGTGCATGTCTCTTTTTCTGTGTCTGTGTGTCTGTGAGTTTGCATACATGATCCACCTGTGAGTGGAAGTCAGAGTATAGCTTGCAGAGTGGGTTTCGGGGATTGGACGCAGTCACCAGGCTTGCTCAGAGAGTTTTTAAACTTTGTGCCATCTCACCAGGAATACCTTTCTTCCAAAGTGCATGGCTGTATCTGCTGCTGGCTACCCTGGGAAGGGGTGACCAGCTTGTGGCAGCCTAGCCTCATGAGGGAGCAAGATGAACGCTGAGGGAAAGGGTGTGAGCAGCAGGGGGTGGTTCTGAGCCCCAGCACTTACGTCTTCACTGAGTTGTGAGAAATGCATATGTGACCCACACAGGAACAAACGCATGGGGATCTGACATTCCCCCCTCTACACCCGAATGGAGTTTGGAGTTTGCGCTCTCTGTGAATAATGCCACCATTCACCCAGGAAACCTCAGGCATCCATACCTTGCTTTTCCCATGGTCTCAAGAGAGCGGCTGTTGGAATGAGATTACAGGGGCTCTGAGGAAGCATCTGAAGTTCTGGTGAGAATGTCTCATGTATGCCCTGGGTGAGTCACTGTTATTATTCCTTTTTTGTTCCTATTTATTTCTCATTATCACTCACTATCAATTATTGAGTCATAACAAATATTATTTAAATTTTATATACATAAATTTCTTTTAAGTCTTTGACATTTTTCACAACAAAAAGGTTAGTTTTTTAAGGGAGCAAAATGAGACTCCAGAGGACTGTTATCTATTTCCATAGTTACCGTGTAACTCCACACCTCAGCTCCTTCCTTGTTAATTGTGGGTCTAGGTTTCCATCGAGGAAGGCCACTTCCTGCTCTAACCTCCTGCCACATACCAGGCAGGTTGGAGAGATGCTGAGAAGTCATTCGGCACAGCTCCATGTTCCAGCAGAATTACCCATTAATCAAAACCAGTAAACCAGTTTGATCTGGAAATTCCCAGTTCTTATTTTCTGACTCCCACCCCTTCCCCCAAAGGAATTACACAGCCTTGATAGACAACCAGTTTTGATGTCTCACAGTCCATGCTCTGGACTCAGACAGCTTACTTGCACTTTAAGGCCTGTTTTTGAGCAAGGCAGCATCAGGGAAGTCATGGTCCCTGGCATCAGGTGCCTGCCTTCCCAGCAGGACAGGGAAGCCAGTGAGCATGCCTGTGTGCTTGTGGAGAAAGCAGCAAGGAAAGCTGGTCAGTCTTCTCCTTGGCCACATGGAGCTCGCCGAGCTGACACACAGACAGACTACCTTGTCTCTGAAAGAGATCATGCCTGTGTCACGTGCTGTTCCTGTCAGGGAGGGAAAGTAAAAGCCATATGCTGTGATGAAAATATTCTCTGATAATGTGGAATAAACACTCTGTTTCTCATCATCCCTCGGATCTGAGCTTCACTTGAAATCAGGTTAGCGAGAGCTAAATTTAATCATTGTGTGACCTGATTGGATATTTGCAACCCGGGGTATCGAATATCCTACTTTCTGTTGCTGTTCTCAGTTTCATCTCAGTATTTCCTTGGGGACTGCAAAGGCATAGTAGGCAGCAGAATAATGAAATGTGGTAAATCTGCTCAGAGAGAAATATGACTAAAATACTTTCCTTTGTTTCACTTCTACAGCCCCATATTTAGGGAGGGTTTCTTTGGTTTACAAAGCACTAAAGCCCATTCTTGGAAGGAAAGAGGCAGGCAGAATTGTTGCTCTGGAGGATATGGAGACTGTTCCACTTTATAACACACAAAAGTCCTTTGTCTTTTAGATACATTATAAAAGTAGGTCATGCTGTTAATTCTCTTTGTACAAGTTTGCTAAGCGCTTATGGGACTGTGTGAGAAGGCGTGCCTTTGGTCACCAGCACACACAGGGCTCTCTCCCACCCAGCACCTCTCCCCTCACCACTGACTGCATGGATCTGGAGCACACAGGGTGGCCTGGAAACGTGTTGCTCTGAGAGAGTTTGTTTTCCCTGATGATGAAGGCTGAGTGTCAGGCCTTTTGGTAACTGTGAGAAATTAACACTTGTTCTCAGATAAGTCTCACATTGTAAGCTAGATAGAGTTTTAGGCCTAGGCCCCAAACCATCCGAGAATGATTCTCAAGAGAAAAGCAGTAGCAAGCTAGCTGGATGTCTAAGGAGCTTTGTCGATCGTGGAAGTTCCGTGCACCATGCTGAATCCTGCCCTCGCCAGTGGGTGAGATACATGCTCCTAACGGAAATGAGTTTATGCAGGAGCGCTGGCAGGAAGACTGTGACTCTGCAGAAGTGTGTCAGAAGCCGTGTGTACTGCATTCCCCTCAGCCCTGAGAACAACCTCGTCCGTGGATCTTCCTCCACTGCTGCATCATGTTTTAGAGCAGAGCAGCAGGAAGAACAGCACACCGAGCCTCCCTCATTGCTGCTGTAGCTCACTTTTTGTTGCTGTGAAATATCACTGACCAAAACCAATGTGGAGAAGAAAGGCTTTATTTGGCTTACAGTCTACAGTCCATCACCGAGGGAAGCAAAAACAGCAACTCAAAGCCGGAACCCGGAGGCATAATCTAAAGCGCAGAACACGGAGAAATGCTGCTCCTGAGCTCTGAGGTGCTTCTCCATCCCCCTTCTCTGCCTCTGCCACTTGCAGAACTGCACACTAACAGTAGAGAGTCTCAAAGTCACAAGCTAAGCCCATGAGTGCATTCAAGCTCTCACAGAACATAGCTCTGAGCTTGACTTTCCAGCCCAGCGTCCCACAACCCTCCCATCACCCTTCCCCACATCAACATGGTCAGGTCCTTCAGCAGTGTCCCAGCCCTGGCCCCAGCACTTGTCCTGGTTTGCTTCCCATCAGCATCTTATCACAAAGGTCTTATGACAAGGAAAAAAAGTGGATACAGGATACAGGGAAGTAGGATCTCAGAATGAGCTAATAACACGCCTGTTGGGAAGAACACTCACCATGTAATTCCCTAAGCATTAACACTTAGATTGCTGTTTCCCACCGTGGACAGATCTACTCGGGTCTCCAGAGCTTTGCTCTCCTGTTGAGAGCACTATAATCCAAGCAAAGCAGCCATCTTTGTCTTCAGAGGGGGAGAAAAGATTCACTGTACCCTCACTTAATTCCCCTCCGATTGCTCCCTACTGCACCTGCCAAATACAGTTCTAATTGCACGTAGTATTATGGTCTCGGGAGGCACTTGAGTATTGAGCGTGTGAAGAGCTGGCTGAAGAGGGACTCCATCCCGCTACGGGGACGTCACCACCGATGCAGGGTGAGACTTTCTGGCAATGTGCTGCTGGAGTCTCACTCATGGTCCTATATGTAGCCTCTCCAATTAGCCTGATTAACTCGCCAGCTCACCAAGGAGAACTGTCATGGAATTGTGCTTATGTCTGTTTTTGCTGTTCTGTCTTGAGGAAGCAGGGAAAAAACTCTCATAATATGCTCTGATTCACAGAGGTGGAAAGAGGGGGGAAATTCAACAAAACTTGCATACACATACTTTCCTGTGTTTTATACTAATATTCTTAAGCTCTTACTGAATGAGTTGTTAGTTTTCTCGTGGCTGCGACAGAATGCCTAGCATAAAGAATTTAGAAAGAGGCAAGTTTTCTTTAGCTCCGCTTCAGTCCACATGGCAGGGAGGGTAGAATAATTCACATTCTGTGCCGAGGAAGAAGTGAAGGTATCCTTAGCCCCTTCCAAAGCTCCTCTACCTCCTAACAGGCATCAGATTTTATCTCATCAGGATTAGGTAATTCTTTAGGTCAGATCCCTCAGCTGACTACGGACTACATTAGCAGGCATACTCCTAGACATGTTTCTTAATCTCCTAGGCATTTCACAAGCCAATCAAGTGAAAAGCTGTGCTTAACCATCACAGTATCTATTATACTTCACCAGGTAACAAATCACCTCCAACACTGTGGCTTAAAACGGGGATGAAGAGGATTTATCTCATACAGTTTCTGTGGGTTGGGGATTTGAAAGTGGCTTGGATATGGGATAGATGACCCAAACAGGGCTCCTTAGGAGGCATTTTAGGAGCTTCTGGTGGTGTCCATCAAGCACTAAGTGAGCTGCACCTTTTTCTTCGCATTGCAACACTGACTAGACATAGATTCTGTTTCCCCATGCATTCTTAAACAATTGAGCTTTTAAATGTCTATCTCCCACTTCTCTTGCTAAGTCTGGGCTGGGGGCATTTGATACATTGATAGATACTAAACCTGGTTACTGCTCAATAGCTCTCACTGTAACACTTACGTTGGCTTTTAAGTTAATGAAAGGATACTTTCCTGGTCTTCCTGTTCTTCATAGTTAATCATCACAGTGACACATAGTTATTTCAGCTCAACGCTGGCCATATGTATGCCTAATACGAAACTTTCTACCTCTGCCTTTTGTTCTCAGGCCTGCCTCTTGGCATCTTCATTATGTATTAACTAAACTGAAAACAGGGAATGCAAGCTAATGCTTTATCTCAGAATCACATAACCGACTTCTTCAGGACAAGTCTGTGACTCCAAGATCTGAGACCCTTACACAGACATACTTGCAGGCAAAACTCCAATGGACAGAAAATAAAAATATAAAAAAGAACAAGTCCTATAAAGTAAAAATCATATAAGACAAGCTATAGGCCAACACTACAGCTCAATTCACTACTCATTACTTTTTCTAATGAAAATTCCTCAAATGGCCTGATGTAATTAGACCATTTAACTTCATGCTACAGTAGGTCATGTGTAAAATTTATACTCTAGTTCTAGCTAGCTCATCAATGACATTTTCTGAGAACTCTGATTATTCCTAGATTTAGTTTTAAAACTGTAACACTTCCTTAGAGAAGCATTCCAAAGTCTTGCCAGTTATAAAAATTGACTTTCACCTTGTACAGCAGAAATGCCTTCTCACCAATAGGCAGAATTTTCCACATAAGTAGCAGATCAGGAAGACAAGTCATTTTTACTTCCATTTTCTGTATTTCTGGAGAAGGAAAACATTTCATGGGATGGTGTTAGCTTTTTCCCCTGCAAAGCAACTATCCTAAAGGAGACCATAGAGCAATAACTACAACAGGACTGTCCTTCCTGGGGGAGCAGGGCTGGACAGGACACAGGACCTGGCCTTCCCAGCAGTCCGCGGCACAGAAAGCACCTTTGGGCTATATGTCTTAAATGGGAAGGCACCAGAAGCCAGTTAGACTTTAGGTTACAAGAACTCCTAATGTGGGACTGGCAAGATGACCCATCAGGAAAGAGTGTTCTGGTCTTGCAGAGGGCTGGCCAAATGTGGCTCCCACTGGCAGCTCTCAGCTCCAGCTCCAGCTCCAGCAGATCCTAGGGCCCTGCCGACACTTTGGTTTACACACACATATCCTCACATGTACATGTAATTAACTTAAAACATCTTCTAACAAGCCCTCTTAGATATGTGCATACTGTGAGAGGAGAACAAGGAAAGCCCAGGGAAGCTGCTGCTGCGCAGGTGCTGGAATTCAGTGTGCAGAGTGACTGGTCTTTGTCATACACATCAGAGCAATGTCTAGGTGCATTCAGCTCAGGGGGGTGAACTTACTTTCTTGAGGCTGATACCTGGTACTTTAGCCTGATCCTGCCACTTGCTTGGCTGCACTGGAGTGAGCAGGTTTTAGAAAGTCGTCAGTTCTCTTACCTCAGGTGCAAGGGTTATCACAGTTCTATCGCATGATGTACTAAGGACCTACGCTGGTTTCCATAGCAGCAGGTGCTCATGAGGAAATAAGCTGCAGTGGGAAAGGAGTTTGCAGGATACCTAAGCTCTTCTCCTTCTCTATACCGTCACTCTGACATATGAAAAGCACATGGATTTGAAATGTCTTTACTGCTTGTCATCTGAAATAATATTCAGCAGGAACATTCCGAGCATCAACACATAAGGGTCATGAATCTTTAAGTCCTTATGCTGATTATTCATAACAACCTACAAATATATATTAGCAGGCACAGCATAAAAACAGATAATCTGCAACTTGAAAACAGAGAGTGCAAATTGGTTGGTAAATTTGTCAAATAAAACCAATCACTGAGATTCTCAAGATTTTGTTTGCTACAGTGAGTAATAAACACAAATAAAATAATTGTAACATATAATAAAATATAAAACCACATACAAATATAGTAAGCACCAATGTACATGAGGAACATTTTTACATAACTATAAATATGATTCTTGGCATTAATTTTGGCCTATTTCCATAAGTTTGTTTTGGTGTGGTGGTTGATTTCTAAGCCTCTGGATATAGGCAAACATAAATTATTTATGGTTAAAGTTGTAATGCAGAATTGAAAAGCAAGGAATGAATTTTTGGAAGGGGTCCGTACTGCAAACAAAGCATCCAAACCTAAAAGAGAAAAATTTGTTTTTTTCTAATTGGCTGTGCAGTTATTTTGGTTTTCAGAAATTGAAGTCTTTTAAAAATATTCTATGCTGTGAATTTTGCCTTCGTGTATGCATGTGTATCATGTATGTGCCTGGTGCCTGAGAGGCCTGAAGAGGGTATTGTATCCCAGATCCGATTGGAATCTGAGTTATAGATGATTGTGAGCAGCTATATGGTGCTGGAAATAAACTTGCATCCTTGACAAGAGCGGCAAGTGCTCTTAACTGCTGAGTTGGCTCCAGCCCCAATAACTAAAGTTTTAATGTGAACCAGGATCTTCATTGATTTTTCTGTTGAATTTTGAGTACAGAAATTTGGTGTGTATAGAGTGCATTTTTGTATATGTATGGAGATCACATATGTATGTGCATGGAGATCACATATGTATATTTACACAAGGAAACAAACTCATATAGATTCATTTTAGCATAACAAGCCTTGCATGTATGTGACCATTTATCTAAAATGAAATCTAAAATGGGATACAGCTCAGTTGATACAGCTCAGGGCTTGCCTCATATGTGCAAAGCCCTGGATTCAATTTCCAGGATGTGAACTGAGCTATAATCTAGCACTCTGGGAGCCGAGGTAGGAAGATTAGCAGTTCAAGGTCATTCTAGGCTACATAGTGAATTCGAGGCCAACATGGGCTATATGATGCCTTGCCTAAAAGGAAAAATAAGAAATATTATGCTGTAGGTCTGCGTAGCTCAGCTAATAGGGGATTATCAAGATTCTTTAAAGAGCTGGGAAACACTCTCCATTGCTTCAGCAGTAGACTGACGTTTTAACTACTTTGCTTAGTGATATGGTGTCTTCCCAGCCTATGGGAGAGTGAGGGAGCAGCCCCAGGAAGCATCTAGGGAAGGCCAGTTCAAGAATGGCATGTCTGGATGACTCTGCTGACCACACATGAACATTCAGGTCTTTACCGTGGCCTGCTGGCTACCCACTACATGGACTGCATGAGAAAGGAGTTAATGTACACTCTTCCTGTGAACATGATTGTCTTTCTCAGGGATTTCTGGACGCAGAAGTGCTCATAGTGAAAGCATAGAGCAAACCAACTTCGGGGTATAACTTCAGGAGACAGAATTCCACAGCATCCATATTTAACAAGCACAGTGCAACTTAAACTTGTTTTTGTTTTTGTTTTTTGTTTTTTGTCAGTTTTATGTACATAATGAAGGATTATTGTAGTAGAATTTTCAATGAAGAGTTTTGACTTTTAAAATGTATGCTGATTATATGTTATCAAATCCAGTTAAAGCCTAAAATATTTGACGTGATGAAAATTTTCCTTAGGAGAGGAGCACCATTTGTGCTTTTCCTCCCCATCTCTAACCATCTGTAGAGGACAAGCAGGCAATTCTGGACACTTGCTTCATCACATACATAGTGCTAAGCCTGAGCCACAGGCACACGTGAGTTGGCTAGAGACTATACTCAGCCTTTGGGGCAAGTCCTCCCATTCTAGGAGTGGACACAGCATGGCCACTGCCTGGCACACAGCAGGACTAATGAGTCAAGCTGGGCACAGAAACTGCCACCTCAATAAAACTCCAAATCTGTAGTATAAATGACCTCATGTCTCTGGGGGTTCCCATGCGTCACACAAAAACAAAAATAAAATTTAGTGGCAATACAGCACACCACCAACCCCCTAAATAAGCACTGGGACAGTGTGCCCAGAATTATGAATAAGCAGAGACTATAGAGCATAGACCCTTTCCTCGCATAACTACAGCATGGTTGGTTTGGAGATGAACACAGGGGATCCTCTCAAAACGCACAGTGTAAATGCTCCTACAAAGTATTTTCTTTAAAAAGTACACTATACCTTAGCTAGAGTTGTATTCTGAGGTGTTTATGAATGGAACTGTAAGAATATTTGAATTTGCCTTAAAATGTTGCAGTAAAAAGCACCTAAAGGGCAGAGGAGACAGTGTCAAATGTCAACAGGCAGGAAACGGGGGTGATAGGCACCTAGCTTCTTCACACTGCTGCCTGTTGTCTTTATACTACTGTGTCTGTGAAGCCCCCAAGCTCTGACAATAAAACAGAGTCACTTCAAACTAATATCAGTAATAAAAACAGTAAGGGCAAAATAAAAGTATTTTAAACTATCAATACACTGAGTATTGCACTGGGTAGGGTGGCACATGCCTTTGGTGCCAGCACTTGGGCAGCAGAGGCAGGTGGATCTCTGTGAATTTGAGGCCAGCCTTGTCTACATAGCAAGTTCCAGGCTAGCTGGGGCTACAGAATGAGACTCTGTAATTAAAAACAATGTACTATGTAAGAAAATTTGGTACCAGATTTTGTATAGAACAATTTACATAACTTATAATACTGAAAGGGTGTAAAAAGTTAAGTCCCAATAGGAAGAGAAGTTAAACGTGATGGGCCCACATCAATGAAATACGGCGCAAATACTAAGGAGACGACGGTAGAGTTGAGAAGAGACCACAGAGCAGCACACACAGCCTTCGTGCTCACAGGCAGTGTCTGGGAGAGCATCCTCGGGTTCTGAGCGAGCGCTCCTGCAAACAGCAACTGTGGGTGGTTTTACGTTGTAGAAACTTACTACTTGGTGTGCGTGGGTGTCTTGCCTGCATGTATGACAGTGTACCACGTGCAAGCCTGAAGCCCACAGAGGGGAGCAGTAGAGCCTCTGGAACCGGAGTTACATGTAAGTGTGAACTACAGTGTTGGTCCTGCCTGAGCCCCCTCTTCTGGAAGAGCAGCGCGCTCTTACCTGCTGAGATAGCTCTCCAGCCCGCGTTCTTTAACTTGCTTACTGAACTACTCCATTCACAGAAATGTCTGTTAATTTTATCACTGGGCAGAAGTGCACAGATCACCACAGAAACCACAATTTTCTCATGTTCTTCCCAATAGGGTGATTTCCTATTAACATCGTGTTGGGCACTAAGTAATTCAAGAAGAGAAAGTGGCATCCCTCTATGACAGCATGGAACCTACGACACATTTCTCTCATCCCTAACAAATGCAAATTGCCATTTCTAAGACACAAACAATATTTTCCTCAGCCACATGACAGCATTAACATGAAGATGTTTAAAACCACATAAAATATCACATCACAACATATAGAAGAAGAAAATGACATATCTTTTAGTTAATTCAAATCAGGTTGAAAATTCTATTAGTTATAGAAATAGCATTTGAAAAAGAAAAAAAAACCGTTTTCTACTTGATTCTTAAAGAATCTGAACGTATGCCAATAGCTTTATGTGAAGAATACTTGTGGATGTTTTAGTAATGTGTTTGTTCTTAGAATAGAACAGATGGCAACAAGGAATAAAATGTTATTTCCAGATGTAACTTTTTGTGAACTCGGTGCCAGCGACCCAGAGCGAGAAACAAGTCTCAAGCTTACGGGTGGCTGGCACCATGGCATTTCAGGAGTGGACTTTAACTTACTGGTTATCTCCGGGGCTCCATGCAAGGTCTGCCGTTGGGATCATGCCCAAACGACAGTAGGATTTCAGGTTTGCACACCCTGGCAGCTGCTGTGGCTGCGGTGCAGCGCTGGCTCCCTAGGCTCTGAGAGCCCAGAACTGAAAAGGAGCCTGAGGGGTCCTTTGTGTGTGCACAGTACAACCAGTTGCTTATTCACAGGATGTGCGGTCCCAATGTCCTTGCTAATTTAAGCTTGGGTATCTCTAAGGAACCAGGAAAAGAAGTGTGTAGCGCTGCAGTTACCAGGCGGCCACTCTGTTCCACACTGTAGCGGGCCTCAGGAACGATGAGAGAATCCTCAGGTTTTGTTGTATTAGATACCTGTGTCAAATCAAAGAACAGAAGACTGTTACAAACTAACCACATTGCTAACAGTTTTTCTTAATTAAGAGAGCTGGTCTCTGTTTTTAAAATTATTTGTCAATTTCTTATGTGTGTTAAAAATGAGTTTTGGTCATTTTTGTCCTAGTACTTTTTCGTAATCCTTGTCCCTCTTCCACCAACGCCCGTTAAAACATTCCTGCTTCTCCTCTGAGGTATTTCTTTTGGTGACCAGCTGGGTTTCATTTTGGTTCCTTGCATGAGCCCGGTGGGTGGGAGTTATGTAAGGCAACTTATGAGTGCCTCCACTGCAGACAGTGAGTGATGCTTTCCCTGCAGCCATGACCGCTCTGAGTGGGTGGACTCGGAGCCCTTCCCATCCACGCTCAAGTGTGCGTGCGCCCGTGTTCGCAGGGAAGCACAGCTGCCGTGAGCTCACGGATGCGGCCGTGTGGTGTCCTGAGACCCGTTTCACGGCCCCTGTCCTCCAGCTCATGCCCTCTCTGCTCCCTCTTCTGCCGTTGTTTGGTGACCTGAGAAGGGACTGAGCTAGGTGACCCTTTCACAGAGGGGCAGATGGCTTTCCTAATTATCCTGTCTCCACGCCTGCTTGGGCAAGCCGTTCGCATTCTCCTTTGAGGGTCTGAAAGAACACGAGTGTTCCGGATTGGAAGAAAAACCACGTTACCTGGCTCTCAGAAGAACGAGGTTGCCTCTTGTGTGCATCAGGGCGATGCCTTGTGTAAGCCTTTGAAGACTCGGGACGCAGCTTCTGTCTGCGGCTGTGGGCTGCCTTGCGCTCTGTTAGGCCGCGTTCAGCCGCACCAGCGTCGGTAATTTCATTTGCTAAGTGTTGCTGCTGGAGTTGCCACTCTTCAGCTTCTGATTCAAAAATGTGTGGCTGGCTTTTGAGTTTTAGTGACTCGTGGCTTTTCCCCAGAATCTGTGTTATGAGCCTGCTTGTTAAGCTGTCTTTTCCCGGGGTGTGGCTGTCCACGGCATTTCTTACACTGCTACTCGACACCTGCGTCACGCTGGCGGACACCGCGCGCCTCTCGGAGGAAGAGGGTGGCCCCGTCCTCCGCCCACACAACTGCCCCTGCGGGGGTCCGGAGCGCGGCTGGTGTCCGCCGTGGGTGTGACTGTGACTGTTCGGCTTTTTCCGGGCGGCTGTGCCTGAACTCGGCTTGCCTCCCTGGGTTACACTGGGGTCCCGTGCCGACCGGGTAGATTCTGTAACGGCGTTCTGCTTTCTTTTCACGGCGCCAAGTGCTGAGCCGGCTTTGTTCACTTGCTCGGATTTCTTTTTGAAAACCGGTACGAACGCTGGGGCTCTGCTGGCTTGTGCGCAGAGATGCTCGCCTTGAGCCCGTGTATCTTCTCTGCTGAACCCTGCCTGCTCCAAAGGTGGCCGGGAGAGCCTTCCGCCAGCAAGAGGCGCGGGCTGCGGGCGCCCCGCCGGGAACACGGCCGCCCTCTGCTGGCCGACCGCGGGCTCCGCCGCGCGGCCGGCTGACGGTGCGAGGAAGCGCGGCGCCCGCGACGCCGTCAGCGTGGCTTGAGTTAGAGAGGCTCTCAAGAGTCTCTTAGTTGTCAGGTTGGGTGGTTTGACTTTGTTTTCCTGAAAGGATAGAGATCAGGGAAATTAAAAAAATGAAATAATAAGTGAAAAGAGAAAGGCTCCGAATGCAAAGTAACACTAACATACAAGAAGAGCTGAACAAGAAAATACACCCGAGCCTCCGTGTAATGTGTCTGTTTCTCACGGCACATTCTAACCCTAAGTAAACCAAGTGTGAAAATGACACGCAGCTATGCCGTCTTCCGGATGTGCTCAAGGAAGCGTCTGGTGCCCCGTGCTCCCTCTTTTCACTGCTCGAAACTGTAGCCTCTCCTTTAAGTCCTTTCTTGAGTGCTCCACCCGTCAACCTACCCCGAAATCGGTTTTCTTTCAGTGTCTCAAGCTTCTGCTATTTGTCATTAATAAACTAGGACAAGGTAGCGTGACCTGCTTCAGTGTCCATGTTCTATCTTCTTGAAGTGTGTGAACTACGGCTTACTTCTTCCTACTTCTCTCAGGTTACTAAGAAATACTTGTTGAAAAGATCTAATGAAAGGGTGGGTACATTTGCATGGAACCTTTATGTGAGATTTGACTTCAGGACACAAGCATGTCCTCTTCTTTAAGCACTTGGTGCATGTGTGAAATGAAACTTTACCATGTTCACTTCTGAGCACACAGATGAACACTGGGACAACACAGAGATTAGCATGGCCCCTGCACGTGGTGACAGGCAAATGCAGGTCATGCTCCATGCTTAATATCAAATGAATGAACGAATGAATGAATGAATGAAACCTTACCATTGAACCATTGCGTCATTCAGGGGCATCAACATTCTTACCCCTGAACTGGTAAGCTCAGCAATCTTCACCCCACACAAAAACAAAAACCTTGTACCTTGTAAATACTAATTCACATTTCTTCCTTACTCTGGGACTCCAGCAACTCCTGCCTTACCTTCTTTTGCTAGGTATCTGCCATTCTAGATACTTCATATGGGATTATATGAGATTTTCTTTAGTGTCAGGGTTATTTCACCTAATACAGCATTTTTTTAAAAGATTCAGCTATGTTGTGGCATGTATCAGACTTTCCTTTCTTGTGGCTAACTCTTTCTCTGTATGTATATGACAGTTTGTTTATCTGTTCAGCTGTTCATGGAAAGTGTTGCTAGTGTTTTGAAATGAATGTATACTGTGCTTCTGTGAAAGAATAACTGCACTAGTTAGTTGTAGGTTTTTGTTTTGTTTTCCAACTTGCCACAACTGTAGTCACGTGGGAACAGGTAACCTCCCTCCCTCAGACTAGTCCATGAGCATGTCTGCGGAGGTACTTCCTTGACTAATCACTGATGTGTGAGGGCCAGCCTCTGGGCAGTGCCACTGCTGGGCAGGTGCCCTGGGCTGGATGGGAAAGCATGCTTGGCAAGCCAGTCAGTGCCATTTCTCCAGGGTACCTGCCTCTGCTCCTACTTGAATTCCTGCCTGCAGTTTCCTCATTGATTGACTGTCAGTTGGTGGGTCAAACACCCTCCTACCCCAAGATGCTTCTCTTCATGGTATTTACCAACAGAAAGTAAAGCAATACAGTAAAATTTGACAATGAAATGTAGACCATAGACTTATCTTTTTATCCTTAAAGATAAAAAATGTCACAGCTTGAAACAAAAAATGTAAATGTTATAGAAATAATATGCAAACCACAACAACTGGTTTTTGAGGTCCAGTTTTTGAATTTGGCTGAGAAGAGACTAGGAGACAGTTTTGGGAGATCAGAATTATAAGTGGGCACAGAAAACTATAAGATTGATCCAATTATCTACTAGGTATAACAAAGCACATAAAAATGAAATGGCTTAAAATTAAGAAAAACCAGGGCTTCAGTATATACACTTTGGGAGAACACAAATATTATGGCTCTGAATAATGAAAAGGGGGGGGGGGAGATGTTCTTCAGAATATTCTCTGTAAAAGGGAACCATCATAAACTAAAAGTTGTCACTAAAACCTTGCATACCATCAAGCCATCATAAGAGCAAAGACTACCAGCACCTGCTCAGGTCTGGAAGGAAGGCCTCCCCTACTTGCAGTGAGCATGGTGGACTGGTACAAAACCTCTACTCTACTCTTCCCATTGCTCCTCTGGAACAAGAACCTGTGAAGCTGAAGTGTCATGTTCACATTTGCACTTAGGGTGCTGACTTAATGCCTGCCAGTCAGATGCACATATCAACCATTTGGAAGGAGAAAGGAGGGGAAGCGATGCCTGTGCTAGCTTGGCTGAAAAAGTCAAGCATAAACACTTTGATCAACCTCAGCCATCAGTAGGCAGACTGTTGGTATAATGTTCTTTTGGAACACTTCACCCGTGTTCATTCAAATGTTGATTTCTCTCCCCCACTCTCTGGTTTCAATCTGGACAATGAATTGTGATACTTATTCTAAGCATCACCTGTCTCAACTTCGTGTAAACATGCCAAAATAAAGCAACTAACCACAATGTTGAGCAAGGGAAAGGAAGCAGGAAGAGAAGGAGGAGCCAGAGGACAGGAAGCAGTGGGTGGCAGAGAGATGGGAGAACAGAGGCAGGAGAGAGATCTTGGAACGATATGGAGAGAATGAACCGGACCTAAGAGTTCACAAAAAGCAAGTATAATGGGTAAAATCTAAATGTGAGGAAACTGAGGACTTGGAGGTTTAGGATGGAGTGACTATTGCCCAGCATTGTGTTCTAGGTTAATTAAATAAATCCCAGTCTCTGTGTGGTGATTTGGTTATACAGCTGTTTAGGACTAACAACAAGCTTTACCAGAAGATATATCAATAGAAAATATTAATCACAGCTTACAACAGCAGACCTGCACCATCTACTCTCTAGATTTCTGGCTGTCCAGTGCAGACAGACATTATCTGCTCACTGGCTGCAGAGAGCCCAGATAACCCACTGACATACTTGCCGAAGACCACCGTCCTTGGGCTGTGCATGCTATGTAAGCAAACAGATGCTAGCATAAGAAAGATTCTTAACCTAGGCTGCAGTTCTACCAACTACCAAGAGAAATGTCAAAACTGATGGAGTCACTCTGGAGAGCAAATGTTTTCCCATTGACTTGAAAGAAACATATAAGAACTAAGTTGAAGTTAATTATGGACCAGAAAAGAACACTTGCTTTCTAGATCCTTGAGTTTTGCAAACTGCATGTCTTCTTCTCTTTAATGAACCTATTACTTGAGATACACGGAGAAAAACCCCAGGCAGATTTGGATGAGAACAAATCTCTTGCGTTCTGAGAGAATGTGTGTGCGCCTGGGAGAGGCTTTATTCACACCTGCTTTTCCTCTCCTGTCTGAGAAGGGCGCACCTGGTGAGAATAGTTTCCAGGAGACTGCTTTGCAATCTAGTTTGTCAATACATTATTATTCACTGTCTTAATTTTTAAATGCTGTACATAGCCACAAGGGAGGAAAGTTTTAGGTTTATATTCAAAATGTATAGAAAGAAACAAAAATGGCCTATGTAAACAACAGATGAGACCATAAATAATTCACAGAACTTAAATATTCTTATATGGTCAATGAACTGAAGCTTTGTGAAGCTGTGAGCCAATTAAAAAGCATATGCTTCATTATACATGTCATTTATCTAAGTCATTGGAAGATGTATCTTAGTTGACCTTTAATTTCTAGCACTGACATATAATGTATACAAGTTTGTATAGGGATAAAAGTTATGTAAACTATAAGTTTTACAGATATCCAGTGGTGGCCCACTATTAAGGTAACTGTTAAAAGGATTGGAGAAGCCTTCACTTATCTAGGCTATGTGCCTGGATTTTACTCAAGGGGAAAGTCCCTCTGCTGCATCCACACATTCAGTGTGGGAAAATCAGGACTGTCCCTTCCCTCCTGTTACCTAGGAAAGCATCCATATCTATCTGCTTGTCTCTCTAGGCAGACTGTGGCAAAGAGGTCAGTATGATTAGGGTTAGCAGCATACACACAGCACATATACAACCCCCTACACACACACACACACACACACACACACACACACACACACATACACACACCACATACAACCTCCTCCACAAACACATACATATACTCATATACACATTTAAGCACCACACACACCACACACCCAGACACAGACAATCCACACATGAAAACACAACACAAATACACACATATCACACACACACACTGTCATACATACACCATACATATACCACACATACACGTACACACCACACACACACACACAAAGACACACTTTCTCACACACACACTATACATACACCACACACACACACACTCTCTCACATACTATACATACACCACACACACACACACTCTCTCACATACTATACATACACCACACACACACACACACACACACACACACACTCTTCATGGCTGCTACACCTGGGCATAAGGTAATCCAGGGTGGCATAATTCACCTACACTAGCAGTAAGGGGCAGTGATAGAAAACGTCTGGGGAGGGAAAACTGAAAAATAACCAGAATGACAGACTAGATTTTCATTATTTGTTAAGTTTGGGTTCTATTTGTGGCACCACACTTGTCTGTCTTGCTTAAAACAGAGCCCTGGATTGTAGGAAACATGGAAGCATGAAGGCTATGTGAGCGTTAATGACATGACACATGGAAGCACCTGCCCAGCCCCTGAATGGAGACTCTGCTCCAGGCAGGCCTCCTGTCCAGCAAGCAGCGGCACGAGGACTGCTGTAGAAGAAGGGGCCCTAGCAGACAGAGCAGCGCGTGATCTGAAATGGTCCTGTTTAGATTTTCACTTGACAAAACCCTTAAAAACAAGTCTGAGCTAACCGAGAACAGGACCTGGCCTGGCATTTGGTGGTGGTAAGGGGCTGTCGTTCACTCTGTGGGTATAATAATGACACTGTGCTATGTAAAGATGCTTTTTAAATGCTGCATGTAGAGAAGCAAATCTATTGGCTTGACGTAAGGTGAAATAACATTTTATCTGATACTTGTTTTAAAATATCCATTTTACCCTGCACTTAAAATTCATTTTCTCTCAAGTAATTTTGAAATTTTCCATAATTAAAAGCAAGGCTAGTCTGGCTAAATCCTCCTGTTAATTTAATTTTGTAGAAAGTCAGCTGCATTTAGAAAGCTCAGGAGGGCTGTGCATCAGGTTTTTGTCACCAGTGAAGAACAATGGTCTCCTGACAGGGCTGGCCACAGCTGGAACCTGCTTTGGCTGCTAATTTCTCTGCTTCCTTCATGGCCTCTACTTGCTTAGCTCCTAAGGGCTGCCTCTGACAAGCCTGTGCCCTGAACTCCACCCTAGACTGTTCCCACAGTCATCAGGGGCCAGTGTTCTAATCACTGCCACTGTCACCTCAGCCCACTCTCAGATGAGGACACAGAAGCACGAAGAGACCCAAGGACTGCTCCAAATCCACACTGGCAAGGAACTCGAGCTAGGCAACCTGTTTCAGAGCCTGCGCTCTTGGCCACAAACCTAAGGCTCATTTTTATTGTATTTTCTCCATCATTGGGCTAAGATCTGGCCAAGCTTCAATTTTAAGTCAGAAATGTGTTTAACTTTGTGTTGGTTAAGATACTTGTACGCTGCTCTGTGGGTCCTTCTGTAACTCTGAGAAAGCAATTCTTCCAAGAATCACCACTGAAAATAACTGAGCTAGTGTACATAAAAGCAGCTGGCACACAAAAGAACAGACAAAAATATGATGAAGTCTATTGTCAGTAGCTGTATGAAGGCAGGAATGTCAGCTAAGTGCTGCTGTACAGCAAAGCTTCGCCATAATAAATAATAAATCGTCTGGATTTATTATTCATAGCCCAGACATGGGCTGGAAATATGGAGTATGCAGCAGCTATCAATACAAATGCAGGACGCAAGTGTCCACTCAGCAACAGTGCCTTAGGTTTGATTTGGCAAGCAACCTAACTTTAAAAAAATACTATGCCAACTAAAAAAAAAAAAAAATGTTATACCAGGCAGATATGGTGGTGTACGCCTTCAATCCCAGCGCTTAGGAGGCAGAAGCAGGTGGCTCTCTGTGAGTTCAAGGCCAGCCTGGACTACATAATGAGTTCCAGGACAGCCAGTACTGTATAGTGAGACCCTGTCTCAAACAAACAAATAAACAAACAAACAAACAATGAATACCTGTGTAAACTTTGAGACTATCATATAGGTAAGAAGTAAGCATTTGTCCCTCACACCCTCTTCTCAGGAAGTGGCCTTGTCTGTAGCCACTAATGCTCAACTTCCCAAAGTTATGCATTCAGTGATATGGGCCCTGCCCATGAACACAGTTCACAGGCTGGCCAGTGACAAGTGGTGTGATCAGACCTGAAAAGGTGGCTTCAGCTGAGGCTAGCAAGAGAGAGTTCACAGTTCCCAGCACCCACATGCCCACTCATATTCACCGGTACCAAGCACACACATGGTGCACAGATAAATGTGCAGATAAAGCGCACGCGCGCGCACACACACACACACACACACACACACACACACACTAAAATGCTAACAACTCTTTTTTAAACAAAAGAAGGTCTGGCAAGTTGGAAATGAGACAGCATGACAGCTGAGAAGACTGATGTGAGTGTAGTGTTTGGCCATAGAGGTCAGCGAATGACGGTCTAATCACCAGAGCAGGAAGCTACAGAGTCAGACAGGCCTGAGTGTTGCAGTGAGACGGTAGCCCTCGTGAGTGATCTCTGGAGAGCATGTGGCTCCTGATAGATTTCCAAATACAGAGCAAAGTCCTCCGAATTAGGAGCGCAGTAACACAGAGGCAGGCTTCCCAAGCACAGGGTTAGCTACCACTGTGCACCAGTACAGAAGACACTCAGAAGGACCTGGTGGGCACAGGACCTTTTCCAGAATGGGCTGAAAGACTTCCTGGACTGAGGAAAGGCAATGCTAGCCTGCTGACAGGCTCCAGTGCTCTCTACTGAGAGTGCTGAATAAAATCCAGCAGCCACAGTGACTCTTACCACTCTAAGGCAACAAGCTGAGCCACATACAATGTACAATGTCAAGTTCAAGTCACCAGGAAGACAAGCAAATCCAAATGCTCTATTTTTCTGTTGGTGATGGTGCATACACAGACACACACACACGCAGTGCTTGCAGCAGCTAAAGGCACTGGGTCCCTAAAATGTGTTCTTTTGACTGCTGAGCCATCTATTCATCCCTAGGACAGACACACTTTTTCTTTTCTTTTTTCCAGACAGGGTTTCTCTGTAAGAAAAACACTCTTAAGAGTTTCAAAAGAGGAATCAGTAGAAATCTAAAAATATTTTGAAATAAAAGATAAACAAAAGTTTAAGAAACCATTCATTAAAACTATCAAATGCTAAATATAAATGTAAGTACTGATCGATGTAGTAGTATTGAAATATTAAATAGAGCATATTTGAATATAGGAGCGATGGGAAGAGTTCATAGGGAGAAAGCCCTCAGTAGCATCTGTGGGCACACATGTGTATGCATGTGTGCGTAGATCTGCCTTATGTGCATGCATAAGTTGACAAGCTGCGACAAAGTGTCTGCGGAGATGCATGGGCCAGGGAGAGCTAAGATGCTGCTGGATCACAGGCCTGTGACCGCAGAAGCCCAGAAGGCTAGAGTAGGAAGAGCAAGGTCAACCGGACTGCTTAGTGAGACCTTGTGTCAAGAAGTAACAGGGAGCTGAGCAGAGTCCAATGGCAGAGTCTTGCCTACTATGTTGGGGTCCTAGGTTCAATCACCAAGTACCCCCCCCACACAAACAGTTAAGATGCTTCACTATATTTAAAAATCTTTTAAAATTAATGTTCATACAACACTATTTACTCTAACTGTAAAGCTTAGCAGTAACTATATTTCTGCTATATCTGTGGAAGGATAAATAAGTAAATCAGAGACAAATGATAGCTCAGAGACACATGTAGAGAGTAATCTTAAGAGAAAGATGTTTCTGTAGAATATTGGGGGTTTTCAGTATCATTGTATGGACAAATATATCTAATTAACAAAGAAATATAATTGCCACATCACACTATATTACAAAATAAATTCCAAGTGAACGTTTGATGACATCATAGAAAATACATGTATGATTTTGGAATGTATTTTTAAAAGTTGAGACAAAAGTATGGCTACCATAAAGAAATACCCTGTTAATTTAGACTGAATTAAAACTGCTGCTAAGCAACAGCATTAGGAGAAAGAAAGCATGTTGCAGAGGGGAGGGGAGAATGTGGCCTACGGCTGATGGAGAACGCAGACTGGCATGCTGTCGGAACCCTGTCAACGGGTACAGGCCTTCCAGGCAGTTACCCAGGATACATACGTAATCACGAGCTCGCGCATGAGAGCAATGATAGTGAGCACATCTGCAGAACTGCTGAGTAAGGACTGACAGTGCCACATGTGAACAAGGGCAAGGAGCAATGGCAAGAGGTGCACAAAGGCCAAGGCCGCCTCAGGAGGTCGGCTGGCGTGTGTCCTAACCCTGGACAGGCTCATGCTGCATTTACGGGACCCCTGCCTGAGTCTAGAGGCTGTGCGCCTGAGCGCTCACTACCACATTACTGCAAACAGCGTGCACAATCCAGCTGCCAATCAACGGAGTGATGGGAAAGTAAACAAACTAGGGCCTAACCATGTAACCATGGAAATGAAAGTGGACAACCGTCACTTGGTGGAAGAGCATGGGTGAGTGTCACAAGCACTAGACACAGAAACACAGACACAACCCTTCATCCGCATAAAGCACAGAGCAGGATGTAACTGAAGCCCAGTCTAGGGAGTCGTGACAATGGCTACGTCCCTGGACTTACGCCACAGGTGAAATAGGGAAGGCAGGAGCAAGGTGCTGCCTTGGGCCACAGGAAAGACTGCTCAGCAGTGTCTGTGCCCACCTGAGTCTTGTGTCTGCTCTTACTGTGCTTGCTGTACCGGTTTGCTTGATATCACCGGGAAGCCTGAGCTTTTCTAAGGGGAGCAGAGGAGGAGTGGATCTGGAGGCTGCTCAGGATATGTTAAATGAGAGAAATAATGATATAATAAATGCAGGTGGGGCGATGCCAGAAGTAACTCTCCCTTAAAACTCCTCTTAAAACTTCCAGCTCTAGTAAATACAGACTCAGAGTCTGTCAGTGTGTGTCTTCTTCCCTGAGCTGCTAAGTCGGACTGCAGCAGAAACCCCAAAGCACCCTTTCGCCTTTCACTTGTCTGCCTTCCTCCTAACGGGCTTCCCAGAAGCTCTTCTCTGACTCCTCCCAGTGGGCAGCGGGCACCCAACTTGTACAGAGCAGGCCTGCACCCACAGTTCAATCTGCCCAGCTGAATACCTCACACCGTCTCTCTCTTTAATCGCCAATAACCCAGCTCATGCATACCCAGATCGGTATGAAACATATCAGAAACTATTGTGTGCCAAATCAAACAGAAGCACAACCAACGGCAGGATGAACAGGTAACAATGAACAGCATGTGTGAGAGGCTGGGCAGAGAGAGCTGTGCTCTACTGCAGAATCAAGAGACGCGAGAAAGCAGTGATTGGCATGCAAAAGTGGGTAAGTAAGAGTGCATCCCACCTGCACCTGAGGTCTGCTCAGCCCCTGCGTGTAGTAGCATGGCTTATTTGTCATCTTGATGGGAAATCCACATAAATGCGGCAGTTTAGACTTCAAGTCTGAAAGAAAGCTTTTCAGCACACCGTCCAGATCTACCCTCGGGAAGAACTGAATGGGCTGACTTCTGATGCAGGTAAGAGGGTACCTGAGCAAGGTTAAAGAAAGAACAACACAGAAGTTTCTCTCTACTAGACACAAAGTCTCGTTTGTAGAAGGCGGTAATGTTGACAAGACAGATAAATGGCTTCTATTTATGTTATGTTTTACAGATGCAAAAGCTAAAAAGCATTCCTTCACTTTTAAGTTTATTAACAAATTATATATGTGGGTGGTAGCGTGGGGTGGGGAAGGCAACGTAGTAGGCCTTGATACGACACAAGCAAGGTGAATCACTGTGTCCCCATTTTGTAAGAAGAATTTTAAGTAGATTACATTATTCCAGGAAATATTTATGAGGTGTGTGCCATTGCTGGTACCGAGTATAAAGACAAAAGCAGCAGACAATAAACTGCCCCTAGCTTCAAAAACAATGGAAAAGTTGGCCCAGAGAAGGAAACACATGACCATTATTTTCAAACTTCAAAAGCAGTCCTTCAAGGAAAGCACCTTTCTACTGAGAATGTCAACACCTGGGATAGTGTTGGCATCTAATGAAAGGGAATTGCTGGCAAGCGTCAGCTGTAGGTTTGGTGGATTATCTTGGTTAGGAAAGAGCACAGCGAGGACACATTGGCCGGTCCATCTCAAAATCCCAGCCTCTCAGTGGTGAAAGCCATGCCAAGAAAGATTTCAGAGCTCCACCTAAACACTGTGTTGTTTCAGTGTGTGTTTTAAAGTGAGAGCCATTTTCCTAAGTCAGTGCTGTGTGTTAAGTGCAAGTCTAATCTAAAGCACCAATCTTTCAAAAGGGAGACCCCAGTAACTTTTAATTTAACCCTTTCAACAATATCCAAAGAACACTGGGGGGCGCTCTTGGCTAAGGAGAATCCTATGATGGGCGTCTCAGGTTCTATTACGAAATACATATACACACATATATTTTTCTATTCTGAATGTTCTTTCTCTTCGAAAATTTTGCAATGGTCCTTAAGGAAAACTCCTCATAACCTGGGATGGTGATAATTTCAACACTGAGGCAGGAGGATAACCAGTTCAAGGATCAACTTACACAAAAAGATCTTATCTCAACCTCTGTCCTGTCACCACAGTGGTTTCATATTAGAAACAATTAAGATCTGACGGGTCTTCTATTAAAAGATGAGAGGTCAGAAGTGCAGCTCAGCTGCTGGAGTGAATGCCCATATTAAGTGAGTGCTGAGTTCAATCCTATCCCCAGCATAAAGTGCATTGTGTGGTGTGTGTCAGAATAACAGCACTTGAAAATCAGTCAGAGCATCAGAAATCCAAGAATAGCCTGGGATACATAGTGAGTTCCCAGCCAGCCTGGGCTACATGAGATCTATGTCCAAAACAAAACCAGAACACCCAAAACAACCAGCCACAGAAGAGTCTTATTAATCTCATCCTCTAAGCTAAAACAACTGTGCAGAAAAAGTGGTCTATTAAGCAAGGGGCATGAGCAGGGTTGGCCCAGAAGGCAGACAAAGAATCTGCTATCACTAGTGTGCAAAGGATACGTGAAGGTCCTTTCGTTGATCATTCTGAAGTAGACGCTGCAGTATGTTCTCATCTCTCCTCCACCATCCTCTGGAAGTTTGTAGCCATACTATAGGTTAAGCACACAATGTAAACCATTTCAGAGGAGGCTATTTTTAGGTTACATGGCAAAAAAAGAGATGGAGTAACATTTAGCATGAGATACATCTGCTTCCTACCAGGTCATCCCAGTGCCTCCGGAAATCTTCAAAGGAATGAAAGGGGCAGTCAGGCGGTGCAGTATGAAGAACATTTATTATCTGCCCCATCTTCATACTACGAAAAATGTGATTTGATACATTATGTCAGTGATTAAGTGTAGTTCAATGTTATTTGAAAAGCTAACTGTGATTTGGAAAGTATTCCAAAGGACTTAGCAATTATGTTACTATCCAAATGCAAACAACAAACCAATCACTTGCTCCTAGCTCCAAATACAACTGCATTAAATCTTTTACCGTAAGATGTAAATTTTAGTTATATATAACATGCTTTGAATTTTTTTAAAAAAGGTTGTAGGAAGTCTTAATCAACTTAATATATACATTACTTCACAAATGTACAAGTTTTGTGGTAATGATATTTTTGCGTGTCTGAGATTATTCTGATCTAGTAGAAAGGTCCTTCCTACCCTTGGTAACTGCAATTACACTGTTTTTATGAGCCCAACTTGTTAGCTGCTACATAGAAGACCTCACAGGATTTGTCTGTCTGGCTTATTTTACTTATTATCACATGTTTCCGGCTTATCATCCATTTAGGGTTGCCTTAGGGCTGAATTTTGCTACATTGTTTATACAAACCTCATCTATGGGTATTCCGCCTAGGTAGACACTTAGGCTGCATCCACATTTTAGCTACTGGGAATAGTGCTACAATGAGTATGAGTGCAGAAATATCTTTGACATACTGGTTTTATTTCCTTTGGATATGTCACATATATAATATATTATTAGGATTGATGATCATATGGTAATTACATTTTAAAATTCCATTTACCCTTTTGAGAAATTTTCATATTGTTTCTATAATATTTGTACTAATTCACATTCTCATGAACAGTATGCTGGCATTCCCTTTACATGTGATACTTACTTTTTTTCTTTAAAATCTTACATATGATACTTACATCTTTTCTTTTAGCACTGACAACTGGGGAACACGTTTTCAAATGCCTGAGCCTATGGGAGACATTCTCATTTAAACCACTACAGATGCGTAGCACCGGTTTTATTGGATTCTTTTTCTTTGTTCTTTATCTTTTTAAGTTCTTTGCATACTCTAGGCATGAGTCCTCTGTTGGATGTAGAGCTGTTGCCGATTCTCTCCTGCTTTGCAGATTCCCTCTTCATTTAATGCTTTAATTCATTTAATACACTACATGTACTTTTAGTTTTATCAGTACCCATTTGCAAATTGTTAGAACTATTCCTGGGTCAGTGGCACCCTACCAAAAATGTCTTTTCCTACACCTGCATTTTGTAGGGTACAGACTGTTTTCTTGTAGGATTTCGGACTTTGAAGTTCCTGATGGAAGTCTTTGATCTATCTGGAGTTGATTCTGTGTGTGATGATAGATATGAATTAAAACACTCCTTTGATCTGGAGTTAATTCTGTGTGTGACAATAGGTATGAATTAACACCCTCCTGTATGTGTGTATCCAGTTTCCTCAGCCTGTCTGTGTCTGTCAGCTGTCTTTCCTTCACTGTTTTTGGCATCTTGGTCGAATATCTCATGGCTGTCATTATGTGCATTTGAAACAGAATCTTCTATTCTGTTCCACTGATCTATATGCCTATTTTTGTGCCAATACCTTGCTGTTTTATTACTATCGATGTGCAATATAACTTAAAATCTTGTATGGTAATCCTTCCATCATTATTATTTTTTAAATCTAGGCTTGCTATCATTATCCCTGGCCTTTTGTACTTTCATGTGAAATTTAAAGCTTTTTCTTCTCTAAGTCATATAAAGTTTAATTGAGATTGCACTGAATCTGTAAACTACTTTTGGTAGGATGGTCAGTTTCACAGAATTAATTCTCCAGTCCATTGGCATGAAAGGTCTGTTGTCCTCCCTTCGGCAAGAGCTTAGTGATTCCCAGGACCAGCTTGTTGTCTGCTGTTCCTCAACCTGCTACTGCTGAGCATGGCTCAGTGCTGCCAGGTTCTGACAGGATGAACACCACGCTGGAAGCCAGGCTTCTGGACCAGGACGGGGTTCTGGGTTTCTCATGAATGGCTCAAGTGCCTTAGGGTGAGGCCTGTGTGTTAGGCAAGGCTCCCGGTCTCACCGTGGGAAGTGGAAATGAATTTTTCCATTAGGGGGTTACAGGTAGCTCTCTTAGAATGAGATTGCTGGTGGCAATGGAATCTTGGGCATTCCAAAGCCTATGGAGATACCAATGTGTTACAGCCCCTTGGTTAAGCTGCTGTGCTAAGCATGGCAGAGGCTTGAGACCTGCCAGAAGGCAGGTTCAGTGAAATGCAGGTTAATGGCTGCTGAGGCAGTGCTCCACTGGTGAATGGTGGAAGCTCACTGCAGCCAGCAGCATATGGCTGGCTGATTTGCAGTCAAGGCCTGGATGGTCCAGAAGCTCTCAGAAGTGAGCAAGTAGCTACTTGATTGGCAGCCAAGTTTGGGGCATTCAGTGGCAATTTGCCAGGGAAGAGGGGAGCCCTCCGTCCCCCAGAACAAATGATAAATCTCAGGTGGTCATGGTGGAAAGATGATGGCATCACACAAGTTTATTTCCTGTGAAATCAGGGACTTACAGACTTTCAGCAGTGGGAGGGGTTTTGAGGGTGAATATATTTGAGTCACTGAGGTCAGAGGTGCTAAGGATACTTGATTTACATGATTTAGTTGTAGTACCTCATTTACCTGTACTAGCATGGTCCTATCACAAGAAGGAGAACACAATTCTTAATTATCCTATGGGCAAGTGAATCTCCAAGTACAATTGAAGGTCATTGCTGAGATCTCCTTAGCATAGGGTGGGGTATTTTCATGAATAACCAGATCCTTGCTGAGCAGGTTTTCTTATCCTGACCCAGCCTGCACTCTTCCCTGAGGGCTGTGTGATGCTTCTTATGAGATCTGGGGTCACCAGATGAGGTGGAGAGAGAGCTGTGCTGAGAAAAGGGAGTCCACCATTATGGATGGAACATGGAGGCTATCTGAAAATGTCATATCCAGCAGAGTTCCACACTGGTTTTTCCACTTTTTAGTGATTTCCTCCATTTATTTAAGTAACTTGAATTTTTCATTTGGAGATCTTTCACTTCCTGATTAGGTTTATTCTTGGGTTTCCCCCCTTTGGTTTGTTTGTTTTGAAGGTCTGCGAATGGACATATTTATATGGATTCCTTTCTCAGCATGTTTGTTATTGGTATGTAGAAAGATATTATTTTTTTGTAAGTTAATTTTGTATCCCGCCACTTGCTGAAGGTGTTGATCACTTACAATTTTCTAGTGCAGTATTTGAGATCTCTTATATATAACATCTGCAAAAGTAATTAAATAGGGATAATTTAACTTATTTGTATTCCTTTAGTTTCCTTCTCTTGTCTTACTAGTCTAGCTAGGGCTTCATGTACTATATTGAAAATGAATAAGAATAGAGGACATTACTCTCTTACTCCTGATTTTAATGTGATTGCTTCAAATTTTCCCCATTTAGGATGTTGACTAATGGGTGTGTCATATAGCTGTTTTATGTTGAGGTATGCTTTCTCAGGTTCTATTCTCTTTAGGACTTTTATCATGAAGGAATATTAAGATTTTGACAAAGGACCTTTCTACATTTATTGATTTTTGGTAATGCCATTATAACAGATATGAGGTGATATCTCATTATGACTTAAATTTGTATTTTCCTATTATTGTTGCTGATTTTTTTCATGTATTTATTGGCTACCTGGATAAATTTTGTCTATTTAAGTTGTGTGTAGTGGCATCTGCTTTAAATCTCAGCACTCAAGAGGCAGAGGTAAGGTGGAAAAAGAAAGAAGGAGGAGGAGGAGGAGGAGAAGTAGGGGAAGGGTTTATTTCTTTAATCATTTGAAAATCAAGTTGTTTTCATGCCAGTGAACTGAGTTCCCTTACATCCGTCCCATGTGGATGGAGTGTTTGCTCCCTCCTAAATTTAATTAACATTGTAACCATTTTAAGAGGTAATTAGGCTATGAAGGTTCTGCTCACAAGGAGTATATTGATGCAATTATTTCAGGTTTGGGTTCCTGTAAAACAGTGATTTTGGTCCTTTGTGTGTAGGCCCTCTCTTTGCCTACACCCCATGGGACATGCAACAAACTTTTGGTAGAGACTTGATGTGTGGGGACTTTGATCTCACACTTCCTGGCCTCTAGACTATAAGAGAAATAAGTCTGTACCGCTTATACGTTTTCTGGTACTTCGCATTCTAATATAGAAGTACACAATATTCTAAGAGAAATGTAGTTTAGAAGTATTTTCTCCTACTTCATAGACGGTCCTTGTTCTTTTGAATATTTTTCTTGGTGAAGCTTTTTAGTTGGTGCAGTTCTTTGGAACCATTTCTACTTCTGTAGTACAGTGTTTCAGGCAATATAAAAAAATTCATCCCCAGATCAAAGTCATGAAGTTTTCCTACATAGCACTAAATTATTGGATTTTTGTATAAAGTGAGAAATAAGGGTCTAAATTTAAATCTTTTACATGTGGATATATAGTTTTCCCAGCACCCTTTTTGAAAAAGACTATCATCTCTATCTTGTCTTCAAGACAGTTTTTCTGAAAATCAATTGATTTTAAATACATACTTACAGACACGCTGTCCTGGTCTCTGAGTCTATGTGTCTGCTTATATGCCAGCATCATATTGTTTTAGTTACTGCAAGTTTGTAGGAAAGTTTGAAATCAGAGTGTGATATCTCAGAGATTGCTTTAGCTCCTTGGGGCCTTTTACTTCTATAAGAAATTGATTTTTTCCTATTGTTTGAAAAATGGCATATTTTGGTAAAGATTACATAAAATCTATAGATTACTTCTTGTATTGTGGACATTTTAATAAGTCTAATGCTTCTAATCCATGACTGAATTTTCTTTCCAATTATTTGTTTCTTTGTCAATTTCTTTTAGAAGTGTTTTATAATTTTAATATTCACTCTTTGGTTAGACTTATTATACAACTTCTTTTTGGTAGATATTCTACCAAGAATTGAATGAAATAATTTCATTCATACCAAGAATTGAATGAAATTATTTCATTCAATTCTTCTTTATAGTTCCTTGTTGAAGCATAGAAATGCTGCTGGGTTTTCTTATTTCATATTTCTTGTTGGTGGTGGCTTGAGACACAGTCTTGCTATGTAAGTCCAGGTTTGTCTTTAACTCACTATGCTCCTGCCTTAACCTCCCGCATTCTGGAATTACAGGTGTGCAGCATATACAATAGATTTTTAGAAGATTCTGTAGCATGCAATGTTTTAAATTCTTGTCATAGTTGTAGGTTTTGATAGGATCCTTAAGATTTTCTATTTGTAGCATCAAATCGTTGGCCAACAGAAACCGTTTACCTTCTCCCTTTCAAATTATGAAAGGAAATTTTGATTTCTTTTTCTTTCCTAACTCCACAGGCTAGGGCTTCTAATACTATGTTGAATAGAAGTTACAAAACTGAAATTCTTGTCTTGTTCCTAATCCTAATAAAAAGCTTTCAACATTTCACCACTAAAAATGACCTTACAGTGGGCTTATTATGGTCTTTACTTGTACTAAATCTTAATAACTGAAATGGTTAGGGAAAACGAAGTTGAACTGCTACAAACAATGTGCTAATCACAAACACGCACAAAATAGAAGTACAAAATTTTCCCATCTGCAAGTATTCTTGGTGCTTGTTAAGACTGCAAAAAAAGTCTGTTACAAGAGAAGTGAGTCAGAATCACATCCTTTCCCCTTCAATATTTTACCATGTATAAGCTTTTATTTAATTTTCCTGAGCAAGTTAAAACTTCTTCTCAATATTTTTGTATCATAAATGAATCGTTTTCTGATGATAATACAGTCAGTTTATATTAAATTATAATAAATCATTATTATCTAAGTGTTAATAAATTTTGCTATTAGGATTGTTGTAGCATTGAGAAATTTAGTGATTTCACTATTTATTAAAAGCAGAGCCAACAAATATTTAAATACAAAACAAATTATTTCAGTAATTCAAAAGGGGAAAGTTACAGCTTCTGTTATTATAACAAAACTGTTCCAGTACTTTCATTTTTGTTTTCATATATGAGTGTTTTGCCTATATGAACGTATGTGCAGCACATTTGTGCATGAAGAGGCCAGAAGAAGATGCAGATCCCCTGAAAGCAGTTACAGACTGCTGCAAGCTGCCGTGGTGCTGAGAACTGAAGCAGGGTCCTCTGCAAGAGCAGCCAGTGTCCCTCAGCTGCAAGCCTCCTCCCCAGCCTGCTTCAGTCACTCATAGTGCTACAGTTGTGTGTCCAAAGTTCAAAGCAGTGTAGAGTTTTGCACACAATGGTAAAGACGCAAAATTATAAGACTCTGACTATATTCTGAACCCACTCTTCACGGTCAGCCTGACTGGATTTAGAATGACCTAAGAGATTGCTGAGGGCACTTGTAGATGTCTCTGTGAGGACTCAGAAACGAGTGACTGGAGGCTTGCCCTGAGTGTGGGCATTGCATCCTCACAGCCTGGGACCCAGGCTGAACAAAGGAGGGAACAAGAACCCTGGCAAGCACTCGCCTGCTCCATTTCTGCTTCTTGACCTTTGATAGCATAAACTGTGCTGGGTAGTTTCAAGACAGCATTTCTCTGTATAGCCTTGGCTGTCCTGAACTCACTTTGTAGACTAGGCAGCCTCGAACTCACAGTGACCCGCCTGCCTCTGCTTCCCTGAGTGCTGGGATTACAGGCATGTGCCACTGCACATGCTAAAACATGATGATTTGAACCCTCTAAAACTGTAAGCCCAAATAAACTTTCCCTTCCATAAGTGCTTATGTAAGATATTATGGTCACAGTGGTAAAAGGTATCCATTATACCAGTTTCACATTACACCTAAAATCTTACCTTGGCAAAACGTAGCACCAGTTGTTTAAAATGGAATGTCTCTCAATGACAGCACTCTGGTTGGTATGAAAATCCTCTATAATGTGCTGAGAAATATCAAAGTCCTTT
This sequence comes from Meriones unguiculatus, assembly GCF_030254825.1. NCBI lineage: Eukaryota > Metazoa > Chordata > Mammalia > Rodentia > Muridae > Meriones > Meriones unguiculatus. Next base: position 5,368,055 of record NC_083350.1, on the reverse strand, counting down.
AGCTTTAAATTGAAATAAGATTTCAATATATAAGTCCTCAAAGAATTTGCCACAAAATAAACATTAAAACAATACACACTGACAGTGCTTTATAAATGTCTTAGTGATTTATGCTTTTCTGAATCCTGTATATATATATGTGTGTGTGTGTATGTCTATACATATACATATATTTATATCCACTTTACACTGATCAGTGTTTCAGCACATCCTGCCTCTCCACTCCATTGTACACCGAATACATTAGGTTATGCTTTCCCTTCCATATCCCAAACCATAACTTTTATTTTATGCTTAATTCAATCAAGTTTATTATGTTAATTTACAGAATTATTATTCAATCAATTTTATTATGTTAATTTACAGAATTATTATTATGCTAATTTCCCTCTAAAGGAAAGTATTTATGTTTTGTGTGTATCTGTGTGTCGTTTCTGCATGTGGACATGTGTGCAGATGCTGATGGAGGGCAGAGGGCAACCTTGTGAGTCGTTCCTTAGGAATGTATCTCTTTATTTTGAGACACGGTCTTACTGGTTTGGTGCTCTTGCCAGAAAGGCCCAGAGATCTGCTTGTGTGTTATTTCAGTGCTGGCATTACAAGCATGCACCACAGTGGCCACTTTTTCTTGAATGTGTACGCATGGAGGGGAGTTGGTGGCCGAGGGGGGCCAGAAGAGGGCGCAGATACCCTGCAGCTGGGATTATAGGTGTTTCTGAGCAATTTGACATGAGTCTTGAGAACCAAATTCAGTTTTCTGAAAAGCGATACATGTTCTTAACTTCTGAACCATCTCTTTAGCCTCAAGAGGTAAACATTATGATGTGATGTACTGTGCTTGAGAAGTCTGTTACCTAAGCTATGCTATGAAGAAAAAAAGAAAACAAACAGGAAGTTAGGAAGAAGGAAAGAAGAAAGAATAGAATGAATAAATAAAGATGGCCAGGGCAGAGAGTCATTAATGCGACCACATACTGGCACGATGCAGAATGACTGGTTTGGGAGAAAACAGAATCTAAAACAAAGTTCTGAAGCTACAAGAAAAATCACACCCTTCTTCCCTATACCTTGGTAATCAAAAACATCCTCTAAGCACTGCCAAATGTTTCCTGGAAAGCAAAACCACTCACCCTCCTTCACCCTTCTCTGTCATTGGGGAACCAGTGACACCCAGTAACGAAGTAACACATATAGAGTGACTGACTATCGGAGCACAAGACCCTACAGCAGGTGCCATGGGAATTAGGAAGGTAGAAGATGACAGAAAGCATGTTGTATGAAAAAGAGATGTAAAAATGCTACTAGAATGTCAAGAGAAGCCTTGAGATGAAACTGTATTTTTAATGTTTCGAGGTGGGAAAGCAGCTGAAATTTGTGCCGAGGAAAGACAAGGTGATATGTGGATGTGTCTAATGATATTTTCAACAGGAACAATGCGATTAAAGACCCCATGTTAAATAAGGAGAATGATGTTGGGGATAGCATAGACCTGCCAAGCATTCAGCAGCATGCACTTTATTTATTATTTTTTGAAAGCTGGCATGGTGTCCTGTGCCTACAATCCTAGTACTCCAGAGACTGAGCTACAAGGATAGCTGCAAGTTTAAGGCCAGACAGGCAGATAGCAACTGATAACCAGCCTGAGCTATAAAGTGGACTCTGTTCAAAACACTGAATCCAAACAAACAAATAACAAGCACTGGGCTGGAGAGCTGGCTCAGCGGTTAAGAGCACTGGCTGTTCTTCCAGAGGTCCTGAGTTCAATTCCCAGCAACCACATGGTGGCTTACAACCATCTATACAAGGATCTGGTGCCTTCTTCTGGCATGCGGTGTACATGCAGATAGAGCGCTTAAATAAATAAATAAATAAACAAACAAACAACAAGCACTAAGCCCTTTTAAACATCAGCACACAATGGCACGCTTCATTAAGACACTTAAGTGTACATTTGTACGTTGTCCGCAGTCATCACACTGGTCTCTGGTATTTACCCTGCACTCCTGCTAGGTCCTACCCATTTTTTCTCCCTCCAAATAGTCCCCCTTCTGTTTTCAAATATGTATGTATGTGTGTATACATGTACACCCTACATATGACAGAAAACATTGCATGTTTTTGCTAACAAACCTTCTATCAGCTTCCATGTTAAAAATTAAAATTGAGTAGCATATTAGTAATAATAACATGTACATACTAATGTGGGAACTTATAGAAATCAAATATTTTATACCTCAGGTGGCGGCAATCTTATTGTATAGACTTCTATACTTAGACAAACTTGTGTTTCTGTTACGTTGATGTCTAATACTGAAAAAGAATTAAGCATGAATATTCTGGAATTGGTATTCCGTCCTATCAAATGAAACATTTTAGTAACACATAGTACTTTATTCAACTTACACTTTAAGAACAGTTTTTTATCCATATAGTAAAGTTCAAATAATTAACCATAGGTTTGACACTCTACAAATTACACTTCTAAGACAAAGATATGAATCACTGTGAATGTGCAGGAGGGAGGTCCTAAAACAGGAAGACAGTAAGAAGAATGATACTTCCTATGGTTTTAGTACACTCAAGAAATACTTTCTACTCAAGAAATACTACTCAGCAATTAAAAACAAGGAAATCATGAAATTTGCAGGCAACTGGTGGGATCTAGAAAAGATCATCCTGAGTGAGGTATCCCAGAAGCAGAAAGACACAGAGGGTATATACTCACTTATAAGTGGATATTAGACATATAAAATTGGATAAACGTACTAAAACCTGTACACATAAAGAAGCTAAACAAGAAAGAGGACCCAGGGTCAGATGATCAATCCTCACTCAGAAAGGCAAATGGGACGGTCATCAGAAGAGGGAGAAAACAGGAAACAGGACAGGAGCCTACCACAGAGCACCTCTGAAAGACTCTACCCAGCAGGGTATAAAAGCAGATGCTGAGGTTCATAGCCAAACTTTGGGCAGAGTGCAGGGAATCTTATGAAAGAAGGGGGAGATGAAAAGACCTGTAGGGGACAAGAATTCCACAAGAAAAGCAACACAACCAAAAAATCTGGGCACAGGGGTCTTTTCTGAGACTGATACTCCAAATAAGAACCATGCATGGAGATAACCTAGAACCCCTGCACAGATGTAACTCATGGCAGCTCAGTGTCCAAGTGGGTACCCTAGTAAGGGAAACGGGCTGTCTCTGACATGAACTTAGTGGCTGGCTCTTTGACCACCTCCCGCTGAGGGGAAAGCAGCCTTACCAGGCTAAAGAGGAAGACAATGCAGCAGTCCTGATGAGACTTAATAGGCTAGGGTCAGAGGGAAGGACAGGAGTACCTCCCCTATCAGTGGACTTGGAGAGGGGCATGGGAGGAGATGAGGGAGGGAAGGTGGGATTTGGAGAGGATGAGGGAGGGGACTACATCTGGGATATAAAGTGAATAAACTGTAATTAATATAAAAATAAAATTCAAAATAAAAAGAAATACTTCAATTCTGACATCCATTACTGAATTCCAGTGAGGCCTCACACCAGGCTTCCAGCTGGAATAATGCTGTGCTGACAAGTTGTAGCTATGGCACCCTGGGGAGAAGATAGTACCTGAAAAGAGCTTCAGGAGCTTAAGGGAGGCTGACAACAGTATTTATTGAGCTGTGACCAGTTACAAGGCTGCATTTACTTAGTAAAACTTTAGTGAGTATACACTTAAAATTTCTGGGTTTTACTGAAGTATATTACATTTAAACAAAAGTAAAAACAATCTTCTAACAGGCACTGAAGAAATCTGCTTTTCTCAATTGTTATCTTAAATCTCTAATTAAGATTTCATGCTAGCACAGTGAAGCTAAACTTAGGTCCAAACTCACTCATCCAGAATAAGATCAGAGTGTTTGTTACTGTCTAACTGAAACACAAAACTAGTGCCAGACAGGAAACACGGTTCAGCAGGACAGGCTCCTCTGTTCCAGGAACTGGGGATTACAGATAAGGATTTGAGAACAATGCTCAGATGATGGGGAAACCTATCTATCTGGTTAATAATGCCTCCTGGAGTCTTATGATCACATCCATCTGTGACCTCAGCATGGCTTTTTAGGAGCCTGCCTGCCTTCAGTGTAACTATGCAGAACAATCAAACAATGAGATAAGATGTTATAATAAAGCCTATACCTGAGACTATTCATGTTCTTCTAGATAATACTTTCAGGAGAAAAATAATATTCTAATAAAACTAAACTTCAACATGGGGAAATACAATTTTAATATAATTTAAAAATATATTCAATTATTTGCAGAAATAAATATCTTCATAATCATTTTCTTAAGTAGAGAAAGTAAAATACACCTTTCCTCTCAATGAGAAGTAACTTCCCAGGTGAAATTCTGATTATAATTATGTCTGACAAATGGTAATGTAACAACCTAACATTGACTTTAAAACAAATGTTAGCTGTATTAATGTTTTGTCTATTGTTTATACATTTTTACTTACCAACAGCACTTTGCTTTCCCGTATGTGAAAGAAAATCTCTTCCTTAAAAAATTCACAGGATATACCACATTATAATAACTCAGAAATAATTATTAATAGAACCATTTAAATAAAAGCATAAAAGCTATAAAAATTATAAAACAAATATGTAATGACAGCTCATAAAAATATTAGTCAAAAACTATCTCTTCGCTAAAAAGGACAAAAATACACTATTCTTCCTTTAAAAAAATTATCTCTTGCTATAAGATACTTAGAAAACCATCAGACTTCAGCACAAATTTCAAGATGGTCATTTGGATCCAACAATACTGACAAGCAGTGTTTATTTTATCAAATCCTTCATAAATTTTATTCTTAAGCACTAAGTATTATAATAATAAAAGCATTTTAAAGCAGCATACACAGGCCCCACACAAGGAGATGACAGTGGTGTTATTGTGGCTTGTCTGAAGATGTTTAGAGCTGGAGCTAAGAACTCTTCTCTAAAAGTAAGACACCTTGAAATTACAAACAGATGTACACAGAGAAGTAATCTACTTCAGAAGGTCCGAATGGCTGGCAAACACAAAGTCACCTTGTACCAAGAGATGGCCTGTTCTGTTCCAGGCCGGAGCAAGTCTAGCCGGGAGTGAATAGGAAAGGCAGTTTTGAAGAATCACAGGAATCACTCTTTGTGGAGCCTCCATCTAAGACATCAAAGAAAAGACGGGCAAATTAGGAACAATTGCTATGTATCTATAAGCTCAGAAAATGCCTGCAGTTTCAGGTCAACATCCACTAAACTAAGCAATTCTGGGCAGAAATTATAGCTGTTCCTACGAGCACTATTTAGTTACAAGGCTAGAGAATTTAAGGAGAAACTCATTTTGAAGCTACTGCTGTGGCAACGCTTTGTGCCAGCTTTTCCTGTTTATTTTTAAGTTGAACACGAGCGCTGTGCGGAGTCTTCACCCATGCATCCTGCTCCACACACAGGAACTCAAGCAAGGATGACACTGTGGTTTGTTCATTTTGTTCCCTGTAGTTAACACTACAAATGGCTAAGTACAAAAGCACACATGCAACAAAATGCGCACATATTTGTTCAGAGTTCATCTTTAATAGTAAGCTTTCATTGCTGACTCCTGAGTTATAGGAATGAAATGTATCTTCCCACTTGAAGTGTCTTCTAAAAACTGGGCAAGTTATTTGAAACAATGGCTCATTAAATACCGGCCTTTATGAACAAAGAAGAGTTCTTCTCTATGGAAGAAAGGACAAGGTAAGCCCTGGGAAAATCACAGAGCCCATCTTGTTGGCTCTTCTTCTAGAGAAGGAAACTCTCCTCCCCCAGGTTATTGTATGAAGGGTGTTTTCAGGCTGTGGTCACAGGAGAAGCAATCTAGAGTCTGTCAGTCTCTATGACCTGAAGAGATAGAGAGTCCACAGGGAGTCAAAGCAGCTAGAAAGAGCTGGCGAGGACAGGACTGCAGGAAGCAGGCTGCAGAGCCTTGGGGAGGGGCACTCCTGGTGTTACTGCTGAATAAGAGTTAGCAAGCAGATGTGAGGGAAATGCTGAAGGTTAGAGTGAGAACCAAGGTTGTTTGCTTTTTAAGCATTGAATAAAATCCAGAAAAATCTGCCCTGAAATCTGTAAGGAAGGCAAGCAGAAAAGTGAGAGAGCCAGGACTATACTGGGAAATCCACAATCACATATAGGAAGAGATTTAGATACCCTGAGCCTGACAATTGACACAAACAGACAGAAAACAGGAACAGAGTAGATGTATCATTATCAACCAATGAGACCCATTTAACATTTATAGGATACTTAATACAATAAGACCTGAATACGTAGTTTTGTCAAAATGACAAGAGATGTTTACTAAATCTATAGTAGATATGCTCTGGACCCTAAAAATAATTTCAATTTTTAAAATAAAAGCTTTATGAAACATCTGTCAAATTGAATGAGAAATCAGCATCAGAAAGATCTCTTGGAACCCCCTTTGGGAACCCTGCAGCCTATCTGGAACAGGTGTTAGGAAGCATTTATACTAAAGTCAAGGGGGCAACGATTTAGAGAATGTGTATAACACCAAACGTAGCTACATTAAAAGATAACGAAATTCTCAACTCAGTGGCATCAGTGACCACATTAAGTTGAAGAAAGGAAGTACTACAAGCTGAAAGGGGAAAAAAAATCAACAAAATATAAAGCGGTAAGACAATAGAGAAAAATAAATGAAACCAAATCCTCTGTCCTTAATCCTATCAACGATTGTCAACTCTCTAGCTACACTGATCAAAGAGAGAGAAAAAGAAAAGGAAAAAAAAATCAAAAGATCACACATATAGCCAATGCTAAATAAAAGAAAGGAGCCATCACTTTACATTTTACAGCAAAAGAGAGAGACTATCAAAGCAACTTCATTAAAAAACTTGGAAGTTTAGATGAAAAGGACACAATCCTTGAAAAAAATAAATAAAAGCTCTATTACCAGTTAAAATACTTAACTGGTATTATAACTTAATAACTCTATTACCATTTAAAATTAGAGTTGAACTTCTTCAAAATCTAAGTTCCAGATACCAATATGGATGAGACTCAGAAAACATTTAGGGAAGAAATAGCAAAGTTAGACATAATTTCTTCCAAAAAAGTTTATTTTTGTTTTTATTTAAGGGAGGGGATACTCTTTTACTAGTTGGTTTCTGATGGTAGGGATCCTAACTGATCCACAGCCAGGAATCGTCAATGGTTGCCTTGAACAGTGCTGAAGGGATGAGTAAAGCATTCTTTTGGCTGTGGATGAGGATTTCCAGAGAGAACTAACTCAGGGTAGGGCCCATGCCACATGTGGTAGAGCCATGCTCACAGGCTGTGGCTGAGGCCAGGTGGACAGAGGAGGAAGCAGGAAGCCCCAGAGTGCAGGCTCTCTCTCTTGCTCTCTCTCGTTCTCTCCCACCTGGGTGACCTAAGGCAAGAGGAGCTTTCACACCACAATGTGCTTAGCCCTCTGAAGCTGTGATGTACTGCCCAACCCCACACCAACTTTCTCTCTTTGAAGAAGCTCACCATTGGTAGAACACAATCTATAATTTTGTTTCTCTCTCTGTTAGCTATATAATTGTGGCAATACTTCCATCTCTCAGGATTTCAAATTTTCCCCCAGTGTAAAAACGTAGAAAACCCACTCATTCCTCTCATCCTTAAATGTACACAAAATAATTGTCTGGAAAAATCGTGAGGTCTTTTCCCACACATAACAATAACTTGTGAGAAAGATACTCCAAATTTTGTTTGTTGGCTGTGGTGGCTAGGTTTTGGCTGTTTATTTATTTTTGGCAACTGTACACAAACAAGGGTTATCTGAAAAGAGGAACCTCAACTGAGAAAATGCCTTCATCAGATTGACCCCTAGCAAGTCTGTGGATTTTTTTTTTTTTATTAATGATTGATGTGGGAGGGCCCAGCCTAGTGTGGGTGCTGCCTCCCCTTGGCAGGTGGTCCTGCATTGTGTAAAAAAGCAATCTGAGTGAGCCATGTGGCAGGCCTGTAAGCAGAGCTCCTCCGTGGCCTGCACCTCATTCCTGCCACCACGTTCCTGCCTTGAGTGCCTGCCCTGGCTTCGCTCCATGGTGTGCTGTGGTGTGAAGGCTAAGCCAAATAAACTCTTTTCTCCCCCAAGTGGCTTTTTGGTCATGGTGTTTTTATCAAACAACAGGAAGCGAACTAGGAATCTGGTAAAAGAATTAGAACATACAAGCAATATAATATCTATATTGTTATAAACACATACCTTTGCTCCACATTTTTCAATATAGATATTGAGCCTCCCAGATTTAAAAAATGGTATCTATAACAGAAAGTCCACATTTGTAAAAAGGACTTAACATAGATATATAACAAAATATTGTGATACATAAATATTTTAAGCAAAATACAAGAGAGGGCATAGATTCCACTGTCATCCTTTATTTCTCTTATATATCCATTTGAAGAAAGATACTGTGATAGCCACTTTTCCCCTGCAATAGGATCTGTGACAGGTACACTGTCAAGATGAAGTTACCTGATAGTGACATGATATCCAACCCATATAGGAGAAAAGGGAAATGAATTTCATGTAAGTACTTAACACCTTATACATACACAAAGCATACTTAGACATGATTATGGAAAATGGACCTACAGAAGTTTAAATTTAAAATTTTTAAAGGCTATTATTTTTATCTTGGTGGATATTATTTTGCTAAATGGACATGATATCAAGCTGTCTTCTCTATGTGTTTGTGCCCGGTAGATCAGTGCAGCTCACAGTCCTCACCAAAGAAGCTTCTTCATGTGGCTAATGGTGATTAAGACAGACTCATGACCAAGCAGTGTGTAGGGAATACGTGACTATGAACCGCTCAGTCATAAATGGGATAATATATCATCCTCCCTACACCCAAGGCTCATGGGACATCATGGAGGAGAAGCAGACAGAAAGACAGAAAGAGCCAGCGGTCAGAGAGGACTGCTGTGACAGGCCAGTGAACACACAAATGTACAGCAGTTGTGTCACCCTGCACAAAATCAAGAAACATGCCAGCATGGCTGGGGGAGGGACCCACACGTAGCTGAGAAGCCACTGAGTGTGACAACCAGGGAAGGGAGAATCTGTTTTCTTCAGGGGTGAGGTACCTGTTAGGTGACTAGAGTCTTACCCTATGCATGTATGGGCAGCACTATCTAGAGTCAGTGAATTATTTTTTTAGAGGATATAAGGTTGGGAGAAGAAAGGGGTTATATCTGAAAGGATGTGGAGGGGGAAAGTGGAGGAAGAATGTGATAGAAATAAATAAAGAATAATAAAAAGTTTATTTACTGAGATGAGAAACTTAAATTTAACTGAAATATTGACAAAGGGCATGAAAGCCCATCCTGTCTTAGATACTGTGCCATAACATAGCTAAGCGTTTATGCCAGATAAACACAGATTCATTAGAATCACTGATAGATTTAAACATCAGGCATACTAAGCTAAAATACAGGGTGGTTAGTCCTGGTAAACCACCTTAATCTCTGATAGTATACTTGAGTTGTTGTTTATCACTATTGCTTCCAATAAGCAGTAATACTAACCGACATCACCACCCAAATTTGGTTTACTATTTCAGGCACAGGTGCTGTGAGCATATCTTCATGCAAAAGTAGCAACTGCCTGTGGAGAAAAAAAACAAAAAACAAAAACACATTATTTTCAAATTGAATTTGACTACTTCTATACTGGCATGTTACGGAAATATTTAGAACCAGTCTAAAATCTTTCTACCCATTTTGTTATTTTTCAAAAGGGCCAGAGGTGATTTGTAGTAAGTATAACTAGATAACACCCAAACAGGGAGTGCACTCACAGACTGTCTTCCTCATTCTGTCCTTAGCATTTTGTTGTTTTTGCAGTCATCTTATTGTATAGTCCAGGATGCCTTTAACCTAGATCCTCATTCCTCAGCCTCCAGACTGCTGCGATTATAGGTACACACTGTTACATCCAGCTTGCTCCAAAACTCTTACAGGTTTTATTCTTCTCCAGAATATTTATTTCAGTATATAATCTATCTCGCGTCTTTTGAGTACATCAAACAAAGGAACTAATACATAAGTCCTTAATAATCAGTCTTCAGCTGAGCTGTTCTTAAAGATTATCTTGGGCCGGGTATTAAAAGGTAATTCTTAGAGAAGTATTCTTCATTGTCATGTTTTGGTGTGAAAGTTTAGAGATTATATTAATCTTTTAGTATCTTTAAATGCCTTCTAAAGAATAGATAGTAACTATGTATTACTTAGTATCTCTATGTTGTGAGGAGCCTGACCTAATTCATGAATTAAGTCTTATAGAGAATTAAAGTGTATTTTCTTTTATGTGCATTAGTGTTTTGTCTGCATGTATATATGTGTAAGGGTGTTGAATCCCATAGAAGGGGGTCACAGACAGTTATGAGCTGCCATGTGGGTACTAGGAATTGAATTCAGGTCCTCTGGACCTGTGCTCCCAAGCACTGAGCCATCTCTTCATCCTGAAGAATTAAAAAAATAATAGTCACAAATATAAAAGCTCCACAGTAAGATATTTATCTCAAGCATTTTAAATCCCTTTTTAAATGTAACCTAACATACTCAGGTTCCTTGCTTTCAAAGTATATAGATGGATTTAATAAATATTTTGAAAAACTTTCTAAAATAGCTATAATGGGATTTTTAAAGTGTAAAAGCTTAGCTAGAATTCACATGTTTTTACCTGCACATCTTTATCTGTGTGCTCCTCATCTCTGTTTCTGCTACCCTGCTATTCAATGTTATCTGGACAGCGCAGAGTTTGTGTAAATCTGGAAGTATGATAAAGAACAGAGACTGCTGCCTGGACTCATTCATAGTTTCTTGTTGACTGTGTGTTCCAGCAACCAAATCTTCAAAAACAAACAGCAGTAAAAAGTACATCAACAGTTTTAGCCATAAGGTTTCAATTCTAACTCAGCAGGTAACATCTGATGTCATGGCAGAATAAGAAAATAAGAATAAATTAGTAAACTTTAGCCACAAAGCATCACCATCCGCCTTCAAGGTTTTCTAACTGTTTCTAACTGTACTCAACACAGTCCAATTAAGATATTGTTCAGCTCCAGTTATCCAGTTAGTATCCAGTTCAGTGATTTATTTATTTTTACTATATTCACAGACTTATGAACCTATTAATGCAATAAATTAAAGCACTTTCATCATCTCTCCAAAGATTCTACATCTTCAGTTCTACAACAAAAATCAAATGGCTAATTTAAGTGCAAATAATAATCCCTAATTTGTTAAGTACCTAAGTCTTTTCTAGGTACTTGCTACATATGTGTTATATTGTATTTAATAATTTCATCCTACCGATCCTGGCTATTCTTAAAGTTGTATTTCCAGAAAAATAGAATATTTCCTCCTACATAATTTAAAAATAAAAACATATAGCAAAGACTTCTGCTATTTCCGATTCTCTCTATAAATCACTTCAAAGTTAAAGAATATATTATTTTTAATTTTACAAGAAAGAAAATGTTAGCCAGATTTCATTTCCAACAAATTATTTGGCTTTAAACCTCCATTTGGGGCACATTTTGATGCTGTTAATTCACATTCTGCCTTTGAGCTGTATGTCATGCGTTGCAGAAAGCTGAAATGTAAATGCAGGCTAGGAAGGTCACATACTCAACGGTGCACAAATAGGAGAAAGTTAACACAAACATATTTCCTCTCTTTACAAAGAGATATGAGCCCCGGAATCTGAAGTGTGGGTGGACTCTAGCAACCAAACGGCTTTGTGTTTTCATTTGAGGAATGCTCACCATGACCTTCGGCCTGAACACACCTAGCTCACAGAAACCACAGCTTATGAAATTTTCTTCAGCATTTTAGTGCTGCATTCACTTATGCTTCCCACGGGCCCTCGGGATAAGTTCCCTTCCCTCGTTAGGCTCCACTTTCTTAGTGACAGCAATATCTCCAGTCTTTACAGACATTTAAAAGGTGATTCTAGAAATTTCTAACGCTTTGAAAAAAACCGAATACCCTTTTCCTGGCCCCAAAACTCGCCCTATTCGGAACCAGCACACTCTGCCCAACTGTGGGGACTCTCTCCTCGATGGGGTGCTCCCTCCCGCCTCGGCTCTCGCCTAAGCGCTGCTTCCTCACAGAGGCGCCTGCGAAGCTGCAGCCTTCCTTCAGGAGGCGAGGGCGCCTGGCCTGCTGCTGCGCCGCCCAGCACCTCGCTCAGCACCTCGTCTGCCTCTCAGCGCTCGCTCGCTTGCTCCCCTCCGCGCCGCCCTGCAGCAGAGGCCGGGGCTTCGGTGCCTCATGCTCCAGGCAAGCCTCGCGCCCCAGTCAGAACCTCTCCTCACACCCAGCTCCTGTCAAGTCCCACGCGCTCCAACTCCCATCAGGCCCTGCGCTCCGTCCAGCCTCTCCCATCAGGCCCTGCGCTGGGGTCTGGCCTCTCTCCCATCAGGCCTTGCGCCCACGCTCCTGGGGAACTCCGAGTTCTCTCTGGTCAGGTCTTGTTCCTGACCCTCTAGCTCTCCAGTCAAATCTCGGGTTCCTGTGTGGAGCCTGGAGCTCCAGTCAATCCCCTGTTCCCTGCGGGGTCCGCTCTGGGCGCCCTCAGGCTCCAACAGGTCTAGGACTCCACTCAGCCGAGGCAGCACCTACCCACGTCACCGCCAGGCCTAGGGAAGGGCTCCTGTCACCTTGTCAACTCTCTGCTCCAATTGGGCCCTTGTACTCCCACCGGGTCTAGCTCTCAGAGGCCCTGGGCCCTGGGCCTCGTTATAGCCCTTTGCAGCTCTTCCAGCGCATTCCTTATTCCCAGCATGCTCTCTGTCGACAGCATCCCACGATGCCTTCCTTCAGAGTGTTTCAGGGCTTCTCCGCACAGGCGGCAGTTTTGAGCAGCGCCTGCCCTGTCAGCGTGTCCTGCCCTGAAATACAGCTCTGTCACCACCCCAGCACTAACCGTGGGTTTCGCACCAAATTCAGAGTTTGCTTATAACCTCTCGGGTCACGGAAATGCCTGGGAATGGGTGGTTCCGTGGTCAGTGCAAAGGATGGCTGGGAAGCCGTAGGCCACACAGTTGGCTGACATGAGAGATGGCAGGCTGTTTGGTTACAGGACATGATTCTGCTGAGATTCTCTTTGCAACTTCCAGAACTATTGTGATGACGAAAAGTCTTAAAAAGCTGGAAGTGCTCTCCTTTTAGTCACTTGACAGGTAGTTGTTAAGCACGAACCAGCGTCAACTGCTCTTCTAGGTGTTTTATGATGGGCGCACTAAGCAAACGGTATTTTCTGTCCCAGAAGAATTTACTCGGAATATTACTAATTTTCCATTAGTAATACCAAAGTGAACTTATTCTTGTCAGACCCACGGAAAACGAGAGTTCTGAATGACAGAGTGTTGCCTCTGAAAAGTTCTTTCGCAAGACTCCAAAGAGCTTTCTCCTTGCAGAGTCACGGATTTCTGTGATAGAGTATCTATAACATTCAAGACTGCAACAATTCAGACAAGATGTGCTTGTGAGAATTCATGCTCCACCTGTGAGCTCACCCCAACTGCTGATGAAGGCCTCCAATGCTAATGAACTTTATATCCATGCAATTCACACTAAATTCTGTCCTTTTGCCATCAAATACTCTTTCTCTTCACGCTTCTTAAATATGCTAATAGTTCAGGTGATGCTATAATTCTGAATGTAACACTTTAAAATCAGTAATAGTTTTCTAATCAAAATCAAACAATGCAGTGGTGACGGATTTGATTTTGAGGATTGCTTAGATAATCCCTTAGCTTCTGACCTGGGTGACATCATCATCTCTGCTTCTGGGGGCTGTCTAGGATCCTGAAAACGTTGCATAGTTAAGTATCTGGGATTCTCCTATTGGCATTATTTTAACATTGTTATTGCTTGTTGAAGGGGGTCTCTGTGACCACTATGGCCAGCAGAGTGACAAGCCAGAGTATGTAAGAAAGCAGTTTGGTTCAATGTGACTGAGTAGCTGGTCTTAGTTCTGGAGTCTGACTCTGAGTAACTTATCTTAGGAACATTTAAGCATAGGACAATTTGCTGAAAACTTGTTCTGATGATAATTCTGTGATCACAACACAGTATACATGATTTTTTTTTTTTTACTCTTTGTAAAGTCCATAAAAATAGGTTCTATAGATTGACTGGAAAAAAAAAAACAAGCATATAATAAGGGTCTAAGGGAGTATCTAGTGCAAGAAAATCTCTAACCACAAAGGTGGAGCAACGGTCAGTAGGCTAGAAAGCAATTTGCTTCCAGCCTTTGGGTAGATAATGGGCTTAGCTTTCCTTTTTGGAAACAACCCTGTGTATTTAACATTCCAGGTCCATGCAGTGTTTATCTGTGAGCACAGAGACCTGCATGCCTCGTACGGCATATGCTGAAGACCAAAGGCTTGCAAAATAAATTTAGTGTTTAAACCGTTACCTGTAAATAATTTATTACTCTTCTGTCCTAATCCTATTTAAAGAGGAGTAGCAAACGTGCCAGGGATGATTGTTAGGGTTTGAAAAAGAAATATTCACCATTGCCACATGGGTTGTTGGTCCTCAGCTATCATGTCAACTTTAGTACTGTAAGCTACCCGAGGATGCAGAACATGTGGGGACAAGAGTTTGGAAGTTAGACTTGGTCCCCAGTTCTTTCCTCTGTGTTCTTGCTTCTCATGAGCTGCGTACGAGCCCTTGCTCCCATCCTATAATGTTTGGTCTAAGTGCATGAGATCAAATGATCATGTACTGACCTCTCTGAAACCGTGAGCTAAAATCAGTGATTCTCCTTTTCTAAGTGTTTGGTTGTAACTTTGCAAAATTAACTAATATGAATGCATTTATAGCAGGATGCTGTACATATATTTAACTTGCCATTGTCTGAAGTTACTGTGATAAATGGCTGTAATCACCAAATGCCTCCAGACGCTTTGAAAAACAATTGTTTAACTTTGAGATTGTAATTTAATTACAGTATTTCACCTCCCTCCCTCTAAGCCCTTCCATGTACCTACCTCTGCTCTCCTTCAAACGCATGGCTTTTAAAATTAATTGTTACAAGGAACACACATATACATACACATGTTTATGTATCCTGTTCAGTCCATAGATAATTACTTATATGTGTGTTTTCAGGGATGACTGTTTGGAACTGGACAACCAATCAGCATGTTCTTCCCTAGAGAAAATTATGTCTCCAAATACTTTTACTAGCTGTATGACTGGAGATGATAGATTGATGGAGTTCATTCCTCATTCTGCTGCTGAAAGAATCTCAGCAGCTTGGTTGGTGTTTATGAATAGTCATGGGGTAAAACAACTTCAGCACATGGAAATATGTTGTGCAAGCTTTAGTTTATGATATGTAAACATGTTTTTGTTTTGGTCCCAGGTGTGGGATGTGGAACTGATTCAGATTGTCCACAGCAGCAAACTATTTACCTCATTCGGGCTCTGAGAGGATCTCTGTGCCAGCTGCAGAGAGTTTAAATCGGAGGACCCTGGAGAGAAAATAAATGCCAGAGCCCAGGGAGAGGAATTGGGCTCTGAGTAAGAAGGCTGCTGGTTGCTGTTGATGCATGCAGCATGAGGACCCCCTGAAATGAGGACTGGACTTCCTCCAAGGAACCCTAAGACCCTAACCAGCAGGAAGTAGCTAAGGAAAACTCCGCCTCCCTCCCCACTACCCTCTTTCTCTCTACCTGGTGTGTGGTGTTGGAAAGGACTGTGGTGGAGAAGGGAGGAAAAGACAATGAAAAACATAAATAAAATAGTTTAAGAAAAGTAACACCAACAGAAAGATATTTTATTTTTAAATGAATCCATATTTTAGAAAAATTGGGAACTACCTCTGGTAGATGGATAATTATTTACATATAATTAAATATGTACAAGAAACAGACAGATATTGAAAAGGCATGAATATAATGTAGATTTTCTGTTTGTATGTAAATGGAGTCCACTTTGGAGAAAAGCTTATTTTGATAAGAAAGCAGAGAGAAAAAAAAGCAAATACTTGTTAGAGTATATTTTTATTTGCAGAAGGTTAGGACTGGAATCAATTTTCTAAATGTTCATTACAATGGCCTCACAAGTAGAAGTCACAAGACATTTATAAATATTTGTGTACTTTTAATTTCTTAGGTTTCTGTGACTAAGTTTGACTGTTTACAGTACTTTGCCAGGTAGGCCTGTGTTTAGAAGCCTTATTGAGTAATACTAACAATTTTGGTGGGTAAGCTTTACTGATTTCTATGTGCTAAGGATGAATTAAGGGCTTTACAACAGCTGAGGACTAGGCCCTCATACCCTGTATCACACATCTAATGAAAGTAAAGACAGGATTCATGTCACTGATCTCCAGATGGTTTGGGTTTTGTATGTATGTGTGCACTGGTGGTTTTGCAGGTGCATGCACATGTGTGTCAAGGCCTGAGGTTCACTTTAGTTGTCTTAATCATTCTCCACCTTGTGTATTGCAGCAAACTCTCCCACAGAACCTGAGCTTGCCATCTTGGCTAGCCCAGCTGTGCAGGGATTTTCTCTGCCCCTCACCTCCCTGAGCTAAGATTCCAGGAGGGCTGCCTCTCCTGCCCACCTCACCATTCATCCTCCTGTCTTCTGTCTGCACGGCCAGCCTTTTACCCACCGATAGATCTCCCAGGTTTAAAGTTTTGTTTTGAAATTGGAGTTGTTTGGAACCAAAGTTTGAAGCAGTCTTTGGCATTGGGTTACAGAGGTTGTCAGTACCTCAAGAGTATGGCTGCATTGAAGGCCATAGGGACACTCAAGGGAAAAGGTATAATATGGTTCAACTGAATGCAAATATTTGAAGAAAGAAAAAGCCAGAAATAATGATATTAATAACCAACAAAATAAAAATATATAAAGATGCTTTTAACAAAACAATCAATGAAATTAAAAAAGAGACAAGAGAAAGAAACCCAGTCAAACTGGAAAATGAACTTTTGTCCTTTTGTCAAAGTGAGCAAGACTGGCAAACTTCTAGCAAAATTGACAAAGAAAAAAAGCACCTATTACTAATGTCAAGAACTCAACTTGGACATAACTGCAGGTTCTACATTATTAAGAAGGATAATAAGAGACTAATATGAACAGATTGAGCACATGAAAAAGTTCAGAGATGTTGGGAGCCGCGTGAGAGTCTCGCCGGCAGAAACCCACGCGGACACAGAATCCTCCCGCAACAAAATCTTTATTACAGTCACGCGATGGAAAACGGAGAGGAGAGAGGGAGCCCCCGATGTGGTGCTGTTTATATAAGCCCGGGTCGCACCTGAGTGACGTGTGAATACCCTGACTGGCTGCTCACTTTTACCCCGCCTGATGACTTGGACCCATCATGCTTAGCGGGCTTGTGACGTGTCAATACCCTGATTGGCTGCTCACTCTTACCCGGCGTGCTTACACAATCCTTAGCGTGCTTATGTAATCCTTAGCGTGCTTACGCAATCTGCGCATGCGCACTGGAGGTTTACAGTTTTGAGGGCGAGATGTCAGCGCCACCTAGTGGCGTCTGAGTCTTGGCTCTCCACATCCCCCTTTTGTTTTAAATAAATGAAAACTGCCTAAAAGCCTATAAGCACGGTACAAGAGGGCCCTAAGCTCGATCAAGCGAACTCCTTCTTTGGGGAGTATGCGATCAAGAGCTTTAGATTACTCCCTTACCCCACCAGGTGCAATGGAAACGAGTCCTCTGGGTGCAGGGGCTAGGGGAGAAGATTTAAAAAGGAGGTGACACTCATTCCCGTGCAATGGAATAAAATTCCAGGGAGTGCAAGAGCTGTCATCCTCCTATCTAGGTACCATAACCGTTTAGGCAAAGGCAACATTAACCTGGATCACTCATCGACTCAGTGCAATGGGTAAAACCCCTGAGGTACATCGACTGAGTGTCACAGTCTGTTTGAATTTTTTAACATGGATAACCAAATTTTTGGGAGACGATCCTTGTTCCAAGGGTGCTAGTGCTTGCGCGATTGCGACCTAGTCACGTTTGTTTTGGGTATTGAGTTTGCAGAACAACCAGAGTAAAAACACTAAGCCACAACACAATGCTACACCAAACATTCCAACCCCCACCCAATCTTAAGAAAAGGCAGAAGAAACCCAGGGTAAAGCCAGTCTGTGGGCAATGAATCCACTCGAGTAGAATTAGTGGTCCTCCTCGCCGTCCTTGGCTCTTTAAGAAGTAGCAGGTGTATCTGTTGAAAGATCATCTTCAGCTGTCACGAGCTTTCACGTGAGGTGCTCCGGTACCCAGAATGGATTGTTTTCTTTCTGTGGAAAAACACAGACAGCTCCCCTGGATCTTATTAAAATAGGATCCAGGCCTTTCCACTGTCCAGTTAAGACATCCTTCCATTTAATCATTTCCTTGGGCCTGTTAGGCCCTGAACAGTGGTGATCAGCAGCCGAATGGCCTTGACTGTCCAAATTTAAAAAATTGAGAGTGAAGAGTGCCAATGAAACGGTCACTCGTGGCACTGAGGGCAGAGCCTCCTGGGCGTAACTAATGAGCTGGGGATGGGGATGGGCCGGAAGTCATGGGTTCCATCCTCAGCAACATTTTCCGCATCCTATGAGCTGAGGCATATTCTGAAAGTAAAACAGGCTGTCTGCCAAGGGAAGCCACATTGGGCAGAAGTATCAGAAACTGTAATCATTGGCCGGGATGGGACTAGAGGGCAAAGAGGTGAGAAAAGCCCCGTGGACATTAGGAAAACTGGACAAGGCAAAGGTTGAAAGCTGCGCTATGGATTAAAATGGCTTAGGCTCCTTCCATCCCACCTTACAAGTCGCAAACTGGACATGATAGGCAAGCAGCCCCATGTGCCATCCAGGTGACATCATCTCCTACCTGAACCTTCATGATGTCCTTTCACTGGACTCAACCAGCTTAAGAGTAGCTGATAGAGTGCCTGCCTAGAAGGCACAATTTCCTGGCTTAAACATCATTGTACAAGGCAGAAGCAGGAGATCAAAAGCTCAAGGTTATCCTTAGCTACACAGCAAGCAAGTTTGAAGATAACCTGGGCTCCATAAGACCCTGTCTCAAACAACCAAACAAGCAAAAAGTAAATTTAATCAAGAGTATTAATTCGGGAGCCAGTAACTCACCATTACTAGCACTTAGTAAGTGAAAAAAATTTCCCACACTTTGTTTTATTAAATAGGATTTTAGGGTGCGGTGAGCATGTTCAATGACACCCTGACTCTGAGGGTTATAGGGGAGACCTGTCAGATGGGTTATTTCCATCTGATGACAAAACTGTTTAAATTTTTGAGAAGTATAGGCTGGCCCATTGTCAGTTTTTAGAATTTTGGGCTTTCCCCAGGCACTCCATGCCTCTAGGCAATGTTGAATAACATGGGCTGCCTTTTCTCCAGTCAGGGGAGAAGCAAACATGACTCCAGAGCAAGTATCAACAGAAACATGCAAATATTGAAGTTTACCAAAAAATGAAATGTGGGTAACATCCATCTGCCACACTTGTAGTGGACAGATTCCTCTGGGATTAATCCCAACATGAGGCATAGTTAAGAACTGACAGCAATTTTGACATTGGGTAACAATATCTCTAGCTTCCTTTCTAGTTATGTTAAATCGATTATGCAATGTCTCAGCTGTAACATGAAATCTTTTATGAAACTCCTTAGCCAATTCTAAATTTGAAAGGAGGGCAAATGCAATCATCTTTGTGGCTCGATCTGCCAGGTCGTTTCCACGGGACATGGGCCCCGGTAGACCGGAATGAGCCCTGATGTGTGTAATAAAAACAGGGGATCTTCTGGTAATTAAGGCAAACTGAATCTTTTGAAAAATTTTTGCAAGCTTGCTAGACGCTTTAATTAATCCAACAGCCTCTAAGATTTTGGTTGCATTTACCACATTACTAGAATCAGAAACAATATTTAAGGGACCTGGAAATTTTTCCAAAACTTCTAGCACTACTAAACATTCCACAATTTGAGGCGAGGTCTCATGATATTGCTTAGAAATACCTTTATTATTAACCACATAAGCTCCTATTCCTGTTTTTGACCCATCTGTATAGACTACCAGTCCATCCCGAAGTGGTTTTTGGGACGTTACATGCGGGAAGACTACCTCTTGAGTTAAAGCAAATTGCAAAATAGGATGTTTTGGATAATGATTATCAATTTAACCACTAAAAGAGGTAACCAGCACTGCCCAAATATCAGAGGTAGCAGTTAATACCTGAACTTGGTGAGCCGTATAAGGCACTATTAAAGACTTTGGCTCCTTCCCAAAGTATGTAATGGCTGTTTTTAACCCACGAAGTGCGAGTTGAGCGACTGCATCCGGATACCATTCAATAATTTTTGTAGGAGAAGCATTGGGATGAACCCACACTAAGGGTCCATCTTGCCATAATACAGCAATTGGTAAATGTTTAGTTTTAATGACACACAGGTCAAAGGCCTTAGTTTCATCTACACGTTTTAATTGGGCATCCTGTAAAGCGTTTTCTACCACTCGCAGGGCATGGCTTGCAGCCGGTGTTAAGGCTCTGGGTGAAGAAATATGAACATCCCCTTCCAAAATATCAAATAGGGGCTTTAATTCAGCAGAAGGAATCTTTAAAAACGGCCTAAGCCAATTTATATCACCTAATAATTTTTGAAAATCATTTAAGGTATGTAAATGATCCCTGAGAATTTCTATTTTTTGAGGAACTATTTGTTCCGGATAAATAACAGTCCCTAGAAAGGAGCTCACTTCTGAAATTTGGACTTTTTCAGTGGCAATATGCAATCCCCATTGTTGCAGGGTTTTTTGCAACAAAGGATACGCATCTTGTAAGATGACTAACTCCTCATGGCACAAGAGAATATCATCCATATAATGAATCAGCAACAAGGAAGGAAATTGCTGTCTAACTGGTTCAAGAGCCATCTGCACATACAATTGACACATGGTGGCGCTATTAGCCATGCCTTGAGGTAGGACTGTCCACTGATATCTCTGGTCTGGCTCATGGTGATTAACTGCAGGTAGGGTAAAGGCAAATCTCTGTCTGTCTCGTGGGCACAATGGAATGGAGAAAAAACAATCCTTGATGTCTATTATTATAATTCTCCATTGCTTAGGCAGGGCTGAAAGCAGAGGCAAGCCTCATTGCACTGTTCCAAATAATCGCATCTGTGCATTAATAGCCCTCAGGTCATGGAGAAGCCTCCACTTTCCTGATTTCTTTTTTATAACAAAAAATGGGTGTATTCCAGGGGGAAGTAGATGGTTCCAAATGACCAAGCTGTACCTGTCTTTAACCAGCCTTGTAGCAGCTTCTAGCTTTTCAGAGGAAAGGGGCCATTGAGGAACCCATACGGCTTCCTCTGTGAGCCAAGATATGGGCATGGAACCCTCAATGGCAGTTAATGAAAACCCAGGCCTTGTTTTCCTGTATTATTTTCCTGTGAAATCGGGTGCAATCTCCCTTGTTCCTGTTTTCCAAGGCCTCTTCCTTCCTTATAACCCATCCTTTTTATTATATCAATTGCCTGTTGAGAGTACTCATTGGTCAATGCTAATCCTAAATCCTGCAAAATATCTCTTCCCCAGAGATTGACAGGGAGAGGAAGAACATATGGTATGAAACTTCCTGTTTGACCTTCCGGTGCTTGCCACCTCAAAGAACGTGAACTAACTGCAGGGCTGGCCTCATATCCCAACCCTTGTAAGGAGTGGGATGATTGTGTAACAGGCCACGCTTTAGGCCACCAGGTGGAAGAAATAATGCTTTTATCAGCCCCAGTGTCCAAAATACCAGTAAAACCTTTTCCTTCTATCTGTAATTGTAAGGTAGGTCTGGTCTTAAGATCAACTACCAAATGAGCAAAATCTGTTCCTGTGGAACCGAGTCCTCTTGTGCCCCTTGGTGTTTCGGTAGATGGGAAACAGTCATGAAGACTTGGGAGGAAGACTAATTGAGCAATCCTATCTCCAGGGGAAATAGAAAATATACCTTGGGGGCAGGAACAAAGCACCTGGAGCTGTCCCGTAAAATCCTGATCTAAAATTCCAGGATGGACCATAAGTCCTTTTAAAGTGAGAGAGGAGCGACCC
Organism: Meriones unguiculatus; assembly: GCF_030254825.1. Classification (NCBI taxonomy): domain Eukaryota; kingdom Metazoa; phylum Chordata; class Mammalia; order Rodentia; family Muridae; genus Meriones; species Meriones unguiculatus. The sequence continues at coordinate 5,345,872 of NC_083350.1, read as the reverse complement.
AGAATAAGACCGACACTTCCTTCAGGCAGGGGACCTTCAAACTCCACTGGGACAGGTTGCACCCCCATGTGTGGCATTAATAAGAATTGGGAGGTGGAACGGAGGTCCAGGCCTGCTGATCCTCTGGTTGCTCTATAGCTGGATAAGCCCTCCTGTTGTCTGTGTCCCATTTTTTCTGGGGCCCTGGGACTTGGGGCCCTGAAATCCGTTTTTTGGAATATCTTCATTCCTCTCATCAGGGGGGTTCTCATGCTGGATAAGCTTTCCCTGAATATCTCTAATTGAACGGCATTCATTAGCCCAGTGATTGCCTTTTTTACACTTAGGGCAAAGCCCAGGAACTTTCTTTTGCACAGACACATGACAATCTCTCTTAAAATGACCCATTTTGCCACAATTAAAACAAACTTTATTGTTTTCAGAACTTGGGCGGTTATTGCACTGTAATATAGCTGCCGCCAGCCCGGTGTTGGTAAGCGGGCCTCCGAGTCCTCGGCAAACCTTTATCCAATCTGTCAGTCCTTTGTTCCTTCTGGGGGTAATGACTGCCTTGCATTCTGGTGAAGCATTTTCATACACCAGCTGTTCTATCATTGGCCGGACCCTTTCCGGGTCTCCAAATATCCTGCCTGCTGCATCCGTCATTCTGGCCACAAATTCTGGGAATGACTCCTGAGGACCCTGGATAATTTTTGTTAAATGGCCCTCGGACCCACCCTTCTTTGAAAGGGCCTTCCATGCTTTAATGGCAGCAGCAGATATTTGGCCATATGCTCCCCAATCATAATCTGTCTGTTGCTGGACATGCGGACCTTGTCCTGTTAGTAGCTCAAATGTCCAGCGTTGTTGATTGTCTTCTGCATTGGCATTAGCCCTAGCTTGGGATTGACAGGCATTATACCATAGGGCTTTCCATTCCAAATATACTCCCATATTAGGGAGGGCAGCTTTCACTACAGTCTGCCAATCATTTGGGGTCACTGCTGTAGAGCCTAGCCTCTCAAGCTGCATAATTGTGAAATTATCATCCACCCCGTACTTATTAACTGACTCTGCCAGTTCCTTGACTAGAGGGTAATCTACAGGCATGTGGACACGGCCTCCCTCCACATCTTCAACTACTGGAAAAGTCTGAAAAATCTTGTGTCTATCTTCTGTTGAAAAGAAGGAATCAGGCCAGTGCCTCCCGGTATAGGATGGGGGAGCACTGGAGACAACGGGAGCGGCCGACTGAGAAAGTGTGCCCTTCCTGTTCCTCATACTACCTTGCTTTTGATATAATAGTGACGGCCGCTCATCCGGATGGTTTCGTTTTTCCTCATAGCAGGCTGCTTCCCCCTCCAAATCCTCTTTGCCAGAGGGATATAGCTGCTCAAATCCCAGGGTGTTCTTCCCCTGACCTCTCTCTTCCGTGGCTTTAACGTCCACAGAAGGGTCTTTTTTTCTTAAAGACGTCTCTATTTCTATCCATTGGGGCCCCTAATCTCTTCTCACGTCCTGATTCTGGCATGTCGTCTCGCATCTCCCCTACCCTTAGCCTTTTGCTAATCCTTTTTCTTCCGAGGCAGCCCTCGAGTTTGCACGAGACCAAAAAAAAGGAGAGCTATAGCAGCTATCACAGCAGGGAAGGCCATAAGGGCTTCTGCTAGCCGAAATGAGAAACGGGATAAATCAAGGTCGAACATGTCTTTCAGGACAAACCTTAATGTTGCGGTTCTGAATTCCTCCCCGCTAACGGGGGCCCTCCTTACCCAGCACTGGCAGTAGCAGGCTCCCTGCTCCCGGGTTTCGGCACCAGATGTTGGGAGCCGCGTGAGAGTCTCGCCGGCAGAAACCCACACGGACACAGAATCCTCCCACAACAAAATCTTTATTATAGTCACGCGATGGAAAACAGAGAGGAGAGAGGGAGCCCCCGATGTGGTGCTGTTTATATAAGCCCGGGTCGCACCTGAGTGACGTGTGAATACCCTGACTGGCTGCTCACTTTTACCCCGCCTGATGACTTGGACCCATCATGCTTAGCGGGCTTGTGATGTGTCAATACCCTGATTGGCTGCTCACTCTTACCCGGCGTGCTTACGCAATCCTTAGCGTGCTTATGTAATCCTTAGCGTGCTTACGCAATCTGCGCATGCGCACTGGAGGTTTACAGTTTTGAGGGCGAGATGTCAGCGCCACCTAGTGGCGTCTGAGTCTCGGCTCTCCACAAGAGAGATGCAAATCAAAACGACCCTGAGATTTCACCTTACACCCATCAGAATGGCTAAGATCAAAAACTCAAGTGACAACACATGCTGGAGAGGTTGTGGAGAAAGAGGAACCCTCCTCCACTGCCGATGGGAATGTAAACTTGTACAAACACTTTGGAAATCAATCTGGTGCTTTCTGAGACAACTAGGAATAGTGCTACCTCAAGATCCAGCTATACCACTGCTAGGCATATATCCAAAAGATGCTCAAGTACACAACAAAGATATCTGCTTAACCGTGTTTGTAGCAGCTTTATTCATAATAGCCAGAACCTGGAAACAACCCAGATGTCCATCAACGGAGGAATGGATACAGAAATTGTGGTACTTTTACACAATGGAATACTACTCAGCAATTAAAAACAAGGAAATCAGGAATTTTGCAGGCAAATGGTGGGATTTAGAAAAGATCATCCTGAGTGAGGTATCCCAGGAACAGAAAGACACACATGGTATATACTCACTTATAAGTGGATACTAGACCTATAAGATAGGATAAACATACTAAAATCTGTACACCTAAAGAAGATAAACAAGAAAGAGGACCAGGGGTAAGATGATCAATCCTCACTTAGAAAGACAAAGGAGATCAACATTGGAAGTAGGAAAAAACAAGTAACAGGACAGAAGCCTACCACAGAAGGCATCTGAAAGACTCTACCTAGCAGTGTATCAGAGCAGATGCTGAGACTCATAACCAAACCTTGTACAGAGTTCAGGGAATCTTATGAAAGAAGGGGGAGTTAGTATGACCTAGAGGGGACAGGAGCCCCACAAGGACCAAATATATCAGGGCACATGGGTCTTCTATGAGACTTTCTCCAAGGACCATGCATGGATAACCTAAAACCCCTGCTCGGACGTAGCCCATCCCATGGTAGCTCAGTACCCAAGTGGGTTCCCTGGTAAGGCGGACAAGGATTATTTCTGATATGAACTCAATGACTGGCTCATTGAGCTTCCCCTCCCCCTCAAGGGAGGAGAAGCCTTGCTGGGCTGCAGATAAGGACAATGCAGCCAGTCCTGAAGATACCTGATAAGCTAGGGTCAGATGGAAGGGGAGGAGGACCTCCCCTATCAGTGGACTTGAAAGGGAGCAGGGAGGAGATGACGGAGGAAGGGTGGGATTGGGAGGGAAAGAAGGAGGGGGCTGCAGCTGAGATACAAGTGAATGACCTATGATTAAAATAAAAAAAGAAATAACACTGTTCAAAGTACATAAAATATATGCATTTGCCCATGGTGTCATGATTTGAGAGGATAATAAATGTTAAAAATTAAAAAAAAAAGTTCAAATGGGGCTTGGGCGATGCCCAGTCAGCAAAGCACTTGCAGCACAAATCCAAGAACTGCAGAATTCAGAGCCCTAGAACCCACAGAAAGCCACAGGCAGTCATGTGTGTCTATAATCCCTGAGCCACTGTGAGGAGATGGGCAGTGAGGCAAAGTATGGAGCTTTCAGGCCCAAGCCAGGTATGCTAGCACACACAAAGTAAAGGTTGGGAGGCCCTTCCTAAAATAAGGTGGAGGAGGGAGAACCCAAGGGTCTGAATTCACACACACATGACTATAGACACATCATACTTACATCACACACACATGTGCGCACACACAAAGTTCAAAGTATCATAACTTACCCAGTATGAAAGATACATTAAATAGTCTTTTAACTAGTCAGAAAAAAAAAATCCACTGAAAAGGAAGTCCGCTGACTCATAGTAGACCCATGTGGTTTAACTAGGAATTCCAAAAAAATCTATAAAAGTAGTCCACCAAATCTCCTCCCAGAAAAATATAAAAGAAGATAATGGTCCAACTTGTCACATGAAGCTATATTCCTTTAATATTCAATTCAGCAAACTGCAGTACCTAATATAAAAACGAGATAGCAGCATCTCTTATAAATATAGGCACACAATTCTAAATAAAACATACACAGAATGCAGCAGCATATACGAAAATTATATGCCACAAATACATGAGGTTTATTCTAGAAACACAATGCTAGTTCAATATTTAAAACTCAACACATTCCTTCATAGGAAAAAATTAAAAAGAGGAAATCATAGGCTCTTTCTACAGTTGTAAAACAAGATTAAAGCTCTCTGCCTCCTGAGATAAGATGTCTCAGAAAGCTGGTGGTCACAGGAAGCTATTTAAAGAACATCCACAGAAATATCAACCCCACTGCCTGTGGTGGTCAGTCTTGATTGTCCACTTAATGGGATTTGGAGTCACTGTAATAATAAGCTTCTGAGAATGTCTATGTGGGATTTTCTAGATTAGTTTAATTGAAATGGGAACACTGGGCCTGGCTCTGTCTCGTCCACCACAGCTTGCACTCCAGGGCGCCAGGACCAGCATGAGCCGGATGGGCAGTGGGCAGCAACCGTGTGCCTCATGGACAAAAATCAAGTAACCATGGGCAAAGGAGGTCCTAAGCAGCCGAGAGGCGAGGTGTGCAAACGTGCCAGGAGGAGCACAAGAAGCAGGCCCCGGATGCCTCCATCGCCTGTCAGAATTCTTCAAGAAGTGCTCAGAGGGGTGGAAGACCATGTCTGCAGGAGAGAAGGGCCAATGTGAAGCCAGGACAAGGGCCGACAAGGCTCGCTCCGAGACAGAAACGAAAAGCTACATCCCTACCAAAGGGCAGACCAAAAAGAAGTTCAAGGTCCCCAGCACATCCCAGATGCCTCCCTCGGCCTTCTTCAAAAGAGAACACCCCGGCTTATCCATCGGTGATTGAAGAAGCTAGCGAGGATGTGGAGAACCCTGCAGCGGACCACAAGCAGCCATAGACAGAAAGGCCGCCAGACTGCAGGAGAAGAGCTAAATGAAAACTCGACGCCGCAAAAAACGGGGTGACCAAGGAAATAAGAAAAGAAGGAAGAGGAAGATGACGAGGAGGATGAGGGGGAGGAGGAGAAGGAGGAAGACAAAGAGGAAGAAGAGGATAATGAGGATGAATAAGTTGGTTCTAGCACATTTTTTTTCTCTATAAAGCACTTAACCTCCTTGTACACAACTCACTCCTTTAAAAGAAAGAAACCCTGAAATGTGAGGCTGTGTAAAATGTTTTTAAACTGCACAGTGTCTGTTTTTGTATAGTTAATACACAACTGAACATGTCTTTAGACAGCCCTGTCCTGGTGGATTTTCAGTGGCCACTAACTGGCCTGGTACAGTCTGGGTGTGTAAACCAGCATGGAAACTTAAAGCACGTGGTTGGAGCAAAGCACAAGTTAGTTACATATGGGGATGGTAGGGTTTTTTTTTCTTTTGTTTTTTTCATCTTCAGTTGCCTGCGATGCAGCTTATACGAAGGTAACTGTTGTTCTGTTACCTGAATACCACTCTGTAATTGAAAAAAAAAAAAAGACAAGAAAAAAATTGCGGCTGTTTTGTTGATGTCCTTAATACTTATAAGTAAATACAATTTTTTTTTTCCTAAAAAAAAAGGAAGACCCACCCATTCCATGGCCTGGGACCCTGGGCTGAATAGAAAAGAGCAAGCCAGCTGAATAGCAGTAGCTTAGCTCTTGTGGGGGTTTGAACAGGACCGGCTCCATAGACTCACGTGTGTGAATGCTTGGCCTGTAGGGAGTGGCACTATTAGGAGGTGTGGCCTTGCTGGAGGAACTGTGTCACTTTGAGATGCTCAGGCTGTGCCCAGTGTGGCTCACAGTCTCAAGATGTAGACGCTCAGCTCCTTCTCCAGTGCCCTGCCTGCCATGCTTCTTACCATGACAGTAATGGACGCTCAGCTCCTTCTCAGCGCCCTGCCTGCCTGCCTGCACACTGCCATGCTTCTTACCATGACAGTAATGGACTGGTCTCTGAAACTGTAAGCCAGTTGAAGTGAAATGTTTTCCTTTATAACAGTTGCCATAATCATAGTGTCTCTACAGCAATGAAAATCCCAAGTAAGACAGAAGTTGGTAGCAGGGCCTGGGGTATTGCTGTGATAGGCCTGACCATGCTTTCATTTGGAGGACTTCGGACTATGGGACTTTGGATTAGGAAAGCAATGTGTTAGGTCTGAGAATCGCTGAAGGAAGAACCCAGTATGTATGGAAAAGCAAAGAGTATTCTGCAGAGAAAACCAGCATGCTGGGGTCCGTCACTCATACAAAATGGAGATGGCCCCAAGGCGGGGGGTCATGGTCTCCTTTTAAAGGCAGAAAGAATTCCTATTGTGGCTCTGTGACTCCAGTTGGGACTGTCTGGTGCCCATGGAGGCTGCTTGGCTCCTGGGATTTAAGTCTTCTCACATGAATGCCTTAAAGGGGGCTTACTGGGCCCTCTAGTGGGAACATGGAAGCCAGTGGTGCTGAGGGTGACTTGAACTGGGGGCCTGGCTCAAGAGGCTTCAGAGGAGAATGTTAACATGTGGCCTAGAGACTCTTCTTGTGATATTTTGGCAAAGAATGTGCCTGCTTTTCGCCCTTGAATTTGGATTAATTGTGTTGGCAGAGGAAATCACCTGTAGTCTTGGGCACGTGGGCACTTGGTCCCAGTGGTGGGACTGGATGGAGAGATTCAGGAGGTGCAGCCTTGCTGGAGGCCTCTTCGAAAGTTGGGTTGGGAGGTTGGAAGGGAGGTTGAGGCCTAAACACCACAAATAAAGCAGAGTTTAAAATGGAGCACTACATTGTTCTGTTTATATTTGCTAATTGTAACTAAACTTATAACCCTGGACATATAGTGAAAAATCAAATACATACCTTGTACCACTTGGATAATCATTACTCTGCCTTTGTTCTGGGAAACTTGTATAAATAAAGAAGCACTTGGTTGCCTGATGGTCAGAGCCACAGAATCAGCCTGATTGCTAGACAGAGCTGCTAAATTCCCTAAACCATTTCCTGACTCACTCCCTACTCTCAAGGAATCTCCTTTGCTTTCCCTGTCAGCAAAGACCTGCAGACTCTCCCGTGCTGGGGAAGGCCCTGCATGTGATGAAATTAAAACAGCTGAAGGAAAATATATAAGAAAACTCTGTGTAAATACTCTGTGTTCATGTATTAGAAGGGACAACAGTAAAAAACTCTTCCTAACTCAACATATAGTTTTAATTTAAAAAAAACTATTTAAAAACTGTGTATACACGTGCACCTGCTTGTCTGTACAAAAGCTAGATACATGAAGGTGACGTTGGAGGCCAGAGAGGGCTCTGGGGTAACTGGAAGTGGAGTTACAGGAAGCTCTGAGTAGCTCCATGTGAGTGCTGAGAACTGGACCCAGGTCCTTCGCAAGGGTGGCACATGCTCTTAACCATTCAGCCATTTCTTCTGTCTTTGAAGGAGATTCTTCTTACAATCTCAGCATACATGTGTAGACATTGTGCTGATTTGGAAGAGAAATGTCTCCCGTAGTCTTGGGCACGTGAGCACTTGGTCCCAGCTGGTGGGACTGGATGGACAGACTCAGGGGGTACAGCCTTGCTGGAGGCCTCTTGGAAAGTTTAAGGACTCATGCCATTTCCAGTTCTTCTGATTTGTGCTTATTTATCCTGGTCACCGTGAAGAGACACCATGACCATAGCAACTCTTATAAAGAAAGCATTTAAGTGGGCCTTGCTTACGGCTTCAGCAGGTTGCCCCATCATCAGCATGGCAGGGAGCAGGGCAGTGTGCGGGTGGACGTGGCAGTGGAGAAGTAGCTGGGGACTTACATCTGGATCCCCGGTGGGCAGTAGGAGGAGAAAGCCACCGGGTTTGGCTCGAGCTTTTGACACCCTGAAGGTGCAGTGACACACTTTCTCCCATAAGACCACACCTACTCCAACAAGGCCTCCACACGTCCTAGTCTTTCTCACTTCTGCCATTCTTTGCTGACTAAGCATTCAAATAGATGAGTCTATGGGAGACAGGCATTTTATTGAAACCACCACGGAGCTTTGGGTCAAGATGTGAGCTCTCAGTTCTTGCTTTAGCCGTCATGCCTGTTTCTTGCTCCAGCAGCCACGCCTTCCTTCAGTGAACCACGTTTTTCCCTCTGGGACTGTGAACCCAAATGAACCCTTTCTTCTGTAGGTTGCTTTGGTCATGGTGTTTTATCACAGTAACAGAAAAGTAATGCAGAGGTTGACCATATTCTATATAAATATGGCAAGGCAAAGTTAGAGAAAAAAAATGGAGGACTCATTCCATCTGATTTCAGGAATTATTTTGTAGTTACTGTAGTTGAGGCTATATGGTATTGGTGGAAGCATAGACATTAATCTATGCAACAGAATATAAAATTCAGAATTAATTCCATGTAGCCATAATTAACTGATTTTTGATAAATAGACCAAAAGAATTTGGTAAAGACAAGCTATTGAAGAAGTTAGTGACTTGTCTCAATTATGTGGTCCTGGCATAGTGATTATTTCAAGCTGAAACCTTGACTTTTTAACACCAGGAGTAAAAATAGCCTTGATGACCAAAGGGCGGCAATAAACCTTTACAGATAGGTGCTTTACGTGGCCCTTGTCCTCCATTGTCTTTCACACCCCTCTCACCTATCTCCTGACTTCCCTGGAATTTACTCCACAGTTCAGAGGTCCATTTGCCCTGTCATCTCTTCACAAGTTTATTGTTCTTGATCTAAAAAGCACCACACTTTGCTTGTTTTTTTTTTTTTTTTCACTTTTGTCTCTTATAAAGATCTCCTTGTGCACATAAAATTAACACCACTCATGTTCTTTCTCTTGCTGACCAGGTCCTGTGTTTGTTTGATTGCTAAGTATAGCCAAATAACCCATGTGTGAGTTGCTACTGTATAGTGGATTTCTTACTCCTTTCCTTTCAAGTCTTCTCAACAAATAATGCTCGAGAAATTCGATACAAGAAGAAGGAACTCCAGTGTGAGTCATTTACTTTACACAAAGAAAATGGAGCTTTTAATGTTGCAGTTGGGAGTAGTGGGGTATGCCTGTAGTCCAAGCCACTCAAGAATCAAAGATAGAAAGATCTCCTGGAACCAGAGAAGCCAGCATAGGCTACACAGTAAGTTCCCATCCAGACTGGATCACATAGAAAACACCAAAACAAACACAGAACCAAATAAAAATTTAGTGTCTCCAAAATTAACACTGCTTTGACAAAGACTACGATGATGAGAGGAAAACCCACAAATGGGTTAAAAAAAAATCACACTTCTTACAATGAACTAACTTATCTGTAAAATCATTTGAAAAATTACAAAAGCGAAGAAAGATGAAGTCCAAATGAAAATAAGCACATGGAGCAGTGGCTCTGCGAGGACTTCCACCCTGGACACCTATGGAAGGGAGCCAGGGCAGAAACCGCTGCACAGGGTGTTGAGAAACTGGGTCCCTCAGGCACTGCCGGAGGAACGTGAGTGGACAATGACTTGGCACTTTCTGAACAAACTGGTCATACAGTTACTTATATTTCCTAACAGCCACACTGTGTGGCATTTATACCAAAAAAATAAAAAGTTATGTTCACACAAAACTTGTATACGGTTGCTCATAGCAATATTTCTGGAGTTAATCAAAAGCTGGAAATAACCAAAATGTCCTGTTAGCAGAGAGCTTGTAAACAAGGTGTTGTAACACGGTCGCCCACACTGTGAAATCGCCCTGAAGCTCCTGAGGTCAAAGCCTGGCCCCTGGCAGTCCTAACAAGCGCAATCAACAATCCCAACAGGCCACACAAACAAACAGTGATAGAGAGCATCAGAGCAAGAAGACCTATTCAACGCCGTCACATGGGGAAAGCGACTAACAGAGCTCTGGTGACCGCCTGCCTGCCTCAGCTGGTTTTTGTCCGGCATAAGTTCAGGTTTAGATGGAAGGCTTAAGCGTAACTAAGCATTTCCAGCTGAGTCACTGACCCACCGTTGGCTCAGTTCCAGTCTCCCCTGTAATGCATGCTGACAGCTCGGCAGAACTCTGTGGACTCTCTTTCCTCGGAGACAAGGTCCTCTTCTGGCTGGCACTGGGCTTGAGCTCTCTCCTTCTCCCAGTATGAGATTCCTATGGAAATAAATTTGGGGGCAATGTCTCAGCAATCTGATAGCTAACGGAGGGGACAAAATTGTCTCTCCCTGGAATACCCTTGCTCCTGCCAGGACGGTTATGTAGCCTCTCAGTGATGAAGATGAAGTGACTATGGATACAGTTTGCATCTTGGATGAATATCAACAGCAATTAGTGAAAAAGCCAATCTCAAATATGTTATTGTGTGATCCCATTTACATAGACCTTGTGATGACAAAAATAACAGGAATGAAAGAGGTTCCTCATTACCGGGGGGCGGGGGGAAGGGGTAGGGATGGCATGGGATGTGAGTGTAATTCCTGAACACAGCGCCAGCTAGAGCTTGTGACAGGGCAGTCACTAAGGTAGACATGGACCTTGCTGTGTAGAACAGGCTGGCTTCAGTCTTGCTGTCCTGTCTTTGCCTGCTGTTTTGCAGGTGTGTGCTTCCTTGTTTTTGTATTGCAAAGTTATGTGTAGCCATTCCAGGAACTGGGTGAGAGATACAGAGAACCTATTTGTGCATATTTGTAACTTCCCATGAAGATATGCTTTAAAATTAAAGGTTTAAAAAAAAAAGACCCAGGCCAGGTGGTGGTGGTCGCCCTTTAATCCCAGCACTTGGGAGGCAGAGGCACGAAATTTCAAGGCCAGCCTGGCTGCAGAATGAATTCTAGGAAAGCCAGGGCAACACAGAGAAACCCTGTCTCCAAAAAACCAAAACAAAAACAAAAAACAACAAACACAAAGAAAATCAAAACAAAACAAAACAAAGTCCAAACAAACAACTCATTTGGAAAAATTTCCTACATTATATTTTAGTTGATGTAAAATAAAATATTCATACGTTGTATGTGAACTAAACTGATCAGCATCCTAATATAAATAATGCACCTGAGAAATAGTTCTGGCTAACAACTGGAAATACTTTCTTGTGGTTAAAAAGAAACAGTGGAAACAGTTTGGAGTGCTTTAGGCAATGTTTGCTTCCCAATGAGCAGGTCTTCCTGGAGAAGCTAAGGGGGAAGGAACTTAGCTCCAAGCACCGACTATGTTCAGGAACTTACTGATTTCCTTGGGGAAGCGCTGGTGTGCCAATCACTTAGGTTTTTTGTTTGTTTGTTTTTTGAAGTTAATTACCATTGCTGAAAAGACCCAAATAAACTTCGAAGGGCTTTTTAAATAGGCAAATACATTCAGTCTTCTGCCTCCCGACCTCTTAGAGGTCTCTCTTAGACGTCTGTGGGGCTTACTTCCTGTAAAAGGGCAGGGAGTGACGGAGGAGCTGACCCAGCGCGCGCTGGTCCTTACTTAGGAAGGAGGAGGATAAGAAAGAGGGTAAGAAAAAGTCTTGCGGCGTCAGGGTCCGGTGGCACAGAAGTTACTTCGGGTGCCAGAAAGTACTAGGTGCGAATAATTTCTATGAGGCATTTTCCTAGGAGTTTCTGTCTGCCTGTTAGAGGAGCCACTCCCAACCCCTGCAGACACAGTGAAGCAAAGTGCCCGCGCCCATACTTTTGGCTCAAGGGCTGTGATGCGGTGTGAGCGGCTCCTTCACGTCTTCTGTGTTTAAGGGTTCCCCCCCGCACAGATGGTCACTCTGTGGATTTGGATCTCTGCGGTTTTTGTTCCAGACGATCATCAGGATGCAAGGCCGCCCTGGTTAGGACACACGGAGAGTTCAAGCGAAGCTGGGCGCCAAGGGACGGACCCGGGGCCGGGACGGAGTTTGCCGCGGCCACCCAGGCTCCGTCCCGGCTGAGCGCCCGGACCTCAGGCCTCGCCTCCCTCCCCGCCTCCCCGTGACCCCACCCGCCGCCTCCTGCGCAGACTCGGGAAGGCCGCACCCTCCGCGCCGGCAGCGGGTGATGGTGACGGGCACCTGTGCTAGCCAATCAACAGCCGAGCTCTGCACGGGGGCTCGTGATTGGCCTGCTGGAGGGCGTCGGCCGGGCGGGAGCACCGCACTGGCCAATCCCCGGAGGCCATGCGGGCCTCGCCCAGCTCGCGGCGCCACCCCCCCGGTCCTGGGCACGCGGCCGGCTGGGGCCGGGGATGTCCCGGGCGGAGGCCGCTCAGACGTGAACAGCGCACCACCCTGCACGGCTGCGTAGCGGGGCCCGGGAGGCTACTGTTCCGAGATGGCCGGGCAGGCAGACAAGGACGTGAAGTACTACACCCTGGAAGAGATTCAGAAGCACAAAGACAGCAAGAGCACCTGGGTGATCCTGCATCACAAGGTGTACGACCTGACCAAGTTTCTGGAAGAGGTGAGCCGGGCGCGCACGCTCCGGTGGGGCGCGGGGAGGGTGGCCCCGGCCGTGGGTCTCCCGGGCGTGACCTGGCACCGACGTCGGGCGCGTTATCTGTGAGCGAGCAGTTGTTTGCGTACCTTTGGGAGGGACCTCCGCGTCTGCACGCTCGTGTTCGCTTCTGAGCATGCTCACCTGCGTGTGCACACCTGTGTCTGTGCTCCTGTGCGCCTTGGGTTTGCACACCTGGGCATGCCTCCGGGAGGGCAGGGAGCATCCTTGCAGTGTGAGCTGTTTTCGCAGGCTGCCGTGGGGGACAGAGCTGGATCCGTACAAGGTGCTCTGGAGTGGCCCGGGTAGAAGCTACCTGCGCACTTGGTGGGGGAGGGCACGGCTGCGTGAGGATTTTAAGAGAGCCTTTTTTCTTCTTCTTTTGGCTTCTCCTGGCATGTAAGGCCCTCTCCACGTAGACCAGAAAACGCCCGGTTTCCCAGAGCACTTCCCAGCTCAGCCGCCTGGAGACCACTGGTCTGAAGAGCTGATTCCCGCGCAGGGTTGCCTCACTAGGGTTGGAAGTCCAGGAGGGGCCGCCCTGAAGTCCAGACCTGGAAGCTTACTAGTGCCCACTAAGCGGAGACTGAATAGTGTCAGCTTTAATGCAGTAGTGACTTGTCCGAGAGGCCCAGCCGCTGATGGTGACTCCCTAGTGTGTGCCTTGAGCTAGTAGGAGGAGGGCATTAGGCAGCGCAGTCCAGAGACTGGGACTTCACCCTTCAGCTACTTCGCAGGTGTATAAAGGAAGGCGTTTCCGTCCGCGGCACTGCCGTCAATGCTGTAGTTTCGGCTGCACAGCCCAAGTGGCATTTCGTAGGTGCTGTCTTCACTCCCTCTGGATGCACTTTGTTCCTTTGAGAGTGTTTTGAACCACAGCAACTTTTACATCCCAGTTCTTCCCAATAAATAAGAAGACTTATCTATGATAAGGGGTGATTTGCATGGTTTGTTTTTGTATTTTGTCGTTGTTTTGGAGGGCTGGGCAAAAGTTGAGGCTTAGTCTTAGCTAGATTATAATTTATACCAGAGATTTTTGTTTTGTAAAAAATGTTAAACACAGAGAAAAACTTGGAAGTTTGGGGTTGGATGCTTCTTGATAGAATTCCCGACTGTTGACGATAAAATAGGGTTCTGGTTTAGTTGGGGATGGTGTGAGGTGTGGACTCAGCCTGCCTTCATTCTGCTGCTCCCAGAGCAGCTTTGCATCACAGCTCCTCCAGCTAACAGTTCTGTGTAATAAGCCACCCACGTGAGTGGCTCCTCCTGTGGAACTGGCTGCATGTGCCCGGTTGGGTGAGGACTTGCACACAGCTCAGAGGTCCTCAGCTCAGCTCTCGGGACATACCGCCACAGTTTTTCTTCTTTCTAGATTCCTCCAGTTTCAGTCATTTTGTTAGCTCTACGTGATTGTTTTCATGCTTTGGTGTAAAACAAATACTTTTCAAGGCCTGAAGCGAAGCGTCTAGCCATCTGCCCCACTTTCCTTTCCTTAGCCCCCCCCCTCTGCTTCCTTCTACATTTCAAGGTTCCAGAAATTTCATGAAGTACGGGAACTGAAGAATAGTCCCTTCTTGCTAATTTACAAGTGAAAAAAAATGGGAGGAGCATCCTTCTTACACGAGGATGTTTCTGTCACTAGGAGCCCTGTCTCCACCAGCTCTGGGTTCACTGGTCCACAAGGCTGTGCTCTCCTGAGGCTTCCTTATCCTTTAAGAATCCCTCATTTCTGTTGAGGAAGCACGTGCTGTGACATAGGTGCCTGCTCTGCTGTCTGCCTGCTCTGTGCCTTAGATTCCGCCTGTGTAAATGAGAGACCAGCAGCGCCTTCTTGCCGCTGACGTGAGAATGAAAGCATTCACTAGTGGGGTGTGCATGCCTGCAAATCTTGGCACTTCCAGGAGTGGGAGGCAGGAGAATTCCTGAGAGTTAGAGAGGCTAGCCTGGGCAGCAGTGAGAATCTGCCTCCAGAAACCAAAACTAGAAAAAAAAATGTTTCCTGAACAGAAGAAGATGAGTGTTCCGTTTGTAACTGCGGTCCTGGCAGACTCCAGCTGTGGTTTCCTTTTTGCAGGGATGTGTGTCGCTGAGTGCTTGAGAGTTCAGGTAAAGTGCAAGGCCAAAAGATAATCTTGAAATATTGGAAAAATCTTTCTAGTCAAGAACACAGTTTGAAGGTTACTTGTGCAGTGTGAACTCTGTTCTCAAATTAATGTTCTGAGGTTCAGAGGATGGATAGAAATGCAGCAGGAGGCAATCTAAACAGCAGCAGGGCTTTGGTTCCTGTCTGGTGCCTGCCAACAAGATGATAAGCCTTAGTACTTAAATCTTACGAACCTCCCTTTTTCTTCTAGTCCTGACCCCTAGAGTTTACATTTATGAAATCGAGCCTTGTCATCAGATCCTGTTATTAGCCAGGTTAGTGATATAGACATTTGAGAGATCATTATTTGAAATGAAAACAGGTGTCTAAGGCCAAGGACCAGTTTGCATTTCCCCCTTCTGTGGTTGGGCCAGGTTTCGGCGGAGCTGTGGAAGGAGGGAAGAGAGCATTGCTTAATCATCCCGTTACCTTTCTCTGCTGGGCAGTGGGTGTTTGTCACACCGATATCTCCTGGACAGTGTGGAGGCAAGTTGGCTCTCCTCCCCACAGAACATTTTCTAGTGGTTCTGACAGTCTGTGGTTTTAAGCTGAAGCTTGAGTATTCTCTGAGAGCATCCTTTTGCTCAGAGGCTGTTAGCTTCTGACTCACTTTGGCTTGGGGGGGGCGCTTAAAATGAAATTTTGTTGTCACGTTTTACTTTTTGTGTCTGCTTATAGACTAAGAATTCAGAATCTGTGACCCCTGTCCTCTGAGACATTTAAGATGCTCTCTTTGATTCTGAGAAACTGGAGGGCATAGGACTTTTCCTTTGGTGCAGCCATACCACTAGCTTGGGATGGAATTCTAGCTGGTGCTGCAGCCACATGTGCCCTTAATGGATGTAAAGTGGAAATCCTATTACTTGGTGGAGTAGTTTGGTTGGTGGTTCAGGCATCCTGGGTAAATAGGTAGGAAAGCCTTATCTTGAAGGCCCCCTGGAGACTGCACTTATGTGTCTTTTAGGCATTTCTTCTGTGGTGTCTGTATGTGAGTGTGTGTGTGCCTTTTCTGAAAAGAGATTCCAGTTTGTTTTAAAACAGTAAAGACCAAACCAAAACAAAAGCACCAGTAAAATCAAAACAAAGGTAGTATAGCACACTTGAAGCACTTTACTTTTTTTGTTTGTCTTTAAGGTGATGAAAATTTTATAAATAAGGAAGTAAAATGGGTTATGCAGGCCAGCTGGGATAAAGCAGGCTCTAGGTGAAGACGCTAATCGCTGCTCAAGGCGGATGTCTGTTATTCTAGGAGACTCCAGAACCCTGGGAGGCAACCCACGGCACCTTTCTTGTGTAATAGAATCTGAATAGCTCTTGTCCTCCTCCACTCAAGGGAACACATCGGGCTGCGGTAGGGGCACTGGGTCTGGTCTTAGTGTACTGGGGGAAAAAGTGTGAAAAAGGCTTAGAAAACATGGCATGAAAAGGTGTTCAGAAAGTTAAAAGTTTATTGTTTGTTTTTGTTGTCGTTGGTTTATTTTGTTTTTGTACTAGAGATGGAACTTGGGCCTTGAGCTTGCCAGATAAGCCACTAAACGACCTCCCACTTCTTGCTCTTTTATTTCACCGTGAGACACAGGCTGGCCTTTAGCTTGTGAGTCTCTTGTCCCAGCCTCCTGAGTGCTAGGATGACCAGGGTGTGCCACCAATGATTACGTTTTGATTATTCTCTTCCCTAGCTGAGGGATGGCTCAATGGCAGAGCATTATTATAGCATGCTCAAGGCTGTGGATTTGATCCCTAGCACCTGAAAGAATTTATAAATTATCACTAACATTATTATCTGCTGTGGGTTAGCTCTAATATTGATTTAATTCATAATTAGTAATTATAATGTTTTCCAGCAAAAGAACCTATTCAAAATCCAACTCTTCACCTGAAGTATGATTTTCTAGGAAGATGCATCACACAGTGTGGGAAGCCATCTCTCTTCTGGAACTTCTAAATTTACTTTACTGCTTATTAGGTGGGGAGAAGAATCCACAATCATTGCAAAGAATAATATGAAAGAGGGGGAAGAGAAGAACTGCAGTTTCCTAGAATTCCACCCTCCTCTGGTAGCCACACAGAGCAGCCCAGCCAAAGCTCTCCAGTCAGGTTACACGTGCAAGCACGCACCCACACTTGTCAGGGTGTGTTCTACATTAGTGGAAGGATGCTTTCCAAGCCCTTCTGTCATCTGTTGCTTTGCCCACTGAACCTCACTGAGCTACCTTCAGCTCGTGTCCCTCCCGGCCTCGTCTTTATTATCCAGGTGGATTTTATCGCACCCCCTCTTGCACAGTTTGTATTCCATCTCCCTGTGACCCCTTGCGATAGAGCCTGTGGTGAAAACTTGTGAGGAGTTGTGTTGCTTTTTCATTTAGTCTTGGTATCACCAATGTGCTCTGGAATGGTGGTCCTGGTGGACAGTCGAAAGGGCTCACACAACTGAGGGTTTTTTTCTCTGAGTCTTTCAGGTCTCCTAGTAACCAAAACCTGCTTGTGATTTACTCTTCTGGATCATGTGGACATGTATTGTTATCAGAAAAAGAAATTAAGAGAAAAATGCCTGGAGCTGTAGCATGGAAATGGTGCTGATACTGCACCTTCCTGTCCTCTGGGAACTGGGCATCGCCAGCAGTAGCCCAGAGCGTTCCCTCTCTCTTAAGAGTCTGCTCTCGGTGTTGCCTGGATGGAGTCTTCTTGGAACATTCCAGGAAGTGTATTGGTAGGCTGGCTCCTGCCTGTTCGCTGCTTTGGAACCAGGAGAATGAGCTGAAGGCTGGTTGGGCCAAACTCTGTTGTAGGGCCTGTGCAGAGCGTGGCCTTTGTAGCCTCGGCTCAGGAGGGTCGCAGAGATGGAATTTACTTCCTTACACTTATAAAATATATTTTCTAGTCAGGTGGGTGTCAAAACAATGGTTGCAAACCAGTGCATGCTCGGGAGACGCTGATGAAGAATGGGTGTGGGGGAGCTGGAGGAAGAGGAATGGGATCCTAACATCTCCGTCCCCTCTGCTCGCTGGTGATGCGGCCTGTCTGAATGCTGGCAGGCCTCGTGGTACCAGCTTTTTCTCACCTGCTCTCGTTGCTATCGTACAGGTCTCAAAGTGTATTCTGCCTGTTCTCCATCTTTTGACTATGGCAGTGATGTCGCCCATTAATTCCCTCCTCCCCAGGGAGGTAATACAAGCTACCACAGGGGACATTTACTGGATATTTATTAACATTCCTTTTGCACTAGGCTGTAATGCTGAGTGTGTTTTGCTTATAAATCCTTCTTTGTTGGGGTTGGGGAGATTGCTCAATCGGTAAATTATTTGCTGCACAAATGAGAGGACCCAAGATCGATGCCCAGGACTCATGTGAAACACCGGGGTGTGCCGGTGTACACCTGTAACCCCAGTGCCGAGGAGGCCGACTTGGGAGGACTTCTGGAGCTCACTGGCCACCTTGGTTAACTCCAGGCCAGAGAGTCCCTGTGTCAAAAGACAAGGTGGGCGGCACCTGAGCTGGTTAGCCCCAAGGTTAGCTTTTGCCCTTTGCACACTTGTGCCTGCGCTTGTCCACATGCGCGTGCACACCCATGCATGCTCACGTCCTCTAAACAGATGTGTACATACAGAGCAGACAAGAAAACTAAAATTCGCTCTCTGAAGCAAACCTCCCACTTGCTGGAGGCAGCATTCTCCTTCAGGCAGTGAAACGTGGCAGGTCACGCTCTGCTGTGCTGCGTCCCGAGGTAGGAGTGCTGTTGCTTGCTCAGAGGTCTCTGCAACCACGAGAGAATAATGTAGGCCGTGAAGCAAAGATGCAACCAGGTGAAGGGTACACACACGCCTTCTTTCCCTCTGTTGTTTTTTCCACATGGCTTTCTGGAAGGGAAGGGAAGCTCCCATTCCAGTTTCTCACAGGAGCAGTTCAGCAGCCTTGCCCCACTTATTCTTGGCCACTGGGCCTGGCTTAACTGTCTGAGCACTTTTCATCTGCAGAGGAACAGTCCACACATATCAGACGTGTGAGGAGGCTGTGGAGAAGGCCTTTGAGTGACTGGCCCCTGGACGCCATGTGGCTCTGACATCACCCCAGAGTCACCCTTGCTCTGGCCTGTGGAACAAGCCTTTGGTATTTGTTTGGCTTGATGGTGGCAGCGCGAGCTTTTGGCTGATTAACACGCTAGCATTACACTGAGGGATGTTCTCTCCAGAAGACAACAGCTCCGTCCTGAGCAAGGCTGTCATGTCTTCATGTGATTCCTTCCAGTGACTTCCCTTTGGGTGTAGAATAGAATGCCATCTCTGCCCGCATCTAAAGCTGGGTGCTTGGCCCTGCTTGTGTCTCTCTTCCACTTCAGGCAGTAGCGCCATCTCCCTCTCCCACCATGCCTTTGTCTTGTTCCTCAAACCAGCTAGACTTGTTTCTGCCCAAAACCTTTGTTCTTCTTTCCTCCCTGCCTGTCCTCTCTTCCCCTCGTCAGGCCCCTTTTAGGTGACAGCTCCACAGAAAGGACAGCTTTCTGTCTGGCTTTCTGCTGTGTGTGCCTGCTGACAAGGAGGCCAGCACCTGAGTGCCTGTCTCCTCTAGGCGGACTTCCTGTGTGTCTGCTCAGTGCTGTCTGCGCTGGACCCTGCGGCTGCTCAGCAGGTGATACTGTGAGGAGCACAGCAGCCAGCTCAATCTGCAGCTCTCATAGTTCACCCCTTCCCCACTGTTGGCTCTTGGTGTACTGTCAGGATCCTTTCTCTGCAACAGACACTTGGTGAGATTCTGTCCTGAAGGATATATCACTCAGTACTTCTGGGACTTTGTTGTGAAAATATGGACTGTTCTATAACTACAGAGCGAAGGATGCCTGAGCCAAGCCCTGTGCTGTATGACAGAGCATATTTGAAGATACTTCCCTGCTTCCTTTCCAAGCCGATGCCTCCATGTTTGCTCTGGGTTCGATTTTCTCACTGGATGGCATGGCGTTTCCTCACCACCTTCTGTTCTCTGTTCTGCATGAACAAGTTCCCTCCTCAGGGCTTAACCCACTGGGCCATTCCCTTCATCACTCAACATGTCCTAAATGTATGTACACATGGCTTCTCTGGGAAGCGCTTCCTCAGTGTCTCCTCAGAAGCTGTTCTGTGTAATGGAGGCTTTAAAGGCCTGTCTGCCGAACCTGCCATCCCTAACCACTCCCCTCCACTCTATTCCCTCTGCTCCTTTCTCTTCAGATTGTGTGAGTGTTTTAAACTGTTCTGCCAAGGTCTCGGGAAGTGTCATGAGTTGTTTCCTGCTTGGCTTCCTGGATACGGTCTCCTGTCTTTCCCCTGGCTCCCTAGTCACGCATTTTGCTTCCCTTTCTTCCTTTTCCTCCTATCTCTGACCTTGGTGCTTGGCACCCTAAAGCTAGGGTATTTTTACATTCTTCCTGGACCACCTTGTCTAGTGTCACATGACTTCTGGGTGATCATATCCAGGCCAGAAAGACCTCTCCTGCCTGGGTTGTGTATGCTTGTCTATTTCATGTCTCCACCTCCATATCTGACAGACCCCTCAACTTAACCCCTGAAAAATCAGTACCCGTTTTCTGCCCCAAACTTCCATCTTCATCCTTCCCTGTGTCCGTTGATGTCACTTGTGTCCCCAGTCTTGAGCCTCTTGCACCCCATGTTAAATCCAGCCGAAGAGCTCTGGCTTATCTTCCATATTAAAGTTAGAATCTGACCAACTTTTACTCTGTCTGCTCTCACTGGTCTAATCCTCTGCCACCTCATGCCTGGCCCGCTGTCCTATGACCCTGAATTTGCTCATCACAAGAGACTGTCATTTTACAAGTAAAGCCAGCTTGTGTCACTTTATTCTATTTAAACGCTTTCTGGTTAATTACTCTACCTAATTAAAGATCTTCCATGTGGCTACAGTACTCTGGAGAGGGAGGTGCTGGCAGAGGGACATATATGCAGATCAGTGGAATAGAAATAGGAACATCCAGAAATAGACTTGCACAGATATTTCTCACGGCAGTTCTATGGAACAAGGACAGTGTTCAGCAAATGGTTCTGGATCAGATGTCTGTCAGTGGTGAACAAAAGTCCTTGTTCTAAACCTCATATTTTATGGAAATTAGTTCAAATGGGCCACAGTGTAGTCTTTCAAACGCCACTTTATTTGGGGGTTCCTTTAAGCTGATATTCCCTTCCAAACCCCCAACCCCAGGTAGGGGAAAGAAGGGTGTAAGGGAAAGGGGACATAGCCCTCCTTACATCTTCCTGCTGGGTGGGGTTCTAGGATTCTTTGGGGGGCAATACCAGTATCCATTGTCAGGAAATCCAGAAGTCCAGGTAAACAGCCAACCAGCAAGCAGTCCTCCTCCGTCTCCTCTAAGCTACCGCACCCGCTACCCTCTATTTCAGAGTCATTGCCTCAGAACTGGGGGCTTTTGTACCCTCCAGGAGTCAGAATGACAATTATATCTCCAAGTTCTTCACAGTGAGACAGGCGTAGTGATGGTGGATTTGAAACACTAGCCAGGCACACTGGCCCCACATACACTCATCACTGACTCATGGCTTGTTTTAGTCCAAACGCTTAACACTTTATTTCTAAAAGAGGTCTTTTGCTTTCCTGTTTCAAGGAGAGAAAAGCACTGGTTATCTGCCAGCTCACAGCGGACACCATGTTACACAGGTGCTCAACTCACAGCTGACCTTGAAGAGCCCACTGTCTCCACATGTTTCTGAGAAATCTGAGCCTCTGCAGTAGTAGAACTAAGAGACTAGGAGTTAGACTTCCTGGTAGGCCGCTCTTGTCTCAAGTCAGGAGGCTGAGGAAGAAGTTGGCTATCTTGGAGATTCACTGCTTCAACCACCGAGCCATGGCCTCTTTCCCTATCTGTCCCTCTACCGGGGAGTCTGTCTAACTCTTAGCTGCTCAGAATCCTGGTAGCTAATTAAGTCCATTGTCTTGATGATGGGGGAAGTTGGTAAGAATGGGGGTTGTTAGGGGTTTGGTGCTAGAATTCAACAATTTATAGGAGTGGGGTGATGGGGTAGGAAGAAACTACATTATTGCGTGGACACTCTTGGGTGCCTGAATCAACTCTGTTCTGCGGTTTATCTGCAGTTTGAGGGTCTGCTTTAAGGTTTTGATAAGTGATCATGGGGGTTTTTTTTACAAAGACTTGAAAGTGATATTTGCACACTTCTCCTTTCTGAATGTTTTCTTAATACACAAAAACAAGTAAGTAAACTATTAACCACTATATTTTTATACTTGTAAGATCTGGTTAAGCTCTCAAGGGCAGCCTTGACACGGACTAGAGGCCACCAGAAAACATCTGGAGTGGTTGGAGGGAGGGCAGATGGCTGACAGATGTGCATTGCTGGGGCCGCAGAGCTCATTCTGGGCTTCGATCTGGTAGCAGAGCTGAGGGCAGTGCTTTATCCCCAGCGTACAAACTGGTGCAGAGACTTGGTTTGCCTGGATTCCCACCCTAGAGTCTCCCTGAGCTTTGCCAGCTTGAGCCTCGGCTTGTGCATCTACAGTTAGGGTGATAGAAACAGCCACACTTCGAACGTGGAGAGGGCTGGAAGGGCTGACTCTCTCAGACACTTCCTGACTCAGAGTTGGCTTTTCTTAAATGTGACTTGTCCCTGTTACTGGACACTCGTCCTTGCTCTATTTTCCCAGCTAGAAGGGGGGTATTGGAAGACTTCTCCCAGGGAGATGTAAGGAAATGTCTGTTCACCCCATGAAGAGCATTGACTACCAACCAGTGAAACAATCCTATCCAAGTCTTGGTGAACCAATGAATTTATTGGTGTTACTTACAGAACTGTGAGAGCTCAAAAAGCACATCCAGCATGCTCACGTGGGTTCCCCGTGCAGCTGTTAGGTAGCTATACCTCCTTTGCTCAGCCATCGTGTGTGCCTCGTGTGACCCTGAGAGGAGTGGCCTGTGAACTTCTTAGCCTCCCCTTTCCCACGAAGACTGTTTTAATCTGGAAGAAACAGCTACCTGCTAGAGTCGAGCTGTCACTCAGCCACAGTCCCTTCCCCTCTTCTCACAGGCCCTGCAGGCACCCTCTGGAGACAGCCTGCTGGTCCCTCTAACAGACTTCAGGTGCCAGCATCGCTCACCTGGAGGGGTCTACGGAAAAGTTGGTATCAAAAGCTACATATTTGTCCCCACCCTCTTTCCTTCCTGACTGGCAATCACAGAGCCCGGCTGTGGGCTTGCGCTGTGAAACTTCCTCCTTTCTCAGAAAAGTGTGAGAAGAGATTCCCATTTGTGCCACAGGGGCCCATTCCTGTCGGCAGTGCCCTGGCCACACTGTCTGAGGGGTCTTGAACTCTGCTTAGAACTCAGTTCCACCGGGCTGTTGTCTGGGCTGACAGTCCAAGGTGTTAGCGACCTTCCTCTTCAGGTTGTCTCTGTGCTCCTCCGTGAGCATGCGTGCCTCCAGTGTGAGACCCTACACTACGCAAGAGGGAGGGACAGGGATTGAGGGCTGCGAGGTGACAGAAAGAGAGGGGAGCTTTTGGAGATGGATGATGGATGGATGGAAACAAGACAGGGAGACAGACGGATGGATGATAGAAACTTTGAGTGTTACTGTGACACAGATGTCTCAGGCAGAATCACTGCAGAGCTTCTTTCACTTTTCCCTCGTCACTTTCCCAGTTAGTTCTTTGTGGAGACAGGAGCCTGCCTGGCCCAGGAGTCTCCCCAGATTTCCCGTTGTTACGCAGCTGCTTGTTCCTCTGTGGCAAGTGAATCATGGTCTTTCCAGGCCTCTGTGCTATCACCTGGTCAACCTCTGTCACTTTCTCTGCTCTCTGCATTTCTCTGTGGTTGCCTGTACTGTCAGACTCTTACTACGCCTTGAGGTTTCCACCTTGCTCACAGGGCGTGGCTGGCACTAGTGTCTGAGTGAGTGGCAGCCCGCACGGCAGCTGGGTGATCGCATATGGGTCTCAAGTGAGATCCCAGCTGCAGTCTTCAGCATGGAGTAGCTCGTAATTCACCCTTGCGAGGAGCTCGCCGGCAGGGGAGCTTTATGCGGCGTGCGAGGCATTGCGCAGTCAGCACACCAGAGTCGGGCGAGCTCTCCCCAGCTTCAAAGACAGCATGCTTGACGTCAGAAAACATCCAGAAACAAGCCTCCTTACGCTGCCTTCTAAATTCTTTTGCATTTCTGTTTTAACTATCCCAGATAACTGCTAATAAGTTTTTGTTTGTCATTCTTTTGGGCTTTTTTTTTTAAATGGGTTTTTGTTTTTATTTTTGCTTTGCCATTGCTTTAGGAAATGTGTTTACTTTGCCTTTTTTTTTTTTTTTTTTTTAATATGCTTGGAGACTGGTGGACTTTTGGACTGCTTGGTTACATTTATGTGGCAAAGGTGTTTTGTTTTTTGTAGTTGTTTTCTCGTCCTTGGTCAAGCAGACTCTCGGTGCCCCTGACCTGATGCACGTTACAGGGTTGTGTGCTCTGCCTCCCCTTGGGCCCCCCCAGGACTAACCACTTCTCCATCCTCTCTCACCTTTTTGGTGGGCAGTTTTGTAGTCAGTTAAAAGCTTTGGCATAAAAGTATTCGAGTCTGTGTGTACGTGCATGCATTCGTGTGTGCACAGAGCGGGCGGGCAGGTGGGTGGGCATGCATTTGTGTGTTCCTGTTCTTTGAATTATCGCATCTAGGAAGGTAAAAGTTAGGTTTTCTTGAGTTTAAAGGAGTGGTTTCTCTTCATATTCCCCTTCATATTCTCTTCATAAAGAAATTATGAAGAAAGTTTGTTTTGAAAGTTTTACTTTTATATATGAAGTTACTCTTTTTTTTTTTAACATTATTTTTAAAAAGCAACTGACCTGAGTCAGAAAAGTGTCCGCAGCCCTATCTGCTCTTCTGAATTGTGGCTTTTATGTCAATTCTTTGTGCCCCATTTTCTTTGCCTGTAAATGTAGGAAGGTCGTTCCCTGAAGGTCCTTTTAGTTTCTCTACATCTGGCTTTCAACCTTCAGCCTGATGTTGAGAGTCGGGCTCTTTGGCCCAGATACGTGCTTCTGAGCGTGGCTCTGGGCTGCGGAGGAGGAGGAGGCCGAGCTGCAGGGACTAGGCGTGGTGTGCTCTGGGCTGGGCTGGCTGCCCTGGGCTAATTCAGACCATGCACGTGCAACAGCTCTTGTGGCAATGCTCAGGGCAGCTTTGCTCTGGCTTCCTGGAGTTGAGTCACCTTGGCTTTTAGCCTGCGTGTGGCCCATTGTTTGAGGGGGCCAATCCTTTGCATATCTGTCCTGCTGTGTTCTTCAGGCCTCACATGGTTCCAGCATCTCCCGCAACATGCTGGCTTTCCACATCCTCTGTGCTGCTTCATTCTAACTACCCAGTCTTTCATAAACTAATTTCTTTGCTAATAATAGTCAGGTTCTGCACGTATCAGCCAGTAACCTGCCTTTCTTTTTTTAACCTCTACTCCTTTATCTACCTGCTCTTTGAGTGTCAATTTTAACAATCCAGAAAGGACTCAGATTGTTTTTCAAAAATCCTACTTTTCTGTATAGATGTCTATTGTATACTGTTTAGTCAACGATACAGAAGCCTCCTAAGTAGTTCTCTAATCGATTTATGTCAAGACATTAGCCCCTGCATTTGTTTGAAATTTCTTGGGTCTTAAAACTATATCTATGCCTCTAGAGATGGTATCTGACAAGCTGGATTTTTCTTGACTAGGTAATTGATGTAGTAATTAGACTTAAACCCAAGAGGGAACCCAAATAACTGTGCATGGTGACGTGGGAGCTTGTTCATTTGTTAAACCCAGTAGCTTCCTGCCGGGGGCTGTGCACTAACAGCTCTACCCTGAGGAGTCCACGCATCTAGCTTCTGACTCTGGCAACCCAGGCAAGGACCTCATCCCTAAGCTCAGGCGCAGCAGCGGACTGAATGCCAGGAGATAAAGAAGACCGGAAAAGAGGGCCGGCCTCTGGCAGAGCCTGGAGCCTTTGCATCCTCCTGCCCTCAAGCAGACTTTCATCATGAAGGATTTGAAGCCAGAGGGGAAGCTGGAGCTCCCTGTTCCAGCAGCCCCCCTCCTGGTTTCCTGGTCACCTGCACCACGGGTGGCGCCATGGCTGCAGGTGTTCACCACTGCAGAAGACCCCCCCAAGCACACGAAACTTTCCCTTTCACTGGATAAGCACAAAACTTTCCCTTTCACTGGATAAGCACACAAAACTTTGCCTTTCACTGGATAAGCACACAAAACTTTCCCTTTCATTGGATAAGCACACAAAACTTTCCCTTTCATTGGATAAAAGCACACAAAACTTTCCCTTTCATTGGAAAGACATTTGGATTGTTGAGTTTGGAAGTTTATAGTGTATGTTCTGAACCCACTGAAAGGTAGCCATTCTAGGGATTAAGGCCAACCACAGAACAAAAATATTTCAGATCGTTTAAAATAGTTCTATTAATTTTTTTTTTTTTTTTTTTAAGGAAGAACACAGCTGACAAACGTAATTCCAAAGCTGTACCCTGTTCTATTTCTATTTGAAAGCTGGGGATGGGACTGTGAAATGGCCCTAGAAACTAACAGAGGTGAAGGATGAGCCTGGAGAGCTTTTTCACTAAGGAAGGATTGTCTCTCTGGTGGAAGTTGTGGGCTGTGTGTTTAATCCAAAGTCATTCTGGCTTCTCTCGCAGAATTTTTTTCTCCTTGAGCTCATTGCCTCTGATAAGTGAGTTATTATTCACTCAGACAATCCGTATCAGAACTAGTATCAAAAGCTATTTTATCATAAGTTTTTGTAGATCCATTGTAAGGTCTCAAAAAATCTGAAATGGATTTTTTGAAACAAACAAACCTGGCTCTTACAGAGGTTCTTACCCTGTGGGGTATGACCCATTTGGCAATAAAAGGACCCTTTCATTGGGGTCACATCTCAGATATTTACATTACAGCTCATAACAGTAGCAGAATTACAGTTATGAAGTAGAAATGAAATAATTTTATTGTTGGGGTCACCATAACGTGAGGAACTATATGAAAAGGTTGCAGCATTAGGAAGGTTGAGAACCACTGCTGTAGAGCCCACAATAATGTATTCTTCTCTTATCATTTATTTTTGCCCTCATTCTGAAAAGGGTTTAAAGTATCAGTTCAGTAATATTTCATCATTCTTGAGCTATTAACATAAAAGGTAAGCCCAAGTCATGACCTTTAAGTGCATTCTGGGGCTGTGCTGTATGTGTAGTTTTGTGCTTTGGAGAACACCGTCTTCTGTTTACTCTGGTATCCGTTGTCTTTTGTATGAGAAATTTTACTCTTATTTCTGTTGACGAGGCAGTGGCATGGCATGTGCTGTATTGTCCTTCCTGGTTGTTGGAGAAGTAGAGGCTGAGTGAGGAGCACGGAGATGGAGAGCTTCACGGGTCAGGGTTAGCCACAGGAGCCCCACAGGGTCAGACACACATGGGCTCTCCGACATTGCCTGTAATGGTTGGCTTATGACTCAGAGTGAACCGTTGTGCACTGTGGTCTTGAACAAGAGATGTGCATTCTCAGTGAGGGTCTTGGACTTGGTGTGAGTCATTTCATTATCCAGTCTCTTAGGGAGCTTCTGTGTGTGCCCAGCAGCCTGTGCGACTTCAGTGACTCTCATGAAGGGAACGTGAGCTCTTCCAGGCTGGGTGCTTCTCAGGTGAAATTCTTTCCACTGGAGTTTACTTGGAAAGGTGTAAGGTAGGCAGGTGCGGCTAGCTTTTGTAGATAAGCTGTGTGTGATCATGCTTTTAATGACTGGGCTAATTTCTCACAGCAAGTAATGTAACAGTAATTACGTAAAAATATTAGGTTAGCATTATTAGTGAAAGATGAAACGGGATTCTGCACTTTCATCAGCGTTGGCCAGCGGTCTCGAAATAGAAGTTAATTCACTGGGTAGATGTTGCTCAGTGAAGAATGGTGGTCAGGTTTGTGATGTTGTCTTCCTTTTTACTCCTCCACTTTTTTAAAGGAAACCAAAGATACACCTTTTAGACTTTTGAATGTCACAGCAGCTCACCAATGCCGCTTGGTTGGGATGCCCAGTGAGTGCAGGCAGTGCTAGCCCCACCTTCCCGGTCAGTTGTTCTGGATAGTGGGAGCTTGTCTATCCTGCTATCTGAAATGACCATCTTAGCCCGAGTTTATTGCTGCTTTCACTTAATGCTTACTTTCCTACCTTATTTTTCATTTTTGGTAGGTAGGCTCTTGAATTGTAATTTATGACATATATTGCTATATTTTGCATTTAATAATTTAAATTAATAAATAAATTTTAAGTGAGGTTAAGAAACCAGTTCATATCTTTAGTGACTGTAAGCCAGTGATTAAAGCAGTAACTCTTAATTTATATTAAATTAATACAAATGAAATGTTACATAAGCTTTAAGTGTATCGTGCAAGCGAGACTTTTCAGAACCTCTTCGTGCCATGGGACTGGGAAGATTGTGAAACAGGTTTGGCTTGATCCTAATATCCATTCCATAGTTGCAGAAAAGACATTTGGTCCTTGGCTCTTGTGGGCGCCTTTTCAGGGATGATTCAGCTACAAAAGCCTTTTCTTCTGAAACACTTTGGTTTGTTTTTGAGTCTTCTTCTGGGGTGTATTGAACATCATGATGACTGTGGCCAAGTATGATGTGTATTTGCAAATTGCTAAGAGGGTGAATCTTAAATTTACTAAAACAAAACAAAAACCCGATAGGTATGTGAGCTGATAGATAGGTTAATTACCTTGTTTGAATACACAGAATGTGCATTTCAGAACATTATGTTATGACACATACACAGAGCGAGGAGAAGAAAGGAGAGAGCCGGGAACTATCTTACTCTAAAGCTAGGGAGAGATTTTCTTTTCTTATTTTAGTGTTGACAAAGATGGAAATCATGCAGCTGCGCTGTGGTGTGGGTACTTGTGGCTCATTCACACTTGCTGTCTCAGGGAACACTGCTTGGAGCTGTGGCTCAGGATTAGGACCTGTTTGGTATTCACGATTAGTCAAAACTTAGGCTCCAGCAAGGAAGGGCTTAGATCTTCTGTTCTGTTTTGTTTTGTTTTGTTTTGTTTTGTTTTGTTTTGTTTCTTTCAGCTCAAAGGAATTATACATTTCTTCAGGATCATAGCACATACTTTTACTTTTTTCTTTTTGATTTTTCTCTCATTCAGTAACTACTAACAGGCTTAAGCCTGCTTAGCTAGCTATAAGATCAGACAAGATTGGGTGTGTTCTTTCTTATATGCCCCACAGTGCTTTGCACAAAGTAGAATTTAATTTAATGAATTATCAGTGAAGTGTGAAGTCATGTGACCAGAGGGGTAAGCACTATTGTAGTGCAGGGAAAGGAGATTTGTGGGAACTGTTTGGAGTGAGTGTGTTCCATTCCTCCCCTGCCTGCCCTACGAAGTGACCTTTCAGGGTCACTGTAAAGGTCTGTGCTCACTTGGTGTATTTCATCAGCACCTCCTGGAAGGCATTGTGCAGGTGGCAAACACAGATGAGCAGGGCTGAAGTCTGAGTCATGAAGAATCTTGCAAACAAACATGACTTGAAAGTGTAACAGTGGGAGCTGTTAAGGAGAGCGTGGAGGCTGTGGTGGCATGATAGGGAAGGTCATGGATGGAGGGAATTCAGGGATGGTATCTGGAAAGTTGCCATTGCAGCAGGAGTGAGATGGCCACAGCATGCGGATGGTCTTTACTGGAAACAGAAAGACTGGGAAAGCGTACATTTATGGCAGGAGAGAAGAATATTATGCTTGGAATGTGCATTGGACATCGAGTGGGGTTTGCAAGGAGAGATCCATTAGGAGCCTGGCACCATGACTGCAGAGGGGCTGCTACCCAGTTGTGTGCATTAGCGGACAGCCGTCCATTAACAGCTGGAGAGGGATCACCAGGAGAGAGCCCGCAGGCCGGTGGGAGCGGGGGCCAAGGGCGGAGCCTCGGCGTTTGCACATGGACATAGGTAGCAGTGGTGGACTGAAGGCCGGGGCAGGAGACTGAGTCAGGTGAAAAGAGCATTTCAGGGGGGAGAGCCGTGATGAGAAATTTTGCTGAGGGCCAGCTGACATTTCAGGAGTTGGTAGCCAACGCTAACTCTTTGTGATGCGGTCTGGAAGTGCTTGGAACTAGCAGCGTTTCAGGCCTCCAACTCTGGAATATTGGTATATTCAGAGTGACGTCTGAGGGCTAAGACTCACCAGTGAGTCCATGTGTTTCACACACTTGTGTTTGTGCTTCTTCTTGTGTGTCAAGCACAAGCTCAGCTCTAGACCTTGGTTCTGTAGATGGGTAGCCCGATCTTGCCCGCTGCACTATTCATTTTTCAAAAACGGAGATGCCATCTACATTTTTCTGATGTCCTTTGAAAACAAAGACACAGACAGCAAAACCCTGTTGAAGCTCTCTGAATCAAATCCACTAAACGAGCCGAGTTCAGCCTCATTTCTTTCAGAGATTATGAACTCATCTTTTTGGACTTGAGAAACAAAGAGCAGGTGACACGGGTCTTCTTCAGAACCCTGCAGATGTGTTTTCACCTAAGGAAGTTTGGATTTGAACAAGAGACACTTTGTTCTGCGTACAGACCATGGTAGGGAAGTGCGCATGCGCAGACCACAGCTTGCGCTGGACCCACGTGTTCTGTGCGGAGCTGCAGACAGTATGAGCAGTTGTCAGTTTCCCGTTTCCCACCGTCTCTTAAGCCAGAGCCTTTCCTTTCTTTCTAAGTAGCCTGAGTTCTGTATCGATGTGGTGCTGTAACTGAAGAACCCAGGAGGGTTCTTCTGGTTCCCTTCGCAACACTGGGTGTCCTCCCGAGTAGCGTAGCTGGTCCTGGAAGGCGGACAGCCTCCCTGCTCAGAGCGCGCTTCATCCTTGCGGGATGTGTGGCGAGGCTGTGTCCTCCGTGTACACATGCCTGCAGGTAATGTGTGTGCCTGTGATTTGACTGTGATCCCTTACATGCAGTCAAATTAGGGAATTTTCCAATTGGAGTATGATGCCATCTCTCAGTAGGTTTTGTATTTGGGGTTTTTCGACAAGGAATGTCCTGCTTGTACCGTGGCTTCCTGGACGAGTGCCAGGTGTGGCAGGAAATTTCTCCAGGTATGGACAGTGCTGACTTAGTCCTTTAAAAACAGAGTTCTTATTTATTTTAGGATCAGACAGTGAGAGCTGTCCAGAGCCGTTGTTTCTTAGTGGCCCTTATCTCTGGGAGTGCTCGTGTTCTGCCAGGGGAGCTGAAGAAGCTGTGGATTGACAAAAGTACAGGGAAGAAATGTGATCCCGCAAGATGTGTGGACAGTGTGTTAGGCTGTTCCGACGGCCTGCCACCTGGCCTCTGCGGGACTCCTATTCCACTTCCTTCAGTTGGTTCTGCGGTTACTGCGCTTCGTCTCCTGAGCATCCGTTCATCAAATGCCTGAGTCCCTCCTCACTGACTGGAAGCCCTGTTGTCTCACATCTTCCAGTTCACACCTCTGTCTCACACCCATTCATACTGTCTCGTGCACACTCACGTCTCAGCCAAATGCCCACACCCTCTTCCCACCTTCACCTTCTTCAGGCTCCAGCTGCCTCCATCTTTTCTGGCCTCAGTTACTCACTCTGCTCTCTCACCCTCAGGATTCTTCTCAAAGTGAAATATGACTTCATCACCTTTGTTCCTCTTTACCTGTGTTTCAGTGACTTACCATTGCTCACCAAATAGGACTAAGATCCTTGAAGAGATCTGGAAGCCATTCTTGACCTGGCCTGGCCTTCTCCTTCCTGGGCCCCTGGCTGGCTTCCTTCCTGTCCCTGAACTCAGGGCCCCCTGCACTGGAGCGCCTTCCTGCTGTAACCCCTGTCCTCACAACTCCAGTTGTCTCTGCTCTTTTCTTCTGCATTGGTGACAGTCCTTTTTTTCTTTCTATCTTGATTTCAGAAGTGACATTCACTTCCTGTTCACAGTCGAACATTATTTATGTTTGTCTGGTCGCCAGGGGCAGGAGCCAGGGCTGTCTTTGTTTGCTCTTGAGTCTGGTCTTTGGGGGCACAAGGCATGTATTTGTTGTGTGAATTAACTAAAGCCACATGTACAGAAAATGAAATATTCCTTTGGGAAAATGTAGACATTCACAGAAGACTGGCTGTATGAGCTCTACACCCCGCCAGCGTAACCCAGTGTGCAGTTATGCATTTGAGGCACCTTCACTCTTGCCAAGCAGTCACCGGGGGCTGGTTTGATTCCACTCCTTTTCCAAAGCCTTTTCTGTGGGCCGTTCCCCAGTTCTGCAACATGCCCAAAAGATAGGATGTGAACGTCATGTGCACTCCTCATTTTTTATTGCCATTATAGTCTTAAACTAACTCTTGTGTTTCTGAAAACTACAGCATACCCGCTAACAACAATGAGAGGATAACGAAAGAATTGACAAGTTTCAGACAATTATGATTTAATGATTTAGTTTAATTCATATGGCAATCACTTTCTCTTTTTCTGTGTGTGTCTCACATTTCAAGAAAATGTTAGATATTACAAAATGTTCTGCTTTGTTTTCTTATCAAGGCTTCAGATTTATCTCATCTTATTCCAACTTTTCAGCTTTGATTTTTTTTTTTCATTCATCCAAAAAGTTTTTAGGGTAGAGTTAAATTCAACATCAATCAGTTTATTTGGCGTTATGTTTTTCCTAAGTTGTTTATTTACACACACACATTTAGCAGTGGCCAGTGAGACCAATAGCCCAAAGTGTTTTCCCTTAGAAAATTGCCTAACAAGTGGTTTAAGAAGGGTCATCTCCAGGACAGAGCTTTGGGTAAATACGCTCTTGTTTCCTTTCTCTGTGGAGCTTACATTGAGGGCTGCCCCTTGGCTCCACTCTTTCTGAGGTGGAACTGTGCTTTCCCCACACAGCACTTTCAGTCCAGGATCCCCATGACTCCGGAGCAGACCCAGATGGTGACATTATCTCTTCTGTGTTGTCCTGTAGACAGGCTGGCCCCGGTGCACAGTGACACTCACTTGTCCTGAGCAGGAGTCCCAGGTTAGGTACTGTGACTCTGTAGTCAGCTGAGGGCCAGTAGTGTGGGCCTGGTTACCTGGGGGCTCTGGGACTTCGTGCCTTCCTATCTCCCACCTGCAGGCCCTTCTGCTCTGTCATCAGATCAGTGTTCACAGTCCCAGGTTGTTTCAGAATCAGAAGATCCTGCTCAGCGCCACCACACCTATGAGATGCGTCTGGAGCCTCCGTGTAGCGATGCTTATCAGGCAGTCATTGTCAGGATGATTGGGGCAGAGCATGTTTCAGTGAACTAGGGGAAGCCCTGAGCCACGCAGGAGGTCCGTTAGGGACAGAGACTAATACTGCAAAGTGTTTAGTACAGTCACTGCTGTGTTTTTTGAACATAGGGTATATGTCTGACACGTATAAAAACACCTCCCAACGCTTTGAGACAAATTCCAGGATTTTCTTGCGTTTTCAGCTTTTGTGTGTATGTGTGCGTGCCTGAGTGTGTGTATGTGTACCGTGTGTGCAGGTGCGCACTCATCTTGGCACTGGAATTACAGGTGGGTGAGGGCCATCCTGCAGAGTGCTGGTGTCTGGATCTGGTTTGCTCTGAGTGGCAAATGCTCTTTAGTGCTGAGGCACCTGTCTGACCCCAAATATTTTTCTCAAGCTCCCATGGTGTCTTAGTTGGTGGTCTACTGCTGTGAAGAGATGCCATGAGCAAAGCAACTCATAAGAGAAAGCATTTCTAAATCAGAGGCGTGCGCCCAGTGTGAGATGGTTAGCCCATGGTTATTATGGCAGGAGGACACAGGAATGGCACAGGAGCAGCGAGAGCTTTGTATCCTGCTCTGTAGGCAGCATGTAGAGAGAGGGAGACACTGGGCCTGGTGTGGACTTTTGAAACTTCAAAGCCCTTCCCCAGTGGCACACACCTTGCAGTAAGGCCACACCTCCTAATCCTTCCCAAACAGTTCTACTAACTGGGGACAAAGCATTCAAACGAGGAGCCCATAGGGTCGTTCTCATTCAAACCACCACCCTTGCACAGCCTCTGGACCATGGAACCTCATCTGCTTTGTATTTAGTAATAAAGATCCTAACTTTCCTTTAAAAGCTCATTCAGATATGCTTGTTTATTTAACTTCCTTGGCAGCAAGATTATCAGCAGCTTCTGTAGCTCCTTAGATTTTTTTTTTTTTCTACAGTGTAGTTTGTGATGTTTTACAGAGAAGGAAGAAACATTAGGCTTTAGTGCTAGACATGTCCAAATAAAGAAGCAGAAGGACCGGGCACCTTTTGACAGTGTCAGGTGTCCTTGTTGTTTTCTGTTTGGGGAAGAGGGAAGCCTGACTGCAGTCAGCTGCGCAGGGGGCAACTCTTGCACCCTAAGGGCCTTGCTTAAAGGTCAGGATGAATTTGATCCAGGAACATCTTCAAGCTTAACGTAAGTGGTTTTGGGTGCTGGAGAGGTGGCTCAGTTGAAGTCTAAGAAGTGGTTTTTGGTTCTCTTTTGCTTTTCTGCCAGAGTTAACCGAGTGCACTGTTCTGCTTGTCTGAGATCTCTTCCTGGGAGTCTCTAGGTCTCGTCACTGGGTGTACACAATAGATCTGCTCCCTGAACCTTGACTGTCCTTTGTTTTATCAGTTAGTGCAACCAAGAGCTCTAAGACGCTTCTGCCACGTGTAGGGTTCTTCCTGCCTTCCCTGAGCAGACGCGCGCTCTGTCTTTGTAGGTGTCTGGCTGCACTGATGGAGCTAACGTCCATTCCTCTAGAAAGAGCCTCCTGCCTGCCCGGCCTGCCCGGCCTTCCTGGGCCTGCCCGGCCTGCCCGGCCTTCCTGGACCTGCCCGGCCTGCCTGGCCTTCCTGGGCCTGCCCGGCCTGCCCGGCCTTCCTGGGCCTGCCCGGCCTGCCCGGCCTGCCTGGGCCTGCCTGGGCCTGCCCGGCCTGCCCGGCCTGCCGGGGCCTGCCCGGCCTGCCTGGGCCTGCCCGGCCTGCCCGGCCTGCCTGGGCCTGCCGGGGCCTGCCCGGCCTTCCTGGGCCTGCCCGGCCTGCCCGGCCTTCCTGGACCTGCCCGGCCTTCCTGGACCTGCCCGGCCTTCCTGGACCTGCCCGGCCTTCCTGGGCCTGCCGGGGCCTGCCCGGCCTTCCTGGGCCTGCCTGGCCTGCCCGGCCTTCCTGGACCTGCCCGGCCTTCCTGGGCCTGCCCGGCCTTCCTGGGCCTGCCCGGCCTTCCTGGGCCTGCCTGGCCTGCCCGGCCTTCCTGGACCTGCCCGGCCTTCCTGGGCCTGCCCGGCCTTCCTGGGCCTGCCTGGCCTGCCCGGCCTTCCTGGACCTGCCCGGCCTTCCTGGGCCTGCCCGGCCTTCCTGGACCTGCCTGGCCTTCCTGGGCCTGCCCGGCCTTCCTGGGCCTTCCTGGGCCTTCCTGGGCCTGCCCGGCCTTCCTGGGCCTTCCTGGGCCTGCCCGGCCTGCCCGGCCTTCCTGGGCCTTCCTGGGCCTTCCTGGCCTGCCCGGCCTTCCTGGGCCTGCCCGGCCTTCCTGGGCCTTCCTGGGCCTGCCCGGCCTTCCTGGGCCTTCCTGGGCCTTCCTGGGCCTGCCTGGCCTTCCTGGGCCTTCCTGGGCCTGCCCGGCCTTCCTGGGCCTTCCTGGGCCTGCCCGGCCTTCCTGGGCCTTCCTGGGCCTTCCTGGGCCTTCCTGGGCCTGCCCGGCCTTCCTGGGCCTGCCCGGCCTTCCTGGGCCTGCCCGGCCTTCCTGGGCCTGCCCGGCCTTCCTGGGCCTGCCCGGCCTTCCTGGGCCTGCCCGGCCTTCCTGGGCCTTCCTGGGCCTGCCCGGCCTTCCTGGGCCTTCCTGGGCCTGCCCGGCCTTCCTGGGCCTTCCTGGGCCTGCCCGGCCTTCCTGGGCCTTCCTGGGCCTGCCCGGCCTTCCTGGGCCTTCCTGGGCCTTCCTGGGCCTGCCCGGCCTTCCTGGGCCTTCCTGGGCCTTCCTGGGCCTTCCTGGGCCTTCCTGGGCCTGCCCGGCCTTCCTGGGCCTGCCCGGCCTTCCTGGGCCTTCCTGGGCCTTCCTGGGCCTGCCCGGCCTTCCTGGGCCTTCCTGGGCCTTCCTGGGCCTGCCCGGCCTTCCTGGGCCTTCCTGGGCCTGCCCGGCCTGCCTGGGCCTGCCCGGCCTTCCTGGGCCTGCCCGGCCTTCCTGGGCCTGCCCGGCCTTCCTGGGCCTGCCCGGCCTTCCTGGGCCTGCCCGGCCTTCCTGGGCCTTCCTGGGCCTGCCCGGCCTTCCTGGGCCTTCCTGGGCCTGCCCGGCCTTCCTGGGCCTTCCTGGGCCTGCCCGGCCTTCCTGGGCCTTCCTGGGCCTGCCCGGCCTTCCTGGGCCTTCCTGGGCCTTCCTGGGCCTGCCCGGCCTTCCTGGGCCTTCCTGGGCCTTCCTGGGCCTTCCTGGGCCTTCCTGGGCCTGCCCGGCCTTCCTGGGCCTGCCCGGCCTTCCTGGGCCTTCCTGGGCCTTCCTGGGCCTGCCCGGCCTTCCTGGGCCTTCCTGGGCCTTCCTGGGCCTGCCCGGCCTTCCTGGGCCTTCCTGGGCCTGCCCGGCCTTCCTGGGCCTTCCTGGGCCTTCCTGGGCCTGCCCGGCCTTCCTGGGCCTGCCCGGCCTTCCTGGGCCTGCCCGGCCTTCCTGGGCCTTCCTGGGCCTTCCTGGGCCTGCCCGGCCTTCCTGGGCCTTCCTGGGCCTTCCTGGGCCTGCCCGGCCTTCCTGGGCCTTCCTGGGCCTTCCTGGGCCTTCCTGGGCCTTCCTGGGCCTGCCCGGCCTTCCTGGGCCTGCCCGGCCTTCCTGGGCCTTCCTGGGCCTTCCTGGGCCTGCCCGGCCTTCCTGGGCCTTCCTGGGCCTTCCTGGGCCTGCCCGGCCTTCCTGGGCCTTCCTGGGCCTGCCCGGCCTGCCTGGGCCTGCCCGGCCTTCCTGGGCCTGCCCGGCCTTCCTGGGCCTGCCCGGCCTTCCTGGGCCTGCCCGGCCTTCCTGGGCCTTCCTGGGCCTGCCCGGCCTTCCTGGGCCTTCCTGGGCCTGCCCGGCCTTCCTGGGCCTTCCTGGGCCTGCCCGGCCTTCCTGGGCCTTCCTGGGCCTGCCCGGCCTTCCTGGGCCTTCCTGGGCCTTCCTGGGCCTGCCCGGCCTTCCTGGGCCTTCCTGGGCCTTCCTGGGCCTTCCTGGGCCTTCCTGGGCCTGCCCGGCCTTCCTGGGCCTGCCCGGCCTTCCTGGGCCTTCCTGGGCCTTCCTGGGCCTGCCCGGCCTTCCTGGGCCTTCCTGGGCCTTCCTGGGCCTGCCCGGCCTTCCTGGGCCTTCCTGGGCCTGCCCGGCCTTCCTGGGCCTTCCTGGGCCTTCCTGGGCCTGCCCGGCCTTCCTGGGCCTGCCCGGCCTTCCTGGGCCTGCCCGGCCTTCCTGGGCCTTCCTGGGCCTTCCTGGGCCTGCCCGGCCTGCCTGGCCAGCGGGTGGTGCTGGCTCACACTGCAGGTGCACACAGTGCACCCCGAAGGGCAGCCCGTTCACATCTCTGTGTCTGACCAGTGGCCTCTCCTCGGTCCACACTCAGACGGAGAGTCCCAGGTTTGCAGTCTCAAGGAGAAGGCTGAGGAGTCAGTTTAGGAGCAGTTGATGGGGCAAGTTTGGGGAACTTTCTGGAAAAGCAGAGCAAACATTAGCACATTGTTAAGGACACCCACGTGACACTTGTGTTGCCGGATCACTAGCACGGGAGCACAGCATCAGGGGAAGTGTCTACTGTACTGTAACCAAGGAAATGGAGAGGGAAGTGGGGTGTCTACAGGCAGCCATTGCCGTCGGTGACTTCTGGACTGGGCTCTTTAAGTCGATAAGCTAACCATTTTTTAAAACTCATTAGCCTGAAAAGATTTGACTGCTCATGCACCTGTCCTTTGAACAGCATCCTGGTGGGGAAGAAGTCCTAAGAGAGCAAGCCGGGGGTGACGCCACTGAGAACTTTGAGGATGTTGGACACTCTACTGACGCACGAGAACTGTCTAAGACGTACATCATCGGAGAGCTCCATCCAGTAAGTCATTTCCTGGGGCAGGAGGGTCCTTTCTTCTTCTTTTTTAGGGCTACCATTTGACATTGCTAAGTCTAGATTTGTATCTAAAGAAAACATAAAAGGGAATAGAACAAAAGCAATTTCTTTTGATTTTAGAATACTTTGTTTGAGACAAGGCCTCAATAAATAGCCCAGGCTGGCCTGGAGCTCCCTATGCAGACCTGGCTGGCCTGCAAGTCTCTTCTCAGGCCTTTATCTCTCAAGCCCCAGGATTAGAGGTATGCATCACCATGCCTAGCAGGACACCATTTTTTGTGATAAATACATTGATTCAACCTTTTTTGCATTGCATTTTTTGGTTGCAGTTATTATTGCTGTATTCAGGATCAGAATGCTGTGTTCCAAGGCCTTGTCCTGGGGACACTCCTCAGTCTCCAAGAGCCCACAGAGAGACACGTTCAAAGGGTGGAGCAGGCACCACAAGTCCAGGCAGTTTGTTCTCCTACAGCCAGGGAGTAAAGGGTAGCCAGTTGTACACATTCTCTAAAGAGAGACAAACAGCCAGCAGCCCCAGCTCATGGAAAAGAAATCAAGGAACTTTAAAGATAGATAAAGAAATAGAGGCATATCCCTCTTTATGTGTGAGTCTTATTGTATATGAATGACAGCTTTTGTAAGAACTGCAAATGGAGGAAAGATAAAGTAGACTCTTTTTAGAAGGCTCAGAAATTCATTTTAGTACAAATTCTGTTGAACAGGTGTGTGTGTGTGTCCATCCGTGTGTCCGTTTGCTTGTGTATTGCCTTTTGGTTTGCTGGGAGGTGGTATGTACTTTGGGAGCAGGCCTCGCTTATCTCGAGGTTCCTCAGCCCATGTGTGTTTGTAGCCATATTTCCCAGGAGAGGCATGGTCGTTTGGCACCTGTGTGGTCTGCCCTTGTGAACATTCCTCCCCACCCGTTCTTTTAAGCTCTGTTCCTGTAAGAAGGGAGGGTGGGTTTATTTAGGTCACCTCCCTTCCAGGCTTTTCTGTGGTCAGCATTTAGATGCCCTTGGATTTCGACATCCTCAGCCTGAGGTTTAAATAGTTTATGATTGCGTTGTTGGGAGATTGCAGGCTTCACTGAGGCCATCATAGCAGAAAGATGCCTATCTCAGTGAACTTGAGAGATGGGGAGGAAGGGAAGCATTTGGACCTCAGTTGTTGCCTGACGTAGAGGTCAGCTCAACTCTAGTAAGCCCTTAAACAGCTCCAATACAAATACAACAGTTCTCGATCCATTCCAAACCCCGGGACTACGGGTGGAAAATGCCTCCTGTTCCTAACTACTCTGCAGTTAATGTTTGCTGTAGAACCGCATGGACCAAACTTTGCATTTGACTTTTCTGAATGCCAGGTGCTGATCATGAATAATAATTTTTAAACATTCTCAATGAAAGTCAGCCTTTTGGAAACAAGACTTTCATAGATGTCCTAATATTTCTTAATGCCCACTCCCCTCTTTTTTCTTTACAGGATGACAGATCAAAGATAGCCAAGCCTTCGGTAAGTTTGTCCAAACATCTCAAAGGAGGGTTGCATAGAGGTGACTGTGTATCATCAGTGCGTTTAGTGCGTGTCAAAATGAGGCAAAGATCAGAGCCTACACAGGTCTTTCTACATAATCTAGATATGGAACTTCCTGTTTTTTTACAAAAGTTTGGCTTGGGTTTTTTTTCTTTGTTTGTTTGTTTTTTACCAGTCCATGTGTTTTTGAGGAGAGCTTGTGTGTCTCTTTGTACAACAAATGTATTATTTTTTTTAAAATGATAATTATTAATAAATAAGAGTCTTGGTGTAATTATCAATAAGTAAAAGTCTGGGTGTATAGCTCAGTGGAAAGTGCTTGTCTAACATGCATGAAGCCCCAGGTTCAGTTTCTAGTACCAGATAGAAGTGAAATAAAATGTCACTGTGAGTCTGCTCGGAAAGATTTGACATACGCCTTATTTCCAGAGGACTTAGAACTTGTTTAAGTTGAGGCAGCACCTGTGCCTCTTCCTTCTTTGCTTCTTGGTGGCATCAGAGGCACTCAGAAGAGGCGCCTTTTGTATTGGCATCCCCTAGCTCTTCAGTATGAGCTGACCTCACCTACATTCGCTCATTAAATCTAGAGCAAGAATGTATGAGGACATGAAGATGACAAAGTCTAAGCAGGAAAAGTTAATTCAGGCCCCTAAGTAATGAAGGCTGAGGGAAGGTTTTGTTTCAAAAATGAGAGCAAGAAAATCAGATTTTCCTTTTCGCTTTATGCTCTTGGTCTGAGTGTGAGGGCACACGGCATCTCCCGAGCTTGCTGTGAATGCTGGAAAGACGCTGCCCTGTCTCTGCCGACAAGAGGCTGTTCTTGGCGCATCACAGAGGACTTCAGCAGTGTGAGTGCAGGAGCCAGGCTTCTCCAATCCTCTCCAACCCTCACACAGTGCAAGCAGATCCCCACTGCTTTTCAGCACATGGCCACTTCACTTCCGTTTCCCCTGTCCCTGTTCCACCTGTACCACTGTGATGGGAGTGCTTCAAGAAGATTGAAAAAGAGTGGTGTCTGCAGTCTGAATGCTGTCGGTGACTGCCGCTCAGAGTCGGACTTACATGCTCTTTGTGGCTGCTGTATGGCCAGCTGAAATTCTGGAGCACCTACTTGTTGTCCCTCTTGAAAGTTTGTTTCTGTCCTGTTAGTTGTTTAGGCTGTTATTGACTTTGTTGTAAGTCACCTGCAGGAAAACAAGGCCTTGAGGTTTGTTTGCTGAGCGTTGGTCTGCTACCCTGAACCACATCTAACCATGGCAGATGTGCGTGGTCAGCATCGCTCATGCCACAGACCACCGAAGGCCTCTCTTGTCCGTGTGTTCTGAGAACGCATTCATTGTGCAGCCTGCATCTCTCTTGGTAGAGTGCTTGCCTAGCATGAGTGAGGCCCTGGGTTCAGTCTCCAACAACTGGCTGTTGTTCTACTCAGCCGTGGTCCTGAGTATCTGGGAAGTGACTCCAGGAGGACCAGAAGTCAGCCTTGGCTACATAGTGAGGTTGAGGCTAGCCTGGGAATTATGAGAGCCTGGCCCAAAAAGTCATGTTGAGGGGAAGAGCATGCGTGTGCCCTCCATGTTTACTGTTCTGTGGGGGTTTAGCTTTCATTTGAATTTATAATTGCTTTGCTGTTTGGAATAGCTGGTGGACAGAGCACCCTTAGGGGATCAATTCTGGGACTCTCGCTGTCAGGGGTGATGGAAGCCCTTCTTCCTGCCCAGGTGAGCAGGAGGGAGCAGCTGTGATGCCCTGGGTATGGAGCTTCTCCCTGGGCCTGAGTCTACTCGGTGTTTCAAGTAGACACTTTTACTCTCAAGGTTTGACAAATGGAGCAACATTGCAGTGTTTTATTGTTCTGAAACAAACAACCCCCCCCCCTTTGTCCGCTACTTTGACTTTGCTTAAATAGGAGCACAGCTGGGAGAAAGTGGGGTGACCCTTACTGGTTATTTGAGAGGCTAGGAGCAAGTGACACAGAAGAAAAGGTGTTGCCGCTTTTCTGGGTGCTTTGTTATTTCTGCCGAAGAACACTGGGACCTTAAGTGTTTCTCAGGATCACGTGTAATTGTCTGTAGCTGGGAAATACGTTCTGTGGTCTGATGTTTTGATGCTTGGGGTTGGAGCTGGAGCTCAGCTGTAGAGACATCATAAGGCCCTGGTGTGTGCATTAGTGCTCAGTGTTGAGGGGAAAG
This sequence comes from Meriones unguiculatus, assembly GCF_030254825.1. NCBI lineage: Eukaryota > Metazoa > Chordata > Mammalia > Rodentia > Muridae > Meriones > Meriones unguiculatus. The sequence goes on along the minus strand of NC_083350.1, from coordinate 5,304,395 downwards.
TGTTACTTAAAGTGTCTAGTTTAACTTTGAAAAATAAGGATGTATTGGAGAGTATTAGCTTGAGCCTGCCCCAAAGAAACTAAATTGCCAAGTTAAGGTTTTTATAGATGCGAATTACACAACTTAAGTGTATCCAGAGCAACCAGATTTGCTTATATAAATATGCTGTTAACTCTCCTGGTGCCTTTCCTTGGTATTAACTTTCAGAGCACAATGACATCAGGGTGGTATTTGTCTCTGAGATCTCTGGACCTCGAGGCCCCGAAGCTCTGGTGAGCAGCTACACACCAAGCCTCTGGCTTGTCCGTGGTGGGCTCCTAGGTTCCTGGAGCTCTTACTGTTGAGGAAGGCTCCACCATCTGTACTTGAGGGGAGCAGTGAGCGAGGCTAGATGAACTTGGTATTCTGCTGAGTCACACGACCTTTGTAAGGCATCACATGTGCTGGACATGGCTGTAAGTTGCTGTAAGTTGGAAGGCCTCCAGGTTTTACAGTAAGCAGGTGGCATCGTTGATCCGTGTGGCGGTTCCTTCCCTGACAGCTGAGCCCCTCAGAACACGCAGGGAAACAGGGCTTCTTTCCCCCAGTGCAACTTAAACTCTCAAGCATTCTGGGTTTGAAGGCTAGGAAGAAGATAAACAATACAAAAATATATGATTTGTTTTTTAAGTTCTACCTTTTGGAGAGTCATCATCGCCAGTGATGGTGGTTGTGATGATATGCTAGCCACATTTTATGTACTTATATTTAGTTTTTTAATATTTGTTTACTTTGTCTGTGTGCACACATGGGTCAGAGGAACTGGTTCTCCTTCCACCTCGTGGGTCTCAGGAATCAGTAAAGCTCAGGTTGTCAGGCCCTGAATTAGGTACCTGTGCGTGCTGGGCCATCCTGCCCGCCCTTACATTTTAAGTGGTGTGGGCGTTTGAGCCTCAGCCTCAGCCTCACCTCACAGTGGTGCCTTTACATTAGAGTGCAGACACCAGGACAGGGGAGGTAAGGAGGGGCACAAGAGGGTGCAGAGGGTGTCCTGCACGTTTCCCTGCCTGTGCCACAAGCTAGAGGCCATCCTTGTCTGCCTCCTCACACTGACTTTCCAGCGTGGCACAGTGTCCTGTCATCAGTGAGCTCTGCCGAGTCTTACGGGATTCTGTTTGTTTCGATAACTGACTGTCATTGCTTGCATAGTTAATTGTCTATAATCAATTAATTGTATTCATGTACTCATAGAAATAATTGTGCTGGTTATGAATTCCTATAGTTACTAGGATTTAAATTGCTTAAGAGATTGCTAACTTTTAAATGACTCGTTTTTCTTCCCCTCTGTGTCAGGAACCCTAACGGTGATGTGCCAAGGTTGGTGTGTGTTGCCCGGCTTCGCTCATGCATCCCCAAAACGCATTTGCCTTTCCAAGGTCATCTCCCTGACACGCTCTGCAGGGGCATCACCTGTCTTGCTGCAGACAGCTGCTTTCCTGATGTTTTTCATCTACAGGGAGCCACACACCTGATTTTCTCCTGGAGCTGGCTTGTCTGTGGCTGCTTCTGTTGAGGCACTAACAGTTTTGCTGGTGTGGAATATTACAAGAGTGCTTCCTAACGTGTGTGAAAGCCTAAGTGTGTGTGCTTCCGTGGGCTGCACTTTTGGAAAATGTGTTTGGGAAAATACACATTTTTTTTATAGTCTTCCCGAGAAGGGCTGTGATCAGGGAGTGCTAGAAGGTAAACACAGAGCTTTATTTGTTGGGTAGGCAGAGCAGTTTCTGAGTTAATCATGTCCTCCTGGTGCCATCCAGTGAGTTAAAGAAGCCTCAGAAAAGGTGCTTTGCCACGTGACATGGCGACTCTTACTCTTTCATTTTGGTTGAAACACTGTTAATGTAATTTAGGTGTAATAGGGCTTTCACGCCCTATCAGATTTGAATGAAATAAATGACATTTTTATTCATATTCCATTCTTTGAAGAAGTTCCCTTCCAAAGACAGTGATGGAGTCTTGTATATGTTGTGTCCATGAGTTTTTATGTTGAAGTGCTTAAATGTTAAGTGTGGGTTATTATATTTATATATCTTAACATTTTCAAGTTATGAAGTGTATGTTCTTAAGTAATTTAAATATATTTCTTAAAATTTTATTTTCTTGAAAAATGGTGAAATTAGGCTTTTCAGTAAGTAAGAATTCAGGCATAATTTTGCCTTTTAAGAATTTTTAAAAGATAGAGTTGAATAAAATACAGTGATTTTTATCTTAAAACAGGATTTCTGTCAGGGATAAGTGCTTAGACGGAAACTTAACTTCATGTTTTCTTTATGTTCCAGGACACTCTTGTCACTACCGTCGAGTCTAGTTCCAGGTACGCAGTAGTCATCTGTCTGTCTGTCTGTCTGTGTTGAGAGGAAGTCTCTTGCAGGGACCGAGCCAGGTTGACTGGCTCCTCCCTCTCTGGTCCCATGCTTGGATTCCCACTGTGCTACTCAGCGGTCAGTCTGCGCATGCGTTCCGGACCTTTGTGGCTTTCCGTCCTAGACTGTCATTTGTAGCACTTTTCCATGACCCCAGATATCATCACCGTCTGGATGTGTTGACACCAGGACCTTAGAGAGCCAGTGGCGTTCCTTATGCTGTGGCATAAGTCCCTCGGGTGACCTGCTGTGGCTGTCTTGCAGGCGAAGGTTCAGTTTCATTCTTCCCTGACACATGGGCGCCTTTTAAAACTGGTCATTATGTTTCTGCAAACAAGGCTCAGTTTTCACTTATTATTCTGAACCCACTAATCCAAGTACAGCATGACTCTGGTTACAGGAGCCAGATTTCCTTCCGTATTCCAGCCCAAGCTTGCTTTTTGGCATTTCAGCCATGTTGGCTTATATAATAATGGTCTTGCTGTTGTTTTCATTTCTTAGACTCAAGCCCAAAGCTACCTACTTTTGTAGTTTATTCTTTCAAATTGAACCGCTCCACTCTCTTGGTATTCTAGAATATTCCCAGCAGGCAGGGAATATTCTAGAATATATGTCACTTCCTTTTCTCTGGCAGGCTAGTCTCTTTCTAAACAAACTGATTTCCCCTTTGTCAGCATGTAGTGGATGTCCGAGGAGGCTGTTAAGCACTCTCTAAAGCATATAGAAAGAGCTGGGATCAGAGTGAGGTTGTTAGCTTCCTCATGGTGACAACAGGAGAGAGAGCAGTGACGGTTCCAGGGCGTGCATTGTGCTCAAGTGGATTTTAGCCAAGTCGAGCTGTTCTGTTAGCCAAAGTGACTCTAGGGTAAGAAGGATATGCTGCGGTAGGTTTCCCTCAGAGGGGACAGGGGCCAAGGTCTCGGCATTGCGGACTGCTTAAGCATCTTTTTGCTCGTGTGTCTTTCTAGTTGGTGGACTAACTGGGTGATCCCAGCCATCTCAGCGCTGGCCGTAGCCCTGATGTATCGCTTCTACGTGGCGGAAGAGTGACATGCCTCTCAGAAGCCACGGAAGGAAAGACCACCCCAGAGGGGAGAAAGAAGCCAGTGTTAATCACGTCCGCTGACAGCACCTTCCCCCGAGAAAGTAATTGTAATATAACTGTCTCCCTCTCCTCCTGTTCTAGTAGAACCAACAAGGACCTCCTGGTATTCTTCCACTTCTCAAATGTGCCTTTTTATTCAACTTCGTTTGATGTTTCTTCACTGCATAATTTTCTTATTGTAAGCATGATCTTTTTAAAATATATCTGGCTTTTAAAGTTCTCGTGTGCCTGTCTGTTTGGTGTGTTGTCTGTGGTGCTGCGTGTTCCAGGTTAACAGAACTGCTAATTTTTCAGACCCGGCTGTCTGTGTCCTGCAGTGCAGCAGCAGCCTTGCTGCTTGCTTGCTCTCTCTGAATTGCGCAGTGATACTTGCCGTTAGGCCGTACCTATCGCACGTTTCTGCATCACTTGCCTTCTTCTCTCTGTGAAGAAGAACTGAATGAAGCAAAGTGCAGAAGAGGAGAACCTAAGTCTCCACCATGGCCAGGAGGTTAGCGTGCAGGTCTGTGGCAGCACTTTTAGATCAGGAAGCAGAGAGCCAAGGACAGAAACGGGAATGGATCCTCATCTCCAGTGACCCAGTCCTGCTGGCTAGGCCAGAGAGGCAAAGGTCCCATGGCCTCCCGAGCCAGGGCCTCCAGGGGGACCCGAATGCTCACATTCATAAGTGTGGGGGGACTTTGCACATCCAAACCGTAAAAGCCAATGTTGTTTCCTTTAAAAGAAGATTAAGACTCAAGTCATAGCTCAAAGACTGATAATGTTTCTCCTTGAAGTGCACGGCACAGTGTGAAGTGGCCTACGCTGACTATAAAGAGGTACTCGTCTCTGAATGGCCAACAACAGCAAGGTAAAGCAGCCCGCGGTGAAGTGGCCTACGCTGACTATAAAGAGGCTCTCCGTCTCTGAATGGCCAGCAACAGCAAGGTAAAGCAGCCCGCGGGCCTGGGAGCTGCTGGAAGAGGCGTCCTGGAGACTCTCCCCGCCCTAACTCTGAAGTTCTGCACCCTGCCTGCCCAGGGACCACAGCGCCGCACGGTGTGCTCGGCTTGGGAAGTGCCGGCTAGGGGAGTGTCAGCACAGATCTGCAGCTGTCTGCTACTTGCTTTTTGGAGTTGCTGCAGCTGCTGGGTGAGGAGTTTGGTGTGGCTCTGCCCATTTCCGAACAGGGCGCTCAAAGATTGACTCAGCGGCATCCCGTGTCATCCTCTGCCGGGTGTGCTATTAGTATCCGTGACTTTTCATTTTAAATGCAGAAACCCAAGGGAGTCGTTTACTGAATGGGAAGTGACTCTGTCCTGAGTGACTGCATGACCCACAGTGACATTCTTAAGAAATAGCACGTCAGAAAGGAATGTTACCGTTGTTACGAGCGTGAACTGTTTTTTTTGTTTTTGTTTTCTTTTTCTTTTTTCTTTTTATTAATTATAGTTTATTCACTTTGTATCCCTATTGTACCTCCCTCCTTCCTCCCCTCCCAATCCCACTCTCCCTCTTTCCCACCCGTGACCATCTCCCAGTCCACTGATAGGGGAGATCCTCCTCCCCTTCTCTCTGATCCTAGTCTAACAGGTCTCATCAGGACTGGCTGCATTGTCTTCTTCTGTGACCTGGTAAGGCTGCTCCCCCCTCATGGGGAGGTGATCAAAGAGCAGGCCAACCAGTTCCTGTCAAGAGACAGCCCCTGTCCCCATTACTATAGAACCCACTTGGACACTGAGCTACCCTAGGCTACCTCTGTGCAGGGGTCTTAGGTTATCTCCATGAGTGGTCCTTGGCTGGAGAATCAGTTTCAGAAAAGACCCCTGTGCCCAGACTTTTTGGATCTGTTGCTCCTTGTGGAGCTCCTGTCCTCTCCAGGTCTTACTATCTCCCATTTCAGTTATTTTTATTGTATGTGTATGAGTGTTTTGTCTGCATGTATGCATGGTCTCCACATGGGTACCTCATACCCACAGAGGCCAGAATGCTGAACCCCAAGAGTGAGTGTTAGGTGGTTGTGAGCTGCCATGCGGGTGGTGGGAGCTACACCATGTCTTCAAGACCAGCAAGTGCTCTGAACCACCAGCCCATCTTCAAGATCAGCAAGTGCTCTGAGCCACCAGCCATCTTCCTCGCGCCGCTGCGTGTGAACTGTTAGTCAGCTTCATGCCTCACACTTTCCCATCATCTTTATGGTGCTTGGGCAACTCCTTGTGTATCCTGTGTGTATGCTGTGTCACAAGCAATCCCTGTGCATGCTAAGTGTGTGCAGTGTCACTGGGCCATCCCCCCAGCCACTTGTCATCCTGGGTCATCTCATTGGTGGGAAGGGTCAGGGTCTGTGATGGCATTTCCACCTTCTCTACTGCACACTCTTCAGGTTTCCTCCTTCTCACATTGCTCCCTGTGTGCTGTTTAGAGGGCTCAAGACAGAAGAATAAGGAGCTATGACCTGGAGTTGACAAGTGTGTGCATATTAAAGTAAGGTACATATTTCTTAAGATTGTGGTATTCTGCTAGAAAGTGTCAGATTTTACTGCATTATGAAGCATTTCTCTTAGATCATGTTTGCAGTGAATTGATACGGATATAGCATATCCTGGATGGTATCAGGATTAATTTATAAATCAGTTTTAGCATCTGCTTATGTGGAAGGTAGGTGTGTGGAGGTCAGAGGTCACCTTTTGGTGTTATCCCTTAGACACTACCTTGGCTTTTTAGATAGAATCTCTCCTTGGCTTGCAGTTAAGCTAGGCTGGCTCTGACTCCCTTAATGCTGAGAATAAGTTTCCGTCACCAGGCCTGGGCTATACACTGGGCTGGGGGTTGAACTCAGGCCCTCTGGGCAGCCAGCACTGTCTACCACTAGCTTCACTCTCCAGCAGCAGCTAATGCCCGTGCTTACCACACGGTTGGACTAACACTGTCAGTGTTCCTCATGTAAGAACGGTGTTGCACAAAGGAAGAACTGGTTTATATTGTATTTTGAACATTTAGAGCTTGTACAGCCAAAATCTCAAGGAAAGAAAGAAAGAGAAAGAAAGGAAGGAAGAAAGCAATTGTGTGTGTGTTGCATGCAAACAAGTCTGTGGTTGTGAATGACCATGTGTGCACACGGGGAGGATGTCAGGTGTCTTTTCCAGCATTCTGCCATGTTGCCTTGAGACAGTATCGAACCAGAAGATTGAAGTTTCACTTAGCCTGTTTGTCTCCATCTTCCACAGCTGGGGTTACAGGCACAGGCAGCCATGGATTAGAACTCAGGTCCTCTGCCTGCAGAGAAAGCCACTTAGGCCTGAGCCACCTGCTCAGGGCCCACTCCTCCCATGCTGTTCTCTGCTGCTCTCCGCTAGGGGAGGCTGAGGTTTCCATGGGTCCCATTGCTGTTCACACTGAGTTGCAGTAGGGAGTGGACAGAACTGTGTGAGGGGTCCCACAGCCTCCCTGCCCTGGCTCAGGTTAGCACAAGCTCCATTCCACAGGCCTGGTGGCTTCTCGTGGTTACTGTGCACAGCGCTGGTCTCCTTGTCCAGGGCGTTTGGATCTGCTTCCGAATTCTGAGCTTCTCTGTGGAACTGGAACAGTCCTAGGCTGCTGGGACAAAGTAGCTCAAACCCAAACTCAAAACCAGCACAGATTAATTAGCTCTGGAAGCCAAGTCTCAATCGCCCCTTCCCCGTGTTTCTTCTGCTTCCTGTGATAGTTCTTAGCCTTAGAAGCCCTCAGCTGATGGATATGTCATTTTACTTTCTGCCTCAGTTTCTAAGTATGTCAAATTTAGGGTCACCTCTGGTAGCGGGACCCCTTAGTGCTCATGTCTTCACACCCTGTGTCCACACGCAGTCAGGGACACAGTGAGTTTGTTCTATAATTTTCTCTCTGCTTCCTTTTCTCTGAGCGTAGATCTCAGAGCCTCACACGGTCAAGCCAAGTGTCCTATCGCAGAGTTGCAGCCCAGGCCTGAATGTTTGACTTCTGACTTAAATAGTGCTGTGAAAGGGAGGGGACTCACACACATACAATAAAAATAACTGAAATGGGAGATAGTAAGACCTGGAGAGGACAGGAGCTCCACAAGGAGCGACAGATCCAAAAAGTCTGGGCACAGGGGTCTTTTCTGAAACTGATTCTCCAGCCAAGGACCACTCATGGAGATGGCCTGGAACCCCTGCACAGAGGTAGCCTAGGGCAGCTCAGTGTCCAAGTGGGTTCTATAGTAATGGGGACAGGGGCTGTCTCTGACAGGAACTGGTTGGCCTGCTCTTTGATCACCTCCCCATGATGGGGGAGCAGCCTTACCAGGTCACAGAAGAAGACAATGCAGCCAGTCCTGATGAGACCTGTTAGACTAGGATCAGAGGGAAGGGGAGGACCTCCCCTCTCAGTGGCCTGGGAGAGGGACATCTTCTGTCTCTGGGCACATGTGCTGTGTTGGTGTGCATGTCTGTGTGAGCGCCGTGCCGAGGTGTACTGAGGTCTCTAGAACCAGACCGGCCTAAAACCAGGTCTCCTTAAGGGGAGCTGCCGTGAAGGGCGGCCTCATTCTCCGTAGAGAAGGGTGAAACAGCGGTGCTCCTGTGAACAGACAAGTCCTGGGTAGGGCAGGAAACAATACAAACTATGCAGTTGAAAAGCATTATCTCGAGGCAGACCAGACTGATGCATGCTGTGAGAGCACGAGGGCCCAAGTTCAAACCCCAGAAGCTTTGTGAAGAGCTGGGGTGGTTATGTCATGGGGTTCCATGTGCTTATAACCCCAGCGCGGGGCGGGGGGAGGCATGTTAGAAACAGAATCGCTGTGCTCTGAGGGTTCAGTGAGTCTCAGGGCGACGAAGTGAGAGTGCTGGAGTCAGCCTACATCCTCTCAGTGTGCACAGGCATACACACCTACACACATGCACACCCACACACGTGTACACATTGTGTGGCCACTCTCCTGTGCAGTGCCAGCTCTACTTGGAAAGCCCTTGTTTGGTGACCTGCCCCTGCTGCTGAACTGATTTCTCGGCTGACTACCTGCCTGGCCAGCCGTCGACAGCCGAGGGCCAGTCCCTGAGAACATCCAGGCCTGAAACTTTAATGTCGTAATGGATGATGGTCACGTTATCTTCAAACTCACAGTCTCACTTCCCCAATTTAAAGACTGCAAAGATCCGTGAAATTCTTAGAAAAAAAAAACAAGAATAAATCTCAGTGATTTGGGTAAGACAGTGGTTTCTCAGATAAAAGCTGAAAAGCACAAATCACAAAGGAGGAAAGGGATACACTGAAATTAATAAAGTCACTCTCATTTCAAAGCGCACCACTGAGCAAGAGGAAAGAAACACAGAATGGAAACACCTGGAGATTTTCATCACAAAATGACAGACTCACAGCTGGTGTGAGAATAAAGGACGGGAACACTGCACCTCACATAGGTGCGTCATGCCCCCGTAAGGCTCAGGGAACAGCAGAGAAAGGCTGGGGACAGACTGGAAGAGCCCAAGGTTGGGGGGATTTCTGGGCTCAACAGACCCATGGCACTTGTGAACTCCAGGCTGTTGTGGTTGCCTCAACAGAACCAGCACAAGACCAGCCCAGTCCAAGCTCCAGGGTGAAAAAGGTCTCACCAGGCCTCACCCCTAGCTGAGGAGCTAGTGACGAGGGTTGTGGCCTCCAGTGGGTGGCTCAGCACCCATGTGCATATGGCCAGCACTGATTGGCTTTGGTGAGTTATAAAAAAGAGGAACATAAACTTAGGAGAATGGGGTGTCCCAGAAGAGCTGGCTGGGGAAGGAGGGACAGATTCATTTAAACAAACTATATACATGTGTGAATTGTCAAATAATAAGTTTAAAAATGTTTAAAAGTTTATTTTCGAGGTACACAAACTATCAGTGCAGGCCCCATGAGGTCGCACCTCTCGGAGCCTCTTCAGCGCTTTGGCATCATCGTTTGTTAGGGAGCTGCAAGTCAGACCTCACTAGAGACGCCTCTGCTTCCCTAGGAATACTGCAGTAAATTTAGAAACGAGTTTTGAGAGAGGTGTGGAGAGGTTGTGCTTCTCTGGTGGGCACGTAAAAGGTGTAGCCGCAGTGGGACCGGCATGTCCTTCAGAAGTTAAGCGTAGAACTGTGCAACCAGGAGTCCCTTTGCTGGCTGTAAGCCTGGAAGTAGACACAGGTGCTCACAAGAAGACTCGTATGTAGATTCCAATTCAGAAACCACAAAGTAGAAACGAGGAATACTCATGGCGGATAAGCAAAGCTCGTTCTGGCCGTAGGGGCAGTCAGATGGCTTCAGGCAAAGGGGCCTTCCTCCACTCTTGGTCTCCGGCGTTAGATCATTAGGTCATGGTAGAGGGACAGAACTGACTCCCACAAGATCCTTTGACTTCCCCGTGAGCCATACTGTTAGCACACACACAAACACAAACACACAGTAGTTAATGAAGTATAATAAGATAGTCCCGTCAGTGAGTGCTTACTACAGCGTATCATAAAACTTAAAAGCATGGTGAGTAAAGATGGTTCCAGTATTCAGAACAGGCAAATCTGTAGACACCAGGGTGAATTGGGGCTTCAGAGGAGGGCTGGGTGACGATGACAGTGGCTGGAGATGGGCACGGAGTTTCTTTGGAGAATAATGAAAATGTTCTGACTTTGAATATGGTGGTGGCTGTGTAGCTCTGAATAGTCTAGAAGCCGCTGATCTGTTCAGCGTGAGCTCTAACCCAACAAAGCTCAACTTGGTCAAAACACACTCTTATCTGGGCCCTGGAACTACCATCTCCAGCTCTTCTTATCTCCAGGAACCAGGCTCTTTCACTCAGAGTGGGTGTCCATGTTCATGGCCCTCCCCTGTGTGCTTCCTGCTGCTGTCACCGCTGGACGCAGCCTCCTTTGTGGCTGTGTGTGAAGCTGGAGAAGGAACTTTGCCTTCCGCTGTGTCTGCCCACTTTAATTATGTTTGAGATACATAGATGACTTTTGCAGTTGACTATAAACTATTTGTAGTGTTTGTTTGCAGCTACTCCATCGATTGCCCGCCTGCCTACCTGTGTCCATGCCACAGCCTTCATCCAGGATTTAGTGCTGCAAGCACGGCTAACTAGTCTGCTGTGATGCCCAGGCCAATGTCGCTGCTTGCAGTGTCCCTGAGAGCTTAGTCCGATTCTTGAGGTATAGGTGGTGTTTGTTAACTGAATTCCCAAGCCACTGATGTGTCTAACTGGTTTTTCATCCTTAATCTGCATTTCTGATCTTTTGTTATTCTTGATTGGCACCGTCTGGCTGCGACGCTTGCTGCACGCCTTGGTGAAGGCAGCAAGTTCAGGGTCCTGCTGAACTGCGCCTCAAGAGTTTCATACAGTGTGTTGTGAGAACGCTGAGTTCTGGGTCTTAGTTGTTGGAGCGGAGGTGTGTTAGCTCCTGTGGCTGCCCGGACTGGCAAGAAGTGAAGGAAATGCTGCCACACACTCTTCACTCTCTGCTTCCTGTTGGCTGGTGAACTACTGCAGATGAGGTCTTGTCTGTCCTGAAATCCATCCAGAACCATGCCGGGTGGGGGATGGTGGGAGGTTATCAGAGGCCAACACAGAGGGTGGGGCAGCCTCGTGCTCTCAAGGCCAAGTTTTGATAACTTGTGGTGCCTTTGCTCAGCCACAGGGCCTCACCCTGGCAAGCAGATGGAGGTCTGGTGGGCCTCCGGGCCAGGGAAGCTCACACTTGAGCAATGTGCCCAGAAAGTCCTGACTACCCTCCATTTGTCCCAAGCCTCAACTGACACTCTCCTCCTGGGAAAATGGTGATTATATCAGCAACCAAAACATCCTGCTGAGATCTGGCAGTAGGAAAGGGTACATTTTTGGTTTTTGGGTGAGGCACAGGGTCGTTCACTGAACATCTAGCAGGCCCCAGGAGATTGCATTGAAGTAGCTGATGTTTTGAGTTGAAGTTTTCGTAAGTTATACAAAACAAATCCTTTAGGGAAAGCTTGTGTGGCAATGCCACATTAAAGAAAAAAGAATAACTTGCTGTCCCGCCTCCAGCAGTGACCTGATTCACATGGGGAGTTTGGGCTTTCCTGTTCTATACTAGGTTTATGTGGGTTCTGAGAGTGGAACTCAGGTCTTCTGGCTTTTGCAACAAGTGCCTTCATCCTCAAGCTGCCTTGCTGGCTCTTGTGCTTTGTTATTTGGTCTCTGGCAGGGTTCTTAGGCCCGTGGGCACACGCGGGCAGCACAGCCTGCACTCAGTGGTTGAAGGAAGGAGTGTGGGAAGGTGGGATGGAGGAGTGGTGGGGCAGCCTGGGAGGAGGCGGAGGAGAGTCTGAGGCCTCCAGTGTGGATCAGGGCCAGCAGGCCTGGGAAGTATCACAAAAATTACCTCGCCCAATCCTCGAGCACTCAGTGGGAGAAGTGTACGGTGGTTCCCGAGTTTACAGTGTGGACAGGGAGGCACGGCAGGCTTTGCGGAGTCATCCAGGTGAGCACCAGGCCTGGCTCTGGCTCACTCATTCCCAGTGCTCTAGGCTCAATCACCACACTTGGAATCTTGCCTGGGGTATCACACAGGGGTAGAGAAAGCTGGGAGGTGGCTTCTAGGAGACAAAAAAGCAGGGACTTCAATTTCAAGAGACTTGGCTGAGACTCAGAGGTGGGGCTTCTCAAGGTATCTGTTTTGTTGTTGTTTTGGTTTGGATTTTCAAGACAGGGGTGTTTCTCTGTGTAGCTCTGGCTATTCTGGACTCACCTTGTAGGCCAGGTTGGCCTTGAACTCAGAGATGTGCCTGCCTCTACCTCCCTGAGTGCTGGGGTTACAGCGTGCACCATGGTGCCCTGCGTGTGATGTTAAAGGTGGATGCTATGATGCAGTTACTACCTCAGAGTTGAGGATGGGGCTGGCTGGTGGCCAGGGTCTCTGGAGAGCAGGCCGGGGGCACTCAGCCACCCCATTCCTCCCATCCCTGGAGGAATGCCACCTCTTCTGGGAGAGCCAGCGAGGTAAGCTGGCCCTAACATGGCCAATGGGGGAGTGGTGGGAAGGACACAGCGGGGGCAGTGTGAGCCCGCTTTGAAGCAACCCCTAGGAAAGGTGCAGCAGGTGAGAAGGGAGAGGCTGTGTAAGTTCTGGGGAGAGCAGGGCAGAAGTGACTGAACTGTGGAAGGATGCTGTGTCATGAGGCCTGGCCTCAGCTTCCCCAGAGTCCACCGAGAAGCCAGCGTGAGGCGCATGGGCCCTGTTCTCCAGGGCTCCCTCCTTCAGGGCCTCTCCGGGCTCCCCAAGTTAGGCTAGCAGTGTACGTGGACGTGTTTATGCCAATGAATGACCACTCCCCTGTTGTAACAGCACAATTGACTTGTGGGAGACCTCCAGCCTCACTCCTAGCTACACGGCACACAAGGGGTAGCCCTCACTCTTTTTTTATGTAAGTTAGAATCAGCTTGAGGTAAAAGAGCATCTGCACCAGAGTGGAACTAGATGGTTTGTCTGTGTAAGAACCAGGGAAGTGGAAGAGGTGCTTACCCAGGCTTATGGAAGACACAGTCTGCTGCCCTCTTCAGTGTCAGAGAGGTGGCCTCTCTTCCTAGGGATAAGGAGTGATGATGCAGGTCCGGGACCATTGAAGACATTTCTGAGATGGAACTCGGGGAGGTTGAAGCTGAGCCTGTCCCCAGAGCCCCGAGAAACCTGAGTCCCTGGAGGTGCTGCTCAGCATCAGATGGTGTCTGTCTTGGAGCCTGACTGCTCTGGCTTTCCAATAGCTTTGCAGTGTGCAGTGCTGCTGGTACTTTGACAGCTGCTGACACATGGGAATAGTGTGTTCCATCAGTTTAATGGGAAAGTTGAAGCCCTCATATTTCCTTATTGGTTGAGTCAGTTCCGGTGGCTTTTCTTCACTTGTTCCTGAAGGCTTTCTGTGTAGTGTGACCAAGACCTTGTCTCTTGCTCTGAGGAATGAGAGTGCATCACAGGCCTTAGGTGCTAACAGTTGCCCAGGGCCTGTCTCTGATGCTGTTGCTGCCGCAGGGATCCTCTTGTTCCAGAAACTGGAGCGAGATGCACAGAGAGACGCAGAGGTTTGCAGTTGGTGGCATGGGTCCCGTACTCTGGGTACACCCTCAAGGAGTCGGCTGCAGGTGAGTGCACTGAGGCTCTGAGTAATACCTGGCTCCCAGCAGCAGAGGGGAGCAGTTGGTGTTCCTAGCCTGGTCCCTGTGGAACCAACAGTTGGCCTTACTGGCAGTGTGGGAGTGAAGAATCCTTTCTCTTTCAGGACCATCAGGCCCTGAAACCAATGCCTTTCCAAGGAAACTCTATGGAAGGGCCTTAGGCTTCAGACACCTCAGCTCACTCCCTGTGTTCCCCACCTCCACTCCCCACCCAATGTGGTATGTGCTGTTATCTGTGTGGTGTAGAAGCCAGAGGTCAGCTTTGGATGCTGTTCCTCGGATGCTGTGCATTTTTGTTGTTGTTTGTTGTGCTTATTAAAAATTCATTAATTTCTATTGCGTGTGTATAGGTATTTTGACTACATGTATGTCTGTGTACCATGTGTGTGCCTGGGAGGCCAGGAGAGGGTGTTATATCTGTCCTCAGGAACTGAGGTCACAGACGGCTATGAGTATTATGGGAACCAAACTGGGGCCCTCTAGAAAAGCAGCCAGTGCTCTTAACCACTGATCTGCCTCTCCAGCCCCCACTGGGTTTTTTTTGTTTGTTTGTTTGTTTGTTTTTTGAGACAGTCTCTCACTGGGACCCAGGGCTCACTGATTATGCTAGGCTGGCTTCTCAGCCAGGCCTAGGGATCCATCCATCTGCCTTTCCAGGAGTGGATTTACAGGTGCATGCCACCATGCCTCCATCCTTTATGGGAACCGGGATCGAATATTGGGCACCATGCCTTCTGGCAAGCCTTTAGCGACTGAGCTGTCTTCCCAGCTTGAAGTCGAGCTATTAAACTGAGATGCTTCTGGGGATGGCTCGGGAGACTTAGCTGTGTGAGCTAGGACTAGCATCAGTTTTGTGGCCTGAAAGATGCTTTTCTAGGCCATAACACAAAGGAGATAAACTTGGTTTTTCCAGCTGGTGCAGTGCAGCTGGTTTCTCACTAGACACACTGCAAGTTAAACTGGAAGTCATGAGTAAGCACTCAACATACGTGTTTCATCAGGTAAGAGGTTCTTGGCTTTAGCGGGGAGAGAAAGCTTGTCAGAATTTGCACAGAAGTGTCTGTGCGATTTGTGCTTTTATTTGCTGTGCTCGCTGAGAGCTGCCCTCGCAGGGCTGTCCTGGGCAACTGGGACTTCTCTCAGAGGAACTCTGTCTGTGTCTTCATCTCCTTAGTCCTTCGAGAGCAGCTCGTCCTCTTGGGATGGGAAGGGGTGGAGTGTTATGGCAGGTGACGCTCTCACATCTCTGTCTGGCTTCTCAGGGGAGCAGCTCCAGAACTCTCTTTTCCCCATAATCACAGAATACTTTCAGTGGGATGCTGTGGAGAACCTTGGCCACTCTCAAAGCCCAGACTGGCCAAATCAAAGGCCTCTCTTGCTTGTTAGTCTCTGAGCAGAGACACAGTTCAGCAGGGTTCATTGATTTCTCCTGTTCTAATCTCTGACCCCAGAAAAAGTTCTTGTGTTCCTTACTAAGCCAAGGTAGATAAAGGACATTTTAATCCTTTCATGAGCCCCATGTTAGGTAACCACTTTCATAGCAAAGTTTAAAGTTCATGTAGAGATCACAGCTGGCAAAGACCAGTCAGGTTCTGACTACCTCTCAGTGTTTACCTCTCAGGTGTGGAAAGTCAAGGCCCTAGCATGGTCACAGAATGTGATTATTTGTGAAAGAGGTTGTTTTCATGGTAGCTCTTTAGTCCCCTTAAAAAGAGGTTAAAAGTTGGCCAGCACCTGGCCTAGCACTGCCTAACCAGCTTGTGACTCTTGTGTGGGCACGAGAAAAAGTTCTGGGAGACACTGTGTGAGCCAGAGCCAAACCAAAAGATTTCATCACTCACAAGGTTTATGTCATGATTTTGCCACTAAAATATAATCTCCTGTGCCATAAACCTTTCGCTTGTTGCAAGTAGAAGAGAATTGACTGACCTCGTTATTTATTTGTGTGTTCATTTAAAGCAGCAGTTCTCAAGCTTCAGGTTGGGACCCCTCTCAGGGTCCAACTGCTCCTTCACAGGGACCACATATAATTGTATGGTTGGGGTCACCACAGCATGAGGACCTGTATTAGAGGGTTGCAGGGTTAGGAGAGTTGAGAACCACTGCTCTACAGGGGAATGTGGTTGAAAGCGCCACTGCAAATCATTTCACACAGTCATGAAAGCTAGAATGGCAACAGGACCTACCTCTTTAGCAGCCCTGAGTCACCAGTGGGCTAATGCACAGGGTGATAAAATAGTTGATAAGTAACAAAACCTGTTCTACCTGCCAAATGAATTCAGTTAGATACATGAAGGACTAATTAGAAGTCTGAGTCACATCACGGGCCACTTTCCTGGGGTCAAGGAAGTATTTTCAAGGTCAAGGGAGCAGCTGATGTCTATTTATTAATTTGGTCATGACATATTAAGTGGCAATCATTGTGACTTACTGGCTTTATGGGGCCAGAGCTAGAATTTATTATTTCTCACTGGCTGATCTCCTTATCTAGACATACCCAAAGAAGAATCAGACTGTGATAAGCAGAAGGCGGAGTCCTTGAGGGGCCCAAAGCAGCACAGGCGATTGTGATATCTCAGGCTTCTGAGGAGAGTGGAAGGCGCCATGGAGGCTGCTGGGGCAGGGAAGACACCGAAGTCTTGCCCGGTGCTGGATCCTGCATGCCATAGAACACTGACTAATTAGACAGCTTGTGCCCGTTGCTGTGATAGTGGTGCTATGGTTATGGAGGTAACCAACCCTTTTGGATTGTATCTGCAGCCTGCTCCACAGGAAGAATTTCATGTCTAGTACCGCCACCTGGCCAAAAGCCCAGGACTGTGGAGGTCATAAGCTTTTGGTAGGAACCTACTGATTTTGTTTCAATAAATGTTCATAATGTCAAACTCCCTTCTGAGTATTTGTGTTTATACCCATGGATCTACACTGCATTTAACTTAAGCAAAAACAAAACAAAAGAAGGGATTTATGGGAGTGGGAATTCTGATAGATTTTTTTTTCTGTTGTTTTAAACACAAAATGTAAGTACTGTAATGAGACATTGCTCTCATGGATTGTATATCAAACACTGGTAACTTGTTATGATTTCTTAGATAGACAATGGACAGAAAAAGTGCATTGGTTTGTTAGGATGAACACCGCAAAGTCTTGCAGAATGGGTTGCCTGAGCTGCTGAAGTGAGCATCTCACAATCCTAGAGGTTAAAACATAGCTGGGTGTCTAAGGCATGCCTTCCTTCTGAGAGCAGGAAGGAGAATCTCCCCTGGGCTTCTCCCCGGCGTCAGCGGGCGCCTCAGTCAGCCTGTCTCTAGCTTTGCATGCCACTCTCACCAGAAGTGCATCTGCATCCAAGCTTCTCTCCTAAAGAAACCTTTTCATTATTTCATATGTGTGTGTTTGCCTGCGTGTGTATATGTGACCTGGGTGGTTGCCTGGTGCCTGTGGAGGCCAGAAGACAGCATCAGATCCCTGGAATTGGAGTTACAGATGGTTGTGAGCCACGATGGATAGACTGGGGATTGAACCCAGGTATTCTAGAAGAGCAACCAGTACTCTTAACCACCAAGCCCAATCTCCAGCCCCCAGATCTTTTTATTAAACATATTGGTTGAACTGAATTAGAGTCTGCCCACACCTGCACTGACTTCGTCTTCACTTCATTCATCTTCAGAGGGCCACGACTGACCCTCTGTCCTAATCAGGCCACACTCTGAGTTGTGGGGCCTGGGTGGAGAGCAGGTAGGAGCTCTCCAGATGGATTGGGGGACAAAGCTCAGCCCACCACAATGACTAAACCTGATGTCAGGCCAGGTCTCCACAGGAATGTGCTGCAGAGCTGTTTATTTTGTTTGCTTTTACATTTAACGAGCTTTCTGAAATCAGAAAGGCAGGGCCGAGGATGTAGTTGCCAGCACACTTGCCTAGCATGCACAAAGCCAGGGGTTTGATCCAAAGTACCACACAAACGTGGTCTGGTGGAGGCACAAGCCTGTAACCCCAGCATTGCGAGGGTGGACACAGGAGGATCAGAAACCCAAGGTCTTCCTTAGCTCCATAGTGAGCTTGAAGGCATCCTAGAAGATATGACAGGCTACCTCAAAAAGAGTGAGAGGGGAGAAGAAAAGAAAACATAGAAGGAACAGGAGGAGGAGAGAAAAGAAATGATGAAGAAGAAAAAGAGGAAGAAGAAAAAGAGGAAGAAGGAGAGAAGAAGAAGAAAAAGAAGAGGAGGAGGAGAAAGACCAGTAGAAATTTGTCTTGTGACAGAAGGAGAAAGAGCAGAAATGGGTCCCACTTATGGTGGGGGCTTTGTGGCCTGAGGAGCTTTGCCATATGCTATTGTCTACATGGAGGATCTAGACTCCATTGGGGAGGACACAGTGGAATAGGGGTCTCCAAGGCTTTCCATCTCTGTCATCTGTACCTGGCTTTCACTGTCCTTACAGGAAGCAAGGGAATGGAGGACAAACAGGTACAAAGGTGCAGGAGCAAGTGCTGAGAGGTGCTGACAAGGAAGCTCCAGATCTCAGGGCAAAACTTCACATGCTACGCTGCGGACTGTCTTCACTTGCTTTAGGTGGATGTGTTTTTTTACTCAGCTTGGCTGTTCCTTCTGTGTTGGGAATCTTGTATGTATCTTGGCAAGTCCTATGTAGGTGACTCAGCTCCCTCAGGGATCAGGGTGTTCCTATAAAGCCCTGTGGCCAATGAGCAAAATCAAGCAGCCACTTGGTGACTTTTAGTAGGTGTGAGTGAGGCAGCCTGACCCCTGCGGAGGGCCTGCCCGGCTGCCCTTGGGGCTTCTGTCTTCTGATAGGGCACTTGCAGCGGATGCAGTTCCTATGTTAACCTTCAACCTCTCTCCTGAGTCCATGGCAGAGTTAAACAAACATTCCTCTCCCACCTTGTTGCCTGTTGCCACTGTGGCTCAGGAAAGCCAGAGTTAGGAAGGGAGAAGGAGGAAGCTTTGCCAAGGGTTCCTTCCCACTCCAGTGTTGGCTGCACTGGCTCACAGAACCAGAGGCAGCAGACCTCAGAGTGTGGAGTGTGAGGCACAGTGCACATGTGTCATGGAGGCAGAGGCCACAGGTCTCTGTGTGCTAACTTCTTCTATCGCTCGCCACCTGATCATTTAAGACAGTGTTTCTCACTGAAGCTGGAGCTTGCTGACATGTCTACACAAACTGGCCAACAAGCCCCATGGATCTGTCCTCACCTCCCCAGCGCTGGACCCACAGGCACTTGTTGCTCTGCCTGGCCTTTTTGTTTATGAAATTTATTTTTAGTGTTTTAAATTGTGGGTGTGTGTCTGTGTTTGCACATGAGTTCAGGTGCTCAAGAAGGCCAGAGGTGTCTGACACTGATAGAGATACAGGCACTTGTAGGCCACTGACATAGATGTTTGGAGACGAACCCAGGTCCTCTGCAAGAGCAGCACTGAGCTGTCCAGCCCTCACCTGCCTTTTCTTAAAAATGTGGTTTCTGGGGACCTAACACAGGTTTCATGCCTGTATGACAAGCACGTCACCAGTTCCCCTATCCCCCAGGCTTTGAACAGGCAGATTTTCAAGAACGTGTTGTGGAAGCCTTGGAAACGCGCAGACCCCAGATTCCCTGTGACTGTTGATCATTAAACCGATTCTGGCTAGGGACTGCGATGGGATTCCTAACAGCCACATGGCTGTTTTGGGTTACACATCTGGATGAATTCCCCCTGGGCAGATGCGAATATTCAACTCCTTACCACAGGCATGGTACCAGGGACAGTAACCATTCCGCCCAAGTCTGCATTAGGAACTGGTGTGTTTCCTGGGCTTTCTTACCGGAGCATGAAGGGTTACTTCTGGAGGATGGAAGAAGACCCCGAAACAGCCCCCATTGAAAAATCTTACCCTGGTAAGAGAAGAGACAGTCTCTTACATGAACTCAGTTGCCTGCTTCTAGATCACTTCTTCCTGGTTGGGTGACCTAGTCAGCCCACAGAGGAAGAGGATCCAGGTAGTCCTGATGGGACCTGATAGTCTAGGGTCAGACAGTCGGGGAGGAGGACCTCCCCTATCAGTGGCCTAGGGGAGAGGGATAGGGGAGGAAGAGGGAGGAAGGGTGGGACTGGGAGGAGATGAGGGAGGGCCTACAACTGGGAAACAAAGTGAATAAATTGTTAATAATAATACTAACAATAATAAAAAATGTAAAAAACCAAGCAAATAAATCCTTCATCTAAAAAGAAAGAAAGAAAGAAAGGAAGGAAGGAAGGAAGGAAGGAAGGAAGGAAGGAAGGAAGGAAGAAAGGAAGAGAAGAAAATCTCCCCCAGCATGGACAAGTTCTGTGTGCTTGCATGGATGAATTCAGTTAACCATCTCCACTCTTCAGGTGAACTTAGTCTTAAGTATTCACATATTAACATCAATACTATTACTTAATTATGCATTATTTTGTTTTTCCTTTGTATACAGTTCTTTTAACAGGCGTGTTTTGTTATTCATGCATCTCGTTTTAGATTAATTATAGAACAGCTGTGGGAGGGAGGGCACGTGTGTAGGCCTGTGCACAGGAGCACTCTAGTTGAAGCTTCTGCGGTGTATGGATATAAATAGCCCAAAGAGCAAAACCCTGAGTGTTGACTTCTGTCATGTTTTTAGGATTCTCTCTCCAGCATCTGTGATGAACCTCTAAGATCAAGATACTGAGTATAGGGGAGCCTTGTTGGGCCACTGTGCAAAAAGCAACAACTCAGGGTTGAGAGGCTGTTAAAGTCAAAGGTCGGTTGAAGGCGATTGGTGTTGATTGTTTTCTTGCTGTTTCTTATCGGTGTGGTAGTTACTTATTTGGTCCTGTTTCCTGCACTAGTGTGTAGACCTTTGATAGAAGGTAATCCCGTATCAATGAGAGCTCTGCTCGGAAGGGCTCAGTGTGCTGGTCAGGGCCAGCTGCCTCGCTTCGGAAAAGCCCAGTGGCCTGCTGACGTCCACCAAGCAGGACATGTTGCTGTGAGACTGCAGAGCTCTGTCTTGGCTCTGGCTTCTCTGCGTCTGAGGCCGCAAGCCTCACGGTGCCTTGTTCGCACCCTGATGTGTTTCCTGGAGCCAAAGAGTTTTCTGCTGTTTATTAACAACCTTGCCTCAAACCCTCCTGACCTGGATTACAGGACATGAACTCATATTCATCCTGGTCGGGCCAGGGACTGAACCTTGCGGAGCCGCTTCCAAGGATAAAAATGGAGCCCAGCAGTGTATCTTCCTTTGGACCTGCTTGCTGGTGCTTAGGTTATATTGAACCCACATATGGAAGAAAGTGTTAGTGAGACTTAACACCAGGCCGCCAAGATAGTCAAGTCTTCACCGATAGCATTTATTTGGAAAGAGGGTCAGCAGGGGTGTACTCGGTTAAGATAAGGCCATGCTAAAGTAGAGTGGGCCCCTGATCCGATAAGATCAGTGCATGTATTGGAAAATAACCACTGGAGACTGACACACAAGCGCACCAGCAAAAGCAGTCTCTGCAGAGGCGCAAACACCATGTGTCCACACGAAGAAGCTGGAAGAAGCGGGAGGGAGACCTTTCTTCCAGGTTTCAGAGAGACCAGCCTTTTTCTGACAGCTTGACATCAGAATTCCAGCCTCCTGAACTGTTAAAAAATTGATTTGCCTTGTTTTAGTCAACTCAAGGAAATAACTTGAGGAAAGAAGAAGGCGTGTATCTCCTCTGGGATGTGCGATCATGGAGAACTGAATTGGTTCATCTTTCTGTGTGAGAATTCCTGCCTCATTGGCCTCATTGTTCCTGTGGATTTTAGTCTCATCCTATATTCAGATTAAGGTAAAGCTGTAAATGGAACCAAAGTGATCACTGAAAGGAAGCGGTTTTCAGGAATGTTTTGTTTTATTTTGTGTGAAAGACGATAAAATGAGCCGAGGGTTTTTCTATGATGAGACTAATGAAAGTGTGGCTGTTCTCTGGTGACATAAACATCTCCAAAGCACAGTCATCAGAGGTAATGCCACCAAGGCAGACGCTAAAAGCCGATGGGAGCGCTCTGTAAACAGCTTCTTGCAACAAATAGCACCAGCTTCTTGGTTGTTCCCAGCCTACCTCCTTTCTGGTGAAGTGACTTTCTGTCAGATTCCCAGCAGTGCTTTCCTTAATTGAAATTACAGTCTACCTTCCTCTTTCCTTTTCCCATTCCTCTGGACTCCAGGTCGCTGCTAAACCTCACCTGGGAATGTGCACTTCCTCTTACACTCATACGGAATCCCCCACCTTTGCCACTCACTGGGCCAGCAGGTACTTTTTCTTAGGCTAAATGGTCCCCACATGTTGAGAGCTAAGTATCACAATGTATCAAGTCCTAAAATGTCACCCACATTCTCCAACAAGCAAAGGACATTAAAAGAAAAGAAACAAACGTTGCATTTGGCTGGCAGAGTCAGTTGGAGCTCTGAATAGGAGCCCAGCCTGGTCTACACAGCAAGTACAAGAATAACCAGGACTATACAGGGCAACTCTATCTGGGGAGGGGGAAATCAATCTAAATATAAACCTCATACAATATAAACATACAATTAAGATAAGGAAGGAGTAAATGACTTTTTAAAGTAGGGTATAAGGGCTGAAGCGATGGACCTGTGGTGAAGAATACATGCTACCTTTGCCTGTAACTCCGGTACCAGGGGATGTAATGTGCACTTCTGGCCCCAACGGATGCCAGCTGGTGCCTATACAGACATGCAGGCAGAACATTCATACACACATGCAGGCAGAACATACATTCATACACACATGCAGGCAGAACATTCATACAGACATGCAGGCAGAACATACATTCATACAGACATGCAGGCAGAACATTCATACAGACATGCAGGCAGAACATTCATACAGACATGCAGGCAGAACATACATTCATACACACATGCAGGCAGAACATTCATACAGACATGCAGGCAGAACATACATTCATACAGACATGCAGGCAGAACATTCATACACACATGCAGGCAGAACATTCATACACATGAAAAGGAGAAAAAGGGAAGCTTTTTAAAAAAGGATGGAGAGCACTAGAAGGCACTTGATGTCAACCTCTGGCCCGTACATGCACACATATGCACACAGAGAGACTTTCGTCAAGACTAGTCATGCGACTGCTGAGGAAGACTGTTGCCAAGCCTTTCTGAGCTGTCACCATGGTCAAGCTCTTCCACATGTACTGTGCACTGTAACGACTTGGCATGCAGCGCTGGGGTGTGGATGCATAAGGACATGCATAAGTCTTGTTTATTTGCACCTTCACTTATGCAAGGCGCAAAAACATATTTGTAAGACAGACGGAGAAAAGTGAGCAGCAGCTAGGTCCAGTTAGGTGATGTTAGATGACTAGATCGTTACTTGGAATTTGTTGGCTATGATTGTTAACTGTTTGAGGTGAATGATGAGGTATGTTTATAATTTACTTTAAGATTTTCTTGATGAGAGTGTTGGGGAGAAAGGGCAGTGATGAAATAAGAATGTCAGCCATGGCTCAGGTGGGGTTGCATGTGGAGGCCAGAGGTCAACCCTGGGAACTGTGCCTCAGGCACTATTCAGCTTGTTTGTCTCTTATTTATTTATTTATTTATTTATTTATCTATCTATCTATTTGAGACAGGGTCTCTCTATATTTCTGGCAGGCCTGGAACTCACTATGTCAGCCAGACAGGCCTGAAACTCACATCTTGGTTTTGACACAGGGGCTCTCACTGTCTGGAACTCACACAGCAGGATAGGCTGGGTGACCAGTGAGCTCCCAGGATCTACCTCAGTACTGGAATTACAATTGTGCGCCTCCACGCGCCACTTCTTTAACAAGAGTTCTGGGGTTTGAGCAGCACTGTTCCGAGCAACCCACCTCCCAGGTACACCAAAACATGCTTCTTTGTTTGGCTGTTAAGTCAGCTTGTGCTCCGAGGTGCCAGCACTACCAGAGTCGCCCGGGCTGTGCCCCACTCTATGGTGTCACACAAAGAAGAAGGAAGAGTGCAGGTAGATGCCCAAGGTTCCACGGGTGTCCCAGACAGGGCACGGCACACTTTTCTAGTTACAGCTATCTAGTGTCTTACTGTCTGAAGATGAAAGCCGAGCCATCTGGGCTGCGATCCAAGCCGAAACCTTTGTCCTTTGTACCGTGAGTCACTGTATTCTTTCACTATGCGTGCGACTGCATCGATTCCCCTCTCTTGGCTTGAGCTCTTGTACTCTCTGTTCCAGTGGGAAAACAGAAGCCTGTTTTATAACACTGGTTTAAATAAAACTGACTTTCTGAACATTCATCTCTGATGGACATGCTCTGATTAGTTCACCCCTACCAGAAATTGCTGGACACTGGCTGTTGGGAGGACCGGAGGCTGAAACACCATAGTCATGATCACAGGTCATGGTCTTCAGCACCTTGCTCACAGAGGCAGCCAGAAGTCCTCAAAGGAGTGACTGCTTTCAGCGTTAGGTAGTGTGGGTACAGTGTAAGTATGTAGGGTGTTCTTATGCCCCCAACTAACTTGTTATAAAAACATGGAACACATTAAACAGGACACAGTGGGCAGACACCGAGGGCTCCAGGATCACATCTGGCAGAAACGGAGCATCTAAACAATGAAGCCCAGGAATGCATTGTGAACCACCAGAGAAATATGAATATTAAATCCACTGGTATGAAAAATGTGTTATGAAGGAAAGGGGACTCCTGTCCAAAGAACTGATAAATGTAGAGGAATCAACCATTTGCAGACTCTGCCATGAGTGCTAATGCAGGTGAAAATCACTGAAGGATGTAAGGCCAAGGGCAAGTTTCCCATGATGCTCAGTATCTGGACGGGATGTTTCTTGATTTCCTCATAGACTACTGACTTGCTGCAGAGGTGTGTGATAATATGTGTAGCTTTATCATTCAAATGAGCACCATCAAGAAAGGGCCTTGGTGTCACCAGGGACAGTGGACCAGGCTGCGCTTGCTTAGCTGGGCAGTGCAGATGAGCAGGAAGAGAGAGATGAACTTCAAGATGAACTCTACTTAAAATTGGAACATCAGGTCCACCCTGTGGAAATGCACTGTCATTAAAGATAAGCAAGGGGTGAGGGAGTTCTCCAGGCCACAGGAAGTAGAGAGCAGTGACAGCACCAGATCCTAGAAATAGCCAAAGAGAGGCAATGCTCTAACGAGCCTGGGGGCCATGGGTGGAGGTGCATGCCCTTATCCCATATCTCTGAGACTATTCAATAGAAAAGGGGCAGGAGGGGAGAGGAAGGAAGAGAAGGGAGGGAAAGAAGGGGGAGGGTGTGAGGGAGAGAGAGAGTTGGAAAAATGAAATAAGAGAATGTAGATAGTAGATTGGGTGAATGTATTGGCATTAAACTCAGTGAAGGCCAGAGACGGTCTTACAGTTAGCTCAGAGGCTCTCCCTGTTGGCAGGAAATGCAGTTAAGGTGGGAATGCCCAGTGTATGCAGCTCGCTCTCAAGCAGCTTACAAAGATTATATGCTTAGTAACAACAACAACAACAAAAGTGGGAAAGCAAATGGGACGCCAGGGGAGTCACTGACAAACTGGGTAATGGGTAGAGATCTAGATTTTTAATATAAAGTCTTTCATAAATTTGAAATTATTTCTAAATATAAAGTCAAAGTATCCAAAAGCTCAATTATTCTTGGTATTTGAGCCTTGACCTTCATTTGCTGTACTTCAGTGTTACTGAAATGGATTACTGGGGACTGCTGCTTCCACGTTTTCTGCCATCCCTGTTTGAGATCAGTGAAATGTCCGAAGATCTTCAGTGAATTAGGGAAAACATAGAACTTAGAAGTCAGCTCTGGATTTTTAGGAGCATAGGAAAACATCTCGTAGCAATTCGATCAGTAGGCTCTGAGCTCTGCAGGGTAGACTTGATCTGTCTCTCAGATCCAGCCTGTTGTCTGTTAGATGGTAAGGGTTCAGAGATTTGTTGGACAAATATGCAAATTATTCCAAACTAAGATTTGAAACTTAAAGGTAACATCTCACCAGCATCTGAAATGATTTATAAATTAAGGTGAAATGAGTCTATCTGCTATATATGTTTTGGTGTGGAAAGTGTCACCTTAATGAAGAGATTTCGGCTGGCTTTACTTCTGCTACATAAGCAGAAGCTTATGCTAAAAAGAACAAGAGGAAATAACTTGGAAGAAAGCCAATTATCTGCGTGTTTCTTATTCAAGTATCCCCACAGGTCACTTAACGTCTCTGAGTCTTCATTATACGCCTGCTATAAAAATGATGCACACAATCACATAGTGTCTTGGAATCTATTTTCTGTAGAAAATGATTTACTGTTGTCTTGACTCTCTAGCCAATGGGAAGCTACACTTTAAATTGCTTCTTCGAAGGGAGCTGGTGTGATAACAGAGCTGGTGGTAGGAAGGGTGACATGACTGAACTCAATTCCAGGGAGAGAGGGACTTCTGAGCCTAACCTGCCCAGGTCTCTCGCTTTGTGGTCGGGTCCCTGTAGTTATAGTCAGTTGTGAAGGGGGGCTTGAAAACCAGGGTTCCAGCTGGAAGAACAGTGCCAATCACACGCATTCAAATGCTCACTTACAAGTATGTATCAGGCCCTGCAATGTGTCGAGATTCCTGCCGCCCGGCCTGGGCGTGCGGGCTGAGGGGGGAGGGACGGAGCTGCAGGAAGAGAGAGCAACCTGTGGGCACGGGCTTGCACCTGGCAGAGGTGGTGTGCCTGAAACCTAGCAGAGCCAGGCTGAGAGGCCGAGCAAAGATGGAGGGTTCGAACTGGAAATGTACCATCTGAAAAATGACCTTCCATTGATTCCAAATGGGAGCTAGAGCTGGCTGGAGTCAGACGCCTTCTCACGCACGCCCCTGCCCTCAGAGTCCAGCCCGTTACAGATTCACCTGTGACCTGAAGCCGGCTTGCAACACAGGTTTGGTTGGGGTAAGCCAAGAGATGCATTGGAAGGCAGCGTGGTATTGCCTCACTTTAAACTCTGGCTGCAGCTTGCACTCTTGCACGTGACCCTCTCCTCTTGGCAGTGTTCGACTATTGAAGCCTAAGGAGCACCGGGGATTTTAGAATCGGACTTTACAGGTTTTTCCTTTAAATAACTGTGGCCTTGGATAATGAGTCATATATGTCTTTTGGGTCTGGTTTTCTCCATTTGTAAAATAATGAGCCACACGTGCTAAGCAACACTTTGTTGAGTAAGATGCAGTTTAAGAAAAGCAAGGGTAACAACAGGTTTCAGATATATATGTATTTTCACATATATGTATATATGGCAAGATTTATTATATAAAGATTTATATATAAAATTTTATAGGACTTTTATAATTATTTATGTATTATCTATAACATGTAATATATAATATTAAAATTATCTATTTATTATTATAAGTATCATATTTTTATTATAGTATATGATAAATATATATCATATTATAGGATATAATTTATTATAGGGCATTACATATCCTATAGTATAGGACTTATTATAGAAATTTGCCATTAGAGGTATGTGTCTTGCTTGGTAGCCAAGGAAAGTACAAGAAAGTCTTGCTAGAGGGCAGGAGTCCCAGAGGTAAGTGCCTGGCTATTCACTTTATGGAAAGAAAATACTCAGAGGTTTGAGTTTACCCTGGCTCAAACCCTACAGTACTAGTGGATTTTCAAAGAAGAAAAACAATCTAAACATGGGTGATTTCTGGAGTTAGAAGATGTGAGGTGGAGATTATAGGTGTCTCTTTTGGAATGACAAAGAAAAAAAGGATATTTCTGCTTATGTGAGGAGTTCTCAATAGCCAGTGGGAAGATGACTCCTTGCGTGGGACAGGGCAGCTCCTGTAGCTCCTGTAGCCCTTGCTCACGCAGTCCAGGGCAGCAGGGCTGCAGGCTCTGCTCCGGAAGCCGGAGGGGGGTTTGGAGGCTGCTGCAGCTGGTGCTGAATCTCTGGAAGAACGCTGCTGCCTAGTGGCTGGGGCGGACAGTGCGCTACAGCCCGTGGCAGGACTCAGAAGACAGCACAATAACACGCTTACTGTGCCTGTCTGGGGGCCTGTGTGTGATCTGTGTCACTCACAGGAGAAGCTGGGTGCCTCGGTGCACACTTGTAACACAGCGCCTTGGAGGCAGAGACGGGCGGATTCCTGGCCAGCCCACCTAGCTTATCCTAGTGAGAGACGAAACGAGGTGGGTGGCTTCTAAGGGGTGACAGCCAAGGCTGGCCTCCATGTCACATGCACATACGCACACCTGCACATGCACAACACACACACACACACGTGTGCACACATACACAACCGAGAGAGAGAGACCTGGCAGTGAAGCCTTGTGTTTTATTCACGGCTAACCAAGCAAAATCATGCCCAGTTTCCTGCATTTCCCAAAGCACCGTTTCTTGACGGAGCAGGCTGGACAGCCACACAGTTATCGAGAAGGCTGAGGCCTTTGAAGTTTACCTGTTCCTCTCTTTTTGCTTACTATTTGACTAAGGCAATAGGGATGAACTTGTTGGCTAAAATATTTATATGTCAAATATTTATAGTTGCATCACTCTCCGTGTAAGAAAAAGGAACTTTACCCGGTGAACAGTCTGTGCACAAAGGTCAGAGCAAATCGAGAACAAAGAGAGGCTTCTCTTTATATGTTGATTTATATTTTACATGTGTGTGTGCATGCGTCTGTCTGTCTGTCCATGTGTATGTATGTATATGTGTTGTGTTGTGTGTGTATGTGTGTGTATATGTATATGTGGTGTGTGTGTGTTTTAAATCCAATCAGTAGAGGCAGCAAAAGGATGTGCACACTGTGACATATGACCGACCGTATGGAGAGGTGGCTTTTGTTCCATCTGTGGAGCACTGTGGTCGTCTGACCTGTCAGTGAGGCGGGGCTGTGGAGAGCTGGAATGCCCATAGCCTTGAACATGGCCAGAGCCCAGCTCTCTCAGCCTTTCACTCCATAACTCATATTTCAAAGCGTGTTTACGTGGCATTTGGGGCGTGAGGAACTCCAAAGGTGGGCAGTGCCATGTTTGAGCACCTGGGCAAACTGTTAAAGTCCACGTTCGGGCGTTTGAGTGCATGCAGAGGCAGTAAACAGGGCCGTGCATCCAGAGGGCAGAACTCTGTCTCTGCTGATTTTGAAGGCAGTACCTTGCTGGTTAGGGATAGCTGTCTTCCCACGGTACTGTGCTCTTGGGACTCCTCACAGTGACAGGATATGTAGGGCTCTCAAGCACCCTGCCATAACCCTCAGAGTCAGAAGGAGGGCCACACCCAGAATTGCAGCCAATAGGGAGAGCGGCTAAGGGAAAGGTGGGCAGAGATTCTGAAACTCACTCTTGGCTTTGGAAGGATCAGGCCCACTTTCCCCCTTTGGCCTCAGAGGTTCCAGCCAAGAAGAGGCCAGTTAGAAAGAGGCCAAGAGGCCAGAGTCTGTGGCGGAGCCAGGCTAGCTCAGGCTCGGGGGTCAGACCTTCCTCAAGGTTGCCTTTGGGTGCCTGGCCCATGACCAGCCTTGAGGGGATGGTGCCTGACCCCAGTCCCATCCCAGCTGTGGATCTTTGGGGACTGTAGGCAGTGAGTGCTGGGCAGTGTCTCTGTCACCCAGGGGCCGGCCCTCACACTGTGCAGCTGCGTACACAGGCAGGCCCACGCTTCTCAGGCTGAGTTACGTTCTTAAAGACAGCCTCAGTGTTTAGCTGAGAAGGGGTCCGAGGCCCTTGGGGATGTTCAACAAGGCTCTAATCCACATGACAGAGAAGTATGGACACGTGGACCCACGTGACTGTGACTTCAGTGGGTTTCAGTGTCAGCACTTGGGGTCACATGACTTGGTTCTAACCTTCCCCAGTTGTGACTTTGGACACCCCAGACAAATTCTGCACCTTGGTGTTTCCTGCTTCAGATTTGAGACTGTAATGGTGACTACTTATTATGCTGTTGTGAGAATTAAGTGAGCTACTGCATCTCAGATGTTTGGACCATTTTCTAGTGTTCCGTGTAATTGTTGGATCTGGCGAATGCGTATTAAGCTGGTGTGTGTTTAGATACACACTCTGTGTCTGGAGTTTGGCATGTTTAGGGAACACTCTGGAGGTATGTGTGCCTTATCTGAGATTGTACATACTCACTTTAAAAAAAATTATTGATTCTTTGTGAGTTTCACATCATGTACCCCATTCCCACTCATTTCCTCATCTCTCATATCTGCCCTTTGCCCTTGCAACCTCCCTGCCAACATAAAACCCCACACCCCACCATCACCACTGAAACACACACCACCAACAACAACAACACACACACCACCACCACCACCAACACACACATACACACACACACACACACACACACACCACCACCACCACCAACACACACATACACACACACACACACACACACACACCACCACCACCAACACACACACACCACTACCACCAACACCACTGACACACACACCACCACCAACACCAACACACACACACACACACACACACACCACCACCACCACCATCACCACCACCACCATCACACACAGCACCACCACCACTAACAACAACCACAAAACCAAAGCACAGAGAACATTCATCATGGAAGCTGTAGTGTGTCACAGTGTGTCCCACAGTTTATCCCTCTGTCCACACATCTTCACTGCAAACGTTCATCGCAATCAATCATTGGTGTGCTTCGAGATCTCTGGCTTCTCTGACACATACTTAATTTTGAAAAACAGCACCTCTGAGGTACAGCTCACATTCTAATATATACCCTACTCGGGAAGTAAAAAACACCGGAATTCTGGAATGTTGGCTAGGATCAAAACCGTAGGACAATTCTTGGACATGAGAGCCTCAAGCTAGTACTTCTTTAACACGTCCTTTCCCACGGTAAGAATGACACTGCGTTATCTGATGTAGGACTGTAGTCTCAGAGGTAACACTGATCATACAGAGGGACTAGCTCAAATTAAACGTTCTGTAATCATTCCACGATTGTGACTTACGCCTCTTCCATCGAAATCTTCAATAATTCCAAGCTCATAGAACATGATAAAATTATATCATCTTATTGGTGATTGCTTACAAGGGGCTAACTAAAATCATTGCAAAAACTCAGTGTTGTTACTCAGGACATAAGAAGAAGCCTGTTACAAACCTGCTAACTTTAAGCTACTCTAAAAAGATGATGTATGTCAGTATTTAATGATCTTTATTTTTATCATCTGAAAATGGATAAAATTGCATTAGGACAATATAAATCATTGTAGTATAGCCTAGAAGAAACAATAGTTAAAGAAATGAAATATGCAATTAAAATCCCATCCGCAAAATTCCAGTGTCATATTTTTAGGGGGCTCTTACCTTTCCCCCACCGCATTTTTTTCTAAGAAAAAGGAAGTTTGTTGGGGCTGTAGAAGTGGCTTCCCATTGAAAAGCCTCCCTTGCTGCTAGCAGAGGGCCTGGACTGAGTTCTCAGCATCACCTGTTGGCTCATAACCGGCTGAAACTCCCCTTCCAGGAGCTCTGGTGCCCTCTTCAGGCCTCTGCAGGCGCTGCGTGCATGTGGTGCACAGACATACAGGCAGGCCAAACTCTCGCATGAAGATAAGTAAGACTTAGGAACATTCTTAAAGGGATGTGAAGGTTTGTATAGAAGCACCTCGTGAGTGAACAATGCCGATTTCAGAAGATACAGGTTAGCTAACGAAGACTCGGTGGCAAGCAGGGTACCTTCCTATGAGTGCTGTTAGGGAAGTCCAAAAGGTGCACAGCATAAAGCAGCTTATTACTGTTGCTCTTGCTTACTCACCGTAACCAGATGAGAAGACCCTGTCAGCTAAGACCCTACTCAGTTTGGACGGAGAGAGACGGTAGCAGTGGTTTTACCCAGTGCTGGACCTTGCATTTAAACTGACCAGTGGCAAAATGTGCTCACTGCTGTATTCGCTGCATGGCAACTGTGGGTTAATCAACTGCCTTCTGACCGGAAATGAGGCCTGCTCCACAGAGGGGAATTCATGACTGGTGTTACAAAAGCCTGTGATTGGGGAGACCATAGGCTCTGCTATTAGCTATAGCGCAATTGCTATGATAAAACATATAACCAAGGTAATTTATAAAAGACAGCATTTAGTTGGGCGTGTGGTGTTAGAAGGCTGGAGTTCACAGCAAAGGTGCCGAGACAGAGAATTTATCTTGATCCACAAGCAGGAGGCAGAGAAGCAGGAGGCAGAGACCACTCTGGGAATGTCACCAGGGACACCTGTAACAAGGCCACACCTCCTAATCCCTCCCCACAAAAACAGTCCAACCCACTGGAGGCCAAGTCTTTAGACATGTAAGCCTAGGCAGCCATGCTAATTCACCACCACAGTGGGCCTCTTGCTTTTGTTACTGTGCTAATGGCCTTGCAGTCCTACTGCACCTGGCATGTTACGTCCACACCTGTGGATTAGGGCTGCACTCAACTTTGGTCAGAGAAGCGTCTTCTCGAAGGGGACACTGGTTAGCTAGCACAGAGACTCGTCACTTGTCAAAGTGCTGAGTAAGAGGAACTCTGCGTGCTCAGCTTCAGATGGGCCACCTTGTCAACCCCCCCCCCCACACACTTCATAGAGGAGTGTGTGGGAAGAATGTGAGCGGCCATGGCTGCTCAGCTTCAGATGGGCCACCTTGTCAACCCCCCAACACACACACTTCATAGAGGAGTGTGTGGGAAGAATGTGAGCGGCCATGGCTGCTCAGCTTCAGATGGGCCACCTTGTCAACCCCCCAACACACACACTTCATAGAGGAGTGTGTGGGAAGAATGTGAGCAGCCATGGCTGCTCAGCTTCAGATGGGCCACCTTGTCAACCCCCCCCACACACACACTTCATAGAGGAGTGTGTGGAAAGAATGTGAGCAGCCATGGCTGAGAAGAGAGCTGTGAAGTGCTGACTTCTGCAGACATCACTGTTCCACACGTCAGCCCACACAGCTGTTACCTGCCCGAGATCGAGCCAGTCAAAATGCAGCATGGGCCTCGGAGAAGCCTCAGAGAGCCCACTCAAAGCAGAGAGGCTATGGGAAGCTGCTGGGTGTGAAGGGGAGTCAGTCTTCAGTGGGGATGTGGCCGTGTCCCAGTGGACAGTCATATACCCACGCACACACGTGCAGCACTAAATGGACTCGGGGCTTATAGTAATAACAAAAATAAATCAAGGGAAACAGGACATGAGCCTTGCATGCGATTGGGGTGTGACACTGGGGGCGGGGCTCGAAGGAAGGTAGTGGTGGATGGGTGTGGTCAACACTCACTGTCCGAACGGATAGAAAGAATAAAAAGTGTTGTTTAATCTGGGCAGTGCTGGCACATACTTTTAATCCCAGCACATGGGAGCCAGAGGTGGGTAGATTTCTATGAGTTCAAGGCCACCCTGGTCTACAGAGTGAGTTCCAGGACAGCCAGGGCAGTTACACAGAGAAACCCTGTTTTGGTAAAACAAAACCAAAAAGTATTATTTAAAACACATTTTCATCATCAATGAGAGTATTTATTTTCGCTTTTGCTTCTAGCTCAGAGTCTGAACTGGACAGATAGGAGTTTCAGTGTGACTGTTTACTAACCCAAACACTGTCTTAGTCTTTCCCAAGACTAAGTCTTAGTCTTTCCCAAGACTAAGTCTTAGTCTTTCCCAAGACTAAGTCTTAGTCTTTCCCAAGACTAAGTCTTAGTCTTTCCCAAGACTAAGTCTTAGTCTTTCCCAAGACTAAGTCTTAGTCTTTCCCAAGACTAAGTCTTTCTGCCTTTAGGACACCCAGGTCTTCTTTGATTACAGTTGTCAGCACAATCCAGGCTTGGATAAGACCTTCCCTGGTTACATGAACAGTGTTGCAGAGTTCCATTTATCATTCTTCTGTATTAATCAATTTTAAGTTGACAACACCAAGAAAGATCTACCACCATAAACACACACACACACACACACACACACACACACACACACACAACTTGTAAAACATAATGGATTCTGGATATGCTGGGCAGTGGTCAGAACTGGTCACCCCTGTGCCTCAATTGTAACTGAAAAGGAGGATTCCAACTACCTCGGTTTTTCTTACGGGCAAGCCGGAGTTAACTGGACAGTGCTGTTGAAGAGAGTTCCTTTTAGAAGGAGTGTAGTCTTCCTTACTTCCTTATCCCTGGATTCCCATACTTCTCCAAATAGCAGAAGTACCCGCCCCCCGTGCCTGCAATGGCTTAGATCTTTGGTGCTCTCCAAAGGTCCGTGTTAAAGGCTTAGCCACGTGGATGGACTCTAAAAATATAAGCAAGGTCCCAATTAAACACTTTTTGTTCAGAGTTGCCTTGGTCAGGGGGCATTTTTCATAGTAAGTAATTCACCGACTAAGGACATATCTGTGCATTTAACAAATACTAATGAAATCTGTGATAATGTGAAAGTCACATGTCAAGGAAACATGACTTTATTAATGACCACTTGAAAGAAATGTGACACTTTTCCTGAACTAACAGTCTCGGACATAGGAACTGTCATCTCCGAGTTGTGTGCTTTCAGCTGCCCAGATTGAGGCATGTAGGGCTGCTCAGCCTTTCTCTCAAGCAGGGTGTCCACTTGGCCCTTTTAATACACGGATCTTGAAACTATTACTGGCTTTCGCTTGTTTCATGACATCATTCTGCCTTTCAGCCAATCAGCACCTGATAGAATCTTGATGTTTCCATGGAGATGAGTAAACAAGCTTTCCTCAGTTTCCATTATCTCTGATCCTGTGCACATGTGATTTTTTTTCTTGTGAAACCCAACAAGCCTTTATCACATCCCTTTATCCAGATCCCACACCTTTACTCCTGTTTACCTCTGTGACGATGTCAGGTAGGAAATGAATCTTTAATGTTTATTTAATTGGACAACTTTCTAAGTAGGGAAGCTTCAAAGTGATGTGGGAGTAAGAGGAATGTACCGAATGACAAGGTGGTCTCCTACTGTCCAAGGTGGCCTTGGATCGGTAATTTCCTAGGTTGTGATTCTCAACTGAGCAGTTACTCAGGTACTCACTAAATGTACCTTCACATTCTTGTTGATATAATAGGCTGGCAGGGTCTAGGGTTCTAGGGTCTTTAAGAGCAGGGGAAAGAGAAGGAAACCGGACAATTCCTGGGACTGGCTTGGCTGAGATGGAGGAAGATCATGTACGTGAAAGGAGAACTGAGGGGCAGTAAACTATTTGGCAGCTGGTGCTGTTCCACACTGCTATTGCCAACCCTCTATGAGCAGGGTTGCCTGGGCTGACCTGGCTGGATTGGCCAGTAGAACCACTGTGTTCTACTCAGCGGTCAGTGAGGAACCCTCCTGGTCCTGAGGTTTACAGTTAAAACTGGGCCTTCAGGACAGAGAAATGGGTCCATGGTATATATCTAGGACGCAAGAGCAGCTGTGTTTCCTGCTGTGGTCCTCCAGACAAACTCTCTAAAAGTAGTGTTAGTGCCAGGACTGCTTGTTCAGAGGTGCCCCCTGAGCTCACGGGGTCTGAGGTAGCTGGGTAACCACTAGTTCATGGCTAGTTCATGTAGTTGTCTGCTACATAATGAGTTCCTGAAAAGCATGCTTTTCAAAGTAAAACTCTGCCCTCCTTTAGAGGAATCTTTCGTCCATGTTGAAAGTCATTGTAAAAATTGTCAACATATTATTTTTACTGATTATGTGGGAATTGCATACAATATTCATTACACATTCCTACCCATGTGTCATACTAAAACATTAAAAATACATCAATTCAAGTATGTGTTGTTCATATACTCATTGGACCATGATCAAAGTCTCAGTGCCAACTGAGTTTCTCCTTGCCCCACCCTGGCCCCACCCCCAAGCAGAAGCCATCAATCCTGAAGAGCTCTATACTTCATCACCTTGATCACAGTTTTTCTTATATATTTATTTATAACAATTTATTCAGTTTGTATCCCTCTGTAGCTCCCTCCCTCTGCTCCTCCCAGTCCCACCCACCCTCTTTCTTCTATCCCTATGCCCTTTCTCTAGTCCCTTGTTAGGGGAGGTCCTCCTCCCTCTTCTGACTCTAGCTTATCAGGTCTCATCAAGGCTGGCTGCATCATCTTCCTCTGTGGCCTGATTCACAGGGCTTCATTCTCCTTTTGCCCTCCATTCCCTCTACTTCTGACTGCCTGCTCTTCTGCAGGGTTACCAGGGCTCTGAGGGGAGGGAGGATTTCATAGGGAAATCCCATTTAGTGCTGGGTGTTTTAAGGTCTCTCTCTGAATAATATCTTTCTGTGGGTCCTGTATGCAATCATTTGCTGCAGAAGGAAGCATCTCTGTGGATGCAAGAACATGGCATGATCTATCAATTGAGGGCAGAGAGCAACATATTTAAATAACAACAGCCTGGGTTGTTTGAAAATTTCCATAGGATGCCCTGGTCCAGCAACTCCATTAACTGAAACCTAGTTCAACCAGTGGAAGACACATTTGGTCACAACAGATGGCTTATTGGAACTTTATCACCCATATTGGGAGACCTCCTTAGGATCTCCTTCTTATATTCCAGGAAGCTTCCACCTCAGTAGGTTTTCATACCATCTCTCAGATGGCCCTCTATTCCAGCTGTATCTGAAAGGATTCACTTCCTCTACCATAGCTCCCTTGCCACTCCACACCTCATCCACCCATCCCCTTCCTTCACCGGTCCCAGTCCACCTGTAAATATATATATATATTTTCCCATCTCAGGGAGATCCAAGTGCCCACTCCTGGCTCATTCCTCTGTAGCTAACCTCTCTTGGTGTATGGATTGTAGGTTGGTTACTATTTGTTTCTGGAATAATATCCACAGATAAATGACTACATACCATATTTGTCTTTCTGCATTTTAGTTACTTCATCCAGGATGATTTTTACTGGTTCCATCCATTTGCCTGAAAATATGATGTCATTTTCTTAGCTGTATAATAATGTTATGTAAACATTCCACATTTTCCCCAAAGGAGATTGTCAGCACTGTTCTTTGGTCCTTGAAATTTGCTGTGACTTTAATCATTGTATTGAATGACAAACTATCACGGTGACTATTTTCATTTAGGCTAGGAGCCCCTCCATCTTCTTCCACTTCCTGGTGATTTGAATTTCAATGTCCCCATGAAGCTCATTTATTTACATGTTTAGTCCCCAGTGAGGAACTGTTTGGGAAGGGTTAGGAGGTATTGCCTTGTTAGATACTATAATTCCTATTGGAGTTATAGTATAGGAGGGTGTGCTTTGAGGTTGATATGCCAATGAAAGGGTAATGTTAGAAAGGGGTCTGGTGGGACTTCTGACTGTGACGTCTCCTTTCCTGAACGAGATAGTAGAACCCCAACTCCTTTCTCTTCATCTCTTACTTCCTGGCCATAAGACGTCATGTTCTTCAAACACAAACTCACACACAGAGCTGCCACACCTTTCCTCCCGTGTTGTGCATCTTTGCCCCAAGCAAAGCAACAGGCTCACTTGGGCATGGACTGATAAATATCTATGTTTCCTGGAGAGAACCTTCGCTTTGCCTCTCTGATCCCTAAAGAACTGTTGTCTATTTGGGGGACTAGTTCCCTTCCCACAGTGTTTGTAATTCCAACTACGAGGCTTTAGCAGAACTGTGGGTGTTGCCTCTGACACATTCATTGAGACAGCTAGCTGCTCTGAGTGTGGCATCTTACTACAGCCAAGGGGCTCAGGTGACTGTGTGCTGTGGGCCATGGGACTTTGTTTCTGGTGACACATGGCACTGGCATCAGTGAGAGAGAAGGCACGTGTGCAGGGAGCTTGCTGATGGCTTCAAGGCATCTTCAGTTATCCTTCAGAGCAGCTGCATCCGTGACCTTCTTACATCTGGTTTATCAGTCCTTCCCTAAATCCCAAGGCTGAGAACTTTTTTTTTTTTTTTTTTTTAATTCACAGTTTGACTGAATTGGGTTTCTGACACGTGAGGCTAAAAATCTGAATAGAAATAAGATACTGACTTATACCCACACGCCTGTCTACTGTTGGGCCCGAAATAGGGAAGCGGTGATCTTGTGCTGAGAATGGACCCAAATGCTCCCAGCAGAGACCGCTGTGCGCAGTCCAGCAGGTGCAGCTTCTGTCGGCCGTCAGCCTTGAGGCACATGAGTGTCTTAGGCAGGTGCACTGAGCTGCCCGGTCTCACTGCAGATGCAGCCAAGCTCATCTCACCAGCCTGAGTACACGTTTCTTAGTGTGGAAACATCCTTCTTCACTGGACACACGAGACCTTTAAAGACATGGGTCTTTATACCTATCAACTTTTTCTCATTAAAGCTGATTGCTTTCCAAGAGCACCCAGGTAAACTTTAGCTCATATCTTACATGGCTGGTGTAGAAATATTTCCAGAGTACTGAGACTGTTTCCTGGTATGTAACTCATGCCATTTTCTTCTCAGATTCTCCTACTCTCGTCAGAACATGTAAGCACCTAAATGTGCTCAGCGTGGCATCTTTGATAAGAGATGAGAGCTACATCTGTGAGCACGAAGCTAGTGTTTAGAATGCAGCTAAGAATGATACCGGTTTAGGAAAAAGGCAGTAGAAAGTTCTCCGCTCAGGCCTTTGGCATCTCCAGGCATGGGAAATTGGCTGGATTAGATTACCAGGATCGACTTTCCTCTTGCTGAGTGGGATTTTAGTCCAATTGGACAGATGTTGTTAGTGGCAATATTGTACTACCAGGGATATCTTGTTGGTCTAGTTGTAGTTGTGGTTATAGGCTTAATGGCTGGGCAGGGCTGCAAATTGCTTCTGCCATGGCAGCTTGCATGGAGTAGAGTGTTCTGTTGGTTGCTCTGCCTCAGCTCATTTGAGGTGACTGTGGAGAGAGAACCTGGACAGGGCTCACCTTGAACCTCCAGGTTATCCTGTGTCTCAGGGAGCTTGAGGAAGAGCCCCTGGTCACAGGACACGTCAAAGGCCTTTGGGGCTCAGGGGGATTCCCCAGCTCTCCTGTCTGTGCTGGGTTAGGGTTCAACTCCACGCCCAGGACACAGTCAGCACACTGAGGCCAGAGGTCGATGGTGCAGCCATTAGTATTGAAGTCTTTGGATTGGTCAAGGTTACATAATCATTCCCTCTTGGATTTGGAGAACCTTCGTCTTCCCCTAGCTGAGCAGATGGAGTTGCTTCTTTCGCTGCAGGAGACAAGAAGGCCAGGCCCATCTCAGCAGGTGCTGACTATGCAGAGAGGTAGAAGTCTCTAGAACAGCCTGGCAAGGCGTTTGGAGAGTAGATTCATCCAAACTAGACCAAACTAAACAACCAAGCAAGTGAACAAACCCTTTCTCAAATCCAGACAAACCATCAAAAGGGTTTTACAACTTAAATTTCTTATGTGAGAAAACCATCACCTAGGTGTTTCCTGGGTCCATTTGGGTTTCTAATGCTGTAGCTCTTGCAAACCTCCTCCGCTAAACAAACAGAAATGAGGTTACAAATCGCCTCTCTTTCTGTATTGAATTCACGGTCCCTCAACATGTCTCTTTCCATACTGAATGCACGTCTCTGAACAGCATGTGCGGCTGGCGGATGCCCTTCCCACCACAGGAGTTCATGCCTTCCTTACCGTGTTTCCTTTGCCTGTGCTGTGAGTGACTCCCACACTCACCAGTGGAGCTATTGTGCTTCTCATTTCTCTATCTTCGAAGACAGGA
Source organism: Meriones unguiculatus (assembly GCF_030254825.1). Lineage (NCBI taxonomy): Eukaryota > Metazoa > Chordata > Mammalia > Rodentia > Muridae > Meriones > Meriones unguiculatus. The sequence continues at coordinate 5,265,019 of NC_083350.1, read as the reverse complement.
TCAGGCCATCCTCAATTCTGAGGCCTCACTGCCCAGTACAGGCTTATAGAATGCGTGGAGTAAAACAGAAAAAGCTTCCTGAATTCCTGACGGTTATGCGAACACTTTCCCCCCTTTCTAGTTAAGTAGGCTCACTAGTTATGCGAGTTCTCTGTTCTCTTGCCATCACAGAATACAGCACAGTTCAGAGTTGACAACGTTTATTGTTGCCAACAGCTCCAGATTACAGTCAACGCAGGAACACAGGGCAGCTAGCTATGTCCGCAGTCAGGGAAGAGAGAATGAGCCTCTGTATGCCTGCAAGTGCTCATCTCACATCTGACATGCACAGTTCAGGGTCCGCAGTCAGGGACAGAGAGAATGAGCCTCTGTATGCCTGCAAGTGCTCATCTCACTTCTGCCACGTAAACAGTTCAGGGTCCCCTGCCTAGGGAGTAGTGCAGTGCATTAGATTGTCCCATACCAATTAACCAATTAGCACAGCACCCCACAGACACTCCCACAGGCTGCCCCGACCCAGTTAATCTCCTGGGACTTAAATACGGGGATTTACATAAACACCGTATAAAATGAATCTTTAACAGACTTTGAGATGATATCTAAAGATACAACAGGCCCTAAAGGATGACTTGCACCTCAGCTTTATAAATGTCCTGTGGACACGCATACAGTGGCGTCAGCGGCCCTCTAGTGGCCCTGGGAGTTAGAGCATGGGTTATGCTCAGGAAATCTGTGGGGAGGCAGAAGAAACCAACAAATCATCTTTGAGAAGATGAACAAGACTGACAGACCATTGGTCCAAACACCACCCCCTCCAAAAAAGAAAAACTGGACCCAAATTAATGGGATCAGGAATGAATGGAGAAACACCAAAGAAATTCAGAATATTAAAATCTGTACTCCACGAACTTGGAGAACCTAAAAGAAATGAATGAATTCCTAGATTCAACCAAATGACCAGACTTAAACCAAGAAGAAGTCAACAAATGAAACCGACACAGAACAAATGCGGAGATGGTCCCGTGTGGTGGCACAAGCCTTTAATCCCAGCAAGTGATCTTCAGAGATCTACAGAGTGAGTTCCAGGACAGCCTGGGCTACACAGAGAAACCTTGTCTCAAATGAACAAAGAACCCCAAACCAAAACCAAATGAGGAGATATAAGTAGTAATAAAAAGCCGTCCAACTAATAAAGTCCAGAACCAGATGGATTCATGTATACACATAATCAAATGAAAAATTCTCATCCTGGATGACAACACTCCCTCCAAGGGTCACAGACCATCAGCAAAAAAAAAAACAACAAACAAACAAACAAACAAACCCTCCAATGCCAGGCTTGAGAAGAGGCTTGTTGTTCAGGCTTGTTCAAGACTCCCAAACAGTACAGGTTACCGCTCTTGCCCTTGGTCCCAGAGGTGGAAGCTAAGTCCCTATTGCTGAAGACACCACACATGTCAGACACTGACCCAGTGGCCACTGGATGGAATTGTTCTGACAGCCTCCTCCATGACCACCAGCTATCATGGTACCAGAAGGTGATCTGTGCAAGTTCTAAAGAGGGAAGAAACTAACAGGCCCCCATGGTTGGAAACTTCCTGGCCGGCACACTGGACAAGCAAGCTAGGGGAACACTGTGGACACATTTGCTTAAGAAATTAGAACATAAGTAAGCCAGGTTTAAACACCAATGTTTTCTATTAAAGATGTGTTACTAGAAAATTATAGATCAAGAACTCTACTGTTTAAATCTGCATTGAAAAAAATGTGTGATTCAATATTAAAGCATTTGGCATTTGCATGGTCCTGGGATCAATTCCAGCACTGGAATAAAAACAAAACAAAGAATATTACCACTAAAGCAGGGATATTAAAACTCTACAGCAAAGACTTCAATTAATAACAAATAGATGGGTGCAAAGAAAAATAATTTATTATTAAGAAGGAGGAAATGAAGAGATTAAAATAGTCCTTGTAAGATAAAAGTATGAATTAACACCTAAGAATGATTTTGTAAAAGCAAGGGTTTTTACTGTTTGCATCGATTTGAATGTATGCTTATACAGTGAGAAAGTTGCCAAGACAGATTAATGACCAGAAGCTGCAATGACCAGTATACACCAGCAATGTTCCACTTCAGTTCCTAGGTCCTTGGTTTTAGAAATTCCAAATAATTCATCTCAAGGTGTATAGAAATGAAAGTGTATAGGATTGCATGTCATGTGTTCATAAGATGTGAGAACAAAGATTGCGGTTTTGGATCACATAAAGATCTCAGAATGGAGATTAGGAAGATGCCTTAGTAGGTAAAGTGAGTTAGAAACCAGAGCACATGTATAAGCGTGGAGCGTGGCGATTTATGCTTATAACGCTAGCCCTGGAAAGGCAGGCCAGCCAGACTAGCCTGACAGGCACGCCCCAGGTTGACAAAGATCCGAGGTTATCCTCGGGGCTCAACTCACACCTGCACAAACGTCCTCTGCTCTCTCTCTTCCTCTCTCTCTCTCTCTCTCTCCCCCTCTTTTTCTCCCCTGAAGGGAACCCTGTGATCCATGGCAGAACACAGACCCCTCTCTGAGGTTTTGAGTCTGAGTGCTTCCTCTACTGATGATTCCCCCAAGTCCTTCCCCTTCCCCTACTTCTCTGACCCATCACCTTTACAGAGTTCCACTGTGGCCCCCAACAGTGCGCTTTAGGGAATTTTGCCAGGCCATGATGTGAATGCTGAATAATTTCATAGTGTCAGCACGCCATTGCAAGGGGGGTTTTATGTTATTAGAGGAATGATGTTATTAGAGGAATGACAATCTTCACTCAAGTGAAGAAGTGAAAAAGTGTTCAGACCACATACTACCCAAGAATCTGGCTGGTGTTCAAAAGTCAGAGTTTACACAGATGTGACTGCATTGTCTGATACTTCTGAAAGGAGAAACAAAGAGCAAAGATAAGGAATCCGTTTTCACCATTCTGAGGGACATTACTGTTTTCTCTCGTCACACTTTCCCTTTCCTTTAGACATTTATGAGGTTTGGGGAGACTTTTCACCTCTAACCAGAAGGCAGAGGGGCAGAGCCTTCAAACACCCCTGGCTTTCTGCCTCAGTGGCAGAGCAGAAAGTAAATGTACCCTTTCCTCCTGAGGACCCCTCCTTTCCATTAAGGGCTGATGTGTCAAGCAGTTTTGTAAGAGCGGGACGTAGAAGACATAGCTACTGGTGGGTGGAGAAGAGAAGAGGGCCTGGGGATAAAACTAAAACCATCAACAGAGCTTTGTCTGGACAGCCAAGGCTAGCAAAGACCTGGAACAGGGACCAGGATCTACATGAGGAACAACTCAAAGGACTGCTGGACAGCTGTGACAGGCATGACGCACCCCCAGGAAGACACAGATGGCTGCCAGTGAAAAGAGGGGAAAACAAGGGCAAAGAGGCACGAGGAGGAGGTGCATACGCTGTTGTTGGAGAGGCAAGGACCACCGGGCTCTGTGGTGCGTGCCTGTGGAAGGAGCCCACCGAGCATGGCCTCTCTTCCACCGTACAGCTTTGCACGTTACTGCTGCTGCCTGGCTCTGCCCCCAGCCTGTCTTGAAGTCCTGATTTGAGAGTTCTTGTTCTAGATTTCCAGGTACCATTTCCATATCTCACAGGGCAGGAGGAGGTTTGAAGCAGCCCCGCTTCTGGGATTTTTATTGCACATGAATTTGGCATAAAACACTGGTGTGGTGTGAACACGTGGTTTGTGTGTAGTAAACAGCTGTCACTTTGCCATTTGGTTTCTGTGTGTCAATATATGTTTCTTTTGTTCCTTGTGAGAAGCTAAAAATTATTTTACGGGTCTATTAGAACTCAGATTTCCGGTAGTATATAAGCTTCCACTTCTCTGATAACACAAATTAAGCTGCCTTAGATGCTCAGTTCCATAGTCCCTGAGTTCTGTTCCAAACCCACGGCTCCCAGCCCCCAGAGCACATTCTGAGGCATTAAAACAAGACATCTGTATAAGACAGAGCAAGGCATCTTTCCTCAAGGGAAAATAGTTATGAGACTATTTTTCTCAATAATAACAAAATATAAAACATCTTACGTACTCTAGGCAAGTCAAAGACCTGAATCTCTAAGGTCAGGATAAAGACTTAGACACGTGAGGCCGGTGTGGGCATTTAGACTGGGTGGGCTATGATGGCTGTGAGCAGATGTCCAGGGAACCCTGAGTTAGTGAGAAACCCCATTATTACGTAACTCATTGTTTGGCCGGTTCTAGCAAGACGACTCTGTCATTTTGTGTAAATGTCCCTACGTGAAGGGCTCTCGTCTGCCCCCTTGCGATGGCTTGTCACTTTTGCCTGAGGGCTGTGCACATCTTGGTTTCCAGCTCCTCTGGATCCCTGTCCCCCACCGCCCTCCGGCCCTGCAGACCCTACATCTTAGGTCTCACATAGCCTTTCGAGTAAAGAGGCCCACACCAGTGAGGACCCTGAAGTCATCAGGGGACAACAGCTTGCTTACCTAATTGTTGTTCTTGGCCCCTTTATGATATGTCATGGAATTTGTCAGTTACAGAGGGCAAGGAACTAGGTTGTAGTGAGTGTGAGCTCCACTCCCATGGTGTCGTGGCTGCTGCATTCTGGTGAGCGGAGAGGTAGGGAGAGCTATTCATTAAAAACAAAAACAAAAATCTACAAGGCTGCTCAGCTGATTAGAACATGTACAGTTGCGGAAAGTTAAGAGTGTTGCAGATCCGGATTCAAATTATCTTAAACTGTTTACTCTCTACCCCAATAGCTTATTCATCTTTGTCAACTAACATCCTTGTGTCCACAGTGTGAAACCTTTCAGGATGTGTTAACCTAACAGACCACTAGCTCTGACCAACCCAAAAGCTAAGATAACATCTGAAATGTACCTGCGTTGCTGCAACCCACCTAACTGATGCCTCACCAATGTAGTTGAAAAACGACTTGATTTATGGCTTTTTCTACAACTGTAAAAATGTCAAGAACCTGTTACCTCATTGGAACCCGGTCTTTGATGCGAGCCGTGTCTGTTCCTGGGCCACGCATGGCCCTCTTACGTGGCTCTAGAATAGTCTTACTCACTTAGGGCCGGAGCTGTCCTGTGTCAGCAGTACTGCAGACATGCGCTGGGCCTTTTACGCTGACACCCATTTATCTCCAAGAACTTTTCTTTTCCGTCAGATTCGTTTCCCGAGTTTTAGTTCTTGATATTCAGGAAATAGTTTGCCTATTATAAAAGTAGGCAAGAAGCTTCTAAGGTTTACAGCGCTCAAACATGATCCTAATAAACACGCTAACACAAATGGTTGCTATGGGGAGTGCATCACTACGTAATATACCCATCTCATTCACGTGTGATGTTTATCTTGCGGTTTATCATGAGACACAAATGAATGACATTGCCAGGTAATAGCAATCACAGTGAAAGTGCTTCCAGGCAAAAGTTTACACCCCGTAGTCAGTCTAGGAGGGTAAATTGTCAGCAGGTGCCTGGAGGACCATCACATTTCCTGGGCAATGTGCTGGCACGGCGGGTGCTTTCTAAGCTCTGAGGTGCTGGCTAGCTGAGATGCTCACAAGAAGCCTGAATGTGCAGATCTCCTTATATCAAGCTTACACTGAGCTTCAAGCCTGTCCCAACAAGTTCAAACAAACATGGTAGCACTTTACTGAAGCCTGATTTTTTTTTTTTCTACAAGGTCAGAAGCTCTGTCAGTTTGACCAACTCTTTGGTTGATCTTCTGTAAATTACAGCCAAGTGACCCATTGCCCTCCCACGTCCAGTATCTATCTCAGCGTCTGGACAGCATTCTTCATTAATTCCCACCATCATACACCTGTCACATTTTATTACATTTTATTAGAAAAGACATTCCACCTCCATCCACCAGAAAACTGTTTTGAATATAAAAATGTGCATCCCCGGAATTAGCAGAATTATGTTAAAATATTAAGAGTCCCAGCAACAGGGCTGCCTGCAGTGGGAACGGTGCCGGGGTGCAGGTGTCCCCTAACACACATGGGCAGAAGTCACCCTGCCCATCACGGCCGCGCTAAGCTGCGTGGGCCTCACGCAGGCTGCGGCTTCTGTCTGAAATCCCTCTTCCTGTCCACATGCTGCCCCACGCATTCCTTCAAGCTGGTTTTAAGCGAGCCCCACAAACTTCAGAAAGAGAACATTACAGCCATTTAATTATCTCATGAAAGGAAAGCACGGGCGCGCGCACACACATACACACATACACGCACACACACACACACACACACACACGCACCGTTGCCTCCCACACCCAGGGTCTCGTGAACCTGAAGTAGAGTGTGAGCCATGGCCCCCAGGTCCTCTCGGGCTTTTTATCAGGGAGAGGCAAGTCCAAGCTTCCCACCTGTGTGTACTTGTTTATATTATTTCATTACACAAAGATAATGAAGCTTAGAAAGGATCTCACTTTTTCTTTTTTAAGGTTTGTATACAGTACCCCTGTATGCCAGAAGAGGGCACCAGATCTCATGCCAGATGGTTGTGAGCCACCATGCCATTGCTGGGAATTGAACTCAGAACCTCTGGAAAAGCAGCCAGTGCTCTTAACCTCTGAGCCATCCTTCTAGCCTAGTTTCTCACTTTTTAGAGGAACCCAAGATGACATCTTTGTGAGTGTGGAATCCTTCCGAGTTGTAAATTACTATCAACACACTGTATTTCCTCAGAAAAGAACAGTGAGTGGAATGGAAAAGAAGAAAAAACAAATTGTTCTCTTCCAGCCTGCCAGCTGTTCCCGGGCCCACACTGGGATTTCCTCGGCCTCTTCTAACAATCACAGCTCCTTCGCTTCAAGGTAGGTGCTGAAGAGTGGTGCAGCATGTTGAAGAAACTTGCACACTCCCATCGCTAGCCCAGGAGCTGTCTCCAGTTGACAACTGCTTGCAAAGAAAAGTTTTTGTTTGTTTGTTTGTTTTGTTTATTTTTTCCCATCTGGGGCTGCAAACCGCACCTGCGCGCCGGCCCACACACAGCAGTAGATGGCAGCGCAGGGTGACGTCACACGTACTGTTGGAAGGCTCTGCTTTTAGCCTTACAGGTCTTCTGCTTAGAGTATGGTTTCTGATCTTGTGTTTTTATGGGATTTCTGTTTGCTTTAGTCTATTTTGTTTTGTTGTTGCCTGTTTTTTGTTTTGTTTTGTTTTGGTTTTTTTCCTAATGAGAGTAAAGAAAAGGTGTGGATTTGGGTGTGTGGAGAGGATCTCAGAGGAGTTAGGGAGAGGGAAACTGTGATCAGATTATATTATGTAAAAAAAGCTATTTTCCATTAAAGAGAAGTCTTGGCAAATACTCCCAGAGACCTCTAGTGCTTACATCTCTGAGGATGCAGAAACCCTTAAGGCTATTCCTCTCCTAAGGGCACGTAGATCCTCCAGCACCCAGAGATACCTTGGTATGTTCTCACCATGGCAACGCTGGGGCCTCCGGGGAGGAAGGAAGAGCAGGAAGAGATGTCAGGGCTGTTGGGGAACTGCAGGGAGCCTGCCTCTCCTGCCCTAACGTCCTCTGCCAGCCAGGGTCTTGTGTCTGCTATCCAGACCCTAAACTTTAATTCTAAATCTGAAGATAATAATTTCTCAAGCAAACACTGTGGGTTTCCTGCACAGTGGTGGGTAATAAGGAACATGGAAGCTATTAAAAGAATGAGAAGAATAATTTTAGCTTTGAAGATGTTTCAAAATGAAAAAGCTTTGGAGGGAGTAGCATAGAATATTTAAAAATTAATTTAAGCTACTTTAAATTGTTGTAATTGCAATAATAACTTATTTAATTAAATTTTATCACAATTAACTTTTAATTAATTTAACACTATAGCCTTAAGAAGTATTTTGCCCAGTTTAATCAGAAAAAGTGGCCTCTTTGGGCCAATAGGGGCATTAAAGTTGCAAAACATAGAGTACCCCTGCCTCTTAGAGCTACCAGCCTCTGCTGGGCGCAATGACAGGGACAGAGGAGGACACATGCCCATATCTGCCTCTTAGGACCACGAGCACTGGGCGTGGTCTGCGGTTCCTTCTTGGGGCCATTTAAGAGGCAGACAGGTTGGACCTTCCTGCTTTTCCATCCCAGTGCTCCCAGTTGGTGGTCCCTGGGTCATCCCTAAATACACCTGGGCTTGCTTCCTGTGTCACAGGAAGAGCAAGGTGTGCCTCTGCTGGCTGACTCTGGTGTGGACAATGCCCCAGCCTTACTTTGTTGCTGTGTGAACCTGGGGTATCCAGGCTCTTGGAACCTTGTTGAAAAGAGTTGAACAAGTGCACACAAAATCAAAGCAGCAGAGGTTCTGAAAGTGACGGCAAAGAAGAGAGCAGGTGCAGACAGCTTGATTGTCAAGGGGTCTGCTGTGCAGTCCTGAGGACTCTGGGTGGGTCATGTGGATCTCCAGCCTTCGGGTAAAAATCTGCGCCTGGAAATGCGTGCCTGCGATACCAGTGCCTACAAGGAGGAGACGGGCGGTTCTCGGGAGCTCCCTGGGCAGCTAGTCTTGACAAACTAGTGAGAGCCATGGTCAGTGAGAGTCTGTCCCCCAGAACAAGACGGAGAGTAAGAGAGGAAGGCATCCACATTGACCTCTGACCTTAATGCATAAGTGTACAGACACATACATGTGTGTACACTTATTACTACACACACACAAGTACAGAGTGAAGACATTGCAAGGGAGAGACCAGGCTGAGCAAGACTTGCTCAAGAGTCCCAGGTTCCTTATCAAGGCTCTGGGGGGTTCAGGAGGAGGCAAGTTGGTCGTTAGTGGCAAGGCATGGGTGGGTTTCTGCTGTGATTGAAGGCTTGGGTCTGTAAGCCCTTGCTCACTGCTTTCCTGTGTTGCATCTGACTTTAACCATATGCATGCCTGATCCTGCAGAAGTTAGCAAGTAGGAATTTCCCCTAAAATTTCCCTCAAAGGACACAGTTTGACTTGCTGACCCCGAGTCACACCAGCCCAGGCTAAATGGCACCTGGTTGCCAGATGTTCTTGACCGCAACAAGGAACTATCAGGGGCTTGCTAGGTGGCTACTAGGGTAGACTGCCCGGCTAGTCTGTCTGGGAAGAAGTGGGTAGCACGAGGGTGAGTGTCTCAGCTGCTAAGCAAATGGCCTCACCCTGCTCCGAGGCCTCGTGTGGCTCTGTGAAGTCTCGATCTCGGGGGTTTGAGCAATCACGGGATCTCCTGACATCAATTCTAAGATGGAAAACCGTCACTGTTAGGTCAGTTGGGGTTGACAAAAGCAGAGGGAGGGGGAAAGCCTCAGGTGGGCTGTGGTCATTTCTAGAGTAGGGCAGGAAGGTGACATGGAGGTGGAACCCCCCGACAGAGAGGGGATATCATAGTTCACCGTATCATAGTGACGCAGCCGCCCCGTCCTGTGTCCCCAGGGCAAGATGAATGCGCCATGAGGTTTTCTCTTGAAAATGGGTGGAGCGGGGAGGAGGCCTACATGAATTGAAGAACAGTGACTGTTGGAAGCTGTAGACAGAGACTACAGTCTGGCTTTGTTTCTTTGAAGGACACTTGCTCTGCAGAGGAAGGAGGCTATGTGGTCATCATGACCAGGCCTCCCCTCCAGCCTTCTTATCACTCTTCACCATCCATCCCCCAAAACCAAAGATTGATCAGGTGCAAACAGGGATCTTTTCTGGCAAGGCAGACAGCAGGCTGTAAATATTTTATGCTTTCCAGAATCATTTTCTTTCAGAATAGTAAGAATCCATGCCAAGATTTTATAATACTGCTTTGCATAGTGAACCGTTTACCCTGGAGAAGATGACACACTCTGAGTCAATTTAGAGCAGAGACTTCAAACAGCAGTATTTAACTAAATATAACAAACTCATCTACCTGGTGACAAAACTGAAGATGTCCCTGAATGGCTGCCTTTCTGCAACAGGTTGTTAGAACAAGCTCTGTATAGATACAGTTGCAAGAGTGATGAGAAAGTTCTTTCTCCAGTGACATCGGGAAATGCACTGTTTTAATCCATGACACTGTCTCATCTGCCAAACATGCATCTCCTACAAACTAGGATGCGCCTGTTTTCAGCAGCTAAGTCATGGCTCCTTCGCTCCACCACATTCAAGTGTGGGGTCTGAACTTCCAACCTCTCAGAAAGTGAACATACGTAGAGACTATGCCTTCAAAGATAGTTGATGTAAAATGAGACATTTCAGTAGACTGATTCAGTACGATTGGTGCCTGTACAAGGAGAAGGTGCTCTGGTACAGAAGCACAGTCCTTTGAAGACACGCTGAGCACTTGGCCGTGTATAAGCCAGGGAGTGAGAGGCCTTACAGGAAACTAACCCTGTCAGCATCCAGTGTCCCAGCCTCAGTATGTCAGCCACACACTCTGTCCTATTCTGTTATAGCATCTTTGGAAAACTACAAAATAGACCGACATGCCCACATTCCAGGTGGAACTCTGCTGGATGAGGTTGAAGTCTGATGTATCCAGATAGCTAAATTAAGCTCAGTCTATTACAATGGATGCCCCCCCCCAACTTCTGACCAGAGTGACCCCAGGTCCTGTAAGGAGCATCACATAGCCCTCAGGGAAGATGACAGGCTGGACCCTTTTCTGATAAGGAAACCTGCTCTGTGGCCATCTGGGAATCCCTGGAAATGCCCCACCCTGCTAAGGAGATGGCAGTCTTCAGCAGTGACCTTCAGTTGTACTTGGAGGTTTCCTTGCCCGTAGGATAATTAGGTACTGTGTTCTCCTTGTGACAGGACCCTGCATGTAAAATGAGGTACTACAGACTACATGTAAATCAAGTATCCCTGACCCCCTGACCCCACTGAATCAAACACATTTACCCTCAACAATTCATCCCACTGCCCAAGGCATATAAATCCCTCATTTCAAGTAAACATGCTGGGAGTGCTATGTGCTGCATGCCAACCTTCCACATGGCTGCTTCTCATTCTGCCCGCCCTCCGGCTGCTGGGCCCGGGCCTTGCCAGGGTGTCTTGAGTATATGAAATTGCTGGAATACATTTACAGAACATCCTAGACCAACATGCATTCTGAGACTCCTTCCTGTGGTGATGGGAATTGTTAGCTCTTCAGTTCTCTGATGTTCCAAACACAGCTCCAAGAAAGAACCAGCAACACTGCCTGGCAACTCCATATTCTCAAGAGGCAGCAGCACACCACAAGGTCTTACCCCTAGGTGAGGTCTCCTAGCAGTTGGGGAGAGGAGAGACAGTTTTCTTCAGAGAGGTGGCTTCTGGTTGCCATGCTTCAGTACGACACTGTGCACTTATGCGTGGCTCTAAGTGGACTCAGTGGGATATAAAGAAAAAAGAGAGAGGAGGATATGACGCTGGAAGGGAGACATGGAAGGCTCTGAAGAGGTCGAGTGGCTGCGTGTGGGGTAGGTATGATCAATATACATTATATGCATATCTGAAATTCTCAGTGAACAGATTGAAAAATAATACCTGTTCTTGACTTTCATACTGTGCTCTGACCATGGTGGCTTATTCTTGGAGATGCCCCTTTTGTCAAGAATGTCTTTGTATGTCGGGTGCTTCACAGCCTGCCCACCATCCATCACTGTGATGCCCTCACCTCCTCGAATGTGGTTTCCTGATGGTCTGTGGCCATGTCCCCCTCATTCTTTTATTGTGAAGCATGAACCTCTGCTACCATTCTCTCCTGCTTGAGGTTCACCTGTGCTTCAGCTTCCTTCTTAGTTTCTTGGGGCCACCATGGGTGTTTTAAAGCTAAGGGAACTTATACTCTTGTAGCTCTGGAGATCAGAGGTCCAAAGGTCTAGTATTAGCAGGCCATTGTTCCCTAGGAAGATTTCTCTCAGTTTGCAGCTGCGTCACTCCAGTCTCTCCCTACATCTTTGTGTGGCCTTGGTTTTAAATGTAATTGTTATCTTCCTGTATGTGTATGGATGTTTTGCCTGCATGTCTGACTGTGCACCAGTTGCATGCCTGGGGCCCATGCAGTTTAGAAGAAGGCATTGGGTCCCCAGGAGCTGGAGTTACAGATGGTTTGCACTGTCATGTAGGTGATGGGAACAGAGCCTAGGTCTTCTAGAAAATCAGCCAGTGCTCTATAACTACAAAGCAATCTCTCCTGTCCTCACATGGCCTTCCTTTACCTGTGCTCTGTTCTCTCTCTTAAAGATATCGTCATTGGTGTACGGCATGAACTTCAGTATGATCTCATCACCAGTCTTACTTTAGTTGCACCATCACAGACCCTATTTTCACATTCACCATCCCAAGGAATATGAATGTTGAGGGGACTGTTTAACTGGCCACAGCACCTGTGGAGGCTTGTGTCTTGCTTCATGACATCACTGCTCACTACTGACTGGGTGGTAACTAACAGTGTAGCCTGTCTGTCCCTCCCTCCCTCTATCCTCCCTTCCTCTCTTCTTTCTGTCCATGATGGAACCGCTCTGCTTTGTCATTCCCTCTGGCACCATGAACTGAAACTTTTGAAACCATCAACTAAACTACATTTCCCATCTTCCCTTCTCTTAATTGTTTCTCACAGTAATCCACACAATAATCCAAGACTCTTGCTGTTCAAGGCAATCAAGGTTTTTTAGAAGAAAGAAGGGTCCAGTGGGCATGAAAGGGAATGTGACAGTACTGAGGGAGAAATAACCTAAATACATAATATACATGTATGAAATTGTCAATGAATAAAATGTAAATTAGCAATTTAAAAGGAAAAAAAAAACATTTATCAGAAGACTTCTCTTCCCCAGAAAGAAAATATAGGTTACTTAATAACAGACTCTTATGTTCAAGATTTAGTTTTATTTAGTGTATGTGTGTGCACATGCATGTGAGGGTGTAAATGCCAAGTGTGTGTGAGTGCTCGTGGAAGCCAGAAAAGGATGCTGAATCCCCGGAGTGGGGGTTACAGATTGTTCGGAGTCACGCCATGTGGGTGCTGGCAACCAAACTGGGCTCTCCACAGGAACAGCGCACACTCTTCACCGCTGAGCCGTCTCTTCACCCCATAACCGACCCTTTAATGCTCACTCGGCTAAGAGCAAGGTGGCACCTCCCCCAGTCCCTTGGCCCAGCAGCCCTGGGTTCTGCAACACCACTGCTCACCAGAGGTTGAGCGCTGGTGTTTTCTCACGCGGCTAGATAATCACAGACCCAGAAAGGAAGTCCTGTGAGAAGAATCCTGGAGATAAGCAAGGGCAGCGGGAACAGGGAAAGAATCCTAACAGAAGAGCAGCGACAGAGCACAGGGCATGAGAAAAGGTTCCGGAGAAAGCGTTTCTCCTCTCCAGGGGCAAATTCAGAGTGCGACTTTGACACAATTAAACTCTACCGCCAGTGTAAAAGGAATGCAGAGCACACTTAGCATCCAGCAAGCAGCTGTGCGCAGTAGGATCCCAGCGAGGCATTTGGGTGGCATATTAAAATGTGTCGGAGCCAGAAGTCTATTTTCTTCCTGCTGTATTTCAACCGAAAGACAGAATCTAATTAAGCTAAATCCTTTTAAACACATTAAATAATTCAGTCTTCCTTCTTGTCTGAAAGTTTGCCTAGATTTGAAATCCGCTCCCCTGTGAGTTGTAATGAAGAGTTAGTTTCTATGAATGCTTCTTCATAATGCTGTGATTTCCATAAAGAATCAAGGGGTATTTCCAAAATCCATTTCAGGTACGCAGAAAATTCACATCTGGGATTTTCCTCTGGCACTGGTGTCAAGAACACTTCATAGCGACACCTGTCAAAAGCATTCGACTCGGATTAGAATCCCAAATAGGAGACTGGTGAGCTTTAACTTGAGCAGGGGGCACAAGGGGCAGCTGGGTGGTTCTGTGCTGGTTTGCCAGCTTCTAAGCGAGGCTGTATCTGGTCAGCCATGGCATTCTACAACGCACAGCATTCCAGGGATATTGTCATCGTGGCTTTGTGATGGCAGGAAATGAGCAGTTCTGAGTGTCAAGATCTGAGGGATGGTCATCTAATTTTTTTTTTTTTTTTTAATAAGGGCTTACCCTTTTGTGAAGATTTTGGGGGCCACATTCTGTTTTGGCTCAGATGTAAAATGCTCCCACGGGTTCGTGAGTTTGCCTGAGCACTTTCCCAGCTGTTGCTGGAGAGGTTGGGGAACTTTTTGGCAGTGGGGCCTGACTGGAGGGAGGGGGCCACTTCAGGCAGATACTCTGTTGTTAGCTGGACCAAAGTTTTCCTCTGCCTTCTCCCTTGTCCTGCCCTGCCCTCCCCCTCCTCCTCATTCCCTTCCTTCCTCCTCTTTCTTTTCTCTCCTCGGCATGCTCCTGCTGCCTTGGAGCCACCTGCTTCCATGAATTCCTGGCTATGAGGCATGCATGTCCCCTTACACCGTCAGCAAGGACAGCGAGGTGCTTGACAGGTGTCCCCCACAGCTGCCAGGAAAGCAGCTACTATACATTCTCTCTATCAGCACAATGAACTCTATCTGTGCTTTGGCCTGGAGCGCTGAGCTGCTTAGCTGGAGGAAGGCGAGTCTGGAGGTTTTGTTTCATCTTTCTCTCCATTTCCCTTTGGGTATCCAAGGAGCCTGCTAAAAGCTGTATTAAGCACATCTTTGCCCTCGCCAAAGAAAGTCAAATAATCTGTCTCTTCAGCAGGTTAAATGTGTCAGTTTTTATTAAATCACTGCCTCTGCGTGTGCACAGGTGGATCCCTGAGCTATGGAGCTGAGGACAGAGTTGTGCACACTTGCCCAGTTTTGCAGAGAGCTGTTGGTGCACCCTTCAGCTGCAGAGTTCAGACAACAGCTCCCACAGGCTGTCTGACTGGTCCCCAGTCAGCCCACAACTCGTTTTCAGGGCAGAGACAAACTTCAAGAAAGAATGAGGGAACAAGAGTGTGAACTGTCTGTTTTGCTCAGTGGCTCCCTACCGTCCATGACCTGAGAACTGCATTGGAGAACATAGATTCTCCTGTACTATCAAGGATGGGACACTTGTCCTTTCCAAAGCACATGCCTGCACCTCATCTCTGTACTGTGTGAACGTGACCATAATCTGGAGACATCTTTGTGATGTAACTGAAGGTTTTGAGATTGAGGGTCATCGTGGACCAGTGTGGAGCCAAATCCAATGACAGGTACAAGGGAAGAGACAGGATGACCAAAGGCAGAAGAACCCAAATATGGAGACCAAGGGGTCAGTGAGGCAGCTAGAGCCAAGGGTGACTTGGAGCTACCCAGAGGTAGCATCGGCAGAAAGGATTCCTCCCAGTCAACCCTCTGAGAGAGCATTGGTCTGCAGGCACCTTGGCCTCACCCCTGGTCTCTACAGTGTGGGAGCCCAGTTGGTGGGCATTGTGGCAGGTGCTGAGGATAAACGCTATTGCAGCCCCGGAACTCCCAAAGCCCAGGTTTAAGAAAGTGGAAAGCAGTGTGCTGGACAGGCAGACTGGGAGGTAGTATCTGAGGTCTGATCTAGTAAATGGGCTTGTGTGAAGAACCTGAGGTGGACAGAAATGTGGATGTCCAGGGCACCCCTCCAGAATCCTGCTGAGGTGACCTCAGCAAGCAGTCCTCATGACAGGAAGGACAAAGATCTGCCTTCTGTATCTGCACACCTGGCTTCTGACTGCTCTCTGTCTGTCCCGGGTGTCTGGTCTCCGGGTTCCACTCACACCACCCACCTCTTAATCCTGCCCTTCCCTTCCTCTGCCACCCTGCTCTGGCTGAAGCTGAGGCACTAGCCACAAAACACAGAGGTCTGAGGAGCATGCCTTGCATTTTGACTATTCCAGGGCACGTGATCCCCCATCCCCAGATCACCACATCTCCTTCCTTTGAAGTTTTTCTGTCACTACACATATGTTTCATCGCTTCTGTTGCAAGGTCCTTTTTATCTGGATGTTTTATCATTTCTTCACTTCTCATTTTCATCAGCTCAATTGTGATGTCATATATATATATATATATTTTCTCTCTCTCTCTCTCTCTCTCTCTCTCTCTCTCTTTCCCTTTCTCTGTTCCCTGGATTTGTGGCTTACTGCTCTTCACCAACTTTGAAGCTCTTCTTGGCCACAGTGTGTTCAAGTAGTTTCCCCAGCACCTTTGTCTGTTCTCCGGGTCTGTTTGTCTGTTCAGTGTTAAAATATCAATCTTTGTCTGTTCTCCAGGCTTCCAGTGTTTAGTGTTAAAATTTCAGGCCTTTGGTGAAAGTCCAAGTCAATGTCTCCATTGGTGACCCTTCGGAGTATGGATTTGGGGAGTTTGGTTATTGGTAGTACCTCAAAGTTCAAAAAGTACCTTATAATTGGATGTCCTAAACTTCTTTTCTGTTATTTTCTGTTACCAGCTTCCAGTCATCTGACCCTTTTTCAGGTATCAAGATGGACACACTAAGGAAGTCTGTTCCAAACTGTCTTACTAGCGATTACTTCCTGAGCAGGAAGACATAAATATACTGTCACTCTGGGAATGAGTTGTGGGGAAGAGAGGCATATAGTCAAATAAATCTGAGACAATTTTCCTTTCAAGTCCCCCAGATCCTGATAGATTTAAATTGCTGTAAAGGGATACTTAGGAACACTGTCATTGAGAAGTCATTATAACTTAAGAGATAAAATATTATCCAACATCTTAAAAGATTACTTAACCCTGAAGTTATTTTTTAAAAATCAGAATCTAATAAAATACATAAAACAAAATTTGGAAACTGTCACCACAGAATTGGCTAAAAGTCAGTTTCCAAGCCTATTTTTTATTCCTCTATTTCTTAATAGTTCTCAGACCTCATCCAGTCTCAGTCTTCCCAGTCTCTTCATCATTTTCCAGGACTGCTGCATTATCCCTGAGAAGAACTCTTACTCTGTCTTCTCTTTACACTTCACTTGATTGACAGAATAATCTTCTCCAACACAAGGCACTTTTTTCATAAGAACTGCTGCTGGCTACATACCACATACGGAAAGGAAATCCAGTCTCCTTGGTACAAGATGGGCTGTTTCTCAAATTCAGAAGCCTCCATTCCTTTTGTTCAAAGGCTGTCCACATCTTAGTTGGAGCCTCCTAAGATGACCCTCACAAAAGTGACGAGAGTAAGAAGAGGCTGGTTGTATTGAAGGCCATCACTGGAAACACAAAGCTGGGTTATGTGAAATTCTAGTCTCAGCACAGATGAGAATCATAGATGGAATAAGATAGATTCACAGTGGCTCCATTAAAAGCTCTTCAACTTTACCATGTGTCTTAGCTAGAGTCACTATTGCTGTGACGAAACACCATGACCAAAGCACCCTGGGGAAGAAAGGGTTTATTTGGCCTACACTTCCATATCACTGTTCATCATCGAAGGAAGTCAGGACAGGAGCTCAAACAGGGCAGGGACCTGGAGGCAAGAGCTGATGCAGAGGCCATGGAGGGTGCTGCTCACTGGTTTGCTCATCATGGCTTCTCAGCCTGCTCTCTGGCAGAACATGGAACCATCAGCCCAGGGATGGCACCACCCATAATGAGCTGGATTCTTCCCCATCAATCATCACTAATTAAGAAAATGTCTTATAGTTAATTGGATCTTATGGAGGCATTTTCTCAACTGGGAGTCTCTCCTTTAGATAACTCTAGCTTCTGTCAAACTGACATAAAACCAGCCACTATACCATGGTTTAAAGTGATATGTATCTAATGCAAACCACACTTCAAATTTTGAATTTGGATTTTCCAGGGATAAACACATGTATACCACATGTATATCCTGGGCAATCACAGATCACAAGGATGAACAGTTCTGCAACACACTACATTTTGAGGTGGGCTGCCTATTGGGTTATGTATAATAAATGCATTCTGACCCATAGTATTGTCAATGAACAATGGCTTTGCCAAGATGTCATCCTATCATTAAGTGGAGGCATCGGTAATAAAGGTCACTGGAGGGCCTAGATCAAGGATGAATGAGGGAAGAGCACCTGAATGGGAGATAATGCAGACAATGGCAGTGAGGGCAGTGGAGCAGTACTGTACACACCTCTGTGCTTTTATTGGGGTGGTGGACTTGCGGACAGGCCCAGACCTTCCAGCTCACCTGAAGCCTGTTCTCTCCATGTTCTTCTGTCTAGTCCAGGGATGGAGCAGAGTCCCTCTCCTGGGAAGCGCCTCCCCAGTCCTACCCCAGTGTTACAGTTATTTTTATAAAACCGTGTATGCTTCTCAATTTCTCTCTTACCCTGGCTATCACACAAATAATTGAGACTCTATTATGTATTATTTTAACAAGATTCAAGCACAATCCTGAGCAGTATTAAGTCTATTCTTTAACTCTCTGAGCTAATCTGGTTTCCTCCCAGCGCACATTCCAGAGATACTTGCATTTTTAACTTTGCCTGCTGAGCTCTCTCTCTCCCTCCCTCTCTCCTGGTCCCTCCTGGTCATCTGCTTTTGGCTGAATTCCCTGCTTCCTCCTCTAACTCTCCCTACCCTGCCAGGCAGAAGTCCAGCCCTATTCTCTCCCCTGATCAGCAATTTGCTGTAAGCTGCTTTATTGGCATATCAGGGACAATTGGGGAGCAGTGTTTACACAATATTGAAACAGGAGACTCTTAGAACGAGGATTGCAACCAGATATTGGGAGGGGGTACAGAAATCAGCATTGAATTGCACAATAACCTTATGCCTACACCCCAGCAGTATTAACTCTTTTTTCTTTGGTTTTGCAGATCTTCACTTGTCCATTCTTGGGATTTTCTTCTGCTTTGCTCCCTAGTACTTCCTGCTTTTCTTTCTTCTCAGCATGGGGCAGTAGGAACTGTTTCTTTTCTCACGCTTATGAAGTGTGTGGGATATACAGCACTGGAAGACTTTTTACATTGGGGAGTTAATACTTTTTCTATGAGAGAGCAGTCCTTTTCCTTTAAGACTCCCTTCATCTCCCTTCGTAGAACAACGATAAGATCACTCCTTATATCTGTTCCTCAGTTTTCTTCTGTGTGTTTTATCTTCAAAATATTTTACAAGTTATTAGTTCTGAAAAGGACTATAGCTATAGGTGCTATTATTATCATGCTCATAGATAAGGAATGCAGTAGGCTAAATTGCCACTCACTCTGGCATCTGAGGGTGAGCCCAAAGGTGCCACTGGGAAGCTGTATCTTAAGAAAAGTTGAGTGGGACTCTGACTTATTCATTGCAAATAAGAGAAAGAGATGTGAAGCACTATTTGAAAATTAACTATGTGTAGGCTGAGATTTTTTTCACCAAATCTACTTTATTTATGGTTTTTAAGTACCTTTACCTCCCTTCCAACCCTTCACAACTTTAGGTAGGAGATAGTAGGGAAAAGGGCTGTAGACTTCTTTTATGTACTTGCTGCTGATTAGGGTTGATGGGCTTTAGGAAATCACCAAACTCAGTCATCAGGACACCAACAGTCCAGTCCTAAGGCAACACCAAGCGGCAACACAGAGTCAGTGAAGGCCCTGCAAGAGCAGTTGGATTTCCCCTGAGAAGCTCTCTGGAATGTTTCTCTCTGCGAAGTCAACTGTGGAAGCATGAAGATCAGCACACTGATGTCGATCCAAAAAGCCAAGCCTCACTCTGCATAGGCCTCTATATGTCTCCTCTCCTCAGAGTCCACCCACAGATGTTCTCAGCTGGCTAAAGCCACGCTCCTTGCAAGTGAGAACTCACAGCAAAGCATCACAGGCCCTCTCACAAGCCAACCTATAGCAAAACATCACATGCCCAGCTTACAGCAAAACATCACATGACAAAACTGGTGTTCAAGAAAATCAGAAATTTCCATTTCACCTATGTTAAGCTAGAAAGACCAGCAGCAGGCTTCTCTAATGCCCTTAGCTGTCTTAATAAAATAGCACATCTCTAATTCTGTGTTTCCTCCAATGGGTGAGATGTATTATCATCTCTCCTAACCTGGGGAGATCCTAAAAACTTAATTCATGTGAAGAAGGGACATGAATGCATCAGTCTTCATCATGATGTTTTAGGGAAGAGTATGTAAGGGAGGTGGTGAAGAGGGAGAGGAATGCTATGGAGTCAGAAAGAGTGATGAGAGAGAGAAGGGGACACAGAAGACAACTTATAAAACTGAAGTCTGATGAACTTCAAAGAAGACTCAGTCAGAAATGGCATTCTACTCTTTCCTTGGGATGTGAGCTTTAGGGTGAGGTTAGCTGGACTTGGAAATGTTTGGTCCTGGTTAAGAATGGTTCTGAGCTCTGAACACATGCAAACTCCAATTCTCTAGCAGAGACCCTAAAAGTCTTCACATTCCCCTTTGCATAAGAGGAAGGTAAGATGTCCCATGTCCTCTTGGAGACACGTCCTCAGGGAGTCAAATCAAGAGTGCTTCAAAAGTTGCATGTAATCAAGAGGTCTGCTTGTTCTCCAGCGCACAGCCTTCGTGTCCTATCACAAGAGGATTGCTCAAGAGCTCTACCTGCCTAATCTTTCACTAACCAGGAACTTCTTGTATACAATTCCTCAAATCCTGGTATTCGAGGATTGACTAAATTAGAAATGAAAAAAACAAAACAAAACAAAAAAAAAACAACAACCCAATAATAACAAATGACACCATCATATTTGGTAAGGAGAGAATGAACCTTTGTCATTGATATGAAAAGGAGAAGTGATTTTATGATCTATTTATGTGATTTGAAACTACTTGAAAGGAAACTGCATAACTTTATGTAGTAGTACATTTCAGTTATCTGTAGGCTAAATGTAAACTGATATCAATGACTGTGGTATTTTATTTGATTTTATGTTTCCCATCTTTTCCTAAATTAAATCAACAACACTTACTGGCAGTCCATCACACTCAGTAGCCAGTGGTTTCTGGGAAAAACAGTTGATTTCCATCATTCTGTGCCAAAGACAAGGGTTCATGTGGAAATCAGTACATGGTCTTTGGCGTCTGTGCTAGAGAAAGCCCTGCGCTTCTCTAAGCACTCCTTTAGTGATATCATTTGTATGAAAACAATGTTGACAACTGTGCTTGAAGAAGTGAATATTCTCCTAACAGTGAGTGGGAACAGTAGTGACAGGTGTGAGTCCCATTTGTACTGGAGTATGACTGACCCAATCCCTGTGGTCACCCTCCTCATTTGTCATCTCTCCCATGCGTGATAGACTCAGCTGTTGACACTAACTGCAGGAAATAGAGATAGAGTTTCAGATTTGATGAATCTGATCTTTTCAAATGGGCTTGATTTTAATATGCTTTCTTTTACTTAAACAGGTAAGCCTTTCAGATGCCAAAGTAATGCATCAATACATGTTAAAAATCTTAGGATCTATTTGATTTTCTCCTATTTTAAACAAAAGTTTATTGCAAATACCACAAAAAGGGGAGAAGGCAGAGAGTGAAGGAGAGAGGGGGAGGAAAGGAGAGACATTTTATATTTTCTCAGGCTTCCTAGAATTAGGGTTGCAAAATAAGGATGTAAATTTAAGATTTTTGTATGCTCGCCCTATCTGTGAATAATGACATGGAGAGCTTTATATTTATTAAAAGCTTCAGGCACTATAGCTGAGCAGATACTCAGCTGTTCTAACCTGACATTACTGACCTGGCCTACTTCCCAGCCACGTGGCCTGTTACCTGCCATCTTAGTCTTGCCCTGGCTGCTGCTTCTTCATCATGTCCTAATGGTCATTCTTTTTACCAGAGACCTTCTCCCTTGGTTCCCAAGTCCTGCCTTATCTTCTCCTGCCCAGCTATTGGCTTTTCAGCTCTTTATTTAACCAATCAGAAGGTGATGGAAAACAATGAATGATGACACTGACTATCAGCTGATGGTCAAGCAAGTGGCACTGAATAGCTCAAGCCACTGAGCCACCTTTATACAGTCATAGTCCTGCTCACCTGAGCAGTGTTATTACTGTTTTCATTTATTCAAAAAATCATAACATCAGCATTACAAAAGTCCTATCATTGCTATGCTCCCCCAGTAATATCCCTTTCTTTCCCCCCCTCTCCAACCATATTTTTCACTACAAAGCACAATTTCAACAAGCCAAATATAAATGTCTAGTGAGGCATGTCCTGTGGACATGAGCACATACCCAGCTGGCAGCAAATGCAGTTACACAGATGTCTAAGCTAAGAGACAGATAAACCATTTGTGGTTATAAGTCCAGTCATCAAAGCACCCCTTTGTCATAATTCTTTGTAAATTGTAGACAGAAATGTGCTCATTGTACCAAGTAACCTTTTCTGAAATGCACCCATCAATTCCTGATACCATCTTTCAAACCCCCCTTTTTTTAAGTCTCTGATGATGGGACACAGCTTCCCCAGAGCAGTTGTGCAAATGGGACCCTCTGCTCTCTTACAACTCAGTGTGACTGAGTTGTTTCTCTAGGGACGTGATTACATACCACAAAATACCCAGGGTTAATGGTTACATCTGCAGGGTCAAAACAGACAGAGAGAGGAGAGGAGGGCTTTACTCCACCAAAGAGTTTTGAGAAAAACATGAATGGGATCTTCGACCTCATGATCCTGGCCCTGTTTGTGACTGACAAAATGAAATTAAATATTGCTATGAGTATAAGCAGCATAGAGAAAGCAAGGAGAGCTCGCAGCACATGTGATCTAGGTAACAAGCACAGAGGCCACCAAAACCTTGCCAAGTGGGCAGGGTTTCCCTGGGCCTTACCGCGGGGAATCTCATCATCGAAGCACTCAAACACCGTTGCCCCTGCAGACGCTGCATGGCCACTGCCAAGCCCTGACGGTCCACCCTGGAACTCACTTTAGACCAGGCTGGCTTTGAACTCATAGAGGTTTGCCTGCCTCCGCCTCCCGTGTTTTGGCTTTTGTATCTGTACGTAGATTGTAGCTTCTCAGCTGCATTGCTACATCACTACCAGTGCAGGAAAATACAATCATTTTATTTAAAAGCAAACAAGACACTGCTTCTAAATGGGAACAAAAGAAAGGAGATCTAGTCAATACACAGGAATTGAAGTCCACTGCATCGAATCAAAGGTGAATAACCATTTGGTTGGACCTCTGTCTCCCCTCCTCCCCCCCCCCCCCCCCCGTCTTGATTGCTATAGCAAGGATTAAGTTTGTTTCCTCCTGCCGTTCCTCCTCCGGGCATTCTTTCAATGTTCTAGAGACACTGGAGATAGATTGTTCTGGTTATTCATTTCTTTTATTAAGGTAGATTTAACTTTGGGAAGGACAAGAGTACATCTGTTGGCATTACTTTTTAAAAAATCTATTTTGTGTTTCTTATGTC
The DNA here is from genome assembly GCF_030254825.1 of Meriones unguiculatus. Taxonomy (NCBI): domain Eukaryota; kingdom Metazoa; phylum Chordata; class Mammalia; order Rodentia; family Muridae; genus Meriones; species Meriones unguiculatus. Next base: position 5,241,758 of record NC_083350.1, on the reverse strand, counting down.
TTTTTCTCCCTTCTCCACTCCAATCCCTTCCAAAACCCCAATACTAGGTAGGAGAGAAAGGATGTTAGTGGCGAGAGGGGTCATAGCTTTCCTTGCTACTTCCTGCTGGTTAGGGTCGTTGGGCTCCTTAGGGCAAGTCTAATCATCATTTCAGGCTATTTCTAACTTCTTCTTGTCGCGCTGCATCAAGAGCAACTAGGCGAAGCAGAGGGAAGCATCAGCAGCATTCTTCTTGAGTGGAGTCCCCCTCCCTCCCAACACTCTGTGGGCCCTGGCATGATTCTCTCTCCAGAGTCCTCAGATTTAAAATACCTGCAGCTGGCAAAGAGCCCCTCCCAGAACCAGCATGAGGCAAATAGTCTGCTGCTGTGGACAATCTGAATCAGCCCCACATCCCACACTGTGGATTAAAACAAAACCAGGTTTACATAACATAAACCAAAACATCCACAGCATACATTCATCACTTTTGCAGCCTTCTGTTTTTTTTTTTTTTTTTGGTTGTTTTTTAAACTTAGAGTACTCAGAGTTCAGAAGCACCAACTTTTGAGTAATATGTTGTTTGAATACTGGAATTACAGGCACTTGTAGAGTTTGGATGTATTCAAACAACTTTCAGACTCTGTTATCTTCCAAATACTGAATAACTTTAGATAAAATCATTAAAAAGGAACCTTCTCTATACACAGTGCACAGGGAGAAGAGCTACAATGAGTGTTGTACATGACTGGGTGCTAGCTATTGCTGAAGCAAGTCTGTGTGTCCTCATTTGCTTGCATAATGACCCTGTGAAGTAGATTTTAATGTAGAGAACAAGATTGGAGGAAAGTGAAATATGGAGAACAAAAGAAACATTAAAGGATCAGGAACTGGCCAGGCCTGGATTCAAATGCCTAATTCTAAGGCCTTTTACTGTGCATAACCTAGAGCTACTTAGTGCTTTAGGGGTTGCTGCCCAAGGAGTATGGCTACACTGCAATCCCTGGGTCTTGAGATTGTTATCTTACGTGGAAAAATGTGACCAGGCAGAGGATCTTCAGAGAGTGCGTCGATTCTGGGTTGTACCGTAGACCGTACGTCCAATTGTAAGAATCCTTGTAAACTGGACACACAGGGAAAAACATGAACAGAGGTGTTTAGAGAGGCATGAAGAGGGAGACTGAGGTTGGAGTCATGCAGCTACAGGCCCAAGAACACCCGGGCTTATCAGTATGAAAGAGGCAGGCAAGACCCCCCCCCCCCCCCGGCCCAGAACTTCCAGAGAAAGCATGGCCCTTTCCCTACCCGGACGCTGGACTCCTGGTGGAAGGAGCTGTGAAACAAAAATTTCTATTTGTTTCTTCAGGTTTTCAGTACCTTGCTATGGCCACCCCAGGACATGTACGTTACCATACATCCCTGCTCCCTGCTGGCCCAGACATCAAAGGCTCTTCAGGTTTCACGCCTCAGGGAAAGGGATATGACATGTCCTTGTGGGTGGAATCTGACTGGTGGGGAACAGTCATAGAAACCTGATTTGCTTTCATAGAGAGTTGGAGGCCTTGGGAGTGTCTTTCCACTCAGGGTTGTGAGGGGTGGCCTGGCTGGCTTCCAGCAAAGCTTTCACTAGTTGAGAAGAGTGACTTGACCCTGCAGCCTACAAGGCAGGATTGCTGGATTAAAAAGCAAGTGGCTTGGCAGGTGTTGCCTCAGGAGCATGTGGGCAAGGCAGACAGGGATGCATGTTAGGAGCCCAGCAGTGTGGGACATGGAAGCCAGAGAACATGTAAATCTCAGAAGGGACAGACAGAATCTAAAGGCTGGACCTTGAGTGGGCTGCTACTGAGGACCCAACCCTTCTGGCTCCGGCCATGTGTGGACAGTGAGTACCTTGAGCTAGAATGCCTTGGAATCCAGACTTAAATTATGTTGTTGTATGGCCTTCTAAACACATTTCCAGCTAGACAGGACTGGGAAAATTTTACTTCTTCCATTGGATATGCGATATATTAATTTCAGAAAATTGTTATTCCTTGAGATTTTTATACACACCACACACACACACACACACACACACACACACACACACACACACACACACTTACTTCAGTGGAGTGAAAAGCCAAAATCCCGTAGGTGTTTTTCCATTAACAATGATGGAAGTAGTTTATGTGTAAACAGCTAATATTAGCTGAAATCTTTCTGAAAAAGGCACAGGTCTGGATGGCCTTTCTGTCAACACAGAATTATTTACTATGATGTGACTGAACAGCATGCTGTTGGAATTAGCATAAATTAGACAACTGAATGAAAAGGACATGTGTACATATGCGGTGTGGGCATTGACAAGGGTAGGTGTCTGCAGTAAATAGAGCAGCAAACAATGGCTAATCATTTGGAAATCTCTCCTCCAACATGGAGTGTAGTTGTGCTCCGATATACAAAATCAAAGAAGTCTCCAAAGAAGAGGGATTGAACCAGGCAGGACTATCTGGGTATACAGTGATGTTAATTTGAATGAAAGATTAAGATTGGCAGACTAACTCTTGATGGTCTGATTAGCACCAAACATTGCCAATTAGTTTTTCCTCCTTCTCTAGCAAACATTTCAGTGTTAGTCATTTCACACTCTTTGTCCTCTTAACCTTCACTAACTTTTCTCTCCACTCTCCCTTCTCCCTCCACCCCACCTGTGTTCTGCTCTATACGTCCCTCAAAATCCATGCCTGGGAGTGGTAGAGCTGGGCTATCTGGTAGATTTACACCCAGTTTTTTGGGAAGCTTCACACTGATTCCCACAGTGGGCAGACCAGGTGGCAACCCCACTAGGGATGGATGATGGTTCTTCTTCTTCACACCCTTGGTGGCAATGGTTATTTGTTTTCTTGGTCTTAGCCATTCTGACTGAGATGAGGTATAATCTCAGAGTACTTTTAAATTGCATTTCCCAGATGCCTAAGGATGTTGAAATACGAAGAATATTTTACTTCTTTTGAGAACTCTCTGTTCAGTTCCACAACCCATTTTTAAATTGGGCTGTTTGGCCCTTTTTGAGTTCTTTGTATATTCCAGGTACTAATCTGACACATGCATAGCAAGCTGACATTTCCTTCCATCTGGTTCTTTCCATTGTTTCCTTTGCTGTACAGTGGCCTTGCAGTTTTCTGACATCCCTTCTACCAACTGTTGGGCTCAGGTCCTGTGCTCCTAGGGTCCTGTTCAGGAAGCCCTCTGTGCCCTTCAGGAGAAGCATCCTGCCTTCTCCCCCATCAGATCCAGGACTTTACGCCTGAACTCGAGGTCCTCAATCTTTGGAACCAAGCTCTGTGCTGGGTGAGAGACGAGGATCCAGCTTTATTCATCTGCACGTGGATATTCAGGGTTCCCAGCATCTTTTGATGAAGATGCTGACTTTTCTCCAATGGGCATTTTTGGCCTCACTGTCAGAATCAGGTGTTTGTAGTTGCACAGATTTTTATGTCAGAGTTGCCAATTCTATTCCACTGATAATGTTGTACATTTAATTCTGACAAAAATTCACTGGTTGGACTTAGCAAGTGGCAAAAGTCTTAATGAAAATGATCATATTATTTGTAAATTCATAAAAATGGCAGATGGGGACACCGGGCAATCAGGCAATATGTTCTCTAGATTTTTTATTTTTTTGAGACAGGGTTCCTCTGTGTAGCTTTGGCTGTCCTGGACTCACTTTGTAGACCAGGCTGGCTTGGAATTCACAGAGATTGCCTGCCTCTGCCTCCCCGAGTACTGGGCTTAGGTGTGTGCCACCGCATCTGGCTGTCCTCCGGATATTTTAACTAAACTAATAGAGAAAAAGATGGGAGTAAGTCTTTAATCAGATATGCTAGAATCAACATAGATTTTAAAAGCTGTCTTCACGAACAAAATATTCAACATGGAAGTACAAGCTTGTGATCATGAGATTTGGAAGACGTAGGCAGGATTCACTGTGAGGCCAGCCTAAGCTACACAGCAAGAACCAGTCTCACAAAAACAAAACAAACAAAGGCAACATACAGAAAAAAATAAAATTTAATATTTGGGATAAAGATATGTGAAGAATTACATGTTACACTTTGCTGTGGCTATACATAAGAATCCTAAGTAGATTTTTTTCCATTTGTTTATAAAAGCAAACGATCAGCTCAGAAATTAAAGGATGCAGACACACTGGAGGAGGTAGGTGCAGATGAACACAGAAGAAGAAAGTGATCTTGAACCCGGCTACCATGTGCAGGCCCCACCTGAGCTCAGATGCCAGCCCTCACTATCCAGGTAAGTTGAAGAGGTCCCAGGAAGTGAAGCGCACGGCTGCTTTTTGCTTTGTTTAAGATGATCAACAGTAGTCCTCAGATTGTTACTTGTTATCTTATATCTTGGTAAAGGTTGGTACCAACACTAAAACTGAGTATTTTGTTGGGAAAAATCAGTTAAGAGACAAAGCCTAAATTAAGTTTACCTTGTCATTTAAAATGTGACACCAGAAAGACAAAAGCTCTGCTTTTATTATTTTGAATAAAAGTAATTTAAATTTGGAGGGGTGGTTCATGTTTGTAATTATAGCACTTGAGAGACTGAGGCAGGTGATAGAGTTCAGAGCTAGCCACGACTGTTTGTCAAGACCTCATCTTAAAGGAAAAAAGTTTAAAAGTAGACAAAGTAGTTAAAAGTAAAACAAAACAAAAACCCCAGCAACTTAAGTAAGGAAATAAACTCAGCTGGGCAGACGGATGGGGAGGGCGTGGGTACTGAGGGGTGGAGACGTACTTCCTCTCCTGAGGAGACTACCATCCCAGAACCTACCTGAAACCTCTATGCCCATTCCAAAGATCAAGAAACCCCAGCTGAAGCACCCGAGGATAAAGAGGTTTCTAGGCCTGTCCAGTGCATAGAACACCTGTTTTCATATATGTCAAGACATCCAAGATGAGAACATGTTTAAGAGACACCACACAATACTTCAAATAGAACAGAATATTTATTTTTGTGTTTTGATATGTTGGGACAAACTAAATTAAAGATTTTTCTTATGAAATGTTCTTGCAAAACACACAAATTTGTAAAATTGAAGCTTTGTCCAAACACGTCAAAACTCTTAAACGAGCCTCCTCTACATTTACTCACTTCCCTTAAGAGCTCCACTCTTGTTCTGGAAGCGCAATGTTTCAGTGTGAAGGGCTGGAACATGCACAGCGCATCAGCAGTTCTGGGCCATTTCCTGTAGGTCTGGCTTAGTCACCCTAACCAAGCACAGGATGGGGAGGCCGGAGAGGCTAGGGCCTGTGAGGGCTGTGCATCCACTGCAGAGGTGGAGTCAGCCATGCTCTGGCTTATGCAGTCTGCTCTCTCCCTCTCGGCAGAATGCTCTTAGCTCATGGGGACGCAGATTGATTCCCAAGATCATGAGGGTATGCATACCCCTCCCCAAACAGTGTACTCAGCATCTGCTTTACTGCTGTTCTTATTTTCACGTGCCTGTCTCAAATTAGAGTCCAAAGTAAATAAAAATACCTTTGACATCTTTTTCTTAGTTTTATCTTTATTCTGTAGGCTGTATAAAATCCACACAATATTAAACAGCATAAAATACTGAAGCTTTTATTTATGTGTTGTATAAATTTTAATAACAAATTAAATTAGTAACAAATTTGTAACATGATAAATTTAGTAACAAATTTATCATGAACATAGAGCTGAAATACTGTCATGATTGGCAATTCAAAATGATAATGTAAAATTTGCTACATCTCATGATTTTTCACAAGAAAGATCTCAGTTTGGTGTGTCCAACGTATGAACTCTCACGTTGCATTCCCTTTCTGTGTGACACACTTTATCCCTGTCTTTCAGAGTAGACTCTGGAAGCGCACTGTGATGATCACAGTGTGGATGAGGCCTCCATTTCCCACAGCAAACAGCATGTGGGTTTGACTCTTTTAACTCTGCTGCGAACGATTATCTTCAACGACAATAGATCTTGTAGGAGTCACTTCCACAAATATGTATCGAAATTCAAACTGGCCACTCCCTGGGTTCTGAAAAACAGTAGATGCTGTCACCCTCTCCAGAGCTTAAGCAACACGGGGCTCAGAACACTGGAGCCCACTCACCCGGCCAGGAACTGATGCTGACAAACCTCTTCCACTTCTACGTGGACCGTTCCTTGCTTCCCTGGCTCAGAGCCTTCAATGTAGAATTTCACACGGATGCGCTTTAGCCCATTTTTCACATATTCAACAAAACTGTAAAGAGAATGTAAAGATACACATCCAAGCTCCTTTTGTTTTGATATTATCCTGGAGTTCTCCCAAGGACAGTGTATTACCTGACGTGCTGTCTCCGCCCTCGTCTTGACATTTCCCCATAGCCTTTAACAGGCTCACCAAACACACTGATCACCTGCAGAATGGAGACCACGCTTACTTAGTGTGACTGTTTTCAGCCTCCTCCTCTGTGGCTGAGGACACAAAAGGAGAGATGCCCGAGACCCCAGTGGAGATGCATGAGCAACTGGTGAAATGACCACCTGCACATCTGTGAGCAGAGTGTACACAGTGACCTTTGAGCGCCAGGGTCAACATGAGTCAGGAAACAAAGGCCTAATAACATAAAAAGAACCCAAGAGGCTTATTGTTGTGTTATGTCACTGGCTTTGGAAGTGACGAATCCCTGTTCCCCACCACAATGTTCTCATCAGAGAACCTACCTCAGGGTGTGTTCTGCATTTTCCTAAGGCTTTTCCATATATTATGTTAGGGCTGGATGAAGAAAACAGTTCCTTGAAAATGGTATATAACAAGCCACCTGAAAAAGCAGAGAGAGAGAGAGAGAGAGAGAGAAAGAGATGAAGCAAAGCAAGGGGCAAGAGGCTGTGGAAAGGTATTCAAGCACTTGCTGGGCTCTGCCACCTGTAATGCCGACTCCCAAGAGCACCACTATCAAGTTGGTGAAGTCTCGCCCGGCTTCTTTCACTGCAAAGAGAAAATGTCAAAGGTTACAAGTGGGCCCGCAGGCGGCAGTGGGGTCCATGCCCAATGGAACATTCTCAGCTGCTGACCTCAAATGCTCCCAGGTTCACCCCAGCGCTAATCAGGCCTAGGTCCTCTTAGCTTCCAAGACCAGAAGAGAATGCACGCATTCAATGTGGCACAGCTGTGCACAGGGCCTAGCAATCCCCGTATTTCTGCCACTGGATGGTATAATGTTGATACTGCTTTCTTTCTTATCAGTCTCTCAGCATGAGAATGGTCACAGATGAGGCAACATGGACACAGGTCTACCCTGTCCAGATCAAGAATGCTGACTGAGTCAACCCAACCCAAGGACAGGGAACAAAGAGAGCCAAACGGCAACAACTCTTAACCCACCCCCCAGGGCCCACTGATCAAGTGCATAAAACCCAAGAACTGAGCTTGGAACTGGAATGCAGTTGGCCAGTAAAAACTCGATGAATCTCATAAACCTACAGACACTGTTCTTACTCTTTTCTGCACTAAGTAAGTATATGAACATACAGATTAAAGAACAGTTTGGGGAGCTAAGGTAATCAATCAAACAAGATATTATTTTGGGGGAGTGTGTACGTTATTTACATAAATGCTTGTTATGTGTGAACAGCTACATCATGACAAGGGTAATCTTTCACCGATCCTGAGAACACTTCTCGTACTTTTATAGGCTAGTTTAGTCACAGTAGGAACCCAGATTTCTCTAACTTCAGTCCTTAAAAATTGATTTTTCCAGGAAACCAAAAGCTTAACAGATGATTTTTTTCTCCGCTTTTTTCATTGGTACAATAAAATATTATAATAAAACCACTCATTTAAAAGCAGTCTTTACCACAATATACTTTTGGGTTTCGGCACAGGCTGCTAACTTGAAACGTGTTCAGGGTGCTGGAGCGATGGCACGGCGGTTAAGAGTTGCTCTTGCAGACATCCAGAGGTCAGTTCCCAGCAACCACCTTTGGTGGCTCATAATTGCCTGTAACTCCGCCTCCAGGGGATCTGACAACTTTTTCCGGTTTCCATGCCCCATGCCTACCTAGACAGCTGTAAAGTTGTGAAAACTGTGGGTCACACTGTTGGCAGTTCTACCTTTTAATCTGCATGACTCCCCTACCCTAGCTTTCCACGTAAGCTCGCATAAAATGGTATTAGGCAGATTTTTGTCACGTTGGTTGGAGGGCCCGGTCTTTACTGAAGTACCGTATACTTTTTTACCTTTCTGCGACGTGGAGACGCCGGTTTCCTCTCTGCGAATAGACACCTGCTTTCTATTGTCCTCCTTTGCTTTCTGGGGGTCCGGTCCTTGTGTCCAGAAGGTTTTCTGAGCGAACCCAAGAACAGTGCTAGGTTGTATTGTTGTCTTCTGCTCCAGCAGCCTCCACCTCAAAGGCTGAGTCTTCCAGCAAGCTGTGGTGAGCTTGAAGTGTGGCAACAACAGCGGCTGGCCCAGAGGCCGGTGAAGCTTCTCCGCATGCTGTACAACTCGGAGAAAAGCACAAATCATCTTCACAAACACTGAGGCTTCGGAACTGCAACTTGGAAAGCTTCGTAATCCACACACCCAGGCGGACAGGACATGAAATCAGCTCATCACATCACACTCTGTATTAGGCGGATATAAAGACAAAAAATCTTTAAGAGAGGTTAGGGACACCTTTCCTTTTTTCTCTTGAGTTAAAATGCCCTGTTTACCTCCCTATTGACATTCACATCTTGCCCGCCATGCTTTTGCAAAGCAGCCTGGGAAACACCAAACGTCCTGGGAACCGCAGTTTAAGGCCTTCACGGTTTCCTGTGCAACCATAGACAGGAAGGCAGGGTAGACCACATCTCCCACAATGCCAAGCAGCGAGGACGCGCCCGTCCCTCTCGGTATTCCCAGATGCCTCTGCGCGGATCGCTGCGCGTGCGCTGAGAGTCCAGACTGAGGCGTGGATGTTAGTGGTTTCCGTGGTTCTTCAATGGCTGCGTGTTTTAAACCGAACTTGCAGTGTCGGACTAGTTGCAGGTTGCGTGTTCTCGTGGCCCTTCCATAGAGGACGTGTCAAGTGGGAGGCTTTTCGTGTGGTGGGTTGCCACATTTACGGGAAAGTGACTGTCGCGGCGTTCCCGTGTCTTCTCAAGAAAGCAGCTAACAAACAGGCATGAGGCGGGCCGCAGCGGGCCGAGCGGCCTAAGCTCTGCACCCCCAAGTGGCGCCCGCATGGCCGGGGCGTGGGAGAGAAGCCGGGCCCGGACGCGTCCCGCTCGGCGTTCGGGCAGCCGCGGCGGAGGCCTTTCCGGGGACTCTCAGCCCACGCATGCGCGAGCCCGCCTCTGCGCACGCGTGACGGGCCGCGCCGCGCTTCTCGGCCGCGCCGCTAGAAGGTAGCCTTGGGTCTCCATGGCGACCGGACGGGGTTGGATGCTGAGGCCGGGATGCTTCGGCCTGCGGACGCCGCGCGGGTCCCTTGATGGCGGCGCTACCTGGGGCAGCGCGGGGCTGGCAGCGGGGTGTTCCGGGTTCAGGTGACGCTCGGGGCTCGCGGGTGGGTCTCTCCGCAGTGCCCCACCGACCGCTCTTTCTAGAAGATTTTCCTCGGTCCCGCGCCGGCATGTGGCTTCTGCTGCTTCTTAACGCGGGAAGCATCGTGAGAGTGACCAAAGGAAGCCTCCCCGACCTGGAAGGACACGAGTAGAGCCCCTTTCTGAGGAAGTGTCTACTATTTCTAAGCCTTCCAGCCTTCGCTGGCAGCCCCTGTGGGAGGCTCTTAGTTGACCTCCAATCGCTGGCAGACGGCACCAGCGCACGTGTGAAGAAGTGCGCACGCCTATCTCGTTGCGGAGCACAAGGCTGTCATATACCCCTTTTTGTAGTTTAGAAAGAGAATCGCCCGTAGCCCTTTTTATGGCCTCGTAACTTGGAGTAGAATGGAGCCATCAAAACCTGTTTAGCAACAGGTTGCAACCGTCAGGTTGGCCTTGATGCAAATACTCCTCGTATTTTGTTCACCTCTCCCACCAGGCCAGGTTGTTTCTGAGGTCTCATCGAGGTCTGCAGCTCTCTTCTAGTTTGCTGTGTTCCTTCGCATTCAGCGTAAGAGCTGCAGGGTAACTGTTCCGTCCTCAAGGCTAGTTTCCCATTTCTCTCAAGGCTTGCCGTTAAGCCAAAAGATGTTCCTCTCTCATGAGAGAAAGGAATTTTAGGACACAAGAAAAGAGCCTCTCAGAAGAATCTTCGTTCACCCAAATAATTACCTTACTACTTTCTTGTGAGCTGTTTATAGTACTGTACCCATCACTCCAGTTCGATTGTCGAGTGAAGGGATACTTCTAAGAATTCACTTTTTTTTTTTCTTTTGAGACAGAGTCTCTCAGTGTAGCCCTGGCTGTCTTGGAAGGAACTGTGTAAACCAGGCAGGCCTTGAACTGCATGCCTCTGCCTTACTAATTAAAAGCCTGTGCCACCACAGAATGTCCATTCTTGAGGGTTTTCATTTTATTTTTAAGTCTTTGATGTACAGTCGTGTACTTTTTTTTTCTTTCTAGGGAGCCAAATATCTTCGTGTAGGTGTAAAAATAACCTGTTAACGGGTTATGTCAACTACTTAAGTTGTTCCGTTCTCTCCCCAACTCCAGGGCCCTGTCCTGTGTCCTTTCTAGGTCCCATTCTACACCCAGGTTTCAGAAATATGGCACGTTTTCATAATGCTGGACAAACTGTAAGACTTGTGATGGAACAGTGACAGCATTTCTACAAAGAAGAAAAAGACTGGCCTTTAAGCTAGAAACTTAAACTTTAGTAATTTCTTTCTATTCCTAAATTTATTCTTTAGATCTTGTTCTCTCTCAGAGGACAGGATAAGTTTCTTAGAAGTCTCCTTATTTCTTTGTAAGTTGGGTGAGCTTTCTGACAAACTGATAAAAGTAAAGTACCTGTCGTGACTGTGTGGGAACCTGCTCTCAGCCTGTGAACTGGTCTTGTGTAGATTCTTATTGGTAAAGGAAAGTCAGCTGCTAAGACTAGGATGATTGTGCTTAAAGAAGTTAGTTATTAGCTAAGGGTGGTGTGCATGCCTTTAATCCCAGTACTTGGGAGGTAGAAGCAGGCTGATTTCTGTGAGTTCAAGGCCAGCCTGGTTTACAGATCAAGTTTCAGGACAGCTAACACTCTGTAGAGAAACCCCTTGTTTCAAAATAATAGTGATAGTAATAATAATACCACATTGTGGAAAATTATGTGTCAATTAGGAATCACTAGTTTCTCATTTAGCATAAAATGTGTTATTCATAAACATGTGCTATAATTAATACAACACAATATGTAATAAATTGGGTTAATTTATACCTACTATAACTTGATTTATTTCATACTAACAAAATTTAAAATTATTTTTATAAATGTGTTGGGCTTATTCTAAGCTATTAAATAAAATGTACACTCAAGATGTATTAAGTGCAAATCCCATGATCTTCTGTCTGGACCTTCTCTTTGTGTATTTGAAAAATGCTTCTAAAGTAAACATTAGTGGATTCCACGTAGAACTGTTTGAAGATATTTGTTCAGCTCACTCATTGTTTAGTGGAGTGGCCTATTTATAAAGTGAAGTCATTTTTAGGAAGAAATGGAGATGTGCTTTTCAATCATGCCAAAATTAAATTTGTAAATATTTGAAATGGTAAGAAGAGCTCCATGAGGATTGTCAGGAGAACCTTGGGGATGCTCCACTGCTAACTTGTCTGGAGACTTGTCTGTTCTGTGAAATGAGAGGTCTCTTTTAAATGCAGAAAAAGGCCATAAAGAAGTAGCCATGCCATTTTTAGAAAACTGTTGAAAACGTGTCCATAAGAAAATACCCTTGATTTTCTTATAAATGTAGGATGCGATAGGCTTGAAAACATATAACATATTTTCCTGTGCAGAATATGTTATTAAGATGTATTTGGAGAATAAACTGGTAAATAAGCTGTAGTAAATGTTTTAGTCAAAGATAGGCATATCTGTTGTGTTGATTAGGGAAAAGCCTTTGGTACCTTCTTCTCTTCCAGATAACTAGTGCCAGAGAGTACCTCCCTGCCTGGTCCTTAGTTAGCTGTTTAAGAAGAAGGTGCCATAATATACATTCATCTACAGTTTTTGCACACATACTAAACAAGAGAGACTGCGCTCTCACAAGTTCTCAGCAAGTGAGTTAACTTGGTGCAAACTGCCTGGATTGGGTTGCTGTGTGTTCCTATGTTCCTTGAAAGCTAGACACCTGTTTGTGAAGTGCTTCTCAGGCATAGCCCTCTGTGGGCACGAACCACAGAGGTCCTCTTTCTGATCAACACAAAGACTTTGGGGAAGAAATAGGAAATGATTTAAAGAGATGAAGTTCTAAGGGAACATAGAAAATGTACTGAGGCCTGCCTACTGTACCATGCTACCACTGAACCTTGTTCCTATGACTATGTCTTAGCTTTGATATGCTGGCTTTTCTTCCATTCATTGTGTTTGTGTGTGCACATACATGTGCCTACTTTCTCTTTTAGAGAAATAAAGCATATAATATACTAAGGCCTGCTCTTTCATCTGGTGCATTAATTTAGAAAGTTCGCTATCGCCTGAATGCTATGTATAGTGTGGGTGCTAAGGAAGAGTTCAGAGTGAAAGCCACGTGATGATAATGGAAAAGTCGTTACGTTCAGTGTTTGACGGTGACATGTGACACCTAGGTAAAGAACATACAGGTGGTATCCTCAGGAGCTGGATTAGCGTTTAAGGTGGCCTCCAAGGACCTGGGTGAGACCATGTTGTTTGAATGAGTCTTACAGGAGGTGAGCGGCAGACCATGCCACCCGGAAGCCAGCGAGGGCCTCTTGGTACTTGAAACGCTTGGGTAGAAAATGTCTCCTTTGGCTTGCTAACTCCATTAATACAGCGCGAGTGAACTAAGCCCTATCCCTGTTCAGTGTCTTCTGTTTTCTTCTCCAGTACAGATAGCTTTGAGGTGGACATTCCCGAGAGAACTATCAGGGCACGTTTTCTTGAGTTAAGGCTTATTTCTAGAAATTTAATTCTGGCTTTCAAAAATGTGTGTGCTTTTTAAAGATTTCAGGCCACGCTCCCAGACCTGGCCTGTGGAAGGCAGTTACTGCTTTGTCCTTGAACCATCTAGAGGGTCAGCTTCCCTGTAACATGGATTTTGCGAGGTTGAAATTTATACAGTATACTATTTTTGTTGTTGTTGTTCTCTTAGACAGTCCTAAGTCATTTTTATTTTTCTAGCTTTTTATAATTTTATTTTTATTGTTTGTGTGGTGTGTGTGTTTGTGTGTGGTTTTGTGTACCCAAGTTCACGTGCTGGTAGCTACCAGGGGCCGTAGTTTCTCCTGGAACTGAAGGTACAGGTAGCTGTGAGCTGCATGGTGTGGGTGCTAGGAACCAAACTTGAGCCCTCTGTAAGCAAAGTACCCACTCCTAAATCCCAGCACTGCTCCGTGCCCTGTGCTTCTCGAGCTCCCCTTGGGGTTCTGCTCTCTCACTGATGGACTCTAGCCTGGAATAAACAGTTTTCACCACTAGGTTTTGGTCAGAGTATTTTATTACAGCAACACCATGAAATTAGAACAGCATGGTTACCGTTTTCCCTTTTGTTCGCTATCATTAATTTTGGAGCACCGCTTTGCCAGGCTGCCAGTCCTTGAGAGCAGCATTAAACTAGAGTGCAGACGTTAGGTGTACACCCACCGCACACTTGATCTGAACTCCCTCCCTTCTCTTTTCTTTTTTTCTTTCCCTTTCTGTCTTTACTTTCAGGGATGACGTTTCATATTGAATGATCTTTGCATTTTATTGGCCCTTTTTTTCAGAGGGGAACAGAAGATTTGCCTCATCTGGTAATCACATAACTTGACTTTCTCACCTTTTCTTTCAGGAAGGGCTCCGGAGTTAAGGTTGCTGGAGGCTTACCTGTGCTCAGGCAGTATAGCAGGCGTGGCCTGCACAATGGGAAGTCCTCCAACTGCTCTGTATCCCTGGACAGGTAGGTAGCCTGCTTCTTGTGGGGTGCTGGGCTTTAGGCATGGGGTTTTAGAGAAAATTCTGGTGCAGCATATCCCAAGTTGGTATTTTGAGCTTTCCAAGAATAGAATTGTGTAGGACAGATGTACAGCGCAGAGTTTGACATGAGTCATGAGCCTGTCACTGTCATCCTTATTAGACTAGTTTTATGAAATTAAAGTAGAGGCGATGAGTACATTAGATTTCCCTTTTATTAAACTGTTCTTCCTAATTATTCTTAGTAGATAAAGCCTGGAAAGCCAGAAGAACATCGTTTCTTCTGAAGTTGTGTGAACCTGTGGGACTGTTCAGATCAGTAGTTTGGAACTTGTGTTACTGTAAGATCTATACTGTGACCACTGGAACCAAAATCCATGAGCCTTTTAAAAAACTGGTGACATCACGTTAAGATGCTTGTTGGTGTGTGTTGTAATACAGTTTATGGGATAGTTAGCGGCCCGTGGAGGTCTGTGACGTTGACATTTTGTGGAGAGACACTTTGCCCCAGGATGCACTATTGTGATGGAATATGTCCCCATCCCCCAGCTCCTGTGTTTCAACAGAGGGTGACACAGGTTCGTGATAGAGGCTCTGAGGCAGTCCCTGTTGATCGAGCCTGTGTAGATGTGGGCCATATGCTGAGAAGGTTGGTCCTCTGTGCCTTCCGCTCCCCTAACGGGTCTATGCAGTGAGGGCTCTAATGACCAGAAAGTCACAGTCAAGAAATGAATTAAGGAGAGAACAGTTTGCCTATTAAACAGGATGGACGTTAGAGATGCAGAGGCAGTAGTATTCTGTAATTTGTAGCTTCAGTATTGGCTGACTTGTTTGCTTTTCTCCCCCTCTCTCAGAATGCCCTCTGAAGTTTTGCTGAATATATTTTCCTACTTGGATGTTGTGAGCTTGCTGTGCACTGGATGTGTGAGCAGACGCTTTTATCAGCTGGCCAGTGACAAGTAAGGAGACTGCCATGTCCATTTGTTATATGGGGTAACAGGAGCTGAGAAAATTAGTAGGCATTTTAGCCATTTCCTAAAAATTAAGAGAATTAATTTTAATACTGTTTTCAGGCAATAATGTGTCTAAGGCTGTATGTAGCCGTGTGTTTTCAGACATTTGTACTCATGAGATAAGGAGTGTTCTTTGCAGGTGCTGAAGGTCAGGCCTGCTACTGTTGGGCTGTAGAACAGAGCTGTGCTCTGTGATCAGGGTCCCGGCTTGACATCCTCATCCACATCTTGGTTTTGTTCTCTGCAGACCTTAGAGGAGAAGCAGCTGGGCCTGTTGAAGTGATGTAGCTCTTCCTCCCAAACCTGCCAACCAAATACACTTGCTGTGTGGGAAAGGGAAAGGCGAGGAGAGACCCAGTGTGTGGGCCTTACCTGGGAACTTGGGCGGGCCCCCAGCTGGGTTCTCCGGGCCTCTGTGGATAAAGAGAAGACACAGTTTTTATTCTTCATGGTCACCTTGGCCTGTACCCAGAATTCATCTCATGTCAAGAGAAATAGAGCCCTCCTAATGTCCGCTGAGCATTTTCTGCCCATTTCTTGTCTTTTTCGGGTTCTCTCTTATTGAATGTCAAAAGGTCATACAAATATTGATTTGATGTAGAACTCACAGATTGCTAGGACACACATTAAGATACAGAATGCAGGTTGGTTTGATTTGGAAGGTAAGGGTGTCGGGAATGACAGATAGGCTGTGGTGTGTTATGTTCTGGCAGCATGGTAGGCAGGAAACTTTCTCTACTGTCATTCTCATATGCTAATCCGTAAAAGACTTTCATAGTCAGCTGGGAAAATGTAAAACTTTGGATTACTATGCTGCTTTTGTGATAATTTTTGCACCATTAAAATGTGTGTGTACTAATGTATATATGCAGGTTTGAATGCACCGGTTTGGGCCTCAGTTATGCCATCTGTACAGTGGGGATAAAACTGCTACATTCTGTGTTTATTGGAAGGGCTAAATGAGTTAGTATGTGAATTGCTTCCATGACAGTTGACAGATGTGTGCTTAGGAAAACTTAACTGTTGCTCTTGTTTTTAAATGACTTTCACTATTTTACCTTTTGGAAATTAGTGCATATTCCTTGTTACAAATTTAAAGTTAGGAAGCAAAATGCATGTGTAATGAATGCATCTACTCATTATTTGTACAAGAAGACCAGGGTCATTGTTTATGTAAGCTTGTGGTTTTTCTGCACTTGAGCGCCTATTTAGTCATCTTGCAGAACAGCAGCCTTGGATGAGCCTAAGAAACGTAAGATTCCTACCTTAGACCTAACTCTGGAAATAGACTCTTCCCTTTTTACTTGTTTTTGGGGATAGTGGATCCAAAACATTTCATTTCAGACTGTGGTCAACTGTATACATAAACACAATGTAAATTATTCATGGAACTGGCCTAATTGAAAATTCAACATTAGTATGCATCCCTAATGTTGTATTTTGCTGTTCTGGGTACTTTACAGTACCTCCAAACTGATGTACTTTATTCTTTTCTTCCAGTTTAATTTGGATCAAAATCTACTCAGCTACATTCCCATCAAAAAGATCATATTGGAAAATTGCTTCAGTGGACGAGACAGCTGCATCTGTGAGCTCCCTCTCAGTTGAGGAAAAAGAAGTTGGATACTGGAAGAGAGAGTACATTACAAAGCAAATCTCCTTTGTGAAAGCAAGACTAGCCCACATTCTCAAACCTGTCAACCCCTACACAGGCCTTCCTGTGAAGACCAAAGAGGCCCTCAGGTGTGCAGGCTCCTCAGGAACACTCGCCTCAGTGGTTCCTGGACAGAACCACAGATTCTTCCAGTTTCTAACCAGATGTCATCTCAAGGTGTTTCTTATGCGCGGTGCATGTGCAGGTCTTTTGCTTAGTCGTGCAGGTGTAAGGATTGAAAGTAGGGCCTTACAAATGCTAGGGAAATGGGTACCACGAGCTACACTGCTAGACTAGAGGAGCAGTTTAGATCAGAGAGACCTGTGTCTGGTAGTTTTTCTTGTGTGTGTGTTTTAAAAATCTACCATATTTTGATACTGGCTGATGTTTTTATAAACAGCATAAACAGCCTCATGGTCTTGAGTAGAGCCAGAGTGTTGAAGTTCCTCATCAGTGTGTTAGCTGCCGTGTAACATCATAGATTCTCAGGGAATGTTTGCTCACAGGGTGCCGTGGATGGCAGGAAAGTATGCCAGGTGTGTGCTGAGGAGCTTGACTTTTAAGAATTAGATGTTATGGAAATGGTATATGAAGTTGTTGTTGTGTGTATGTGTGTGTTTGTGTTGAATTCTTTCTTTGGAAAGCATTTTCATGTTTTTTTCTAGAATCTCTGGCTTAGGTTGGACACTTATATTAAGAGAAAAAAGTGGGAAAGAGCACATCGTTCCGCATGCTGATCTTTCCTTAAATGACACGTCTGTCACTGTTGTATGGTATCGCACAGATTGGCCGCATCTAGACACATTGTCCACCCTGGATCTGTGTGGAGTGACACCAGTTTTTATGGACCAGTATAAAGCCCCTGACCCAAATGGGTGAGTACTGCTTCAGCAGCTCAGTGGCGAGGACTCCCGGAGCCTGAGGAGTTGCCGACACTCCCTGGAGAACAAAGGTCCCACCTGTGTATTTTAACTGATTGTATCTTAGAGGCCTTCCTGTCATTCTGTGTTGCTACAGACTCTGGTCTACAATTTTAATTTCTTGAATCTTATAAGAGTACAAACGATAATCTAGATGATTGGCTGCTTTTCTGTGTTTTTACTCTGAACTGTTTTAACAAATGATATAAAATTCGCATATTCTTTAGTAATTATATATTGATCTTAGTTTACATACTACCTAAATCGAGCTATCACTTACTTTGTGTGATTCTCCCTTGAGTGTACTGGATTATGTCCATGTGCAACTGGCTCTGCCTCCATCTTCATGTCTGTGGAGTGTGATGCAGACGGCTGTGAGGGCGAAGGTTGGAAGCATTAGCTGGGAAGCTGTTACAGAATGAACATCATCCTGCTCTTCTGTGACTGTGCCTTGTTCACACACACTAACAGGCTCACCTTCCCAATGTCCCAAGAAGGCTAGCACTTTCTGTATCAGATGTGTTGCAGGTGTGGGCCTTGTCTGCCTTCGCTGTAATTGCTGCACTGCTGTTTGTCCCACCTCCTCCCTGTCTTGGTGTCTTGGACTTCACAGTGCCATTTTCTGCACTGATTTTCTTACCATCCTTGCTCACTCTAGTTCTCTTCCTGGGTCCCTCTCATCTCTGTCCCCATGAAGTGACTGTTGTTTCATGGTTTCCCTGGAGCAGGTTGGCCCTTTCTCCTCTTTAGTGCCAGGTCTGAGGCTGCTTACTAATCATACTCAGACCCTTCAGTGCTAGAACCTATGCTTTCTGTGTTCCGAAAACATCATCAGTGAGAAACGTGTGGATTATTTCCCACAGTTAGATTACTGGGTATATTTTGATAACACAGTTACTTTTTAAGTGATTATTTTTCTTTGGGTAAATACGAACTTTTTATGTGAAATGATGAACTCCAAACTTTTCTAATATAGTAGGTAAGTTGTGTACATTATGAAATTACGTTTGGAAATCATGAAGTGCACTGTTTTGACAGGATGGTATTTTATGGTATTGTTCATAGGTACAGGTACAAATTAGTTAACAGTAATTAAAATGATTTTGAAACACTATGAGTTAAAGATCATGTTTTATGTTGAATTGTAGAGCTTACTTAAAAGTAGTGTGTCCCCAGCAATTGTCACCAGGGTCAGGAATACTAGATACTGCATGGTAATGAATGCTGGAATTCACGGGGGGAAATGCATCCGTTGTGATTTATTTCCATTTAAGCTCTCTGGAGCAGCCTCTGACCCTGTGCAGTGTGCAGTGGTCAGCACAGCTGAAAGTGTGTTTCAGGACGCTCTCGCTGCAGTGTGTGGGCCAGTGCTTCCACCGTGAGGACAAACCTTGCCTACATGTTTGTCCTTAGAACCTGAGGCCTTCACTTAAGCTTACATCTGTTTCTCCTATGAAAGCACTCACGGTGCTATTGGCACATAATTTCCTGTAACTTAAACCTTCCTACGTGGACCACAGCTGCTTTTCTTATTAGTTGGGTTCTCAGTTCGTACTGCCACGGCCTCTGTTTGTGAGAATGATTGTTTAATGTTGGCCTCAGTGCTGTGACTGTGGCTGGAAAAGTTAAGGTCAGTGAGGACCGTTTGTCCCCAGAGTCTGTTTAAGTTTGCACAGCTGCACTTGGGTGTCTTCCAGCTTTGGCACATTGAAGGTGAAGGGAAGGGGTTTTCTGCTATCTGCATGTAGCCACCCCTTTCTCCCTTAACCATGATGGTGACCATGGCCGCCAGTTGGTGAGCATCTTTTGGATGTGCTGTGCTCTCATGGCATTTCTCTTTGACTTTATACTTATGTCACTGGTTCTGCGTTCATCTTCCTCCAGGTATATTCTGCATGTCTGAGTCTATTTCTAGTTAACATGTCAGAAATTATGCCAGGCAGCTCTGCCACCTAACTATTATTCTCAGCATAAAGATTCCTAATGAAACAATGTAGTGTTGAGAGTCCTGTCACATGAGAGAGTTTGCTCTTGTTGCCTTACAGCCCTCCTCTGCTTTGAAGCTGTGCCATTCACGACTGCTGCCTTTGCTTTCCTCAGTGTCTGCAAACGTAGCACCCAATGTTTTGAGTATTAGTCACTGGAAGTAAATTTCAGATGCGTTGTCCCAGCACCCGAGGGATTTTGGCCGACTGCTCTGGTTCTGCTGATTGACCACTGAGGTCTCAGCTGCTTTCTGATTTCCCAAGCCACCTCTGTGTTCCCTGCATGTTCTCTGTCTTGTCTGACATTGTTCTTGTAGGTAGCGTTCCCTCTGGATGGCTTTAAGTCTTTTGTGGAGCATAGTGAAGGTGTCTTCTATGCAGTCGAGTATTTACTCTTGGGCACTACGCGTTCTGCATGGCGCCTTCATGAAAATGTTTATGATTTTGCCTTAATTTATCATGTAGTATTTCAGTTTTCACTGTCTCTCAGCATCATTTTACAAAAACTTTGGAAAGAAAGGCACATCTTCTCTCAGAGGAAGAGCAAGAGGGAGGGGAAGAAAACAGTAGGATGAGACAGTTGGTGTATTTGCCTCCCAGTTGTACAAGGTTCAGTATTTATACCACCTGGTTTGAGCATGTTAGTGTGTATAAATTGCTCTTCAAAACGATTAACACTAATGAGACTAGACAACAAGACATCAGAAAGTTCACATCTCTCTGTTTTCTCTTGGCATGGTGCTCAAAGACCACGATGGCTGTCTTTAATTGCAAAGTATGAGCTGACTCATTTAAGCAAGACTACCATGATTGGCTGGGACAGACTTGTTCGGATATTCTGTCTAAATCCTGGCCTCCTGGTGGGGCTGTGGCAGGTAAGATGGAGCTTGTGCATGGAGTGTGTCTTTCCCCTTCACAGTCCCATGTTTGCATGCTGTGAGACTGAATTAGACTCTGGAAGAAGTCAGTAGCTGCCTCTTGGTCTCATCCTTCTAGTCTGCTGAGTTGATCTGCTCTCTGCTGATGTGGATGGCAAGCCCTCCTCTCTCTCCTATTTCTAACTGTTATTTCTTCACTGCCAGGGCACCGCCCCACTTTCCCTCCCAGTCAGCCTGTGTATACTGTCCCTTTCAAGACTTTGCCCAAATGTCTAATAGGACTTGTCCAACGTGGACGGCTCCAAGAATCATTCTGACTTGTGGATGTGATATGGGATGTACTCTGCCCTTCAGGGTCAGGTGTCAAAGAAGGTACCCTTTCTGTCTGCGTGTTTCCACTTTGCCTTGCCAGGCTGAGCCCTGATCCTTCTGGGGTTCTCTTTTTTTTTTTTTTAATTTTTAATTAAAATGGAACTATATCACTTGCCCCCTTCCCACTCTTCCTCCAACCCCTCATAGCTCTCCTCCCTCAACCTCTTTTATGCCTCCTGCCATTCTCAATTGACACGTGCTTTTATTATTGTCATTGTTAGGTACATACACTTCTTATGTGTGCACAGAGATATAAATGCAGCCTGCTGATTTCCTTGATGCCTCGTGTTATTATTGTCACTGTTACTGCTGAGTTCACTTGTTGTTTGTGTATATAGAGTTTTAGGGCTTACTATTGGATAAGCACCCAGGAGGCTCAACCCTGGGAAAGGCTTTAATTCTGTCTCTCAGCTCACATTAGTTGCCTGTAGTTCTTTGTCTAAGCATGGAATAATTCCCCTCTTCCCATAGCATGTCTCTTGGTTGTGCTATTATTTGGTCTTGTTTATGCAGCCATTTCTAAGACAGATGGTTTGATAGCAGGTTTACTGGTGTTCTGACTCTTATAATCTTGATACCTCCTCTTCTGCACTGTTCCTTGAGCTGTCGATGCGAGAGGTGACATGTATCTGTTAGGGCTGAGCTCCAAGTGACACGTTGGGCTCTGCATTATGTGCAGTTTTGGATTTCTGTTAGCCTGTACTATAAAGAAAAGCTTTTTTGATGAGGGGTGGTAGCCATGTTGTTTGTGGTTTTGAGGATAAGATTTAGAATGTAGTAAGGAAGTATGCTGGTCCAGCAATGTGACGGTAGTAGATCCTTTTCTAATGTCCGTGACCTCACTGTCTCTGGGAAGTTGGTGAGGTTTCTAGTACCAGGCAGGATTTCCCTCCTGTTGAGTGGGCCTCAAGTGTGTATAGACAGCTGTTGAATGCCCCTGACACATGAGTGCCACCTATGTGGGCCTCCTCAGATGCCTTGCTGGGCTGCCGTTGTTGTGGTCTATGGGTGCTGCGGCTGAGTGAGCGCCTCCTTTGGCAGCTTGCCTCGTATTTTCTGGTACCACAGGAAGACGCTTTCAGCTCGGATCCAGCGCAGATCATCTGGGTCTGTCTGAGCCCTATGTCCTAAGTGTGCAGTGCGTTTGGGAGGAGGGGTTACTTTCAGCCTGGGAGAAGCATGCAAGGGCAGCAGCAGCAGTCTGTTCTGTTTTGGAGTCACACAGAGCACCCTGACCAACCGCTCAAAAGAAGGTCTCCTGGGCTCTCTCTGGCAGTCGCTTAGTGCAGGGCAGGGCGGCGTGATGTGCTCTGCATCCACAGCACTTTAGTTATGTGGCTGTGGCTCTGCTATGAAGCCACACTATGAAGTTGCATGCACTGGTTGAGAGTAGCAGTGTGCCTCTGTGTCAGTGATGGGACAGAAGCAGGTTCTCTGTGTTCTACAGGGCTCCCTCTTGTTTTTATCAGCTGACCATGGTAGTTTTTGCTTCTTTTTACTCTGTGTGTGTGTGTGTGCATGACTTGAGGATGAAGCACCAATTTGTTTATGCATTTTTGACTTAAATATGTGCTCTTTGTTGTTCTCTAGAACCATGAGGACTGTCTGTTTGATCTGCTTGGAGAGTGAGTGGTGCCTTCGGGCTTACCATTCAGGGGTGGCTACAGCAGTCAGCATCAGTCCCCTGCACTCACATTTCTGCCATTTAGCCTGGTGGGCACATGAAGTGAAGTCGAGTCTTCCCACTGCATTTGACAAACCAAGCAGTTATTTGCAAACAAAACAAAAGAAAACATCAAACCCCATTGTTGTAATTTGATCTCTGTTGCTGTACTAAAGAGCAGGATCAAAAGCATCTTAGATGAGGAGAGGGCTTAGTTACCCTCCCAGGACACAGTCTGCCATTGAGGAAACTCAGGGCAGAAAGTCAAGTCAGGTACCAGGTGGCAGGAGCTGTGGAGGAATGCTGCCCAGCTAACTAGCTGAGACAGTCCGGAACCTCAAGCCCAGGGATGCTGGGCCCTTCCACATCAATTAGTGATAAGAAAATGCCCACACACAGGCACACAGGCAATCAGAGCCTAGCAGATCCTCATTTGGCACTCATTTGGATAATTCTGGGATGTATCAAGTTGATTGCTGAAGCTAACTAGGAGAAACATTTAGCTCAGTGTTTGTGAAATTTACCAGACATTTGCAGGGTCTTACAAATATTGTCCTTATCTTTGAAAAGAGGTTGAAATAGCCTGAAATCACTCCTCCCACGTGTGTGTTTGTATGTATGTATGTCTATATACATGTGTCTGTATACATGATATATGCATATTACATATTTATGTATACACATAAATAACATGGCAATCATTGTGTAGAAGAGAGCATTTTTCTATTTCACAAGTGATAGGACATTAATTCTTTTGGGACTGTCTGTTCTGTATATTGGGTAATGATGGTCCAGCTATTGTGTTATATATAAGTCTTATGACACACTTTGTTAGCAATGATAATGCATGTACCTTCAGAATGATATGCTGTGATTTTTATAATGAACTTGTGGAAAATTAAAATACTTCTATCGAAAACTATGTTCTTTTAAATTAACTTTTCAGAAGGAGGACGGACTGGCTTTTGTCATGGCAACTCTTCATTTCCATCACCTTGTGGAGAAGAGCACACTAGGCTCCGCCACTCTGTATGTATCTGGGTGGGTGAATTGAATTTTGTATGGTCAGGATGGAGTGTTAGTTAGCTGCATATTCATATTCTTATAATAGCTATGAGCATTCTGTAGCCAGTGGGCCCAAGGCCACAGGCATGGCAACTTAGCCATTGCTAAAATAACTGCATTATTTATGTGTTGGCTACTTTTTAAAAGCACTTTTAAATATGTTTTTTTTTATATCACTCCTTACTCTGCCCTAATTCCTTCCAACACCAGGTAGGAGAAAGAAAGGCTTAGTTGGAGAGGGGGCACAGCTCTCTTAGCTGCTTCCTGCTGGTCAGGGTCGTCAGGTTCCTTGGAGCTGGTCCAATCCTTGTTTCAGGAGCTCTCCAGCTTCTTGTCTTACTGCGTCAATAGTAGCTGGGAGGTGCAGGAGAAGCAGGAGCCTTGTTCTTTCTTGGAGTTCCTCCACACTCTGGACTCTCTGGCATTGTTCCCTCTCAGAGTCCTCAGATTGAAACTATCTGTAGCTGGCAAAGAGCTCTTCTCAGAGCTGGCATGAACCAAATAGTCTGCTGCTATAGACCACCTGAATCAGTCCCACATCCCACACCTGGGACCAAAACAAAAACACACTTATATCCACAACACTTATAAACATGCATTTGCTTGAGTTATTCTAGTTTGAGGACTTTATACCTGATAAGAGTGTTCTTACAGATTCAGAGATGCTTTGTTCTTTTAGCATGCCACCATTCTCCTTCAAGCTCTCATCTGTAATGTGAAGTTCTGAACGCTGACAATGTGCAGACCTTTGGCCTCTGGTTGACTCTGCTTCTGTGGTGCCTTCTAATGTATTAGCATGCTTTATGTCTCCCTGGAGCTTCTCCCTTCCCCCTTTCCCTTTCTACTTGGTCCCTTCCTTACTGTTTTTTAATATCTGAAAAGCTGCTGGGTGCTTTTAAGTTGTTGCCTTCCATGGTGAGGCTTTTCTTACTGAAACAATTGGTGTTTTAGGTCTTTTTTTGCCTGAGTCCCTGGCCTAGAGATCTGTATGTTTGCACCTCTTGACTGGGTGCCTCTGTCTTTGGCCACAGAGAACAGAGTGGCCTTTGGGACTACTGTCCCAAGGTGGAGCTCACAGTCAACTGTGGTGGTCTTCTGGCTGCCTGTGAACTATGATTCTGTGCTGGTTTTTATAGAAGTTGGTGAGAACAGCATGGAACAGGTCTTGGAGTTCATGGTATGAAGATTATTGTGGTTCCTATAGCATGACATTGGTGGGAGGTAGTGTTTGAATAGAAAAATATTAGGAGTATTTTCCAACCAAGTATTTTCTTTGTGATGTTGAGAAACCTCTATGTTTTCTTTTCCTTTTCAGTCCCTATATGCTGCCTCCTCACAGTCCATTTGTGGATGACAGCCCAGAGTACGGACTGCAAGGCTATCAGCTCCACATTGACATGCATGGCGGTGGGATCTTCTACCTGTGTAGTACATTTCGCAATCTCTTCTCCAGGAAAGGTGAATTAAGTTGCCTTGTTTCTTTCTGAAGTTGGTGGGCTGCAGAGAAGAAACTATTGTTTGTTCATTTATCCTCTCATGTGGTCAGCTGGTGAGTCCAGCTCTGTTTTCTTTGCATGTGTCTGTTGGGCCTGGCTCTGTCTCTCCAATTCTCTAACCTGTACCAGGAGGCTCCCCTCAGCCTTCCTGATGATCGGGTCTGCCTGTTACTCTTACATCCAAAGCCTCCCTTCTTTCCCCAGGAATCTGTGGGTCACAGGGTGAGTGTCACAGCCTTACACAAGGAGACTGTAGAGAAACCAGTCTTTCTCATATCTGTACTACTCCAGTGTTTGCTATTTGCCAGACTTTTCAGAACAGGGCGGGGGAGACTCAAGCTCAGAAGGCATGCCTGCTTGTTTTATGACTTCTTGTACCTTTTGTGCTTAAGCCTTTCTTGTCACCAGTATGTGCACTCTCTACTTCTGTTTCAGCTGTGTTCTAACATCTTCACTCTTAATGCTCCTCACCCACCTCACATTCCCCATTGTAGTTTCCTAGCTTCTACACTGTGGAATGTGTAGATACTCCAAGTTAAACACACAAAACTGAAGAGATGGAGTAAGAGTCTACATACAAGAAAGAACACGTAGCATTTGTCTTCCCGGACCTGAGTTACTTCACTCAGTATTACTTCCAGTTCCATCTATTTTCTTGTAAATTCAAGAAAAACTTCAATTTTGTAAAACTTCAATTTTCTTTTTAGCTGAGTAGAATTCTATTGAGTATATTTTATTATTCATTTGTCAGTTAGTTGATGTACATGTAGGCTGATTCCATCTCCTAGCTATTATGAATAGAGCAGCAAAGAAAATAAATGTCTAAGTATCTCTGTAGTGGGTATTGAGCCTCATGTATACACACACAAACACACACACACACACACACACACACACACACACACACATCCAGGTGGTATAGCAGGGTCATATGATAAATTTATTTTTAGTCTTTTGAGAAACCTCCAGACTGATTTCTGAACTGGCTTCACTAGTTTACATTCCCACCATCATTCTATAAGGGCTTCGCTTTCCTCACACTGTTTGTTGTCATTTGTATTCTGGATGATGGCCAGTTAAGACAGAATCTTAATGTGATTAAAGATATTGACCACTTTTTAAAAGAGTTTACTAGCCATTTGTATTTCTTCTTTTGAGAACTCTTCAGTTCCATAGCTTGTTTTTAAAGTGAGGTGTTTGGTTTTCTTGATGGTTAGTTTTTTGAATTCCTTGTGTTTTCTATATACTAATCCTTTGTTAAGTATGTAGCTGGCAAAGGTTTTATCCTGCTCTTGGACCACGTCTTTAGTTGGCGGATGGTTTCCATTTCTGTGCAGAAGCTTTTCAGTTTTTTGGGATCCCATTTATGAATTGTTGGTCTTCTTTCCGATCAGAAAGTCCTTACTTGTATCTGTATGCTGAAGCTTACTACGTTTCTTATAGGAGTTTCAGAGTAACTGGTCTCCACTTGAGTCCTTAATCCATACGGACTTGAGTTTTATGCAGGATAAGAGCTAAGAATCTAGTTTCATTCTTTTACCTGTTGATATCGACTTTGATCAACACCATTTGTTGATGCTATTCTTTCTGTAATGAGTATTTTTAACATCATTGT
This sequence comes from Meriones unguiculatus, assembly GCF_030254825.1. NCBI lineage: Eukaryota > Metazoa > Chordata > Mammalia > Rodentia > Muridae > Meriones > Meriones unguiculatus. The sequence continues at coordinate 5,215,072 of NC_083350.1, read as the reverse complement.
CAAAAATCAAGTGGCTGTAGTTGCAGTGACTTGCTTGTGGTCCATGTGGCTGCATTTGTGCCAGCACGACACTGTTTTTATTACCATGGCTCTGTAGGACAACCTGAGTAAGGCATGGTGGTAACTCTTGAAGTGTTCTTGTTGTTAGGCTTGATTAGGCTACTCACGCTCTCAAAATTTCAAGATTGTTTTTCTGTCTTTAAAAGTTCCACAGTCTTAAAAGTCTTAAGTTCTCTTTAAAAGTTCAAAGTCGTTCAGCTGTGGGCTCCTGTAAAATAATAATAATAATAATAAAAATTTTAATGTATTTTCTTACTCCAAGAGGGAAGAACCAGGGGACAATCACAATCAAATCAAAGCAAAGCCAACTTCAACAGTGTGAAAAAGTTCAGTGCTCTGTGTCTGGACCCGTGGTTGATCATCTCAGCTGCAAAGGTCTGGAGCAGCTCTGGCTCAGGCGCTGAAGCCCATAGCCCACAGCACTTGTCTTGTGGGTTCAGGCTAGCTCTCTCCACAGCTGCTGCTGTCCCTGGCCGTCATCCTGTGGTTCTGGCGTTTCCAGCATGCTAGGCTCTTTACTGAAACTAAAGCTGCATTTTCATCAATGTCCTATCCCAGCCTCTCTTCAGGGACTCCAACCTTGCCTTCTATTGCTGAGCCTCAGTTGCTCTCCAGGACCCCTTCATGCCTTTAAACCAGCACCACCTGAGTGATTCTGACACGTTTCCAAGTGTCACTGCTCATGGGAGATGCAGGCCTGGCTGCCATGGGACACAGTGCCTCTGTGCTGACCCTGAGGAAGCACGTCCAGGAGAGTTGCCTCAGTGATGCTGAACTCTTCTTCATCTGCCTGATTTTCAGCCTCGGCTAAGCAATATCACTTGTCCCATTCAAACAAATGCTTTACTTCAGTGGTGCTGCTCTTTTGTTTATCACAGCTGATTTCTTCAGTGGCCCTGTCCAGAGCCCCAGGTTCTTAAGTGAAAAGATCATACCAGTGGCCCTGACTTTGCTTCCCGGGCCTGTGTCGTCTTCATCTCTTTCATCATTCCTGTCTTCCAAACTCCTTCTGTATATCAGTCATCAATCGGGAATATGCCCGTCAGGCTTGCCAGTATGATGGGGCATTTTCTCAACTGAAGTTCCTCTTCTCATGTTTAATTGACAAAAAACAAATAACCTGCCCCCTCAAAATAATAAAATTAGCCAACACAGGTGGCTATTGTGAATGATATTTTTTTCTTTCATTTGCCAGTATGTTTGTCATTGATGTTTGTGTGTTAATTGTGTTATCTGCTGCTTTGCTGAAAGTGTATCAGCTCTAAGACTTCTTCGGTAGAGTCTTTAGGGTCTCTGAGGTACAGAATCATATAATCTGCAAAGGAGCTACATTAACCCCCCTCTTTTGTATTTGTATCCTTTTTATTTCCTTCTCTAATTACTGTGGCTAATACTTTGAGTTCTATATGGAATTGGAGCAGAGCGAGTAGACACACTTGTCTTTTCGCTTAGCATGATATTGGTTACAGGTTCTTTGTACATAGACTTTATTATGTTGATGTGTGCTGTATGCATTCATAGCTTCTTTTTTACTTACCAAGAAAGGCTGGTTTTACTTGAGGGCATTCTGCATCTATTGGCATGATCATAATCAAATGTGTACTTCTGAGTCCAGTTTGATGACCTCCTGGGCAGGGCCTGCTGTGAGTGTCTGCCCTGGGTGGCTGTTCCAGGCACAGCCCCTGTAAGTGTCTACTCTCAGGGCAGCTGCTCATGCTGCACAGTTGGGAAATCTGGCCTTTTCCTGGACTCGCTTGTTACCTGTGTCCTTCAGTATTTACTGTTACTCTGTCATGTGAGACTCTGCAGTTAAGCATCTCATCATTCGAGCCCAGGCATATACCACCATTCCCTAGTTGACTCTGAGTACAACTGTCTTTATTCTGGTGGCAACAGCTTTGGCAGAGAACTTAGCCTCTTGTGTCAAGGCTCTTCCTGCCCCTTCCCACTCTGTCCTCTCTCCAGCATTCACATATCCACCACATGCTAGAGAGGCTGGCATTCAGCCTGTCCAGGTCTTGCTGTGGGGAGAGCCTGGCTCTGGTGACGAGTGATTGAGACTGATGCCTGTGAGCGGATGAGGTGAGTTGAATGTCTCTGTTGTGGTTGCTCCCCAGAGTTCTCCTTCCATTTGAATCTTGTGACCACTACTGTGGTCTGTGGGGCCCAAGCTTTTCTGCCTGATCCCCTGTCTGGCATCTTCTTCTCTCTTCTGCCCTGCTCTGCTGTCCTTGTCCTGCTTTGGCAGTACCAGCTGTTGTGGCCTGTCCCACATGCCTGCAGTGTCAGCACTACAGGTCTCTGCAAGGTCACTGTCAGCTGTGCAGTGAGACTTCCTTGCCACTCCCCATCTGGAATCTCAGGCCCGCCCCACAGTGCCCTGTGTTGTATTATTCAGCTTTACCAGTTAAACCTATTTTAAAAGACCTTCTTGATGCTGTGTTTTTCATTTGGTCCTGTCTCCTCGAAGGCCAGTCTGAGCACTGAGTGTCCAACAGGTGTGCGATGTGTGCTCCCCCTTCTTACTTGTGTGTGCTTCTCTCCTTCTGCAAATGTGTTTATATGTGTATATGTGTGTGGAATTAGTCTGGCTCCTGCTGACTGCTCCTGAAGGCCACACTGCTGAAGGACTCTTTGAGAGTCATGGCCTGTTACTGAGATCTCCTTGTGTTTCTTCGTCTCAGGCTCTCGCCTGCATTATGCAGCGTCTCTGCTGGAAGCTCTTACACTTCTCTTAGCTCAGGGGGCTGCGGAATGGCTTGCTGCTGTGGAGGGGATGCTGCAGCTTAGTGGCATTGCTGGGCCAGAGCAAGAGGATGGCAAGGGTCTGAGGAACTTTCTAAGAAGGAAAATCCTGCCTTCTGCCTCTCGGAGTCTAGGCAGGCCCTCAGATGCCAGTCAAGCCTGCTTCTCAGGCAGCCTCACAGGTCCAGTGCGACCACTGTGGGGTTGCCCTGGTGTTCTCATTTTCTTGTACAGCACACAAATAGGGTAGAGTCCTTGAACTACTTCACATTTTTCTTGCTCTGTGGAAGGAGGAAGCCCATAGATTCATCAGTGGCCCAAGTGTTTTTTGTCTATGTACCTATGATAAAGGTGCTTGCTTCACTACATGTAAAAATTCTTTGCAATCTGAATATAGCTTCTGTGTATCTATTTCATCTCCTCACTTCAAGGAAAGCATCAAGTGTGTTTTCTATTTCTAATTGGACATGGTTTATATAGATATTCACCCATTCTAAAATTTGTTTCTAAAACACTAATTGCATTTTAAGTTTGTACTGCTTTAAAAATGTGAAATGCTTTCACATTGTATGACTACAGAGCACTCCAGTATTTCCTGTATTCAGAATCTACTAACTTATAATTCCCCTTTTTATTTGTGACTTCCTTATCTCCTTCTGTATGTGTGTCTGTAACAGTTAGTCTTTGTCCTGCTGATTGGGACTCAGTCATTTAGGTGCTGGGGCTATCGGGAACACTTTGAGTTGCAAAGAAAGGGCTCCAGCCTTCCCTTATTCTAAACAAACACAGCATAGTAGCTTTATCATTCATGCATTGGTTGTACCTGAGACATACCCTAATCATGCTGGAGTTGCTAGTGATTGGGTACACTTATGAGTACTCATTGTAGCTGCTGTTGTAGTTACTTGTCTTCAGCAATTACCATGGGCCTATGAGATAGAACTTCTTACTTTTCCTGCGTAACTGATGCCGAGTCTGCAGCTGGTAGCTACCTACCTCTCTGACTCCATAAGGCTACCATGAGGTGAAGTTCCCATCTGTATTTGGGCTCACCTCACTGCAAACAAACACAACATAACCATCAGTGTGTGTTTTCATTTTAATACTGTGTAGTTTAGGGTTATCTCTGTGTGTGTGTGTGTGTATGTATGACACAGAGAGAGAGAAGGGGATTATTATGTCTGTCTGTCTTGTCTGTCACTGTCTTTCCAAAGTTGTTGGTTTTGTAGGTGTGGTCAAAGTCAGGTCTACTGTGCTGATGTGCTACAGTAGCATTCGCTCCAGCTCCATATAGGGTGAATAAACCCTGTCAGTAATAATGTGCTTCCTACAACATGCAAGAGTTGAGGCTAGTGAGGAGAAATGGGAAACTAAATAATTTCATACTTATCTGGATTGTGTGTGCTATGTGGATCCACTCGCCACCCCCACCCTCCCGTCTTACCCCGCACTCTTAAGGTTTTAGTTCATACAGTGAGAGGACTTTCCTACATAGATTTCAGTGCATTTCCTCACTCTTCGCATGATTCTAAGAGTCAGCAGAGGGAGCTGTTGCCATCAGAGTGTGTAACATTTTTTTTAAAGTACAAATGGATTGTCCTTTATGGTTTTTGAGAAACTCTCTTGGTACCATGTGGTATATTTAGTAAATTTCAGCTATGTCATTGAAGATCGGGATGACAGAACTTTATTCCTATTTTAAAAAACACTTTGACCCTACCAAGGATGAGATGTTTTATCATCATGTCCCTGGAATTTAGGTTGCTCTATGTACCCTTCGTCCTCAGTGAGAAATGAGAAACCAGGCCTGACACTAATGAGACAGCCTCAGTGGAACAGCATGCGGTCAAACCGTCAAGGCCAGCTTGTTTGGTCTAACAACTAGTGTCAGATTCCAGGATGGATCAAGCAAGCCCAGGAATAGATGAGATTCCTGCACCTAAGCAGGGATGCCAGAGCTTGCTGACTGCATGCTGGGAGTGCCACATCAGGAAGTCCTGTAGGGCTCTGCACAGGGGCCACGGGAGAGACAGGGACAGTTAATCCTGGGGTCTAGAACAAGCCTAGTAGTCAGTATTTGTGTGGCAGGGGAAGGAGGATATAACTGAAGCATTCTGAGCACTTTCATATGGCCACGTCCAGTATCTGTCCTTGAGTAATGATCATGTGTATCATGATCATTGTACGATACACATGTATCAATTTCATTCATAAACCAATTGCAAATTTTTATTTAAAAAATCTCAATGGAAATTGCAAAACTTACAGAATCAAGTCTGAAATATGTTTGGAGTGGTTAGGATGCAGCTCATTGGTAGAGCCCTTGCGTAGGGTAAGACCATGAGCTCTGTTTTCAGCAGCACAGATGGATAGTTAGGTGAATGGTAGGTAGGTAGGTAAGTAGGCAAATGAGGAAGTTCTTTTGGAAAATGCATTGAGTGATGGCGGAAAAACTTGGGTTTATTAATTTAATGATGAGCTATTAGAGTCTCTTTTATACATGATGTGGGTCCAGGTTTAGACAACAATAAGATAATAACCAGGGAGCCAAGACAAGATTTAAGTATAGATTATTGGTGTGATATTTGAGGCTCTTATGTGGTCCTTGCTGCTGCCATCTGATCTTCCTTCTGCAGAGGGAGCCACCATTCTGTATTGAGTTGATTGCTCCCCTGTCTTTCTCTTTTTAAAATTAAGCTTTGTATTGTGAACTGATAACACCAAACAGATCCTTACTCAATTTAGAAAATGAGCAGTGAGACGGGGTCTATTTCACAGACGTTAGCCACTGTGCTCCTGTCAGTAAAGAATTGTGGTGTCACTGAAGACACAACAGCCCAGGTGAATGGGACAGAATGCCACTGCCCTGCAGTTCAAAGTCGCCAGACTATTTTAAACTATTTATTTATATAAGATAAACATTTACTTACAGAATAACAGTTACCACATAGTTTAACTAAGTGTAAGACACTCTATCTTTTTTATCTGGTGTGGCTTCATCCTGTAGAGTATATTATTTCTTGAGAGTGTTGGTATAGAACAGGTTGTGAAGAATAATTTGCCCAACTGGCAAAACGGGTCTTTAGAGTTGAATATGTAGGGAGTGCTAATCCTCAAAGGGTTTATTATCCATTTTCAGAGGGAAAAGCCTTAATGATGTAGTCAGAACAAATTCTAACATTGATCCTGGCCACAGTACTGTGTTTATAAGTCATTTCATGTACTTTGCTAAAGGTCCTCTGAAGTTTTATGTTTTTCAGTCCTCGCTACTAAAAACAAGTGCGAAGTCTCTAGCCAGTAGCTCGTGATGCCTGGAGTTAGGTTCTTGCATCACAGACGTAAGGGTAACTGTGGAGCTGACTCAGTGGTGACTGCTCTGGGGTAGGCATTGCCTCACTTCGCATAGGCCAGCCTACAGATTGCCATGCTTAGGTTGGCTGCTGTCACCCACGTGAGCTGTAGTAGATGATGCTGGAGTCTGAGCTCTTTCTCCTATGAGTCCAGCTTCCAGCCACCAGCACCAAGTCCTGCTTTGCTGTCCTCTTCACTGCCCCTTCAGGTGTGTGCACGTGCTGTTTGCAAGGTTAGGAGGTACTTAAGGCCTGATTGCGTGTGCCTCGGCTTCCAGACAGTACTGCCCTTGCAGGGCATTGCTGGCTTTTCTGCTTGTCAGCTCCACTTGCAGCCGCCACAGTCTTGAATTTCTTCTTGCTCTTGACTGCTTGACTGCTTTCCCATGGAATTCACTCACACTCCTCTAAGGAACTGGACAGTTGTCCTTCCTTGCAGGTGTGTGTGTGTGTGAGAGAGAGAGAGAGACACTGTGTTTATGTGTGTGGAGTGTGACATCAATGCTGAGTGCTTTCTCCTTTTCTCTCTGCCTTACTTTTTGAGATGGTCTCTCATTGAACTTGGCACTCACTGATTGGCTAGACTGACTGGCCATAAAACCCCAGGAGCCTTTCTCCATGTCTCAGTGTGGCATTACAGATGCGGGCTGATCCTATAGGCATCGCTGCCGTTGGTGTTTGTTTTGTTTGGTTTTTTAGAGATGGGTGCTGGGGATCTGGACTAAGGCACTGAGCCATTTCCCCAGCAAATCTTTCTCTGAGAGTTTATGTGTTTTGCCACTTTGACAAGTAATGGCTATGTTAAGAGTTTCTTAAAAAGGGATTTGTATAATCCCCTTTCAAAGAAAAATTTATGATCCCCTAACCTGCCCATAATTGATGGCTGTTTCCTTGTGTATTCCCATTAAAATTAAGCACAAGGGAAGATTAAGTGAGGATGTATTTTGCTGTCTGAATTTGATTTATGAGAGAGTAAGAGAGAAAGAGGGATAATAGCACAGGAAATACTTCCAAAATGATTTGTTAAGTTAATACTGGAAGTGAGTTTGTAGAAGTGTCTATGAGTTTTCCTGTGTGCAATTTATATTCTGTTTTTGTTGTTGAAAATGCAAATAGACTGACATTAGGTCTGACTAGTCCTAAGCTCATTGACTCATGAGGACAGTTCATGAGACTTGGGGTATCGATGTATTAATGGATACAGTCAATAAGAGGAAAGGTGTGTGGCTGAGGTTCAGTGGAAACCACCCATTGCTTACAGTCCTTTCACTGTCACCACGCAGGGGTACCTAGTTCCTTCAGCACTGTGGAAGCTGGCAGGTCTCACTAGAAGTTCAGGTATTTACAGGGGCTGCTGTGTGGGTCCGTGTGACCGAGGTAGTACTGAGACCTGGTACTACTGTATGAGACTCCTACCAGGAGAGAGGTGCTCAGCATAAACCACACAGCCCAAGGATTAGGCACAGCGGACAGCTGCCTTGCCAGCTAGGTGGAGGGATTCTCCTGGACATTCAAGGTTGTCCCTGTCAGCAGGCCTTGTGAGCTAATACAGCAGGACTCCAGCCCAATGTATTAGTTCTTTTGCACAACTGTCCATTAACATTTTGATTAGGTTATGGTACAGCCTGGTGAACAGAGGAAATAGTCCAGTTGTGTCTTTGAAGTGTAAATTGAGCTGCCGAGGGGCCTGATCAGCAATGCAGAGGGTAAAGAAATGTATACTTATTTGATCTTAGTATCAAGCTAATTATTACCAGTTTTCAGAAGCAGACGGAGAAAGGTTTTGCACAGCATGGTGTATTGTAGTCTTTTATCAGTATTGAGAGGAGTAGTTAGAGCAAAGCAGAGAGAAGTTATTTTAATAGCAAAGTGTGTTTCTCCTAGCCTTTGACCTTTAAGAAAGTGTGCTTTGCTTTCTAGAGTATTTTGAATTCATAGCAAAACTGAGGGGAAGGTAATACAGACTATCCATACTGACATTTCCAGCCTCGCCCTTTAATGTGCCTCACAGAGAAGAGCATCCGCCACAGCTGATGACCACACATCGACGTGACCTTATTGCAGAAGCCTAGAGCTTACAGTAGAGTCACTTTTGTATGTGTTTCATGGGTTTGGGCACACTTACAATGGAGTGTGCACCTGCTGATACAAATTACTTTAACCGTCTCTGTTAGTCTGTATTTTGCTTCTTACATTTCCTCAATGTCTAGCGATCACTAACCTTTTTACTGTCTCCATAGTTTGTGTTTTCTATGCAGATTTCACACAGAATGTCACACAGATGGAACCATGTAAGGCATACACTTTCAGACTGACTGATTTTTTTTCTTGTTTTTCATAGTGTGATAGCTCATCTCATTAGCATTGCTTAGATAAGCCAACCTTTTCGCTAATCCACGTTTGGTCAATTTTGATTAAAATTCCTATTAATATGTGCATGCAGGGTTTTATATAGACACATTTTTCAACTCCTTTTTGTTGTTTTTGTTTTTTGAGATGGTTTTTCTGGGTAGCTTTGGTGGTCCTGGGACTAACTTTGTAGATCAGGCTGGCTCCCTTTGTAGACTATGCTGGCTCACCCCCTTTGAGTAAGTAGTAAGGAGCACAGTTGCTCGGTCATGTGGCAAGAGTATGTCTGCTTTGAAGGAAATTGCTAAACTTTAGGAAGACCCCCCAATACAGACTTAAGTTATTCCTCTTCATTGCCTACCAGAACTACATGTCTTGGTTACAAGAAGTAGAGAAATGAAGCTGGACTGAAGCTTTCTCCCAGGCTGGGAAGGTTCTATTCAGTTTGCTGGGGCAGGTAAGGCATCAATGATCCTACAAGCTATAATGCCAACATGCAGGGCAAGAGGTGCCCACTCATGAAATAGTGGCATGACTTACGTTGGGTATCCACAACTCTTCTACTGGAGTTGAGGTATGTTCCGCAGAAGGGAATACATACTTGGTACTCTAAATCCTCTAGTCAGAGACACATGCCTGAGGAGATCCTAGGCTCTTGTTTAGATAAATTGACATGGGTCTAAACTACAGTCTAAGTAACTATGTTTATACTCAGATACATATTACTCTTTAATCGAAACACCTTCTTTGTAGTGAGTGCAGAGGCTTGTGCCTACTCAGGGTGCTTAGAATAAGTGACAGTTGAGTGCTTGGATTACACAAGACTTTTATACACAGTCACTAAGGCTGACATTGTAGAACAGAATGAAAAGGAAGTAAGAGCAGAAAATATGGACAAGTACTAAGAAGCACTATCTTCAGGGCATGAGAGCTCCTGCAAACATCTCTTAGCAGCCTGTCCTGGACCTCTGCAATGCTTTGCTTGTCAACAGCCAGTCGTGGATGACGGCGAGGAGCTTGAGGCCTACCCTTCCATGCTCCTGATGAGTTCTGGGTGAGGACAGCCACTGTTTTCATTTGTCTACTACTGGCTCCTTTTGTGTGTCAACTAGAGTCATCAGAGAAGAAGGAGCCTCAGTTGAGGAAAGGACCCCATGAGATCGAGCTGTTAGGCTTTTTTCTCAGTTAGTGGTCAGTGGGGAAGGGCTTATGGTGGGTGGTGCCATGCCTGAGCAGGTGGTTCTGGGTTATCTAAGAAAGCAGGCTGAGCACATCACGGTAGTAAGTACCAGGCAAGCCCTCCACTACTCAGTGGAGTGGAATGTACATTCCCAGGTCAAATGTGCTTTGTTTTCACTTAGAGTTTGGGAGTTTTTCTTCATTTATTTTGGTTTACTTTACAATCTGTATTAGGGTTCTCTAAAGGAACAGAAAGGATAGAGAGGATATACAAACACATTAAAGAGGCTTCATTAGACTGGCTTACAGATGGAGTATGTAAGCCAGCAATACTAGTTTCACATTGGAGAGGCCGAGAATCCAGTAGTTCAGACTGTAAAGCTGAATGTTTCAGCACTTGTAATCTGGAGGATTCCTGGAGAGCTGCTGGTCCTCAGTCTGTGTTGGCACCCTGGAGAAATTGGTTCTGATATAGGCAAAGGAATGCCATAGACTAGAATAGAGCACTGGTTTTCAGCCTACCTAATGCTACCTTTAAATTCAACTCCTTATGTGTGGTGACTTCCAATGGTAAAATTGTTTTCACTGCTGCTTCATAACTGTAATTTTACTACTGTTAAGAATCCTGATATAAATATCTATGGTTTCAGTGGTCTTAAGGTGACTCCTATGAAAGGGTGGTTCAGCCTCCAAAGGAGTTGCCACCCACAGGTTGAGAAATGCTGGAACAGATGACCTTGTCTGCAAGAGTGAGGGCCCAAAGGCCAAAAGTAGGGTTTCTTTTTTTCCATGTCCTTTGATCTGGGCTCCTAGCACAAAAGGACACTTCTTAAGGGTGTGTCATTGTGCTTTTCATGGTCTGATCAAAACTCTTTAAAAAAACCCAAACAAACCACCACCAACAAACTTTTCATAGGAGTGCTGAGCTGCTTGTATTTTACTTCATTCTAGATGCAGTCAAGTGGAAACCATAATTCCCCACACAACCTTAATGGAAAACACTTTTATACTGAGCCAATACTTTTCTCTCCAGGATTGCTTTTTGTGTTGCTGTCATGAGTAAGCTCCTTGGGATAATGTTTCCTTTTTCTACTTCTTAGGTTTGTTTTATATCTACATAGTTATTATTGTTAGCTTTTCAGTGAAGTGCCATGGACTCCCTTTATAAACTTTGTATATTTTGTTAACCTTGTAAACCCTCAAGGCAAGAAAGTGGCCAGGCCCCCTCTTGAGCTCCAGCAGCCAAGCCTCATGCCCCAGAGGTCCCTAATGGCCATAAAGGTAATTTTCTTGGTTGTTTTTGTTTTTGTTGTTGTTTTGGTTTAGGTTTTCAAGATAGGGTTTCTCTGTGTAGCCCTGACTTTGTAGACCAGGCTGGCCTTGAACTCACAGAGTTCCACCTGCCTTTGCTTCCCCAAGTGCTAGGATTACAGACTTGCGCCATCACATCTGTGCCGCTGTGTCCAGCTTAACGGTCATTTTCTAGTGGCTGTCACTATCATTCCCAGCACTGAAGTGGGAGAGTACCTGGACCCCACCCTACAAGAAAAATCTCACCAATCCCTGAACAGGAAACCCCACCAATTCCTGAGCTCTCCCAAGTGCAGGACTTGAAATCCTATCAGTCCTCATCCTGGAAATCTCTGCCCACTAAGACATTTTATAAAAGCCCTTCTACTGTTCAGTTTCTTGCTGTCTTCTCCCCGGAGCAGAAGCAGCCACCCCTGGATTTATCCCTCCAAACCATGGACTCATTCTCCTAATAAATCTCTTTATTAGATTTGCTGCCTGGTTTGACTCTCTCATATGGAAGAAGAAAAGAAGTGGGTCTGGGCTGAGGCTCCTGAGCTCCTTAGCTCAGCTGGGACACCCTCCCCTGGGAGTTGGAACACTGCAGAGGAGAGGTGAGGCAGAGCTGTTACTCTGTAGCTCTCGCCTCCTCTTCAGGGCTGTGGTACCTCTGTTGACAATTGTAGCATGCTTTCTATTAAAATACCAACTGTAATAAGCATGCTGGGCCGAGTGTATAAGACACCACAGACAACTTTAGAGAATTCAAAGAGGTTATCAGCCTTATGAATTCTCTTTTCTCCTTGTGCCAAGAGGAGACTCTGCAGCAGCTGAGAGTGGATTCTTTTGAAGTGTGTTTCTTTTCTAGATTTCTAGATATATCATATTATCTTATTTTTGTGACTATGATCCTAAAAATAGGTGGCTTTTCATCCCTTCTGTTCCTGGTATTAATTGCTTGCTATGTTTCTAGGTCAGGTTGCACTCTGTAAGCATTTATCATGGCGTGTGGGGGACTGGCAGCAGTATTGTCCTTTCTGGGTGGCGATTATTGAGAAGGCCCAGAGCAGTCCCGCACTCTGGCACCTTCATTAGGAGGAGGCAGTACATGTTCGCTGTTCTGTACGCCTAGTGATTCACGGGATACGCGCTTTGTAAGTGACTGCAGCTTACGGCAGAGCCTACCCAGGGGAGGCAGAGCCTGGCTCGAGAGCTCCGCTGTGTAGTTTATGGGGCCTGTTGAAAAAATTACTAATAATCTTCACATGACCACAACAGAGCATTAGAAGCTGTGCTGCGTCCCCTCAAGTCCTGCCTGCTGCATGGGTGATGCTGAAGATGAGCTGTACCTTGGGAGGCCTGTCTCAGCTGCTCTGGCTGCTGTTCCAGATTCAACCTCCGCTCTTTATTTGCTCTTTCTGGTGACTTGGATTCTTTGAACTATAATCGTTATCAAGGAAATTTGTCTAAATCAGATATTTTATATAGTAAGATATTTTGAAAGGAAGTTATGGACATAGAATATCTTATCAAAAACAAATAATTTGGGGAACATCAGTGCAAAAAATATACATGATAGGTTTTCTAATTTTCCCTTGGTAACTTACTATTAAGGTCTGTGATCTTCAGGATATGGAACTTAGAGCCTCTGTCTCCGTGGACTATAAATGTCTTAACTGTCATAGTTCCACTTTTTGTGCTCCTAGTAAATTACTTGGGTCTCCACTCTTTCTGGCCCTTAATTTTCTTGGACTCAGTCCAGTGACATATTTTAGAATACCCCATGTGGCATGAAAGAAACCTTTCCTACCGCCCATGCTTTCCATCAGTAGCATTGGCCCACATGTGGTTGCTTTGAGTCAGCCTCTGACCTAGGAATGTCACACCAGAAGTTGTCACTTGTTATAGAAATCTGCCTCGGTTACCTAATTGCCCCTTGTTTTGAGTAAGAGCTTTGGTCTGCTGTCAGCATCTCCCTCCTCCACCCTTACTCCCATGTCCCGCCGCTCTGCTTCCTGTGCTCTCTGATGTCACATCTTCAGTTGTCACAGCTCTTTTCAGTCTTGCTCCTTACTGTTTCAGAGGAAAACATGTCCTGCTTCCTTCCAGAATGAACTTCCCAATTTCTGTTCCTAAGTAGATTTGCTCTTGCTTGCTCTGAGACCTTCATGTAGCCATTTGTCTCTGTCTCTTTCATTGTCTTAAATCCACGTACCTATCTACACCTCTCCTACTTAAAGATTTGCCTGCCTTCCATGTCAAAAATTATTTCAGAAGAAAAACCCAACTTCTGTGCCAGGTAATTTTTTTTTTATTAAAAATATTAAATTTTTATTAAAGGCTACAAAACCCACAACCTAACACAGTCTTACAAAACTATTTCATACTGTTAAGAGAACATCTTGGTTCATATGTGCTTTGATATGGGCCCGCTGAGGTCTGTCATGGGACAGGATCTGTCTGAGAGTGTGGCTCTTACCCTCTTCTGATTCTTCATGGTGAAGTCCATTCTTAGTTACTTTCCGCCCTGGTGCTCAGGTCCTGTGTCTGAGGTTCCTTCCCACTTGTCAGAGTCTCATCATTCATCATGTCTCCTTGGGGTTGGCTGTGCCATGACCACCCCGAGTCAGTGTGAAGCCACATGGAGAGCACACTTGTAGTCAAGTGTCCCGTCCCTTACTCTGCTGGCCCACTGTCTTGACGTGTTGCTGTTGAGAGTAGGACTTAGAGAACCCCCTTTAAAAGTAGCTTTGTGGGCTGGAGAGATGGCTCAGAAGTTAAAAGCACTGGTTGCTCGTTCAGAGGTCCTGAGTTCAATTCCCAGCAACCACATGGTGGCTCATAACCATCTATAATGAGATCTGGTGGCCTCTGCTGGCATTCCGACAGAACACTGTACATGTAAGAAATGAATAAAATAAATCTTAAAAAATCCTTAGTTATGTTATGTAAACATGTCTTTAAAAAAAGTAGCTTTGTATTTTTTTCCCTAACCTTCTGAGGGAGAACTTGTCTAGAAAAATAAATTATACTCAGGTGGACTGGACTGATATAAAATTGGTCCAAAACTATGGAAAATAGTACTGAAGAGTTAGGGAAATGCCAGCTGGAAATGTTAAGTGCAGCAATTTAAAAAAGCACACTCCAGACTGCTGAATTAACCCATGGTAAAGGTTTAGAGTCTTAAGTACATACACTGTTCTCTTTAAGCTGCAGTTGATGTCACCAATAATAGGAGCAGTCCTTGTGCAGGCATATGTGTCTTTTTGTGTAGGTCTAGTTAACAGGACAGACGTAGAGACCACATGATGACTCAAAAGACTTCAGCAGTTTGACTGTTGTGTCACTATGCCAACCAGATGGACAGAGTGAAGGTTGTGCTTTCCTATCCTCCCAGCACAGCCTTCCTGTCAGGTCAGCCTATGGAACAGGAAGGAACAGGAAAGAACATTCTTGTCCCTACAATGTCTGGAGCCCTATCTCTCCACAGTCCACCATCTCTAACTGAACTTAGGCACTTGAGTTTCTTCTCTTTTGGAGATTTGGAAAATAATAAAGGTGTCTAAAAATAATTAGCTAGGAAGAAAAAAAAAAAAACTAGAAAATCATGCATAGGCCTAGGGGATGGTTATGTCAGATACCTAACAAAAATACCTAAGGTTTCCTTTTCCTAAGAGACAGTACTGCCAGGTTCTGCTTGATCATTAGGGCCTAATGATTATGTGATTGTGTTATTGATTGCTAGTCAACACTAGTTAACATTACATGGCAACCAGCTGTCAGCTCATGGTGTGAGAGGCGCTTACTGCTGCTCTTTCTGTATGGTTTTGTGTCACCAAGTTTGCTTCTTGGGTAGAGTTTTGAGTTTGTCTTCCCTTTTTGGACTTACCTATTTAGGCAACTGTGGTGAATCCTGCTTCAGTCTACTCTAATTTCCTTTGCCTTTTTGCTTCTGTGTGTATTAGAAAAATCAATTGCCAATCAATCTGTTCTCACATCCTTTACATTTCACCTTATCTGTGTTACATTTGTTTCTGAATCAGAAATGCACCCTGATCATAGCTGAAAATGTGTTCATTAGTATGTTGTCATATGCCACAAAAGACATGGCCCTTGATTTCCAAAGAACATTCCTTTTGGCAAAACAGATCTTAGAATGCAAAAACTATTGCATGTAATGAAATGCCAGGGTGCAGTGGAGGTTTAGAAGGGAAAGGTGAAGGTGGATTGCAGAGTGCTGACCTCCATAGAGGTGAATGCTGAAGTTTTGAACACCTAAGCTATTGGAGTTCATCAGTCACAGCTTTGTGGCAAGTGTGCCTATACAATAGCAGAAGGGCCCTCAGGGCGAGGCTGGCATGGCTGCTGATTGTGGACTTCTGCTCTGTGCTTTCTTTTTCTGTCAGACTCATATGGCAGGGCCTCTTTTTACCCCCACAGCAAATCGGTTTCACATTTAGTGCATCATGTAAATGGGACCTGTCTTCTATCTTGTGCGTCTGCTCGTCCCCTGTGCTCTGGCGTCCTGGTTCTGCTCAGCGTGCTGCTCAGGCATTGTCCACAGTTTAAACATCAGTAGTTCATTCTTGGGTATGACTGGTAGTCTTACGCTTAGTGGGTTGCTGGTTTTGCTTGTTTGATGGATGAGGTACTTGGTTTATTCTCCCGTGAGGCCTTCTAAAAACTGCTGTAGGGCTTTGTGGAGTCCTGTTGGCCTGGTGTCTTCTGCCGTCCATCTACTCTGAAGCCGCTGCTGTGGCTGTGGAGGCTGGCCTCCGGCGTTCAGCTGCACCTCTGAGGGTGCCTCTCCCTGAAGCAGTGTTCCTGGGGTAGCCTTGATTTTAACCTTTGGCTAGACTTAAGTCAGAAAACATAACAGAACTTCTGGAAATGGGGTTTTGGCTCTTGAGACAGCTTCACATCATTTTTATTTCATTCTGTTGTCACTGGTGATCAGAGTCTGTACCTCTTCTCCAAAGAAGTGGAAACCAGAGCTTACACAGGTTTGCAAAAGAAGCAAGATAGCTTTATTTGGAGGAATGGGAGAAAAACCACAGTACAGGTTATAGAAAGAGACATTGTCTAGATTGACAGTGGGGCCTTGTGAGAAAGAGTACTCAAGGACCTCAAGTACTGTGTGAGGCTTCCTTCAGTGGTGCCCAAGAGGAGGAGGAGGAAGAGGAGACAGAGGAAGAAGAGGAGGAGGAAGAGAAGGGGGAAATGAGGGAGAGGAGGAAGAAGAGGAAGAGGGGGAGGAGGAGAAGTTTGGCTCTTGATGGGTGTGTTGCTTTGGATAGGAATGGCCACCATAAACTCATAGATTTGAATGCTTGGTTACCAGAAAATGGCACTGTCAGAAGGAAGGAAGTATGTCACTGGGATGTAGGCTTTGGGGTTTTATAAGCTCAAGCTGAGAACAGTGTTGCTCTCTTCCTGCTGCCTACTGATCTGGCTATAGACTCTTGGCTCCTTCTCCAGAACCATGTCTGCCTGCATGCTGCTATGCTTACTGCCGTTACGGTAACTGACTGAACCTCTGAACTGTAAGCCAGCCCAAATTAAATGTTTTCCTTTATAAGAGTTGCAGTTGTCTTGTTGTCTCTTCATAGCAATGAAACCCTAATTAAGACCAAGGCTGTAGTGAGGATAGTTCTCTGTTTTTATTGGTGGGTCATATATTGTTTTTCTGTACATTGATTTGAGGTTCACCCTAAAAGGTTACTGAAGGACATAGTCTTGTCTTATTGTGCATGAATCCAAAAGCAGTTCAGGCTGGATTGGTTTTTCTAATCTTTTATTCCTGGATACACTGGGAATGCACTTGACTAGAAATTTTGTATATGTGCTTATTACTATGGTGGAGAAATATAGTGTTATGCAGAGATGGGAGCATGGACAGCCATGTGTGGGGTGGATGGCTAAGGGGGTTCTGAGGTTGAAGAGTGGAGCTGTGTACGTTCAGGGAAAACAACTAGGCTATCAAGTATAGTATTACAAGGTGTGTGTGTGTGTGTGTGTGTGTGTGTGTGTATACACATAGCTCAAATAGGGGTCTCATGATACTAAACTGTCTCCTACGTATGCCTGCTTCACTGTGAAATAACTAAAGTGCAAACCAAAGAACCTTTGCTCTTTCCTTCTGCTTTGGCCCGTGAGTCACACCTCACTTTCATACAGATATCTGTTTCAGAGGTCATCATGTACAAGTGATGGTACTGCAGTGTTACTGTGCT
This sequence comes from Meriones unguiculatus, assembly GCF_030254825.1. Classification (NCBI taxonomy): domain Eukaryota; kingdom Metazoa; phylum Chordata; class Mammalia; order Rodentia; family Muridae; genus Meriones; species Meriones unguiculatus. Next base: position 5,197,866 of record NC_083350.1, on the reverse strand, counting down.
TGGTGGTCACTTTCATGGTGTGTGAAATAACTCAGTGAGGTGTGTGTTCATAGGAGCTAAGTGGTGTTGCAGGCTCTGTCTGTCAAGCAGCTTTGGAAAGCTGAGCACATGGACTGCTTTGTTATGGCAAAGTTCCTAGTACCAGCTTTGGGCCAGTAGAGTTTGGGCTGAGACACTGGTAAACATTTCCAGGCCCTTTACTCATTCCTGAGTGTGTGCAGAGACAGTTTTCTAAAGTGGGCTTCTTCCCCTCCCTCCTCTTGTTCACTGCTCTTCAGTCCCTGCTTTGCTGGGCCAGCACCACTTCTTTTAACTATGTAGTTGTATCTCTTTTCTGAAGCTTATCACTGTTTGTCCTTTTCCATTTCCATGACTGAGTACATGACCAAGCAATGTAACCTTTGTCCACAATGACCCCTCTTCCAAAGGCCCATGTATGTTTAAAGTCTTGGTTTTCAGCTTGGCACTGTTAAGGGAGGGGTAATGTACCCTCTCCGAAGTGGGCACTATGAGGAGGTCTTCAGGTCATGGGGAGTGCCCTTAAAGGGACTAGTGTGACCTCAGCTTGCTGTACATGTATTCTGTAATGTGTACTTATCATAGGCTCCAAAGCAGTGGGGCAAACGTGCATGGATTGAAATCCTTCCTTCCCTGTTAGTGTCTTTAGTGATGGAAGGCTGGCCAGCACAGCCAGCACAGCTGAGTCTTTGTCTTTCTAGTGGGACAGGTGTGTGTTTCCTCAGCCATCTTCTCACTCACTGGGACAGTGTCCCTAGAACCTACATCCATGTTCACCACCCAGTCCTCATTGATAGAGTGGGCTGTGTCCTCAGTGAGTATACTTTGCAGAATGAGGCGTCCCTCAGGAAGTGGACTGCCTAGAGACTCTTCTCTCCTGAATTGGAAGGCAGTAACTAAACTAACCTTAAATCATTTCAGGGTGCATTGACAATGGATATGTGAAGTTCAAGGTGATAAGTTTAAAAAATAACAGAGAGCACCTACCTCTTATTGGAAAAGTTGGCCTTGCATGGAGAACTAATGTTTTTGATGGCTTTATTGAGGTAAAAACAAAAAGTTTTTTTTTCAAGTTACTTTATGTATAATAAAATGTCTGTTGATATGTATATATAACTTTTCCTTAAAAGTATTCTGGTTGTGTAGATCTTTGAGGTCTTTTAGCAGAATGAGATATTCATCAAGTGTTTATTTAATATTTTGCCTTAGTTACTGTTCTCCTGAGGTGAAGAGACGACCATGACCAAGGCAGCTCTACAGTTCTAGAGGGTTAGTCCATGATCCTCATGGTGGAAAGCAGATAGGCATGGCCCTGGCGTAGTATCTGAGAGTGTGCATCCTGATCTACAGGTGTCAGGCAGAGAGGAAGAAGGAGATAAAAGGAAACAGACGCTAGGTCTGGTGTAGGCTTTTGAAACCCCAAAGTCCACCCCCAGTTCACACCTACTTGAGTAAGGCCACACCTCCTCATCCTTCCCAACCAGTTCTATTAACTGGGGACTGTGCATTCAAACATAGGAGCCCATGGTGGCCACTCATTACACCACAACAAATATCTTTGCTCTCCATTCTCTTTGGAGTAGAATGGGTCGGTAGACTGTAGCTGTGCTTGAATAGCTCTTACTGTACCCTCCATTCCCTCACACATTCAGTCAGTCTGTCCAGTGGAGAGAGAGGGCGCCGAAGGTTGGCACAGGCAAATGGCATTTGCTGGACGCATTCTTACCCATTTGAAGGCTGTATGGTTATAAGTTCCTGTTTCCATTTCTAGGATCTTTTTGAGCAGCTTAATGAAAGTAGCCACATGGAGGGGAAGGTTGTTTAGTGTTGGAAACTGTCAAGGAGGGAAGAGAAGTTAGCTGAGGTCTCCATGGTTCCATCTCCTGTGCGATCATGTGCCCATTTCCTCTGGTCATCTTTACTGAATAGGGTGGAGTCTGGGAACCACAGGCATGGCTGTACCGGCAGACAGCCTCTTGTGCTTGCTCATTTCACCCTTTGCTGTGGACACATGGGGAGAACTCTAATGACAGGGACCAAGACCAAGGGCTGGGTTGCTGTGGAGCCTGATCTGCTAAGCTCTTTGGGATTTGTTATATCTATAAGCAAGTGTTAAACCTTGGTAAAAAAATTATCTATGTCGTATATAAAAGATTACTATTTCATAGCTTTGAATACAGGTATGACCTTTTATTTTTCTATAATAGACTGAAGTGACCATGAAATAAAACACATTAAAATAAAATATTAAGGTTAAATATAGACCATGAGGACAGAGAGAGAGAGAGAGAAAGAAAGAAAGAAAGAAAGAAAGAAAGAAAGAAAGACAGAAAGAAAGAAAGAAAGAAAGAAAGAAAGGCAGAATGTAAATATAACAAGTGTAAGAGTAAGGGTAATTTTAAAGTTGCTTTTTTTTCTGTTAAGATCAAGATCAAAGCAGGTGTTCAATTGTCTCTGGAAGTAAAGTAATCATACTGAGAGACAAAGCTTTCTCCTAGCTCTGGTACTGAAAACAAAGTCTCCCCTGGAACTGCATGCAAGGAAGACCCAACCCTAAAGAGTCCGTAAGCAGCAGGTGGCTGGGGACGTCCACAGCACTTCCACAGAGGCTGCAGAACTTGACCTGCCTGGAAGGCCGGGCCAGTGTGTCTGTAGGTGGTTCCGCGTAAGGCAGGATTCTGAGTCTTGAAGTAGGGTAGATGACCTGAACCCGGACAGTTTCTCCAGTCATACCTTTCAAGAGGGTAGGAGTTTGCTGTCTCTTCTGAACTGGAGGGCGAGTGGCTCTGCACACACCACAGATAAATGGAGCCTGACCCATGTGTTATGGCGGAGTGATCCTTCAGTTTCCAGAGAAAGTGCCCAAGTAAGGGATACCATTTCTATGCATGTGCTGTGTAGCTCAGGGATCTCCTTCCAAGAATGCAACCATCCTAAGCAGAGTGAACAGTAAAATGCAATTTAAGAAACTGGCTTTCAGGGATTTAGCCTCTGTTCTGTGTAAAAGAAAGGAATAAGGTGGAATAGGGCTTTAGTTTGATATACTTGTTTATGTCTTTACCTCCACACTGGAGAAACAAAGGATTACAATACAAGGCTAACCTGGGCTATAGAGTAAGGTCCTCTCTTTGTCCCATGTGACTATTAAAATAGAAATAAAAGACAGTGTCTTTGTCTGGGAGTTGTAGCCTCAGCCTTTTAATGTATAAAATGACAAGGCCTGGAGAAAAAGCAAAGGAAGGCATAAGAAAAGGTTTACCTAAAGAAATCCATCAATCAGAGATTCTGATTGGGATAGAGACAGGTTAGAGAGCATGTCACTGTGAATTATACCAAACACTGTAGTAAGGCTACTTGACACAGGACCTGGCTGGCCCACACTACTGCACAGGACGCACAGTGATCGACCATAGAGCACTGGCCTGTGTGGGTCACTTACCACTGCATAGTGATTGACCATAGAGTGCCATCCTGTGGGCCACACTGACATGCAGCCACAGCACACGTGTCCGGTGTATTTCTACCACCGCTCTTCTTGTAAAAAGAAAACAATGTGGTGATATGACCTGCAAGTTGAACATGCACCGAGAGATGTCTGAACTCCACTGGCCTGGCTCAGGATGCTCCCTGCTGCGCCATTTCCAGGCCAGTGACTCTCAGCTCCCTCCCTCATTCGCTCAAGGGGACCAGTATTTGCTCTTGGAAACTGTGAAGCCCAGGCCATCAGAGACCTCTGTCAAGCTCGCAAGTCACTTCAAAGAAAGCAGAGCAACAAAGCATGGCTTCGTTCTGTTAACAGAATCATATTTGGGTGACACACTTACCAGCCTTTAGCCAGAGGGACGTTTTACGTTAGAAGGCGGTGCCCACAGTTCCCCGGCTCTGTCTTTTATTTCTATTTTAATAGTCATATGTGACTTTTTTTTTTTTTTTTTTCAGACAGGCCCAGTCTGTAGCCCAGGCTTGGGGAGCTGCATGGAGCGTGGCGTTGTTTTTGTGCAGCCCAGACCATGCGGGGTTAGTGGGCTTCAGGCGGGCAGCGGGAGCTAGGATGGCAGCACGGCTCATGTTCAGTGACGCTGCTCCATGCCTGAGGTGCAGGTCCAGGCGCTCTGCTGGCGTGAGCCACACTTGATCGACTTCTGAGCAAAAACTCACACTTCATCCCTGAGCTTGAAGGTGGCTCAGCCTGGGTCCACACTTTGGAAGTCATGGACACTTTGATTATTGTTTGAGTTTTGGATGTAGACAAATTCCATCTAGGGAGAGAGAGGTTAGGTATAATAAAAGCAGTGCTTTAGGTCAGGCTGTGAGGCCTGCTGCTGGTGGGGCTGGTGGAGCTGTGGGCGGTTCGGGAAGCCCTGGGAAGGTGATATTTGAAAGCAGGGAATGATAAGCAGCGTTAACCCTGTCACCGTAGAGACCTAACAATCACTTACTCTGTTTAGAGAACTTAGGAAGAGGCTGGGTGACAGTGGGCTGAAGCGTGAGCAGGGGTGAGGCATCAGACAAAGAAAAGAGAGTTCTGCCTGCGAAGGGAGAACGAGGGACACAGAGGCTCTGGGGCCTGTTTCTCTGTTTGTCCGTTGGCCTCTCCTCCCTTTCCCTCTGCTCCTCCTTCCTTCCCCTTCTCTCCTTTCACCTCCCTTTTGCTCCTCTCCTCTTTATCTGACCCCCCCTCCCTGAGAGTCACTTGAACCTGTCTGAAAATTACAAGCTGCTGGAAAAGGGGCAGCACTCCTTTGTGTCAGCCGCTGCCTCCTTGTTGGTGGGCTGGCCATACCAAACCCACCTAATAAAAGCACACTGACACAGATACGTAGGTGAGGGGATGGGGGGCCATACTTGTATGCCATTGGAGAGAGGGAAATGCTCCTCGCATTTTTCTGGGAAGAGTTCATGATATGTGGGCAGCCCTGTGAGTAGGGCACAGAGAGTTGTGGGGGAGGGTCAGGTATGGCAGTTTAGGGACGGGGAGGGTGCCCCACAGCGCACAGCAGGTCTGAGCCTGGCAGTCTGGGGATAGTTCATGTGTGACTCCACTGCCTGCTGGGCATTCCCACCCAGACACACAAGGCATGTTGTGCGTTGTACCTGTGCATGTTGTACCATGTAATTCAGGATGCACTAGCCATGATGGCTTGCAGTGACAAAGTTCTGGTGAGTGTAGTCTAGTGGGCTGGGAGGTCAGCGTAGCTAAGTAAGCAGGAAGGTGAAGACACAAGTGAGATGGCAGGGCCCAGTGCTGACTGTGGGAGTGCAGCATTTCCAGGAGGTGAAACGGAGGGAATAACTGAGATGAGGTTGAGGAACAGATTACAGGGGTCAGGTAGCCCAGGGTTGAGAGTCAGGGTCATGGGGTTCACTAGGATCCCTAGGGTGGGTGGGGTCCCTCCGGAGCTGGGAATGACTTGAAAGAGACACTGAGAGGACACAGACATGGATGGTGAGCAGTATAAACAGGAGGCCAGTGAACATCAGAGAAAACCAACACAAGCAATGGTGGAAGAGCTGGGAGTGCAAGACTCCAGGGCACGGGTCTGTAAGGGTAGAAGGCAGCTGTGTGCTAGGGCATGGAGAAGCTGTTGTCTGGGGGTGGTGCCACCTTCCTGAAGCAGTGACACAGGCCTCTCTCATTTGTGCGAGACCTGTTACCTCCAGCCAGGCTGCAGCACTGACTTCTGCGTGCCCTGACAGCTTCTCAGACAAATACAGGATGAGAATGGCTGTGAGGAAGCGCCTTCAGCTCTGACTGACGGTGTTTGGATGAAGAGTAGGTCCCATGGTGTGCCTGACAGGATTCTGGAGTTGTATGCACAGGCAGCTGGGCAGCCTGTTTGGAGGGTCGCAGTCCCATGGAGAGCGTTCCACCCTGACCTTGTGCGTCTTGTTTCAGAGCTGCTCCATACTGGACGTGACCCTGTTGGATGAGCACAGGAAGCCCTTGTGGTGCGTGAGCTCTCCCGTGCGTGTGGCACCTGCTGCCTGCCCCTTGGACGGCCCCACCTTCCTGGGGCACACTTACTATGTCAGCTACATGGACCCAGAAGGAGGCGTGCATGCGGAGCTGGTGTGGATTGAAGAGACGGAGGAGTACTTCCTCATCAGCCTGGTCCTCTACCTCAGTGTGGCCAAAATAAACCAGTGGTTTGGGACCAAGTACTGAGCTTGCTAGTGGGCCACGAGTCTTGTTATGGTGAGCTGTTTACTGTTACAACTGTTCGTGCTGAAACTTAAAATAAAGGGTGCCCATGGTGGTTTCTGGTGCCTCGTTTTCTGTTAGAAACTGTATTGTGACTAAAGTGTTTGGAAGATTAAAATTTTAATGCCACATGCCCCAGTGAGGATTCCTGTAAAACACAAGCAAGCAAACAAACAAACAAACAGAAGTACTGGGTTAAAAGACAAGGAAATCTCACTAACTTCGTGATCATGTGCTCTGTGAGAATGTGTGCACATGGCCGTATGCTCTGTGAGTGTGCACAGAGAGCGGAAGTGTGACGGGGGCTGGCTTGGGATTGCTGAGGGAGCCGCAGTGGGGTGAGGCTGGAGATCAGGCCGCAGACTTTGGCACTCTTCCCGAAGTGTTCCACGTGCAGCCAGAGAGCGTGTGAGCGAGGGCAGGTCGGCCCCCTTTGCCGTATGTTTGCAACAAACACCAAGAAATTATTCCAAAATGGAGCTGAAAGTGAAAACCGCGTGCTGTCTGCCTGTGTCTTCTGTCTCAGGTCCCTGTCTGCTCTGCCCCTGATTTCCCGCTGCAGCTTTGCTTTCTGCAGTGGCTGGCCAGAGCTGTGCTGGGGAGACTTCAGCCACCATGTTGCCACACGTGGCCGGGCATTGCCGGGTGTCAGATGAGTATTCTGTGAGAATATCAGACATGCCTGAGACCCCACGTGAATGGGGATGGCTTCTCTGGGTGACCACTGGACCCTCGGCTCCAGGGCTGTGCAAGAGAATGTTGCCTGAAGGAAGTGCACAGGAGTTTGCTGTGGAAACCTGGTCTCACCGGGCTGGGAAGGGCTCAGTGTGTTCAGTTACACTTGTGTTCTTCAGACCAGAAGCCCTTGGGCACTTTGTTTTCTGCACTGGATATGAAATGTATTTATTTTAACATGGGACTACATTACATGTGAGCATATTCATAGGAATCTAGTAAAAGAGGATATTTTTCCCTCTGTACTCCTTCTGACTCTACTTAGCCAAAGTAAGTGAGCTCTCTGCCACACTTGCTTGGTCAAAGACACTGTTATATCGGACCCTCTCGAGATGCTGACTACAGCAGTGGAGCTACTTAGTCTGATTTTAAATACACACACATATATATGTTTATATATTTGAATCTTGGGTGTTTTATTTTAGCAACAAATGTGCAGAGACACCAGTGAATATTATATGTCTTGAGATTCAGTTTTCATGCACATGGAAAAGCGTTTCCCAATCACATTCCTTTGTCAAAGAGGAAGCCCTTTGTTTGCCGTGCAATAGGCGTGATTACGGTGTGGCATCTGGGTTGCAGAGAGGGCCGCGAAATGGGGCTCATTAAGTCGAATCAACTCAAGAAAAGTAACAGGTGCAGCTTCTTAATTATTCACTTGGCAAAGAAAACAAGTTTGAGTTACACACCAGAAAAGCATATTCATCCCTGGTGGGGGATAGAAGGCTTTTCAAGGGTGCTTGGATTCCAATATTTTACGGCTTGAAATCAGGTCAAAGATCTGACCACCTTCTGCCGAGATATTTACATAAGCAACTTGATAGTCGTCTCTTGTTTTCATTAAGCTCTGCTAATAAACCTAATAATTACAAGTGCTCCAGAAGCGAAGTGCTCAAACGGAGAAGTCTGTGTGAGGCATTTCCCTGATGCTTGTAAAGGAATTGTGCCTTCAAGAAGCTAGTGTGGGGCCACCAGTGCATCTTGGTAGTGGGATCACATTGATTTGGTCTTCAGCCTGGATAGCCTTTTTTGGTCTCCTGTGACTGTAAGGAAGAGCATTTGGGTTTCTTTATTGGTAGTAGACATGACTTCAGTTGCTGTTGGACAGGAGTGAGCAGCAGACGCCACAGGGAGGAAGGCACACTCATTTGGTAACATCCAGCAGGGCTAACCTGCAGGGCGCCGAGGAAGTGAGCTGCCTACAGGAATGCAAGGCCAGCCAGAGCCTTGGAGAGTGGACCTCATGTGTCCACAGGGACGAAGCCAAGATGAGGCTGGCCACGGGCAAAACGGTGAGAGCACGGCAACTGGAGGCGCCCCCTGGGTCAGGCCCCACTTCAGCTGGGCAGCACCGTGCCCTTTCATTCTGCAGGTCATGTTCAGAAGAGAGTGAATGACCAGGGATAGGGGCAGATGTTAAAGAGTTGCCTGGGCGGTCAGTCTAGAGATGGCACCCATAGTTTCATGTGTTTGAACGCTTGGCCATAGGAGTGGCACTATTAGGAGTTGGGGCCTTTTTGGAAGAGGCCAGAGGATGGTGTTGAATATTCTCTATTGCACTTTGGCTTTATCTTTTTTTGTTAGAGGAAGTGTGTCACTGTGGAGGTGGGGCTTTGAGGGCTTAAATGCTCTAGCGCTGCCCAGTGTGAAACAGGTCCAGTCTCGTGGCTGCCTTCAGATCAGGATAGAGGACTCAGGTCCCCTCCAGCACCGTGCCTCCCTGCACTCCACCATGTTGCCTGCTGTGCCGACAGTGGACTGACCCTCTGAATGTAAGCCAGCCCCAAATAAGTGTTTCCCTTTGTAAGGGTTGTCATGGCCATGGTGCCTCGTCACAGCAGTGAAGCCCTAAGGTGAGGCACATGGTGAGGCCAGTTCCAGGGCTTTGCTCAGCAATTCTTTACCCTCTGACTCCTTGGAAAGCAGCTCTGCACTGTCACAGCGGCCAGTGTGTTTACTGGCTGACATGTGCTTCCATGGTGAAATGAGGTGTACACATCTCTATGGATCAATTAGGAGAGTGCTCTCAGAGGTCAGATAAAACACAGATAACCTCACAAGGTTGGCTGGAGAGAAAGTGAAACAACAGCAGCTTTCTGTTCTAGTAACAGAGCCTCCTGAGTGCCAGGCCCTGGGCTGTAACATCACTTACAGCTTTGAGGAGCCTTCCTGAACCTTACGGTAGATGTTAAAAAATTGGCATTTCACCGCAAGGCACTGGCCTGGGGATTTGATCAGCTGGAGGAGATGAGTACAGCTGTGGGTGAGAGCTGCGGTCCGTCTGAGCCTGAGCCTGGGACTCTTCATCAGACCGTACTTCTGCTCTGCACTGGAGCTGTGGGCCAGATGTCTGTCATGAACATTTACCACACAGGGAACTTGGAGGACATAGGTAGTTAGCCGAGTATCAAACATGTCACAAAGCTAACTGAATATAAACTTGTTGAATGGATTGTGTTGTACAAAGCTGTGTCCACTAACACCAAACTGAGAGTACCCAAGTCCGTGAACAAGCACCAGCTGACAGCTTGGGGGAGCTTTCTAAATTCCGTGTTTCTCTGGACAAAAAGGAATAGACAAAGCAGAACCACAGAACAGACACAGTTGTGGCAGAGGTGAGCTGCTTTTAACCAGATGGCATGGGATTAGCTGTAGCAACATCGGGAAGAACACCTCCTTCATGCCCCAAGGCATGTTCCAGGCAGGTTATGGACCTAGAGCAAAGTAAGAAAGCAGCAAGATGACCGCGTGCAGCCTCCAACTGTGCGGGGAAAGGACAGGTTGCCTGGATCAAAGACAAAGCAAAGCAGCTGGGGAGAAGGCTCAGGGCAAAGTGCCTGTGGCCATCCATGACATGTGGTCAGATGCTAGAGCTCATAGAAAAAGCTGACTGGCATATCCCTGTGGCTCTAGAGCTGGGGTGGGGACAGCAGGGACAGGAAGATCCTTTGGGCTTAGTGGCCAGGAAATGCAAATCAAAACCACAGTGAGGTACCCCCTGGACTTGCGGGGTGCATGTTATCAAAAGTACAGACGGGATAGTGGGGATGTGGAGCAATTAGAATGCTGTTGGTGGGAATGTGAAATTGTGCAGCCACTATGAAAACAGCATTGACGTTACTAAAACTATTAAAAGATGGAGCTATCAACATAATACTCAACCTTATTTCGAACTACATATTCAAGAGAACTGAAACCAGGATGTAGAAGGGCAATAGGCATTCTACATCCATTTGCATGGATAAGGCTCTCTCTCTCTCTTTCTCTCTCTCTCTCTCTCTCACAAACACACACACACATGAGTGTGTGCTGAAATGTTTTTGGACCTTGAAAAATACAAGGATGAAAAAAAAATACAAGGATGAGCTGAGAAAATACTATGCTAAATGAGGTAAGCCAGGGATGGACAAGCCCTGTACTATATTATTTCACTTGTGGAACAAAAAAGATGAAGCTCATAGAAACACTAGAATACGGTTGCCTGGAGCTTCAGGGAGGCAGAAAAGGAGACTTGCTAGTCAAGGTGTAAGGTTCCAATTATGCAAGATGACTAGGTTCTAGGGGCCTGCTAGCATGACAGCCTCCCTGGGGTGATGCCAAGTCAGGCTCTCACAGATCTGCAGACAGGGTCCCAGAGGAAAGAAGGTGGTATACCCGTGTTCTCACGCACCAGCTCTGGATGGGGTGTTCAGATACTACTCTGCCTGTCTCTGTCTGTCCGTCTCTCTGTCTTCCTCTGTCCTGGTGCATGTGAGTGTGTTGGTCTGTGTGCCTGTGCGCATGCAGAGGCCAGAGGATAGTATTGAATATTCTCTATTGCACTTTGGTTTTATCTTTCAGACAAGATCCCCCTTGAACTGGAAACTCATTGGCCAGAAAGATGGCGAGGTCTGCCTGTTCCTGTTCCAGTACAGAAAGGCAGGCACCACCATGCTGCTTTTTGTGTGGTCTTATGTGTACATAGCAAGCACCCTTCTCCACTGAGCCATCTCCCTAGCTCTCTTTTACTTTAAACACCATGGGGTGTTCACTTTTCTCAGGAAACATCCTCTTCTCTCAACTCTTCACTCGCGGCCAACCCAGAACCAGCACCTGCCTCAGTGACTTTAGAGCTGAGACTCACTAGCCCAGATTCCCACTGTAGACACGTAATAAACCCAGTTCCACTTGGTGCCACCTCACTCTTAAAGGGCAACCTGAGGCAGGTTCCAAGGCAGCAAGACGCAGTCTGTTGGACTCCACATACCCTCCTCAGGGCCCCACAGTGAGGGAAAGCCTCAGCAGAGCATGTGAAAACACACCAGAGGATGTTGCCTCTCCCATCCCCCCACAGTGCTGTCTGCTGTGTCCATCAGTAGTAAAATTTAGCATTGTGGAAATAATAGTTCCAAAAGGAAACCAAATACAACTTCTCATAGGAAGGAACATAAGACCTGGAAAAATAATGCTTACTTAAGAAAATGCTCAGTGGAAAATATTAATTGGTGAAATCCATAGGGATCAAATAACTCAATCAAATCTCAATTGTGAAATTTGAATTAATAAGAATTGGTTCCAGTGGGGGAGATGTATATTTGTATTTATATAAGTTAATAGCTTATAACATTACATATGACATGTTATATAAATTACATGGCACATGTGTATTTTATATGCTATTATATATTATGTTATATAATAATATATATTATGTTGTATAATATATAATATTATATTGTATATAATATTATATATTAATATATGTATTAATATATATTGTATTACAAGCTAATTACTTATGTGGTCTAAGAACCAGATGAAAGAATAATGTCGCTTTAATAGCATTTAATGTTGCCACTATTCTGAGAAAGATGTCTTATTGATAAATAGTCTAAACATTCTCAGAATTAAGATGGTGTGGTTAAGAATTACTGAGCCTTTTATATTTACTTGATATGCCAAGTACTTCTTAAGTGTAGTGTGCTTTAAGCTAAGTAAAAATTACATATTTTTAATAACAAGCTAGACAGAATAATGACCCAAGAAATGCAATTGGATTTTTTGTTGTCCTACAATATGACTGTTTTTGCTTGTAATTCTATTACTGTCACAATATATGATAAAATATTTAAACTCAGATGTCCAGTCCTAGGCTATCTTGACTGTATTACTAGATTCTGCTGACTTGACTCTGGGGCCGCAGTAGGAACTGTTGGATTTGTTCACATACAGCCGCCCCCCAGCAGTCGCTAGGTTCTCTGCTTCTTGTGCTTTTCTGGGACCAGCAGCTCCTTCCACATTTAGGCGAGAATTATGATTGTTGTGGAGTGAGCTCTTCAGTGATAATATGCATTTACAATCTGCACTCCCAGTCCTCCTGGAGCAAGACACCATCTTCTTCCCTGAGCTTCTGCTGGTCACTGTGATGCCACTAAATTGCTGACTTCTCCTTATGTGGTGATGGCCATTCTCCTAAATGAGCTTTGTGTCTGAAGAGGTTCCGAAGTGGCTGACATTTTTGTCGACAGTGGTGGCCCATGCAATGTTGACCTCAGAGCTGTACTGTTTGCTCTTCCCAAGGAGCTCACAGGAGCACACAGCAGCTCTCCCAGGGGCCAGTCTCTGTGGTAGCAAGAAGTTCCTGATGCTGAAACAGTTCCATACAGGGGCAAATAAAAACCTCTGTGCACAACTTTCGGAGCAGGTGATGTACACAGTGCCCAGGTGTATGAGCATCTGTTTTCGTTCTTTCAGAGCTCCATAAACTAGGCGGCAGGCATTAGTCAGGATTCTCTAGAGGAGCAACGCTTACAGACTACACATACACACACACATGCAAATATGCACACATTCTGCATCTGTCCACACACACATGTATGTATGCATGTACATGGGGAAATTATTAGGATGAGTGACAGGCTGTGGTCTAGCTAATTCAGCAATGACTGGCTACCAACAGAAGGTCTAAGACTCTAGTAGTTGTTCATTCTGTGAGGCTGGGTGTCTCAGCTGGTCTTCAGTATATGCCAGATCCCGAAGAAATAGGCTTTCAGCCAGTAAGGAAATGGATGTGAGAGCAAGAGAAAACAGACAAAAAGTTTCTTCTGTGTTCTTTATGTAGACTACCAGCAGAAAGTGTGGCTTAGATTAAAGGTGGATCTTCTCACATCAAAAAAATCTATATTAAAATGGTTCTTCCCACTTCAAATGATATAATTGAATAAAGTATAAAACAAAACACACCCCAGCTAGGCACTGTGCTGCACACATGTGATCCCAGCCCTCAGGGAGGCAGAGGCGGGCAGATCTCTGTGAGTTTGAGGCCAGCCTGGTCTACAAAGTGAGTCCAGGACAGCCAAGGTTACACAGAGAAAGCCCATCTCAAAAAGTAAGCCAAACCAACCAACCAACCAACCAAAAAGCCCACACAGGTATACCTAACTGCTTGGGTTTTAGCTCATTCTAAATGCAGCCAAACTTATAACCAAGAATCATGCTATCATGGGCATAACTGTGCAATTTATGATTAAAAAAACCTTTGTGTGTGTGTGTGTGTGTGTGTGTGTGTGTGTGAGAGAGAGAGAGAGAGAGAGAGAGAGAGAGAGAGAGAGAGAGCATTTAGCAGCTAAGTAATAAACAGTAAGATAAAAGAAAACTCTTAAGGATGCTGCCCTGTACTCCAGCACATCTAGAAACAGCACCAGGAGCCCTGGCCACAGGCATGGCCAAAGTCCTGTTTTGTGACATTGTCCCCTTTTGTGTGAAGATACTGACAGAACTTGTGTAGAGGCGGCAGGGGGTGGCTGTGCTCTTGACTTGTTCATTTAGTCATTTACCCGAGGACATAGGAGCATTGGCAGCACATGCTGGGATTCTGGATGCATAGTGGGGCCCAAAGGGTACGAGCCAGGCAGCCAGGCATTGGATTCCATCAGAAGGTTTCCTGCTCTTCAGTTTCCCCCACACACAGCATGGCTCTCTTTGCTAAAGGTATTGTCCAGAATTCTGTATTAAGTACCTGATAGTCCACTGAGAGTCAGCTTTAGCTGTCAGACTAGAAGGCCATGACAAATACTCTGGAGACAGGGAGATTCCCTTCTTGTACCTGCCTTGGGTCTGCTAGGTGATGTTTATCCAGCCCCACTGAGAAGTTCAGGAGCAGAAAGTGCTGTATTGTTAATCTGCCCATGAGGTTCTCTGCTCACAGCCTCGCCACTCACCACTATGTAAGGCACTGGTACATGATATCATTTGTGTATTGAAAATGTTCTGAGCCTTCGATGTGTTCAAGACATGCACAGTCTAGCCAGAGATGTTGATATTTGAGATCTTCATGTGGGCATTATCAGTGCTCCAGCAGAGCTGAGCAGCCCACTGGTCCTGTAGTCACACAGAAGGGTCCTGGCTGCTTGGCAGGAACTACGCTGCCTCACGCTTGGGAACATGGTACCTGCTTGGCTGGAGTGCATGTCTGTCCTGCCCTTCGGTGCTCTCCAAACAGGTGATCGTGTACTCTCGAATACAGTGGGAACCCTCACACCACATGTATTTCCTCAGAGAGATGGATGGACGAGTGATGACACACAGCTCCTGCTGGTGTCGGCGCCACTGCACAGGACAGGGCCACTGGAAACATCTGCCTGGAGGTGGAGGGAGTGTGGCTTTAGTGCCTTGGGCTGAGAAGCACGTTATGACACTCTGAATGCATAAAGATGTGTTGTGCTCTGCCATGCCCTCCCCCTTGCCTTCCTTCAGGAGCATCAGCAGGTAAATGTCCCGGGAAGGCAGTCCTTAAGAGTTCTGAGTCATTCTGAGTCATAGAGATAGATCACCAGGAACCTTCACTGAGGTAGAGCACCGTATTCTTACTGTCCCGAGGGTGCAGTGGGCAGTGTGCGGAACCACTCAGTAAGGAGAGCAGAACTCTCTCTTGGAGCTGGCAGACATCCTCAAGATGGCTGCCAAAGACAGAGAACAGAAGTACAACAGAAACCAAAGCCATCTGAGAATGGAGATATTTGCTTACATTAAGTCCAATTTTGCAAACATTTTCTGAGTTGTCAGGTGGGATTGGGACCTACCGCTGGTTAGTATCTACACTAGCATACTCCACAAGAGTGTCTACCTAAGTCGAACAGCAGGTTCCCTGTTTCCATCCCCCATATGGAAAACTTAGGGAAGTTTCTGAAAAGTCTAGACCCCAAGTTAAAGTCCCTGGAACTTAAAAGGAGGAGACAGATACTGTTCATGAATAAAAGAGGGCTCCTAACCTTTTTCTTCACTTGCTGCATTGCACGTGAAAGGATATTACTTCTGCCTATGTGAGGATTGGAAATCTGATTTACATACTCACATATATACATCAGCAAGCAGCTGCAGATGGAGTTGGAGGCTGTGGTGTCACTGCCTCCTCCTCAGCAGCTAGAGTGTGGTGAAGGAAGACTTCAGATGTGTACGTGAGGAAGACAGGATGCAGATGAAAATGCTCAGTTGATAAAGTTAGTCTCATTATGGCTACGTAGGGTAGTGTTTGATACAGCTAGAGAGAAAGGGAGAGAGAGAGAGGAGAGGGAATTAGAGAGAACAATTGCATCCAACTTTGCAGTTCACTCCAGACTGACCTTTAAGGGTGTCGTTTAGAAGACAGTCTTGCTGACCATGTTGGCATGCTAAATAAAGCCCATGAAGAGGACATGTTGAATCGACAAAGCTTCATACTTCATTAAAGTTGGCCTAGGGAGAGAAGTTATGGTAATAAACTGGTGTCATCCTTCACATAGCAGAATGTCAACAAATGTCTATCCAACTGAGTTTGTTGAAGGGAATGCAATAGCATGTCTTTTCCTGACTTGACTCAAGTAATTAAACAGTGAATATCCATTAGAAAAGTCTTTGTGTATGTGATTAAGCCAGTTATTTTTAGAGGCAAATGAAAACTAGAAATGTGCCTGTGTCTCTGCCCACAAAACTCTTTACAGCTGTGTGTGTCCAGGAACGCTAACAGCTTCATTTGGAGGATGCAGCTTTAGCAAAATTCCTCATCCAGAGGCCAGGACATCTATATAACAGGAGTGAAAGTACTGACAAACACCGGGCTTTCTTCTGTTGTCTGTGAACCTCATAAATGACAAATCACCATGTCTATCATTCCTAGAGTTGCAATTGCATTCACCTCTCAATAGCCACGTGAAATGGGGAGATAAATATTCAGAGAATATATGTCTTGTGAGAAGTGAAAAGGGGAAGGGAAAGCCACAGACTGCCTTTGTAAGGATGATGGTTTTCATTTGTGGGTGAGGTACAGTTGAACATGCAAAATGATGATAAATTGAGACCTTCACTATTTACAATAAAACTGAAATCCAGATAAGTGGCATGGCAAATATAAAGTCACATGTTGATAAATGACTCCTGCTTAAAAGCAAATGAAATCATTTTCCTTATATATTGCATTTCTACAATCTATTATAGAATTTTAGGGTGAGGTGAAAACAGCTTAATCCACATGTTTTCATTGGGGAAAAATACCTTTCTAAAAATGTTCTCAAAATTTTTGTTGCAGATACTTGATGTTCCTAGCATCTAATGGTGATCAAAACAGTGCAACATTTGGTATTCAGAATTAAGCAAGTGAGCACACAGGGTAAAGATGTTCGTATTTTCTATTTCAATCTTGAGAGCTTAAAAACAAAAGCATGTGTAACAAAAGCTATGACAAAATTCCATTATCAAGTGGATGGGAAATGATTTGCTTATTCCATTAGTGGTTCTCAATACCCATGAGTGAAATATTAAAGTGGTGGCTCCTATTCCGCACAATAGGGCAAAATGCATGTCTCAGGTACATAAGCAAGTATGTACAGACACGGGAGCTGCATACTGGAGAATGTCTCACTTAGATGCAGAGACAGATTTTAGAGGTAGAAAAATGATCAGAACAAACAAGAAAATGAAACAAGATCAAATTGAGTATCTTCAAGCAAAAAAAGAAAACATTTGTTTGCCTGCCTAAACAAATGTTGGGAGGTATCTAAAAAGCATGTAATTGATAAGTGATTGGGACTCAGGATATATTTTCAAAGGCACAAAACTCCTTCAAATCTATAATCCAAAGACCAGAAGCTTGAGAAGATGAGAAAATGTATGAACAGATAAGTCACAGGGAGAGAAGCCTGTGTGGATATAAAATGGAAGATACCATCATCAGGCACCATCTTCAACATACAGGGCCAGTTGGTTTGCATTCTCCAGTTGGTAGATGTACGAAATTCTTCTGGTTCCAAGTGCAAGCCAGGATGTGGAGCTTACCAACTGCTGCAGCCACCGCATGCAAAATGCGGCAACCATCTTATAAAACGTTTTCACATTTTCTAACAGAATTGAAATGTATAAATTCTACAGTCTGGCAATTCCATTTGAAAGCATTCTTGTTGCTTTCTGTTTCTGTGACAAAGCATTTTGACCAAACGCAACCAGGAGAGGAAAGAGCTTATTTGTTTACACATCCCTGTCACAGTCCATTGATGGACAACAAGGCAGGAGCCAGCAGGCAGCAACTGAAGCAGAAGCCACGAGGAGTGCTACGTACTGGCTTGCTCATCATGGCTTGCTCAGCTTTCCTTCTTGTGCAACCCAGGGCGACAGTGGCTGGGCTGTCACACATCAGTCATTAGTCCATTGCCTATAGGCCCATCTCAACTAAGGTTCCTCTTCCAAGATAACCCTGGTTTGCATCAAGTTAACAAAAAACTAAGTATCATAAGAAGTATGGACCAGTGGAAGTCTTATGTACACATACCAAAGAGAGATAATAACATTTATGAAATTTTTATTTGTTCTGTGGTGTAAATGGTAGACATGGTTTACCCATCTATCGCAAGTGTCTCTGGGGGATGGAACAGGAGTAGTGGAGTAGTTTCCTTTCAGGAAGAAACTCAAATGTCAGTAGCAAATAGACAGAACCATATGCACACATACACAAGAGAGTTTGGAGAGAGAACAATGGGAGACTATTAGAGATGTAGAAAGCAGAGGCAGTGTGGCAGAGGGAAGGAACAGAGGGCAAACAGAAGACAAGTCTCCAAAAGCACAGACTAGCTCCAGGAGTGAAAAGACAAATACTTACAAAAGAATTAAACTCATAGGATTTACAGAGTAGGGACATGGGGATGGGATGTGCCCAAGATACAGTATGTGTAGAGGCAGCATGGGTGTGGAGACTGAGATGGAGGGAAGCAAGGAAGGGAGGAAGGAAGGGAGGAAGGAAGGAAGGAAGAAAGGAAAGGAGGAAGGGAAGAAGGGAGGAAGGAAGGAAGGGAGGGAGGGAGGAAGGGAAGAAGGAAGGAAGGGAGGAAGAAAGGGAAGAAGGAGGAAAGGAAGGGAAGTTCCAGAAATTAACATTACTTTAAGGCAGCGCAGGTCCTGGGTCTGTCTAGCACATTGCCTTCCTGACAGAGCTCTCCCTTGTTCCCAGCATTGGCTGTGGTGCAGAGGTAGGGAGCCATCTTGACTTCTGTCTGAGTCTGTGGATTCGTGGTCAAAGACCTCACATTATTCTTATCTGGGAATTAACAGCAGGGCCTCACATCTGCTCCTTGGCATGCTGGCTTGGAGAACTGCTTAGTGTGAAGGAGAGCTATAAAGAAGCCTTGTCGGCTGAGAATGACTGCCTAGCACTTCAGTGAGCTGGAGAGGCCAGAATGCTGCAGACCTACAGGCTGATTACCTTATCCCAGGCTAAAATTTGCCCCCTGAACAGCCAGCCCTTGCCCAGGAGTATCAGCACTAACATGCTGTGACTATAGACAGATGTGTGTCACCTAGTGGACCACCAGCTGTCACCAGCCCCAAAGCTAAGAAGGTCATCAGAGGGCATCCGAGGCGGAGAAAAACCCTTTCCCATAGTCTGTAACACTGTCTGGTATTCTCACTACAGTATTTTACATTTGCCTAATTTATGACTTTCTTTGTTCTGCAAAACCATAAGATTTCATGAAGCAGTTTTCAAAAACCTTAGAATATAGTATTTAGGCAGACCTAAATTTAAGTCCCTAGGCCATGGCCACTCATATATGCTCTGGAATAAGCCAGGTCTTTTATTCCTTAGAGGTAATAGTTATTTCTTTCAACGACATTAGCTACAGCTGGAGAGCTGAGTCAGGTACTCCGGGAGTTCCACATGATGGGAAAGTAAGGGAAGACATTAGGGAAGTGTAGGTCAGCTCTTTCAGGGGCATTCATCAGGGAAGCTAGCCTACCAGAGTTCCAGAGTGGGGAAGGGGTGGCTGCAAGCTCTTAGATGTGGGAGCGCGTGAAACAAGCGGACACCTCACGAGAATGAGGAAGCTCAAAGTGCTCAATCCAGTCAGAACAGACATGATTGGAAACCACCAGATCCTGGCGATGATGCTGGGAAAGGAAGCCATGCATGTCGCTGGTGTGAACATCAACACGGAAGTTACTCCAAGGAGGCTGAAAGCAGAACTGCCGTCGCCCGCTCCAGTCCCCCAGTCCTGGAAACATCGCAGGTATCCACACACGGCAGCGGCACCTGCTCATCTGTGTCCACCAGAAATGCACTTTTCTACCGAAGGGTTCAATGACACAGAACTTCGTGTTTAGAGCATAGAGAAGCTGCTTGGCAGAAATCCAGATTCCCCCAGAGTCAGCATCTCTTGCAATCAAAATGTCCTCAGTTGTGCAGTTGGTGCTCAAAATTGCGTCCTTTGTATCATCCATGGCTCTTTAGACCACATGAGAGAGTGTGGAGCCAGCTGGGCTTTCTTTCTGTCTTTTTATCAGTTTATTTGGAGACTTTCCCACAAGAAGACTGTATTTACATGCCCTACCCACAGCTCTTTCCCTGCCCACTCCCCTCCTGCACCACAGCAGCACCAGCTGACCGTCCAGCATGGGTAGGGAAAATCTTATGAGGCCCTGCCTGTAAAGAAAGATCCACAGGCAAACAACAGCTGCTGACAGAGTGTGACAGGGAGAAACAGTGCAGGGGTTCCTCCATCTTGTATTTTTGCTGAGATCATTTTAGGCAGAGACTATAAATTTGTGCATAAGTGCAGTGCTCACAGAAGCCAGAAGAGGGCGTCAGATCCCTGGTAGCTGGAGTTCCAGGCGGTTCTAAGTTGCCTTAAGTCAGTGCTGAAGTTTGCATTTGGGTCCTCTGTAAGAGCACTGCAGGATCTTAGCTGCTGAGCTCATTAACAGCCCCACTAATGACTTTTATTTATGAATATACCACAGCCTAGTTTACTGCACTTGGCACACTCCTTAGCATTCTCCTGCTTTATGTAGGTCAAGGAGGTAATTGGTGTTTAATATCTGAAAAGCAAACATGTCTTGGATAGTGAAGGATGGTCCTGCAGCTCTTGGTTTGCAGCCTTGCTATCCTCTGTCGGCATTTTATTCTTTGACTCATCCTTGTATTTCTAATCATTGTGAATCAGAAAGTCTAAAGAACCTGCAAGGAATAAATAAAATGCTGTCTCCCATGGCTAAGTGCCTTGGAGACAATAAAAACATTTTGCAAATGAAAGGTTTGGCCTTACAGCCCCAGCCACTTACTGCATTTGTACTGATAATAGAAGGACTGCCACTGTTTGTTTTTGTTTCCCGGGCCCTGCAAGATAGCAGGTGTGAGGACAGGCAGTTCTTTGGGATCTGGCTGGGCACAGGTGCGCAGGACCTGGCCAGGCAGAGCCCTGATGAAATCTACAGTAACTGAAGAGCTCTGCCTGACTGGAGACTGTCCTCACCCTTGACCTCTGAGTGGGCTGTCTGTTGGCTGGACTGAAGCATTTGTAGAGGAATGTCTTAGACACTGAGTGTCAGAGCGGCAGGATGAAACGGTCGAGGCATCTGCTAGAATGTGACCCGGGACATACTTTTGATTTCTCTGCCTCCCCTCCCCTCCCCTCCCCTCCCCTCCCCTCCCCTCCCCTCCCCTCCCCTCCCCTCCCCTCTCCTCCCCTCCCAGCTCTTCACTTACAGGACAATGTGTGCCTGACTATTTCATGGCCAGCCTGAGGGGCCTTGTGTCCGCACTGCGTGATACCTGTCGTCTGTGTATTCCTGTCTTCTGGGTGGAACTTAATAAACCAGAACAAAAGTGAGGCCAGGTCAGCCATGTCATAGCCATGGCGTAGGGATCTGATGATGCACTGAGCTCCTGGCTGAGAGCACTGTTCAGATGTGTGTCTGCCTTCCTGTGTGGACACAGTGAGGATCTAGGATCATGCCGCTGGCCGCTGGCTAGAGCGCTGTTCAGATGTCTCTGCCATCCTGTGGTGGGGCTTGCTGTGAATGCATTTTGGCTTTGATCCCCAGCTGTATTAGAATGGCAGGAACAGTGCTATGCTTTTATTTTCTGTTCTGCTGTTTTCTACATGCATAAATTGGAAATGGTCCACTAGCTACTTGTGCCTTGGGGTACAGAAAGAAAGATGGCACAGATTCACAGGAGACCAGGCAGGGCCGTTGACTGACCCTGTGGAGTTCGCTAACTGCCTCTGTCACTTCGCGGTGTAGCTAGAACTCTGGAAATACAGGCGCATGTTTTCAAGAGACATTTCTTAAAATATACTTTGCTACTGCTATTTATGCGTCTCTGTTTAGAGTGTTCTGCCCATCATAATTTGATGCAAGACTTCCTGTTTCTTTAAGACTTCCTGTTTCTTTAAGACTTCCTATTTCTTTTCAGGAGAGAAGAGAGAAACCGAAAATAGAAAGTTGGAAAGATAGTTCCGTGGGTGTATCAAGAGAGAGAGGAAAATGCACTTTGAGACAGAAAGGTTGCTCACGGCCATAACACAAACGCTTTCTCCCTTCTTTTTAAGAACATTTACTATTTTAACATGACTGTTTATTTTGAGGCTTTAGTGTAGCGATGCAAATAGAATACGATAAAGAAAAATGATGATAGATACTGATCGTCTGAAATGCTGAGCACCCTGTCTCCTTTGAGAGACGCCACCGCTCCTCGTCCAGATCTGGTGCGTCTGACCTTCACCATGGGGTCGGCTGGCGCCACGGCCAACCGTGCTGAGTTTTGGCGTGGGGCCACCTTGGTATCCGACCCGTGCGCTGCCAGGCGCTGTTAACTAGCCGAAGGCGTGCGGGGCATGATTCTCAGGTCCGCGCTTTTCTCACTGAAACGCCACCTGCAGAACCACAGGGGAGTCCTACAAGATGGCTGTATGAAACAGGACAGCGAACCTGTCGTGACAAACGCCCTGCGAGCTCCGCTATGGCTGTGCACACACCGCGCGGACGCGCCGGCGGGCGGAGGCCTGGGAAGGGGGCGCCGCGAGAACTGACATCTGTGATTCCTTGTCTCCTGCTGAGTCGCGCCCTTGGGAGACTGGTGACAGCATGAAAGAGAAACCTTCCCAACCCTAACCACCCCTGCTCGGACACCCACAAACAGCTCGCCCTGCCGTCTTCATGCCTGACTGTAGGTCGGTGACCCGGAAGAGATGCGTTTGCTTTTGTTGTTCGGAGGATCCTTCCTGCGCGATCCGGATCTGCCCTGGGGCCCGGGCAGCACGAGGAAGGGGCCGGAGGGCGCGGCCTCTGGGGTGCTGCAGAGATCTCAGGCTGCCGAGACCCCCAGGAGGGAGGGACCGCTGCCTCGCTGCGTGCCAGCAGGGCCTGTGTCCACCGTAAAGACGGCAGAGGAGGGCCTCACGCCGTGGAGCGCAGACCCCGGGCCAGCTGCGGCACTGTGCGCCGGGGGAGCTCTGCACCCGTCCCGCCTTCTCCGCCAGAGGCGTGCGGAGACGCTTTCCGTCTGGCTGGCTGTGGAGACGGACTGTTTGAGTTCGCACCTACACATCCTGACTCCGGTTTTCGCCGCAGACCTGTGCCGGCGTTTTCTCGGGAGCTCTGGGTGAGTTCTGGATCTCAGCTCCGCTGCCTCACAGCCGGCAGCTTTCCCCGCGGACGGTTTCTGGGCTCAAATCTCCCTCCCCCTTATTCGGATCCTAAGAGGGTTTTTAAGAAGAACTCTTGCTGGGGTCGCCGTGGGTGTTCGCCGAGCCTCGGCATGCACCGGCGGTGCAAGGACAACTCTGAGCCAGCTCTCTACTTCCGGCCTGTGCGCGGGCTCTGGGGATTGCACGCCACAGCGTCTGTGCCCGGAGCCCCCATCACACCGCGGGTAACTCCCACCGGCCTCCCAGCCTCCCTTTCTCACGTGGCGGAGAACACGGATCCAGGTGTGACCGTGTCAGGCTTTCCGGTCAACAGCTTACTTTTAAGCGTTGGTTTTGTCATACATTCCCCTGTGAAGTACAGGCGGCTTGGTGAGCCCTTCCGCGCATGTCCTGGGAGGCCCGTGCTCCTGGGCAGGTGTGCTGGTGTTGCACAGCTCTGCAGGCGGTTTTAGTGTCTGGAAGGTAAAGTCGCTCTGCTTGGTCTTAATTTTAAATGTTAAATCTTTAGCCGCATGGGAGCATCTCATTCGTTATGTATTTTAATTCAAGTTTGAGGAATCCTTTAAAAACCTTCTAGAGGGGGTCGGCAAGATGGCGGCACCCAGTCGACTCTCGTTCTGACTAGCAGCACAGCAGGATCGACACAGCGACCAGCCATCAGAACTCCCGGCCCTAAAACACAGTCATTGTGTTTCCCAGGTGAGAGGATTCAGTCAGCTTCAACTCACCCGGCTAAACCGCAGAAGAGATCCCGGTTCCACCAGGTGCTTGGTCGCCAGCCCAGAGCACACAACAGCGTGCTCTGATCACTGTCCCAGACTGAAATGTGGGTACCACAACATCAGACTGGGCACAGTGCAGGAAACTATTGGGACCGACCTTAGGTCACCTAGACATTCCCTGGAAAAGACTTGGGGTTCTGAGGGTGCCCAGGAGCCAGCCCAGAGCCAGAGCCGGGGACCCAGGCACCGGCACAGAGTCCTGCCTGACTCGCTGCCCCAGACAGAACTGTGGGCCCCAGGGCATCAGAGACTGAGTTTCTCTGTCGGATGTAAACCCACAGGGAGGGGAACGGCTAGTCTGATCTCAGAGCACTCAGCCGATACCAACCACCCAGAAAAGGTCTCAGGAAAAATTACCCAGTTTTGGCAGACACACAGGCATCCAATCCCCAGAAAAACAGAAAGGCAAAGCCACGTAAGTCTGTGCCTGCGGGTTGTACTTGCCATCCCAGACAGAACTGCTGTCCCCAAAGCAAAGACTGGGTGTCTCTGTCAGGAGGAAACCCCACAATGGGGGGGTGGGGGGGATCATCAGGTGCAAAGCTCAGGACACCCAACTACAAAAGACTTTCTGGATTCACACAGACTCTAGGCTGTAGCCTTCTACTGCAGGCATGAGCACTGTGCTCACCCGCCATTATTGAGTACCGCTAGGGCACTGGGGCACACAGCTGCATCCTCAGACCTACAAAAGCCAGAGAGCCATTACAGCAGCCCTCAGATTCTGCTCCAAGGATCAACCAGTTATCCCTAGCTAAACTGACAAAACTCTGGGAATCCCTGGTTCTTCAAGAGGGCTGTAACCAACAATTACACCTTAAGAGCAGGAGCTGCTGCTCACTAAATTCAGAGCAAGAAACCCAGCAGCAGGGCAGCCATCACCAGGACCTCTCCTGATGAAAGGAGACCCTTCCTGAATACCACAGTTACCATACAGGTCCATACACCTGAAGTGAACTGTGACAATTCCTGAGAAGCACCACTATTCAGTTGACCACACCCAAAAAGCAGAGGAGAACTTCAGAACCCTGCCAAGTGGACCCAGGACCCAGCAGGCACCAAAAATTAACAGACAACACCTGAGACAGAGAGATGGTTAGAGGCCAGCGAAAAAGCACAACCAAAAAAAGGCAAAGCAATATGGCATCCCCAGAACCCAGTTATCCAGGGGCAAGTAGCCCTGGACACCCTAACATAAGTGAAATTCAAGAAGATGACCTCAGGTCTATGCTTATGAAGAGGTTAATGGAAGAAGCAAATAAAATGTGTAAAGAATTAGGGGAAGATATAATAAAACAGATTATGGTCATCTGTAAAGAAATACAGGAAGATGCTGGCAAACAATTTGTGGCGTTCAGAGGGGAAATGATTAAATCACTGAAAGAAGTAAAAGAAACAGGATTGTTCAAACAAACAGATTAAGGAATTGAAGGAAAAACAGGAAAATACAGTCAGACAGGTGAAGGAAATCAACAAAATGGCTCAATATCTGAAGATAGAATTGGAAAAATTAAAGAAAACACAAATGGAGGAAATCATGGAGAGGGAGAACCTAGGAAAGAAAACAGGAACTACAGAGGTAAGCAGAACCAACAGACTACAAGAGAAGGAAGAAAGAATCTCAGGTGTGGGAGATACAATGGAAGAAATTGATGTATCTGTCAAAGAAAATAATAATTCTAAAAAATTCCTGACACAAACCATCCAAGAAATCCAAGACAACATAAAAAGACAAAACCTAAGAATAATAGGAATAGAGGAAAAAGAAGATTCCCTCCTCCAAGGTCCAGAAAATATTTTCAACAAAATCATTGAAGAAAATTTCCCCTACTTAAAGGGGAGGCCTATAAGAATACAAGAGGCCTACAGAACACCTACTAAATTAGACTAAAATCCTCCCTGCACATAATAATCAAAACAATAAGTATAGAGAACAAAGAAAAAATACTAAAAGCTGCAAGGGAAAAAGGCCAAGTAACATATAATGGCAAACCCATCAGAATCATACCTGACTTCTCAACAGAAACTATGAAAGCCAGAAGAGCCTGTATGAATATCATGCAAACCCTAAGTGAACACAGATGTCAGCCTAGGCTACTGTACCCAGGAAAGCTCTCAGTCCTCATAGACGGAGAAATCAAGATATTCAGTGACAAAAATAAATTTCAACAATACCTACACACAAATCCAGCATTACAGAAGATACTAGAAGGAAAAATATAACCCAAGAAAACTAACTACTTTCAAGAAAACACAGGAAATAAATAACCTCACTACAGCAAAACAAAAAGTAGCCAAACACACAAACACACGACCATAGCCAACATCAATATCAAAGGCTGTGATAGCCACTGGTCATTAATCTCCCTCAACATCAATGGACTCAATTCTCCAATGAAAAGACACAGACTAACAGAATGGATGCATAAACAAGAACCAACAATCTGTTGCATACCAGAAACACACCTAAATCACAAAGATAGACATTACCTGAGAGTAAAGGGCTGGAAGACGGTTTTCCAAGCAAATGGACCCAAGAAGCAAGCAGGAGTAGCTATTCTAATATCTAACAAAATAGATTGTCAACCAAAATTAATCAAAAGAGATAGAGAAGGACACTTCATACTCATCAAGGGAAAAATCCGCCAGGAAGATATCACAATCCTGAACATCTATGCCTCAAATTCAAGGGTACCCACATTTGTAAAAGAAACTTTAATAAAACTTAAACCACACATAGACCCCCCCACATTAATAGTGGGAGACTTCAACACCCCACTCTCAACAAAGGACTGGTCAACAAAACAGAAATTAAACAAAGAAACAATAACTCTGACAGAGGTCATGAATCAAATGGACCTCACAGACATCTACAGAACCTTTCACCCAAACACAAAAGAATTTACCTTCTCAGCACCTCATGGAACCTTCTCCAAAATAGACCATATGGTTGGTCACAAAACAAGACTCAACTGATACAAGATTGAAATAATCCCTTGTATCCTATCTGATCACCATGGACTAAAGCTGGACCTCAATGACAAATATAGCAAAAGGTCTACACTCAAGTGGAAACTGAACAACTTGCTACTAAATGACAGCTAGGTCAGAGAAGAGATAAAGAAAGAAATTAAAGACTTCCTAGAATTCAATGAAAATGAAGGCACAACAACTTATGGGAAACAAAGCAGTGCTAAGAGGAAAGTTCATAGCACTAAGTGCCTTCAAGAAGAAATTCAAGACATCTCATGCAAGCAACTTAATGGCTCACTTAAAAGCCCTAAAAAAAGAAGAAGCAGACACACCAAAGAGGAGTAGACGGCTGGAAATAATCAAATTCAGGGCTGAAATCAATCAATTAGAAACAAATAAAACAATTAAAAGAATCAATGAAACCAAGAGCTGGTTCTTTGAAAAAATCAACAAGATAGACAAACCCTTACCCAAACTAACTAAAAGGTAGAGAGAAACTATCCAAATCAACAAAATCCAAAACGAAAAGGGGGACATAACCACAGACACTGAAGAAATCCAAACAATAATTAGGTCTTACTTTCAAAGTCTATAAGCCACAAAATTTGAAAATCTAAATGAAATGGGCAATTTTCTTGACCGATTCTATATGCCAAAGCTGAATCAAGACCAGGTAAACCAATTAAATATTCCTATATCCCTTAAGGAAATTGAAGCTGTCATCAAAAGTCTACCATGCAAAAAAAGCCCAGGGCCAGATGGTTTCAGTGCAGAATTCTACCAGACCTTCAAAGAAGAGCTAACACCAATACTCTTCAAACTATTCCACAAAATATAAACAGAAGGAACACTACCAAACTCATTCTGTGAAGCCACAGTCACCTTGGTACTTAAACCTCACAAAGACCCAACAAAGAAAGAATTTCAGGCCAATCTCCCTTATGAACATCGATGCAAAAATACTCAACAAAATACTTGCAAACCGAATCCAAGAACACATCAAAGATATCATCCACTACGACCAAGTAGGCTTCATCCCAGGCATGCAGGGGTGGTTCAATATACAGAAATCCATCAATGTGACCCACCACATAAACAAATTGAAGGAGAAAAACCACATGATCATTTCCTTAGATGCTGAAAAGGCATTTGACAAAATCCAACATCCATTCATGTTTAAAGTCTTGGAGAGATCAGGGATACATGGCACATACCTGAAGATAGTAAAGGCAATATACAGCAAGCCTATAGCCAATATCAAACTCAATGGAGAGAAACTTAACTCAATCCCACTGAAATCAGGGACAACACAAGGCTGTCTACTCTCTCCATATCTCTTCAACATTGTTCTTGAAGTCCTTGCTAGAGCAATAAGACAATTGAAGGAGATCAAGGGGATACAAATTGGAAAGGAAGAAGTCAAAGTATCACTATTTGCAGATGATATGATAGTATACCTGAGTGACCCCAAAAATTCTATCAGGTAACTCCTACAGCTGATTAACACCTTCAGCAATGTGGCTGGATAAAAAATTAACTCAAAAAAATCAGTAGCCCTTCTGTATAAAAAAGACAAAAGGGCCGAGAAAGAAATTAGGGAAACAACACCCTTCACAATAGCCACAAAGGATAAAGTACCTTGGTGTGAACCTAACCAAGCAAGTTAAAGACTTGTTTGAAAAAAATTTCCAGTCTCGAAGAAAGAATTAGAAGAAGATATCAGAAGATGGAAATATCTCCCATGCTCATGGGTTGGCAGGATTAATATAGTAAAAATGGCCACCTTATCAAAAGCAATCTACAGATTCAATGCAATTCCCATCAAATTACCAACACAATTCTTTACAGACTGTGAAAGAAAAATTCTCACCTTCATATAGAACAAGAGACCCAGAATTGCTAAAACAATTCTCTACAGTAAAAGATCTTCAGGAGGTATCTCCATCCCTGATCTCAAGCTGTACAATACTAAAAACTGCATGGTACTGGCATAGAAATAGACTGGTGGATCAATGGAATCGAATAGAAGACCCTGACATAAATCCACACACTTATGGACACCTGATTTTTTACAAAGATGCCAAAACCATTCAATGGAAAAAAGATAGCATCTTCAACAAATGGTGCTGATCTAACTGGATGTTTACATGTAGAAAAATGCAAATGGATCCATACTTATCACCCTGCACAAAACTAAAGTCAAGTGGACCAAAGACCTCAGCATAAAACCAGACACACTAAACTGCTTAGAAGAAAAAGTGGGGAAGAGCCTTGAACTCTTTCGCACAGGAGACAACTTCCTGAACAGAACACCAACAGCACAGGCTCTAAGAGCAACAATCAATAAATGGGACCTCATGAAACTGAAAAGCTTCGGTAAAGCAAAGGACACTGTCATCAGAACAAAACGACAGCCTAAGATTGGGAAAGGATCTTCACCAACCCTATATCTGACAGAGGACTAATATCCAGTATATATAATGAACTAAAAAAAGTTAAACAGCAAAAAACCAAGTAATCCAATTAAAAAATGGGGTACAGAGCCAAACAGAATTCCCTGCAG
Source organism: Meriones unguiculatus (assembly GCF_030254825.1). Classification (NCBI taxonomy): domain Eukaryota; kingdom Metazoa; phylum Chordata; class Mammalia; order Rodentia; family Muridae; genus Meriones; species Meriones unguiculatus. Next base: position 5,168,667 of record NC_083350.1, on the reverse strand, counting down.
AGGAATATCAAATGGCAGAGAAACACTTAAAGAAATGCTCAACCTCTTTAGCCATCAGGGAAATGCAAATCAAAACGACCCTAAGATTTCACCTTACACCCATTAGAATGGCTAAGATCAAAAACTCAATAGACAACACATGCTGGAGAGGTTGTGGAGAAAGGGGAACCCTCCTCCATTGCTGGTGGGAATGTAAACTTGTACAACCACTCTGGAAAGCAATCTGGAGCTTTCTCAGACAACTAGGAATAGCACTTCCTCAAGATCCAGCCATACAACTCCTAGGCATATACCCACAAGAGTCTCAAGTACACAATAAGGACATTTACTCAAGCATGTTTGTAGCAACCTTATTTGTAATAGCCAGAACCTGGAAACAGCTCAGATGCCCCTCAGTGGAGTAATGGATGCACAAATTGTGGTATATCTACACAATGGAATATTACTCAGCAATAAAAAAACAAAACATGAAATTTATAGGTAAATGGTGGGATCTGGAAAAGATCATCCTGAGTGAGCTATCCCAGAAGCAGAAAATATGCACATGGTATATACTCACTCATATAGACATAATAATATAGGATAAATCTACTAAAATCTGTACACCTAAAGAAACTAATCAAGAGGGAGGACTCCTGTTAAAATGCTCAACTCCCATCCAGAAAGGCAAAGAGGATGGACATCAGAAGAAGGAGAAAAGAGGGAACAAGTCAGGAGCCTAACACAGAGGACCTTTCAAAGGCTCTGCCCTGCAGACTATCAGTGCAGATGCTGAGACTTATGGGCAACCTTTGGGCAGAGTGCAGGGAATCTTATGAAAGAAGTGGGAAACAGTAAGATCTGGAGAGGACAGGAACTCCACAAGGAGAGCAACAGAACCAAAAAAATCTGAGACGGGGGTCTTTCCTTAGAATGATACTCCAACCAAGGACTATGCATGGAGATAACCTCAAACCCCTGCACAGATGTAGCCCATGGCAGTTCAGTATCCAAGTGGGTTTCATTGTAATAGGAACAGGGACTGTCTCTGACATGAACTGATTGGCCTGCTCTTTAATTACCTCCCCCTGAGGGGGAAGCAGCATTACCAGGCCACAGAAGAAGACAAGGCAGCCACTCCTGATGAGACCTAATTGACTAGGATCAGAAGGAAGGAAAAGAAGACCTCCCTTATCAGTGGACTTGGGGAGGGGCATGCATGCAGAGGGTGGAGGAAGGGGAAGGATTGGGATGGGAGGAGTGAAAGAACCACAGGGGGGATACAAAGTGAATAAAGTGTAATTAATTAAAAATTTAAAAAACCTTCTGGAATATTGATTGGGATAATATTGAATTAACACCTTCTTTTGGGTCACTTTAACATGCCACCAAATCTGTAAAATAAAACAAGATTACAGTGGCAAGAAAACAAAAGTTGAAGTTGTAATGAACTCCTCTGGGCACCTGCCATGGCAGGTTTCCGGAAGCCCCAAGCACATCCGCTGACCTGTTCTGCTTCGTCACAACCAGTTCTGGCGGGTCATATTTCTATAGTGACTCCTCACTTTCTCTCAGCTGTTACAGTAGCACAAATCAATACTGACATTCTTTGCTTCTCTCTTATTGAAAACATTTTTCTTATATAACATATCCTGATCATGGCTCCCTCCTTCTGCTCCCAGTTTGCCCCCACCTCCCCTCCCGTCTGGATCCACTCCCTTTATCCCATTAGAAAACAAACAGGCTTCTCAGGGATAAAAATAAAATAACGTAAGAGAGAACAAAAACTAACACATTGCAATAGGAAGAAACAAATAAATAAAAGGAAAAGAGCCCAAGAAAAGGGACAAGAAACAGATGCAGAGACGTAGCCATTCAAACACCCAGGAATCCCATAACGACAGTAAACTGGAAGTCATAATATTTATGCAAAGAACATGGAGGGTAAGAAGAAGGAAAATAAATCACTGAATAAATAAAAACATATAAAAAGAGGATAAAGTTAAAAAATGACAGGGGTGGGCACCCTCGCATGACATCATATCACAAGGAAGCTGCAAAGATGCCGCTGAGCTCATTTTTGCTGGGCACGCAGCCCGGGCACGCAGCCTGCCTCTAAGTTTGTTTCCCCAAGAGATTCCCGTGGAAAAAACAAAGTTTTCATTTACAAGTGGGTATCAATTGCAGATTGCCTCTGGATTAGGGATGTGGGCTTGGTTCCGTTCAGCCCTGCCCCCCTCCTGTGCAGACCACGCAGACTGCGCATGCTGCCACAGTCTCTGCAGCTCATATGTTCAGTCTGCTGGGCTGTATTTGGAAGACCTTGCTTCTTTGGTGTCCTCCATCTCCGCTGGCTCTTAACTTTCCTTCTCCTCTTCCGCAGCATTCTGTGAGCCCTGAGGGAAGGGATTTGGACACATTCTTTTCAGGGCTAAGTTCCAAGGCACCTCACTCTGCATAATGTGTGGCTGCGAGTCTCTGTGTCCCATCTGCCAAGGAGGACACTTCTCTGACGGTGGCTGAACAAAGGCACTAGTCTATGAGCACAGCAGCATGCTACCAGAAGTGATTTTCTCACTACGTTTTTCTTTTTTTCCTTCATTTAAAATTTTTTAGATTGGTATTATTTGGCGTTACCCTAGGACCCGGGGCTGTCTCCTCTCAGGTTCTTGGTCCCCAGGCCGTGCTGGGTGTGGGTTCCAGGTGTGGGTTCCATCGCGTGGAGTGGGCCTTACTTGAAATGAGCTATTGGTTTGTTACACAGGTTCGCAGTCACCATTGCCCGAGCATAGCTAGCATACCTTGCAGGTAGGACACCACTGCAGCTCTAAGGGCCTGGACCTGGGTCTCTGTTTCTGTTTCTCCCTTGGTAGCGTGCAGAGGTCGTTCCTGTATGTAAGACACTACAACGTGGAGGTGAAGGCTCTGTATAGCCACCAGCTTGACTTCTCCGTGTTCAGTGGGTTGTAGGTGTTGTCTGCAGTAGTGGGACTTCGCCGTCAGTTTGTGGAGAGTGACCTATATTGTGGCAACAGCCTGGGTTATTTGGGGGTTCACATGAGACCCCTTTGGCCGATAACCCATTTGGATGTAAACATTCTTGGTACTAGAAGCTTCCTTTGTTGATAAGAGATGTCCAGTTTGGGCTCTGTCTCCCTCATTATTTGGCAATTTTATCTACAGCCTCTCCATATAGGTACATATTTAGGAAGCTTCTGTTTTCTTAACTTTCCATACCAGCCCTGAAATGCCCCTTCATTTTAGCTGTTTCCTTTTGTATTCCCTCCCTTATACCCCTGTTCTTTCCTCTCTTACTTGATCCTTCTGTTCCAGTCTTCCACACCCCCATCCATCCATGACTGTCTATTTTAGTTCCCTTCCCTAGGGAGATTTCTCTGTCCCTCTGGTCTCTTAATCTACACCTAACCTCTGTGGTTCTACAGATTATAGCTTCGTTATCATTGACTTAAAAGCTGCAATCCGCAAATAAGGAATGCACACCATATTTGTCTTTCTGTGACTGAATACCTCACTCGGTGATTTTTTCTAATTCCATTTATTTATTTGCAAATTTCATAATTTCATTTTGAAAAGGCTTAGTAATAGTCAGTGGTGTAAATGTACACATTTTCTTAATGTATTAATCTGTTGAGGGAAATGGGTTATTTTCAATTTCTGGTTATTGTAAGTAGAGCAGCAATGAATATGATTGATCAAGTGTCTCTACGGCAGGATGAAGCATCGTTTGGTGTATGCCCAGGAGTGAGATAGCTGGACCCTGAGGCACATTGATTTCCATCGTGAGGAACTGGTACAGTGATTCTATCTCGGCTGTACAAATTTTCACCCCCACCAGCATGAGTGTTATCATCATGCCACAGCCTCACCATCGTGAGCTGTCGTGTATTTTGTTGATCTTAGCAATTCAAATGGGTGTAAGATGAAACATCAAAATAGTTTTGACTTACATTTCCCTGATGACTAAGGATGTTGAACATTTCATTAAGTGTTTCTCAGCCATTTGAATTTCTTCTTTTGAGAACTCCCTGTTTAGATTTGTGCCCCATTTACTGAGTTATTTGTTTCTTGATATATAAATTTTTAGGCTCTTTATATATTTTGGATATGAGCCCTTTCTTTGATGTATAGTTGGTAAAAATTGTTTTTCATTATGTAGGCTGCAACTTTGAATGATGATGTTCTTTGCCAGGCAGGAGCTTTTAAGTTTTATGAGGTCCCATTTAGTAATTGTTGCTCTTAGTGCCTGTGCTAATATTTTTCTGTTCAGAAAATCTTTTCCTGTGCCAATGAGTGCTGGCGTACTTTTTAAAAACTCTTTTATTTACATTTATTTTATCTCTTTCTCCCTACTCCACCCCAATCCCTTCCTACACCCTGACACCAGGTAGGAGACAGAAAGGGTTAGTGGGAGAGGGGGCACAGCCCTCTTGGCTGCTTCCTGCTGATCAGGGTCGTCAGGTTCCTTGGAGCCAGTCCAGTCCTTGTTTCAGGAGCTCTCCAACTTCTTGTCTCACAACAGCAACCGGGACCAGAGGGGGAAGCAGCAGCCGCCTTGTTCTTTTTCTGAGCTCCTACACTCTCTGGGCTCTGGCATTTATTTCCTCTCCAGAGTCCTCAGATTTAAACTATCTGCAACTGGCAAAGAGCCCCTCTCACAGCCCACATGAGGCAAATAGTCTGCTGCTGTGGACCATCTGAATTAGCCCCACATCCCACACCTAGGACCAAAACAAAAACATGTTTATATCTATAACAAATGAATTCAAAGCTATTCCCCACTTTTTCTTCTATCTGGTTTTGTGCATCTGGTTTTATGTTGAGATCTTTGATCTATTTGGAGTGGAGTTTTGTGCAGGGTGATAAATATCTATCTACTGGGATTCTTCTACTTGCAGCCTTCCAGTTAGCCAGCACCATTTGTTGAAGTTGCTTAATCTTTATCCCAGTGTGCACTTCTGGCTTCTTTATAAAAACTCAGGTATTAATGGGGTGTGTAGATTTATGTCTGGGTCTTTGATTTGATTCCATTGATCCATGTGTCTGTTTTTGTCCTAGTACCATGCTGTTTGTATATCTTTGGGTTTGTAGTACAATTTGAGGATGGGGCAGTGATACCTCTAGCAGTTCTTTTATTACTCAGGATTGATTTAAATATTCTGGCGTCTTTGTGTTTCCATATGAAGCTGAAAATTGTTCAGGGTCTGTTAAGAACTGTGTTGGAATTTTGATGAGGATTGCATGGAATCTGTATATTTGTTTTGTTATGATAGTCTTTTTTTTTGCTATGTTAATCCTATTGATCAAGGAGAATAGGAGATCTTTCTATCTGATAGTTTCTTCAGTTTCTTTAATGTATTAAAGTTTTTATATAAGTCTTTCACTTGCTTGGTTAGAGTTATATTATATTATAGAGTTTTATACTATTTGAGGCTATTGTGAAGGGTGTTATTTTCCTGATTTCTTTTTCAGTCATTTATCATTTGTATATAGGAAGGCTATTGATTTTTGTGAGTTAATTTTGTATCTAGCTACTTCAGTACCTATTAAGAAAACAATCCATTTCTTTTAGAGTTTCTAATTTAATTGAATGAAGTTGTTTGTAGTTTTTTTTTTTGAGAGAGAGAAATTCTGATAACTGCTTTGATTTACTGAAACTTAAAATAGCCCATCAAATTACCTTAGGAATTCAGGTAGCAGAAATGTATAACATACACATTTCTTCTCAAGGTCCCCAGTTAGTTTTACAAGGCCATAAAACGACATATGTGGATTTGTGCACTGTGTCATGTAAACCACTCACTTTCAGCACCTAAGAACTCAAGTATAGACATAAGCTTTGTGGTACTGAAGTGACATTAGGACCTCCCTCAACATGATTGCATAGGTGTTTAAGGTTAAACGTGAGCATTATGTGAGGTCTCAAGTCAATTAAATCCCATTTGAAATATGAGTTCAAAGCAATATATCAAATAGGTGCCCAAAGGAGGACCTTCAATGAGCCCAACACTGCGTGTGTATGTGTAAGAAGATTGGTGGAAGTCAGGTCACGGCTGACTGAGGCACAATGACAGCTGTTAGTCATATGCAGCTGTTGTTGGCAAGACAGAAGCATCCACAGTCGTCACAGTCAGTTTCTTCACTGGGATTATCTTCCTGCATTTGGGTCTCATCCAGAAACAGCTTTAGTTTCCTGCTCCTCAGTCCAACCACCATGGCTGCTTCATCCACACCCTGATGGGTGAGTCTGTTCTGTCCAAATGGGTTTCAGGAGAGTGTCCATACTTTCCATCACATGCCCCTGTGGCCCTGTACTTAGGAGCTGAAGGTCCATGGTCTGCAAAGAAGAGTCCTGGGGATGTTGATTGGAGGGGACTACTCCTGCACTCACACAGAGTGATTTTCCGAGAGACTTAGCAAGGCAGCTTGGTTTGTATTTCTGTTTCGCCATGGAGTATGTGTTTTTATAGCATGTCCTTATGATTCTCTGGATTTTTTGGTGTATGTTGTTATATCCACCTTTTCAGAGCCTTGGTTTTCTTAGTACACACACACACACACACACACACACACACACAATCTTGCCTCTAGTCTATTTTTTCTCATTTTTAGCTTTTAACTTTTGAAAAAAAAGTCTACCCATCTGGAAGTTTTCCCTTATTTTGTAAGTAAACAGGCCTTTGTTTGGAAAATGCTTTCTACTTTTTTAAAAAATCCATATCATTGAATCTGCCCTTGTAGGTTTAGGTTGTTTTCCCCACTTAGGTTTGTTTTCATTAAATTATCACTTCAAAGCGTTCCCCTTTCATCTTTGTGTTTAAAAGCTGCAACTGCTCTTTGGGTCAGGCTTTTGGTATAGTTGCCAAGAATCTGTTACTCAGCTCAAGATCAGAAGACATTTCCCAGTGTCTCCTCTAGAATTTTCATGCATCAGTTTCTTCCATTTAGCTCTCTGGGCCTTTTGGGTTAACTGTTGGGTGTAGTGTGTGTGTGAGGGTCTAAACCTTTCTTTGCTGCCATTTTGCATGCTTATGTCTAATCACCCCAGCCCCAATGTTGAGAGGACTGTTTTCTATCTCCATTAATTATCTTGGCACTTTTGTCAAAATTAAGCTGGTTGTTACATAAAGGTTTATTTCTGGACCCATAATTCTATTCTGCTGATTTATATGCCTATCGTGTGCCAGTGTCACTATCTTGATTAATGTAGCTTTATAGTGAGCACTGAAACCTGAAAGTATAAGTCCTCTGACTTTATTCTGGGTCAAGACTGCTTTTTGCTATTTTTTTATATTTTATACCATCTTTAGTACTAGTTTGCACATTCCCACAAGAAATGTATGCTGGCTTACAAGTATGTGTGGTTTAGAGTTAATTTACAGCTCAGTGTGAGGACAATGCTGTCCTGACAACATCGGATATTTCAGTGTTTGAACGTGAACTGTTTTCATTTACTTAAGCTATTTTAATTTCTCTCAGTAACATTGAAATATCTTCAGACTAATATTTTATTTATTTTTTTGATGCTTTGTGAGTTGAGTTTTTCTTTTTCCAAATTTCGTTTTAATTCATTTGTTACTAAAATGTATGATTGACTTTGTGTCTTGACTATGGGCCCATGACTTTTGTAGACTTATTCACACACATCACTCAGCATCACAATATAGTTTGTGTTCAAACTAGATGATTTTTCATTCTATTTCCCTTTTGTTCTCCACTCTCTCTTCCCTCCACCCCCATTTCCTGCTTCTCTTCCTTCTTAGTTTTGTGCTTTTCTTACTGCATTGGCTAGGACCACTCACTTCAGTATTGAACAGACATTTTTGATCTTCCCAAACCAAAGGAACAAAACATTTACTGTTTTGGTGTTGTTTGTTATTGGATTTTATAGACATTCTTGGTCAGGTTGAGGGCATTCCCTTTGTTTCTTTTTGCTGTTGTTGTTATATAACCCAGGCTTATTTGTAATTTGCCGTGTAGACCAGGCTACCTCAAATTTGAACTAATACTTCTGCTTCTGTCTTCCAAGTGCTGGGATTACAGGTGTATGCCACCATGTTGTTTTCTATTTCCATTTGTTGATTGCTTTTTCTTTTTCTTTTCTTTTTTCCCTTTTTCTTCCGTACAGGATTTCTCTGTGTAGCCTTGGCTGTCCTGGACTCAGTTTGTATGCCAGAATGGCTTTGAACTCATAGAGATTCACCAGCCTCTGCAACACTGAAGGCTGGGATTACAAATTGTGTGCTACTGCACCTGGTGATGATTACTTTTTAAAAATTGTGACTGAATTTGCGATTTTGCCACATGCTTTTTTTGTATATATTAAAGCACATTTTCTTTAGAATATTATTATGTAGCCAGTTTTTGTGGATATTTTATTGGGTTATTTTTTCTACCACCCTTCACCCTTATCCCTTCCAACCCCCCAACACTAGGTAGGAGAGAAAGGTTAGAGTGGAAAGGGGGTGTGATTATTGTTAGACTACTTTCTGTGAAATATGGGTGTCAAGTTCATTGGGCTTGATTTTCATTGTCGGGTTATCTCCAACCAGCAACCAGCAAATAGCAACCAAACAGCAACCAGCAAACAGAAACAGCAACAGGACCAAACAGTGGAAGGGGGAAGCAACAGTTGCCACTGTAGGAGTCCATCTGCCCTGCCTCTTGGGGCCCTAGCATTTATATACCTTCTAACCAGTTCGCAGTATTCCAAATGTAAACTATCTTCAGCTGACAAAATCACACCCCTGAAAAGCACAAGACAAATCATAGTCAGCTGCTGTGGACAATCTGAAGCAGCCCCATATCCCACATATGTTCCCACAACATAACTGGGTTTTTTAAGGAACTAAAAATTTCACTACATTTTCCCCTTTCTGTTCTAAGCTATCAATTGTACCGTGTTTAGTGAGATATTACAAACAGAGACATTTTCAATAAACTAAACACTTTTCAGATCATTGGGCAAGGTTGTCAGGAGACCTTTCCTGCTCAGTTCTGATCTTTATTAGTTTTGATGGTATCCATATCTTTTCATTCCCTGTAGAGACATAAACAAAACTGCATCCCCAACAGAAAACTACAACTGCTGGTCCTGTAGGAGTATGTGGTATACCTGTAAAGTGCTTTATATTATAATATGCAAGGAATTGCTTCATCTTACTGGATACATATATGGGAGCATTATTAGCCTTAATTTGTGCAGGTATCCCCATAATTGCCATCATTTCTACTAATTGTGAAATTACAGAATCAGCTTTTTCAGGACTGAGAGCAGTTGCTGATTGAAACACCAAATATATATCTGTGGTGTGATGCACATACTTTAGTTTTCCAAATTTTGCAAAATGAAACATGTTCATCTATCAGAGTTCATTTCTGATAGTGGTACCAGATTTGGTACCACTAGGGTTCTGCAAAATGAAACACATCTACTCTTCCATTGGCTCTGCTCATGCCTTAATTTTTTTTTACATTCAGTATTCCTATCTCAAATGTCAGAGTCTTTATCAACCTCTATCTCCAGTCTGGGTCTGATATGGCTTTGTTTACAGCTGATACTAATCTTTGCAAGAAATCTGTGAAGGCTTCCTTAGAGCCTTGTAAATGAGATGGCCCTTTCCCTGGCCTTCTCAACTTTGTCTCAAGCTCTTAAAGCTGCTAAACAACATTGTTCTATAACAGCATCATCAAATCAGATTTGTTCTTGTAAATCAGAATACTACCCTTCACCAAGCAATTGATCTTTTACGGTATTCATTCCTCTTCCTTTATTTTGTTGTTTAATATTCACGGCTTCCTTCCTCTACCACATTAACAGCTGTAACTGCTGACAGGTGTCTAGCAAAGCTGTTACCAGATCCTTCCAATCTTGGGAAATAATTCTGTCTTGGGTAGCCCAATTACTTAATGCTTGTTTTACATAAGGTGAATGCATTCTTTGGAAATCGTGGCCTCTTTAAGATGTTTCAGATGTATCATTCTACAGGATGCCACTCTACCTCATCATAATCATGATCTGCACCATTAGCAGACATGTGCTGTACCGATGATGATTTTATACCCCTAGATCACCCCTCCTCTGCTGGCAGAGTTGGCTCAAGATTAACCCGTTCTGTCAAAATGGGCTATTTTTCTTTAATTATGTCACCATGCACATCCTTTCCCTCCTCCTGGTTTCATACCTGACTCTCTGTCTTAGGGGCTGTGGGGACTTGAAACCAAAAGTGTGGGGTACCTGACAGCCATGATCTGCCTTCTGGTCCTGTTTGCCTCCCTCTTTTATCCTGCAGGAAGCTCACATTCTTCTGCTCAGTCATTGGGTTTGAGCCCCTTTGTTCTCCCTTTTCTGGTGCTACTCACTTTCCAAGCACTTCCACCTCTTTGCACAATTTTCACAGTTGCCTCTCATATCCTCCATTAAAAAAACAAAAAACAAGTTTTCATACTGCTCAACCATTCTCCCAACCCTTTTTTGAGACAGACTACAGGAGGGGGAGGAGGAGGAGAAGGAAGAGGAGGAGGAGGAGACAATTCCTTATGGGAGCAAAGCAGGAGAGAACCCATTTACAGCAGCTGCAATAAACTTTTTGCTGATGTTCTGAAACAGAATATTCACCCCCTTTCCCCACGCTGTTTTCTCTATGGCATTAAAAATTAGATTTCTCATTCTGCCTACCCCCAAATTGGGTGACACTTATAGCTGGGCTTTTGGCTACTTTATTGGCTTTCTTTTTCTCCCTTCCCTTCTCCACCATTATCTCTTCCAAGCCCCCAACACTAGGTAGGAAACAGAGAAGATTAAGGTCGTAGAGTTCCTTGGGGCCAGTTGAGTTTGATCTTTGTTGTTAGGATATCTTTAATTTCAGTGACATTTTCTTACCTTAAAAAAAAATATCATAAAATGTCCAAACTTACAGAAATGTTGAAAGAATTTTACACTAAACCCTAATGTATGCATATCAGAATTATGCAATTAATTATTGGGTAGCTCTCTTTTAAAAGAAATTTAACCTTTATTTTTATTTTATAAATCCGAATCTTTTGCCTGAATGTATGTCTGTCTTTACCATATCAGGCAGTGCCTATGGAGGCCCGAAGAGGGTGTGGCAGTCCCTAGGGCTGATGCTATAGAGACTTTTGAGGTACCACGTGGGTTCTGGGAGTCACACCGAGGTACTCTGGAAGGGCAGCCAGTGTGCTCTTAAGCCCTGAGCCATCTGGCCAGCCACAGCAAGATCTTTCTTGAGCTTAATATTATTTCCACTGACCCTTTACAGATACATTGACAAACCTTGATTTGGCAGCAGTGTTGACTATTTATTTGATGAGTTTGCCTGAGAACCTAGATTTAGAGTGATAACGACTCCTTCTTGGTGCTCATATCTGAATATCACTCAACTACATGTTATTCTGTCTAACATCCCTGGCCTTTGGTTGGTCTCTATGCTTTCGGTGCTACTCGTTAAAGTCCTCTTTACTGACCAGGGCCACTGTGTTAGTGGTGGCGTCTCCCCAACTTATGGAGGAGCCTGCACAGTCAGAATCAGCCATGCACTGTTTCAGCATTGTAAGGAGAGGCAGGCACGCTAGGAGCTCGCCCAGAGCTGCACACTCGGATCTTGGACTGACCTTCTGCAGAGGAGGAGTATGGAAGCTTGGGGGAAGTGATTGCTGGAGGTCAGTTCTTCTGCAGAGGAGAATATGGAAACTTTGGGGAAGTGATTACTGGAGGTCAGTTAAGACAGTTCCTAGATCGGGTGACAAGTTCAGTTCAGACGTGTAAGTCCTATTTTCTCCGTTTGTTTGTTTGAGACAGAGTCTGACTCAGGCCCTGGCTGATCTCTAATTCATTAGGTCACTCAAGGAAGCTTTGAACTTGCTGAAGTCTTGCCTTAGTCTCTAAGTGCTGGTGTTAATGGTGAGAGCAGCTGTGCTCCAAGGTCCTGTTAGTCACAGGGTAGAATCTGCTGTTGAGTTAAAGTGAACCATCCATTCTGAATCAGTGACCACTGCGTCATTCAAGCACTTGAAGCTGTCGACATAATACACACTTCCAGTTTGTTCCATCATCACTTCCGATAGCTTGTTCTGGTCTTTGTCTGGTCTCGAGCCTCTGCTAGGACCTGCTAACTTCCTGAAAATGCTGCCATGAGAGGAGATGCCTGGTACCTCCCCAGCGTGTTTTCCCTGAGTTCCCACAGAGCAGATTCACTTCACTTGTGAACAACTTGTGAAGTGAACAAGTGAAGGTTGAAGGCCTTCTCTTGATGCAATGATGAGGACATTTCAAAGGATCTGCTTCCGATTTTCATTTCCAGTTGAACCCCTGAGCTTTCCCGTTTCTACTTCCTACACATGCTTAGAGCAGTCTCCTGTAAAATGCTTCCCTGGTTTCGCTTCTTATCCAGCTCTTCTGTCTCCAACATGCTGATTGTCCTCCAGGGACCACAGGCACTTTCACTGTCCTCTGGTACAAGGTGTCACCTCTTTCTGTGCTCACAGATCATCTCATTTTTCCAGTGTCCCTGTGTGGCCTGCCTGTGCTAATGGTAATCAGTGAGACTAATGTGCCTATTTCATCATAAGCTTCCTCAGGGAAAGCCTTCAACTCCACTTTTTCCTCAAAACTTTACTTGATTCCTGTATATAGTCAGTGCCTCAGAAAGCTAACCAGAATTGTGTGCCACTGGTGAAGGAAGCTATCAGAAAACAGTCAAGACTTCCGATAGACATTTACCCAAACCAAAACAGCTTGAACCTTTTAAGTGTAGAAAAACACATTTCTACATTTCTTTAACCTATTGCTCATGGGCATGGCTCAGGTGTCAGGAGTGAGCACGGTTGTCCCTGAAGACCTGCGTTCACTTCCCGCACCCATGTCAGGCGTTCCAGGGGCTCTGACGTCCTCTTCTGAACTCCTGTTACTCACTCATGTGTACAGTCCCCCCACATGCATGCACATAATTTAAATTAAAGACATTAACAAAGAACTAGTGCTGATTAGCAACTTGTTAGCTGGAACCAGGCTTGGTTTCCTTCACCACAATGCGAAGCTCAGTCACACAGCTGACTGGGCCATACAGGAGAGTGTGTATAACTCTATACTGCTCTATCCAGATGACATCTCTGAGAAAAGGAAGCTACTGAGGACTTGTTGCAGCTTTGAAGCTGCTGGTTTTATGTGATTTGAGGCCTTTCACAGTTGATTTTATGTGAAACGTGGCAGGTGCTCCTATTACGTTGTGGAAGAGATCTTATTAGGGTGCTACTTGTCATATAGTGCCACATTGACGCGCACCTCCTTAGTTCCTTAACATAAGCTGAAAGTCCAAAGAACTGCTCAAAATATGTGCTGCAGATAATGGTCTCCATTTCCTCGGTCTTCTCTACACAGCAAGGCGTAAGCAGCTTCTCAGACCCAAGCTTGGAGGGATGCCCACACCCGTGATTCCGAGAGCCTTGGGTCCCTGTTGTTAGACATGTGACCATGGTTCTAATGTAGGTGAACATCCACTCATGTGAAGACTCTTTGGTAGAAGACTACTTCAAAATTACTGCTTCTTGTTAGAAATAGCTCATAATTATAACCAGCACACAGCTTTCCTCAGTATGAGCAGAGTCATCACTCTTCATAAAAAGCAATTACCCTCTCTTTCCAAACATTTCTGTAATGATTTATCATCAGATTACACAAGAAGCGATAGATGTGTCCACTTATGATGAATATGATGTTAGCGGCAGACACAGGACTTGAAGGCATATGGGCTTCTTCATTCTCTACGTGCTGAGACATTTGTTTATTCATCAAACTCATCTATTTATAAACATTTATTGACCGTCCTTTTGTACTGGACTGTGGTAAAACATAATTGAATAAAACAGTGTGTCCTCCTAAGGAAATACTAATCCAGATTGAAATATGGGGCTTATCTCTTAAAAAAAAAACAAAACCAATAACACAATAACACGAGGTGGAGACAGAAGAATGCCATAAGGAATTTTTGGAGACATTATCAGGAATGTGTTCTTCCAGCCAGGAAAGAGAAGCTCATGTTTACTGAGTGATAACACAGATCAAAGACTCATTCCCTGCCAACCTGTGTTACTGGAGGGGCCTATAGTGATGGGCAAATATGGAATTGGAAATCCAAGGAAAGAACAGTGACTTGAGGATAAATTGTTGAAGCAAGGGAAAGCATTTACTTGAAAAGCTAGAAAACGAAAGAATAAGAAGCCAGTTACTATCAAAGGCCATCTTGCCCAAAGGAGCAGGCATAAGGCCGATACATAGTTATGGGAGGCATAGCAGATAGTGACACAGGCAGTTGCAAATGTGGGGCTTGCTGTTCTGACCTGGGCTACTGTAATCTGTGGGCCACTGGATGTTGAGGGTTCTATGAATCTCAAAGAGAAGGTGCTGGTGAGAGAGCTGTGTGACTCAGCTCAGGTTCATCTTAGTTCCTTCCTCATCCATAGTTAATAGTGCAGCTAATTATTAGGGTAACCAAGCTATCTTGTTCTGAGGAAAACAAATCCTACCTGTGGTGGTCCTCGCAGACTCATGTCTGAATGCTTGGCCCATAGGAAGTGGCACTGTTGGGAGGTGTGGCCTTGGTGGAGTAGGCATGACCTTGTTGCAGAAAATAGGTCACTGTGGGGCAGGGTTTGAGGTCTCCTATGCTCAAGGTACACAGTCTCCTACTACCTGAGGATCAAGATGCAGAATTCTGGGCTCCTCCAGCACTGTGTCTGCCTGCACACTGCTGTGCTTCCCACCATGAAGATAACGGACTAAGCTCTGAACCGTAAACCAGCCTCAATTAAATGTTTTCCTTTCCAAGAACTGCTGTGATCACAGTGTCTGTTTACAGCAATGGAAACCCTAAGACACTACTTTTTCCAGAGGACCGAGAGAGAGAGAGGATCTCTCCCTTGGCAGACAGGGGAGAGGTAACTGAAATGCGACTGTTCACAAGCTAGTGAAATGAAACCTTCCACAGGAGTTTCAGCCAGTCAGATGGCTGTGACCAGGGACAGCATCTACAGCAAGCCCGAGGGGAGCCAGCAGCATCCTGCTCAGCTTTGGGACCTCCAAAGTAAGTGGAGCCCAAACTCTGATTTAGGTTCTCTTCTGGTAACACACAATGAGAGGGAAACTGAGTTTGGGGACTAGAGTGCAGAACGGAATCGAGTGGAGGGAAGGAATGAACGGGCAGGTGCACTGGAGATGATGAAGGGAAGCATCTGTCCAGTTGTGGGGGCTGTCAGCAGCAGCACGTTATTTGGGTATCACTTTAGAGAAAACGGGAACCCCAAACAGCTTTTTAACTAAGAGAATAATGTGATCAGATTTACATTTTAGGAAAGTTAATTTGAATGAATTCTAAGTTTGCTTACAGTCTTGATGTACATAAAATAAAAAGTTGCTGAGAGGACACTGAGAGACGCATACCTGGCTGGGGAGGTCATCGATGGGGTAGTGTTTGCCTAGGATGTGAAAGGACCTGAGTTTCATCTCAAGCACTGCAAACAAAACAAAGAGGAGGTTTTACCACTGGAAAAGATGGTGCAATAAAGCAGCCTTCTTTCTCCTGCTGGCAGCGCAGTCGCAGTCTGGCTTTCTTCCTAGGACCTAGCACCCATGAATATTCATTTATTTGTTCACTTGATTACTTGTTGGAAGTCTGTTCTCACACCAGCTTCAGAATGGAGCTCTGAGACCTTGACTAGACGGTTCATCCTCAACACAAGAACAGCTCCCCACATTCGAAAAGCTTTGGTTTTGAGTTAGTGACTGGCATATCAACCACTCCCCAGGGCAGGCCCTGTGCACAGGAGGAGTTGGTCAGCACAAAATAAACTCCACTGGCCTTTTGTTTTCATTTACATTTTCTGTTTTGTTTTTGAGAGGCAAAGACAGACAGACAGAGAGAGAAATATAAAGTTGGGTGGATGGGGAGGTGGGGGTGATCTGGGAGGAGTTAGAGGAGGAGAAACATAATCAAAATATGTTGTATAATTTTTAAATAGAGAAACATAGTTTATAAGAATCAGATACTTTATTATAAAAAATGGGAAAGAGAGATTAGAAACATTGAGATCCTAGTTTGTGTAGATTTTCACCAGTAAACATTGGTTTGGGAACTGGGGTAGAGAAACAGATAATTCTTGTAGGAAGTTATACTGGTTTCAAGATATTGGACCTTATTCTTCCCAGCAGCCATTTCCTCCCAGCACCCACTCTGTGCCAGATACTCTTGGGGTTGTAATGTACAAAGGCATTTGTGACAGTTTCTGAATAAAAACGTTCCCATAGTCTAATGGAGGAAACTGAAGAACTCCTTCGTCAGAACAGCCCATGAGCACATCTGAGGCTATTTTCTTGATTGCTAATATATGTGGAGGGTCTGGCCCACTGTGAGAAGCACTGTTCCTGGGCTGCGTGGGGCCTGGGCTGTATAAGATGGTAAGTAACGTGAGCTCGAGAACAAGCCAGTGGGCATTCTTCCTCCGTGGCCTCTGCTTTGCTTCCTGCTGTGAGTGCCTGTCCTGGTTTCCTTCACTGATGGACTGTAGCTGGTGAGGCGATATAAACCTCTCCTGTGTTGGTTTTGGTCAGTGCTTTATCACAGCAGCAGAAAGCAAACTAGAACATGGCTTCCCATGCCCACTAGGGCACGCTGCTGACCAGCTGACCTCTTGACTAAGCATGCTGGAATGTGCCTGTCTTACAGGACGGCCGCTTCTCTGGTTAGTGACTGACTTTGCTCACACATTCATTGTATGACCCCGGAACACAGCAGGCATGACTTTTCTTCCGCCTTCTGGCTTCTCAGGACCAGGCTGTTCTGCAGGACAGTGCTGCACACTGCCTAAATGGAGGGACCCAGCACCGCTTCTGCACCACCCGAGGTCTGCAGTCCAGGCACTCTCAGGCTGTGCTTAGGGTAGATTTTCAATGACCATATGAAAGGAGACTTAGTCATCTTAATAATACAAATTAATCATCAGTCTGGCCTGCTGCACAATACCGTAATCAAAACAGCAGATCCTGAAATGTTCCCGGCAGAATCAAAACACACAAGCACAGCTTCACTAGAAAAAGCTGCAGCTGCGTCCAAGAAACTTCCACTCAAGCATTCTCTCCAGCGGGTCTAAAACTTTTTGGCCTTTAGAAGTGTCTTTGTGATGAAAGGGATGTCAGCCGTGTAATTTCAGACTTAAACAAGAAGCAGGATTAGAATGATTATGGGCATTTTGTGGGCAGCGCACTTCCGCCCAGTGACACGGTTGAACTTGCGTCTGTTTGACCCAATTGAATTCTGCTGTGGATATCAATTTCTGAAGGATATTGTTATTAATAAGGCATTAAGAGGATATCATTTCCTGTGATGGTAATTTGATCTCCCAATAAAAATGAGTGATTAGAACAATTAGAAACTGCACTGGAGCTGGCTGTCAAGGCGTGAGATTCATTGCTTTCTCCCATTTCTGACACATCCTTTAGAAAGTGTGCACCTTCCTGTTTTTCTTTCCAATCTTTTAAAAATTATGTGGGAGTGAAAACTGCCCCTTTGTCTTTTAAAAGAAGATTTTGTAAGAGTTTGCTTTGGGGAATGACTGTGCAGCTTTCAAATGCATTGTCCTTTCAGCTAACCCGATTACAGCACATACAGAGGCAGAAAGGAAATCATCTGTGGAGCCAGGCCCTGGGTAGCCTAGCTTCAAGCAGCCTGGGCTTGGGGGAGTGCTGTTTCACAGTTAGAAATGAGGCAGGTTAAGTCCTTGGGTGGTCCTGGCTTTTGAGTTCTAGCTGATGTTGAGGGTTGAGAAAACCTTCCTCCTGAGAGCCTCTTTGAGGGTGGCTCTGCTCCTGTCAGGGATCAGGCACTGTATCCTCAAAAAACGCATGAGAGGGAAAGCCACTTACCCCGGAGTACAGGAAACAACAGTTGCTGCCTGCAAACTCCTGGACCACCACGAGGGGCATTCACAATGAGCTGATTTGATCCTGCCTTTTGCACCCTGCCCTCTCAAAGAACCCTGGGCCAGAACTGGTGAAGTTCCCAAGCAGCACACAGGGTAGAGCTAGGAACTCTCAGTGAAAGTACAGCTGCCTTGCGAAATGGCCAACTGTGGTCCTAGGCTAGCCAACTAGTAACACAGGTTTCAGAGGGGCAAGGTTCTTTATTTACACTTCAAAGAATCTCCCTTTTCTCAGTTATGACATTTTGGGGGAAAGCCAAGTATGTCTACACATCTTTAACACACTAATTGAGCAAGCCACCACCTTAGCCTTTCCAACATGCACTCCATGACGTTTGTTTGTTTTTTCTGTTTTAGTTTCATTTCTGTTTCTGTAACAAACACCCAGCCAAAAAGCAACTTAGGCAAGAGAGGGCACATTTGGCCAATTCTAGGTTTCAGCCCATCACTGTGGAGAAGTCAAGGCAGGAAGTCACATCACAAGGTCCAGAGCAGAGGCACAGTGAGCACACCCACACTGCCGGCTTTTACGCTGGGAATCCTCACGTCAATTAGCATATCCAGACAATCCCTTATCCACATGCCACAAGCCAATCTGATTTTGGCAATGCTGCACCGAGACCTTCTTTCCAGGGGACTCTAGATTATGTCACACAGACAGTCAAAACGATCCTGACTGACCTAAGCATGTCTCAGACGTGTCTAGCATCTTCCCTTCTTATGTTCTTAGACTGAGCATGCTCAGGGATGCAGCCCTTCTCTGAGCATGCTCAGGAATGAATGTGCCTGCCCCTAAAGTACCTTCTTCTATGACAATGAGCTTTCTAAGATATCTGTTTTCTTTTCCAGGTGGAGCAGTGGTTGGTAACCCCCGTGTTTCCTGTGCACACTGAACGCAATATGTCGTCTCTGTTCTCTCTCAGCTGTACTTGTTTGGCTTTGTCCACCGAGATGTGAGCCCACTGCCTGTGGTTATGTGAGGTGGGCACAGACGTGGCTAGACTGGTTAACAGCATATATACCTAGACAGGAACTCAAAAACCTTCTCCTTCACCAAAAAGCTAATTGTTACAGTGAATTTTTTCACCATGGCCATGATGAACTGTTATTCCGCAGGCCCTTTGTCAGGCGGGCTGTGATGGTGTGAGGGGCTTACTCGGTGGAAGTGAGCCATCTCTACTCACTGGAGGGTGAGACCGAAGCTCACATCATTCTGCATGATCTTAGTCTCATCCACATCGACACTCAGTGACTCAGCTGAGTCTTCATCTAAGGAAGGTTGTGCTGGCGTACCTTGAGAACTGAATATCTTGGTGTTTTCTTCTCTGAAGTGATGAATGTGACAGGGAACTCACCTGCAAGCCTTGAGCCTTCAGGTGACGTGGAACGGAAGCCTGCATGGAGGAAAAGAGAAAGGAAAGCCTTGTCAAGATCAGCCCTGGCAGTAAACACCCGGAGGCTGAGGATCAGAAACCCAGGGATGTTTGGGAGTGTCACCCTGCCTCATGCTGCAGTACAGCTGTCCAAGAGCAATTTAGAGATGAGGCCTCCCAGCCGGAATGCAAAGGGAGCATATTCGTGTGAGAAAAGGCCAACAGCAGCAGACAAGGGGAGCACAAGGAGAGTGAATGAGAAGGAAGAAGCCAGTGGGCAAACTATGGCCAGTGTCTCAAACTGAGCCGGGAGGTAATCTGGGTTTTAGAGGAAGAGTCCACTTTGATCTGATTTCTGGCTCTCTCTCTAACTTTCATCCACATTTCCCGCCTTGTTTTTCCTTTGCCCAGGCGTCCCTCCAGCCGCACCCCGCCTCCTTCAGCACCCTGCAACGTGCTGTCCTACCTACTGGTGCCCACTTCCCACCATCCTTCATGTCTCACTTGTGATCCCCCAGTGTTCCTCCCCTGAACTTCCCCTTGTCACGATGCACCCTGTGTGTATCCTTTTGTCAGTGATAACATTGTGGACATCTTTTTATCTTTCTTCCCTTGTAGAATGAAAATTAATGACAGAGTCTGTGTTTATTTTTTCCTTATTTAAAAATTATTTTTTTTATTTTTGAGACTATTATATAATTATGTCATTTCCCCCTTCCCTTTGCTCCCTCCAAATCCTCCTGTATATCCTTTCTTGCTCCCTTTCATTTTTGTAGCCTCATTTTTCATTAACTTTGGTTAAATATGGTATGATATACAATATGATATCTCTATATATTCCTAAATTCATACACAGAGTCTGCTCAGTGTGAAGAGGGTTGCTTGGGAATTTATTCAGGGCTGGCCATTGGTACTGGAGAGCCAGTTGGTGTGCTCCTCCCTGGGAAAGACTCTTTCTCCCACTCTCAGCATCCCTTTGCTGCTGAGGTTATGTGAGTACAGTTGGGGCTTTGCGGGTTTTCCTTTAGTCCTTTGACATGTTTTGTCTTTGTTCAGCTCATGTTTGGGCAGCCATGTTGGAGAGGCTTCACAGGTGGAACTTCTGACATTTCTTGGAGACACAGCCTCCGTATTTAAAGATCCTTGTTGAGAGTTGGATCCTTGGGACCTGACATGGGCTGGCACACAGCATGTGGGTGCCACACACCTTTCAATCCTTGCGTTATCCCAAAGCAGCTAGTGATGCTGAGGGCGTGAGACTGGGTGTATTAGGAAGAGATCAGCTGAGAGTGTCCACATGCAAAGCCTGTCAGTCTGGAGCACATGGGTGAACTAGGACTGAAGTGATGTGGATGTGGGACCCGCTGTGCTGCCTGTGTGAATCGGCTAGAGTGAGTGAGTTTAGTTCACAGGCCGGAGGACAGCACCTTACGACTCAGGACGTTCCTTGATCTCTCTGGCTTTCTATCTTCTCAGAGACAGTTGGGGCCAACAATACTTGCCTTGGGCTGTGGCTGTTATTACAGGCCTGGAAAAGCTTAACCTAGGCCCAGGTGCACAAATTAAAAATATTAGCAGAAAGAAGAGGCCAAACCTCAGGAGAGATATTAGTCAGCATGTGGGAATGTTCAGTCAAGAAAAAAAAAAAAAAAAAAGACAGGACATTTGGCAAAGTTAGCAGCTTTTTTTCTTAATAATAATTTGGAAAGTGCAACTTAATTCTAAAATTACACTTGTAATATTCTGCTAAATAATAACTTTGAGAGGGAATTTAAGTAGTAACTTTTAAGTAATTTTTATTTCTTCTACTCTTATATTTCATATAGAAACTACAATTAAGAACTATCTTTTTAATGTAATTTTTATTTTTTATATTAATTACAGGTTATTTACTTTGTATCCCAGCTATAACCCCCTCCCTCATTCTCTCCCAATCCCACCCCCTTCCCTCATCTCCTCCCTGCCCCTTTCCAAGTCCACTGATAGGGGGAGGTCTTCCTCCCCTTCCATCTAACCCTGGTTTATCAGGTCTCATCAGGACTGGCTGCAATGTCCTATGTGGCCTAGCAAGGCTGCTCCTCCCCCGGGGGGGCGGGGAGGGAGACCTATCTTAATGGAATTTTAACTTAGAGAGTTCTGGGGTTGGCTGGACCACCCAGTGTGTAGAGGTGATTTCTCTCAAGCCTGGCAACCTGAGGACCCACATGGGCTGTGGCATGTGCAACTCACAAAACATATTCAAAATAAAAAGAAATAAAACTTAACAAATGTAGAAGAGAAATCTGAGAATATGTTGCTGCTGTTAAAGGCTTACAATGAAAAAAACTGCTTTATGTTTATTTTTACAAGTGGTTTGCTCAAGGAGTAGCCTAGGCTTAAAAATCCTCTATCATGTAGTTTTCATAGTAGACATGTCCATTTAGCCTTGAGTGTCTGATAGTATTATAGAAACCTTATCTCACAGCTGAGACCACAGAGTGCACTGAGGCAGGGACATGGCTATTTCCAACCCCATGGAAAGGGTCAGTGTTCATTCATGGGAGGAAAATTAAAGCAAAATGAAAAACCTTTTTTTTTTCATCCTGAAAATTGGAAGAGAGTAGAAGAAGAAGAAAAAGAAGAAGAGAGAGAAGAAAAAGAAGAATAAAAAGAAAAGAAGAAGAAGAAGAAGAAGAAGAAGAAGAAGAAGAAGAAGAAGAAGAAGACGACGACAATGATACTGCTAGATTGTGCGTAGAGAGAATATAGCTGTTCCCATTCACAGCTGATAGGAGAGCAATAGGGACAATCTGTTCTGAGAATGATTTGGCCAAAATTACTTAATGATTGTTAATCTAATGGCGTATTCAGAATTAATCCAATTGAGGTAGTGAAATCTTTGTGCACAAATATATGTACAGGTGTGTTTATTGTAAGTGTCTTGGGTTACAGGAATATATGGTTACCATGGGGAAGTGTGGCATCAACTTGACACAGGCTAGAGTGATCTGAAATTAGGGAACCACAATTGAGAAAATGCCTCCATAAGATCGGGCTGTAGGGCATTTTCTTAATTAGTGATTGAGAAGGAAGGGACCAGCCTGCTGTGGGTTGGTTTGGTTCTGAGTTCTATCAGAAAGCAGGCAGAACAAGTCACTGGGAGCAATCCAGAAAGCAGCACCCCTCCATGGCCTCTGCATCAGCTTCTGCCTCCAGGTTCCTGTCCTGTTTCAGTTCATGTCCTGACTTCCTTCAGGGATAGACTATAGTGTGGAAGTTTAAGCTAAATGAACCCTTTTTACCCCCGACTTGATTTTTGGTCATGGTATTTCAGCACAGCAATTGGAACTCTAAGACAAATGTGAAATCCAATTTAATGCAATAGAACAAACCAACTTATTTATTTATTTTTACTTGTTTTTCATGGTGTAGATGTGTGTGTGTGTGTGTGTGTGTGTGTGTGTGCGTGTGCGCAGATGTGCTTGCACTTGTGTATGCCATATGTGGAAGCCAGAGGTTGTTTTTATTTTTTTCTCTTACATATTACACCAGTCTGCCGTTTCCCCTCCCTCCTCTCTTCCTAGTCCCTTCCCCTCCTCCCTTCCCATCCACTCCTCCTCTGCTTCCCTTCATAAAGGCAGGCTTCCTGGGCTATCAACCAAACATGGCGTGTCAAGTTGCAGTAAGACTCGGCCCCTCCGCTCACAGTAAGGCTGGACGACGTAGGAGGACAAGGGCTCCAAAAGGAGGTGAAAGCGTCAGAACCAGCCCCTGTTCTGTTAGGAGTCCTACAAGAACACCAAGCTACACAAGTATAACTTCTATTCAGAGGGCCTCGGTTAGACTCAGGTAGACTTCATGATTGCCAGGTTGGTGTCTGTGAACCCCTGTGAATCAGGTTTGTTGATTCTGTGGGTTTTCTTATGGTGTCCTTGACCCTCTGGCTCCTACAGTCCCTCCCCCCTTCTTCTGCAGGATCCACTGAGCTCTGCCTAATGTTTGGCTGTGGGTTTCTGCATCTGTTTCCATCAGTTTCTGGATGGAGTTTCTGGAGGTGATTAGGCCAAGCTCCTGTCTATGAGCATAGCAGAATCTCAATAGGAGTAATTTCTTTCTTTCTTTTTTTTTTTTTTGCCTGGCGGTTTGGTTCTGTGCTAGTTCTCTGGGTCTTCTGGCCTCTGGTGTCTGGGCCTCCCTGCCATGTCAGGTGTGGATTCTCTGGGACTCAGAGGACCAGGCTCTTTACTTGGGTTCTACAGCTAAATAGTGTACAGTTTTAGGGATGCCATTTTTACTGCTTAATTCTGGAATATTGAAGTTGTGGTTTCTAAAGCTTTGTTCTCCCCTAGAGCACTGATTCTACAAGTTTAGGTTGTGGAGAAGGCTGTCTGAAGTGGACAGCAGCTTCATTTCCTTTGAGAGAGAGCTGGAGGCTGATTCCAGGTTCATGAGCATCATCCGATGGATGGTGAACAGATGCCGGGCCTTATTGAAGCATTTTCAATGACCTACAGGTTGACCTGAGGGAAATTAAGTCCTGTCTATGATTCAGGCCCCTTATGGCTCAAAGGGCATTTTTTTCTCATACCACAGGAGGTTGTTTCCAAAGGATGATATTTTCCAGAAAGGATCAGAGCTATAATGGTTTTATGATGAGTTATTATTAAGAATTTCTAAGAAAATGATCCCAAATTATACTTATCATAGTCTAGGATTGTTAACATGTTACTTATTTTCCATAAAATCCCAGGCCAGTAATGAGGGCTAGTGCTCCGAACTAATCATTTTGAATAGAAAGAAACACCTAAGGGTTATTAGGAAGCATAATATTGAAAAGGCTTCTATTAAGCACCCAGGTTTGATCTCTGCTCATCTCGTAATTATTCTTTTCAGTGTGTGTGTTGCATATAGGACAAACACATGTCCCATAAACTTCCTACCTGATTCTTCTGCACAGAGTCTGTCTTTGGCAACATAGTGTGCAACTATGAGCCGCTAATGCAAGAACAGTAACTCTTCTGAGTCAGGCTTACCACACACCTGCTGCTCTGGCACTGGAGAAGTGTAGTCTTAGCGACCACTGTGCTGAACTGTGCCAAGTCCTGCACCTGATTGTTAGCAACACTGACTTTATAATAAAGGCCACAAAATTTTTGAGAGTGATAAAAGGCTTATTTTAAATGAAGAAATAGCTATACTTCATTGGATAATAATTTAGATAAAATTTTTTACATTTTAAATTTATCATCATCATCATCATCACCATCACCATCATCATCATCATCATCATCATCATCATCATTTTCTGTGAATATACCTGTGTGTGCAGGCCACAGGACAACTTGTGGACATTGGTTCTTCTTCCACCATTCAGGTTTCTGGGATTGAACTCAGGTTGTCAGGCCTGGTAGCAAGCTCCTTTAGCTGCTGAGCCATCTTGCCAGCTCAGTTTGAACATATCCTAAAAACACTCCATGTGTTTCTGTGGGCTTCTGACACGTGCCCTTGTATCCCATTCACTAAGGGGGTCATGAGAATACTGACTGAGGGATGGGACTGTCTGATCCCTTCCATATTATCCAGGTTCTGCTGCTGGAAAGAGGAATGTCTTCATCAGGGTCTCAGTGCCAGTTCCCCCTACTGTGAGACGACCTGTGTCCTATCAAAAACATTTCCTAGAGCCAGTCTCCCAAGAAACCGGATCATCCCAGAAGGACTTAAATAGCACGCTCCCACAGAGACTGTACCAGCTGTGTCCTGTCAGAGAGGGGCTACCAAGAGACTTCCTTCTTCAGTCTTTGCCTTGTTCTAGTGAACAAAAGGGATTGATCATTTCCGAGGAAGCCGAGGTGACGCCAAAAGGTAGAGTCTGCGTAGTGTTGAGTGTGAAGGGACAGGGGTCTGCACTGACGACAAAGGCCATGCTGACCCCACCCTAAGGAAAAAGGGGATGACATGAGAAGTATCGGAATACCTCAGCATGGCTGATATGGACAGTGCTTTCATACCTGTGGCTGTGTGTGTTTCTGCGTGCAGTGAGCTTACACCCTCTATCCAGGTGCAGCCAAGTACCTACTTCCTAAATGTCTCCCTTCATCCTTAGTCTTTTTCAAATTCAGCATCATAATGAAGAGAAATAGATGGAAGGACATTTTGGTGAGCCTGGCTGAGCCCCTTTGCCGCTCTTTCCACTGCTGGTGTAGGGAGTGGAAAAGAAAGCCCAAGAATACTTGACAGAAGAGGCCATGGCTTGGGAGGAAGAAGGTAATGAATGACCTTTCTGTGGGACAGCAAGGAGAAGCCGTATTTCCTGTGGGCATGGAGGATGATAGAGAGGACACAGGGAAGGTGGGGAAATGAATCCCCTTTTCCCACTCATTTCTGCCTCACTCATCAAGCAGAGGGAACAGTGGCAAAGTGATGGAAAAGAGGCACATAAGAACGAAAACGCAGAGGCTTGTGCTTGACATGGGCTGTCCCGAGTGAAGCTGTACTTTCAGGGCTGCTGTGACTGGGCCAGGTTCCTCTTGTCACAAAGGATCTGGCCATAGCCTTGTATCTGCAGCCTTTTGCCTCATTTTAGTGGATGAAAAAAATTATCATTCTCAAGAAAATAGAATATCACTGTCATTATTGCCTTAAATTAGAATAAGCTTCATGAGTAGGGCAAATAGCTGAATTTAGTTTCAGAGGGAGACAGATCTCACAGGACTGGAGGAGAACATGAGTGACAGCCAAGGCCTGTGTGTGTCAGAGGCAAGGACTTGGAATGTGTGTGGGTAGTGTCATACAGAAACATGTCGCAAGTTAACACGCACAAACAACACTGGCTGTGTTTAGCATTTGAATGTTGTTTTCCTTTACAGGGTTGAACTTACCTTATTCCCACGTTTATCAAATGGAAACAAATTTCACTCTACTAACATCCATCAAGAGGCTGCATCTGGCATCTTTCTAGCTGTAAAACGATCCCTGAGTGATAGTGTCAGAACGAGAGTTAATTCCTCTGTGAATTCCTCTGAGAAAGCATCCCTCAAACCTTAACTGGTCATTTTAGGTCATTTTAGGCTGAGCTGAGCTGGCTGCTGGCTTGATTGTTCTTGTAGATTCTTTTAGATCACCAAATGGGGGGTGAACCCCAATAACATCATTGAGGAGTGAAGACAGCTGGAGAGAGGAAAACAGAAGCCAGGGGAGGAAGGCTTGTCCCACACATCTTGTTTGCGCCTGGTTTAATAATCGAGATCTAGCTGTGTAGGCAGGTGACTCTTGGGCAAGACCCTGGTTAAATTGAGGCAAAGTCCCTGTTGTTCCAAGTCACGTAAATTCTCATCCAAAACAGAATAAATATACTTGTCTTACAGATGTGAAAATTGAGTTTTGGACAAATCTCTCTTCTCAGCTGTGGAGAGAAGAAAAATCTAGGAACTATTGTGGAAAAAATGACAGTATTATACTCTTTGTTTTAAGCTGAAAGAAAACTAATGTTTTAAACATATGCAGTGCGGAAAACCATGGTATTTTAAAGTGAATCACTGCATGATTTAATCATTGCTAATCTAGAACAAAATAAATTCTGAAAGGCTCCCTGCTGCCAACTCTGCTTACTTTAGGATTTACTACCTGTTATTATCCTTAGAGAGTAGGAAGTCGGCATAAATCACCTCCAGTTTCTAAGGCCTCTATTTTCCAGCATGTTCTGCTTCCTCTTAATTGCTCGTGGAAGAAAGATAAATAAGTTTTGTGGAGGCTTTATGCTGTACGGTGCACATTCTCTTCAGAGAACAGGTGCCGTGTGGCCTCTCATTGCGTGTCTTGAAATCTGGGTGGGTTCCGTCTACTTCCAAACGCTGTGCCTGTAGTTTGCCTCGAGAGTGGGTGGTCAATAAATGCCACTGACTAACTGATCGGGACGTCGGCTCCGTCAGTCTGCAGTTCTGTTAAATCACTGACATGAGACAGTGGAGGTGGGAGTTTATGTGGGCAGTGCCAGAGATGCACGAGGTGAGCCCCTGTCTGCCACAGAGACACGCTTTGTGAGGTGTGGCAGATGCTGGGAGCCACGCCCTGTGCCTGCAGCTCTGACAGGACGTCACACAAAAGGCTTGCTCAGGGTGCTCCCCGTCAGTTCACACGTGTCCGTCCCTGTCTGTGCCATATCAGCTGTCAGAAGCAAGAATGTTTCCAAGTGCGTTAGTTGTCAGCCCCGCTCTGAGGTATGGTCAGGCTGTGGTGAGGAAAGGAAGCGGAGGTGAGTCCAGGTCTTCCAGCAATTGACACCGGCCCACCAATGAGACTGTGATATTGTAAGGAGCAGAATTAGTGCCATCCTTCAGCCACAAAGTGACGGAGCAGAGCCTGGCTGCTCAGACATTTTGCCAAGAGTACAAATAGACATAGTGTGAGGTCATACTTGTAAGCCTTAGCACTGTGGCAGGTTGTATTCTGAGGAGTGGAGGGTGCAGCAGAAGGCCAAGGATCTGTGTGGGGTTCTCATGCAAATCTTACAGGCTGGCTCAGGTAGCCATTGGGGTTTTGGTGCAAATGGCTCTGGAGGCGGGGCCCTGAGCAGTCAGCCATGATGACACTCCATCCTGTCTCTTTCAGTGGTGCTCAGCTTCACCCGCTATTCCTTAGCTAGTGTGGTTTCTTTATTTTATCACATCCTCACTTGGCTTCTTCCAGCCAAACAAAGCAGGGGGTCATGTCTAGCCTGCTTCTGGTGCTCTGTTTCCATTCCTGTCCATCAAAAACATCAAGTGCTCATCTGGGATCCACCACCTCTCGGAAGAAGGTCAAGATCTGGCAGCTGGGGCTTTCCCAGCTAGCACTGGCCACACTGTGCACTGTGAGCTCAGTCTGGAACCCATGACCTTTCCTGTGGACACAGCTCTGGGAAGGATGGGATGGAAAGGAGGCTGCCCACTTTAATATGACTGTGCTTCACGACAATTCCATTGTTTTTCCACTTGGGATAATTATGCCTGGATCATCTATTTCTACTTAATACACAATATGAAGTCTGTGCTTTTATTAAACCATTAAAATTATTTATTTACTTATTTATTGGTTCCTTGAGAATGTCATACAATGTGTTGATCATATTTGCCCCTACCCCAGCCTACCCTAGATCTACCCCTTTTCTGTATCTAACTAACTTTGTGATACTTTCAATTTTCCTCCACTAAGTCCAGCTTGTGCTGTCCACATGTTCGTGGACGTGTGGTCTTTCACTGGAGCACAGTTGGCTTATCAAGGGCACCCTTCTTAAAGGAAACTGACCCTCCCTGTCCCCTATGCTTGATTAGTGGCCAGTAGCCTCATGTGTCTCTCCCCTTTCCATGCTGAGGTTAGGGCTGGCTCGAGCTTGCTCAGGGCTTGTGTATATGATTCTCACAATCGCCGTGAGATATGTGCACCCTGTTATGTCTTGAGGACACGCTCCCGCTGTATTCATCCACTGACAACGGCTTCCAGTCAGCCTGTCCCCCTCCCAATGATTTTAAGTGTCTATCTTTTAACAGAAACTCTAGCATATCTGAGATAGTTGATTCTCTCATGTACAGCCGACCCATCAGGCCCTTTTTATGAAATGAAGTGGTGATCGAAAGAAAATTTCAGGCTTAGTGCGGACTCTGGAAAGGAGGGGGAAGAAGGAACTACCTTGATTGAAGCTCCAGCTCCTTTGAGATGAAATCACCGGATTCTTGGACTTGGCTCAGAACCAGTAGGTAAAGGTCAGAGTAGCAGGAGGGCATGGCAGGGTAGACAGTGGCTCTTTGTAGAGTCAGGCTGATAGTCCCAGCCCTTGGCTCCCCCGACTGTGCACCGGAGGTCTCACAGAGTTTCAGAAGAGCTGAGCATGGAGGATGCCTGCCAGCATCTGCTCAGAAAGCACCACAATTTCTGGTTCCTAGCACACGTGCCCTTCTCCGGGACCGTGTGCCATCACACATGACAGAGCTGACGCCGGTGACTTCTAGCTAGGTGCTTGATATCGTCAGCGTGTGGCTTGAGCCAAGCCCCTACAAGCTGGTGGGCTTTCCCTTACAGCTGGAATATGTCAGGAGACTCAAAACCCTTTTTGTCCAGAATTTGTTGTTAAGTTGTTGCCATCCCTTAATTCAAACCAACACAATCGGACACTCTGCAATTATCTTCCCACAAAGTTGGAGAGACTAATGCTTTCTGCTCACCATGTAATGAATGCCTTGCAGAGGTGGTAGGCGGCAAGAGCTCAGAATATTTATGAAGCTTCTTGATTGACTTTTACATTTATTCTCAAGTGACAAATCCAGCTATGCATAAGACAGCCAGATAACTATTTAAGGTAACACCGTATTTTTGGAAATGTTATTTTTTCTTCCTAAAAGGGTAAGAGACTTTACCAGCAGTTTCATTTCTTCCCCCTTCTATTCCTCGAGAACTTTGTCAGCCTGAGGATGACTTGACAGAGGAAACTTTCAATGAGGATGATGGAGAGTCATTGGATTTGAGTTGCATGGGAGCTCGGAGTCACCCATTCTCGCTACCATGGTTTTTTGGATGAAGAGCAGAGAGGAAGCAGGTGAGTTGGTTCCTCTCAGGCCACCCTTGGATGTACCTGGAAGACCACAGAGCAGAGAAAATGCCTCGTCTCATGGGCCACTCAGCTTCTTGCTACGCATTTCCGTTATTCCTGAAGGGGCTCCCTCCTGGCGGTCTTGACCTGACCTGGCTCTCCCTGCCTGTTTGCCTGTATTTTCCAGGAGTACCTGGAGACCAACATGGGGATGTAGCATCTTGGGATAGGAGGGGCTGGCCAGCAGGCTGGTGTGTTTTCCAGTGTTTTCTAGAAGCGGGGTGCAGCTGATGCTTTAGTGCTTATAGTATCTGGGACAGAGAATCTACAGAGAGCTGCTTTCTTGACTCATCAGCCGTGGAAACAGCTCTGCCTAGCAGTCCTGCAGTTAGAGACCTTTCTTATGCAGCATTGACCACCTGTCTGGCCTTGTGTAAGGCTGATGGGTTCTTGCAGCAGCTACTGCAAGAGAGATGTGTATGATCTCAGACGGCAGTGACTCCCAATCTTTCTAATGCGGTGACCCTTTAATACAGTTCTTCACATCATGGTGACCCCCAACCATGAAGTTATTTCATTGTTACATTATGACTGTAATTTTCCTACTGCTATGAATTGTAATGTAAACACCTGATATGCAGGATATCTGACATGTGACCACCAAAGGGGTCGTGACCCACAGGTTGAGAACCACTGTCCTTGACCATTGCTGGTGTCTGCTAGTCTCATTTACTGCTCTCTTCAAGGTAGCATGTGTCATTTCACCGAAATGCAATGAAGCCCCACCAGGAAAGGGTACAGCTCCTACGTCTGGTTGTCTGGGTGGCTGCTGTTGCGAGTGGTGCTGCGTAGACACCGAGAGGGCTCTGGAGTCTGTACGCTGGGTGCTCTTAAATCACCGGGCGCCGCTCGCTCACAGTCTGTCACCAGGAAGGAAGAGGAGGCCACAGGAGTCCTGCTGGCACGCCCAGCACGAATCTGTGGGCTCCTTGCCGCCACGGAACTCGCTTGCTCTAACAATGTACTTTTCAAGCAGCGTTGACAGGCTGCCCTACGCAGTGCAGGACAGGCAGGAAGATGTCGAGCGGTTCGCACTTGAAAAATGTTAGATAACTTCCAGATTCCAGATTTAGAGTTCACTGTAGAAGCTTCTGGCCTCAATTCAAGCAGATGAATCAGAGACATATAGCTTTGGTCTTGGCATTGGTTTCCTTACCACCTAAAAAATCCTTTCAAAAGTTATCTTGCTTTTTCTAGAATTTAAATATAAATTAGTGTCTTAAAAAATCCACATGGATATCTTAGGGGATTCCAGGGAGTACATAAAATATAAGATTTTCTTAGCTATTCCAATCAATCAATTACAATCCAGTGATCTTTATTGAGAAACTACTATTTACTAGGATAACTTGGTAAGAGAAATCTTCTTCCCACAAGAACTCAGGAGGTAACTAGGAGACATGCAAAACAATATAAAGGTAGGCTGATTTTAGCTACTGAAGAATAGGAGCTGGTAAGAGTTCTTTGGCAAACTACATATATAGAATCCTGACTAGTTTAAACAGGTAAAGATTTCATTGGCAAATGAATAAGATTATAGCATCACATAGATGCCTAGGTCATGACTAAGGTCAGGCAAGGTGCTGCCAGGACTGTCCTACAGAAAGGGTGCAGGTGAATTCTTTGGCATGGGCTGCTTTGTCACTCAACCCCAGTCCTCACCAGTGTCTGCCCCTGTCTCTGAGGATGGCCCCTCAAGAGTTCAGGGAGGTATCAGTCAGGCTTAGCTCACCTTTAACAGTTGAGCTAGGTGTGGGTATGAGTGAGGGCTCCTTCATAGTGCTTAGGATGCAGGGATGCTGGATGTATCAATTAACAGGCTGCTGGACTGCAATGAAGAATGGCTCAGAGGCTCACAGAGGGCTTTTCCAAGGGACAGTGTGGAGCTGAGACCCACAGGATGAGGAAAAGAGACCGAGCTTATGGGAAAGTACCCTTGCTGAAGTGTCTGCATGGAGAAGACTCTGCTAGAGAAAGGAGCAGCAAGAACGAAGGGCAAGCTGGTGGGAGAATGAATAAGACACAGAAAATAATGGATGGATCGAAACTCTCTCTGCACATTCAGATTCCAATGATGTAATGTGTTTCACTCTGTGGTGGAAACCATTGTAGGTTTAGATGCTACCATATTTGAAAGAAGCACAACCCAAGCAGGATCTGGAGCAATTATGTCTTTATTGAAATTAATTAATTAATTTTGTTATGTTTGTGAGTTCTGGCATGCACATGCCACAGCAAGTGTGTGGCCATGAGAAGACAGCTTTTTTTGGGGGGGTGGGGTCAGTTCTCTCCTTCCACTTTCTGAGACCTTGTTCCTGCTGCTGTGCTGTGCACTCTAGGCTAGCTGACCACGAGCTTCTAGCTGAGCCTCCTGCCTGTGTCCCATCTTACTGCAGGAGTGCTGCCATGACAGATGTGTGCCACTACATCTGGATCTCATATGGGCTTCTGAGATCAAAGTCGGGTGGTTGGGCTTGTGCGCCAAATGGGTTTACCAAGTACATATCAGTAAGGTGGCATTGCAGCAGTGGGGACAGGCCACTGAGGCTCTGCAGGATGACAGTGACAGGTGGTGCAGCTGGCCACGGCAGAGAAGATGGAAAGAGGTGGTCAGCTTGTGGAAGGAAGTCATCCACGAAGCTGGGGGAGGTGGGAACACGCGATAATGAGCATAAAGAATGTAGAGATGGGATTGCGGAGTGGCAGTGTAGCATGCTGAGCACAGCCAGGGGACAGCAGAGTGACAGCATGGTGTGTGGCGCAGTGTGGACAAGACATGCTCATTTCCGTCTGAATATCCATACTTTCAAGTTAAGAAGAGGAAAAGTTATAAAGCTGACAGTCTGGAGCTCCAAGGTAGAGGTTAGGTGGCCATGGGAGAGTCCTAAGCAGTATTATTGGAATAAAAGACGGACCATGTCTCAGCCTTTTGTAAAAGATTGGAGAGAGATAGCGATAGATAGATAGATAGATAGATAGATAGATAGATAGATAGATAGAGAGCGAGAGAGAGAGATGGTGATGTGGCTTTTTCAGAAACACAGTTGTCACTCTAGCCGAGAAGCCAAATGGCTCATAGCTGCACTAGATGTGGAAGTGAAGAAGTCCAGATGGTGGCAGCAGAGGATATATTTATGGGCAAATGGGGTCGAGAATTTGCCATATGTGGAGAAGTTTGTCTTGAAGGAAAAGGGCGGGGCTCAGCCCCAATCCCTGCATGCTCTTACAGGGACATGCTTCATAAATTATACTGTTCCCACTCTTCTCACTAATCTGAGCTCATCAGATCCGTTTCTCAGAGGCCCGACAACTCAAACCAGAGCTACCTGGAATTCATATCATTGTATTTATATTGCTCCAAGTTCATGAGAAGTACGGAGATTTTGTCATACTGACATTCTCGTCATGTGCCTTTCGGGATGTCTTTGGCACTGTGGTGGTTGCCCACCCAGGGTGGCACCATTCCTTGGTGGGGGTGTCAGACTGCGCACATGTAAGGATGTGCTGAACACTTGTCCGTTGCTCTCTGCTTCCTGACCATGGACGCTGCATGACCAGCTGCTTCCGGCTCCTGCTGCCTTGGTTTCCTGAAATAGACTGTACCCTTGAGCTGTGAGCTCAAACAAGCCCTTTGTCCCTTAGTCTGCCTGGTCGTGGTGTTTCCTCACAACAAGAGAAGAAGTTAGCACAGACATCGGGAGCCAAAAAGCACCAAATTGCTCAGTGCAGCCACCTGTCAGCCTGTGTGCTTCCTGGAGCTGTTTATCTTAGAATGCAGAGTCATTTAAGAGCAGAGCAGACCAAACAGTTGCTGATTGGTGCCATGTTATAGGGGTTTCTGTAAGCCCCCCCAGCAAACTTTTACATTGTTAATTACCCATAGCTGTATGCTGAGGTTCACCTGCCTTGTGTGTGGTTTATAACCCAACAATGACCTTGTTTCCTACTTATGTTAAAAAAAATTCTCAGCATAGTGGCAGTGAGACACTGAGAGATGTAGGCTTTCTTATCTCAGTGTGATTCATAAAACTCAGGGCTTTCACCACTCAGTACTGTTTTGTGTCCGCGAGGCAACAGCAGCTATGTGTTTCTAGGTCTTTGTGCATGCCTTCCCTTTATGTTTCACCTGACAAGGTCCTACAAGAGTCTCTGATGCTTCTTTTTTAATTAATTAATTTATTCACTTAAATCCCAACTATAGTCCCCTCTTTCCTCTCTTCCCACTTTCACCCTCCCTCCCTCTTCTCCCCTCCTCCCCCCTCCCCCCAGAAAAGGGGAGGCCCCCTCTACCTACCCACCCCAGCACATCAAATCACACCAGGACTGAATACATCACCTTCCACAGTGGCCTGGCAAGGCTGCCCCTCCAGAGGGAAGTGATTGAAAAACGTGCAACAGAGTCCACGTCAGAGACAGTCCCAGCCCCCCTTACTAGGGACTTACATGAAGACCAAGATACTTATTGTACATATGTAGAGAGGGCCTAGGTCCAGTCCATGTGTGGTCCTTAGTTGGTGCTTCAGTATCCACAAGCCCCCCCTGGGTCCTGGTTAGTTGGCTCTGTTGGTCTTCTTGTGGAGCTCCTGTCCCCTCTGGGTCCTTCTATCCTTCCCCCAACTCTTCCACAAGGCTCCCTGCATTCTGCCCAGTGTTTGTGTCTCAGCATCTGTTTAGATTCTTTGCTGGGTGGAGCCTCTCAGAGGACAGCTATGCTGGCTGGGCTCCCATCTGCAAGCAGAGCAGAGTATTGTTAACAGTGTTAGGGGCTGGCTCTCTCCCATGGGGTGGGTCTCAGGGTAGGCAGGCATTGGCTGGGCCTCCCCTCAGTCTCTGCTCCGTCTTTATCCCTGCACATCTTGTAGGCAGGGTAAATTTTGGTTCGAAGTTTCTGTGGGTGGGTTGGTGTTCCCCTCCCTCCAGTAGGAGTCCTGTCTGGTTGGAGGGTGTCCTCTTCAGTCTCCATGTGCCTGCTACTGTTCTTAAAAGTCCCTTTTACTTTGTTTTTAAGATAGCGCAGCATTTCCCCCTCCTCTCCCCAGCTGGCCACCCAACACCAAACTGTCAAGCCCGCTGGAACTTTAACTTTGAGGGCCATTTCCCTTCCCTTAAATCTTGGCAGCTCTAAAGGATTTTAGCATGTGTGTTGTGATCTCCGGCTTGTTGTGGTTCCCATTTGTTTGGACAGTCTGTAGAACACAGCTCTGCTTTATCTGCCTTTGTTCTTCATGTCTTACTACAGTTTTTGGCACAGAGAAGTAGGTATTCAACACAGTTTGCATTAAAAATTAATTTAAAAGCAAATTTAGTGTATTAAATTATAGCTCTGGGAATTAGTAACCTAGAGATTAGTGGCACTCTTCACTTTAAAAACCTTTTATCATGTGTCCGTCTGTATGTCTGTGCACCTGTGTAACATCATGCACATGTTGAAGGTCAGGGGACAACTTGGGGGAGTCAGCTCTCTCTTTCCACACTGTGGGTCCTGGACATTCAACACAGGTCAACAGACTTGGCAGAAAGAGCCCTTCCTCCCTAAGCCATCTTGCCAGCCTAAGAGTGACTTTTTAAATATTCAGGATGGTTGATTTTAGAGTCTTCGTGGTGTGAAATTGAATGAATCTATTGTTCTTCAAAAGTTGAAAGTGTTCATTCTAGTCATTGACATTCAAGAGAACATGTCTCACTGTTTAGTTTCTGTGTTAAATACTGTGAAAATAATTTGCTTCAGCTTCCATTCTTCTAAATACATGTCTTAAAACCTGTGGGTCAGGGGGCATGTTGAGAGGAAAGCATTGGCCTTTGTAGACCTAACAAAACTTAGCCTTGTCCCAGAGGAGGAGAGAAGCAAGCATGGGTGCATACAGGACATTTTCCAGCTGTACATCATTAACAGGGATCTTGCTGAGTGAATGATGAATTAGAAAAAAATGTCTTTCTCACACCTTCACAATGCCCACGGCAGTAAACTGTGTCTATGTTATACAGTTTGGTGAAATATTGAAAGAATGAAACATATTAAATGTATATGTTGACAATGGTCAGCTAGTGTATTCGGGCAAGCACTAGGGGACTTCTGTGTGAGAGGAGTAGCTGGATATTAACGACACTCCTTGAATGGAGTGCTTGTCAGTTCAGCAGGATGGCTGCCCAATGAGCTTCAGGGGCCTGCTTGTCTCTCTCCTATCCTGCCCTGGGACCACAGACACATGCTTCTAGGCCTGGCTTCTATGTGGGTGCTGGGGCCTCATGTTTGTGCAGTGGGCACTGTACCAACTGAGCTATCTCCCAAGCTCATCATTTATTATTTTTATTATTTTTTAGATTATTTATGGAGCTCATGCAAATAGAATTTTATTGCAGAGGGTTTTCAGACGCCAAGAAACAAGATAATTTACTCACTTTACTATTAATGGAGTAAGGTTTGACATTAAGGCTGTGCTATCATGTGTATCTTCACTATGATCAATGAGAGGCTTGGCTTTTTGCCTGGCTCTCTGGGTTCCTAATAAGCTGTGGTGACAGAAGGAATATTGGCTCTAGTATGTGTATGTCAGATGAAGGAGAACATCAATGGACAGAGCGTAATAAAACTGAAGATGATCATTAGTTTCCCTTTAAAATAACCTTTTAGCAACTTTGGCCTAAATTATCTACAGAAGGTTTTAAATATATTTTTATTATATCTCTCTCTCTTCCTCTCTTTCTGTGTTTGTATGTGTGTATGTGTGTGTAGTGTGCACACAAGCCATGGAATACATGAGTCGGTCAGAGGAGAACTTGTAGGAGTCAGTTCTTTCCTTCCACTGTGTAGGTTCTGGTGATCAGAATTGAGTTGTTAGACTTTGTGGCAAGCCCCCTTTCCTGCTGAGCCCTCTCACCAGTCCATGAAGGCCTTGTTTTAAATGTGATAAACTCTGACTATTTGGAAGTCATTCCTCCCTTCTTCCCTACCCCCCTTCCTTTTGTCCTTGGCTTGAAGAAGAAAAATACAAGTCTTGTTCTATGGGTTTAGACTGACAAGAAATTTCCCTCTAATTTTCAATAGTATTGAAAACTTTGGAACCTAGGAGAGGAACACACAGAAAGTTTTAGGAAGATGATAGGGAAAAGAGGATAAATAATGAAATCCAGAGAGTAGTCAGTGGCCATGAGAGGGGCAGGAGTGGTAGACACGAGAGGAGTTGGAGAGAGAAGAGAGAGGGAGAAAAAGCAGAAAAATAATAATGTGAAAAGAAGCATAAAGGTATGCTTCATAAATACCAGCACAGTTAAAAAAGAAATGCAACGTGTTCTCATTTTTCTTTTTGTTGTAATTGTTTAGATACACTTGAGATAACCACAAATGTTAGAAGAAGCGGAAGGTACAGTGAGAAGACCTTTGTTTCCTGACATTTCTGAGAATGGTTTGACCTCAGGATGCCCATGTATCCTGGATACTTAAGGACATGGTCTACATAAAACAGTGGTGAAGTTAGGAACTTGACACTGATGCGTTAAGGTTGTTTGGTAGGCTTTGCTGTTGCTATTGTGAGACACAACTGACAGAAGAGAAGACTCTCCTTGATGCATGGCTTCGGAGGTTTCACTCCCTGTACTTGAATCTCTAGCAAGACAGTGCATCATGGGACACAGAGAGAGGGCGAGCCAAGAACCCGGCATATCTCCCCAGAGTGTGCTCACAGTAGCTTGCTTTCTCTACTTAGGTACCACCTCTTCCCAAATAGCATCTCCATCTGGAAACCAAATCCTCGGCACAGAAAGCCCAATGGGGACATTTCATATTCAAACTGGGACAGATGGATTCACTCTAGTTTCACCAGAGTCCCCAGTACTGATGTTTATGGGATAATGAAGCTCGGAGTTACCTAGAACCTGCGATCTTCATGTGTCTTAGTCCTCTTCAAATTGAAGTGCTGCTGTTTCCTTTCGTTTTGTGAACTTGATACTTCTGATGACCATGGCCAGGTATCATGTGGAAGATTCCTCAGTTTGGATCTTTGAGTTCCTCACGAGTATGTTCAGGCTTCTTGCCTGTGACATGAACACCCAATATGTTCTGTGATCTTTTCACTGCTTCTGGGATAATGTGCAACCAGAGATGGATCCTTGACTGATGGGACACACATAGATTGCTAGAGCAGGTGGAGCCAGATATCCCTGGGAAAGCTGCTCCCTTCTGTTTGGAATTCACAGAGGTTTTGTGGAAGACTTTGGCTAGGCTATTTAAATAACTGCTTCCTCTTCGTACTTCAGTTTGTACATTTATTTTATTATATGAGCATAGCAGCAGGTGTCCCATGCCATCTACTGGGCTAGTACACATATTTCATGTTTATATGTTTCCAGATTTGTCCAGGAGGAGTCCACTCAGACTCATGGGAGCCTTTGCAGACTAATCATTCTCGGAGCAGATCTCTCTTTCCTTCCTTCCTTCCTTCCTTCCTTCCTTCCTTCCTTCCTTCCTTCCTTCTTTCTTTCTTTCTTTCTTTCTTTCTTTCTTTCTTTGTTAATGTGTGCTATATGTGTATATACGTGCACATGTGTGCCCGTACTTGCCAGCTTAAGCATATAGCAAGACTCTGCCTCTAAAGACAAATAAAAGTACATACCAATTTTCTTTTTAAAATCCATATCAGGTGATGTCTGTGTTAAAGAAAATTTGTGGTGCATTTTGAGTTTAAGACATCAGATAAGCTGAATCTGAGTGTTGGAAACAAACAGTAACTTATGAAGACAGAGTGACTGTCAATATTTAAAGGCAATGCTGTCGAGGGCACTGTACTTGCGGATGTCAGAAAGAAGCTGCTGCAGGGTGATGAGCAGCAGACAAGATGCAGGATGGGCATTCAGCAAGCTGGAGACTCCAGAAGTGACACCGATGGAAGCAGCGGAAGCATGGAAGGGAAAGGGATGACCGGGAAAAGAAGAGGAGGGTTAGCAGCTAGGACTC
This sequence comes from Meriones unguiculatus, assembly GCF_030254825.1. Lineage (NCBI taxonomy): Eukaryota > Metazoa > Chordata > Mammalia > Rodentia > Muridae > Meriones > Meriones unguiculatus. The sequence continues at coordinate 5,129,759 of NC_083350.1, read as the reverse complement.
TGGAAGTGGCTCATACTAGCTGTTGTAGGGACTTTATGTCCTTCAGCTCTGAAAGGCGTCCTCCAAACCTGAGACAGTCTCCCGCCCACTGTCTGCTTTATTCACTCTGTACCCCCCAAGCCCCTCCCTCCTCCCCTCCTGGTCCCACCCTCCCTCCCACTTCTTCATGCCCCTCCCCAAGTCCACTGATAGGGGAGGTCCTCCTCTCCTTCCTTCTGATCTTAGTCTATCAGATCACATCTGGAGTGGCTGCATTGTCATCTTCTGTGTGCTTTTGTTTTTAAAGGCAAGTGATGACAGTGTGACTACGGTGCTAGCTGGGAGGGCTTACATGACACCCAGGGCCATGAGGCTGTCAGCAGTTCCTGGAGCAAAGCCAGGGAGGACAGGGAGGACAGGGACTTTCACATCTTAAATATCTGAGGAAGGAGCTGGCTTACAGGTGTACTATTGGCAGTTGATAGCTACTGGAGATAGAAGAGGCAGTCTTTAAGGATGTGGCCACTGACAAGTTTCCCACACTCCAGTGAAAGGTCCCCGGCCAGAGCATGTGGAGAAAGGGGAACCCTCCTCCATTGCTGGTGGGAATGTAAACTTGTACAATCACTTTGGAAATCAATCTGTCACTTTCTCAGATAATTAGGAATAGCACTTCCTTGAGATCCACCTATACCACTCCTAAGCATATATCCAAAATATGCTCAAGTACACAATAAGGACATCTGCTCAACCATGTTTGTAGCAGCTTTATTATTAATAGCTAGAAGCTGGAAACAGCTCAGATGCCCCTCAGCTGAGGAATGGGTACAGAAATTGTGGTACATCTACACAATGGATATTACTCAGCAATTAAAAACAAGGAAATCACGAAATTTGCAGGTAAATGGTGGGAACTGGAAAATATCATCCTGAGTGAGGTATCCCAGAAGGAGAAAGACACACAGGGTATATACTCACTCATAAGTGGATATTAGACATATAATATAGGAAAAACACATTAAAATCTGTACACCTAAGGAAGATAATCAGGAAGGAGGACTCTGATGCTCAGTCCCCATTCAGAAAGGCAAAGAGAGGATGGACATCTGAGGAGGGAGAAAACATGGAACAGGACAGGAGTCTACCACAGAGGGCCTCTGAAAGGCTCTACCCTGCAGGGTATCGAGGCAGATGCTGAGATTCATAGCCAAACTTTGGGCAGAATGTAGGGAATCTTATGGAAGAAGTGGGAGATAGAAAGACCTGGAGAGGATAGGAGCTCCACAAGGACAGCAACAGATCCAAAAAGTCTGGGCACAGGGGTCTTTTCTGAGACTGATACTCCAGCCAAGGACCGCTTATGGAGGTGGCTTGGAACCCTGCACAGAGGTAGCCTATAGCAGTTCAGTATCCAAGTGGGTTCCATAGTAATGGGAAGAGGGACTGCCTCTGACACAATCTGATTGGCCTGCTCTTTGATCACCTCTTCCTGAGGGGGGAGCATCCTTACCAGGCCACAAAAGCAGACAATGTAGCCACTCCTGATGAGACCTGATAGAGTAGGATCAGAGGGAAGGGGAGGAGGACCTCCCCTATCAGTGGCCTGGGAGAGGGTCACTGGTGGGGAAGAGGGAGGGTAGGATTGGGAGGGGAGGAGGGAGGGAGGTATGGGGGGAATACAAAGTGAATAAATTGTAATTAATAAAAATAAAATTAATTAAATAAAAAAATTTAAAAGGAAAGTTCTCTAGCCACATACACAAGGGTAGTTCTGCTAAAGAAGATGTGAAGGTAGGATGAGGTCTTGGGGACAGGACAGAGAATTGGAGGAGTGAGGGAGACTGTTTATGGCATTTTAATGTATTCATGTATGAAATTCTCAAAGAGTAAAAATTCTAAAATGAAGAATACTATTAAAAGTTCAGCGCAAGAAAATTTGAACACAGGGAACTTCCCAGAGACTCATACTCCAACCAAGGACTATTCATAGAGATAACCCAGAACCCTGCACAGATGTAGTCCAGGGCAGTTAGAGTCCAATTGGGTTACATAGTAATGGGAAGAGGGACTGTCTCTGACATAATCTGATTGGCCTGCTCTTTGATCATCTCCCCCTGGGGGGGAGCAGCCTTACCAGGCCATAGTAGAGGACAATGCAGCCACTTTTGATGTGAACTGATAGACTAAGATCAGAAAGGAGAGGAGAACCTCCCCTATCAGTGGACTTGGGGAGTGGCATGCATGCAGAGGGAGGAGGGAGGGTGGGATCGGGAGGGGAGGAGGGAGGGGCTTATGGGGGGATGCAGAATGAATAAAGTGTAATTGATGAAAAATTAAAAAAAAAGAAAAAAATGATTAAAAAATACTTTATTGCTAAAAAATATAATTGGTCACTTGAGCCTTCAGGAATTGAAATGTTTTTGCCAGTGATGAATCTTGCCTTGATGCTGATGGCTCTTGACATGTCAGCAGAAGAGGCTTGCCAATTAAAACAAGACAATGGAAAAAAAAAAGTTCAGCGCAAGGCAAGACTTAGAGATGAGTAATGCTGACATGTAAGTGTGCTTAATCCTATGGAATAAAAAGTTCAAATCACATCAGATTTTCTAAAATGTAAAAATATTACAAACCGACACCAAAAGGAATACTACCACAGCAGTAACTAGAGAGGTATGCTATTTTTAATTCCTGCATTTGTCCAAAAGCAAAGGTAAATGAACAAAGTTAAAACATAAGAATAAGAATGAATAATGAAATAGAAACAGAACTGATGAAACAGAAACTTATGTCCTTATTAGAGTAATCAACAAGAAATGAACAAAGTCAAAGGTAGGGAGAGACTATCACAGTTAACAATGTTATGTTAAAGAAGAATGTAGTTATCAAAGGTAGGGAGAGACTATCACAGTTAACATAATGTTATGTTAAAGAAGAATGTAGTTATCATAGTTAACATCATTGTCGTTATCAGGAGGCTGGTTGATCAATGGATATCATCTTAAGAAATAAAGCCTGTTAGAGCTAACATGATTAGGAAGTCAGGAGTTGGGAATGGTGGTTCATGCCTGTAATTCCAGCTCTTGGCAGGCCGAGGCAGGAAGACTGTCATAAGTTCAAAGCCACCCTGGTCTATGCAGCAACTTCCAAGGCAGCCAGAGGTACATAGCAAGACCTTGTCTCAAAAACAAAATAAAAGTGAGCAAAACCTCTCTCTCACACACAAAAAGAAACACAGACATTTGTTAGTAAAGCAAGCAAAACAAGACTAAATTAACAAGCTAGGGTAACTTAAATTCACCAAGAAGCTTCTATAAGCTTGATATTTAATTGCTATTTAAAGTAAGAATGTAAAACATTTTGGAAAAGTTAGGATGTTGTATACTTCATTTGCCTCCTAACTTAGGGACGGGATAACATTGCAATCAGGAAAACTGATTGGGTTTTAATTGTTCAAGTATTAAGAACATGTAAAGGACAGATTTCTTATGCAAGCAACAAAGGTTCAGGGCCAAACCAGGAGCTGACAGGCACCTAGGCATTCCCAGTAACAGAAAAGGGGGACAAAGAAGGGACTGAGCTCAGGGTCAGGCCCACCAGCTGAACTTTCCCTCCCCAGAGTCCCAGAAGCACAGCATACTCCCCGCTTTCTCGGATAGGTGGGGGGGTGGGGGTAGGGGACAAAAGAACACTGGAAGCAAAGAGCCTCAGGGCTGTCGCTTGTTGTAAGGTGACAGCTGCCAGCATGCAGCGCTTGGTGTCCAGGTCTTGTCTCCTGCAGCCTGTGCCCCACCTCAGTGGTGTGTTAAGGTTCACACAGGTCTCTGCCCCTGGCACTTGTCAACACACTCTCCGTGTAGTCAGCGGGCTGAGCTGGGGGAACCTCATGGTGGTTCCTTTTCTACACTCTCTTCCACCAAAGAGCACTAGAACAGTGGTGACATAACAGGCCCAGCTGACGTGACAGGAAGCGATGCTGGATGCTCAAGAAAAACAGTTTCTCATTCATTTCGTCGTCCATATGTTAAGCAGACTTTTCATCACGGTGACAGAATAACTGAACAGAACAACTCAAAGGATAAGATGTTCGTTTTGATTTACGGGCTCAGAGGTTTCAGTTATCATGATGGGAAAGACGTAGAGAGCCAGATATGACCACATCATGGTCGGTAGGAAGGAAAATGACAGGAAGAGAGAATGTGAATGAGAATGAATAAACCTCTGGGCTGCTGGGTCTCTGCTTTCCCTTCTTCTGTTCATCTGTGGCCCCATCTGTGTCATGGTGCTGTTCACATTCAGAGAGGGACTTCCTTGGAAATGTCCTCTCTGACACACTCAGATGTGCTCACCAATCTCTGAGCACTTCTGTTTTCAATCAAATTAACATTCAAGATTATCCACCATGTTCCTTAAGCTGGAATGTCCTTGTTCTACCTGCTCCTTGCTTAAAAGATTTTATGGCCCAAATACCATGATTTCATCTTCTAGAGATTAAGCAGTGGACCCCAGTAGCTTAGCTGACCTCACACCTGAGAACACCTACTCACCCCTGCTAACACTTGAGAAGGTCTTTCACAGAAGAACTCTTCCTCTGGCCATGCAGGCCACCATGTTGGAGCAGGTTGAGAAATGTGTACACTTGGTCCTAGGGTGTGGAGAGCTGAGAGAATGCAATCGCCATTACAAGATGGCGCCGACATCCGGCCTCGGCCCTAGTAAACAAGTAATAGAGCGCATGTGCAAGTTGCAAAAGTGCGCCAAGTCACTGCCCAGCCTGGGGCGTCATATGGGGCAATGAGCAAGCAGCCAATCAGCGGAGTACACGCCGCCCTAGGGTGTATTTAAGCAGCACCATTTTGGGGCTTGGGGTTTTCCTCCTTTCATCGCTTGACTGCAATAAAGCTTGCTGCAGAAGGATCCTGTTGTCCATGTGCGTTCTTGCTGGCGAGACGATTACGCGGGTCGCAACACTAGGGCCCTCTGTAAGACTCCAAGGCCACTCTGTGAAAATGTGGTTGTTGAAGCGCAGGGCTGAGTGACTTTGTGACATGTAGGACTGTCCTTGAAGAAGGCCAGGTACCTGAGGACAGACCATTCCAGGTTTGTCAGGAGCTCCCAGAGGGCTGAGCTTTGTTGATTGCTGGGCAGGTAGGTTTGCACCCAGTGCCTTGGAAACAGCATTTCTAGAGGCTTTCTTCATTCACGCTGTAGCTGGACACACTGGGTTCATGGCCAGTGAGTATAAGCAGATAATCACAGTCGGGGTCTAAGGGTGAAGAGAGGCTGATCGATTCCCACAAATCAGGACGTGCTTATGTGTGGTATGCATACGTCTTTGTGTGTGTGCATGTGTGTGTACCTGTGCAGGCCAGAGGTCAACACCAGTCTTCCTCTCTCCATCCTATTTTTTGAGACAGGGTCTCACTGAATCTGAAACTCACCAGCTTGCTGGACTATCCAGTCAGCTCCAGAGAGCTGCCTGTCTGTCTTTCCAACACCCTTCAGAGCTGGCATTACAGGTACCCGTCAGCACACCTGGTTTTTGCGTGGATTCTGGGTATGTGAGCATGGAGGTCTCTGGTGAAGCTCTTCTGGGTTGTAGGAGTTAAATGTTTACAACCCTAAGTCTTTGTCAATAGCTCCATGAAAGGGAGGCCTGGGGCAGCATTATCTCCAAATATGGACTTGTGCCTGGTCCTGCCTCACACAGCATGAGGAAGGCCCGCTGGCCCTAGACACAGCTAAGAGCCATTGCAGACTCTGTCCACTTCGTGCTGCGAGTTCTAGAGTTCTCAGAACAAGGGCATTCTGAATACGTTCATAGCATGTATCACCGACTTTGCAACACATTCTGAGCACACACAGTTTAACTATCGCATGGATTCTAATGTATCTTAAAACATCACAGTCCCGCCTCACCTGCCGGCATGTGGTAGGTGGACAGCAAGGTCAGTGCAGAGTGAGGAGTCCTCTGCCTGTGCAGCCGGGCTCTCCTCTGACTTTGTCTGTGTGAACCGGGTGTAGCTTGTATTGGCTGCAGCTTATGTTCTGAGACGCGACGAGTGGGAGAGAAAAGAATGCAACTGTGTAGACAGGAAAGTGAGCCATCATGCGTAGCCATTACAGAGGCAGGAGGATGATCAGTACATTTTTTTAATCTTTGTTGAGGACTTTATTGTTTCACACGTGTATAAGTGTGCGGTACATGCCCATGAGTGTAGGAGTTCATGTGTCAATCTGTGTTTATGTGAAAGCCAGAGCAAGAAGTCTGGTGTCTTTCTCTATTGTTTTCTGTCTCATTGCCACAAGAGAGGGTCTTTCATAAGTGAGAAACTTACTGTCTTGGCCAGGCCAGCTGACCAGCAAGCTCCTGGGATCTGGAACTCCCTGCCCCTCCCCCATGGCACACACAGCTGTGGCAGCTTCCCACAAAGGCTCTGGGGATTTGAACTTATGACCTCATGATTGTAGAGCAAGTGCTCTTACCCACTGAGCCATCTCCCAACCCCTTGAATATTCTCTTGATTTCACTCTCATTTGCTATGCAGGTATTCTGTTTGTCCACTAACAACTCTATACAAATAAGAGGAAATGTGTAGCCTACTCAAAGTGATGTATCCTGCTGACAATGGTTTAAAAACGGCCTCATGGTTTTCTAAAAAGAAAACTTCTATAGTTGCATTGTAGATCATATGTACATTATAATGTACTAATGCAGACAGCCTTCTCATAAATTTGACATTATTAAACTTTTTCTTTTGTGACTAGCAGCCAGAACAGAAGAATATAGGTAAGAGAATGGGAAAGGACTACATAAATACCAATAAAATCAATTAATTGTTGGCTTGTTCTCCTTCTCTCTCCCTTTCTCTCTCTTTCTGTGTGTGTGTGTGTGATAATTTCCATTAAGCTGTGGGCAAATCAAAGTTCATTAACCAACCTGCAAAAATGCTGCAATTTTAATTTTTGCTAATGGTATAATCTGTACACAATCTCATGCATGGGTGGAGGGCAGGAACAGCCGAGAAGCTGGATGGTATCTTGTCAATGGAAACAATATTTCTCTTGCTGTAATTAGTTGTCACTTGTTCCTTTCAGGCCAACTGCGCCCATCCCAAGGCAACTGCAGTTTAGACTTTTATCATTGCCATAATGTCTGGTTCTGGACGTTCGTGAAATACCTCTGTATTCTTTGGCATATGCCTTCTCTCAAGAAAGCCCTCTGAGGCCTTGATGCTGTTTTGTGTGGTAGATACAAATCGCTTGCATGCTTGTTTCTTGTATTCACTGAGTAGATGGGTTGTCTGAGATGCAATTGTTTATCTGTTCCAGAGTCAGAGGGTACTTGGATTATGATCAGTTTAGTTATGGTGACATAAGCACCATGAACATTCCTGGGCAAAGATTTTGTGGTTATATGTTTTCTTATCTATCTATCTATCTATCTATCTATCTATCTATCTATCTTTTGTCTGTGTATGCCTGCATACACATGGGTGTGCTGTCCTGGACATGTGGAGGTCAGAAAAAAAAACAAAAACAACAATGGAAGTCTATTCTCTCTCCACCATGTGGGGTCTTGGGGCTTGAAGTCAGGCAGGTCATTAGGCTTAGTAGCAAGCACTTTTTTTTTTTTTAAATCTACTAAGACATTTCATTGGCCCCAAAATTATGGCTCTTTTTAAATCCATAATTTAAATGTGTGTTTAAGAAACTGCCAGTTTTCTTATCCCTCTGTTTCATATCTCTGTCTGCCTGTCCTGACAGCTGTACAGAGTGGATTGTAGACCAGCAAGCTTTGATTCCAGACTCTACCTCTACAGGCATCATCACGTGACCACCTCAGTGGGGAGCACCCAAGGCTGGGACTGGAAGTCTTCTGTTGAATGGAGAGAGGGACATAGGTCATCTGGGATAAATTATCTCCTTGATGAGCATGTCTCCAGTGAGCTCCAGGTTCATGAGCAGCTCCTGCCTTCAGAGAATCAGATGGAGAAGCGACGGAAGAGGACATCTAGATGTCAACCTGTGGCTTCCACGCATGGGTAAGCGCTTCTGCATATACATGTGTGCACACACACACACAACGAATACATTAAAATAGGTAGGAAAAGCCGCTGAAGCATCTCCCTTATTCTTGTTGGTAAGAGTTCTGTTATTGTAGTCAATAAACCCACAATGTTTTGGGAAAGATTTAAACAGTGAATGGCAAAGATCACTCTAGTGTCCCAGGCTCACTGCTCAGATCCGCTGCCTCATCCGGAGATGAGCTTTGTCTCTGACCCAGCCCCCAGGGCAGTTTGCTGGCAATTTTATTTCCTTAGAGTTATCACAATTACGTCAGAAGTCTGCATTTCTTCTGAAATGGTGATTTATGTTCAAGATTCTGTGTTTCAAATTTTTGTGTGAGATTCTAGGGGTTAGAAGTTCTTCATGTTAGCAGTAACTACTTGAGTTTTCTCTAACAAGACTGTAAACAAAGTCACTTTTCTCCTGTTACTTTCAGGATTTCTTTCTACGAATTCAAGAACCTTTCTTGTTTCTTCCAGTGATAAGACCCATGTCAGCACCATGCCTTTGTCTAGATAGCAGGAAGGCCAGCCTGGCGAATCTGTTATTCTCGGAAGGAGGAGACTGGCCTTGGTAATGCATGGCAGGCTTTCCCTGAGTTCACTGGAGACCAGTCCGGAATTTTTCTGTTTCTGAAGTCAATAATTAACACTAAGAAGTGACACACCAGTATTGTCTCATGTTACAGATCCAGTCATTTCTCACCTGCACGGAACCTTTAGCATGTGAGTGCTCAGAGTTGTTTAAGGCCAGAATCATGATATCAGGTTAGCATTTAAACACAGGACTCTGATGCTTGGCTTTCCTGCTCTATTCATCTACAACTGGGGTTTTCTGGGTTTACTTGTGTTAATGCTAATTTCTGTCAAACACTTTGTTATTCCTTGTGTTTGTGCGTGTGTCTGTGTGTATACATGTACTCACATGGATATGGAGGCCTTTGACTCTACATCTTATGTGTTTTTGTTTTATTTTTATTTAAAATAGCAGCTCATGGTAGCTCAGTATCCAAGTGGGTTCCCTAATAAGGGGAATAGGGACTATTTCTGACATGAACTCAATGCAGGCTCTTTGATGCTCCCCCCCCCCCAGGGAGGAGCATCCCTGCTAGGCCACAGAGGAGAACTTTGCAGCCAGTCCTGAGGATGCCTGATAAGCCTGTGTTAGATGAAAGGGGAGGAGGTCCTCCCCTATCAGTGGACTTGGAAAGGGGCAGGGAGGAAGGGAGGGATTGGGAGGGAATGAGGGCACACTCACCATGGTTGTGCTAACCTATGGGACACATTCCATGAGTTCTAGAGCTGTTTTGCTGTTGCTCCTGCATAGTCCCCCACAAGCTGCACTCCTACACAGCTTTGCCGGGAAAGATGAGAAAGGAGGCTTCCACGGAACCTTTTGACGTGGGTCTTGCGAATTTATGAGGAGAGGGATCTAGTGTATGTCAACATAGATCTCAACAAATTCCTCATTAAGAAACAAATCATGGAGGGAATCCAAGATGGCAGTGCTGGGAGGACACTCTTTCTGACCAGCAGCACAGCAGGATCTGCATGGTGACCAGCAGACAGACGCTGGGCCCTAAAACACCAGTTCATTTCTTTGCTACACCTCACATGTATCTACACTCAGTGTGTGAAACAATCACTGTGTCAGTATTTTCTTTTTCATCATGTGATAAAGCAGTCTGTGAGATGCTAAGGTATTAACACACTATTGCATTTTTAGTTGTATCTGACATGACTTTATGCACACATCATCTTTCGATGTAAATGAGTATAAACATGAAAAAAATTCTTATCTGATAGAAATACATTTTCTCCAGAGAATTCACTGTACTTGTATAATGCATATATTGAGCATCATTCTTTAGCCCCAAAGCAGCAGTGTATGGACATGCCTGTGAGTTGCTAACCATAACACCTTCTACCCGAAGGATGAATCTTGAGTGGACTCAGCAAACATGTAAATGCACACTAGAAGCTGAGCCTCTCTGAGGGTGGCATAGGCAGCAAAGTTTCAGCTCTGAGTGGTGGGGACCTCATGCAGACCCTCAGGCCCTGGGGAACAGCATAAGTAACAGGACAGAGGTAAGCCTGGGGTAGGTTTCCATGCTCAGGCGTAAGTATGCTAGAACCATTCCGGGTAGTAACTGCCTAAGGTTAGAGGACATTCCCAGAAATGAAGCAGAACGTAGCTGGAGTTAAAACAAGAGAGAGAACAGTTCAATGCACACACTTGTGTGTGAACGTTCAGAAACGTACATAGACACCCATGCCACTTCCGTGGGTACACACAGTATCAGTGATGTCTAGGTGACAAAACACTGGCTGAATTCTTTACGGCAAACACTAAAAAGTCCACAACGAGACTTGAAAGACTTGTGTCATTGTCCTCAGTTTATGAACCAAGCAGAAGATTCAGCAGCTACAATACAGTATCCCAGGATTCACACAGGAAGAACAGAACTGGACTGTTTCCCCAGATCTTCCCCACTGTGATGGGGCCATCGTGTGTCTGTTTGGGTTGTGCTGAGCCTCCTTTCTGCTCTCTGGTTTGTCTCCAGACAGGTCACAGGCATGGTACAGCCTGCACATGCTCTTGTGGGTGTTCACATTGTCCTGGGTATTGTAATGAATGGATGCTGCAAATGCAGTTGAGTTCTTTCATCCATGAGTCTTGACTCAATCAATGAATTTGTCCTGATCACATCTAATCAGGTGAAGCTTACACAAGAGAACTTCGCTGAAGGTGTGACTTCAGGCTTGTAGCCTGTCTGATCTCCATCTATCTGTCTACGTCAGACTTTAAGTTTCTTAGAGAGTGATCCTAACTGAGACAGCCAGCCACTTACTATAGAAAACATGTATGAGCACGGCTTTATATAGTTTTCTTCTCTAACTGAACAGTAACTCAAACGCCCATGCCACATTTCCAAATACTGTCTCTTCAAACCTCGCTACAACTATTTTCTTTTCATATTACATGTTATGAAATATGTTATATTTGACATACTTATGCTATTCATCTATGAAGTGGTTTGCTTCATGTATAGGGTATGCTTAAGAACAGCAGTCAGGGATACCTCTGTTCACTTTTGGGTACTATTGAATCTTCTCCACAACATTTGGGAGAAAGCTTAAGGATCAGTTGGTCCAGTGTGTGCCACAGAAAAACAAATCAAGAGACCCTATCTCAATGAATATGGAAGGCAAACGCCAACAGGGAGGCTATCTTCTGACCTCCACATATGCCTGAAACTTTTATGCATTGGCATTCACACATGCATACACACAAACAAATGGTTTTTATTGTGCATGTACACACACAAACAAATAGATAATAGATATGTAGGTAGGTAGGTGGGTAGATAAATGATAGATAGATTGATAGCTAGATGCTGGAAGGATGGTTAGATAGAGGATAGATAATAGATAAATAGACAGATGATAGATAGATAGATAGATAGATAGTAGAAAGATAGATGGAAGGATAGATAGATAATAGAGATTATTGTACAGTTTAGTGGGTCCAGATACCAGAGCAACTCACTGAATTACAATGAAGGTGTGACTGTTGCCGGTTGTGCTAAAGTCCTGAAGTGGGCTGAGTGTTTTATTTCTAAGCCCAGATGACATTTCACTTTGACTGAAATAGCATGTAGCATTGTATAGTTTTCTTAGAAACTGAAATAAACAACCAAGAACGAGATGTACCTTATGAGTATCTAATGAAAACATTTAGAGTGTCTTGACTCAGTGAAAGACACACATTTGGGAGTAATTCAAGCCTGTGAATAGTGCAGATAACTCAACATTAGGGAAGGAGCTGGGTCCTGGCTTCAGAAAGCGACAGTACAGTCTCTAGGAGGTGAAAAGTCCCCCGCTAATTTTCCTGTTGCCTCATTTCCAAGCTTAGTTCCACAAACAAACCTCACAATTGCAGTTTGGCTGGGTATGTCCACTATTCAGAGTGTTCTAGAATACTTACTATGTCAATATAAAAAATAACTGACGTGTGGATGGGCATGGGGTCTGGTAGTCAGCCACAGGCTGCACATTCCTGCTGTGCCAGGCTCTTAAGTCTCTGTGCCTGCACTTCTGGAGGTGGGCACAAAGAAGTTGCCAAAGACTATGGCATCGTCATAATACCATTTCTTCATACACTGAGGGAAGCTGCCTGTTGCTGCCTGCTCTGGAGTTTGCTGATCATTCAAAGAGGCTGACAGATGGGGAGAGGCTCATGAGGTCCCTCTTCTCCTTGAGGATCTATCTGCAGGAAGTTCAGGGTTTCTGGGGGGAGGGTTAGGCATTTTCTTTAGCGGTATAACCTCTGGTAAGTTGTCCATACTTCTGTAAATATTAGCCTTATATCTGTGCTCTTGTAAATAACCCTACTCAAACTCATTGGTTTACATACATACAACACACACACACACACAAACACACACTCACACACAGCACATGAAAATGTAAGGGGGACTAGCTGAGATGAGTAAGGAGATCAGACAGCATGGGATGACACAAGAGAGTGTGATGGGATGATGGGAGGTAAATTTGACCAAAATACATACTCATGTGAAAATGTCACAATAAAACTTACTGTTCTGTATAATATATGCTAATAAAAATTTAGGAATATGTTAAAATTAAACCCTCCCACTGGGCCCAGGTTTTTTTCACATTTACTTTGTGCAACCATCTACCTATGCCTGTTGACCTGACTGAGGCCCTGGAACCTAGGGAATCCAAGAGAATGTGAAACTCTGACGTGTGTTACTTCCACAGATTAAAGGATCCTCTTTGTCTTTGACTTAGCAATCTCATGTTTCTTGCCATTGAAACAGTACAAATTACCGTGTTGGTTCTAAGCAGGGTGAAACATCAGGCCCTCTGTATTTTCTGGAGCTGTATTGACAATGGCCACACATTCTTTCCGTGATTCCCATCCCATATGTTCCATTGTACCAGAGGCTTCCATGACAGTTAGAGTCAAGCCTTCCCTTGTGCCGTTAGTAGCTGGAAGCTGTCTCCGCAAAGTAAGGGTTTACTTTTTTCACATGAACAAGAGCCTTGACTAGGCAGCTAAACTGGGGAAGTGGTTAGGGAGGCAAGGCATAGATTCCTGCTGAAGCACATGTTTTGGTTGTGCTGTTCTGAGAGAATTTATGAAGAGGAACTTAGCAAGGATAAAGGCTTGGATGAAAGGTCGTCCTGGGGCTGGTTCCCAGCTGTCAGGGCAGATGAGCCTTTTCAATTGTTCTTTACAAAATGAGATGGGATCGAGGTTCTGTGATACCGTTAAACCAGAGCGAGGCTCTAAGGCATCAGTAAATCATGTTTTAGCTTCCTGGTTGTGTGTACCACATTTGGTCCTGGTTTCTCTCACCTCTCCTACTTTCTCCTCAAACTTCTGCCTCCTCCTCCCCCTCCTCATACTCTCTTCTCACTTGACTTTGAAAACTGGAATGCTGTGAGGAAAATCTCCACATCCTTCTCCTCCCACGTGTCTCCAGGCTCGCCACTGGCTCTGCCTTTCCATCTGTTACTACCAGAACTTCCTGGGATGCAGTCCTTGGACCAGTGGCATCGCTGCTCCCTAAAGACATTAGAAATGCACTTTTTCAATTCCTGCCCAAGAAGTAATGACTCTGGGACTCAGGTTGAAGGACCAGTTACCTGTGTTTGCACCAGCCCTGCAGGTGATTCCACAGTCCGGGACAGTAGGCTCTCAGCTAAAGCGTTAAGGATCTTCCCCTGCCCCAGCTGAGTCTTCCTGGAAATCCCATTATTTCCAATATCACTTGATTTTCTAAGTTTTTTTCTGTGGTTCTAGTTTCCATTTTAAGGACGAGAAACACCCACTGACTGCAGCATCTCTTAGCAGTGTGACTCCACAAAGACCTGCTTCTACTCCTCACCATTCTCATTCTCTCTTGATCTTCCCAAGGACCTCACCCAGACTGTTGTATCAGCAAAGATGACCTCCACACTGCTGAGTCTGCTCGTCAAGTCTCAGTGACTCCCCAAGTGGCCTCAATGCCACTGTTTACCATCTTGGCATAGGACACTTCTCAACATCACATAGCCAGATTTCCTGCCACTGCACCAACTCCTTCTCTGCCTTTCTACTCTTCTTTCTTCCAAAAGATCTTCAAAACCAGAATCTGCTATTCAGACTCTCTTTCTGGAAGATCTCCTTGTATTTCTATGCCTGTGTTCCTCAAATTTGCACTTGTCTCTGAGCTCTGAGGACCCGTGTGTTGTTGGTCTGTGGTTATCTGATAGACATTGAATTCCCAAAATTTCACAAACTAAATTCTATGTCTCTACTAAAAATTGCTTCTTTTATCTTGCCTGATCATAAATTTTGGGCCATAGGCTTAGAACAGTCTTCAAAACTCCTCTGTCTCCTGGGACCTGTCTAACCTCTCCTGGAAGAGCCCACTGGCCTTACTTTGAAAACAGGTGACACAGTCAGCTTCAGACTAACCTCCATTTCACCCAGTGCTGTGTGAGTGAAGCCAAAACCACAGCATCTTCCCTTAGGCAACTTTAAAATCAATCATTTTGAGGTTGCACATGTAATCTGAGTTCCTGACTGACATGTCAACTGTCTTCCTGTAGTCTTGTCATAGATAACAGCTTTGCTTCATGGGTTATGATGGTAACAACCACCTGGGTTACTTTTCAGGAACCTGAAGGCCACTTTTTCTGAAAACACAGACTTTTCAGTTCAGCTTACAGATGTCTGGTGGGAACTGAAATAGACATGCCTAGCATCCCTGACTTCGTATTGTGTTTGTCTCCTTTGCTACCCAACATTTGTGTCAGATTGACTAAAATTGGCATTAGATATGTTGATCACTTGAGGAATGTTTCATCCAAAGTATAACATGGAGAAAACTTGACCAAGACTCGCCTGTCCATTGCTTTGCCTTGTTCAGTGCAATAGACACCCAATGACATCTATGATTGAATGGGCAGGAAGTGACCCCTAAGTTCCTGGCTACCTACTTCAATAGATAAATACAACATGCTTAGTTCATATAATGTACTTGCATATACATAAATACATGCATGCATACACACAAACATATCTATATATATATATATTTACTTTTTCCGAGGAAGACTATTTTTTCCCATTCTCAGCATTTCTTAGTAGCCTGTAGTTCTTTGTGCAAGGTTGAAGTTTCATTAATTTTTGTCCCTGTATGTTATCATATCTACTGGTGCTGTCCTTGTTCAGGTCATGCTTAGGTATCTTTCTTGAAAGAATTTATGGCTGTAGCTTGTCTGATATTTACATTTGGAATACATAATTTCATAGCAAACTTCTTGTGCCTCTGGCTCCTACAAAATCTGCATTGTTTTTCCACAAGGACTCTGAGCCTTGGATACAAAAGTTGTATTCTAGATGTATTAGCTGGGACAGGCCTCTACAAGTCTGAATTTTGATCAGTTGTAGTTTTTCATAATAATTTTTGTCTATTGCAAAAAGAAGCTTCCTTGATAAGGATGAGAACTACATTTATCTGTGGGTTTAAGGATGAATACTTAGAATATATTAAGAGGTTATGCTCTGAAACTGCAAGCAAACCCCAATTAAATGCTTTCCTCTGGAAGAGTTGCCATTCATGGTGTCTCCTCACAGCAATGGAACACAGACTAAGACAGAAATTGGTACCAGGACTGGGTATTGCTCTGACAGGCCTGACCATGCTGCTTGCTGGCAGAATGTCAGTTTTGGGACTGTGGATTAGGAAATCAGCTGATTTAAACAGGGCTTAATGGGCCATCCTAGTAGGATAGGAGACCATGGAAGATCGTGCTATTGAGAGCAATGTCGATTATGATGGCCTGACCCAAGAGGTTTCAGAGGGAAACAATGTTAATGAGTAGCCTAGACACCATTCTTATGATATTTTACTAAAAAATTTTGCTGCTTTCTTCCTTGTCAAAAAAGAAATATGCCTGAGGATAAATTGAAGAGTTTTGGATTAATGGCACTGGCAGAGGAAATTTTAAGACAGCCTGGTATTGAGTGTGTCCTGTGGCTATTTGTGGCCACTTTTATTCAGATCTATAATGAAAGGGAACAAACTGAGCAAGGAAAAATACATAACGTACAGTTTGAAGAGAAAAGAAGCACCAGGAAGTGTAATGGAGCTAAGTCCACGGATCAAGGAGATAATAAGTTTAAAGAAAGCCTGATGCTAAGTGAAATAAAGAGAACAGTAACTCAGGGCAAGATCCCATCCAGCTAAGCTTCCAACTTGTGAAAAGGAATAAAAGAAAAGCTTAGGCAGTAAAGGAAACCATTGAAAAGAGAAAGCTGATGCAGATGTATTTGGATGAGGGGGCCAAATTCCAGCCCCAGGAAGCAGCAAAACATAGCATCTTTGGCCACAGGATTCTGTCTTTAGAGTCAAGGATACTTTAAGAAAGCGGTTGTAGAATCTCCCTCCATGGCTAAGGAAAGCCGCTGAAGCCCGTGTGCGTCAGGTATGTACCAGCATGGAGGCCCCTAGAGGCCATAGCATGAAGCTGTGAAGATGAAGTCTGGATTTTGTTGGGGATGCCGGAGTCGTGGATTACCTGTCAAGGAGAGCTGATAACAGGACGTAGAAACAGTTCAACACAGAGAAGATTGCTCCAGTCAACAAAGCTGAAAGGGTTGGAACTCTGAAGAGTGCTTTGATGTCAGACATGGAGAGTCGGAGTTCAGAGTTTGCCCAGCTGGCTTTAGGTCTTGCTTTGGTCCAGTAATGTCTCCCTTTTCTCCCTTTTCTCTCTTCAGGAATGGTAATGAATATTAGATGCTATTGTATGTTGGCAGTATGTGATCTGCTTTTTTATTTTGATTTTGCAGGAGTTACAGTTAAGAGAGTTCCATGAGTCTCAGACTTTAAAACAGTGTTGAGCCTGTAAAAAACTAGGAGGACTTTTGAAATTGGACTGAATGCATTTTTGCATTACTATACAGCTGCAAGCCTGTGAGGGTCAAGGAGTGGAATGTGGTGGTTAAATAAGAATGGCCACCATAGTCTCATATATTTGGGTGCTCACTCATCAGGGCATGGTACTATTTAGAAGGAGTAGAAGGTGTGGCCTTATTGGAGTAGGTGTGGCCTTGTTGGAAGAAGTATGTCAAATGGGCTTTGAGGCTTCAGAAATCCAGGCAAGGCCCAGTGGCTTTCTCTGTTGCCTATGGATCCCAATGTAAAACTCTCATTTCCTTCTCCAGCACTATGCCTGCCTCCAAGGTGATAATGAACTAAACCTCTGAAACTGTAATCAAGCCCCAGTGAAATGCATTCCTTTAAGGATATGGAGGGGACAGAAGCTTCACAAGACCAACAAAACTAAAAAAAACCTGAGTCCAGGGGGTCCTGCAGAAACTAATGTACCAACCAAGGACCATGCATGGAGAGTACCTAGGTCCTGTTCAGGCATAGCCCATAGGTAGCTCAGTCTCCATATGGGTTCCCAAATAAGGGGAGCAGGGACTGCCTCTACCATGAACTTGGCTGCCTGCTATTTGATCACTTGCCCTTGGCCATGCAGCCTTGCCAGGCCACAGAGGAAGAGCATCTAGGAAGTCCTGATGAAACTTGATAAGCTATGGGCAGATGTCAGAGGAGTAGAACTGCTCCTTTCAGTGGATGAAAAGGAGGGAATAGGGGTGAAGAGGGAGGGAGGATGGGACTGAGAGAAGTAGAGGGAGGGGACTTCAATAGGGATAAATAATGAATAAATTGTAAAAAAGATTAAAAAAGAGTTGTTGTGGTCCTGGTGTCTCTTTGCGACAATAGAACACTGAGTAAGACAGAGTGGGTTAGTGAATTGGTGGTTGTCTTCACAATCCCTGGGTCTCAGTTCCGGGCATGATATCATTTCTGTTGAGTGAGACTGACTAGAGGCTGTTGGTTGCCACCAAAGCATGCTCAGCACTACCACACTCTCGGTTACTATGCCATGCTGGTCACTTTCGTGGTTCATAGACACCATCTTGTGTGGGACTTTTGGGTTCTTTCCAAAGTTGGACGCTTTCAGGGCATGCTCACTGGTACTTTGAAAGCTAGTCCAGAGGGAGGAGGCTTTCAGCTCTGATCCAGCTCAGGGCCTCTAGGTCCATTCTGAAGCAGATGCTGTCTGCAGCAACAGAGACTTACTTTTCACTTCTGGGGGTGGGAGTGGGGCAACCAAAGGCAGTACTCCTAGTCTGCGATGTTCTGGGGCTCTTTTGAACAACCTTGAGTGACAACTCAAAAGAGGGCTGTTCATGTGGGGTGTTGGGTCTTGGGGAAGTATTGTTAGCTCAGGAAAATTCCACCTGTAATTTCAGTCTCTCTTACCAGCCTGGAACACACCATGTAGGCTACATTGGCTGGTTAGTAAATCCAATGGATCTGTCTGTCTCTACCTCCCCAGAACTGGGATTGCAAACATGTGGAACTTTGCTTAGCTTTGTCTGTTTTGTTCTGTTAATGTAGGTGCTGGTGATCAGACTCAGGTCCTCATGCTTGCAATGCAAGTATTTTACTGACCAGACTACATCTTGCTTGTTTTTATTATATATCTACAACTCCTTAACTAGTTCTAATTGAAAAGATGATTGGCAAGCAAAGTATCAGTTTCTCCATTCTTTGGCCACTGGTTAATGCTTTCTTTTTCTTGCCAATATTTATTCTTATGCACTGGTTTTTCCATGATGTGAGCTTTCAGACTTATGTTCAGAAAATACTACTGCTACACTGGTCCAAATCCTATCATCATTGCTCTCTGTTTTATTCATTTCTCCAGATAGCCTAATTCAATTTGTAGTATCTTGAAGAGTTATTTATTTTCATTTTCTTTCTCTTCACTCTTTCCTTTCTTTCTTAATTTTGACTTAAACCATTTTACCTTTTACACCCCAGGGTGGCCTCAAATTTTCTTGGCAAGGGTACCTTAAACTCCGGTGGCTCCTTGGTGCTGGAATTCTAAGCATGTATTTGCCATGCATGATTTATGTGGTGCTGAAGTGTACACTAATCTAGCCAGCACTTTTCCCACCCTTGAGTACTGGCTGCTCTTCCTGTGTTC
The DNA here is from genome assembly GCF_030254825.1 of Meriones unguiculatus. Classification (NCBI taxonomy): domain Eukaryota; kingdom Metazoa; phylum Chordata; class Mammalia; order Rodentia; family Muridae; genus Meriones; species Meriones unguiculatus. The sequence goes on along the minus strand of NC_083350.1, from coordinate 5,110,626 downwards.
CCTTCTGGATTAATAATATAGCTTTCTTTCTCATTTCTGCACATTGTCAACTCTCAGTAATATTTGTTGAATGATAATTCCCTCTTGGGGTCAGATTCTAGGCAGGAAACGAAAGTAGATGAAAAAGAAGGTAAAGTAGAAAAGAAGAAAAAAGAGGTGTGTGCAGATAGGGTGGAAAAGGAAGAGAGGAGTGTTAGAAGAGAAGGAAGAAGAAAAAAGATGTATTCATTGCATGAAAACGGAAGCAAAGTTGAGAATATTTTTAATGAACATCTGATTTGCTTGCTAAAACAAAAGTATATTAAACTGAATATCTTGTCACAGTGAACAGAATTGCGCTTTTGCAAGTAAGAAAGTGAGAGAGCATAAGTATCAAGTAGCTGCTAGTGGCATTTAGGCAAATGTTGGTGTAGGTGATGATTAATCTTGACTGTCCACTTGATTGGATTGAGAAATTCCTGGGATTAGTAGACCTCACATCTAGGCATATCTAGAAGGATGTTTCCGAAGACTTAGAACAGGAAGGCTCTGACCTTACAGATGCTTAACCCATCAATAGAGCAAAAGTCTGAATAGGTTATTGAGAGGTCATGGATGTGCAGAAGGCAGGACCTGGTGTCAGGAAGTGACTCACTGAGGGCATGCCTTTGGGAGCCGTACCAAGCATGGGCCCATTCCTGTTATTGCTCTAGCCTGCTTCTTGTCTGTCTCATTATGCCCTGGCCTCCACACCATACTTGACTGAAACTTCTAAAATGGGTCAAACTTAATTCTTCCCCCTTTCAGTTAACCCTGTTGGGCATTTTGTCACAGTGATGTAAAATATTCCCAGCACAATGCCCGTGAATCGCCAGACCACTCTTTATGCAAGTATTATCCTTTCCTCTTCAAAGGATGGAAGCTGAGGCTGAAGAAGATGAGAAACCCAAGAACATAGCGCTGCTAAATTGGAGAACTAGAATAACTCTGCTCTTGCTCCTTCCTGTTATTGTTAATGGTCACACTCAATCCATAGTGACTCTCAGTCCATGGACACCTGCTTTTTTCTAATAAAACATGATGCTAAATTTCTTGGATGGATTTTTCATACTTTTTATCACCATGAATTCAATATTTTAATAGTCATAGCAAGATATATTCACACAAAAACATAACCAGTAAATTAATTAATCAAGCCAGTGCTGTTAGAGCTCAGAGTAAACTCAGGGCTCATCTGAAGAGTGACCTTGGTCTTGAAGAATGGGTCTACAGAGGAAAATAGGGAGGGGTATTTATATAGCAAGAAAACCGTCTCTGTCTTGGTAGAAATGATGTCCTTGTCCAGGACAAAGACCAAGAATCAATACTAGAAAGATTAGTTATAATTTTAATGCATCCTGACACAAATGGAGATGGATGATGCTTAGTAAGGTAGATGACTGTGAATTTATAGCTATTTCAATTCATTAATAAATAGAAAATCATTCACTTGCTGAATTCAGAGATGCAGAGAGCCCAGAGGACAGGGAAGAGCTTTGTATGTCGTCATTCTTCCTCTGGGATACTTCATGCATCACACCTGAATAGCCTTAGCGTGCTGGCAGACCAAGCAGAAGTGTACTAAGCTTTGGAATCTACTACAGTTGAATCACTCTTTAGTGGTTACTGATTTCCTTGAAAATAAATTTGGCTTTATTTCATTCTATAGGCAGTCCTAGGTGCTATTGCAGCCATGCAGCTGTCAGCATGGCTGTACGACCCTGAAGGCAGTATTCTTGGACTGGTGTAGTGGGCTGGCTGTACTTCAAAAAGCAAAAGAGAGTCTTCTTTCTGAAATTGCGATCTATGCATCCCTTCATTTTCCAGCACTATAGGGGGTATGGGTGTGCAAGGATCTGCCCAAATTCATCAATGGTGTCTAGAGAAGAGGCTATTCTGGAGATAAAGTGGATAAATTCATAGGATTGTGGAGCCAGTGGGTGATATTTGGTAGGGGAGAGGGAGAGGGAGAGGGAGAGGGAGAGGGAGAGGGAGAGGGAGAGGGAGAGGGAGAGGGAGAGGGAGAGGGAGAGGGAGAGAGAGAGGGAGAGAGAGAGAGAGAGAGAGAGAGAGAGAGAGAGAGAGAGAGAGAGAGAAGGGGTGGCTCCAAGCTCTAACTCTCTGATTTGTATATACTTTGCTCCCAGAGAAGCAGGATGGGTGGTGGGAGTCGTGTGCTCCTGGCTCTGACACTACCCACTGGTCCAACTTGCTCTTGTCTCACTTTTCAGCCATACTAACAGCTTCCTGCAACTTCTGGCAGTTGATGGTCTCTGTGTTCTTGAATTTGCTAAGCTTCCTTGATTATTCAGACAGTCATAGTGGACAAAGTCAGACACTGAGAAAAGTGAGGACAGCTTCCAGGGACAAGTCTCTACCTCCTTGACCAGAAGAGAGGCAGGGGGCAGCTGCTCCTAAGGTCTGTCCCGTATCGCTCCTCACCTTATTCCGCTGACTCAGCTTCTAGAAACCTGACTGTCATATCTCTTCAGGACAGTGGGACCATGTGACTAGTTCCAGAAAATGAGAATCAATGGAGGTGTCCAGGGAACTTCTGGCTCTAGAGTCAGTGTGGCTTTTCAAGTACTAGCTGGAGAAGCCCCAATAAGACATGTTAAGATAAATCCAGCCTATGACAATAAGTAGCCATGGGGAGGAGTTTCCCAGGGTTCCTGGATGCTGTGCAAGAAAATCCACTTCTCTTGAACTTTTGAGACTTTTTTTTTAACCAACGAAGAACATAACTTCTGACTAATTTGTAAGTCATTCATAAACGTTTTCCCAAGTGAAATAGATGTCCAGTGAATTCTTCTACTTTTTCTCTGAGAACAAACTAGGTCAAGTTAAAATGAAGTTTATTTCTTAATAATGGAATGCTGAAAGAAGGTAGAAAGTCATTCTAGAACTGGGTCAAATAAAGAGTTGCTTTTAGATGAAAAGAAGAAGACACTTGGAGAAATAGAATTAGCCAGATGTTTTACCTGGTAAGTTTTCCATATGGGAAAAGGAATAGGATCCAAAGTTAGAGACTCAAGGCTAGTAGCTAAGGTGGAGACATGGGATGAATAGTGAACAGGGAGATTTGTGAGCACAGGACTCATGGAGGAGGTGGAAGAGAGAAAGAACCAAAAGCAAAAACCTAGCAAATACACAAAAACATACATACCACCATGCATCAGGCCATGTTGAAGTCCTCATTCCCAACTTTGCTTAGCCACTCAGCAGACTGGAGCATAGGTGTAAGGAAATGAGAGGGAAAAAAGGAAGGGCTGGAATAAACACATAGCCCTTTGTCTCCAAGATGGTGCAATCCGCTCTGTAAAGGTACTCTCAAGCTGGCATTGTCCCGGCCACATCTTTCTGACCTCCACGCCTGGCTTCTTCCAATCTGTGAGCCATGCATCTCCACTTCTGGGGTATGGTAGAACAGCGAAGGTTTCGACAGAACAAAGCTAGAACAAACAACCTGGCATGGCTTGTTCTGTGACTTTTTATCACCCTTAAGACCATCTATACAATTTCTCTCCTGATTCTGGCCTTCTAAATTCAGAATTTTATTCAAAATTTATAATTTTTGGTTCATCAGTCCTACACAAGTAATTTTAAGGCTAAATCCAGATTATTTTTCATGCTTTGAGTTCCACTTGCTGATTGTGAAATATGAGAGAGCAGGGGCTGGCACGATCATGAGCGTTAAATGGTGCAAAAATCACTCTTCCATGGCTGAACTAGAGGGCCAGGAAGTGGCTCAATGGCGATTTCTTTGGCTTAACCTGGGAAACTATGAATGGTTTCTCAATAAATCTGCAATAACATAATTTATACATGATGACAATTAAAGTAACAAGAGAACCTCAAGGTGTAAATATTTTTTCTAGTGGAATTAACCATGCAAGCCTCATTCATGAATGCTAATTAGAATATGAGGTTAAATCCCTGTATGTTATGAAGCCGGTTTATGCTCAATAATCAAGGAGATAAAGACTAATGATGCACGGTTTGTATTTTGATTAACTGTCATCTCTTCTTCCGCAAATGTGAGATCACTTATAATGCCTATGGAGACTGCTCTGCTCTCCTTTCTGTCCCTCAGTGGAAAAATGCTGTGTGCTCCTCTAGCATGGTGGCAGGGACACCAGGTTTACCCACTTTTGGGGTCAGGAGAGGGAGGTGGTGTGGATACCATGAGGGAAACATGGATGAAAGGCTCACAGCTAACACAAGGGCCTACCATGCCAAGTGGGTCAGGCAAAATAATGTCCTCTCAGAGATATTCACACTGTAACCCACGGAACTTATGAAGGTGTTACTTTGTTAAAGGCAAAGAGATTTTGCACATAAAATTAGGCTCAGGATGTGGAGGTGAGGGAACTTTACTACCCCGGTGGCCCAATGTACTCACAGGGGTTCTCCAGGGTGGAAAGGAAATAGAGGTAGAAGTCAGGATGAGGAGAAGTGAGAAGGCCTTGACCTGTAGCTGGGACTGAATATGGAGAAAGTGCCAAGAGCTAATTCATTAGCCCTGGAAACTGGGAAAGGCAAGAATGTGGATTCTCCTCTAGAGCTGTGAGGAAGCCTGCAGTCCTTTTCACAGTCACCAAGTGAAACTTGAAAAGAGAGAGAGAGAGAGAGAGAGAGAGAGAGAGAGAGAGAGATACTTCTAATGTACAGAAGTGTAGGGTAATAGTTTGCTATTTAAACTACAATGCCTATGCTAATTTGTTATAGAAGCAGCATAAAACGAATAAACCAGAGACCAATTCTACTTTGCTTGCTACAGTGTCTCACAGATGCTTCTAGGAAGAAGGCCCTGGTAAAAGCACTTGTTATTCAGATCCATACTAACTAAAACCACACCGATACAGACCATCCAGCATCCAGTGAGGCTCAGTAGACGATCCTGAAAACCTAGACGTATCTATTCTAAAACTCTTCCTCACCTTTACTATACGTTTACAGGGAGGAATGACCTTCATTGTGAGGTAAACATGCTGGTTCAGGTACCCAGCCTGCCTGACTTGGAAGTGTTTATTCCCGTGGTCTGTGCCTTTTTTCTTTTCTTCACAGGATTGCTACCCATGCATATTTCATTTGTTTGCTTACTCTCTCTACCACCTACTAGCAGGCAAACTTCGTGGAGGTAAATAACTTGCCTAAGCCTTTGGGTATGAGAGCTATAGTGTTGCTTTTCTTCTGGTGTGTCAAGCACCTCACAAGAGCGTTTTAAGGATACAGGTCTGGGCTCACAGTCTAGGGAGACACAGCCTATAACTTTTGAGAAAGTGTGATAACAAGCAGAAGAGACAGTTTGTCACATTGTGTTCATGGTCAGGAAACACACACACAGACACATACAGACACACCCACACAGAAGTGGGGAGAGGGAGAGAGAGAGACAGAGAGAAACAAAGACAGGGAGACAGACAGAGTGACAGAGACAGACAAAGACAGGGAGATTAGTACCCAGCTGGTTTTCTCCTTTTCTCATTTTTAGTCTGGGACTCAAGCCTATGGGGTAGTGCTGTCTAAATAAAGAACAGATTTTCCTTTCTTGGTGAGATTTCTCTGGAAAAGCCCCCTCAGCGTTTCTCCTAGGTGATTAAATAGAGCCAAGTCAACAATGAAGGTTAACTATGGTAATTACTTATCACATTTCTCCCAGGCAGGTGGATTAAAATATCAGTGTTTAGAGGATCCGTGGAATTAGGACTCTGTCTTGATCTAAGGGCCTTCTGCAGGGCTCTGTGCTCTCACATTTCAGTAAGCTTCATTCGCAAGCCTTGCCTTCTTTAAGGCACAGGGTAGAGGTCAGGAGGTCAGGAGGTCAGGGATGGACAGTCCTTAGTTTTCTGGCTTGTCTGCATGTAGCTTACACAGGTCTTCACTGGGGAAATTTAGGGTAGAGAAGTAAGCCTAAAAGTTCCTACCTGCCCAAGACCCTAGACATAGATTCAGGATCCCACAGTAGCAGAGCTTCCAAATCAGCTCTTCCTACTGCTATAGTACTCAAAGCAGCTTCTGCCCCAGGCTGCCATCTAACAGCACAGATCCCAGAAGAAGTGAATGAATCCAACAGTACTTGAGGCTTCCTTCCAGACAAGTCTAAAGAGCCTGACTAGTTTGTGTCAGCACTCATAAGAACCCAAACGTGATGTACTGAGGTTGCATAGGTCCCAAGAGGCAGGATCTGGATTTGAATGAGTTCAGACAAGCACCTTCCATCCATCCTTCCAGAACATCCAACAAAGCTCCACTTTGGGAAGAGGGACTGTGGGCAGCACACTGGAACTTCTCCTGGGCACCGGATGCTCAAGCTTGCAGAGGAATGTGCAGGGCTGTTTCCAATAGGGAGGGACACAACCACATCAGCCCAGGCTGCTGGACACATGCTAATGCCTTCCATGGCTTCAACATGTCACTGATACATACATGAAAGGAGGCAAGAAAGCCACGGATTGTACACCCCCTTCCAGTGGTGCCTTGGCTAAGCCCCATTGTAAGTTTCAAACTGAGCATATCTTATTCTCTAGTTTTCCAGGGCCATCTGAGTTTTCCTCTTCATATAACTGTAGGGAGTGTTGTGAAGAACACGCTTGCATTGACCACTAATAGGAATAGCCATGGTGGTGTGTGTAGAAATTTATTAGCTGGTAGGAATTTCTGGTTCAACTATGATTACAGTAGGGGTTTGTGTAGACATTTTTAAACACCCAAACTCGGTCCTATATCAACTGTTTTACCCAGCAGGCTTTGTCTGTAGTAGACTGTCACAAAGTTAGAGGAATATCCAGTCTAACACTCACCAAGGGCAGTTGTTTTGAGGGAAATTGTACCTCATGATGCCTGTGATCCTTTAATAACTACCACCTCTCCCTAGCTCTGTCTTCAAGCTGGCTTCAGCCTCCCTCACTGTCCCTTGTTGTAAACTCAACCACCTCTTCCCCCACCTCTGAAGTCTGATCCTCTCAGTAATCTTTTACCTCATCTTTGCTGCTGCTAGATCTTTATGACTCCCGTCTAAACCTTTTCCAGTCGCTCTTAGCACTGTGGCGGGGGCCCGCACCGGCTCTTCCCAGAAAGACAGTGCTCTCACTACTGTATCCTATTGCACCATGCCGGGATATGGCTTAGAGAAAGAAGTTCAGGGCTGACTACCAGGCCTTCCAGCCACAGTTCCTCAGGGTTCTCACTCTCTGCCAATTAGAAAGACACCAGAAATCTGCTTTAGAGGCTTACAATGGATGACATTTACTTTCTTGAATTTATCTCATGCTGGTACGAGGCATGTGACATTCTGTAGCGCATCATCACATGTAAGTGATTTGTTCCCTCCTAGGACTTTACACTCCTGAGCATCATCTTTTGCCTGTAGCACCCTCGCACATCTCAGTATTCACAGGAAGCCGAGGAACCGGCACTGAGCTGGGTGTCACGGCCCTGTGTTGTTTCCTGTAACCCTCTCCTCATGTCTCACTGTGTAATTCTTTTTCATTACTTTTTAATTTTTTGAGATCATAACTAATTATATCATTTCCCTTCTCTTTCCTTTCAAATTTGTCATCTCTTGAATTATTGTTTTAGATAGGAGTATGTAAATATATAATAAAATGCATACTTAAACATGTGAATACAACCCGCCAAGCCCTTATTGTGCTTCCTGTGTGTACATGCAATCAGGGCTGACCCATTGACCCGGATTACCAGTTGGTGTGCTCTTTGCTGGAGAAGATTGTTTTCCCCGCCCTAAGCATTCCTTACCTGCCTGTAATTCTTCTAGAGTTAGACCTCCTGGGCTCTCCCATTTCCATGTTAGCATGAGTCTACTGGCATCTCCCGTGTTCACGTCATGTTTAGGCAGCCATGCACATTATACTCTATGGCAGTAGCTTCTCTGGTACTTCTAGAAGACACAGTCTCACAGCAAGCATACCGTTACCCCCCACCTCCCCCGCTCCACAATAATCCCCGAGCCAGGTACACAGCAGATGTGTCGGTTGGGACTGGGCTCCGCAACTCTGCATTTTGATTGGTTGTTCTTGGCAATGATCTACATGTGTTGTAAAGATGTTTCACGGATGAGGGATAAGAGCACACATCTCTGTGGGAATAAAGACCAGTATTTGCAGTGCAGTTAAGGATAATGCTGTTTGGTAAAGCGGTGGCTGTAGGTCCTCCTTCAGGATTCATTACCTCACCGTCGCTGGGTAACTGTTGAGGTTTTCTGTACCAGGGATGCTTTCTGTCGTGTTGGATGTGCTCTAAATCCAATCACAGAGCTGTCGGCCCCCACCCAATTATGCATGTCACTGTTTTAACCTTAGAGTTATCCGCTCATGCTTTTTCTTTATAGTTCATAGGTAAGAAGCTGCATATGACTGTTGGCTACTTCCTTTTTCTTGGAAGCTTGCATGATGCCTTCTGACACCATAAAGCTAGTCTTCAGGGAAGAAGATTTAAGGTCAGATCCAGCTTGGATCATTTGGGTCCCATGTCCAAAGTGCATGGTGTCTTCAGCAATAGAGACATGTTTCACTGCAGGGGATGGCACTTGAGGGCAACAGCAGCGGCCTGTGATATTCTGACAGGGAGACTGATGGACAACCCTGACTAACAACACCAAGGAGAACATTCCTTCCTGATGTCAGGATTTTGTTAGATAGTCTATGGATCTTTGGGTTGAATAATGTCAGTCCAAACCAGAAAATTTTATTTAAACTCTTTATGTATATACAGACTTACATGTATCATAGGTACCTTTAGGTAGATAGTTAACAGTGTGATTCCTGCCATCTGCAGACATCCTTACTGTTATCTTACTCTCTTCTCTTTTTCTGTATTTATCTCCTACTACCCTAATTCAAATCTCCCTGTTTTCACCAGACGGGGCCAGATCTCATGCATTTTGCTATTTCCTATCAATAGCCTCTCTCTTTCTAGGATCCCTTTTTACTTCCCTTGTTTCTGCGATTAGTCAGGGTTATTCTCACATCTGAAGATTTGGAGTTAGGAGCTGCAGATGGGAGAGGACATGCAATAGTCATTTACCTCAATCTTTCCCAGATGATTCATTATCAGCCACACCACTGAGTTTATACTTTACTGAAGTTTTCTTAGATTTCTAGTGTATAATATCATGTCACCTGCAAATAGGGATAAGTTGACATTCTTTCCCTATTTGTGTCCCTTTAATTTCCTTCTCTTGTCTCCTTACTCCAGCTAGTACTTGGGGCATGACATTGAATAGAAGTGGGGGTGTGGACAGCTGTGTATCATTCCTGATTTCAGTAGGATTGCTTCAAGTTCTTCTTTACTCAGGATGAGTTTGTACATAGGTTTCTCATATAGAGCGCTTTCAGTATGTTCCCTGTGGTCCTACATCCTCGAGGACTTTTATAATGAAGGCATGTTGGAATTTTTTCAAAGGCTTTTTCTGCATCTATTAAGATGATGATGTGATTCTTTTCTTCTAGTCTATTTCTTTTGTCTATTATTTTTACTGGCTTGCATATATTGAGCCATCCCTGCATTTCAGGCGATAAAGCCAACTTGGTCATAAGGTATAATTTTTTGATGTAGGTCTGTATTCTGTGTGAAGTATTTTATTAGGTATTTTGAGTCTATGTTCATCATAGATATTGGCCTATAGTTTTTGTTGTTGTTGAGTATCTTGTGTGTTTGAGAGGCCAGCCTCTCTCCAGGAGAGTACGTTCTACCTAGAGGAAATAGCTACATAAAAAGCAGCCAGGCAGGAAGCATCTGGGGTAAAAATCTCCTAGAGTTCCCAGCGGGATCTGTTAGTGGATTCAAATACAACATTTATTCCTTCAACAATGTTGTGTGGCACTGTGCAGAACACAGGGAAGCTGCATGTGCACACCCCAGTTCTGACTGGAGTTCAATTGCACAGATATGACTGGCCTCTTCACCTAGCCTGTCAGAAGCTGATTAGACAGATACCATGACAGTCCTTCCCAACCGCACTGACCAGCTGACTGGAGTTATTTCTGGACACCCAGACAAATGACTTCTCAGAGTTTCCACGGTGACGCTGTCTGCATGTCAGTTTATGATCTTTGCTACGTGGGAAGCTGCTCTCAATGGCTCCCGTTTTCTAGGATGCCAATAGTTGAAGAGATGAACTTACAGTGTGTGGTTGGGGAAGCTGGGCTTGAGGCCAGAGATGGATCACGGGGCAGAGTCTTACCTGTTTTCTCACAAAGATGTTAACTCAAAAGCACTGTCTATACTTTGCTGAATAATTCATTCAAAGATAAATGCACATGGTATCACATAAAGCACACACACACACACACACACACACACACACACACACACGCACGCACACACACAATATGGTCCTGGTGTCAGCAGGTATCAGATGCTTCTGTCATCCCTGGGACAAAATGCCAGGCAGACGATACTTTCCACAGGAAACCACTGTTATGGCTCAATGGTCTCAGAGGCTATGACTCTGACAGGGCCGACAGGGCTGGCATGACCAGAACCGGGCTGGGCTGTACTCTTCATGTTCTCCTCCACAGACTCAGCTGCCAGCTAGGGCCCACCAGCTAAGGGGTTCACAACTTCCTCCCGTTGTGTCTCCAGCTGGGGACCAGGTGATTGCAGACCAACTCAGAACAGGCGTGGTCAGGAAGGGCCGGGCTGCTGAGGTCGCTTCTGAACATGGTAGTGCTACGTGTGGCCTGTGCTGGGCTGCTTGTGCGAGTGACTCCACCCTGGCTGCATTGGTGATTGCTCTGTGCTCAGCCCCTGAGGTTTTCATCAGCTTCTTTATTCTGCTCTGGCGGCGTCTCTTCTTTAACCGCCAATTCTACAGTGCCAGGGTGAGACTGGCCCCTAAGGCAGGTGTGTTTGCAATGCTGCAAAGTTCTTTTCCTGCAAGACGACCAGGGGCGCCTCTGATTACTCCTTTGCTGCACTTATTGTTGCAAAGCTCATAAACATATGTCTTCTACACACAAGCTTTGTCCTATGTGTTTTCCCTCAACAAAATCTATTGAAACCACACACACACAACACACAGACACAGACACACACACACACACACACACACACACTCTCCCGAGTACATTGGTTGAATTTTGCCATGATTGTTTTTATAAGCTATAGTGACCGTATTTTCTCACCTAAAACTTGGGACACATGGTTGATCCAGGATGACTATACATATGGGTACACAGGACATAATATTTCTTTCCCAGAAAATCTGAGACATATGGTGTCCATATGTAGAGAATATATGGCCTCTTTCATGTCTATTTATTGATCCCTTTCTAGTCACATGAATATGTAACAATAGTAATGCACTTTTTATAGCTACTCCATCAGGGAATTTTCCATTTGGAAAAGATATTCATCATGTCTGTTTATAAATTACTTCTCAATTTAGTGACCAGCCTTATAGTATAAGTTATGTATCTTGGCTTTGATATTCCTTAGTGAATGTATCTTTTTACTTTTATTTAGGGTTCTATTTTCTATCTAGGCGAAAAGAAAACTGCTGTGTGTATCCATTTATTCTGAAAATGTCTGTGGAGGAGGCTGCTTGGTGGGAAATGATTTCAAAGTAGGTGTATGGGAAAGAAGCTAAAAAATGCAGATAAAAGTTTGTGAAGTTATATCTACATTAGGATCAACTGATGTTTTAAAAGGCAAAATCAGTGAAAGATGAAGGGAAGATGAGAAAGTGCCCAAAATAGAAGACATCATACTTTAGGGGTCATGGTTTCTTATAGTTGTCTGTGCTTTGTTTTTGTCCCAGGTGGGTGTGGAGAGAACAAACAGGTATCTTCAATCCATAGTAGAGCGAACTATGCTGTCAGGAAGCAGAAGACACTGGTAACACTCACCGGAGTATTGATTAAGTATATTTGAATTTGAATCAATAAGAAGTTATCATTTATTAATGAAATTTCAAACAGAACTTATGATAGTGGTGTGGGCCAAGTTGATTGAGAGGTTGATGCAGGAGGATTACAAGGTAAAAGCCTGCCTGGACTACAGAGTTAGCTCAATGCCTGCCCAGGCAACTTAGCAAGACAATGTCCCCAAGTTAAAAAAAAAATGATGAAAAATAGACAGGTACAGCTCAGTGGAGGAGCTCTTGCTAGGTTCAATTTCTAGTACTTCAAAATCAACAAATCAATCAATGAAATAAAGCAATTCAGTAAGCAGTAACCTGTGACATTCTTATGGAGACAGCTTCTGAAGTAACCAAGTGACATGTATTTGATTGGAACTCAAACAAAAATCTCTTCCCTGGCCTCTAGCCTCTAGCAGCCTGCAGGCTTCACTTAGTGTTTACCTCGATGTGGGATCACCAACTGTGAAGTTAAGGACTGTGAACTGAAATGTCTGGAAATGAGCCAATGTGAATAATTCTTTCTCTAGTTCTCAGGTATTTTTTTAGGCCACAAAACCCTGTCAAATATGGAAAAATGGTTCCAGAGAAGTCAATGCTGTGTCTTAGGGTTCTTAGATTTGAAACTGGATTTTAGAGGGTATTTCAACAAGTTTGGATATGTGTTTTAGAGAAATCCCAGAATCCCATAAGAAGAGCTTAGTGGATGATTTTGGTGGGAGTTAGAAAAGCCAAAATGCTGATAAGAATGCTGTTAAGACTATGGTAATGAAATGTCACAGGAGAATGACAGCTCCATTGGGAATTTGAGTTAAGACATTTATGTTAAATTCTAGCAAAGAATTTGTTTATATTTTCCTCCGTGTACCAAGGCTTTATGTGATGTATTTAAGGGAATGGGTTATGTAATCTGTGGAAGAAATTTTAAGATAGTCCAGGACTCAGACTATAGCAAAATTATTGCTAGCTGTTTTTTGTCAGGTTAGCAAGCAGTAACCAAAGCAAGTGGCAGAGAAGAAACCCTAATATCCAGCGCTTTTGCTAGAAAAGCCCTCATTGAGTGGGGGTTAACAAAGGCAAGTTTTCTGAAGAGATTGTGATCATGAAAAAGAAGTGAGGTGATTTTGCACCAGGACAGTAAATATGTCTTTAGAACACCGGGCATCTGGAGGACTCTATTGAGAGGTTCAAAAATGTGGAAAAATAAACTCACCTGAGTTTCTCTTGAGAAGCAGGTGTTCCTTAGGTGTCTTGTTTGCAAAGGGCCGCCGAGGAAGTTAGTTCCATAGGAGTCATGGCAGCTGACCTCAGTCTCCCAGGTACTCTGATCAATGAAGGCAAGAGGGCGTGGATGCCAGCGCCACTCAGGTTGGCAGCAGATGTGTCTGTCTTTCCAAGCACAGAAGTAAATTTCACCTATTTTATTATCATGAATGCCATTGGGAAGAATTCCAAGGAATGACTGGGTGGCCAGGCAATGTGTCTGGATCAGGGTCCCTAAAAAACCCCAAGAGTGTTTCAGGCTGTGCCAGGGTAATTTAAGCTGCAGAGAATATCCAAGAGAGTTACACAGAATAACCACCATGAGGAGCTAAGGTAGTATGCAGAGTCAACTCAAGAGGAAGCTCCTTTGGGCTGAAACTAGCAAGACCAGAGGTTGACCATGTTTCTGTGAGTTCATCTCCCACCACCACCTATACTTAGGACTTCACCTCCATGCTGGACATGGTGCCAGAGATTGAATGTGTACCCTCCTGGATTTTAGTCTTGTTTTGGCCCATATATGAATTCTGTGCCTCTTATTTTTCACTTTCCTAATCTATGCCAATTGTATACCATTGTATCTGAGAAGTATATATCATCTTTGATTCTACAAGGGCACATAACTAAGAATTTGCACTGTCAGAAGAGACTGAACTTGGACTATTAAACAATGTTGGAATTGTTAAGACCTTGGGGACTTTTAGAGGTGGACTAAATGCAATTTGATTAATGAGGTGACCATGAACTGTAAGGAGCCTGGGGCATAATATTATGGCTGTGGAGGAAATGTCCTCCACAAGCTTATGTGTTAAACATTTAGTCCCTAGACAGTGGTGCTATTTTGGGAGATGGCAGAAAGCTTAGGACAAGGGACCATGCTAGAGGAAGCAGACCATTGGTGTCATGCCTTTGAAGCTTATTCTTAGTTTCAGTTTCCTTACTGCTCTGCTTCTGATGAGAGAAGGTGAGCGTGCGCTCTGCCACATGCTTTTGCCTCCATGATGTTCTGCCTTTCTATGGGCCCATAATCACTGAGGCTCAGGACTACGGGCACTTAAATTGTTGTAATGGTGAACCCAAGCAAGCGATTCTTCTGTTTAAGTTAGTTTTTTCAAGTATTATTATTCTTTTCATAGCACAAAAAGTCTAACCAGCATTGAGACCATCCTGCTCTCATTTGACTTCTTTCAGCATCAAACACCAGGCACTATTGCCATAGAAAACAAAATGGCACCCCAGGTCTGTATGTCGGCATGTCTGAAGTCATGTCTCCCAGATAGCGTCGCTGTCAACTTGACACAACCCAGGCCAGCAACTGAGGGTCTCAGTTTGTGTGTTTCTTTGATCATAATACTTGGTAGGCATGTCTGTGAGGCATTTTCTTATTACCTGTTCATATAGGGGGGCCCAGGTCATAGCTGACCTTCCAGAGCTAGGCAGATGGCCCTGGGTTGTACAAGAAAGCAGGCTGAGAAAACCAGTGGGAATAAGCAGTAAAGAGCATTCCTCCTTGTTTTCTGCTTCAAATCCCACCTCCAGATTCCTAGGTTGAGTTCCTGATCTGAGCTCCCTTGATGATGTGCTGTGATCTGTGAAGTGAAATAAATCTCTTTTTCCTCAGTTTTCTTTTGGTCAAGGTGTTTAACACAGCAATAGAAAGCAAACCGCAACAGCATGTCTTAAAATGGTTCTGTTTTTTTGAGAGTTTTCATGTTCCTAGGAAGAAAATAAGTCTGGGGTCTCTCTAGGCACTTGAAGAATGACAGTGTCATCTTCTCTGTGGAAGGCTGACCCCACTCAGGGCTCAGGAGCTCCCACTGTGAGGTGGGATGCAGCGTACGAGGGCAGAGTGTACTAGGGTGGTGACTGGTGTGTCACCCACTGTGGTGTCTTGAATGAGCATGAGCACCATAGGCTCCTATGTTTGAATGCTTGTCCTCAGCTGGTGGAACTTTGAGGAGGTTGTACCCTTCTTGGAGGAGGTGCATCACTAGGGGATGAACTTGGAGGTTTTAAAAGCACATGCCGTACCCAGTTCTCTCTCACTCTTTCTCTGCTCCATCTTTCAGGACAACTTGTAAGCTCTCAGCTACAGCCATGCCCCTCCACGCTGCTCATGCAATCACCATCTGAAGCTATAAGCAAGGCCCCGGTTAAATGTGTTGTTTTATAAGTAACCTTGGTCTCTTCACAAAGCAAAAATAATGAAGACACTAAATGCTTGCTGTTCTGAGTCTTGTACATCTGTGTCTACAAGATACTTAGAGTGGGGAATTTAATGATTTTTAGGTCTGTTGGGAAGACAGGGATAGTCGGGGGGGTACCTCTGAAAGAGAATGGGAGCGGTGAGTCTCCGGGATCAGCCACTCTTGGATCTCAACTCATAAAACTGAATTTGACAGAAAGGAGAGAAGAACGCTACATGAGATCAACAGCATTGGCATTACAGGTAGAGTAGGATTCTCCCCAGTAGGCGCCTGTCTTTAAACCCTGATTCCCAGCTGAGGACAGTAATTTGGATCGTTGCAAACCTTTTGGAGGTGGAGCCTCATAGGAGGAAGTGGGTCAGTGACAGTGGAATTTGAGATTTATAGTTCAGCCCTACTTCCCATCCAGTCTCTGCTTCCTGTTTCACATGGATGGAAGGAGTTGCTTGCTCCTGCTACTCTGGAGCCAATTCCTTCCTCACTGAGACTGTATCCACTCCAACTGTGAGTCCACACAAATCCCTCCTTCACTAAGTTACTTTGTCAGGAACAAATTCCTGACCAAAGTCACTACAAAGAGAAAAGTAACTGACACAGAAGGCCAAGTGGGGTCTTATGGAGAACGGTTCTATGGAGGAGATATTTTTGAGTGTGTGTGTGTGTGTGTGTGTGGAAGAGTGAGAAATGAAGTAGAAAGTAGGTGGGATTGGTGTGCAAACTTGAATTTTTACTTACACAGAGACTTCTCTGTGGGCTTGTAGGCCCTCTGGGTCCTTCAGCAAGATACCCTGGTTCCTTTTGTGATGAAGGGTTGGAATTGGGCTTTCTGGAGAGAGGGGGCGGTCAGGAGAGCTTGACAGTCTCCTGATTATGGCAGAGACAAAACTTCTTACCAGTGTTTTTTGACTCAAAATGGCTACATGGTTTTCTATGTGGTACTTAGTCCTTAATGGATGTTTTTCTGGTGGGTTTGTACTACGGCTGGAGATATTTATTTGGAAATGCTCTTGTTATCTTAGAGAAACACTGCTGCCTGCTGGGTGCTTTGTTAGGAATCAATGATTGGGAAGACCCTGGGCTTTTTCAGTGGGTAAATTAGCAGAACATTGCATCACGTGGTTCAGGTTCAGCCTCTCCTTCCCAGGGTAGGGGATAGAGAATAGACTTCTGTCATTGGGACCCTTGTCTTTGAGCTCATGTGCCCTTTTTCTGTGTCCATGATTGTAAATGTGATCATTTGGGGGAAGCCATGATGTTCTTTTCCCTACAGCACTGGGAGGAGCACTGTCACTTACTCTGTGGCAGGTGATGGGTCTTTGAATGTTCTTGGGATATTTGTGTTGGTCCAAGAGCCTCGTCCTGTACCTCCCCAGCTTCTTGATGTTCCTTACAGGGTATTTCCAAGCCATTCTGTGTAGAAAGAGGCCTCAGAGTCTGTCTATAGCTCTTATGTCCCCAAGGGCATGGGCATCTGCATGTGTGGTGAGTTCACGTAGGACTTGGAATTGGTAGAGAGCACACTATATGCCCTCTGGCCTTTGCCATAGCCCATCTTTACCTTCATCTTCTCATGAATTCCAATATCCCACCCCCTTTAATATGAAAAAAAATCTACCTCTAGTTCTTCTCAACTTCCGACAACAAACTCCTGGTAAGCCATTCAGAAGATTCTGGTGGCGTCCTCTCTCCTCAGGAAGATTCACGCTATCAGGAACAGCTTTTCTCTTTCTTAGGAAAAAGTAATATTTTAACAGTGGAAAATGGTTTGTCTTTCCCTTTCTCTCTCTTTCCCTGTGGTGTATGTCTATGTCTTCTTGTATTGGTGTTCATGTGTGCATATGTGAATGTGTTTATGTGTGTGTACGTGTGTGTGTGTGTGTCTCGGCATGAGAATCCTTGTGTGTGCATATGTGTATGGATAAGTCTATGCATGAGCATGTTTTCTCCTCTGTGCATCCACCTCAGTTAGTGAAGGAGCACTTGGAGAGGCAGGGGTTTGTTAGCGAGCTGGCCGCTA
Organism: Meriones unguiculatus; assembly: GCF_030254825.1. Classification (NCBI taxonomy): domain Eukaryota; kingdom Metazoa; phylum Chordata; class Mammalia; order Rodentia; family Muridae; genus Meriones; species Meriones unguiculatus. The sequence goes on along the minus strand of NC_083350.1, from coordinate 5,093,240 downwards.
GGCCCAGGGCTGGCCGCTAGGCCCGGGGCTGGTGCAGCAGCAGCAGCTACCGCGAGTGTGGTCAAGTGTCCACCTCGTCCAGCATGTTGCAACAGGGCATTTTTCTTGGTGCCCACTCTCTTTCTCCTCACACGGCTGCTTCCATGGCTGTTGCAATCGGCACCACTCTAACCACTTTTTCCTCTTGCAAATATATTTTTATTTATTCTTTGAAAAAATTTCATACCTGTATACAATGTATATTGATAACACCCACTCCCTGTAGCCTGGCTCTAACTCTTTGTGCCCCTCAACGAGTCTCCCTCATAACTTCATGTTTTCCTTATATTTTCAAAATAGACTCTTTTCTCACAGAATATGTCATGATTATGATTTTTCCTCCTTCTACTCCTCCAAGTTCCTCCTCACCTTTACTCCCATCTGTGTCCAGTCTCTTTCTAGCTCTCATTTGAAAAGAATGGGTTTCTAGGAGATAATAATAAAATGCAGCATTATAGAATATAATAAGATAAAACAAAAAAAAATCCCACTGAATTTGGACAAAGAAAACCAACAGAAGAAAAAGAGCCCTCAGGAAAGGCACAAGACTCAGAGCCCACTCATTCACACACCCAGGGGTCCCATAAAACCCTAAACCGGAAGCCACAGTGGACCTGGTGCAGACTGTGTCAGCTCTGTAGGTTCTGTTTCCACCGGCAGCACATTCTTTACAGCTGGACATTATGCAGAGAGGAGAGAAAAGGGAAAGAGAGAGAGAGGAAAGCCCTTGGAACATGGAGCCTTAAATGGGATTCTTCTATCAAACCCTTCCCTTCAGAGCTGAGAGAATCCTGTGGAAGAGCCCCTTTCTGTCATCTATCGTCTAATTTAAGTAACTAGCAGAAAAGGTTGCTTGCAGCCACTGGTGATGTCTTCATTTTAAAGCCATTTCTGACTAAATGGTGGCGAGAAGTGCCAGCACAGCATGGCAGTTCAGTGGGCTCTGGCCGCACATTGCCTGGCTTGTCTCCTAGCTCTCGCATTTCCTAGCTATATCATTTTTGCCTGGAATGAAACAGCCTCCTATGTTCAGCTGCTTTACAAGGAGGACCCACAGTGTGCTGTGAGGTGTGAGGGGGCCCGACCTGTGAAAGCTTTGGCCATTGGCTGCTGCTGGGTGAGCCTGGGGGATTTGTAGGTGAGCTTCACCGTCAGCTTTCATGGGAAATGGATTAGTGGACGGGGCTCCACAGCCAGGTTCCTTATCCTGAAATGCACTTACTTTCAGTTTTATGACTTTTGAATAATTTTAATCTAGCCACAAATAATTTCTCTGTACTTTATTTACGCAGCACCTGTCGGTTATTATGGGGTGCTAAGACAAGTGAGCTATTTTAGTGCTAAGACAACATTTTTGCTTTGAAGCAGTAGAGCAGAGGAGGGTAGGATTACTCCTAAAGCTGGGAGCTAGTGAGGTTTGGGGGCTCACACTATCTGGCCTCTTCTCCAGCAGCACAGCGTGGCATGCTACCTGAGACCCTCACCAGCCCCAGGAGTTCTCCAAACACAAGAGTACTCATTAACCTTCAGAGCAGCTCTTGACCACTCAGAGCAGAGTCCAGACCCAGCAACAGTGTTCCCTAAGGTGGCACTGTAGATGGACAAGGCAGATGGGGTGAAGTGTGCTTCTGGCGAGGCAAGGCGGCACGGGCACAGCTTCCTGGGTATTTTCTTCAAGGACAAACAGCCACAGTTGGCAATATCTCCTTATCTGGGAGAGTGTTACCCACAGACACGTGCTGTTATTTTTGCTTTTGAGAAATGAGTAGGTATTTTAGAAATTGCTTTCAGATGTAGCATTATTACAGGGCTCAAACAAAAAGATCCAGGAACAAGCCACACAAGCTGAAGCTAGGGTAAGTGGCCACTGAGGGGTGGAGTGGAAGAAACGTCTTTGGTGAGACTCTGGAGTGAATACGCATTTCCTCTGGTTATATAATCGTTTATCCAATGATATGGGGCATAAGTGTGAGTCGTTGCTGGGAACTTGCGGGGAGAGCCAGTCTGATCTCTGCCTCTGCAGCGTGTTCTCTTCACAAGATTCAATTATTCCCTTATTCACGCGGCTATAAATGAGCCTGCAAGGCCAGATCCCTGCGCCAGTGCATTGCGCTCACCATTATTCAGATTAGTTCTCCATTTTCTAAACTGGTCTTCTGCCTAGCGCTCCTGGAGCCTGGCCAGCTCTGAGAAGAAGATTAAATAATCCTTCGCTCACAACTGCCTACATGTTGTTCTATTTTGCTCTTCCCCAAATGTCAGCCTGAGCTCACAGGCACTGTTGCCCAGGGTGAGGATTTCGAGTGTCCCCGGGGCCTTTAATCTGTGGTTAGGGAAGGTCAGGTAACCCAGTGATTCCAGCCAGGCCAGTCTATAGCCCAGCATGTGAGCTGAGCTGAACCTGAGCTGTGTGTGGAAAGGCAGGAACGCTTGCTTGCCCTGACTCTAGTCAGTGGTATTATCAGTGGTCAGTTGCCACCAGTGGCATTGGTGAGCAGAATCAATAGGAATAAATTTCCAAAAGAGTGACTTGAGTCAGGACATGTGGAAGGCAGGTAATGAAGGCAGCTGGGGAGTCTCTGGCCAGCCTGTGTGTGAGGTGCTGTCTATGCTAACATCTCCTTCACTCTGTGGGTAAAGGACTCACTCGAAAGTACTGTCACGACCCTAAGGTACATGGAGGGCCAGAGTGAACATGACTGACAAAGAATGTGACTGCTCGCTCTGGTATAGCTGTGGACACACCGTGTCTTCATCTATGTGAATATCGAGAGGAGGGTGAAGTGTAAGGGAAATTAGAGAAATTTTCACATCCCTTTCCTACTCCATGGCATAGCACCTCATCTCTACCTCCCCAATCTTGTCTGGGCATTTCTAGGAAAAGTCCAGCCATCAGCCCCCTCATGGGTGTTCCAGCTTGCTTGCTTCCGGTACTGCCAGCTTGCCTGGCCCGGCGCATCAGTCCCAGCCGAGTGTAGGCAGGTGGAGGATTTTCCTGTTTCTTTTCCTGGTCATATCTCTCCAGTTCTTTAGCGTGACAATTGCCACTTCTCTTGCTGGCTCTTGGCTCTGGCAGTCTTTCATCACTGCCTGGGGCCTTGTCCTAACAGTCTACCCCACCAAGTAAGTAGGACTTTCTGAGGTGATTCCCAGGCAGGGCTGTGTGTACACAGGTCACTTAGGAAACTGAAGGGGCAGCCGGGGTGTAGAGCAGGTTAACAGAGACGAGGCTAACCTGTGGTTGTAGGATTTAGGGAAGAGAGTGAGGACACTTGTGAACAGAAATGGATGTAGTGCACTGTTAAGCTCATTTGGAGGCAGCAGGCAGGCTCAGAAGAGAGACGGCATTTGAACAAAGAGCAGCTTCTTAAGTGGAAAGAGGTGTTTGGTGGAGAGAGCAGCAGTCCCGAAGACACAGCTCTGAGTCAGCCCGTGTTCACAGAATGGCAAGGATGGTGGTGGAGCTGAAGGCGGGGGCATGGTGAGGAGACAGCTACACAGAGCAGGAAGGGACAGTCTGGCAAGACACCACCACCAGACTCAGCATGCGCCCCGAGGCACTCAGGCCGGCTCCAGCTGGAATATGGTCAGTCTTACTTGCTAAAATAGTATACTCAGCATGAATTGCAGAAAGTACGAGAGTCAGGAAAGCTGGGCCAAAGAAGAGGTAGGGGTAGCCTCAGGCCAGCAACACTGCCAGGATGTCTTGGGTGCAGAGCATGGCTAGGGAGAGGACACAAAAGTTCTGTGGACATGTGGCCAGATGGACATGTCTTCGTGAGTGACCAAGTTGATGTTAAAGACAGTATTTATACTGTGGCAGGTGTTGGAGTGGACAGTAACGCCTCTTCTGGGAGTTGGCTACAGAGGTTTGGCTCACGCCATGTGTAGTCCCTGCAGGGTGTACCATGAAGGAGATGCAGGCAGAGAGATTTCCGGGTGGTTCTGATCTGCATGTGACTAGTGACAATACAGACACATTTGGGATCCATCGTGAGCTAGGACAGAGACCTGTGTGAGGGAGAGGCCAGCCCTGTGTGTGAAGGCTGCCAGAGTCTGACAGGTTTCATACACATTGCTATGAGGGGGTCTGAGAGAAGGATGAGTCAGCAGGAGCCTGAGGAAGGACTTTCAGATAGGAGGAGTGAAGTGGAGAGGGGAGCAGGATGTGGAAGGGGCTGAGCTCAAGGACACACTCCACTGTGTCTCCATGAGCCTGGTGCATGACAGGCAAATCACACTCAAGTATACATTCACACGGGGTTCTCCATTCCCATCCCAGGGAGTTAGCACTGGCCTCCTCTCAGGCAACCATGACACACATCAAAAGTCTCCCTCATCACCACCCAACAGATGCTTCTTCACTCATCTTTCAGATGTGCTCTGGCTCTCTTGCCACATCACGGCCATCCTGGTTCAAAGACGAGCCCTGCACGAGCCCCTGTAAAAGACATACACACACACACACACACACACACACACAGCTCCTGGAAGGGATGAAAACACGGAGCTCACAGTGGGCCTCAGGTTGTAACTACAGGCTGAATCTGACTATAGTTCTAGTCCAAAGTTCTCACTGTGGGAGTCCGTATGTGACCTGTCAGGTTTTCGGCTGCACCGAGTACCTTTTTCCCCTTAACACACTTGTATGACCCCCACCCGCCGTGTTTCCCGGCCTCCAGTCTGCCAGAAACGGCCATGGCTGTGACATTTGCCTTCATTGACACACATTTGCTCCTTCCTTATTACAGTAAATGCCTGCCAATACTTCATATTCCAACTGGAACACCATCTTTTTGGAAAGCTTTGTTTTTACTCACAAATTAGAGAGGGTCCACAGGCTGAACTCAGAGCACTATAATTTGTTTTTTTTTCCCACTTTATTTCCATGTGGATGTAAGTGTGGTATGTGTGCTTACATGTGGGAGTACCTGTGTGAACGGTTGTTCATACATACATATACAAAGGCTCGTGGAGATCAAAGGTTAATGCTGGGAATCATTCTTGATACCGCCTTACTCAGTGAGGCAAGGTCTCTCAATCAGCCCCAGAACTTGGGGATACTGCTAGTCTCTCTAGACACATTGGCCAAGGGAATCCCTGTCTTTGAGGCTGTAATTACAGGTGGGATTTCATGCCTACATGCTGTTTGCTTTGCAGGATCTGGGGATTCAGGGTCTGCTCCTCTTGCTTGGAAAACATTTGAACCACTAAGCCATGCCAAGAACCCCACTTTACTTTCTTATCATATCATGACTACATGTGTGCAAAGTTTGTGCTCAGTCATTTGCTTGAAGGATGTTTCCTATGGAAATAAGCTTTCTGATGGGAGAAATCGTGTGGGCATAGCCCTTGTGTATAGCATACTGCTTGAATGTGCTTAAAAGTACAGTTAAAACAGAAACAGTTCAAGAAAGTAGAGCTTCTTCAGAAAATACGATGGTAGAAAAACAAGCAATTAGATGGGGCAATTATGTGGTTATTGAGACTTTATAGCACTTTCAAAAATAAAAATAAAAAGGATAGAAAGGCCAACAGATGCTATGGTACAGAGAAATACTGCGGGAATAAGATGCTTTTTATTCTTCCCCAAAGGAACTGATCAAACCTCTGCTCCTTCCTCCTCTGAAAACCTGTCATTTCTCATAACCACTCTACGTTTACCTCTGAGGCTAAAATATTTCACCTCCAACCTGGTACCTTTCACAGCTTCCAAACCACTGAGATATCTATCTCCTCATTGTCCTCTGACTCTCATCTTGATTTCCATACTGATACTCTAGTCTTCAAAGATACTTCTTTGCTTACATAAGTATGGCTCAAAGACCTCAACTTGGTAATCATACCCCCCCCCCCATTCTTTTGCTCCACGTTGCATCCAAGTCTTCCCACTGAACATCCCACTTTCAGTTTCTTCCTTGCTCTCAGTATGGAGTTTGGTCTGCATAGCAAAGTCATGACTTATCCTAATTTTCCTCCCCATGGCCTTTCAACCTAGATTTCCCTTGAAGGCTCATATCAGGTCTCACATCCCCTGACCAGCACAGACCACAGTGGTCCCTACGCACTGACAGTGTGTGCTGTCTGACTGGAGATGCTCTCACAATGCTGTTACTATCCACGAGCAAAGGTACTTCCACACTCCTAAAATCCAGCACTGGCTCCTCTCAAACTGGCAGAGGGACACGTGGAGTCTGTTCTGTACCCTTAACAACTACACCTCCACAGCAGGTAGGTACTCGGTGCCCAAACAGGTAAGGAAAAACCTTGAAATGATGCAAATTCAGAGGGAGGCATGGCAAATTAAGGGTTAACATCTTAAATATGTTAGAAATTATATGTCTGCTAATAAGTGGATTGTCTGCTAATAAGTGGATTGGCTTGAAGGTAGATGTAAAAATAGTCAGCTTACAGTAGGTGGTAATAATTTTAACCTTTGAAAAGATGTCGGGCTAGGGTAAGAGTATCCTAGTCCAGGGTTTCCAATCTTTTCTAATGTCATTTGGGGCCAATAGCTCTGTGTGGGGCTGTCTTGGACACCTCAAGTGATTTAATGGCCTCCCATGCTTCAGGTAATGTCATACACACTGGGTCACAAAAACAAGCATCTCTGGGCAGATATGACCAGGTGCTGGGGGAGGACAGTGGCTCCAGCCAAGAGCAAGCTGTTATACTGCATGCCACATTTACACTGTTGGAAGTCCTGGATGGATTCACAGCCCATGCTTAGCCCATTATGAAGACGTGGATGGACACCCTGACCACACAGAAGCTGAAAGAATCTTCATACTGCTGCCCCAAACTCTGGGTCTGGAGACAGTCCTATGGGGTGGGAGGTCATGGAACATGATAGACTGGAAACCAGCAGCCAAGCCTATATAGTGACCCATCAGTTTAAGCTGTGATCTGTGTGCTTAGGCACACCTGCTGAGTGGGGCTGCTACACAAAGCTAGCAATGCACTGTGGAGAAAGAGCCTCAGCTCCCTCTTGAAGTCATTCTAGCAGGCTCAGGAGGACTCGTGTGTGTTGTTGAAGTACCAGGATGTTGAGGGTGCATTAGTGGGATGTGTCTACCTGATGGAAGTTCTAACTGGGGATTGGCCACTTTTATTGTATTTGATCCCAGGGCATCTGACTCTCCTGCCATTTGCCTGATTTATGATTTAGGAATAAAAGCATGTGAGATCGAGAGCAGGGATGCTCGGGACTTAATTAAGCATGCATCTGTCCTTGACTGTGTGCCCAGACCTTCTGTGACGGGTGAATCTGAAAATCAATCCCAACAGTAAAAGACAAACAGGGCAACACTGATGATCTCAATGGTAGGACACCCAGGCTTGCAGGCTCCTAGGGGGGGTTTGCACGTCAAGTGCTGAGGGAGCCTCAAAGCAACACTGATGATCTCAACGGTAGGACACCCAGGCTTGCAGGCTCCTAGGTGGGGTTTGCACTTCAAGTGCTGAGGGAACCTCAAAAAGCAAGGCAGGGTGGGAATAACTGAGAGCCAGAGAGAGAGAGAGAGAGAGAGAGAGAGAGAGAGAGGGAGAGAAACAGATCCCACCAGCCTCCCAGGCTCCTTCATCTGAGCCCAGGACCCAGGTTTGTCATGGTCCAGTGAAGTCAGAACCAACTTCAACATCACTGCTCAGTGACACTTTTACATGAAGCCTACATATGTATGTGTATGTGACACATGTGGAGGGCAGAGGTCAATCTTGGCTGTCATTCTCCAGGTTCTACTTGCTTTGTTTGCTTGCTTGTTTTTGAGACAGTCTTTCCCTAGTCTGAAGGTTGCCAAGGAGGCTGAGCAGGCCAGCAGGGAGGCCCAGAGAGCTGCCTGCCTCCACCTCCCGAGACAAGGTTCACATGTCTTCATCAGCAGGCACAGCTTTTTCATATGAGGTCTGGAGATTGAACTCAGGACTTCATGTTTGTGTTACATATGTAAGCACATTAACAAGATACTTACCCAGCCCCAACTTAACTTAGAGATTTCCGAGAATAAAACACATCTCTGAATGGCCATACATGTGGGTAGTAGCAGGTTTATCGGGTCGTTTTCAGCATTATCCCACAATCAGTGCCGAGGTCTGGGAAGAGGGATAGAACTGTGCCCTATGGAGACAACTTTCAATGAGACCAAAATTAGGGTCCTCCAAACAGCCAGGAAAAGGCCTAAAAACATCTCAGATTTACAGAATTAAATATTATCTATGGTCAATAGAGGCTGCCCTTTTGACACAACAAAGCCTATGCATGCATGCCAAAGAAATTGTTACATATACATGTTGTGCTAAGATGCATGGACAGGCAGAACTAGCTGGAAATACAAGATGTTACACTGGTCTGTCTGCGGGAGTGGAACCGTGGAAGAGGCTTCTGGGATGGGACTGGGCTGAGACTTGTCTTGAGTCTGAGGATATGCCTTGAGCTGGCCCTCAGCCAAGGCTCCATTTAGCTACTCAGTAGAGCCATGGTCAGCCAGATGTGCTGGACAGAGGCTGGGGAGAGGTTAAGAAGAGTGTAGGGCTTCCATGTATGTGTAAATGTCTGTCACTGTGTCTCACCTCTGGTTTGGTGGAAAATGTGTTAGTTTTCCATTCTTGTGACAAAATAACTGAGATTATCTACTTGAAAGAAAAGAGCCTTATGTTGGCTCACAGTCACAGAGCTTTTGCTCCATGACCTGTTATTTCTGGCCTGTGGCAGCGTGGCCCCACATGGTGGGTTAGCTGAGAACAGTTTGAAGCAAAGAAAGAAAGGGAGAACAGGGTCCCCTTCTATGGTCCCTTTCCAGGGCTTCTCAGCAGTGATCTCGCTTCCCCTCAGCAGGCTCCCACCACCTCTCAGCAATGCCACAGGCTGGGGATCAAGCCCTCAACATACAGTCATTGTGAGAATAGTCTAGATCCAAAGCATAGCATATAGCCATAGGTTTGCTAGTCTGTTGTTTTCTGATTTTCGGGAAGTGTTTCTCCACCTCTTTTCTTCCCTTATTGCAGCAAATTATTCACAAAATAAAATAATTACTGTTTTCACTTATTCTCAGTGTATGCTATATTTTGGCATTGCATTCACAAATGAATTCGGTTTTTAAAATCTTTTCACCCCCCAAAATGAAACTCTATTGGGCCCAATACAACCCAGTCCAGTCTGCCTTCCATCTCTATGAATTTTCTTGTTCTGGATATTTAATGGAAATAGACTGGTAGGATCTACAGTTTTTATGTTTGGCTCCCATCACCTGGTGTTGCCTTTTCAAAGCTCATCCACACTGTAGCACACGTCAGAGCTTCATTACTTTTAGACTTACCAATATTCCACTTGATGGATATGACAACTTCGTTTCTCCATTTATCTGCCCACAGACACTTTGTTTGTAGTGCTTGCCTATTGTGAATGCCGACATGTAGCTGCCTGCTCTTTCTTCTTCTGGGGATGGAAATGCTAAATAACTGGTGGCCTGTGTAGCCACTGTAGCCTATGCAAGGAGACTCTGAAAAACAGCCCCTGGCTCTGGAGGGAATATGGTGATGTCATGCTAATAACAAAATCTAGGAAGTTCCTGCTCTGTTTACCTAGTTTTTTTCCCCCAGGATGGCTGGTGCTTCAGGCTGATATGACCCGGACCTCTAGAACCTGATCTGAATATCACAAAGAACTGAGTCACAGAATATCAGAGTTTAAAGGAGTGAGGCTTGCCTTGACCCTGGTAGCTCTCTTGTCTTGGCTTCTGCAGTCTTGTAATAAGCTGCTTTGCCTCCAAATAGCCTCATAATAGCTACGTATCACAGAAGCCAACTTGCATGTGAGCCAAATAACTGCAAGGAATCAGAATCTTTTCTGTCAAAGGCATGATGGCAGGAATGTGACCATCGAAACCCCATTTTAGAACCTCTCTCACTTAGTAAAACTTTCTATTTACACAAGCCACATTCATCCCTGTATTCCCCAAACTTGATGGTCCAGAGCATCCACTTTCTCTATGTACTTTGTGCCATACTTTAGACTAGCCAGCTGCAAAAGACTGAGGCCAGACTCCAACCTGTGGGAAAAAGACATAGTGCCCTGGAGTTATGACAAAGCCCGTCACCTTTCCTGCTCAGTGATTGCTCTTAGAATGAAGCAAAGTCCCTTTTCTCAAAAGAAAATCAGCTCTGTCGGTTTATTTTCACTTTGTCTGTGTGTTCCTTGTGTGGAGCTTCTGGGACCCTTGGACCCCAGATTTTAGTTGCAACATATGGATTTTTGGGGCAGCAGCTCTTGGTTGATTCTGGAACCACTGTCCTTTAAATGCTGAACTTCCTACCTGTGTCACACAGCAAAGGTTCAGCGGAGGTCGGGTCTGGAGAGCCTGCACAATACCAAGGCTTGGTAACAGGTAACAGATCTTGCTATGGGTCACGAGGCAGAAGGCAGGAGGCAGGAGAGGGAGACACAGAGTTTGAAGTTAGTCAAGATGGAACGGGAAGAACACAGAGGAGCATGTGTTCTGTCCTCATGAGACCTGTTCTCTAGGGACCTTGTCCACCTGTGATGGTTTTCCTGTACTTCCTTCTTTTCTTACATGTTTTCCAAAAGTTCCACACACGCATGCACTCATGCATGCACGAATGCATGAAAGCACACACACACACTTCCACTGTCTGGTGCTTTGCTCTTGCTCAGGCACTGATGAGCTTGCTTCTCCTGCTCTCTGACTTCTCACCTCAGACTAATGCAACCTCTCCTCTTCGCTTCCATAACGGCTTATCTACTTATCTTATTCTCTGCTGGTCGGTTTACACCGTACCAACTTAAGAGAAAACATAAAAGTCATGTTACAGACTTATGCTTTACAGAATGCCACATTAGTTAGTAAAAATGAGAGAAACAGGGCTGGCAAGATGGCCCAGCATGGGTAAAGGCATTCGCCATGCAGCCCTGATGATCTGTTAGCCAGTTTCCAATGAAAAGAGAGAAATGACTTGAGAAAGTTCTCTTCTGACCTTCACATATGCACTGTTATATATGCACACATAAACACCCATATAGGCATATAGACATATTTTTTGACATACATAACTTTAATAATGAGTTTGGTTATTTGTTTAACCAGTAACCAAATGTCATGTTAACTTTATGGCTAGCTTTCTTCTTCCCTCTTCTTTTTAAAGTTGTGGCTCAGAGAGGAAGGACATGTTTTAAACATGACAGGAAATATTGGCTGTAGGTAGCATATATGCTCATCTTTCTGTTTAGTAATCTGGCCACAAACCTTGGGAGGCCCTCCAGAGAGGGCATATCACATGAAAAAAAAAATGGTCTCAGCTATAGTGGTCCAGAGGTCCTAGGTTCCGATGTACATAGCTCTGTATTTTTTTCTCTGCTTTTCTGGAAATTCCACAATCGCGGTGCTGGGCTGCCCTTTCCCAGGTGTGCACCCCCCCCAGCATCTCAGTCCCCAACTTCTCTCCAACACTAGTTTGGAACTGGAGCAACAATTCCTCTGAAGACTGTCTTAAGGATTACTTGCAAGACACAGAGATGTGAATTTCTGGTTTACCAGAGCCACTTTGATGACGTGTTTTTCACTGCAGGGTCTTAAGTGGACAGCAGAGGAGAGCTACAGATGTCTACATGTGACTGTTTCCCTCATGCTCACGTGGTCCATTTACCCTTCAAGGTGTCTTTGAACTGCTAGGAGAGTGTGCCATGCCTTCAGCATCTTGAAAAGATCCCCACAAGTCTAAGAATTGCTGTCGTAGTGTTTCCAGGAACAACTGTGTGGTTCTTTTCAGAAATTCAATATTTTCTCTATTTTTCTTTTTGAATTGAATTTGGCATTTTCATTTGACCATTTGATTTCTTCTTGATCTCAGCATTTCCTATGTTCCCAGCCTCTCTGCTTCACAGAAGCTTCCCAGGTGATATGGTGAAGATAAAATATACCCCACTACTTTTCTTTGGCGAATCAGCCCTCCGGGATTAGGAAATGACTCCTCTGTAGCCAATCTTTACCTTCTTACTTGGACTGAACTGGTTTTGTGAATAATACAACCTGTTCAACTAAGACACAAATGAAATGCTTCCTTCTCATAAGCTGATCCATGAGTATTTACTGTGTCTTTGGCCAGTGTGGGCAGCTAATAAAGCTCAGTGCCCAGGTGTGCAGTGAACATGGGGATGGACCATCCGGCACAAGGCTGTACCTTCTCTTCTCAAAAGACGTACCAGCGTCCAGCAGCTGCTGTGATTCTGTCCGGCTGGTCTGCCTCCATGTAGGCAATGAAGGCTTTTGACTGAGTGGATAGATCATAGGATGGGATAAGTGTGGAGGCCCACTGAAAAGGGAGGAGCACAAATGGGTTAATATTTGCATGGTTTAGAGGGATTTCTGGTTATTCAAATGCTATGCAGGCTAGATGCAAGTCAGAGGTATTTGTTTTTGTTTGTTTGGTTTTGGTTTTTGTAAGCATCTTTTCTCAAATACATGCCTCCTTTTCAAATATTTGCATTTGTCGTGTTTCAATCATTGGTAAGATATATACAGCAAATAATACCAGCATTAGTTATGTTTCCCTTTGTCCTTTATGTAGTGCACTCCTTCCCCCAAATACACACACACTTTAGGAAAGGTTACACATCAATTTCATACACAAACATCTTCATGTATACATATGAAATGAGCTCTTACTTGGGAGAGGGCAGAACATTTAATCTCCTTTCTTTGTTTTGTTTTTTTACTATATTGCTTAGCCCTCCTCAATCACAGAACACCTAGAAAGAGAACATACAGTTGTGTGTGCTATGGACATGATCAAAACACATTTTATGACATTCTCAAAGAATTATATAAATATTAATAAATACAAAATAAACAAGAGAGTGAGGATTGACTCCCAGCAGTTTCGGTTTGTTATCATGGAAGGGTCTGGGCACAGTGAAGCCAGACCTGTTTAATTCATGACAGCCAGAAAGCAGAGGGAGAAAGAGTGGGACCAGGGACAAGGAAAACCTTCAAAGACATCTACCCACTGATCCATTTCATTGGGACAGGCCTCACTTCTCAAAGTTTCCACCAACTCTCCAAATACTGCTACTTACTGGGGACCAAGCATGCAACACAGACACTCATGGAGACATCTGTATCCAAACCTCACACCTGTCGCCCAGGAGAGACACTCTCGTTGGCTTCATCCATTGGGCTTAGGTATCACCACTTCTCTCCCTGTTTCTGTCTGTCTGTCTTTCATAGCTAAATCACTGTGGTATGTCTGCAAGCTGTTTGAAGATAATAACTCAGTCTTAAGCAATTGCTAGGAAGATTTAATAAGTATTTTAATTTCAGATTTTGCAAAGTTAGTTTTCTCATGTGCACTTTTTCTTTCCTTTTGTTTCTGCCCCTTGTTGCTCTTCACTGATATCTGAGCACGGCTGGAGTTCTTTGCAGTCACACAGCCATGAGGACTCGAGTAAATGGTATTTAAGCTGTAAAACACGACAGCTGGGCGACCCTGTGTGGCTTTAAGTTAAAACAGGTCTTGGGACCGTGGCCAGCCTTACTTCATTTACTTGAACTTCAGGTAGTTCAACTGCTTTGACAAGAAGTAAGAAGTCAGGAAGGCTTCTTACTCATGAATTTCCTGACTGGCAGCTTCCTAGAGCGTGTTCTGTACATGTGAAATTGTTCTTTAAATTTAGGCTACTCATTTAATGTGCAGCGAAAGCCTGTTCTGCAGTCTGAAATCCCCATTGCTGTTGCTGAACAATTAGTCATTAATTTTTAGGAGGCAGGTAAGAGAAGCCATTGTTTCTCTTATTTTTCAAGTGAGCAGCACAAAGCTAGAAGCAAGGGCAGAATCAGGAGGGCTCTGAAGGAACTCTGACTCCATCTATTTCTTCTTGTAGCCACCTATCTGTTAGTTTTCACAGAGGAGAGAGAGCTGTCTCCACAGCACTGGTTTCCATCATTTAAAGGGAATTTTAGGGTTTCCAGACAGGTGGATAAGTGAGTTCTTTTTTTTTTTTTTTACAGTTTTTTTCTTTATTAATTACACTTTATTCACTTTGTATCCTCCCTGTGGTTCTCTCCCTCCTCCTGTCCCAATCCCTCACTTCCTCCACCCTCTGCATGCATGCCCCTCCCCAAGTCCACTGATAGGGGAGGACTTCTTTTCCTTCCTTCTGATCCTAGTCAATTAGGTAGGTCTCATCAGGAGTGGCTACATTGTCTTCTTCTGTGGCCTGGATAAGTGAGTTCTTAAATGCAGCACCTAATTAGAAATGAAGAACCAGCAAATGCCTTGGTGGGTCATCTGCAGACCTAGAAAGAAACCTGTTCTCAGAGGCTGAGACAGTACTGAGGCTAACATGAGAATTTTACTTAGATCTTTGTTGGGCTCATTGAAAAAGAAAGGCGGAGCCAGGCTTGGTGGTGTGCACCTGCAATCCCAGCTCTTGGGGAGACAGAGGCAGGTGGATCTTTGTGGTTTGAGTCAAGCCTGGTCTACAAACTGAGTTCAGGACAGCCAAGGCTACACAGAGAAACCCTGTCTCAAAAAAACCAAAAACTAAAAGAGGAAAGGGGGACAAAACAATGGTTCTATGGATTTGTTTGGAGGCAATGGCTAAATATTTCTTTCTGAGCAAACTCTGAATCAACAAACACCTTAAACTGTCAAAACAAATGTTTATTTTGAGACAGTTACATTTATATATAACATTAGCTAAGCTGGTATTAAAAATTAAAACTGTCACAATTTTCTGAAATGAAGTCTTCTTACAATAGGGGACTCAACTTACTGGTAACCTAATAATCTGCCTTTGTCTTCTCTATGGAAAAGAGAATACAAAATTAATCATGAATTTTATTCAAGGTTCCTTTTCCATCTGCATTTAGAATCTTAAAACATGCTAGCAGAACTCTTAACACTTTAATGGAGATTGCATTTCTTAATTTTTGCTCTTAAAATGTTTATTGGTAAAAAATATCATTTCAACAATCAAAACAATATATTTTCTGCACATTTTAAAGTTTTATTTCTCTCTGCAATTATCAGTTCAGAAATAAAAGTGGATCCTATTTTAGATACATCCTGATATTCGACTCTTCTCATTCAACGATCACAAACATCTTTCTGTGTCAGTAACTGTGCACTGTGAATGGAAATATTATCTCGACCCCATTCAACATCTACTCAATGAATTTAGATTATCAGTTTCCTTATAAATATGGTCAGATCCATCCTTTGTTCTGCTCTCTGATTATTTTTCACAAATGTTCTTAGAATGAATTTCTGGAAATAGAATTTTTAGCTCAAAGGTTACTATATTTTTAAATCCTTTGCTAAAGGTTCCCAAATTTCTCTTAATAATTTGTAGCCTGTTCTTTAAAACATTTTTGCACAGAACTGAATTTATGCCTTATTACTTTGGGTTTATTTGTTTTTATTGTCAGTGAAGGGCATTATCCCTCACATTCACTGGGATTCTTTGTAAACTAATTAGGCCATTCATGCTCATTTCTGTGTTACCTGAATGAACATGTTTTATTTCTATGATTAAAACACCAACATTAAGCCTAATGACCACCTAAAATAACACATCTCTCACCAAACATGTTCCCAACTTAGGTTTGTTCAATTACCTTTATAAGAGGCGGGCATCTTAATTTTTAATTATTGGGATTTTTAAGTACAACGGTTGCATGTTTTTTACTTCTTGTTATGCGTGCTAGGTATTCAAGCCTTTTTATTTTTTGGTGGGTTATGACTCTTATAAAAACTTAAACTTTTTGGTCTCCTTGGTTTGCCTGTGGTATATATGCAAGATTAGAGTCTCACAACAGTGTGATGCAGCCATGATCATTCAGGCCTTTACAGCCATTGAAGCAGGACATTCTCCCCAAGCATGGTTGGCTACCATAAAAAGCTAAAATGTTACGCTCAGGATGTGAGGCTAAGCACTGCACTCAGGGTCAGCCGCTTTGGACCCAGAGAAGAGCATATCTGATTGCATGCGGGTTGATGCCCCAGGTCCCGCCTCTGAGAAAAAGGTATCAGACGGGTCTGATGCTCTTTGGGTGGATGACACCCAAATGAACATTGGTACAAAGTCCCAATTTATTTCTAATATCAGAGATCAGACCTCTACTCTTGCCTGATGCGTCTAAAACAAAAGGGGGGAACTGTAGAGAGCTGCGTAATGCAGCGCCTTAAAGAAGGAGCTGGTTTCCGCCTTCCACCTTCCCGATGGTGAGTGCTCTCTGTCACGAACAATTCCACATTTGGCTAAGGCTGAGGATCTGGCTTGCTTCCATGTATGTGGACCTATCTGCATTGCCCACATGGCAAGCCTGGATTGGCTACCCAGAGGCTATTTAAGCTGTGGGCTGGCTTTCCCCAGGGTCAGATGATTGTTCAAGGTTCCTGAATAAACTGCATTGAAAAAAAAAAAAACTTTTATAAAAACTAAACTCTTAAACTCTTATAAAAACTAAAACTTTCCACCAAGTCCTGAGACTATTCACCCTACATTTTGTGGGATATATTTAGATTTGCTTTTTATAATGATCATTTAAATTAATGTAACACAGGAAAGATTAGATTTTTCCCATCCTAACCCTGTGTTGAACGTTGCTTTACGATGAGTGAGACATCGGATCTACAGCAGGTCAGAGACCTGTGCACAGGGATGGAAGCCGGGGCTGGGTCCCTTGCACTGTCTCACGGGCTCTGTGGAGCTTTTGGCCCGTGGCACACCAAAGGCCTCAGTCTCAATCCCGTGTGTGTGTGTGTGGGGGGGTGAAATATCGTCCTCTGCAATCTGGATCCCCTAGTTTAGGTACTGACGGGCACTTCCCTCTTACCGTGTGGGTTACTCTGGAGGAACGTTTCCGGACCTGTCTGTCCTTCGTACTTCTCAGTGAGCGTGCTGGTGGGTTCCTACTGTCAGGAGAGTGACTTGATTGATGGTTGATGTGGAAAGGCCAGCCCACTGTGGCTGATAGCATCCCTAGGCTGCTGGACCTTTGCTGTGAAAGAAAGGTGGGTGCGAGGGAGGCAGACAGCAAGTGGGCAGCAGTGTTCGTGCTGGGCTTCCATGTCAGTTCCTGCCACGCCTGCCCTGAATTTCCTTAGGGTTAGACTTGGACCTGAAGTAAACCCTTTTCTCCTCTAAGTGCTTGCTCTCGGAGTTTATCAGCAGAACACTAGCTGGACTACTGCGTTCTGGGTTGATTTGCATTGTGGAGAAACAGGAGGAGCTGAACCAAGGACAGAGAAGCCGAACAGGCCCCGAGGGCGGCCTAGTCCTCGGCCCAGCCCTGGAGTTCCGTGTGTACCCTTCTCGCCCACCGCGTCCTAATCCGTTTAGATTGGCCTGGGGCCCGGTGTAGGCTGGACAGTATTTCCTTGCTGACGGTGAGGAGAGGCTCCCTGAAGGTCCTCCTGCTTGGTCCTTGGTCATCTCTGTCCGCTTCCCTAGATACTCCGCACACCCGCCAGCTCAGTTCCGCTTGCTCTCCCAACCACGGCCGTGCGCCCGAACTTCCCTAGCACGAGCCAGAGCTCTGGGGTCATCTCAGACGGGTTTTCTTTTTCTTCTCTTATTTTTTAGTGTCTATTTTAAATTATGTGCATGTGTCCACACATGTAAGCCATGTGTGTTCCAGCGCCCGTGGAGGTCGGAAAAGTAGGCTGGATCCGAGGAGCTGACGTTACAGGTGAGTGATAACTGAATTGAGGTCCTCTGGAAGAGCAGTGAGCATTAGCAGCTGAGCCGTTGCTCTAGCTCTGCCCTCTCCCTTACAACGACGTACTCACTCCTTCTTTGGTGCACTCGCCATGCCTTCTGGACTCCACCTGAGGGCCAGCATCACGCAACACAGGTCTCCGGTCCCCTGTGGCACTCGGCATGCACCAGGGTTACAGTTCCCACTTTTTTCCTGAAATCGCCATGGCCCCAGGTGCTGTGGCACTCAGCAGTCCCTCGTTCCGCTGAAGGCAGCACTGACGCCATGTCTGTAAACACAGTCACAGTTGACACGTGGGCCCTGTTATTCTTTGCTGTTGCTCTGGACAGCATGCTTTTTTCACAGGAGTCTTGGTCTTTCCCCACTTCCCTTTAACAAGCTGTGGTAGCAAATGGAATTCCAATGTTGGCCACTTCTCTCTGGGTCACACACCTTCGCTGTCACAATCGCCACCTTAAAGATGTGAGCAACAGTAACTACCATGGAGTTCTGTGCTCACACCCTCACTGACTCGCAAGCGGGCCTTTGGTCCCTCAGATCCAGGTGGCCCTCAGATCATTTAACTGAAGGTAAACTACAAGAATGGCGTAATCCTCCCTCCTAAACTCGGGGCTCAAGCAAACACTCGACCTTGGAGGGTTGACCTAGTGGTCAACCATTCAGGAAGTCTGATTCTCCTGAGATGAGCAGACTGTGAGAACGAAAGGTTTGTGGGGAAGACACAGAAGGTGTGTGTGTGTGTGTGTGTGTGTGTGTGTGTGTGTGTGTGTGACTCCATCTTGTGGGGACTCCATCTTTGTGGGGCACTCCATCTTGGCAAATAGACCTGCTAGCTCTCAGTGCCTCTGATGAGACCCCCAGGGATCAGAGATAAACAATTACTGTCTATTAAATCATGAATGAAGTAAAATGACTATTTTAAATCACTAAGTTTGGGACAGTCTGTATAAAAGTACATAACTGAAATAAAACTTTTCAGTCATTGGCTGTCACCATCCAGTCCTTACCAATGAAATGATAGCACCATTTCCATAGCATCTTTATGGGTGGTGGGCTGGCCCTTTGAAGGACAATCGTTTCTACTGTTTCCAACTCAGAAGTATATTTCTGTTCTTTTTTCACTTACTGTTTTCTTATCTGCTTGATATCAGGAGTGATTTGCCCTTCTTAGTTAGCTTCAATATTCAGAATAACTACTAACGGGTTCACGTTACAGTCTTAACATATGGAAGTTGTATCTTTCTCAACCAGCATTTCATTAATAATATTTAAATTGTAAGAAATCTTCTGGTTTTGTTCTCTCAGGTTCTCATTACATACAGATACATACATATGTGTTGTATTTATGGCTGTACCCCAGGCTGTGTTCTCCAGTATATATACATATAATATATTACATATGTATGGGGAAATGAAATTATTCATGAAAAGTATGAAACTGTAGCTTTTCAATGTTGCCTTTATTTTTGTCTTTTTTCTTCTATCCAGAGTAACTGTAGTGGAAATCATGCTATGTCATACACTGGCTATCTGTGGTGATGCAGCCATGTAAATAACAGATGAGTTGAGATAGCATTCCCATTAGGACTGTCCCATGGGTACTGTTGAATAAAGACAGTCAAGGGTGCAGGAACTCTGATCTTGCACTGGGCCTCATTTGTGTGTGTGTGTGTGTGTGAGAGAGAGACTGTGTGTGGAGTCTAATGGAGTTGGTCTCTGCTGCACATAATGTAATAAAACTGGGTTGAGATAAACTAAATTTTCATGAAAGACAAACTATATTGGCATTGGCTCTCATTATAATAAGACCTGAATAGGTGCTTCTTGCTGGAAACCAATTAGACTTTATTTATGGAAATACACTGGTTGCTTACACACATTCTTTCATTTACTCCTTATAAGCCAATATGGTGGTTTACTTCATCCTTGTTTTATCAAATGAAGGTTAAGAAATTTATGCAAAATCACACAGAGAAGTAGATCCTGTTTCTCTGGAAAGGGACACTTTTCTCCCTTTTCCCTCTCCAGTCTCCTACAGAAAGATTTTCCAACTGTCGAAGGAAATGTTGTCAACAGTAATTAGCTAATGTCATCAAGCATTAGCACCTGGGCTGGGACAGGACCATCATTTCATACATTCTCCAGTCACAACTTCTAATGAATTGCTGACGTAAGCACCAACCCAGAAAGGCTGGCTACTAGTTGGGCATACCTGACCTCGGGTTTTGTTGGCACTGAGACTCTGAGACAGTGGAGAGGTGGGCCTACGGTATGATTGTCAACTCTGGCTTCGCAGTCATGGAGTTGGGCGAGGGGAGGCTTTGCAAAAACTGGAGCTCTGGCTCCAAAGATGCTGATTCAAGTGTTTTGTGCCTGGGGGATTCAGACATTTTTGGTTTATAACTTTCAAAAGGAACACCAGTAGTTTAAGGGAACAGTTTATTTAATTCTTTTTAGGATGTATTCTGTGTGATTGCTGCATTTATGGCTGTACCTCAGGCTGTCTTCTCCAGCCTCTGTGAAAAAAACATGTGCACATAACCATTTCTCCACAGTACTTGCTCTGCTGTGGAGACGCGGCTGTCTCTGCCTCCTGCTTGTCAGCCTCATTCACAGCAGCATTGTCCTCTGTGATAAAGTCAGTGTGAGGCTTTGTCCTGCCAGTAACAGAGGAGAATTTGACTCTAATTCTGTGCATGCCAGGTGTTTGCCCACAAGCTACAGACAGGATGCTGGCTGTCAGCTGCAGCACTGGCCTTGGTCATGGCACTCCCTCCCCATCCCAGTGTGACTGCTACACTTGCGCCTTTATATCCCATGGCAGGCACGTGAAAGAAAGTCAGAGGAAAACTTGTGGGAATCAGTTCTCTCCTCCAGCCATGTGGGCTCCTAGGATTGAATGTAGACCATCAGACGAAGAGGCAAGCCCCTTTACTCACTGAGTCATCCCACCAGCCCTCCATGTCTATGTAAGCTTAGAATTAGACACGCAGGTCAAGTTGTCCAAGAAGACTCCTGTCCTTTTCACAGTTTGTGGTTTTCTTTCTTCTGTGGAGTGCAGCAGCTTGCAGAGCTGTTGCTGTGGCACTGAGGCCCAACAGGTTGCTCATGTCAGCAGGGGAAGGGGTGGTGTGGTGTTTCAGCTAGATCCTGAGGTGGACCCTCCCCTCTTCCAACTGTGGGCAAGACCGATGCCACTGATGCCTTGCCTTCTACTGTCTGGTGTTGCACGCGGTACTTCTGATACAGTTTTAGAAAGACAGTGCATCTTAGTCAGTCTGGTGTGCCTAAAAGTGTGCTGAGAGATCAGCAAACAGAGGCCTTTGCTGTTCTCGCTGACTGATACTGCTGGTCAGGAGAGACCTATGGGCCTTTAATGGCTGGTGTTTCTAAATGGAGAGAACACTGAGACTGCCAAGGAAACAAACTGTTAGAAAGCAGCCACTGAAATAGCTAAGACAAACCCCGATCTACTAACATGGGGTACAGGAAGCTGAATGATGACATCTGGCCATACATGAATGACTAATTTAGAGGCAGCGAGTGTGAGAGGTTTGTGATTGTTTTTATATGAAATGAAAACATGCTAGATGTCTCCTGGCAACAAAGCCGAAGACACAGAGACGCTGTTTATGCCTGTGGGTCACTGACACTCTTAATTGAAGAATGCGGACTCTTTGCCATGGGTGAAATGAAAGGAGTATATTCCGCAACAAGGATCCAAAGAACTTCCACAGGTACTTAAGGATTTCCAAAACACCTAATACCTCGTGTTGCTAATAGGCATGAGGAACTTTAGAGACTCTTGGATCATGCTCTGTTGAACAAAGTAGCGGAGTTTCTCTAAGGGAGCACTTTTTAAGAGGTCCTTCAGCTCTGCTCTGAATCTCCACTGGCTGTTCCCACACTGTGGTGCCACCAGCATCTCTGTGCTGAGCAGACATCTCCAGGGAGCACGGTGCTGAGCAGAGCCTCTCAGAGATGCCTGGAGGGAGAGTGCCCGAGCATCTACTGAATGAAGCAGACTCCTCACAAGAATACCACCTTGTCACTGTGCTCTTGGATGCATGCTGTGCTTCTGGGGTTAGATTTTCTGAGAGCACCAGCAGTAGGTTCTACATGTTTCAGAAAGGCTCCAGAACTGTATCTTAGGGTGACTGTGCTGGATAATTTTATGTCAACTTGACACAAACTAGAGTTGTCTGAACATCCAGATGTAGTGAATTTTCTTAATTAGAGATTGATGGGGGAGGGCACAACTTATTGTGGTCAGGGCCATCCCTGGGTTGGTGTCCTAGGTTCTGTAAGAAAGCAGGCTGAGCAAGCCTTGGGGAACCAGCCAGTAAGCAGCTACCCTCCATGGCCTCTGCATCAGCTCCTGTTTGCAGGTTCCTGCCCTGTTTGAGTCCCTGTCCTGACTTCCTTGGCTGATGAAAAATGATAAAGAACTGTAAACCAAATAAACCCTTTCCATTTCCAACTTGTGTTTTGGTTATGTATCATATCTCATTATAGCAATAACAAACCCTAACTAAGACATTGACCATGTTCAAAACCATGCAGAAGTCAAGGATGCATCTCAGAAATGATTTGAGGTGGGGCAGAGAGAGAGAGAGAGAGAGAGAGAGAGAGAGAGAGAGAGAGAGGAGGCTGACTGCAATTCTGTTGCGGGTTGACTCTCTTCCTGTTTTCAGCTAGTTTGACCACTCTGTCTCTCTTTCTCTTAACGTTGCTCCAAAGAGGTCAGTAATACCAAGTGGTGACATTTTCATCCCTCTTCTTCCTCAAATTCAAATCTGACTTTGACTAATTGCCAGAAATAATGAATGGTATTGCTGCTCCTGTGCGTGCTTCCTGGTGTGTACTGAGAGGTCAAAGGTACGCAGGGTTGGATGATGCTCCACACTGAGTGCCCTTTCCTGTGGGGAAACCACAGTGGACTGCTGAGATCTGGGCTTGGCGGATCTGTGTTGGCAACGTGGCCTTGAAGTTGAGGATCGCGGGTCATTATACAATTCTGACTGTTCTGTTTTCTTTACATGAAGAAGCCTGGGGTGCGGCATGAAGACCAGGTTGGGGTTTTAAGGAGTGTGGCACCCAAGTGCTCCTGCTTAGGCTTGGCTGGTCTCCGTGGGAGGACCAGCAGCTCCCCCTGGCCTCACTCACCTTCCTCCTCTGGGGTACAAGAAACCAATGAAAACTCCTGCATTTGTGGGTCTGCAATTAGTGATGGAGATGACAGGTCAGTAATGGACTAATCAAATATTTATTTATATGACTAGATCAGATGATTAATACTCAGTAGCAATTTCATGCCATAGTTGGCAATTATAGGATTTTTGAAGATAATTCTTCAACACAGTCAGCCACAGCATCCATACACAAGGAGGGGTCACCGCACTGCATGTCCACCCCACTGCACACTTGGACAGTGTTCTGTAAAGCAAACTGTGTTTTTCTTGGGGTCATATTTTTTTAAATTTATTTCTATCTATCTATCTATCTATCTATCTATCTATCTATCTATCTATCTTTGAGATAGAATTTTGTGCAGCCTTGGCTGTCCTAGACTTGCTTTGTATTCCAGGCTGGCCTTGAACTAACAAAGATCCACCTGACTCTGCCTCCCTGAGTGCTGAGATCACAGCTGTGTGCAACCTCATCCAGCCTTGACATCATAATTAATGTTTCAAAGTCCTTCCCAAGTTAATGGAAGACTCCACTATAGTTATCGCAGACCACAGTACATGAACAGAGTTGATCATTGTCATTATAAAACACTAAAGAAAAAAAACTACAAATGACAAATATTCTAGGGACAGTCCCCATGAAGTCAGTGCGGCTGATGGTCTCAGGAGGACACAGACACAATGCTGCATTGCAGTCCTTCCTCTGCTTCAAGTCCATCCACCAGTGGCTCTGGGAGGGCACACAGTTTAAGGGGTTCACTTGTTTGGCCTTTGAAAAATTTAAAGCAAGGACTGTTTCTAAAAATACAAAGATTTTCTTATTGGCATAATCTAGGTATGTAACTAGATAATTGCCTTGTGCTTTATATGTAAATATTTTGTTAGTATTAATTTATATGTAAATATTTTTGCTTCCTGATGATAGCAGCCATTTTACTGTCTCTACACATACCACCATATCATGTTCTAAACAGCACACACACACACACACATACACACACACACACACACACACATTAAAATCTATTTCAGAAAGTAGTGTACCAAATGTGCAGATGGTGAGAAACTTGGGACACTCGGTTCTAAGTGGGATGTCTCCATCACACTTCTTCCCTCAGGACTCAGAGATCTATGGGAAAGAGGAGGCAGAAAGACTGTAAAAGCCAGAGGTGATGATGACTCCAGAAAAACAGTGTCTTCCAGCCACACCTGGACAGATGCACATATGATCATGCAGAGACTGGGCAGCAGCACAGGGCCGGGGCAGGTTCAATCCAGATGTGTCTCTACACTGACACAGGGAAGTGGACACAGGTCCCATCCCTAACCTAAAAGCTATCTACTACTGATACTTTCTGGTAAAGGAAAAAACATCAGTTTTCTCACTGTGTTTCTATTAACCTGGCCCCATGCCCAGGAGCAGTTGGGCAACACAAAACAAGCTCAATGGTGTTTTATAGACTTTTTGCCTTGTGTTGCTTTATTTGGACACTTTTTTGTCTTATTGATCTTTTGCTTGTTTATTTTGGATTTTTAAAATTGTGTGTGTTTTAATATGCTTGTTTCTTGGTTCTTGTCTGTTTGTCTTTGGTTCTTTCAAGAGTGAGAAAAAGCATAAAATTGGCAGGGAGGTGGGGAGGATGCAGGAGGAACTGGGAGAGGAAAAAACATGATCAAATTATATTATATAAATGTAATTGTTGTCAAGACAAAGCAGTGTATTACACATACATCAGAAACATTATTTTAAGTACTTGCTAGATAATTTTGGTTGAAAGAGCTTTATTTTCTCCTAAAACTGTGGGTTTCTGTAAAATTTTTGCTTATTTTATATTTGTTTTTTCTGCATTTACTCTAAGCCTTTAGATGCAGAAAGATGTTTAACACAATAAAAAAGATTTATATTTTAAAGTATTTTAATCTAGATGGTTAGGAATGAGATGAAAAGATAATATTACATAATCTACTTGTATGAAAAATTATCTGGAAAAGGAATCATTAAATTTTAATAAATTATTTTATATATTATTTTGACCAAGATATTGGAGACAATGGTTTCATTGGTTCTTGCTGTCTGATGCTGGATGTATGCCAATTACATAATACTTTAAAAATATTAAATGTAAATAAAGTAAGTACAACAGAAGATTCAAAGTGGATATTTTTCTTTACAATCACAAGCTAAGGTTTTAAAAATGAATATAGACCTTTCTGTGTGTTTATTTGTTGGAGATTTGCATACATGCTTTGATAAACATAGTTTATGGCCTGAGTTTTAATCCAGGAAATGTATTACAAAGACCCAAGAGAAAGAGAAAATTGATAATTCAATGAAAACTCAAAAGATTCAATGAAAACTAAGCCTGTCTGTGTACTGCAGAGCTTTTCCTAAATTCTTCAGAGCTTGTTCTAGGTTTCCTGTCTGAAAATCATCACTGTTTTGATTTAAAGGTTTAAACAGCTTAGGGCTAGAGAACGCTAACAGATTTAGAGAACTTGAGGGGTGAAACAGTAATCCAAGACGCCCATTCAGTTACAGTGCATGATGCAGTTAAGAAAAATCTTAACAGGTGGCAGAACTGGAAAGCCTTTTCTGCAGCTCATATACTTTTATGTTTTAAATTAAAATTTAAATGCTTTGTAATGTGAAGGAGAAGATGAACAACTGGTCTACCTTCCCTGAGAAGATCTCAGACTATACACAGCCTTGCGGCTCTGTTCCAAGTGGTCACACAGGCTTTACAATGCTGATGTGATTCCTCTACAATAAGACAGTGTGATGCAGAGACCCAGCTGATTCCCTCTGGGTGCAGCATGTAGAACTCATTATGTCCTAGGAGGGGAGTCTGTGGGGTGCTGATGGATAGAGGAGTTCTTTCTGAAAGCCGAGGCAGAGCCATGGAGGACACTCTAGAGAAATTGGATGTCCACATTTTGAAGACTGGGTTAAGAGATTCCTCTCTTTCTGTCTGTACAGCGACCAACACAAAGTTGATCAGTAATGCTAATATTAGGAACTTTGAACCTACTAGAAAAATCTGGAGTCAAGAATAAAAATAAGCAAACACAGGTGCCCAAGAAGACGTTCATAAACACACAGAATGTGGTTCTTGGTCATTAAAAGCTGTCGGGAACTGAGCGCTGCTCAGTGTGACTATGTGGAAGGCAGTGTACTGGACAAGGCACAGGGGTTATCTCCAGTGTGTGTGGAGAATTGTAGACACTAGATAATTTGAAATAGAGGGGCAACGATGTTCCAAACAGGATTTCAATAGTTCAGGAAATAATAGCAAGAACTGACAAGTAGGAATTGTATCAATTTAAAACACTTCTGCATAATGAAAGAAGCAATTATCAGGATAATGAGACAGCTTACAGAAAGAGAAAATCCTCTCAAGCTTTGACAGGGACCCAATAAGCAGAGTACAAGAAGGGCTGAAAAATTAAACACCAAAAAGTTTGCAAATTACCCAAGCAATAAATGGGTAAATGAACTGAACCATTTTCAAATGAAGAAATACAAATGGCTAATGAATACATGAAATAAATGTGTGATGTCTTTAGCCATTAGGGAAATGTAAGTCAAAACTATACTGAGGTTTCAACTTATCCCAGTTAGAATAGTTATCATCAAAAAAAAAAATTTAAGAAATGTTTTTATAAATTGCTTGTTGGATGCGAATTACTCCAGCCACAACGAAAACTGGTGCTAGTTTCCTCAAAGATGGAGGTCAGAACTAGCAAGTAACTGACTCTACCACTTCAGGCTATATTCCTGAAGGGATCAATGACAACATGCTACAGAGATGCCTGCAGATCCGTGACCGTCGCTGCGCTCGTTACGATAGCCAAGCCAGCCAGCCCAGGTGCTCATCAATGAACGAATGCAGAGAAAACATGGCACACACACAATGGAGTGTTATTCAGCCACAGCATAAAAAAAATTCTATTGTTTGAGGGAAAATGAGTCTGGAGAGATGGTGATTCAGGCAACAAACTGCTGTTGCAGCAGACCCAAATTCAGTTACCAGTACCCGCACCTGGCAGTTGACAACTGCTTATAACGCCAGTTCTGCAGTGGCCATCTGCCACCTGCACCCATGTGACCCCTTCATCTATATATTAAAAAAGTCTTTAAATAGGTGAGTAAAGAAAAATGGAGGCAGCTAAAGCTTATACTAAGTGGAGTAAGTGAAATACAGAAAGATAGGCGTCATGTTTTCTCTCGTGTGGAATCTGGGACTGTGGGGTATGAAAATAAAGTTCTATTCAGTATGTGGAAGGGGCAAGAGAGCAGTTGGCAAGAGGGTGTAATAGGGTGGATATGGTTAGAATGTCATGCATGTTATTTGCATGTGTAAAGATGACACACTGGGATCCATTATCTGTATAATTAGCATGCACTTAAAGACTACTGAAAAGGAGGTATCACGGCCAAAACTGCGGTTTGTTCTGCTTCTGGGGATCAAGGGTGGAGCCTCACGTGTGCACTTCTGCCATTTACAGTTGAAGCTCCCTGTCAGAAGAGGATGTCTGCAGGCTCTGGTGGCGTAATGGGAAAACCCCAGACACAGAGGAATGATGCCTTATCCACAGAGGAGACCCTTTTGTCGTATGGGGGTGGAGGTTTAGGGAACAGGTCAGAAGTTCTTAAGAAATTAGGTCTTTAATGTCTTTCATTCCCTCTTGTTAGCCCCCAATACAAGCACCGCTGGTTCCTGCTTTTCTTCCGTGGACGGTGTGGTCCTGCCTTGTTGCTGTCTTCAGTCTCTGCACTGCTACATTGAAAATAATTGCATGGCCCATTTGAGACCTGGAGTGGCCTTGGCATATTACAGTGCTCACAGTAACTGGCTTTGCAATGGCTGTGAGACGTATTCTGGTCATGTGTGTCTGTAAAGAATCACCAAGTCCCTGCATTTGCTAATGTTCAAATTACCATTCAGATTCTACATCCCAATTCTTACTCTTTTTTTTTTGCTTATTAATATCTGAATTTATTGTATTAGAGCACATTAAGAAACATTTACAGAAATGAAAATATTGTCACTAGTTGTTCTTTTTTTAATTTTAATTCTTTTATTTCAGTCTATTTTTTGATATTTTTTATTAATTACACTTTATTCATTTTGTATCCCCCATAAGCCCCTCCCTCCTCCCCTCCCGATCTCACCCTCCCTCCCCTTTCTGCATGCATGCCACTCCCTAAGTCCACTGATAGGGGAGGTTCTCCTCTGGAAAGGCAAAGAGGATGGACATCAGAAGAAGAAGAAAACAGGAAACAACCTAGGAACCTGCTACAGAGGGCTTCTGAAAGCCAGAAGAAGAAAACAGGAAATAAACTAGGAACCTGCCACAGAGGGCCTCTGAAAGCCTCTGCCCTACAGACTATCAAAGCAGATGCTGAGCCTGATGGCCAACTGTTGGGCAGAGTAAATGGAATTTTATGTAAGAAGTGGGAAATAGTAAGAGCTGGAGAGGACAAGGTCTCCACAAGGAAAGCAACAGAACAAGAAAATTTGAACACAGGGAACTTCCCAGAGACTCATACTCCAACCAAGGACTATTCATGGAGACAACCTAGAACCCCTGCACAGATGTAGCCCATGGCAGTTCATGTGGGTTACATAGTAATGGGAAGTGGGACTGCCTCTGACATAATCTGATTGGCCTGCTCTTTGACCACCTCCCCCTGAGGGGGGAGCAGCCTTACCAGGCCACAGTAGAGGACAATTCAGCCACTTTTGATGAGAACTGATAGTCTAAGACGAATTCTTGCTCTTTCATGACACTAAATTTGTTATTCAAGGGAAAGTGTCTCGAGACAGTAGAATAACTTATGCCCAAAACTGATCATTTTTTTCCTCAACCGCTTAGTTCAACCAAACAAAATTATCTCTTGTCCTCAAGTATTTGATAACTTCACATTCCTGTTGTAGTCCAGGCAGAAACAGCATTTTCATCTTATTACTAGTTTCTTTTGACTCTCCAGAGACTCTGGGAATGCTCTCTGCAACATACAGTACTCTGGTCTTCATCTTTCACAGTGAGGGCAATGTTACATGATTCACTTGAACCTGTAAGCAATGAAAAAGTCTCCATTGGCGCATCAGAAATGAAACGTTCTGGAGGTATCTGGTGATGGTGACAGCATCAACAATAGATGTACAGGCTACAGCTTCACAAAAAGCTTTCTTTTTGATGGTGTTCTCATATCTTTTTCTTGGCTGCACACGGTCATGTGTTGCATCGGAGAAAGAGGCCACTTTACTAAGTAATACTGTGAGTTTTCTTTTAATTAAATTTATTTTTTATAATTTATTCACTTTACACCATCGATTGTAGCCCCCTCTGTTGTCTCCTCTTGGCTCCACCCTCCCTCCTTCTTCCCCCCTCCTCCCCTCCCCTAGTTCTCAAAAAGGAGGAGCTCTCCTTTCTTACCAACTGACCCCAGCCTATCAAGTCTCATCAGGACTGACTGCATCCTCTTCCTCCGTGGTCTGGCAAGGCTGCCCCACCAAAGGGTGATCAAAGAATGGACAACAGAGTCCATGTCAGAAACAGCCCTCCTCCCTAGGGTCTTCCTTGTTATTCAGTTTCTAAAGGTCTGTGGCTCCACCATCCACTGAGTTTTTGAAGCGTAGAAATGAAATTCAAGATTCTGTTAAGATTTCTGTTAGAGATGGAGCTGGTTTCCGCCTTCCACCTTCCCGATGGTGAGTGCTCTCTGTCATGAACAATTCCACATTTGGCTAAGGCTGAGGATCTGGCTTGCTTCCATGTATGTGGACCTATCTGCATTGCCCCCGTGGCAAGCCTGGGTTGGCTACCCAGAGGCTATTTAAGCTGTGGGCTGTCTTTCCCCGGGGTCCGAGGATTGTTCAATGTTCCTGAATAAACTGCATTGAAAAAAAAAAAAAAGATTTCTGTTAGCACTAGTGACATGTGATGTGAAGGATAATATGCCTAGAGGTTTCAGGTTATACAACCACCAGTCTGGCTCCATTGTTTAGCATGTTCTCTTAAAACCTTTTGCGAAAGTGTGTATACATGCATGAACTTTGGAGGCCAACAGCTGGCAATGATAGTAAAACATTTGACATTGGGCTGAGGATTTGGCGCATTGGTGAAGAGTAGCCGCTGTTCTTCCAGCGGCTCCACCCTTCCAGAAGACCAAGGTTCCATTCTTAGCAACCACATGACAGCTCACAGCTGCCTAAAATTCCAGTTCCATGGGATCTGCTCCTCTTTTGGCCTCTGTGTGCACCCACATACACGTGGTAAACATGTTAATGCACACACACACATACTCTAAAAAGCCAAACGTTTAAAAAAATGGTAAGAGGAGGATAAACCATTGGGATGGAAGAGAGCTCAATCTGTGAGTTCTGAAGAGCAAGGATGTAGCAGGATGACCAGGGTGGTGGGGAGAGAGATGAAGAAACAGAACACTGGGAAAGGATAAGAAGTAGCTCTCTGTAAGAGCATACAGTTATTTTGATATTTAACAACTGAAACAGCTTTCTTTAAAATGTGTGCTTTACCCTGTGACTAATATTTTTTGTCTTGGCCAAACTATTGACTTTAGATAAATTGTTTTCCTCTCTGACTTTTGGTATCTTCATCTGGAAAGCAGGGGTGTTGTGTTGGAAGCCCATGTTTTGAGAGGTTGCCTTCAGAATCTCAGGAGAGAATGCATGAACAGCACCAAGCCCAGAGCCTGAAGAGAAGATGGTGTCCACTGCTGTGTTTTGCCCCTGTGCTTTCTGCCTGGTGTGACTCTGTTAGAAATGGAAATGGCTTGGTGATTATGGAGGGTTTTGGTGGGAAAGCGTCCGCTTTACTATTTAGACATAGATTTCCGCTCAGATTTTACAGTCACCTTACAACATTGATGGGAGAAGATGCAGAAATGCTGCTTGAATTTGCTGTGTTGTTATTACCCGAACTAAACAGTCAGAGGCTCACACATTCGGTATTCCTCTCATGAACAGAGTGTCTGGCATTATGCTATTTAAAAATGGTATCTTCATTCTTTGCAAGTTGATGATAGGGACACCTCAACAGGATAATGATATTCCCATGGGGACTTTTCTGTCAAAGGAGATTGAATATTATTTAATAGAGTCCTACTCTGGGATGAGTGTGTAGCTCAGTGGTGGGCATTTGTCTAGCATTTTCAAGGCCCTGGGTTCAATCCCTAACACTTGCAACTTGCATTTACAACCCCAAATAAACCTCACACAACGTAATAACTTCATTCTTAATGGAATGCCTTAAATCATCTAGGAAATACAGACCAGACAAAGGAATTATATAAAATAATAACTTTGAATATACAGAGAAGCCTACTAACCAAGAAACATTTTCCAGTTATTTATTTTATAAAAATTACATTCCCCACATTTACCTGAAGCGTTGATGGCAATGAATCTGTGTTCATTGATAAATATGATCTTTTAAAATAAACAGCCTTGTTAAGAGACAATGCATGTACCCTAAACCTATCCATCTAGTGTAAGAGGTCAGTTTTAGTAAGTCTAAGACTTGTGTAACAGTCACAAAGCATGTGTTTAATTTGCATACATTTGTGAATTTGCATCTATTTGTAAATTTGCTTCTTTCATCTAACCCATTTCTAATTTCCTTCTGTGTAGTTTATGTGATTTATATCATTTAAATGTTTTGAGAATTGCTTTGTGGCCAGTGTATAGTTTGTTTTGAAAGCTATTTCCTGTGCACATGAGAAGAATATGAGTTCAGTTTCTGGGTAGAGGCTTCCTAAACTATGTTAAATCCAGTTAGTTTATGGTGTTTTCTAGTATGCAGCTTCTTTGCAAACCCTCAATTCAGTAGATTCTTTTGAAATCTTTTTTAATCTGTTGTATTCCCTGAGGATGATACATGAGAATAATTTTTACCCTGTGTAATACTAGGGGTAGAATGGAAAAGCCACACCCAGAATAGGCCAATGAGTTGTTCAGAGTCCATACAGGAAGCGCGAACTTCGGCAGAGGCAAACCTCCAAAGTCCGTATGACACATACTGCGTCCCCCCGCACACCAGACTCTTCTGTAAGGGGTTTGCACACATTAAATTATTTTCATTACAATAACATAATACTTTCTTATTTAATGCAGCATGTGCTGCGTTTACTGTTCACCATGGTTTATCAGTGAGGACAGTAATTGTGCAGTCTGAGCCACTGCATATGCTATTGTCTCTTTGACTTCTAGAGGTGGCCAGACACTGGGTAAAAGTAGTCAGCAGCACTCATTAGAAGTTTGGTTAACATGATATAAGAGCATCAATACTCACTGTAGAGAAAGTCCTGATAGATCTTTTTAGAAATAGTTCATGGACTCGTATTGACTTTCCAGGAGTACCTGTTTGGGAATGATTTGTTTCTTTTTTTATAATTATTTTTATTTTTTATTAATTATAGTTTATTCACTTTGTATCCCTCCAGTAGCTCTCTCCCTCCCCTCCCAATATCACCCCCTCTCCCTCTTCCCCACCTGAGTCCCTCCCCCAGGCCACTGATAAGGGAGGTTCTCCTCCCCTTCCCTCTGATTCTAGTCTATCAGGACTCATCAGGAGTGGCTGCATTGTCTTCCTTTGTGGCCTGGTAAGGCCTGGTAAGGGGAGGTGATCAAAGAGCAGGCCAATCAGTTCCTGTAAGAGACAGTCCCTGATTCCATTATTATGAACCCACTTGGACACTGAACTGCCATGGGCTACCTCTGTGCAGGGGTTCCAGGCCATCTCCATGAGTGGTCCTTGGCTGGAGAATCAGTCTCAGAAAAGACCCCTGTGCCCAGACTTTTTGGATCTCTTGCTCTCCTTGCAGAGCTCCTGTTCTCTCTAGGTCTTACTATCTCCCACTTTTCATAAGATTCCCTGCACTCTGCTCACAGTTTGGCTATGAGTCTCAGCATCTGCCTCGATACCCTGCAGGGCAGAGCCTTTCAGAGGACCTCTGTGGTAGGCTCCTGTCCTGTTCCCTGTTTTCTCCCTTCTCTGATGTCCATCCTCTTTGCCTTTCTGAATGGGGATTGAGCATCTTAGCCAAGAATCCTCCTTGATTAGCTTCCTTTGGTGTACAGATTTTAGTATGATTATCCTATATGTCTAATATCCTCTTATGAGTGAGTGTATACCCTGTGTGTCTTTCTACTTCTGGAATACCTCACTCAGGATGATCTTTTCCAGTTCCCACCATTTGCTTACAAATTTCATGATTTCCTTGTTTTTAATTGCTGATCAGTATTCCATTGTGTAGATGTACCACAATTCTGTATCCATTCCTCAACTGAGGGGCATCTAGGCTATTTCCAGCTTCTGGCTATTACAAATAAAGCTGCTACAAACGTGGTTGAGCAGATGTCCTTGTTGTATTCTTGAGTGTCTTTTGGATATATGCCTAGGAGTGGTATAGCTGGATCTCGAGGAAGCAGTATTCCTAATTGTCTGAGAAAGCACCAGATTGATTTCCAAAGTGGTTGTACAAATTTACATTCCCACCAGCAGTGGAGGAGTGTTTCCCTTTCTCCACATCCTCTCCAGCATGTGTTGTCACTTGAGTTTTTGATCTTAGCCACTCTGATGGGTGTAAGTTGATATCTCAGGGTTGTTTTGATTTGCATTTCCCTGATGACTAAGGACATTGAGCATTTCTTTGTTTCTCTACCATTTTATATTCTTCTACATAGAAATCTCTGTTTAGCTCCTTACCCCATTTTTTAATTGGATTACTTGATTTGTTGCTGTTCAACTTCTTGAGTTCTTTATGTATTCTGGATATCAGACCTCTGTTAGATATAGGGTTGGTGAAGATCCTTTCCCAGTCTGTAGGCTGTCATTTTGTTTTGATGGCAGTGTCCTTTGCTTTACAGAAGGCCAATGGGATGGATATTGAAAGTAGGAGAAAACAAGTAACAGGACATTAGCCTACCACAGAGGGCCTCTAAAGACTCTACCTAGCAGTGTATCAAAGCAGATGCTGAAGAAGGGGGAGTTAGTATGACCTGGAGAGGATCTGGAGAGCTCCACAAGGACCAAATATATCAGGGCACAGGGGTCTTTGATGAGACTGATTCTCCAACCAAAGACCATGTATGGATATAACCTAGAATCCCTGCTTGGATGTGGCCCATGGTAGCTCAGTATCCAAGTGTGTATCCTAGTAAGGGGAACAGGGACTATTTCTGCCAAGAACTCAAAGGCTGGCTCTTTGACATACACCCCCTCCCTGAGGGAGGAGCAGCCTTGCTAGGCCACAGAGGAGGACATGGCAGTCAGTCCTGAAGATACCTGATAAGCTAGGGTCAGATGGAAGAGGAGGAGGACCTCCCCTATCAGTGGACTTGGAAAGGGGCAGGGAGGAGATGAAGGAGGGAAGGTGGGATTGGGAGGGAATGAGGGAGGGGGTTATGGCTGGGATACAAAGTAAATAACCTGTGATTAACATAAAAAATAAAAATTATTAAAAAAGAGAAAATATTTTCTGGGCCTTGGAGAGGGGAATCTTCTTTTTCCTCTATTCCTATTATTCTTAGGTTTTGTCTTTTCATGTTGTCTTGGATTTCTTGGGTGGTTTGTGTCAGGAATTTTTTAGATTTAACATTTTCTTTGATGGTTGTATCTTCCACATCTGAGATTCTTTCTTCCATCTCTTGTAGTTTGTTGGTTATGCTTATTACCTCTGTAGTTCCTGTTTTCTTTCCTAGGTTCTCCCTCTCCATGATTTCCTCTGTTTTTGTTTTCTTTTTTTCCAGTTCTATTTTTTTTATCTTGAACCATATCTTGACTGTATTTTCCTGACTGATTTCTGACTGATTTTCCTTCAATTCCTTCACCTGTTTGAACATTCCTGTTTTGTTTATTTCTTTCAGTGATTTAATAATTTTCTCCCTGAAAGCCACAAACTCTTTGGCTGCATCTTCCTGTATTTCTTTACAGATGGCCATAATATGTTTGATTTTATCTTCCTCTAATTCTTTATGCATTTTGTTTCCTCCATTAACCTCTTCATAAACATAGATGTAAGGTCATCTTCTTGAATTTCGCTTATGTTAAGGTATCCAGAGCTACTTGCCCCTGGATACCTGGGTTCTGGTGATGCCATACTGCTTTGCCTTTTGTTGGTTGTACTTTTATGCTGGCCTCTACCCATCTGTCCATCTCAGGTGTTGCGTGTTAATTTCTGGTGCCTACTGGAGTCCTGGGGTGGGAGAATCCCCTTGGCAGGTTTCTGAAGGAGATCTCATCAGCTTTTTTATTATGGTCAACTGAATGGTGATGCTTCTCAGGAACTGTAACAGTTCACCTCAGGCATATGGACCTGTGTGGTTACTGTGGTGTTCAGGAAGGCTCTCCTCTTATAAAGAGAAAGTCTGGAGACGGCTGTCCTACTGCTGGGTTTCTTGCTTTGAATTTAGTTAGCTGCATCTGCTGCTGTTAAGGTGTACTTGTTGGGTGCAGCCCTCCTAAAGAATCACGGAGTCCCGTGGTTTCATCATTTTAGCTGGAGATAACTGGTTGCACCTTGGAACAGTATCTGAAGGCTGCTCCAATGTCTCTCAGGTTTTTGTAGGTCTGAGGTTGGAGTGGTGTGCCCCAGTACCCTAGCCATAATCAGTGGCAGGTGAGGATAGCACTCGTGTGTGTAGTAGAAGGCCAGAGCTTAGGGCCTGTGGGAACCCAGAAACTTTTCTGGAGCTTGGTGTCCTGAAGGTTGGAACCGATGTTTTCCCCAAGTCTGTGGTGTTTGGGGGTCTGCAGATCTGTCTGGGATAGTGAATAGAGCGAGCAGGCACAGGTGTGTGGCTCTGCCTTGCTGGTGATTGGGCCACTGGGTGCCTGGGCACCTGGGAGTTTGCAGCAACCCGGGACTTTTTCAGAGAGCTTTTATTTGGGGAGGGGGAAGGTTGTCAGCTGAGTGCTCCAAGATCAGACCTGCTCTTCCCCTCACTGTGGGCTTCCACTTGACAGAGAAACTCAGTCTCTGGTGCCCTGGGGCCCTCAGTTCTGTCTGGGATGGTGGGTGGGGCATGCAGGCAGGACTCTGTTGGTGGCAGAGCACCCCACCTTGGGGCTGGCACCTCGGCACCTGCCGGACCTGGGTCCTTTTCCAGGGATTGTCTGGGTGACCTAAGGTCAGTCCCTATCACTTCCTGCACCGTGGGGTTTTCTCTCGACTGGAAATCGCAGTCTCTGGTGTTGTGGGACCCACAGTTCAGTCTGAGAACAGTGATCAGAGCACGCCAGGGGCATGTGGCTCTGGGCTGGCGCCTGAGCCCTGGGCAGGACCCCGGAACTGTTTTGAGCTTTAGCTGGGTGAGCTGAAGCTAATTAAATCCCGCAGCATGGGGTTTCCTCTCATCTGGGAAAGACAATCCCTGGTGTTTTAGGGCCCTGCATCTGTCTGCTGGTCATCATGCAGATCCTGCTGTGCTGCTGGTCAGAAAGAATGTCCTCCCAACACCGCCATCTTGGATCCCCTCCATGATTTGTTTCTTACTGAGGAATATGTTGAGGCCTATGGAGAAACACACTAGATCCCTCTCCTCATAAATGCACAAGACCCATGTCAAAAGGTTCCGTGGAAGCCTCCTTTCTCATCTTTCCTGGCAGACCTGTGTAGGAGTGCAGCTTGTGGGGGACTATGTAGGAGCAACAGCAGAACGGCTCTAGAACTCATGGAATGTGTCCCATAGGTTAGCACAACCACGGTGAGTGTGCCTCAGGAAGCAGAGCCCCAAGAACTCTGTCCCGAGGACCTCATGTTGTTGTGGAGCACAGCTCTGCTTGCTGCCCTTGTGGTCACCATGTCCCTCATAATATATGAGTTGTGTGAAACCTCTTAGGGGCTTCTAGTCCCTCACTGGGCAGTGTCACTGACACTCACAATAACAATGCCTGGTCTCATTCAGGCATTGCTGCTGTAGCAGATTAATGATTCAACCACTGTAGGCTTAGCATTGTCACTAAACCTACATTATTTAGGGTTGTTAAGCACCTTTCCCTCCCCTCAATTCTCCTCCCCCCCACCTTAGGTAGGAGATTAGTAGGGTAAGGGGCTGTAGACCTGTTTTCTCTACTTCCTGCTGATCAGGGTTGATGGGTCTTTAGGGGATTACCAAACTCAGTCTTCAGTATACCAGCAGTCCAGTCCAAAGGCCAACACCCAGCAGCAGCACCAAGCAGCAGGACAAGTCAGCAAAAGCCACAAGTCAGTGGGATTGCCCTGAGTAGTTTTCTCTCTGCATGAAGAGCAGCGCAGCCATGTTGACCCAGAAAGCGATGTCTCACTGTGTGTGGGCCTCTGTATTCCTCCTCTCCTCAGAGTCCACCCACGTGTGTTCTCAGCTGGCCAAAGTCATGCCCCTCGCACAAGAGAGCTCAGAGCAAAATATCATGGGCCCTCCCACCAACTGACAGCAAAACATCATGTGCCCAGCTGGCAGCAAAACATCACATGACAAAACTGAGTCTTCAAAGAAACCAGAAACTTCTGCTTCAAACCACCACCCTCGAGAAGAACCTACAGATGTAGATTGTTAGCAATGACCACTACCCTTAGCAAAATAATTGGAAAAATAGATTGTTTAGCAAGGCTAGGTAAAAAGGCTTTTGCTAATGACTCTGATGTAGAAAATCTTGGGGAACAATTTGAAGTTCTAAAAAGTAGACTCTTAACAGGAAAGGCAGGGACATTTAAGGTCGATGAACAGAAACAGTGGCCTAAGGTAGTGCTGGCTGATGAGACGCTCTCAAGCTGAGCTTCTGACTGAGATGACAATTGATCTACTTATACTTGTTTTTGCCCTCAGCTTCCTGAAATAATTGAATAAAAATTATTAATGAGTAGATGTGCACCTTAAAGATCTAAAGTAGAGATGGCTGATTGTTTTTTACATAAAAGTTTAGATTTACGATTCTTTAAAGACTTATAAGATTACGTCTTAAGGTAATCGATTCTCTCTTTGTGACTGCAAACTGCAGCCAGTAAAGAAAAGCGGCTGAGAACTTACCTTGCTGCTCACCGTGTTACTTTATGACATGTTATTTGGTTTCAAGTGTATATGGGTTCTTGGGAATAACTTTGTTTTTCACTCACAATATGTAAAGCATTTGATCATGTGAAGGTATCGGGGAACGTGTTTTTCTTACATATACTTATTGTAATTGTTCACGTGAAGAAAAATAGAATGTGACCACACTGACTTTTGTGCTGCTTGAAAGCTACTGCTGGGATGTATAAGCTGCGGGAAAAAGCAACAGTGTGGTTTGGAGCTCGCTCTGTGGAGTTTGTTCCACCCACTAATGTGCATGAGTGTTAAGTAGTTCAAAACTTATTCTTTGGCATTTGTTCCATCCATGGAGATGTATGTACTTAAATTTGGTTTGGAGCTCGCTCTTTGGAGTTTGCTCCATCTACCCAATATGTGCATGTATGTATGTATGTATATATATATGTATATATGTATGCATGTATATATGCATGTATGTATATATATGATGTGTGCATATATGTATGTGTGTATGTATATGTGTATGTATGTATATATGTATCTGTATGTGTAAAGTAAAAGTCTATAAGAAAAGCTAAATGACGAGAATTTAAATAAAGAGAATAAGCTTGTTGAAACCTACCTGCTGGAGTCGGTCTTATTTCATCAAGAGTAAGTGTGTGTGTGTGTGTGTGTGTGTGTGTGTGTGTGATCTCTTTCTCTTCTTTCCTTTTTTTGTAGACTTTGCCATAATCAGTGGAAGTCCCCACTAGGAGACAATAGCCCTAGCCCCTGCTCACCATAGGTGTCAGCCCCTTGGCAGCAATCAGTGGGAGCCCCTGCGAGGAGCCCATTGTTGTAGCCCTTGCTTACATGGTAGCTGTGAGCCCCAGTCAGGGAGCTGTCAGTACTGGCCGCTGCCAGCAGTTTAATTCTGGTCCCTCGCTTTGCCAGTATCAGTGGAAGCCATCATCTGCAACCATCAGATTTGGCTCTGAAAAATTACCCTCAGCAAAAGTCTGTTGGGCCACCAGCCAGCAGCTGTGGATCTAGGCCCTGACTTAGTCTTCCCCCAGTTGAATGTCGAAGCTGGCCTTCGACAGCAGCTCCTCTTTATCTTACTGGAGAAAATTGGAATTGGAAGCAACCCAACAAAGAGGATGATCCTCTCCCTTGTTTTACTCAGCAAATATGTACTGACGATGTATCAGATCTTGGTTGGACAGTGACATACACTAGAGATCCTGTTTCCGGTTCTCTAGAGTGTATGGCTTAATGTCAAGACAGACAATGTTACTGCTATATAAGCAGTAAACTGTAACAGTGGCAACTGGCACAAGTGTAAATAAATGATTCCACAAGATCTTATGGTAGGAATAATCTGTGTAGTCACAGGGCAGGGCAGGATCCTCAGGTGAGGTAATGTGCATAGCTGGGAAACAGCATGAGGTGGTGCAGGCACGTGAAGCAAAAAACGTAGGATGAAGAATGTCTGGGCAGTAGCCCAGGGCCATCAGTCAGGTCTGTGTAAATAGAGGGACTAGGAATGCTGGGTGAGGGTAGGCAGAAACAGGAGAAACAGAATGAGATGATACAAGGTAGACTCTATGTCATTGCTGGAAGGCAGGTGGGGGCTGAATTAGGGAGTTTTCGGATGATAGAGAGCTCTCTTCAGAGGAAATGGTTTGGATAGAAATAAAGACACCTGGACAGACCACTTAAAAGGTACAGAGCTTGGGTATGTTGACTTTAGTGACTCAAGACCTACCCCAATATATATGATCAAGAGGGGTCCATTATTCACACTTGGGCTTGGAACATGGTACCCTAGGCATAGCACCCTGATATATTTTGAGAGATTGAGAAAGTTGCTGAAGTTAGATATCATTATGATTTGATGATTTACCCATTTTCCTGACAGGACTGTCTATAACAGAATATTCTAATTTACTCCCCCTGAAATATGTGATAAATTGGTGTGACAGGTTTCCAGCCCATATCTGGAAGCCAAAAAGAATACTGACAGATCTTGCTACCCATCTTGAAGTTTATTTCATTATACCATACTTCCTTTCATACTTTGGGTGTTTGTTCTGTATTGAACAAACAAAATCAGGTAGCATTCCTTAGATCTTTGGCTCTTTATTTCTCAAGACTCTTGTTTCATGTCTATCTGTGCATATTCAGACAAGAAAGACAATGCCTTCTTCCTTAGATTCTCAGCAGTACAGAAGCCTCACAAAAACTGCCTATTTGATGAATAGAAGATCTCATTTATAGGCAACAGTTTTATTCTATAAGTGAGGGAAACAAGACCGTTTGCTTACTGTGTACATAAACTTCATGTAAGCTTGCATGAATATCATTTTAAACTCATCATTCATTCAGTCTTCACTTTGGAGTTGTCTTTATACTCATAATTATAAATTAATTATAAATCAAGCCTTCAGTAGCTATCTCCATGTATACAATTTAATAAAGTGAAATCCTAGGTACATAGATATTCTCTTGTCTCTGAGCTCAGTCCTTGGAGTTTTATGCATTTTCAGTGGTAATGGAAAGAAAGCCACCATTAAAATTCAACAACTGACTTCATGCCATTTGGCTTTTTAAAAACAGTCTGTTCTTTAACAAACTCCAGAGAGTTTATGAGACTCTGGAGATAGTGTTGAGCCATCAAGGGAAAGCACAGTGATGCATGGATTTGGGGTGTGTACCACAAAGTTTCTTTAAAAATGTGGTAAAGACTGAGATGAAACCTTTCATGAATGAGATAATGCAGCTCACCACAGAGGATCTCCGGGAAACATGGGCTCCTGTAATGTATCCCAAGTAAATTTTTGAGTGAAGACAATCATTTGTGTTATAGTAAATCTAAAGTAAAAGAAACTATTTTTTTTTAAAAATTCTTTTATACACTGCCCACTCTGTGTGTAAAACTTTACCTTTCCCAAAATCTGTGGATGACAGATTTGTTATATTTAGAGATTCTTTTTAGGACTCTCTTGGCTTTATTCAAGGTACACACGAGTTCAAAAGACCCATTATGAGAGCATTAGAGAGTCAAGATGTGCCACAGTTTAAGGACTCCTGTTTATCATGGCATCCTGATACCATAGCAACGAGTTTTATGTACTTATCCATTATGCTTGTATGCTGAAACATCTATCATTATTCTAATTACATGCCATATTCTGCTGTTTTCTGTTGAGACTATTGTCAGTGTATAAATCATAGTGAAGAAAAAGCCCTGCTGTTAGGAAATCAGGCAACAATGCGTGCTAAGAATCCTTGACTTTTTCAATAAGCCTGAATATTTCTGGGCAGGTTCAAGGAGAGGTGATGCAAAGAGGGTGCCAACCAAGGCACTCTCCTTACTTATAAGAGTTTTATAGCCTGGTATGGTCATTGAAAGAGCAATTGCATATCATATATAATAACTGGGGTTCTCTGTGCAAATGTAGGACATATAAGCCTGAAGGACACCGCTGAGCCTGTCTGGGAGGCTGCTGCTTCACCACAAAGTCCACCAAGAAGGCCCTGAGGTGTCAGGAGAAGAGCGAAGAACCACTTAGAGACCTTAAGTGGGGAAACAGGATTCTTAGTGTTTTCCTTTACGACCGACTTTATTTGTTCCTTTTCACCATGGTTTGTCCACCTTCCCACAAGCTCCGCAACTACATCATTCTGGAGACAGCTGCCACTGACCCTGAAGAGGAAGAGCACTTGGCATCGCTGAGGCCTCAACAGCAGCCATTCAGCCTATTCACTGAGGGTGCCTGGCGGAAGCAGTGTGATGGTTAATTCTGCCAGCTTGACAGGAGTTAGAATTACCTAGAAGAGAATCTATGAGCATGACTGTGAGGGGGTTTCTAGATCATACTAATGGAAGTGGGAAGATTGGCCCTCAGTTTGGGTGGTGCAATTCTCTGGACTGGGATTCTGGTTATGTAAAAAGAGATAGCAAGCTGAGTTCTGCGTTCATCTCTCTCTGCTTTCCTGCTTGTGATACAGTGGGACCAGATGTCTTAAGTTCACATCAGAGCCTTCACTGCAGACCAGAAGTGGTCGTGGAAGGGCATAAAATGGATTCTCAACAGCTTTTCTAGAGAAGACACTGATTAGAAAAGACACAGGGGTTCTAGGTTATCTCCATTAATGGTCCTTGGTTGGAGTTCTAGTATCAGAAAACACCCCTGGTCTCAGAATTTTTGCATCTGTTGCTCTTCTCTTGGAGTTCCTGTCCCTTCCAGGTCTTTCATCTCCTCCTTCTTTCATAAGATTCCCTGCACTCTGCCCAAAGTTTGGCTAGGAGTCTCAGCATCTGCTTTAATACCCTGCTGGATACTTTCAGAGGCCCTCTGTGGTAGACTCCTGTCTTGTTCCCTGTTTCCTCCCTCTTCTGATGTCCATATCCTTTGCCTTTCTGAATGAGGATTGATCATCTTACCCAGGGTCTTCCTTCTTGCTTGGCTTCTTTAGGTGACAGATTTTAGTATGATTATTCTATATTATATGTCTAATATCCACTTATGAGTGAGTATATACCATGTGTGTCTTTCTGCTTCTGGAATACCTCACTCAGGATGATCTTTTCTAGTTCCCACCATTTGCCTGCAAAGTTCATGATTTCCTTGTTTTTAATTATTGAGTAGTATTCCATTGTGTAAATGCACCACAATTTCTGTACCCATTCCTCAGTTGAAGGACATCTGGGTTGTTTCCAGATCCTGGCTATTACAAACAAAGCTGCTATGCTCCCAGCACAGGTGTAGCCCATGGCAGCTCAGTCTCCAAGTGGGTTCCCTAGTAAGAGGAACAGGGACTGGCTCTGACATGAACTCAATGGTTGCCTTTTTGATCACCTCTCTCTGAGATGGGGAGCAGCCTTGCCAGGCCATAGAGGAAGACAATGCAGCCAGTCCTGATAAGACCTGATAGGCTAGCGTCCAATGGAAGGGGAAGAGGACCTCCTCTATCAGTGGACTGGGGGAGGGGCATGGGAGGAGAAGAGGGAGGGAGGGCAGGATTGGGAAGGGATAAGGGAGGAAATGACTACAGCTGGGATACAAAGTGAATAAACTGTAACAAATAAATAAATTAAAAAAAAAAGACACAAGGTAGGCTTCTTGGAGGATATGGGTGTGACTCTAGCTGATACTCCTAATGAGGCATAGGGAGGGAGGAATGAAAACCAAAGTGACCACCTCCTAGACAGGCAGGACTCAGTGGAAGTGAGGGGAACAACAACACACTGATGAAACCTGTGATCCAAAAATTACCCTGCCTACAAGAAGTGCAGGGATAACAGGGAAACAAAGATTGAGGGAATGTGCAACCGATAATTGGCCTAACCTGAGACCCACCCCTGGGTAGAGAGTCAGCCCCTGACACTAATAATGATGCTCTGCGATGCTTGCAGACAGGAGCCTAACTTGACTGTGGTCTGGGAGGCTCCAGCCAGCAGCCGATCTGGACAGATGTTGGGACTTGCAGCCAAGCACGGGGCAGAGCTCCGGGGCTCCTGTGGAAGTGTTGGGGGAAAGATGGAAGGAGCTGGAGGGGAAAGAAACCTCACAAGATGACAGAGACAACTAACCCAGTTCCATGGGGGCTTACAGAGACTGAGACATCAACTAAGGACCATGTATGGTCTGGACCAAGCCCCCCTGCACACATGTAGCTGATAGGTGGCTTGGTCTTCATATGGGGTGCCTGGCAAGTGGAGGGGGCGCTGTTTCTAACATGGAGTCTATTGCCTGCATTTGGATGACTTCTCTCTGGCAGGGCTGCCTTGCCTGGCCTCAGGGGATGAAAATTCACTCAGTCTTGATGTGAGTTGATGTGCTGGGGAAGGTTAACGGGGGGGGGAAGCTCCCCTTTTCTAGGGGGAAAAGAAGAGGGGAAGAGGAAAGGGAGAAAGGAGGGGACTGGGTGAACAGAAGGGAGGGGGCACCCTTGAGATGTAAGAAAAAGAAAAAGATGAGTTCAAGGAAGAGTGGCACAGCCAGCGCTGTCCACGGTCCTGACACCAGTGTCTGACCCCTGGGCAGGCACCACTGCTCCTGGCTCCCTCTGGGCTCTTTCTGGGCTCTAGGCACAGCTACAAGCTGTTTTTCCTTCATCCTGGACTGGTACCCCTTCTCCCTGGCCAGCACAGTGATGTTCAGCAAACGACAGTCCTTTGCTCTTCATCTGTTCACTCGAATGACTTCACTTTCTTCTGCTCTAACTGGATTCTCCCTGCAGTTGAGCTTGCAGGCTTCATTGTCTTGCCCAAGTCTCCACTGAATGCCTTCAGAGCTTTCTCCTAGTCAAAAGGGAGCCTTGTCCGTTTGGGAACAGTTAAAATGTTCCAGCCTTTTCAAGTTTAAATGAATGAAAGAAGCTCTCAGGGCGTTTTAATGCTAGGGCAGGAAGGCAGCTCTCCCCATCATCATAATCACCGGACTCGGGGCAGGCCATTTTTACAACCTGTTTTCTTCTAGGGCTGCAACCTATTTGATTCAAAGTCATAGAATGTAAATTACAATAAGTAAAATTAGTCTTTTATTTTGCAAATATACAGAAGTATCAGTTCAAGCCTTCAGAAGAGTAAGAAATCCCACATTATTGCTATATTATTTTAATGTGATTACGTTAAAATCATATTTGGATGACTGATATTGCTATATGCTCTTCATGACAAATGACTTCTCTTTCAACTTCTGATGAAAATCAATGTGTGTTAGGCAGTTCCAGGTAAGTGTTGACTCTTCCATGTCATAAAACAGCACTTGGAAGTGACAGATGAAGCTACAGAGAAAATAAGTTCCCAGAAC
The DNA here is from genome assembly GCF_030254825.1 of Meriones unguiculatus. Classification (NCBI taxonomy): domain Eukaryota; kingdom Metazoa; phylum Chordata; class Mammalia; order Rodentia; family Muridae; genus Meriones; species Meriones unguiculatus. The sequence continues at coordinate 5,048,442 of NC_083350.1, read as the reverse complement.
TCACAGTTTTCTGCAACTCTGTGGGCTTGAGGCACACATGACACACACACATACACGTTCTCATACACAAAGATAGAAACAAACTCTTTCTAAAAAATGCTGTTAGGACTTACCAAATTTTAACCAGGTAATCATAAAAATGTGAAAAATTTATTTCCAAGTAACAAAAACTATGAGTTATTTTAGGTTGCTATGAATGTCTATGTGAGCAAATGATTTTTAAATTTTTTGAGAACTGATGACAAGTTTTTGATCAAGTGGGAAGATATGTTTTAAACTTGGATATATGTAAAAATCATAAATTAAATCTTAAAAAATGTATTTATTTTATATAATTTAATTCTAATAAGAATCATATTGTAATTAGCTTAAAATTTCTCTATGGAAGTTGTGTATTTGAGAATATATTAGAAATAATGTTTGATATTAAAATGCATCAATCATCCTTAAACAGAATCAAATTATAAAGTAGTGTTAATATTCTAGATCTACTGAAATTCATTATGTAACAACAGTATTTCAATCATAAGAGACTTAATAAATATTGGAGGCACAACTAGAGATTTGAAAATAAAATTGGACTCTTATTTTTTTAAATAAATTCCAAACTTCAAACAACTGCTTAATTTAGGAAGTCAGTTGAAAACGCCTTCCTAAGGAAGACAGGTACCCAGAGCTATGATTATAGCATATCGATATTATAGATACTGTGTCAACAGCACTGAGGCCTACACAGGAAGCAGCGCAAGCAGACAAGTGCTGGTTTGGAGAAATATTTACAGAAGACACTCTTTGTTTCCTTGATTTAAACAGAACCCAGCTGTGCATGCGCACACCTGCATTTACAGAGGAGCCATAAAATATACACAGAAAATATTAATGTGATTACGTTAAAATCATATTTTTGGTAACTTGTGCTTATCTGTTTTTATATATTACTCAAGATTTTCAAAGACCATACGAGTCAGAGGCTGGAGGGGGGAGTGAGGCATCCGCTGTGGACCTGCAGGATGCAGCACGCACGAACTCAACAGCTTGTTGCGCGCCCAGCTCCTGCATACAATGGAGGAGCGTCCCAGCGTGTGCCTGGAGGGGAGCCCCACACCCAGCTGAGGAGCATGGAGAGTTGGCGGCTTCCGAAGGAGAGAGATCCGGATTTCTGCACAGCTGCGGTAGTGGTAGGTGGGCCATGCCGCACACGGGCGGCAGAAACCGGACTCGGGGATCTATTTTGCTGCTCTCTGAATGAACGTAAACACCTTATTTTATGAACACAACTTGCCTTTTCCACTAGAGAAACGTTTGTCCAATGTAACCAGTGAAGTACTGTGTCACAGCTTGAGCAAGTGTGCGGGGCGGGGCGTGATGTGAGGCTGGAAGTGAGCACCTGGGTACAGGACAGAAAGAGTTCGAAGAAAAACGTGTGAACAGTACCAACACCTTTATATGCACGTATGGACTTCTCAAAGAAGCAATAAATACTGTATTAAAACTGTATAGGGTTTTCTTCAAATTAGATATTCAAGGAAACTCCTTTTATTTTAAACAATAATTCAATATTAGACCATCAGTCTCCTGATATTCTGATATTTGCATGAAATTGTCTCTGGTTAAAATGCAAACACACACACACACACACACACACACACACACACACGCCATATATAACTTGTCATCTCTGCAAATACTTTTCTACTTTAACCCAGTGATCAATATGGAATTGATTTTCAGCCAGAAGCCCCAGACAGGAAGTGTGATGAGGCTGGCAGTGCCCTGCTCTCGGGGCTTTGACATTCATGTTTGTGTCTTTTTTTCTCTCCTTGCTGATGGCATGAATATCTCCTCCCATGTTGATGCTTGTAAAATTCCTGCGGCAGCTAACTTACAAACACATGAATCACGGGACCCAGGAACAGATTCCAGCAATAGCATGAAGTATTTCATCATTTAATTTTTGGGGTGTTGAAAGAACCCAGCTGCCCTGAAGGAGCCAGTAACTGCTTAGAACGAAAATGGCATATTTCATGCTTTTCCTGATTCAGTTAAAAACATGACAGCACGTCTGTCATCTTGCCCCATTCTGCAGTACTGAGATAGGCAAGGACATGTTCTCACATTTCCCCTGTCCTGGAAATAAGCTGATTTTGGTATGTAAGGTCTTCTCTGAAATTTCCATCCCCAGGTCTTAAGCTGATGTTCCCTGGGATTCTGGATATTACAGGAAGGTCAGCCAAAGGTCGTGCCCAGGAAGAGTGGGACTGAGCAGCTTGTTCTGCTTTTTCTCAGACCTCAGCTTAAACAGATATGTTGAAAGCCCAAACTCGGAGTTTTCAAAAAAATTCTTTGCAACCATGTAGTAATGTAGGTGCTTTGTGTTCTTCTTTAAGCACTAGAAGAACTTCTGAAATGGACCGAGTCTTCAAATTCAGAGTGGCTGAGGTACTCATCTGCCATGCTCAAAGAACCAGAGCTTTTACAGCTGACTTCAGTCTTTGTTACCCAAATTCTCAGAAATGGCTCAAGCAGAGAACAAAGAAAATGACTTAGCTAGGGGCATAGTGATGATGATGATGATGATGATGATGAAGATGATGAAGATGATGATGATGGAGATATTAAATGTATATATTGATTGTTTTATTATTTACGAGTCTATGTGAGTATGCCTGTGTGCCTCAGTACTGACTGGCCAGAAGAGGGCAGCAGACCTTCTTGAGCTGGAATTTCTGGAGGCTGAGCTGCCCTAGGTGGGACCTGAGTCATCTAGAAAAGTAGCCAGTGCCTTTAACTGCTAAGCTACACCTCTCACTCCCAAGACATGTAGATGCCTATTCAGGCGTAATTTAGGCATACACGTAGATGCTGGTGGGAAGATGGAAGAGTTTTAGCCTAGAAAACTTCTGACATTTAATTTTTACCGTCGATTTGACAGGATCTAGAGTCATTGAAGACACAAACCTCAGAGCTTGTTGTGAAGGACGTCTAGGTTGACGGAGACGAGAAGTCCCGCCCTAACTGTGGGAGCTCCAGGGTGTAGCCTGGGTTCTGGGCTGACATAAAGGAGAAAGAAACCCGAGCAAGATCACTGTCTCTCCTTGCTTCCTGACTGTGGGTGAAATGCAATCAGCTTCCTCACGCTCTTGCTTCTCAGCATGATGGAACATGTTGTCATGTGTTCCCAGTCAAAACAAACCCTTTGTTTGGTTGACTTTGTCACAGCAAGGAGGAAAGTAACCTAGTGCTCAAAAGGACTGCTTGAGCTGTCGGGACTTCTGACCCTGATGCCCAGGTCCTCTCTGTGATCACGTGGTGAGCATCATTCATCCGGGTCCTTGGCTGGTTGTGTTTCTCCATTATCTTGCTTCCATGTTGTCCCTTTCCGTTTTCCACAGCAACCATATTCTTAAATGATCCCCCAGTCATGACAGCGTACTAGATACCAGGTGATGGGTGACAGCTCGCTCTCTGAGGATGTAAGACTGAGATTGGCAGCGCTCCTGATCAGGCTGCGCTCTAAGGAGGAATCTGCTGTGGGCTTTCCTGCAGGCTGATGGTCCATGTGGTCCTCTTGGGGTATCACTGTTACCACCTTGTTTTTGTCCATCAGCGCTCGGAAGTTTGTGGCTAAGCACTTAGGTCAGTTATATAAGCTACCCAGCATTAGAAGGGAGTGCCTGTTTCACAATGCTCATAGCATTTTCCCTACTTGATTGTCCTTGCTTCCTGTGCTGTGTGACTGCAGTCCTGGCTTGGTTCTGCTGCAGCCCTCTGGGTGCCGTGTTTGGCCCATGCTCGTGCGCAGTCAGTCTTAGTCATTGTTGCCTACTGCTGAAGAATGTGTGGCTCTTGCTTTATCACCCGCAGAAGAACTTCATATTTCCTGTCCTTCTGTTAAAACATCAGATTTTGAGTATTGATATCAGATTACTATTTATAAAACGTGGTTTTCTTCACTGCCCATTAGGTCCTGTAGGGGTACTGCTGACAAACACATTTGGTCTCAGCTAGGCCAGGGGGAGTTCTCAGAGAACACCTTCTGAACCCTAAACCACTCCTGTACAAGAGCACAGCCCCAGGCCTGTTGTGGAACGACAGGGGTCCGGGGTCACATGAGACTTTATTTATTGTCTTCACATCTCATTTACACGAAACTGGCAGTGAAGAAAAGTGTAAATGCACAGCAATGGCCTCTTATTTTTTAATTGTCAAACTCAGGAATGTTGTCATAAATAGAGAGTTTTCCTCCTTTGAATTCTTTATAACATAGTGGCGCTAAATAGAGCATGTAAGAAGGGCCAAGACAATGAACATCTCCTGAAATATAAAATAAATTATTGCCATAAATTCATTGTACACAGTGATGGGTTTCACGGACAGTTCCTTTAAGTATATCATGAAATTTGACTATATTCCTGTTTTCCTGCTTCTGTCTGCACTCCTCTTCATTTGTTCAGTCTAGCTTATAATTTCACATCATATATGTATGTATGAGTCCATATATGACTTTATGAGCCTGTGGGTAACCTAGAATTTACAAATGGATGAGAGAAGATGTGTGATATTTCTTTCTCTGCGACTTTATTTGTTTAATTGCATCAGCTTTCCTGCAAATGACACAGTTTCTCATTGTTCTCTGTCCTTAATCTGTAGAGAACATCAGGCCTGTACCTGGCTGCTGAAGCTGCTCCGTCCCACCTCACACCTCTCACACATTCAGCCTCTCTCCCTTCTAATCACTCTTCCTCCATATACCCATCCCAGTTTCTCCTCTTTTTCTTTTTCTTCTGCTCCTCCTTGTCTCTTCTCCCTTTTATCCTCCACTCTTCCCTCTCCTCTGTTTTAAACTCGGGTTGATTAAAGAGAGTCAGTCAGCCATACTTTTGTTGATTTTCTGGATTCTTTATTACCATCTATATTTTATGTTTAATGTATATGATTGTTTTGTGAGCAATAAACCCACATTTATTGGACCTTTTTCAAGTCAATGTTTGACAAACATGAAGAATATATATTTTTTGAATGGCCTAAGAAGAAAGAAAAATAGGCTTTTTAAAAAGTGCCTCATTAAAGTGTTTTCTTTGAGACTTCACTCCTTCAGGCTCAGACATTGACCACATGTGTAGCCTTCTTCCCATGGGAGCGGACCAGTTTTGAACTCCATCTCTGAGAACTTGCCTCCACAGTGGCTATTAATAACCAGCATTCCTTTTGGATCAATGAGTGGCAATTCCAGGCAGCACAGTTTATATTTTGTAAACCTGCAGAAGTTTAAAGACCAAGATTTTTTGTAATAAGAAACAATAGATGAAGCGGATAGACGCTTTGAAAGGGCTGATAGCCCAAATGAAGGGGACACCTACAATGGGACCCACAGCGCTCTTACGCCGAGAGACAGAGATTTAGAGTTCCTTTGTCTTTATTCTCTGAAGTGCAGACATTGTGATATCTACCTCCACTGTACAAAATGGTGTTTGCTACTTAGCTGCCCCCTCGATGGGGTGAGAGCTCGCAGCTGGGAAGCCTGGGGTTGCCATTCTTACAAAGCCACGGAGAGGGGTCACAGTGTGCCCAGGCAGATCACCCTCCAGGCTGCTTTCATGGAGCGTTAGCAGGCCTTCTGGTGTTGGTCTCCTTGGTTTGCCTGTGGTATATGTGCAAGATTAGAGTCTCACAAAAGTGTGATGCAGCCATGATCATTCAGGCCTTTACAGCCATTGAAGCAGGACATTCTCCCCAAGCATGGTTGGATACCATAAAAAGCTAAAATGTTACGCTCAGGATGCGAGGCTAAGCACTGCACTCAGGGTCAGCCGCTTTGGACCCAGAGAAGAGCATGTCTGGTTGCATGCGGGTTGATGCCCCAGGTCCCGTCTCTGAGAAAAAGGTATCAGACGGGTCTGATGCTCTTTGGGTGGATGACACCTAAATGAACATCGGTACAAAGTCCCAATTTATTTCTAATATCAGAGATCAGACCTCTACTCTTGCCTGATGCGTCTAAAACAAAAAGGGGGAACTATAGAGAGCTGCGGAATGCTATGCCTTAAAGATGGAGCTGGTTTTTGCCTTCCATCTTCCCGATGGTGAGTGCTCTCTGTCACGAACAACTCCACATTTGGCTAAGGCTGAAGATCTGGCTTGCTTCCATGTATGTGGACCTATCTGCATTGCCCACATGGCACGCCTGGGTTGGCTACCCAGAGGCTATTTAAGCTGTGGGCTGGCTTTCCCCAGGGTCCGAGGATTGTTCAAGGTTCCTGAATAAACTGCATTGAAAAAAAAAAATAAAAATAAAAAAAAAGTAATTATAGAAGGCTTCTTCCAGGTACTAAATGCACTAGTATCTTGTAATGTCTGAAAATAACATTGCTTTCTTATACCTTTGTTTAAAATTATAGCATCCTTTTTGATTGTATATTTGGCCTATCTATGACTAAACTTGTTCTTTCTTGTTTATTATTAAACATCAGAAGCACAAGGAATGCCTGGGGGGTGCACATATCTTTGGGCTTTGAGATAACTTAGCAGTTTGTTGGCCCTGATTTCTCAGGAGTGTGATGTGCATACATGGCCAGCTCTACATAGATACAGCTGAGTGGTGCAAGGCAATACCTCAGGCCCCTGTGTTGGCCCCTGTGTTGGCCCCGCAGGGCCCTGTGTTGGCCTTTGGAATGCCGCCTGGGGCGTGAGAAGGCTGTGGAGGGATGCTTGTGGAGCCAGCATTCTAGAACCTCTAATTCAGACCCCCTCTAACCAAACTATCACACCAAATACAACGCTGTGTTCAGGACTGGGTCTTTAGAACCAACGTGGGAGCTAAGGAGTTCTTTTCTGGAGAGGGAGGCCAGTAGGAATAGACAATCAAACCTTCCTCCTTGTAAAAAGAAAAACACAATTGGGTCAGCATCAATCTGAGAGTGTCCTTCACCATGTGGGGCAGGTGGAAGAGTAGAGACTTGTCCTAATCTTCTATCCCAGAAGAGAACATCAAGGCTAGAGGGACCCTTATAACTCCAGTGTCAGCTCACCCCCACAGGCAGAGCTAGTGTGTAGGCGTAGGTCGGAGTAACTGCCTGCTCTCTATAGAAGCATCTAGGGAAGCATACACGCCCTTCATTCCATAGGCAGAAGGGCGGGTTCTTTCTGTGAACGTGGGCAGAGAACTTTAGCTTAGCACATCCTGTCATTACTCCTAACCACTGTGCTGGTTCATTCCATTAAGATGCCAGTCCCTCAGCCCTGGCCATCTTTGCATTCAATCTGAACTCCAGCTCTGTGCACAAGTGTCCAGTGTGTTCACCCACGACTGTGGACGCAGTTTGCACATCCATCCTTCTCTTCCTTTTCTCCATGGCAGGTCCATTTTGCAGTTGAAACGTTGCTGACCACTCTGGCATCTATTTTAGTTAATTACAGCACTTGTATCAGAGCACCTTGTTTCTCACCTTGTTTCTTTCTGCCTATATCTTTCAAGTCGAAAGTGTCCTCATAGTACAAGTTCCGGTCTCCATCATCACTGCATCCTCCGGAGTGCTCAGAATGATGTCATACTGTAGGAAAGTACCCTGTAACAGCGCAGCTTCCATTTTCCAGAAGGGCTATAACACTGGTTTGTTTTTGTAGAAATTTATTGCAAGCACATACAGATTAGGGCTCTTCTCCATGCCATATCAAAATAAGACCCATTTCAGTGGCAACATAATTAACAAAGTTGTTTTAATTAGCTGCATCTGATATAGCAGGTGATGCTAAATGTGGTATTGTTTCTTTTCTCTTTACTTGTATTGTTTTTTTTTTTAAACTAAAGAAGCATTCTTTCTGTAGATTGTGAGAATGTGTAATCATACACACATTCCTTCTTTATCACTAGTGATTTCTAGGCACAGACACTGTGCTAAATTGTCAGTTTGACACTATCTAGAATCACCCAGGAAGAGAGATAATAAGTAATTATCTAGACCAGCTTGGCCTATGGGCATCTCTATGGAAGACTGTCTTGTCTATTAATTGATGTAATAGGACCTATTGTAGGTGGTGCCATTCCCTAGGCTGTGTAAGATACAGTAGGCCCTGAAATGTGCAGAAGTGAAGCATACTAGAGAGCAGGCAGCATGGAGGCATTTGTTTCTCTCTATGATTTTATTTGTGTCAATATGCATTGATCAGATATGACGTGACTCACTGCCACCATGTCTTCCCCACACAACAGACTGTACCCAGGACCTGTGTGCCAAATAAACCCCTCTAGTTGTTTCTTGTTGGCTGTTTTATCACAGCAACTAAAATGAAGCTGGGAGAGACACTCTATGAATATGAGGCATTTAGTCATGACACATCTTTTCTTTCTCCTCCACATCTTCCCAAACTTCAGAGCAGAATGATCCATTAAACAAAAACAGCAAAAACTCCTACCAAATTAGAGTTGAAATATAAAATCACATACTGTAGTGTTTGTAGGAGGACAGAATGCGGTTCATCTTGGGCAGCTTGTAATTCATGGGTCAGGATGACCGAGTATAATATCTATATTCATGTACACGATTCAAAGCCACGGCAGTCCTTGATCTCTGAATATACCACCAAGGACCAAAGATGGGAGAATTTAAAAAATGCTGGTGTTCCATAAGCATTGATTCCAAAACTTCCTTCCAAGAGAAGGCTTACACATTACAGTTTTGGAAAGCAATGGAAAGACATCAGTTTCTGGTTTCCTTGATCAATGGTAGGGTTGACATTCATAAGCTCAGTTACACCCCTTTCAGCCACACTGAGGGTCCTGTATCTCCTGGTAACAGCTCAGTATCCAGAGCTTTTAAAGTTTTAAGGTGGTAGTTTTACAGGTTCTCGTAAAACCACACCGTGCACTCAGGCATGGGTCTCCAGAGCACAGGTATTCAGGTAGACCTTAGGGGCTCCAGCATTAGGCTCTTAAATGGTTTTGATCCCACTGCTTCAATGTGACAAATCTGGAGTCTCTTTCCATAAAGCGCAGTAAATGGGTTAATTCACCTTGTCTAACAGAGACAGAGAACAACAATCAGCATGTACTAAGAGCATCACAGTTCTGAAAGTCCTCAGAGAGGTATCATGGAGAATTAGTTGACTCTAAGGGAATGTCTTTTCCTAGACTATAAAGCAATCCTTCTCATATGCACAGTAAATTGTCTGCTTCTTAATCAGCTAGGATGGGCCCCAGGCAAGGGCAAATTCCTCATGGTTGAGGACTCTCTGGTGCCGCTGGAGGCAGTTTCCAGTCCAGTGGGCCAGAGGTTTTGCTGAGAAGATCTTGTTACTGAGCCTTGTCCTCTGTGACTCCAGCCATGTGACTGGTGGAGGAAACATATCCATCATCATCCCCTACTCATTGGAGGTTGTCGTGAGAGACCTTGGAGGTGCCTGTTTTCCAAGGCTCAACTTCCTGCAGGGCCTTTGCCCTCTGCATCTGGCTTTGTGCTGGGAAAGAAAGTGCCCCAGACCTCTCAGTAGTCAGCAAGAGGACTACACTCTCTACTTGCTTCAAGTTCTGGGGCGACAGGGTTATTGTTAGCCTTCTTTAAGGAATGGGGAAGTTTATGCTCTGGAAAAGAGCAATTTGTTTAGTTGCTGGTGTTTTCTGTGTACTGCAAAGTCACCTTGGCAGCTGGCCATCATTAGCCTTTGGCCTGCTATTGTTTGTACCGCACGGATGAAATGATTACCAGACTGCGGCTCACTGAATAGCTGAATGGGAGAAAGAGGATTGGAGCAGATTTCCTCTGACCTCTGAGAATGCACTGGGTCTACCTCTTTGAGTCTGGCTCAGCTGATGGGGTATTGGACTATCTTTCAAGAATGAAAGATAGACAAAAGGGGTGGATATCTCAGACAGAGTGTGAAGAAGACAACATAGAAGAGAGAAGGGGCAGAGGGTTTGTGATCTCAGGAGAAGGGAGCCTAGATTCATGCTGTACTTTGGTGACACAGAAGGTGAATGCACCAAGGGTTTATCCTCAAATTCATTCTAAAAGTTCTCGGTGGATCAGGTGATAGCATGACAGTGAACTAATCAAAGAACTAATCAAAGAACTAATCTAGTGCCTTTTGAGGCAAGAGCTGAGCTAAAATGGGTGCTCAAAGGTGCACATCATGTGACTGTCCGTGCCATGTTTGATGCACCCCAAGGCTGGGATGCACCAGCAGACATGAGCAGAAGCTGGCAACATGCTCTTCACCTTCCCAGCCTCCACTGCTGTGGGCCAAATGCACATCTCAGTAATTTACCTGGTACCAAAATCTGGCCAATATCAAAGTTAGAGCCAGACATACAGGAAGGTAGGAACTGGAGCAAGTTGAGGGTTGGTGAGGTGTGTTCTGAAAGTGCAGTGGCCTGGCAGCTTCTGTCATGATCCTGGAGCCTCTGTCCATGCAGAAGGTGGTGCCTCATGGCTGGATGTGGCCCCTGACTCTTGACATTAAGGCACATGCATTGTGTCCAGCACTCGAGGTGGTCTTTAGAGATTGTGTTATGATCATTGAGACTGATAAGAATATCTGTCCTCTAGGAGTTTGCTGTATTTTTTTTTTAAGACATGAACTTGAAGGTCCTATAATTATGAGATAACAGGAGATTTTTTTTTTTCTTTCTCAGCAGGTAGCTTTTCCTAAGTAAAGAGGGGATGTTGTAACTTAGCTTAATTTTTCCCCCTTTACAGTGGCATTTGTGTTTGTCAGGAAAGGAAGAGTGCTATTGCCTGGGTTTCTAACCAGGGTTCTCTTGAGGTGAACCACATTAATATTTAGCTCTACAAAAGAAATGCTTTTCAAAAACAAACAGTCAAACAAAACAAAACAAAAAAGAAATGCTTTTAATTTTCTTTTTTGGGAAGGTCAAGCTCATTTTCTATAAGATTATTTAGATTATTTTATTATCTCACACATGTATGTCCCTGCCTCCTTTGTTCACCCTTCCCTATCCCTACATAGATGTTTCTGATACTCATGTCTATTCAGTTCTGTGACCCACTGAGATTAAACAGGGCCATCTGTGTGACCATAGATTTGTTCACCGGAGGCTGGTGGATTCAGCAAACATGCAACTGAAGACAGTGATTCTGGCTCTAAGAAGGTATCCCATAGCCTAGAGTTCAGATGTAAAGAGCAGGACTCCTTGAGCCCTCTCTCTTCCTCAGCTAAGTGTTGGCAGAGCTGTTCTGTTCACCTGTTGCAGGTGACCACAGCTGATGTGAGCTAGTGATTGCAGTAGATGAACCGAGCCTAGAAGATGGCATGTTGTACTCCTTCATGGATCCTTCTGTGTCATACATGTGTTTCTTCCAAAACGTTCTGGGCCTCGGAATGTGTGGGCTGAGTGACGTGGTTATGGCCGGGCCCACGTCTATTTGTTTTCTACATCGTGGGCAGCCACACGTCTGTGCATTCGCCACTGTTTGTTGCAAGGTGAGATTTCTCTCATTGAGGCTGAGAGATGCTTCTGTCTGTGAGTGTAAATGTAGGTATTAAGGTTTGATGCTGTGCCCATGTAGTTAATGGATAGACCTGCTTCCCCTATATCTGAGTTATTATACAAGTTTAAGGGACCGGGGACTGGTTCTTCCATTCTCCATGGAGCGGGTCTTGAATCATTCAGAGGACAGTTGATTGTTCCTGCCTTCAAAAATCAATCTGCTATTACACTATTACACAGGTGAGCAAATCTTGCTTTCCAACTGATTTCTTTATACTTCCTTAATCCCATGTAGTTCTCCCTCAACCTGTACCCTCATCTCTCCATTTCCTCCACCCCTTCCCCCTAAACCATTTTACCCACAGTATTTTATCTCCTTACTTCCTTTAAATCTTTGTTCTTTTATTTACTATTCTTTCAGGTAGCCCTTTCTCCTAATTTTCTATCTTGCTTCGTGGTTTACGAAAATGCTCCATATTAGACATACCTTACTAAACAGCAAGACTAGGAGCCTAATATAAAAATATGTGGTATTTTCCTGGGGTACTCTGTTACCTCACTTAGAGCATTTTCTCAATTATACCCATTTGTCTGCAAATTTTATCTTTTCATCACTGGTAAGTAATATTTCATCATGGAAACATACTACTTCTTGATCATCCACTCATCAGCTGTTGAGCATCTAAGCTTCCTCCATTAGAAAATTCTAGCTGTTGGAACAGCCAGCGATGAGCAGAGTGTGCAGGTGTCCCTGTAGTATGCTCTGGAGTCCTCTGGATGTATACTCAGGTGTGGTTTAGCTGGATAATACGGCAGAGCTTTGTTGTTATATGTTGGGTTGATTTTATTTATTTTCATTTATTACAATTTATTCACTTTGTATCCCAGCTGTAGCTCCACCCTCGCCCCATCCATATCCTGCCCTTCCTCTCTCCCTCATCTCCTTCCCCAGTCCACTGATAGTGGAGGTCCTCTTCCCCTTCCATCAGATCCTAGCCTATCAGGTCTCATCAGGACTGGCTGCATTGACTTCCTCTGTGGCCTGGTAAGGCTGCTCCCTCTCCCCGCCCCCAGGGGGAGGTGATCAGAGAGCCTGACATTAAGTTCATGTCAGAGAAAGCCCCTGTTTCCCTTATTAGGGATTTCACTTGGAGACAGAGCTGCCAGGGACCACATCTGTGCAGGGGTTCTAGGTTATCTCTTGGTTGGGGTCTTACACAGGAGACAACTTCCTGAACAGAAAACCAGCAGCACAGGCTCTAAGATTAACATCAATAAATGGGACCTCATGAAACTGAAAAGTTTCTGTAAAGCAAAGGACACTGTCGTCAGAACAAAATGACAGTCTGAGGATTGGGAAAGGATCTTCACCAACCCTATATATGACAGAGGGCTAATATCCAGAATATATGAAGAACTCAAGAAGTTAAACAGCAGCAAATCAAGTAATCCAATTAAAAAATGGGGTACAGAGCTAAACAGAGAATTCTCTGCAGAGGAATATAGAATGAAACAGAAACATTTAAAGAAAGGTTCGACGTCCTTAGTCATCAGGATTTTTTTTTTTTGGTAGTTTCTTGAGAGATCTCCAAACTGATTTACAAGGTGGCTGCACTAGTTTACATTCCTATTGAGAGTTTTCCTCATATCTGTGCCCAGGATCTGTTGTTATTCATACTCTTTGTGATAGCCTTCCCAACTGTGGTGAGATGAGATCTTAAAATAATTTTAATGGCCATTTCCCTAATGTCTAAGCATGTTGAACACTCTTAAAAGTGTTTCCTAGTCATCTGTACGTTTTCGTTTGACAATTTTTTGTTTGTTTGTTTAGGTTTAAAAAATTGGGTTTTGGTGTGTAATTTTTTTTTCTTTTTTTTTAGTTCTTTGTAAATTCTAGCCTTTAATCCTTCAGAAGTAGAGCTGAAAAAGACTTTTTTTTTTTTTCATTCTGTGGTTGCCTCTCCACTCATTGGCATTTCTTTTGCTGTAGGTAAGCTTTCATGTTTTCTGAGACCCCATTTGTCAGTTGTTGATCTTTTTCTGTCCTGTGGAGTTCTGATGTGTATACCCTACACTTTCTTTGTGAGTTTTAGAGTACCCTGTGTCTTTGACCCACTTGGAAGTTTGGGGGCTGACTGCTGGAGAAGGCTCTCATTTCCTCCTTCTGCATGATGATACTTAAGCTTCCCTGCGCTGCTTGCTGAAGACTCTCCCCTTTCCCTCAGTGCTTATTTTTGCAATCTTTGTAAAAAATTAGAAATACACTATATTTGAAACATTAATAGTTAAGGAAGAAGAGATTATTGATTTGGGAAAAGAGGGAGGACATGGGAAGGGACAGGTTTGACGATGTAAATGTCGTCCTCATATATAAAATTCTCAGATTTAAAATGAATAGAGGAAATTACTAAAAAGGTGCCTCAAAGCCCATTTCTACATCCTTGAATGCTGCTGCAGAGATCCGTAACACTGTCCACAAAAAGAATTTGGTCATTGAATGCTAAAGTGAAAAACTGGCTTTTACAACTTTCTGAGAGCCATGGACTGTACATTTTAAAATGTATATAATACAGTTTTATTGTTTTCCCCCTCACTCAACTCCTCCAGGAACCTCTCCACCTCCCTGCCCACTCAACTTCATGTTCTTTCTTTCTTAAAAAACAAAACAACAAACAAAACACCAATAAAAGAAAAACAAAAATTCACAAACCCAAACCAAATAACACCTCCCAAGCTTTCCCACATCCTTTGGAGCTTGTTTTGTGCAGGCCAGCCACTCCGGGGCATGGAGCCTGCCCTGGATTGTGGTTGATATACTCCGAGACACTGAGCTGAGGAAAGCTGAGTCTCCTTTTACAGAGGGTTCCAGTTGCAAGTGGCTTCTTGGCTGGGGGCCCTGTGTCTATTCCCCTCTCAGGGCTGTGACCTTGTCTGTCTTCAACCTACGCAGGCCCTGTGCACGCTGCCACGGTCTCTGAGTTCACAGGCATGTCAGTCCTGCTGAGGCTGGAAGGCGCCGTTTCCTTAGAGGCATCTGTCAGTTCTGGATCTTACAGTCTTCATGCCTCCTCTTCCATGTAGCTCCTGAGCCTGGAGGGGAGGGGTTTGATGACGATATCCTGTTTAGGACTGAGATCTCTACAGCTTCTCGCTCTCTGTACACTGCACAGCTCTGAGTCTCTCTGTTAGTTTCTAACTACTGCAAGAAGTTGTTTTGATGAAGGTTGAAGGAGGGACTGACCTATGACCATAGAATTATGTCATGAAGGCTAAAGGGCAGCTTTTTTAACCTCATATATTAACTTTAAAACTCAATTTTAGTCTAATGGGTAGAATCAGAAAAAAATAACATGAAATTAAAAATATCTAAATATTAGAAAAAGTCAAGCAGCTGTAGCTCTGTAGACTCATGCCTGGATCCTCTGTTCTCTTCTGTGGACTTGTGTGTCTGCGTGTGTGCCAGACCATGCAGCTTTTATTATTGGGCAAAGTAGTATAACTTGAAATCAGAGGAGCTGGAGCCTCCTGCTACGTCCTCCCTTTCCACTATTGCTTTGACTGTGCCTGGATTTTCCTGCTTCCACATAACAGTAAGATTGTCTTCCACATGTCATGGTTTCCATTGTGAACAGTTCTCATTTCATTGTTTGAGGATTTCATGCATGCATATAAACAGATTTTGGTCACTTTTCTTCCCCCCTATTTGTTCTCTAGCTTCCCCTTCCCTGTCATCATTTTTCTTACTTCATGTGCTTTTTGTTTTTGTTTGCTTTTTGCTTAAAACTGTCAAGCAAAAAGCTACCATGCACATCGTACTCTGTAACATGGGTGGCCTCTCCGGGCTGCATCCCTGAGGGACACTGGCTCTCATCCTAGATCAGTTTCCATACCTGAGTATGCAGCACACTGGCTGCCCTGAATGTGCTGATGCCCTCCATTTTCTCTTCCTTCCTGTGGTTAGTCTCCCTCCCTCTTCTAGAGTTTCACTCTGTTTTCATGTCACATACACATTGTTTTATGTATCTCTATAAAATCTAGGAATTGCAAACGAGAGAAAACACAGCAGTTTTCCTTCCTAAGAGAGGCTGAATTCCCTTGGTAGGATTATCCCCAGGTGGCTACAGTGTGCCCATTCTTTTTTGTTTTTATGGCTTAAGGTTATTTTTAAGCTCCTGTTGAAATTCTGCAAATGTGAATATTTCAACAAACTATAGGTTAGGTCAATATCTGGATTTTATATAAACATTGTCTCTGGAGCACTATGTATAGGTACATTTTAGGACCCATTCAACAGCTGTGGAGGCTGGTCTCTGCTCTGCCTCTCCTAATTCCCAAGGAATTTTTGCCATGGTCATATGGCTTCTGTGTGACCTTGGGGATTTTCTTCCTCCTGTTAGCCCCTGTTCAGCTTCTTTACTTTCTTTCCCAAGAGGCCTCTGACATTGTTTGGGCATTTTTTTTTTTAATTCACTGGACTTTTGATTATTTATTATTTATTTTGATTATTTATTTACTTTTGATTATGGTTTCCAATTTTTTTGTTTTTTGTTTTTATTAATTACAATTTATTCACTTTGTATCCCAGCTGTAGCCCCCTCCCTTGTCCTCTCCCAGTCTCACCCTTCCTCCCTCTTATCCTCCCCTCCCCCAGTCCACTGATAGGAGCTGGTTTTGTTTGTATGTATTTGTGTGTCTGTGTTTCTTCTACTTCTCCTTTTTTAAAATTTCTGTTTAAAAAAAATTGTTTGTTTTCTAAAGAGAGAGAGTTGGAGGAGGTGAAATAATGATCAGAATATATTCTGTAAAATTTTTTGTTCAGTTAAAAATTAAATAAAAATTTGATATTAAATCACATTATTCCAATGAGCTCACAAATAAAAGCATCACAAACTTGTCCCAGAAGTTACTTAGGCTCTGTGGTTCTCCTGGCAGCCCATAGAGTACATAGCCTTCAGTAAGTGAGTCTGAGGTTGGGTACCCTGTCCCTAGGGATTCACAGAATCCAGGAGCGACTCAAGTGTCCGCTTCACCTGGTTGCTTTGGTGCTCAGTGTGCAGCCCCACACTGGGTGTTACTGGTGCATAGCCAGGATGGGATCACCTCAGCAACTCCATTTGTCAAGCGACATTATCTCTCACCAGCTCACATAACTGAAGCACAAAAGTATCCATCTATTAAGAGTCACAGAAGACAGAAGAGCAAAGTCTGTTCTTGATGCTTTTCTATTGGAAACTCTCAGGATCCATCACCATAGCACCTGCCTGCTTCACATCTGGGTATATTAAGATTTCCATTGATGTTGGTCATGTAGACTTATGCCTTTGATTCCAGCACTGGTGAGGTGGAGGCAGGTAGATCTCTGAGTTTAAGGATGGCTCTGTCTACAGTGAAAGATCCAGGGCAGCCAGAAATACACAGTGAGACTCTGTCTCAAAAAATTGCTCTGTGTATGCCTCAGGATGGTTCAATACAGTAAATAGGGGATTAGTAACCTCCATCTTGGTTTTAGTCCTGCAAAACTCCTGTACAACCAAGCCACTGGCTCTCCCTCCATTTAAGCCTTTTTTTTTTTTTTTTTTTTTTTTTGGAGCTTGCTCCAGATTTCCCAGAAATCCAAGCCATGAGAGTATCAACCTGTTCTTGCATTCTCTTACCAGTTGCCTCAACATCTGAACCCAAAGGGCAGAGGCCATTCCTGATCAATTGGGAGCAGCCATACAACACCTGCCCAGGTGTCAATTCAGAGTCCCCCAAATCCTGGGAAGATTTTACTTATAAGTTTCAAAGAAGGCACTTAGAGAAGCCCTCCACAAATAGATTCTTTTCATTTTCTTTTTTGGAATAAGTCAAATAATTTAATCAAAGTTCAGCTTTTCCTCTTCCTAGGTTCAAGACAAGGTGCCTTGCTGAGGTTTAGTGAAGCAGCTTTCTGATTCATGGATGGCAGTCCTTTCTCTGTGTCTCCATGTAGTTAGGAAGGCAAGTGAGGTTCTTTTTTTTTTTTTTTTTTCTTTTTTTTTTTTTTTTCAATGCAGTTTATTCAGGAACATTGAACAATCCTCGGACCCCGGGGAAAGCCAGCCCACAGCACACCAACAGCACAGACTCTAAGAGCAACAACCAATAAATGGGACCTCATGAAACTGAAAAGCTTCTGTAAAGCAAAGGACACCGTCATCAAAACAAAGCGACCACCTACAGATTGGGAAAGAATCTTCACCAACCCTTTATCTGACAGAGGACTCATATCCAGTATATATAAAGAACTAAAGAAGCTGAAAAGCAGCAAACCAAGTAATCCACTTAAAAAATGGGGAACAGAGCTAAACAGAGAATTCTCTGGAGAGGAATACCGAATGGCAGAGAAGCACTTAAAGAAATGCTCAACCTCATTAGCCATTAGGGAAATGCAAATCAAAACAACCCTGAGATTTCACCTTACACCCATGAGAATGGCCAAGATCAAAAACTCAAGTGACAACACATGCTGGAGAGGTTGTGGAGAAAGGGGAACCCTTCTCCACTGCTGGTGGGAATGTAAACTTGTACAACCACTCTGGAAATCAATCTGGCGCATTCTCAGACAACTAGGAATAGTGCTTCCTCAAGATCCAGCCATACCACTACTGGGCATATATCCAAAAGAGGCTCAAGTACACAAAAAGGACATTTGCTCAACCATGTTTGTAGCAGCTTTATTTGTAATAGCCAGAAGCTGGAAACAACCCAGATGCCCCTCAACTGAAGAATGGATGCAGAAATTGTGGTACATCTACACAATGGAATATTACTCAGCAATGAAAAATAAGGAAATCATGAAATTTGCAGGTAAATGGTGGGATCTGGAAAGGATCATCCTGAGTGAGTTGTCTCAGAAGCAAAAAGACACACATGGTATATACTCACTCATATAGACATACAACATAGGACAAACCCACTAAAACCTGTGCATCTAAAGAAACTAAGCAAGAGAGAGGACCCTAACTAAAACGTCCAATCCCCATCCAGAAAGGCAAAGAGGATGGACATCAGAAGAAGAAGAAAACAGGAAACAACATAGGAACCTACCACAGAGGGCCTCTGAAAGCCTCTGCCCTTCAGACTATCAAAGCAGATGCTGAGCCTGATGGGCAACTGTTGGGCAGAGTGAACGGAATTTTAGGTAAGAACTGGGAAATAGTAAGAGCTGGAGAGGACAGGGTCTCCACAAGGAGAGCAACAGAACAAGAAAATTTGAACATAGGGAACTTCCCAGTGACTCATACTCCAACCAAGGACTATTCATGGAGATAACCTAGAACCCCTGCACAGATGTAGCCCAGGGCAGTTCAGAGTCCAATTGGGTTACATAGTAATGTGAAGAGGGACTGCCTCTGACATAATCTGATTGGCCTGCTCTTTGATCACCTCCCTCTGGGGGGGGGGGGGGGTTCAGCCTTACCAGGCCACAGTAGAGGACAATACAGCCACTTCTGATGTGAACTGACAGACTAAGATCAGAAAGGAGAGGAGAACCTCCCTATTAGTGGACTTGGGGAGTGGCATGCAAGCAGAGGGAGGAGGGAGGGTGGGATTGGGATGGGAGGAGGGAGGGGCTTATAGGGGGATGCAGAATGAATAAAGTGTAATTGATGAAAAATTTAAGAAAAAAAGGGAAAAAATAATTTAAGAACCTTAAATAACTTTCAAAATTGGAGGAAAACATGGAGTTAGTCAATTGGCATGGAGCATGTCTCGCCCCTGGGGGCAATGGTCTCCTGAACCTACTCAGACCTCGGACACCACCACTGCTAGTTCTAGAACTGACGCAGGATGTTCCAACGAGGGGTTAAGGCTTCTCATAATATTTCCTATAAGCCCACACCTGTTTGTCTATAAGTGAGGTTCTTTTTAAATGACACAACTCTTACTAATGAGAACTCCATTGTCATGACCTGTAACTGCCTCCCCAAGCCTCATCTCTTAATATTATCACATTGGCAGAATAAGATTTCAACATATAAACTATTGGACTATTGAACATATGGACAAGAACATGTATGCTAGTCATATGAGAATAATCTCGTAGAAAAGATGCCTCAAGGAACACAGATCAATGACCATGACCAGAAAGCAATGCAGTCCTGCTGGGCCTCGGGCAAGCTCTTGACTCCATCATTCTTGGGAGGAGGCTGAGCTGCTGAGATTAGTGTGCTGTGCTGCTACAGTGTTCCTGTGCTGCTACAGTGTGCTTATACTTTTACTGCAACATGGCAAGTACCCAAATGCCAGCCTAGATTCTCATGGGTCTTCTCCTCTGAACTTTATCTCTGCACCTCCTTTAAGCTTCCTCTATGGCTCACATGGGCATGGTCCCAGCCTTTTGTATCAACCTCCAGCATGACCTACCCTTAGGCTCTTTTTTTTCTTAATGAATCTTAGTTGCTATTTTCTAGGCGTGAATAAATGTTCCATTGCCAACTCAATCTTTTATGTTTCCATCAAGCGTAGAGGATGTACTTGCCCTTTAAACTGAAATTATTTTTACGTTGACTTTTAAATACTTGCCTAACAAGACCCTTCAGGTACGCTATTTCAGGGTTATGGAGCATGTTAAGAGCAAAGAATCCGAAGTGGTTGTATAAGTGGTTTACATTCCCACCAGCAGTGGAGGAGGGTTCCCCTTTCTCCATATCCTCTCCAGCATGTGTTGTCACTTGAGTTTTTGATCTTAGCTGTTCTGATCAGTTACGATGGAATCTCAGAGTTGTTTTGATTTACATTTCCCTGATGACTAAGGATGTTGAGCATTTCTTTATGTTTCTGTGCCATTCGATATTCCTCTGTTGAGAATTCTCTGCTTAGCTCTGTACCCTATTAATTGGATTATTTGGTTTGTTGGTGTCTAATTTCTTGAGTTCTTTATATACTCTGGATATTAGCCCTCTATCAGATATAGGGTTGGTGAGGATATTTTCCCAGTCTGTAGGATGTCGTTTTGTTCATTGGGAATAGCACTACCTCCAGATCCAGCTTTACCACTCCTGGGCATATACACAAAAGATGCCCCACCATTCAATAAGGACATTTGCTCAACTATGTTTATAGCAGCTTTATTTGTAATAACCAGGATCTGGAAACAAGCTAGATGTCCCTCAACAGAGGAATGGACACAGAAATTGTGGTACATCTACATAATTGGATATTACTCAGCTATACAAAAACAAGGAAATCATGAAATTTGCAGGCAAATGTATGGAACTAGAAGAGATCATCCTGAATGAGGTAACCCAGAAGCAGAAAAACACTCACGGTATATACTCACTTATAAGTGGATATTAGACATATAATATAGGATAGTCATCCACAGATCTAAAGAAGCTAAACACTAGGGAGGACCCTAGGGAGGATTTTTAAATCTCATTCAGAATGGTAAACAAGATATACACCAGAAGCAGTAAAAGAGAGGAAACAGGATGGGAGCCTACTATAGAGGGTCCTCTGAAAGGATTTACCCAACAGGGGATCAAAGCAGATGGTGAGACTCACAGTCAAACTTTGGGCAGAGCACACGAAATCTTATGGAAAAAGACTGGGGTGGAGATAAAAGGACCTGGAGGGGACGGGAGCCTCACAAGGAGACCAACAAAGCTAAAAAAAAAAATCTGAGCCCAGGGGTTTTTCAGAGACTAATGTATCAACCAAGGACCATGCATGGAGGACCTAGACCGCCTGCTCAGATGTTGCCTATTGGCAGCTCAGTCTCCTCCATGTGGGTTCCCGAGTAAGGGGAGCAGGGGCTGCCTCTGTCATGAACTCAGTTTCCTGCTCTTTGATCACTTGCCCCTGGTGATGTGGCCTTACCAGGCCATGGAGGAAGAGGAATCCAGGCAGTTCTGATGAGGCTTAACAAGCTATGGGCAGATGGCAATAGTGGAGAATTCCCCCTTTCAGTGCACTAGGGGAAAGGGATAGGGAGGAAGAGGAAGGGAGGAGTTGTGGGAACAGGCTTCAATCAGGACATATGATAAATAAATTATGAAGAAAAAAAGGTGAATATATATAGAAGAAAAGCAAAGACTTTTTGCTCAATATGAACCACATTTTATATTGTCTTTTTCATTTCCTTCATGAAAAGAGAATTAGCACTTTCGTTTAAATGATAAAGTAATGGAAGCAAAAGGAGAGTAATTGACTTTGCTTTCTATCACAGAACCTGTGTGTGTTCTGTGATAGAACTCTTGGGAGTCAGCCCAAGACTCACCTTCACCTGATTTTCCATATTTAAGCCCTCGGCTTTCCCACTACCTTCATTGGAAGCTGTGTCGTATTCCATGAAACTTGCTTTATAAGCTAAACATGACTTTTGCTTTCACATTGATATGCCTTTCTAATTGTTTTCTCCCGGGTGGATTTACTTAAATGGATGACCTGCACTGTGTTGAATTGGTACTGCATGTTTTGATCTAACATTTGTTCTCTTTTATCTTTTCTTATGAATCACTTGGCTTGGCTGTTCATTAACCAATGAGCACATGTGGCAGGCAACCATCAGGGCTCCTTCCTTGGATGTGTAGTAAGCCAGAGAAAATGATCGAGGGAGGAAATAAAAGACAGTTTACTGAGGTAGATTTGTGATCCTCCACTATTTGATGTAGGCATGGGTGTGAAGAATCTCCCTGGAGAGTCTGCAAGGTTGAATAACTCCATTTCATTGTGTCCTTGTATGTCAGGAAAGCAAGGGATGCTCCCTGGCTCTCTGTTATAATAACACCATCCATAGAAGCTTCACCACTATGACCTCTAGCCACCTCTCCAGGCCTCACCTCTTAACATCTCACATTGAGGAGTTAAGATTTCACCATAGGAATTTAAGGGAAATGCAAACAATGAGTTCTTGTCAAGGAACAAATGTGGAAGAGACACTGAGGTCAGGCCCACATGTGGGGTCACACGGAGCAACTTATTCTACTTTAAGCTTTGGCTCAGTTGCTCTCAAGGAATCATGTGGTCATACTATATTTATTCTTCAGCCTCATCAGGCACCAGGTATGTGGGTTAGGTGCCTTTTGCTATAGTTTGAGTCCACAAAGGCTCATTTGGCCTTCAGCTGTGGCATTGTTTTAGGAGGTTGAAGAAACTTCGTGACATGTGGCCTGACTGGCAGCACTGGGACACCAGACATGCTCTTGGAGGTCATGCTCACTTATGATGATCTTTTGTTGTCTGAGACAATAGCATTGTCAATGTAGGCATGCCAGCCAGGGTGTCTGCATAGGCATGAAAATGGCTTCCTCTGAAAGTATGAACACAAAGAAACCTGTCTTCTGAGTTGCTTCATCAGGCATTTGTCACAGGGAAGCAAAAGTAACTAATTCACCTTTCATAGAACCCAAAGACTTTCACCAGGTTTTACATTTTATCCTCTCACCTTGACTATGTCTTAAAGGTAGCCTGCGTCCTGGCCTGACTTCTTCCCAGCAGCCATTTCCATCTTTGGTGGCAGATACGTTTTGTTTATATTTCTAATCAACCAGTATAGGAAAGCTTCACCAGGCAAAGCTTGAGAATGAAAGGCCTTAAAAGAGTGACATTTTTAAGTCATTAGTTTTTCTTTTTTCTTCACAATTTATCCATTATTTATCCCGAATGAAGCCCCCTCCCTCAACTCCCCCTCCAACCCACCCTCTCCCTTCCCCTCATGTCCTTTCACTAGTACTCCAAAAGGGGAGTTCTCCAGTATTGCCTTCTGCCCATAGCTTGTTAAGTCTCATCAGGACTGCTTGGACTCTTCCTCTGTGGCCTGGCAAGGCCACATCACTAGGGGTGAGTGATCAAAGAGCAGGCAACTGAGTTCCTGACAGAGACAGGCCCTTCTCTCCTCACTCAGAGATCCACATGACCACAGAGCTGCCAATCGTCCACATCTGAGCAGGGGTCTAGGTCCTCTCCCTGCATTGTCCTCAGTTGGTGTATCAATCTCTGCAGGACCCTGGGGGCTTAGATCTTATAGTTTTGTTGGTCTCCTTATGGGGCTCCTGTCCCCTCCATGTTCCTCTAATCCTACTGATCTCCATAAGACTCCCTGAACTCTGCCCAAAGTTTGGCTGTGAGTCTCAGCATCTGCTTTGATCCCCTGTTGGATGGAGCCTTTCAGAGGCTGCTCTATAGTTGACTCTCAACCTGTTTCCTCTTGTCCACTGCTTCTGGTGACTATCCTGTTTGCCATTCTGAACGAGATTTGTAAACTATGCTTAATTCAAGATAGGATAGGAGAGTGATCATTGTGCAAAGTGAATAGTCAAGGGTAGACAGATAACCTGCCCTGCCAGCTCTCTCAGGTTAAAACGGTACAGTATGAGATACCTGCATCTGTGTGTGTGATGTATATGTCTGTGTGTATATAGAAGTGCATGTATATATGCATGTGTAACACAGATTATAGCCATATAATCATCACCTATTTATTGTCTACCATCTACTGCCTATGCATACCCTGTTACAGTTGCATATGAACATATTCATATAGTCAACTGGAATTTATTCTCTTTCTCTACACACATACACACGAACATAGAGAACATGGCAGTGGACTGTTTATGTGAATCTTGGGATGATTTTACCTTTTAATTTAGAAACATAGTTCTTGTTATCAGTACTATGGGGGTCTGCTACTACTGCCTAGAGGACAAGAGCCCTTATGTTTAGATGACCCAGTACTTTTTCTCTCCCTCTCTCTTTTCTCACTCTCTTTTGATTTTTTGAGATGGGGTTTCTCTGTGTAGCCTTGACTATCCTGGACTCACTTCGTAGAACAGGCTGGCCTTGAACTCACAGAGATATGTCTGCCTCTGCCTCTCTGAATGTTGGGATTACAGGCATGTTGTGAAAGTTTTGGTTTATGTTTTTGTTTTAATGTTTTTGTTTTAATTCCAGATGTGGGATGTGGGACTGATTCAGATGGTCCACAGCAGCAGACTATTTGCCTCATGTGGGCTCTGAGAGGGGCTCTTTGCCAGCTGCAGATAGTTTAATTCTGAGGACTCTGGAGAGGAAATAAACGCCAGATCAAGAGAAAGAAAGGAGGCTCCAAGAAAGAAGATTGCTGCTGATGCTTCCTCCCTGCTGCTCCTGGTTGTTGTTGATGGAGTGTGATGAGGAGCTGGAGATACCTGAAATGAAGATTGGAGTTGCCCCATGGAACCTGATGACCCTAAACAACAGGCAGTGGCTAAGGAAAACTGCGCCCCTCTTCCACTAACCTTCATTTTCTCCTATTTGGTGTTGGGGTGTTGGAAGGGACTGGGGTGGAAAAGGAAGGAAGAGACATAGAAACAAAGAACACAGTCTTTAAAAAGTACGCCACCACAGGCGTGCCACCACTCCCAGCTCCAGCGTGTTCTCTTTAACAGTAGTCCCAACATCATCAGAGAAAAATGACTTCACCTGTTATATAAAGAAAACTTCCAAACTCCATTACCTCTTAAGATCTTGTATGTACTTCAATAAAAATAGGCTCTGAAAAAAACACTAGAAAAACGCAATATTACATAATTGTATTCTAATATTTTCCTTACTGTTGTATTAAAATATTAATATTTACTATTGATATCTTTTAGTAAAGCTGCAGCTAATCCTAAAGAGCTGTTTAACCAAATCACCACACAGAGACTGCCATTTATTTAGTTAACCTAGAACATAATGCTGGGCAACAGTTACTCCATCCTAAACCTCCAAGCCTACATAGCTTCCTCCCATTCAGATTTCCCACCTTATATTCACTTTTAGTGATAGCTTAGGTCTGGTTCATTTCTCCACCTTGTTCCAAGACCTCTCCTCCAGCCTCTGCTCCCCCAACTTCTCTTCTCTCTCCTCCTCAGCCTTCCACTCCTTCCTCTCCTCTGGCTCCTCCCCTCTCCCTCCTACTCCTTCCTTTCTATTGCTCAACATTGTGGCTGGTTGTTTTATTTTGGCATGTTTACACAAAGTTGAGACAGGTGATGCTTAGAATAAGTATCACAATGCAATGTCCGGATTGAAATCAGAGAGTAGGGGAGAGAAGTCAGCATTTGAATGAACAGGCTAAGGTGTATACATTCCAAAAGAACATTATACAAACACCTTACTAATTGTAGTTATTGATTACCAGTCTTGGAGGGGTGTTTCAGAGTTCTAGGCTGGGGATAACTGCTGTGAGCAGCACAGATCGTTGCTCTCATAAGCTGGTACCATGCAACCTTGGTGTTTGTTTCTAATAGCAGTGTCCCAAGATAGTTTCCTCGTGTCTCAGGGCTGAAAGGTCATGAGATCATTACAACATTTGCATTTTCAGTACAATATTTTCAGCCACTGAGATCTGAAAAATTAGAATAAGAATCTACAGAGTGAATGATGTAAACATTTCTGCTAAAAATTTTGAAATGCGGCAGCACAGAGACTGACACCTCTCTTGTCCTTTGCTCTTCAGCTCATTTGTAGAACCACAGGAACATGAACTTGGGGGACCTTTGTACATGGCCACCAGGAAGCTTTAGGGAAATACACTTTAGCCCCCTATAAGCCTGAGGCAATTTCTCTTGGTGCAATGCAAAAAATGCTTTTCATATTGTTGGTCAGCTGGAGCCATGGTATGTTAACTCCAGACCCAGCAGAGGATGAAGTCTTACTAGGCCTGACTATTGTGAACTGGTCTTTTTGCCTTATTATTTTTGTGGGGCTCGTCTTTCTCTATTGAATTTCACTGTTCACTCAACTGCCTAGTAATTGGGGATGGTTCAGTTTCCTTTTGGCTTACATGACTACCATCTTAAAGTTGTTTTCATGTTACCAGCTTACTAGCTACAAGCTCACACCTTCCTTCCAGCACAATCACAGCTCATTTATTTATTTTTATGTGTTATGCTGTGCACCATTTTTATGTGTTATGCCTCTACCATGCTTGCATGTGTGCATGTAGAAAGATGCCCAAGAAGCCACTGCATGACCTTGTGCTACAACAATGGTCTGTAGGCCTCTCCCAGTGTAGGTAGCAGCATTTGGTCTTGGAAAGACAACCGAACGCTCATCACTGAAGGCCAACTTCAAGTCTCCTCAGGCACATGCATTTCTCACACTGAAGAAATACAAATGTCACTTCCACAGTTTATCAGATCTCAGTTGCTGTGTCTGGAGCTAATACACCATAGCTCCAACTGACCAAAATATGAAAAGCATTTTTTCATGCTTGTGGATTGTGACTGTGTATAATATCCAATTAAGGAATAGAGGATTCTGCTGGTAATGATAAGAGACAAACAAAGCAGTAATTACACAGAGAGAAATGGGTGGCACGTGATTACAAAGCACGAAATTAAAAATGTAGTGAAATGTCCATACTGTAATGAATTATTCCCAGAGCATTTGCTTCCAGCACTTATTTCTGGAAATTGTATGGCTCTATATTCATGAGGTATACTTGTCCATAAATATGTGCAAATAATGTATGAGAGTCCTTCAAGGTATCTAATTTCTCAGGAGCCACTTATACATTCCAGACCAAGAATCGATTTGGTATGTAATTGAGAATGAAGTTTTCAAATTAAGATCAGGTTTCTGCACCTGGCAATAGGGATGGGGTTGGTACCAGGTCTTTCATGCATTTCTTTGATCTTCTTTCCAAGTTCAGACTGTCAGAGTTAGCATTAGCACACCTCTGAGCAGGGTTATCTACAGCAAGGGGCAGTAGACAGCAGCTTCTCTGTTTCCTTTTGTACCTCCACACTATGGACACACAGATGACACTTCCCAGTGATTTCCTTTAGAGTCTTGGTGGCTCTGCACTGAAGGGTCACTGCTTAGCTGGAGACATCAGTGAGGTTCAGGATGTGAAGGGTGATTTCTCCTCATGATGCATCCCAGCTTTGAAGGAAGCGCTGACATGGTTCATGCCTTGCTCCACTGGTGCATGCTTCTGGGTTTAGGTATGGGCAGTTTTCCACATGACCCCCAAAACTCCTTCAGCTGTATTCTTGTACTCTGGATCACAGTATCCTGGAATGGATGTTGGAGTGGGAACGGATGCAGGGGTCCTGTCTGAGGCTCTCTCCTAGCTCCATGCTCTTGGTCTCTTGAGAACTATGTATTCAAAAAAATACTGTAGACATCCTTAATTTGTCACAGGTACTGCTGTCATCTTATCTCTGGCATGGCATGTAACATGTGACATGTTACAGTGACATGTGAACTCCCAGAATCCAAGCCTGGAGAGCATGACAGAGCACAATAAATTGTTCTTAATTTTACCTGGAAACTATACTTGTAAATCTAACCAACGTGTTTCTGTGATGCCCAGGGTAAATTTTAAGTAAAAATATTTAGTCCATAGCACAGAAATGGGGTCCTCAGAGACCTTTTTCTAAGTAAAAAATTCAAACCTAAGGATGCAGTAGTAGAGTGCCATGAAAGCACTAGATCACATCAAGAGAAGAAACATGAAATATCACAATGCACACACTGATTGATGTTTCTATTGTTTTGATCAGTTGTACTTTATTGATTATTGGAGTTGCACAGAATTGCTTGCCCCCCTTTGGATACAGCCTTTGTCTTCATCTTCCATTAAAACTCTAAGACAATTATTTCAAATCAAAGATGCTACATACAGGGTACATTTCAAGAACGCCACTGAAGTGCAAAATACTTCTCACCCATTTTTGGTTGATGAGTTCTTACCTGGGATGTGATATAAGTGTCTTTATGGCTTCCAAATTATGAGTGTCGATACTGTTTTGTCAGAGTCTTGTATGACACTTCCCTGATTGGGACTGTGCACAGTGATTTAGTTTCAGCAAGGGTACGTGGCGGGGTGGCATCATTATTCAACATCTCATTTGAGCCCTGGCAGCCAGTAGCGACAATTACGCGCAGGCGAGCTCTTAGCATATTTAATGTGCTTTCCCAACAGTTGATCGTGTTCATCGCCACAGAACAAACTGAACTTCGTAAAGATTATGAGCACAGATATATCACTGATACCTTTTGCTCTCCTCCTTTCTTCAACATTTATTTTATTTCTAGTATAAATCCTTTTCAGTTAGAGAAGGCGTATATAATTTCCTTTAGTTGTTAGGAAGTGTCATTCTTTGTGTGTTACAAAAAGAAGAGGACAAAGGCAAAGCATCCCACCCTGCTGCCATGTTCTCTGTACTGTTTTCAGGGAACACTGAAGTTGAGTGTCGTTCTGATATGTGCTGGACTTGTACATAATCTTGAGCAAGTCAGTAATTTTCGAGCACTCAACTTTATAAAATCAAAACAAAAGTGTGATACTATTTGCTATGACACTATGAGTTGATTGATTAGCTATATTTTTAAATCTATGAGGAGCAATGAAAATACATGAACATATTTCATTCTTTCCACATACTGTTCTATACCCTTTGAAAGCATGTACATGTTTGTACATGTGAGCGCACGTACGTCTATGTAGAGGCCTGAAGTTAACATCAGACGCCTTCCTCAGTTACACTTTACACTTCTGTCACTTAAACCTTTAGCTCACCAGTTTGGCTGGGCTGGCTTGGCCAGCTAGCTTGGGGTTCTCCTTTCTCTGCCTTCCCCACCTAGTGACAGAATTTCAGGCCTGCGTCACGATGCCTGGCATTTTGAAAGGGCCTTCATGTTTACATGGTAAGTACTTTCCTGACTTAGCCTTTTCCTTAGCTCCTCTTGAATGTTTAAATAAACATACTGCTCATCTCTGGAGACTTACTAGACTTAGTTCATCTTTGACATTAATCCTTTAATATATTTCTCTTGATAAACATTTAATTCTGGGCCTTTAAATCAACGTTCTTTTGTCCCCGGCCTCTTCTTTATTAACTTCCTGGTTCTTCCTCTCCTCTCGTTCCAGATTTCTTCCCCATTCACATCCCATTTCCAGTCCATCTACCTCTTTTTCTCAGCATGCAGCTTGCAAATAAAAAGAAAAGAAAAGAAAAATTCTAAGTTAATCCCTCCTCCATGAATGCAGGTCAGTGACCACCACTGAATCTACAGTGGTCCTGTGCACTCCTCAGAGGCCGAGTTCATTGCTTGAACAGCTGTCACCAGCAGGTCCAGTGACGTCTTCCTCCCCTCCCTCTCAGTCAGAACAGAGGCTTCACTTGTTCATGAAGCACCAGGAAGCAGCTCTTCCTTCTTGTAGGATAAGTAAACCTCGACCCTTCCGTGCGGCAAGCACAGTGAGAGGCTCACACACTTCCCAGCACTTCATTTGTATCTTACTGAATAGAATATTTTCAATTTCAGATATTGGTTGCCACTGCAATTCTTTTATATGATCTAGAATAATTTAAACTTGATACATTTACATACATACACTATGCACACTTACTATACACACATATACCACACTCACATACACACTACACAAACATAGTATACCCACACCACACACACACCACACACACACACACACACAAGTATACCCACACCACACACATATACCACACACACACACACAAGTATACCCACACCACACACACACCACACACACACACACACACACACAAGTATACCCACACCACACACACATACCACACACACACACACACAAGTATACCCACACCACACACATATACCACACACACACACACAAGTATACCCACACCACACACATATACCACACACACACACACACACACAAGTATACCCACACCACACACACATACACATACACACATACACACATACCCACACCACACACACACACACAAGTATACCCACACCACACACACATACACATACACACATACACACATACCCACACCACACACACACACACAAGTATACCCACACCACACACACATACACATACACACATACACACATACCCACACCACACACACACACACACACACCCCAAAACCAACAGAACCTGGGTTTTCACTGAACTGAAGTCATACATCAGCAGGCTGTGACTTCAGTTCATGACTCTGCCCCTTCATCTGGTGTTATATGTCACACTGATTCTTAAATTTTAAGGCAAATAGTTGTTCAATGACATAGTTAGGGTGAATGTCAAAACCTTTAGCTACCATGGAATCTTGAAATGGGCCTAAATGATGGATTAGAGGAGCTGGGCTGGAATGGTGACACAATTCATAAGTTAGGGAAGTTTGAGGATGGGACATCCATTCTACAACTCCTGATGGATGGGTGAAGCACTCTGACAGCCTCGGGGGATGGGAGCTTCTGAAACCTCTCCCTTCCATGCTCACCCATTGCCTTCTTCCACTGTCTACTGTTTTGTCACATCTAGCTATCCTCACTTGCTAACAAGCAAATGAATTCGGGACACTGGTCAGTCCACTGCTGCAGACAGTGGACTATGCTTTAATCCAGTGGAGTGAGAGAAGAAGGGAACCATGGAGTGAAGAATACTCATGGCCCAAATTTCCCTGAAGGGAAAGTTGAACGTACTTCCAGACATATCATAGTAAGTATCCAGACTGACCCTTTGTCCTTGACCACGTGCATGGCTTTTGGGAGCAAACAGCATGGACGTTGAGTTGCAAAGCAAACATCCTGAACAGATTTCTAGGAACTGCTGAGCACAACTGTTGTGCATAAATTCCAACTTAATATCATCTACTCCAATAACGCAGACAACATGGTGCTACTGCTAGATCAGACTTAAAAATCCCCTTAACTCTATTTCAAACAAGAGTCTAGTCCAGTTCTGATATGCTGTCCCTGTATCTTTTTCCAGTCAATTAATGAATCCCCGAGAATATCCTTCAAATGGATGGCTGCCATCTGCCCGCTTATGCACAGGAGCTTTCATGCTCCACACACTCTGATTTATTTTTAGCATTAGCAACAGTCGTCGTTTAGTTTCTAATGGGGAGTGCATAATTCTAATGCTTGGGTGGTCGCTTTTCTGCATTAGCGTCTTAATAGGAGGCCACGGAAAGGCTCATTTATTTATGTGCATTTGCCTAGAAGATTCTAGGCTCTGATGCAGAGAAGGAAGTCTGATGGAGGTGGCAATCCTGCAATGGATAAGAGCAGCAGTATTTCAAAGCTTCCTGTAGCCACCAGTACACCTGAAAAGCAGGCTGCATTTTCTGAAAAGCATTAAATTCTGACAGCTGTAAAAGTCACAATCATTTATTCTTGCCTCGAATCAAGATGGAGTGGACAGGTTTACTCTAGCCATCATGTTGAGCTGGCTCAGCAACAGAGGGAAAACGCAGAAACACGTCCACCACTTTAACAATCTAAGGATGATGGCTTAAAGATATGTGGCCCCACTTCCCCCCATGGTTCAACAAGCAGTGCCCCAGGGTAGACGGATGTTGTCATGGTGGCTCCTTGGAGAGTTTTCCCCACCGAGGGGCCATAGATCAAGTCTGATATACTCGGAAGTCCCCTGGGATCATTGCTCCAGGAGCATCAGCTCCTAATGGATGAAAGCTCAAGGCACTTTTTCATTGGTGACATTGTCAGGTACCAGACCATGAGCTTTTGTGCTAGAGAACTTAGCCTCGGAGAGATGAAGTCAGGACTCAGACCAAAGGAAGTAGGAACCACTAAAATCACTGGAAGTCTTAAGCTGTTGCTTCAGGAGGACAATCAGCCAAACCTAATCAGCACTTCTGAAGAAGTCTGAACTGGAGATGAAAGTCTGTTCAAGTTTTTATCTTTATTTTTATTTTTACTTCTGTTCATAATTTACTCATTATATGTCCCTGTTGAAGTCCTTTCCCTCAACTCCTCCCAGTCCCACCCTTCCTCCCTCTTCTGGCCTATCCATTTCCCCTAGTGCACTGAAAGGGGGAATTCTCCTCCTTTGCCATCTGCCCATGGCTTATCAAGTCTCTTCAAGACTGCCTGGATCCTCTTCCTCCATGGCCTGGCAAGGCCACATAACCAGGGGCAAGTGATCAAAGAGCAGGAAACTGAGTTCCTGACAGAGGCAGTGCCTGCTCTCCTTACTCGGGAACCCACATGGAGGAAACTGAGCTGCCAATAGGCCACATCTGAGCAGGTCCTTGGTTGGTACATCAGTCTCTGTAGGACCCCCTGGGCTCAGGATGTTTTTTTTTTTATTTTTTTTATTATTTTTTTATTTTTATTTTTTATTTTTTTTTTATCAGTTACATTTTATTAACTCTGTATCCCAGCCGTGTCCCCATCCCTCATTCCCTCCCAGTCCCTCCCTCCCTCCCTCATCTCCACCGTGCCCCTTTCCAAGTCCACTGATAGGGGGGACCTCCTCCCCATTCATCTGATCCTGTTTTATCAGGTATCTTCAGGACTGGCTGCAAAGCCCTCCTCTGTGGCCTAACAGGACTGCTCCTCCCTTCGGGGGTGGGGAGACCAAAGAGCCAGTCATTGAGTTCCTGTTAGAAATAGTCCCTGTTCCCCTCACTTTGGGAAACCAATTGGTTACTGAGCTACCACAGACTACATCTGAGTGGAGGTTCTAGGTTATATCCATACATGGTCCTTGGTTGAATGTCAGTCTCAGAAAAGACCCTGTGCCCAGATATATTTGGTCCTTGTGGAGCTCCTATCCTTTCCCCATCAGACTAACTCCCCTTCTTTCTTATGATTCCCTGTACTCTGCCAAAGGTTTGGTCATGAGTCTTTGCTTTGAAAACACTGCTAGTTAGAGTCTTTCAGATGCGCTCAGTAGACTCCTGTCATACGTTCAATGCACATCCCATCTGTCTTTCTAAACGAGGATTGATCATCTTACCCCATGTCCGCTCAATTGATTATCTTTTTTAGGTATATAGATTTCATTATGTTTATCATATCTTATAGGTCTATATAAGTGAGTATATCCCATGTTTGTCTTTCTCCTTCTGGGATATTTCACTCAGAATGATCTTTTCTAGATCCCACCATTTGCCTGCAAATTTCATGATTTCCTCCTTTTTGATTGCTGAGTAGTATTCCATTGTATAAAAATACCACAATTTCTGTACCCATTCCTCTGTTGATGGACATCTGGGTTGTTTCCAGGTTCTGGCTATTACAAATAGAGCTGCTATAAACATGGTTGAGCAAGTGTCCCTTTTGTGTACTTGAACAAACTTTGGGTATATACCTAGCAGTGGTATAGCTGGGTCTGGAGGAAGCACTATTCCTATTTGTCTTAGAAAGCGCCAGATAGCTTTCCAGAGTGGTTGTACCAGTTTACATTCCCACCAGCAGTGGAGGAGGGTTCCCCTTTCTCCACAACCTCTCCAGCATGTGTTATCGCTTGAGTTTTTCATCTTGGCCATTCTGATGGGTGTAAGGTGATATCTCAGGGTCGTTTTGATTTGCATTTCCCTGATGGCTAATGAGGATGAGCATTTCTTTAAGTGTTTTTCTGCCATTCGATATTCCTCTGTCGAGAATTCTCTGTTTAGCTCGCTCAGGATGTTTTATCTTTGTTGGTCTTCTTGTGGGGTTCCTGTCCCCTCTATGTCCTTTTACCTCCACCCCCTCTTTTTCCATAGGACTTCCTGTGCTCTGCCCAAAGTGTGGCTTGTGAGTCTCAGCACGTGCTTTGATCCCCTGTGAGCTGAGACTCTGCTTATGGTGTCTATCCTGTTTGCCCTCTGAATGAGATTTAAGCATCCTCCCTAGGTCTTCCTTAGTGTTTAGCTTCTTTAGGTCTGTAGATTTTAGTATATGGTTATTTATCCTATATTATATGGCTAATATCGGCTTGTACATGAGTATATGCCATGCTTGTCTTTCTGCTTCTGGGATACCTCACACAGGATGATCTTTTCTAGTTCCATCCATTTGCCTGCAAAAAAAACAAAACAAAAACTGAATGGGATCTTGATCAAGTTGATGATTCGTGGTGTTGAGAGGACAGTGGTATGTGGCATCCTCAGGAAGAATTTGTGTCTGTGTGGCCACCTGCTGTGGCCACCTCAAGGAAAAGCCTGTCAGATGTCAGATGTCAGATGTCTGTGCTCCCCAGAGAGACAGGGTATCTTCACCTTCAGTGTGGACCCTGCCAGGCTTCAGGGGGCTTCCTCCATGTTGGGATGCTGCATGCTCTTCTACTTTGAGGAATCACATGTGGCTACTTATTTCCATGAAAATCTTTTGAGAAAATTTTCACATTGTTTTTACTCTTATAAGAAAAATCAAGAGGATTTGCCTTTCCTTTGTAGTAAATATGGCTTTTCCCTAATATTGAATAATGTAATGTTATTAACACTTTGCATTTAGAAGACATTGATGGGCAAAGTATAAATTCCAAAAGAAAAATGATTAGCGAGTTACTCAAAAAAATGTGAGAACATTCATTTCCTAGACACATGCTAAAAGTCTCCTGTCTAATGCATTCACAGTGAGATTAGCAGTGAATATTCATATTGATAACGCTGAACTGACTGGATGGTTCTGGAATCCCTTAGTCCTTTAACCTGAACAAAATATCTAAAGACAAATAATTATTAGACACATGACCTAAAGGAAGACAGAAACCCTTTATTTAATAGATTTCTATGAACAAGTTGTTTATAAAAAGGGCAAAAAGGGAAAAAAAGCTGTGTTCCTGTCAGGCT
Organism: Meriones unguiculatus; assembly: GCF_030254825.1. Lineage (NCBI taxonomy): Eukaryota > Metazoa > Chordata > Mammalia > Rodentia > Muridae > Meriones > Meriones unguiculatus. The sequence continues at coordinate 5,013,456 of NC_083350.1, read as the reverse complement.
TTGGACAAGAAGACCTGTGGCAGCTGGGAGAACCAAGTGAAGCCAAATTTAATGTTCCCATTAAAGTGCTTGAAAATTTTATTCATGTAAGAAAAATGGCTTTGCTGAAAAATAGTTGGAGGCAATAAACAACAATCTGGAGAAAACTCTGAATTTAAAACAGTTTTTAAAGAGACTCATTTCCACAGGCAACTTTGGCAGCATCTAGGAAAAAAGCCTGAGAGTTCAATTTAAGATCTGTAAAAGTGAACTCGGTTGTGAGTCCCAAGAAAGCCAGACAGTCAGCTAGGGAGAGCTGAACCTGAGGGTGGGTTGTGAGCCTGGAATAGTAGCCCTTATGTTCTGTGACTGAAAATTCTTTCAATTGGCCTCGGAGGAGAGTGTCCTGTCAAAAAACCTTGGGATGGTAGAGGGCACAGTGAGTCATGAGATCGTGGGAGAGGCCATGAGGAAGCCTTGAGGAAGCAGAGGCAGGGGTACGGAGAGCAGTGGGATGGGATTAGAAAATGCAGGCCATGCACCATAAGCTCCAGTGACTGTGAGGGACAGCTGAAGAATAGAGTTTGCATGACAGAAGCAAGGCAGGAGGAAAGGAAACAGAAATGGGAAACTTCCATATTGGTGTGAGAGAGTGTCCGCTCAGCAAATGGACATTTCCTAAGAAAGATGTGTGATGACCCATTTCCATAGCACTAGGCAAGCTGTCCAGCAAAACCGTATGTCCACCAGGACCACACGTCTGGCAGGACCATCTGTGCTCGGATCCTCAGAGTGTCAGTGGTCAAAATCGGAGACATACACTTTTGGCAATTCGAATTCATAAATAAAGGTGCTATGCTTCAGATTACTGCTGCCAAATTAGCTAGAGACAGGTCCAAGAAGCTGGTGATAATGCCACCCAGAGAGTTATTAAGACGGCACCACTCGTTTCCTTCAAGTGGAATCAGGAGCAGAGAGACAGGTGCCTCATGTGTACAAGCACATGGGGTGAAATAAGTGTCTCACAAAAAGTGGCTTCAGTTGGACTTTTGCAACTGAGATGTGAATTCAAACCATGGAACTTGTGGTCTGACATTTGGGTCAGAATTTCTTTGAAGGACATGATATAGGCAGTGGCCCAGTAGGGAAAAGAGCATCAGTCAAGCCATGCCTCACAGAGTCCAAGTCCAAGCAGACAGTTTGTTTCCAGTCAGGATAGATTTGAAAAGAAGACTGTGGTATCTATTTGAACCTAGAACCCTTGCACAGATGTAGCCCATGGCAGTTTAGTGTCCAAGTGGGTTCCAGAGTAATGGGAAGAGGGACTGTCTCTGACATAATCTGATTGGCCTGCTCTTTGATCACCTCCCCCTGAGGGGGGAGCAGCCTTACCAGGCCACAGAAGATGACAATGCAGCCACTCCTGATGAGATCTGATAGACTAAGACCAGAAGGAAGGAGAGGAGGACCTCCCCTATCAGTGGACTTGGGGAGGGGCATGTGTGAAGAAGGGGGAGGGAGGGTGGGACTGGGAGGGGAGGAGGGAGGGGCTTATGGGGGGGATACAAAGTGAATGCAGTGTAATTAATAGAAAATTTAAAAAATAAAAAACAAACAAACAAAAAGAAAACTTCCTTTGGCAACAGGTTCCAATGACTGTGAAGTGGTCGGGGTGAAGGTCTCAAAGGATGTTCCTTGTAGTTTTGAGAAGAGTGGAGAGTAGTGCTCACTCCTAGTGGAACCAACTTCTGGCCTTCACAGCCTCCGAGGGAGCAGCACCACTCTAAATCTAACCTGTGAAAGCATCTCAGTGCTATTGCCTCTGTAATGCAGGCCTCCCACAGGAACTGCCTCAGACCCTCTTCTATTAAAGGTATTTTTAAACACACACACACACACACACACACACACAGCTTTGTCTTCCTACACATCCCAGCATCTCTATACTTCTAGATCTAAACTCTGTTCTAAGACAACCCAAGCCGTCAACTCCTCATGATCCAATGTCTGTGAGGAACATTAGGTTAGTTGAAAGAGAGACCCAGCAAATGAGAGTGACGGTGTTGCCTGGGCCTGGGTCCTAGAGTACAAGGAAGAAAGCCCACTGAGTGGCACCCACTGTGCTCCGCCTCCTAACTGCAGGGGCAACTTGCAGGGTCACTGCTAGGATTTAGGCAGCTTCTGGGTTGCCTAGCAAACTGCGATGTCATCATGTGTTGCCAGCCAGGAAGCCACACCTGGCAGGCCTTGTTAATTTGCTCCTTAAAGGGACCAACCTGCCACTTTCTCTTTCTTGCCCTCACCTCTCTTGCCTTCTCTTCTATTGACCTCTCCCCTTTCTCTGGGGGGTCTCCTCCCTCCCTTCCCCCTATCATGTCTCTCTCTCTCTCTCTCTCTCTCTCTCTCTCTCTCTCTCTCTCTCCTTCTCTCTCTCTCTTCATCTCCATCTAATAAACCTCTTTCATATAAAATCTGCTGAGCACATCATCATTTTATTTGGTCTTAACAGTCACCTAAGGCTCCTGCTGCCAGGACTCCCCCACCATAATAGAACTGTACCTTTGAGCTGTGAGCTGAAATAAGTCCTCGCTCTCTAAAATCATATTTCTCTCTATATTGTAAGGGCATTTAGGTATTTCAATAGAGTGGCAGGAAAAGTAACCTGTACAATGGGTTAGCCCTTTAGAAGAATTTCTATGGGGACAAGAAGGATAATGGATTGTAAAGAGCTTATATTGAAAGCCAGAGACCAGTAAGCAGGTCACTCCAGGAATCCAGAGAAGCGGTGTCACAGCATCAAAGGGCCCAGCAGTGGAGGCTTAGCAAACATAGCAGGTTGGGACTCAAGGGGATGAAGCCAAGGAGACTGATAATGCCTGGACATAGGGTGAAAAGGGCGATGGGAAGATCAAAGCTGACCACAAAGTGTCTGACGAGGGATATGAGATGAGGACATTTCTCATCCACGATAGGAGAGTGTAAAGAACATGAATCTTGAGGAAGAGATGATGGATTCAGACCATGCTTGTTTGTGTATTCTCCTTCTCTCTTTCACACACACATACACACCACACCACACCAAACAACATCAAACAAATACTAACACACTAACACCATAATGCTTTTGCTTGAGAAGAAACAAGTTATATTCGAATAATTCAGTTTCAGTTTCTGTGACAGGCCCCGTGGAAGGTAGTTACTTTTTTGATGGACCTCCCATGCACCATCTGGGATGCCCACACACTTCCTCACACGTGCGATCTTGTAGGCAGTCCTGCAACTTTGGTGGGGGAGGTTGCAGTAAGGTTTTAGCTCTGTTGTTTATATCAGTGATTTTGCTGTTCCAACCTCACAGTATTTGGGGTGTACGTATCTTATGAGTTAATATTCTTAAAAGGTCTAATATCAGGTAAGTATTTTCTGGAGGGAGAGTTTTCAAAACAGGGAGTTTGGTTGACGGTATTTCCCGCGACAGTTCTCAGTGTTGTTAAACTTCCACTGGTTTCCTTCTCCCGCCGTGAGCGGATACATGTGTACAATTCCCATGCAATTCTGAATTTTTATAAAGTCCACCGACTCGTCAGCCTGAGCTTGTTCCCCTACAATCAGTTTCTCCTTATAAATGGTTACTGGACACACTGTCTTTGCTGTGGCCTGCCCCAGAGGTGGTCCATTTGCGACCGCTCCTCCTGCCTCAGCGTGTGGAGCCGGCCAGGGTAGACGCTTAGGGCGCCTCTGGCAGCTCAAGGGCACTGCAGTCCCTTCTGTTTTGCGCACAGTGTGTGTCGTACTCCTGTCGTTACCCCTCAGTGTCAGCCTCACCTTCCACGCTCACCCGGAGTGGGACGACGGTGAGACTCCAAAACCTCTTCTCTCCTGAGCCCTTTCTACTAAATATTATATATAATATGTATAATATTTTATATATAGTCTTCCATTAAATATTTAGTATAACAGATAATATTTAGTATAATTATGTTAAATGTAATATTCATTTTAATTAATTACATATAACATTTAATATAGTTAAAATATTGTGTCCTTACTGTGTGCATTATATTATGTACTTATAATACATATATGTGCTTATAATAAACACAAATATGCAGCAAACGAACAATACATTTACAAATATTTACAGTAAATGCAAAAATGCAATAAATATGAATTTACTATGGTACCATAGAATAAATACAAATACACTGTGATCTATGATAAGCAGAAGGGTGATGTGTACAGGACAGGGATGCTTGTGGCCCACACACATGGATCTGGCTCCTAGCAGAGACACATGTCAGTATAAATTTGGTAGAGCGAGAGGTGAAGAGTGATGGGGATTTGGAAAAGTGAGTGGGGACGGCAGACCCAGAAGCAGATGTCATACGATGTTTGGAGATCCAGAGTCTTTGCATGAAGGCTCCGTTCAGATTTACCCTAGGCCGTTTTTCCTGTGGTGTTTGATAAGTTCCCTGTTTGATAAAATGGGAATAATGTTTCCTTATCTCAAGTATTGCTTCAAAAGCGAGATCCACCAGGAACGGCGGCACAATACTGTATGGGCTAGTTTTCAGCGTGCTGGACTCGCATCCCACTCACCCACTGTGTGCCCTGGGAGGACAATTAACCTCCGTAAACTGTGTTTCTTCACCTGTCAAGCTGAGTAATGATATTGCTATCCACACTTTGTTGCTAAGGAGACTTGAAGAAGCAATGACCCAGAATCCATTGCCAAACATCACATGTAAAGTAAGCACTGATTAAATTACTCTTTGTTAAGTTTCTAGCAATTGGTATAATTTTCCCCATTTCCTACATGGTTTATGACCTTCCCCCAGTATTAGAGAATGCTTTAAAGGAATGGAAAGTTTTTAAACATTTTATTTTATTCTGGGTTTGGAGGAAGTCTGTTGGAGCAGCAACATGGCTGAGCTAGGTTTTAAGTTGCTTCCAAACGTCAACTTAAAAGAATGCATTAAGCAGCAAAGACTCAACCATTCCACTGCCCACAAGCCCTGGAAATCTTTTTAGTGGAAGAGTTATGTTGAATGCCCTGGGTGAAGAGGGTGGGCGACAGCCTCAGAGTTCTCTGCCCGGCACACAAACTCAGTGAATGGAGCTGGCAGATCTGGCTAAAGTTCCCTTCTCACTCATACGAGAAAACTGAAGATCAGAGCCATGAAACCACAGACAAGAGCAACAGTCAGAACCCACCATATCTTGAATGATCCTTCTGCTCCTTGCCATCTGTGGTCTGTAGCTTTTTTCTCATCTGAGTTATCTTCACCCTGGCAGCCATCTTGCAGCCATGGCACAGAGGCTTCTAATCACTGTGCTTTCTATGATTTTAACTTCCATGTCTTTAACTTGTTTGACTAGTTTTACCTATACTCTCATCCATGTGCCTTGGAAAGTCCTTACATTCTGTGTTAGCCAGTCTGCTGAAAGATTTTCATGTCAGTGCTATCATGACATGGAATGACATACATGCGGCATCAGAGGCCAGGCATTGCTAGAAGACAGTTAGGGGTGTCTGTTTAGGCCTGCAGCTTTACTCTTTACTCATTCTGAAATATACATATGGGCATCAGAGGGAAACTATAGCCTCTGCTAAACAGTAAGTGGTCCTTCTGCCTCAAACCACTTTCACTCTTGTCAGGGAATGGGCCAAGGAAAACCAGTATTTTAAGAACTGGAAATGCTGAGGTGACTTCCGTGCTGAGAGAGGCTCAGGGAAGGGGAGAGAGAGAGAGAGAGAGAGAGAGAGAGAGAGAGAGAGAGAGAGAGAGAGAGAGAGAGAGAGAAAAGAATATGCCAGAGCTTGGAGATGACAGCACTTGATATTTTGGAGTGGTGGAGTTCAGCATGCTCACCCTGTAGATTTTGGAAGTAGGGGATATCACAGTCAGAAACACATGTCTCTTAGGCTTGCTGTGAGATGATGGTCAGGACGTAACTACAGGAAAACAGCGTCTTCTGGACACAGGAAGGTATACAAATTGCACATGCGAATTCACAGTGGGTGACAACATACAAAAAGCCCACACAACCTCAGACAGACAAAACCTCAGCAAGGAGGGATGAGGTGGACACAAAGTCCTGCCCTTATCTGAGGAGCTTTGACAATTGCTAGCTTGTGGGAGACGAGCACCAGTTTTTGGTAAGGGCGTGGCCCTTGGGAGATCAATAAGGCACACATGAGTTTATGGGCTGCAGCACAAATTGGACTTTGTGGATTAAAAATAAATAAATAAAAAAGCACACAAAGTTTGGTGAGTAGGGAAGGGGAGGAGTTTATATAGGAGGATTTGGGGGCAAGGAGAGTGTGTAAAAATATTGTAGAAAATTCTCAAAGTATCAATAAAAAAAGAAAAACACACAACCAAAAGCACTTGATCAGATGCAAAAGTCATGGGGAGGGAGCAACCTGAGCTGTGATTCCCTGTCTTATCTTTTTTGATGCTGGCATTGGGTAGGTGATGCCATTTGTCTTAGTTTTTGTTTTCTCAGGATGCACAAGGCTTCTGTTCTCATAGTGACCAAGAAGACTTACATCTCCAAAGATGCTTCCAAAACTCTTGCTTTTTACATAAATTAAAACTAAGGCATGGATTCAATCCAGCTGATTTTCCAGAGATATCTACCCATGTCATGATAATTTAGTCTATAAAAATAATTTCTCTGTGTGTGTGTGTGTGTGTGTGTGTTTGGTGTGTGTGTATGTGTGTTTGGTGTGTGTGTGTTTGGTGTGTGTGTGTGTGGTGTGTATTTGTGTGTGTGCTATGCATACACATGTGTGAACCATCATGTTTGGTTGGTTCTGGGTGACTCTTTCAACCACTGTCAGTCATAGTTTCTGAAATAAGGTTTCTCTTTGACCTTAGAGCTCAGGGACTAGGTTAGACTGGCTAGATGAAGGCCTAGGGATCTGCTTCCTGTCTCTTACAGAGAACTGCACTCACAGGTACATGGCTCCCTCCCGTTTTCATGTTGGTTCTACAGACTGAATTCAGATCTTCATGCTGGTGTGGCAAGTATTGTATCGAGTGAGCTGTCTCCCCACACCTGCAAATAATCATTTCTGTACATAAAAATGATAATTCTCAGTCTCCAAAATACGAGCTGCTTTGTTCACAGTCAGGGGGCTCTGAAGGTGGGAGCAAGATGATGTGTTCCTCATGTTTCTCCTGCTTCTTTCGGCACCACATCATTTTCTCTCTAATGTGGACCCAGGGTTCATTTCACTGGCTTCTACTCCTCAATCATGAACGCTATGTTCTTCTTTCCCTTGGAATTGGAAGTACAGACACTTAATTATAACTTTTGATTGCTTGAAATTATAGGGCTAAAGACTGACTGGCATGTGTTTCAGAGGAAAACATTATATTTCAAATCCTGAAATAACCATCTCCAATCTTTGCATTCAGTCAGGGTGCAAGGGACCTGGCAGTGTGCACTGTGGACTCGGTGCTTCCAAGGATGACTCTTGAGCCTGAAAACAGTCTTTCTGGGAAAGGAGGGTGAATTTTATGTCTCCCTTCTGCATGTCCAGATTTTTATAGAAGCCCCCAGATCCCTGAGAGGAGTCGGGACAGGGAGCTAACACAGATTTTGATGTAGTAAGAGCTGTGTGCTACTGCAGATAACTACAGATTGGAGGACAAAGGCCACTAGACATAGTAGACATAGTGTAGTCACTGCAGCTCCAAAACTGCGTAAGAAATTGTTAATGTGGACAACAAAAATATAACTCTAGTTGCCCGTAGCTATGGAAGACTGGTCTAAAATCAGGTCACTGAGAGGACTGGAGAGTTGGCCTAGTGGGTACGAGCCCTTGTTGCTTTTGCAGATGACTCAGGCTCAACTTCCAGCACCCACATGTCAGCTCACAACTGTGTGGTTCCTTCCTGAGCTTTGCAGGCCCCAGGCATAGGCCTAGCGCACATACGCTCATGCAGTCTCTCTCAGTTACTTTTCCTTTGCTATGAAGAGACACCGTGAACAAGGCAACTCATAAAAAAGCATTGAATTGTGTGCTCGTTTACCTTTTTAGAGCGTGAGTTCACCGGGACCATCATGGTGAGGAAGATGGCAGGAGACAGGAAAACTTGGAACTGGAACATTAGCTGAGTGCTTACATCTTATCCACAAGTTGGAGGCAGAAAGAGACATAGAGATTGAGCCTGGCATGAGCTTTTTGAAACCTCAAAGCCCACTTTTTAGTACACACATTTCTCCACAAGGCCTAATCATTCCTAAACAGTCCACCAGCTGGGAACCAAACATTCAGGCCTGCTAGCCCATGGAGCCTGCTGCCATTGAAATCACCCTACAGGTAAAATACTCGTACGCATAAGACAATAAGATAAACATACAAGAAAAATTCAAGTCAGAGAGCTGTTGCTGGCTTCTGGTGGTGAAGAAGTGAAGGCAGTCCTCAGGTTTCAGCTCAGCCTCACTTGGATTTATCCCTTTCTTCCTGTCTCTTTGTCTTCCCTCCTTTCTTTTTTGAGACCACAGTCACTGGAGTTCACACATTCTAATCTAGTGTAATTTCAACCTCAGTAGCTTCATCGACAAAGACTATATTTCCAAATAAGGTCCATGTTTGGAAGTTTCCTAGTTGGACATAATTATTTGTCACTACTAAGCCCAAATGAATCTCCTTAAAGCAGAAGAAAATATAAGAAAACACTCCATGCAAGTGAAAAGTCTTGAAGATAAAGTTGGCTTATGCCAACTCAGCCATTGGATTTTCATTAGTCCTAGAAAGACAATCACACCTGGCCCCATCTAAAGTCATCACAGCAGGGGACCCCAGTGCTTTCCATGTTTTCATGTGGACCACCTACCTTTGTGGTCACTACAGAAAGCGAAATCACTGCAAGGCAGTTGCTTACTTTGGGGAAGAACGTGGAGCAACACTTGGGAAGAAGCTGCAAAGGGGAGAGCTGAGTCCCTTCTGCAAGACCATCAGTGTAAACCCTTCTGGTGAGCAGACATAGACTGCATTAATAAACTTCCTTCTGAGAAACTGGGATGCTCTATGTTTTCCCTGTAAATGCTTGTCTGTCCAGGTTAAAGCAAAAGCATTTGGGTGGACTTAAAAGTGGTTATGATTCCCTTAGGTAGGGAAAGTTACCTTGGCTGAAGGAGGCAGTCTAAGACTAAAGGCTTAGCTGTCCTGCTGCTGGGGCCATAAAGGCTGGGGAAGAGAGTGCTGAGTGAAAGCCACGTCAGGAGGTCGTCAGTCTCTCTGAAGCACTATTTTCTCTCCTTGTCCTCCAGAGTCTGGGGTGGACATGGCTCCAGGGGTGGACCTGGCATGGGTAGAGAGTTTTTCTGTTTTTTTCCATGTTATAAGCTGTTGCACTGCAGAGCAAATGCTAGTTTATTCAGTTGCTTCATTCGTCATGCTGTGTTTGCATGAGGAGGTATGTGCTGATAATGTCTGAGTCCCCAGTTCCAAGCCCCAGGCTCACCAAGACTTTACTAAACACTTGAACAGACAAAATGCCCAGAATGTGACAAGACACTGGGGAATAGAAATACCCTGGGTATGTTCCAAGCTGGCAATGTCGACAGTCTTTCAGATCCTACCTGGAAGGAGGTAGGGTCCTTCCTGCTTCCTCCTTCCTTCTGGGGCCAAGCAAACAAAGGAGAGTCAGAGTTGCCTGTTTTCCCTCCTTTATCCAGAAAATAAAACGAGGAAGCAAAGACTCACCTTTGGACAACTGAGGTGGATAGTTGTCAGCTCTGAACTTAGCAGACATTGATGGACTTGAAGCTTGTGGAGAGGGAGGTGGTGTGTAGAGATGGTGGGAGGCCATTCCAGGTGAGCAAAAATCAGCTCCAGAAGCACTGAGCAGCACCTCAGCAGTGCACAGCATTATAGTCTTCAGCCCTGCATGCCTCTCAGCCTGCAGGAGATCCTTCGCCTTCATACCCACAACTGACTGCAAGCTCGAGGAAGGTCACACCCTGTTGCTTTGCTTGTTGCCGTATTTCAAGACTTAGCATGCTGGCAAGGTCTTCAGCGGATTAGCAAGTTTCTCTGTTCTACATTTCTCTGTGAGTTACATTACTCATAGTCACAGCCAAGTGTCAACAAGAAGTGACGTAAGGGGAAGAGGAGTTTTTTTTTTCTTTTTTCTGTCTCTCGGTTCTGTGACTAGAACCCGCCATAGTAGAGAAAGCTGGGTAGTCTGTGCAGGAGCATGAGGCCACTGGTGGCCTCCCATAGCCTGCCAACAAGCCGAAGCTGCAGGCTCGAATCAGGCCCACTGTAACCCTGCAGCTCTAAGTCAGCAAGTTAGGTCCCGTGGCCACAAGGTCCACAGCCTCCCAAGGTGGAACCACCAAGAGAGTGTACACATGAGCCCACTGGGGACACTTCACACGGATTCTGTCGCAGGTCTGCCCCTTGACTCCATCTCCCCTACTGAGAAGTCAGCTTCTAGGGTGACGCTTTTCCTCCTTTTATTGAAGAGATTTTTTCCTTACATAATAAATGCTGATTACAGTTTTTCCTCCCTGTTTTTCTCCCAGTTTCTCCTCACCTCTCCTCCAATTTGGTTCCACTCTTTGTGTTTTTTCATTTGAAAAAGAAAGCTTCCAAGTGACAATAATATATAGTATAATGTAATATTATTAGACAAAAACTAACACACCAGAATAAGACTAACCAAACAAACAGAAGAAAAAAAAGCCCAGAAGAAGGCACAAGAAACATGCAGATGTAGAGACCAACTCATTTGCACACTCAGAAATCCCATTAAAAACACTAAGCTGCAAGCTATAACATGTATCCAAAGGACCTATAGGGTGAAAAAGAGAGAGAGAAATATCAATAAAATGAAAAAAAAAAAAAAAGGCACAAATCACACCTTAGGAACAGTTTGTTTCCCCAGGGAGATTCTCTTGGAGAAAGCTACAGTTTCATTTGCAAGTGGGTGATGTCTTTTACTTTGTGGCAGTCCCAGTATTCATCTGTTAGGCCTAGAACAATAAGGTACACAGCTAAGGTGGCTACACAGGAGACTGTCCCCTCAGTTCCAGAGTGAGCAGTCCCAGGTCACCTGCTGTCGGCTGTGAATCCTGCTGAGGAAGACATGTTCCTTTGTCTCTTTACCTAGTATATCACCATCTTCTTTCTACTCTTCTCCCATCATTCTCTGTGTGGACTAAATTCCCCTTTCTTATTAGAACATCAGTAATATTGGATAAGCATCCACCCTAAAGATCTCATGTGAAGTGTTTGCCTTTATAAAGATGTTATCTCCAGATAGGGTCATATGTGGTTGAGATGGTTAACACTCAACTGTTTTTTTTTTTCCATTCTCTCTCTCTCTGGGTGGCTTGTTTTTGTGTGAGTGCGGGCATGTGCACGCCACAGGACACTGGTAGAGGTCAGAGCACAGCCTCAAGTGTCAGACAATATCTTTCACCTTTCTTGAGACAGGGATTCTGGCTGCTTGCTGCTGTGTACAGCAGGTTAGGTGCTCCACAAGCTTTCCCTGCTGTTGCCCCTGCTTCCTCACTATGATGACAGATGAAAAAGCAGTTTTGAGTGGGTTCTGTGGCTCTGGACTCTGGCCCTTAGGTTGTGTGGCAAGGCAAGAAGTTGACCACTGAGATGTCTCCCTAGTCTGCAACTCCATTTTACCTGTGTGAAGAGACCCAACTTGGCCTACAGCAGTCTTTTGCCACCCTTTTTAGTATAATTCTGTGACTCCTGGCAAATTATCCAATTTCGTTTGGCAATCCTGATAAATTTAGGTAAGACATGAAGACTAAAGGAAGATTGACAACAGGGTTCCACCTGCTTCCTCACTCACTGTGTAATGTGCACCTTGGGCTGGAAGGTGGGTGTCCACGTGGCCTCCTGTGGTGACTTTTGGCTGCAGAATCTTGCTCTTCTGCCTTCAGGAGAGACAAATCAGCTTGTGACATTGAGAGACTTCCTGGTACATTCTGTGCCCAGATGCTTATTTTCTTTGACTTTTGCATCTACTACTTGCACTCCAGACAACACCATAGGCAAATCTTAAAGACACAACATTTTTTTTATATATAATAAAAGACAGTTCTAGAAGGAATACATAGCCCTAGCACTGGTTTTGAAAATAGAAAATGAAGGTTTTTCCTTGTACTTGCAAGGCTTTGCCCTCTCGTCAGAGTGTGACAGATTACTGTCTATCCCACAGAGCAAGCATTCTTCTCTCGTAGACAGAAGACACAAGTTTTCTGGTATCAAATCGATACTAATTTCATATTTAGGCTTAGGACTTATTTGCTGCAAGCCATGCCGTCTGTTGTTTGAATTGCTGTACTGGGAGACAGGAGCGCTAAATGTTTCCCCAGACAGTCTTGAGGGCACTGAACTAATGCCCCTGTCAGCAAGAGAAAATGCTAAGGTTGCACTCACTGAAAGGAATCCTGTCTTCACAGGTTTTTATTAGCTATAGATCTTCCAGAAGCTCCAACTCTACAGAGGGAGAAGCTGCAATAACAGTCCTCAACACAGCAACGAGGACACGCAGGGAAGTATGCATGCACGCCTGTTTAATGAGCAAGTGCTGGGACTCTCCCTGGAGGCTGCACTGGAATGGCGCTCCCAGCAGCACAGGACGATCTGAGAGCCAGAAGAGCAATTTGCTGGATGTGAGGGGTAGCTACCTGTATCTTTCTATCATCTGTCTGTCTGTCTGTCTATCTATCCATCCATCCATCATGTGCCTGTCTGTCTCTCTGTCTGTCTATCATCTATATCCTCAGCTCACATTTCTCTTTGACCTTTCTGGGCTGATCATCTGTATAAATGAGTGGAATTTTAGACAGTATTCTTTGACATTACAAGAGAATATACCCCAATGGGAATGACTTGATTTTCCCCTACAGGCTTGTAGACAGTGTTTTTTTTTTTTTTTTTTTCTTTCTAAATTAGCATCTCTCCAGGATCTAGGCTGTGGCTCTGTTGCTGGGAACAGAAGACAGATGCTGGTAGAGGGTCACCCTGTAGCCTGGGATGTGTTAGGGAGTGAAGGAAGCCAGGGAAGGCTTGAATGATGGACAGGACTTCCCCATGAGGGAGGACCAGGGATCCTGAAATTCAGCTTTTAGGAAAGATTTCTACTCTATCACAAGGTGGGTTCCAGTTTCAAAATAGGTCAATCAAGTTGATTCCAATAAAAACCATTTTCTGTTTGTTGAAAAGTAAATCAACTGTCAATTTCACACCTTTGTGGCCCAACAGAGATTACAAAAGAAGAGTATCCTCTAGCATGTTGCAGAATATACCCCTGATGGTGGCAATAGACCCTCAAGGCCACCCTCAAGGCTGCTTCTCCTATCAGGTACTCAACTTTTTCAGTAAGATCTACAGTAAACCTCTAGATGCTTAGAAAAGGGGCCCACAAGTATCCATGTCAAAACTATGAAATATTTTATTGTTACTCCCAATTACTACCAAACAGGTTTATGCAAATACCTATTTACAAGTCGGTTCATTTACAAGTAAAGCCATTGTAGAAACGGTAGTCATGAGTAAGTGCTAGGATGTAAATGATTATTACACATTTCTTGATATTTCTTCCTGCACATTTGGTAGAGAAGATGGACGCCAAAACCAGTTTCCTAGATTGCTGTCCTGTGTCTCCTACAGAGCACGTGCATAATGTGGGGAAAATTACTAATCTCACAGCAACCCTCTCATTTCTGTTACCGATAATCTTTCCCCCTATTTCTTTTATTTATGAAATTAATATAATAACATCATTTCACTTGTCCTCATTCTCCTTCCAAAGCCTCCCATGTACCCCCTCTTCCAAATTTGTGGCCTATTTTTTTCATTAATTGTTGTCACCTGTATATATAGATTTTCATGTCTTCTGCTCAGTTTGCATATTGCTACTTGTGTGTGTTTTCACAGCTGACGGTTTGGTATTGGATAACCAATTTTTGAGCTCTTCTCTGGAGAAGAGCTCTCACTCTCAGCATTTCTTGGTTGCCTATAGTTCTTTGTGTAGGGCTGAATTCTTGTGGTCATTCCGCTGTCCACTTTGGCATGTCTATTCTTAGTGTTCAGTTCGTGTTTAGATGGTCATGCTGGTGAGACTTTCTGGGTGTAGTTTCTGATGTTACTAGGAGACAAAATATCACAGCAAACTCCCTGAATCTCTGGATCTTACAATATTTCCACACCTCTCCTGAAATGTTTCCTTAGCCTTAGGTGAGGGGAATTGCTCAGTACATTTATTCATTGGCACTTAGTTCTACAACTCTGCATTTTGATTGGTCGTTTTCTGTAGTGGTCTGCACTTTTTTGCAAAGAGAATTTCTTGAATGAGGGATGAGGACTACATGTACTTGTTTGTATAAGAAAATATACTTAGAATGTAGTTAGAAATCATTTTTGGGTTAGTAAATTAGAGTTTGTAGATTCTGCTCCAATAATGATAACGCCATTAGCACTGAGCAGTTGGCAAGGTTTCCAGTCCCAGGCATGGTTTTCCTCTTGCTGAGCAGGTCTTAAGTCTGATTAGAGAGCTGTTGGTTCCTGCTGAGGCAGGTGCACCGCTGCTGCACCTTTACTGTCGTGGTTCGTACTGCATCACAGCTGGGTAGGACTGCTTCCCTGTTTTGGAAGCTTTCATGGAACCTTCTGGTACCAGTAAAGCTAGTCTTCAGAAACTTGCAGGTCACTTCCAGCTCAAGGCCTCTGGGCCCTGTGTCTGAAGTACATGGTGTTTCTAACAATTGGGACTTAATCTATCACCTCTAAGGGACAACCAAGAGCAGTAGCCCTCATTGGTATGTCTGGGGGGTTTCTTTGACAACCCTGACCAACACCACGAAAGAGAGTTTCTCATGACTGGAATTGGAATTTATATTATCTTGCCTTTGGCCTTTGGAAAGATTATAGTCATCCCAGATGAGAAAATTTCATTTACACTATATATGAATATTTATACACAGAATTACATGTAACATAGATTCTTAGGTAAATAGCTAGTAGCATGATTCCTTATGACTTTTTCAGACATCCTTACTGTAATTTCATTTTATCCTCTCTTCTTCTGTACTTATCTCTCCCACCTTAGATGATCAGAGCTCCCACATTTTCCACAGCTGGAAAAGGACCTGAGAAGACATACTCTTTTAAAGACAAGATCTGTTTAAGTAGAAATTTATCAAATTTGGTTCACAATGCCAGACCCACCTCTCTAGATGGACATGAGTGTGTATATTTATGTTGAGTGTCCACCCTGTGCCCTAGGTGCTTGTTTTCTTTGTTCCTTCACTGGCCAAGTCTGACTTCTTGCCTCTCCAAAGTTATGTGCTTTGCTTATGTGCTGACTTGGCACGTGGCAGCTTAGAACCTTGTCCTGGAATTCCAGGTTCACTATTTTTCCTGCTAATCTATTCTTGGCTGCCATTTACCTGAGCATGAGCGCTCAGAGCAGAGGAGGAGCCTAGACACCTTCCCGGATATGCTGTGTGAAACAAACTTTGGGAACGTTTTTTCATTTACTCGCCGTCTACAAATGTGCTTCAAAATTGTACCTCTTAGAAGCTTGTCCTTCCTGTGCTTTAACTTGAACTCTTGCTTTGAAATGCATGTGTTTGAAACTTCATCTCTGCACTGATATAATGTTGATGCTTATAGTCTGGACTCTGGAAAGTATTAATGGTCAGATAATCTCATAAGGATGAGGTTTCCATGATGAGCTCAGCGGCTTATGAGATGAGGAAAGGGGACTAGCTAAGTCCTCTTTTTATCAGAGGTTAGGAGACAGCAAGAAGGCCCCTATAGATAAGATTTTCTGATCTTTCCATTCCTAGTACTTTGAGGAATAAACTTCTTTATAAATCACACAGTTTCAGACATTTTGTCATAGCTTCACAAACTAGACTAAACATGTGTAAACATGTGGATGGCTTCAGATGTTTCCTAGCAGGCCTTCTACGGATTGGCTCCCTCAGCATCTTCTGGCATCCTCTCTACTACCAGGCATTGACACTGTGATGAGCTTTAAGACATCTGCCATCAAGCCTGTGAACAAAATTAAATGTCAGCTTTCTTGAGTCACCTCTAAAGTTTCCTGGGAAACCCTGTTGACATTTAATGTCTGATTAATATTAGACTCTGAACCTTCAGAAGCCCAGTACGCTTTTGTTGAAACCTTTTTGTTCCTTTTTAAAGAAATTTGGGGCAGACACATTCAAGAACGTGTTTCACAGCCTTGGAATGTCTATTTTTGCAGAGCCCGAGACAGCCGCGTGAGAAAGGAAACCATTTCCACAACTGAACGCTACTTCATCTACACGGATGCAAGCCACTTTCACTTGCAACACTGTTCAGAGCTTGCTTTGGGACCCTCAAACAGCCATTGACCTTCGCTTGCTGGAAGGCCGTGGAGATGTGGAACTTCCCCCAGGGCTAGGCTTGCCTTTTAATCAGCATTCGGCAGGACTTCCACACTGTGAAAGCTGGTTTCTGACTGATGATCACTTCAGAATAGAGGATGTCTCTGATCTGGGAGAGTTAATGGTCTTTCAAACCCAATTTCAGGGGGAGGCTCTAAGGAGAATTAATCATAAGAAAAACTTGCACGGGATCATAGCCATCAGCTTGCAATCACATGGACTTAAAAGAATTGCCTTTGAAAACAACTAATCTGTCTAACCTTTCTAAATTAAATGACTCTATAAATTATCTGAAGCAATTTCATGTTAAAAGTCAGATGCACTGAATATAAGCTTTGAATTTTCATGTCTGTCTTTAGCCGTCTTTAGTATATGGAGACATAAGGAAAAAAAACAAAACAAACAACAACAAAAAAAAACTCTTGCAAGACAATTCCAAATGACAGTTTGGGGACACTTTAGGACAACGTCTCATATGTCCCCCTTCCCTGCACATTACTTCAGGTATACTTCCCTTCCATCCACAAGGTCCTCAGGTTCATCGTCTGCATCCTGTGTAGGCTGGCAGTGCTTATCCCAGCCCAGCCAGAGCTGGTATCTGAGCTCCTGCAGAATCTCCAAAGTCACTGCCAGCAAGATCCGGCTCGACCTTCCGTCATCAAAGCCTGGATGTGATAATCAGCATTGCCATTACACCTCCAGCCCTACACTAGAGAGTATGGGTCTGAGATCCACAGATCATTTATTCATTTAAAGATTTAGGCTCATGGGGCTGAGGAGACAGCTCAGTTAGAAAACACTTGTTTTTCAAGTGTAAAGGCCCAAGTATGATCTTGAGAACCTACATAAAAATTCAGCCGCTTGGTGAAATGGGAGGTGGAGACAGGCAAATCCCTGAAAGCTCATTCAGCAAAGTTCTAGGCCATATCACTGTCTTAATTATGATTCCTATAGCTGTGATAAAACCCCATGTTCAAGGTCAATGTGGAGAGGAAAGGACTTACTTAACTGCTTGTAGTCCATCATCCAGACAAGTCAGGAACCAAGGCAGAAGCCTGGATGTAGGAGCTGATGCAAAGGCCATGGAGGAGTGCTGCCCACTGGCTTGATCTCCATGGCTTGTTCAACCTGCTTTCTTATAGAACCCAGGACACCAGCCCAGGGGTGGCACTGCTCGTAATGAGCTGGTTCCTCCCACACCAATCATTAATCAAGGTAATACTCCACAGACTTGCCTATGGGCCAATATTATAGAGAATTGTTTTTTCAATTAATATTTTCTCTTCCCAGATATGTCTATGTTTGTATCAGTTTGACAAAAGCAAGCCACATAGTCAAATAAACAAACAAACAAAAAAATAAGGTGCCTGAGGAGTCACATCTGAGATTGCTCTCTGACTTTTACAAACACATGAATAATTTGTATCATATACCCATACACATGCACTCACATGAACACACACATAATTCAGACATGCATACACACAAACTTTAAGTCTTCATAAAACAACTCCTGAAAGTATATTTAGTAGTAATTGGCTTTTCCTAAGTGATAGGAGAGTTTTAAAATTGCCATCTCTCTGACCTGAAGATCTGACCCAATTGAATCACAGATTAAACAACAACAAACTAAACAGAACTAAGATGTTTTTGTGTGTGTGCAAGATAGGGAAAGATGCCTCAAAAATTGTCATATATACAGGCCAGAGCTGGTTGACCTCAGTTAAGTTCACCAGTTCAGAACAAGTAAGAAAATCACGGTTTATGTGGGATTGGAAGTCCTTCAGAAGGCCTTCCCTCCTCCAGTGAGCAGAGTAAACTGAGCTATGGCAATGGGGGCCTTGTCTTTGCTTCTCTCCCTGTCCTGTTTTCTTTCCCTCTTTCCCTTCCTCTAACTCTTCTTTTTCTCCGTTCCCCTCGTCTTTCCATTCCATCGTCACAAAATATGCTGTGGATACATTAGTGAGTCACTCTACCATATAGGGCAACTCAAGTGGCTTCTAAGTTGGAGCTGGTCATCAGGGGGAAACAGAAGCTCCTGTATTTTTGCTTGGTTGGCTCTATTTAGGTATCCTACCCATGGGGAGCTGCAATGGTTTTTACTTCTGTTAGTTGGAGATTTGGGGAAATATCCTAAAGCTATTGAAATCTCTTTTCCATTGAAGCTTACCTCTGCAAGCTGTCATGGACTTGCACATTTTTGTCTTGATTTATGTTTGAGAGCCTGAGGTTCAGAGCCACTAAGTGGCTTTCCTGAAGTGACTCAGCCTGTTGGTTGTAAAGCTGTGATGAGAACACCGCTTGAGTGAGGATTCTCTGCTGGTGGACCTGCCTGGTCCATGCTGAGGTCTTCCTTCAGATGTAATTACTGATGTTATCGAGAGCAGATTCCTGCAAAAACCTTTTTATTATGGTTTCGTGTTTCACAGGTTCAGGATGTTCTTTACACAAAAGGACTCTCCGAACTAAGGAAGTCTGGCTCTGCCCGGGGATGTGCACTGCTTTGTGTCCCCTGGAACCTGAGCACCTCTTTACTAGAATTTCAATTATCCTTCAGAGCCAGGAGACAGGCATCAATAGTCTTTCTCCTCCAAGCCGGAGCTGATGGTGTGGCAGGGGTGTTATTCTTGGGTCTTACCTTTTGTAGAATTAGCAATTTAGACTTTCTGCATACATCATTCAAAGCAATTTCCACCCACAAGGTGTGCAGGGATAAAGATGGAGCAGAGACTGAGGGAATGGCCAACCAGTGACTGCCCCAACCTGAGACCCACTCTGTAGGAGATAGACAGCCACTGACACTATTAATGATACTCTGCTATGCTTGCAGACAGGAGCCTAGCATAATTGTCCTCTGAGAGGCCACACCCAGAAGTGAATTGCAACAGATGCTGCGACTCATAGCTGAACATTAGGCAGAACACGGGGAGCCTTGTGGAAGAGTGGGAGGAAGAACAGAAGGACCCAGAGGGGCAATAACTCCACAAGAAGAGCAATAGAGTCAACTAACCTAGGCCCACTGGGGCTTCAGAGACTGAAGCACCCAACCAAAAAGCATGCACGGACTGGACCTAGGTCCTTGACACATATGCAACTGATGGGCAGCTTGGTCTTCATGTGGGTTCCTTAGGAAGTGGAACAGGGGCTGTCTCTGACATGGACTCTGTTGCCTGCTTTCAGATCACTTTCTCCTAGCAGGACTGCCTTGTCTGGCCTCAGTGGAAGAAAATACATTAGATCTGATGCAACTTGATATGCCAGGGTAGGTTGGTATGGGGTGGGGGTGCATCTTTTCTAAGGAGAAGGGGAGAGAGAAAGGGGAAGATGGTGGGAATATGGGCCTGGGAAGAAAGGAGGAAGGGGACTGCAATTAGGATGCAAAGTGAATAAATAAATTTTAAATAAAAGAAAAAGAAAGTAAGAAAATCCCACTAAAATAAATTTTAAGAAAAGACAAAAGAAAATTCTGAGACCTTAGGAAGGTAACCAAATCTACTGTTATCTCAATGGCTGCTGATAACAAGAATTCTTTCCAAGGACACACTGCCTCTCAGGGTTATAAATGAGTGAAGAGGAAAAAAAAAAAGAGGCAAATGAGCTGAGTGGTAGAAACATGCAGAATTTCCACACTTGCAGTTAGGACAGAATGTGTCTCATGAACATGGGCTCTTCACACTGGTCTTTGTAATGTTCAAAACATTAATAATAAGCAAAAGGCAATGGGCTCCAAGAGTAGACTTCCCTGGCGAATGTCTGATAGCTAGGCCCCATGTCCCAAAGGTTGTACAAGAGTTCCACAACTAGTGTTTGAAGGCATGAGGCTTTGGGTAACATTTCACCTGAAAGTGCTAACAAGGAGAGAGATTGGAGAGTCTGGTCATACTAGCAGAGGGAGCTCAGGTCTCACGGGTCTCAACATCATGGATCCCTTCTCTCCAGTGTGCAGGTGCAAACTGTCAACACCACACACACCCTTCCTCCTTCCTCTGTCAAGATGGGCCTACAGGCTGCCTGCTCAGGCCTTCCCTCGTGGGTCTTGTAGAGAAAGAGGTTCTTGGTGCCCTCTCTTCATCTCCTGAAGAGGGGTTCTAGCCCCATGGGTGAGCTGCAATTAGCACAACTCCCAAACTCCAGGGGTGCAAGAACAGGTTCATGAATTTCATTGTGCATTTCCCCCACATGCTGAAGTCCTAGCTGCTTAGAACCTCTGAACTTAATTGCACTGGGGCGAAGTCTTTCAAAAGGTGATTAAGTCAAGAGAATGTCACTAATGAAACCGTAATCCAATAATTCTGGCGTCCAGATATTAAGAGATAAGGACAGACTGGCACAGAAGCACAGACATGTGAAGATGGAGGGACAAGATGGCTGCCTACCAGCTAAAGGAGAGGCCTCAGAAGACACCAGCCCTACTCACACATCATCTCAGCCACTCAGGCTCAAGGACTGTCCTGTTGTTTAAGCCACCCAGACTGTGGCCCTCTGTGGGATTTCTTTCAGACTGAAAGCTAGGTCTTAGGCTTTTCTGGGGATGCTGGGGCTATCTTCCACATTTTAAAAATTAATTTTGGTTTCCATTAACACATAAGAGTTCTGAAAGTGTATGGAGGTTGAGTGTCCTATCCCAGTGCATGTGTTTTCATTGCACATGTGTGCAGTGGACAACAATTTAATCATTTATTACACATGTCAAGCATATAGAGAATTTTCCATTTCCTTTAAAATATTTTATTTTTAATTAATTTATTTTTTAATTAAGTACAGTTTATTCACTTTGTAGTTCCCTCTCTGGTCCCCTCCCAATCCCATCCTCTCTTTCTCATCTCTTCCCATGTCCCTCCCCCAGTCCAATGATAGAGGAGGTCCTCTTCCCCTTCTATCTGACCCTAGCTTATCAGGTCTTATCAGGACTGGCTGCATTGTCTTCCTCTGTGGCCTGACAAGGTTGTTCCTCCTCCTCAGGGGAGGTGATCAAAGAGCCAGTCACTGAGTTCATGTCAGGGACAGCCCCTGTTCCCATTACTAGAGAAGCCACTTGGTTACTGAGCTGCCATGGGCTACATCTGAGGTTATCTCCATGCATGGTCCTTGGTTGGCCTATCAGTCTCAGAAAAGACCCCTGCCCAGATTTTTTTGGTTCTGTTGCTCTCCTTGTGGAGCTCCAATTCTTTCCAGGTATTTTTATCTCCCCATTCTTTCATAGGATTTCCTGTACTCTGCCCAAAATTTGGCTATTAGTCTCAGCATCTGCTTTGATAAATTGCTGGGTAGAGCCTTTCAGAGGCCCTCTGTGGTGGCTCCTGTCCTGTTCTCTGTTTTCTCCCTCTTCCAATGTCCATCCTATTTGCCTTTCTGAGTGGGGATTGATCATCTTACCCAGACTCCTCCTTCCTGATTAGCTTCTTTAGATGTACGGATTTTAGTGTGTTTATCCTATATTATATGTCTAATATCCACCTATAAGTGAGTATATACCATATGTGTCTTTCTGCTTCTCAGACTCAGGATGATCATTTCTACTTCTCACCATTTGCCTGCAAATTTCATGATTTCCTTGTTTTTAACTGTTGAGTAATATTCCATTGTGTAAATGTACCACAATATCTGTATCCATTGATCTGTTGAGGGACATCTGGATTGTTTCCAGGTTCTGGAATAAAGCTGCCGCAAACATTGTTGAGCAAATGTCCTTATATACTTGAGCATATTTTGGATATATGTCTAGGAGTGGTCTAGCTGGGTGTTTATTTTTGTGTGTGAGCTTGCATGTTTGCGTGTGTGAGTGCGGAATGCATGCATATCATGGCATGAGTATGGAGTTAGGAGCTCAACTTTTGCTTGTTGGTTTTTGCTTTTTACTGTTTTGAGACAAGATGTCTTTTGTTGTTTCTGCCAAACTGCTGCTGTGCTTCAGGCTGAGTTGCCTGTCTCCACTTCTCATCTTATGGTAGAAATGCCGGGCCCATAGCTGGAGGCCATTGCATCCGGCTTTTTATGTGGGTTTTGGGGTCCAACTCAGGTTGTGAGGTATACACAGCAAGCACTGTTATTGGATGTGTATACACACATGGATCTTTAGACTCTCTCATAGACCCGGGTCTGTGATGTTATGGAAAGACATGAAAGCCTCCCTCTATCCTGTCAGCATCCACAGACTGCAGTTATCATGGTGAGGTCAGGTTTTAAGGAGCTTTTTGCATGGAGTGGGTTTCCTCTTTAGAAACAAGAGTATTTGCTATCAGAACTGCTGTGAGTTTGTTTAACCATGTCATTGATGCCATGGATCATGTGTGTCAGAAATTCAGTCAGGAAAAATAGTCCTGTTTTTTTAAACCTGAATTTTTCCCTTTTAAAACCTTACTGTGTCTTGTGTTGGTTTGGTGACTGATTTCAGATGTTTCTTTTGGCTTCTTCAGTGACAGTCCTAAGTCAATATAGGCTTCACCTTGTTCGGGGAGAAAAATTAGAGTCTTTTTGTACTAGGCAGAAATATTTTGGGGTGAAGTTGATTTGTGAATCATAGATGAGTTCACTGCAGGCAGGGATAAGGCATTTGATTAAGCTGCCATTTATGGGAATCATTAGCCTCCCACTGTGCTTGCTTGATTGCTTGTGTGCTTAATGCTTGCATCTCATTTGTGAGGCACTGTTCAGAACTCCTGAGTGGAGAAAGCCTGTTGCTTCTTCCACCTATCCTGAGTTTTCCAAATTCCCCAGTTTTGTGATCTCAGAGACACTGGATCACAGTTGCTCATGGGCTAACAGCAATGAAAAGGCCACAAGGAATAAGGGCAATTATTTAATCACCAACATCTGTAGCACTAGCTGGAGTGACAGTGGCTACGGAAAACATGATATGTGTATGACATTTTATTAATTAGTATTTTCCTGACCCCGCCATGCTTGCTTGAAATGATTCCTGAGCTCTAAGTGAACATGAACATTCACAACAGAGATCTGCCTCTATAGCCATGTTGCCATGCCAACTATTTCATATTCATTCTTTTGGATGACACCATTGATTGATTCTTCTGGGAACTTTGGTTACCACGGAAGCTTAAGGCGGGGCATTATCTATTTATTTTTGTCTTGCTATCTTGACAGCAGCATCTCTCTTTTCTCCTAGAGAAATACAGATGAATCTTCATGGTTGGCATTATTTCAACCTAAGCTTGTAAATTTTATTATTAAATTTTTAGCAAAATAAAATAAATGATGCTATTAATTGTTATTCTGATAAAGGTCCCCCCCCCCCCCCATTGGGAAGCTGGCTCCAGGGAACAGAGCCAGGGTTGCCCATGAGAACCACTAGATGGAGCAGCTGGAGAAAGTATTTGTATTCAGCTTCATAAATAATTGAAGAAATAAATAATGGGCTCTTGATGGGTCTGTGGATAAAGTAATGACTGTTTGCCTTTCCTGACAACTTTGGTAGGGATCTAGGGAATGAAATATCATCTTGACAGCTTCCTATCTGTCTAGGACAAAATCAATTATGTTTCTAGTTAAATGTATTAGGAAGAGAAAAGCTTGATTTAAACTTAGGCATGAGTTGTTTGATTTTTTTTTTTAAGGAAAGTATATACATTTTTGAGGGCAAAACAAAATTAAGACAAAAATGAATACCTTTATTTGTTTATTTATTTATTTATTTAATTCTTTCAGAGGAAGGCATCCCTCTCCATGAAGTTTCCATGGTTTCTGTGCTGCGTGGTGTTTAAATGTTTCATGTTAAACATTGTCTTCTTGGTGCTGGAAGCAATGAGCAACTTACATATACTTATAGCCTTAGCAGATGGTCAGTGTAGCCTTGTTTGCTCACCAGCCAAGTATATTACTAATACAAATGATGGATTGTCTGTTGGGTACTGTCAAAGCACACAGCCCCGCAGAAGCCCATCGTAGACCCAGCACCCTTGTCTAGAGGCGATCCCTTGTTCTTACCTACTAAGTCACCCACTTTCTGGGATTACGTTTTTGCAGAGCTTGAAGGCTCTACGCCTTGATTGTATTTGCACCAACTGTGACTGTTGAGAACAGATTTGGATGTGACTGTTCCTAGTACTTTTACTCTTTCTTGAGGCTTATTGTAACGGCTGCACAGGAGCCCCTCCTTTTAGTGCTCACAGTTGGAGTGCCTGTGGAAACAGAATCCATCTCCTGGTCATCTCATGGCTTGGCATTTAACCCGCCACGTTTGTACACTTAGCCAAGGCTGTGCTGTAAAGATTTTAAACTCGTAGTCTTATGTGTAAAAGTAGGAATCTAGAAACAACCTAAATATCCACCATTCAGAGCCTGGGTGTGAGAGTGGTGTTCAGGGTGGTGGTTGTGGTTCTTTTCCATGCAGTGATACATAGCTCATATACTGTTATTTCAATGTTCCGGACGCACTAACTGAAAATTACAGGATATTATTTGTGACATGACACCATTTGTATAAGACATAAAGGCTTGCTGATTATATAGATATTTATACGTCAGTATAATGGGAGAGTGGAGAACTCTGAAGAAAATTGAAGAAAATGATATGCTATTAAGAAGCAGGGCCAAGGGAAAGGGATGAGAATATGCTCTTCCTGCCTTTTGTACTGCTTGTGAACATTGTGCATGTTTGTGGGTGCGTGTGTGCATGTGTGTGAGAGTGTTTACACATGTGTGAGCAGATGCTTGTATATGCACATGTATAAGCCAGAGGTTGATTTTGGTTATTTTTTCCATAGCCTTCCACCTTATTTTTCAAGACAAGGTCTTTCATTGAACCTGGAGCTCAGTTCAGCTATGCCAAGCAGCTAGCTGCCTCCTGGGTTCACATCCACCAGCATCTCTCCCATCCAGCACTTGGGCTATGGCTGTGTGTTGCTATAGGATTTTACACGGTGCTGGGGATCAGAACTCAGGACTTCATGCTGGTCCAGCGAGCACTTTTCCTATTGAGCCGTGTCCTCAGTCCCCACTTGAGAACTTTTCTAAAACCTTACCTACATAGTGCATTGTTTTAAAGAGAGAAAGCAAAAGAGGGTTGCTCATCTAGGTGACTGCGTGGAATCCAGCATGAACCCTATTGCGTCATTTGTGAGTTTCCTGCTTTCAGACCTGCAGCTCTCCCTTTTCTCCGTGATGTAGAAGGCCTTAAGAGGCTGGGGTTGAAGTATTTTATTCTAGGAGACAAGAAAGCTCTCTGCCCAATGCTGTGTCAGGTGTCTGTGCCCACCTCCGTGTGTCCTCCTGTGTGAGCCCAGTCGGGCAGTGGGGCAGCTGCAGCACCACAGGATGGAGTCCTCCCGAGTCTAGGAATCTGTTTCCCGTGCTGTCTGAGGCTTTCTCCTTGGAGTAGACTGAAGAGGCCGTGTGATGGCTGCTTCCTGCCACATCTACCCAGGGCTGAGTCATCGACTACATTGCTTCTTGACTCAAGACCTCCTGCGATACGGTGTGAGGGTCACAGAAACTGCTGCCTCTGGTGCTCCTGGCTCCACCCCCAGCTTCTCTTCAGCTGAGGGATCTCCTGTGCACGCTGAGCTGAGCTAGGGCTTGTGATGACAAAGCCCTGGACATTCCCAGCCCACAGCATCAATGGGCACAGCGTTGGGCCTAGAAGACTCTTCATCAGGCTCACAGTAACTACATAAATAACAATGGAGTAACACAAGTACACCCAGTATTTTAACTTAATTGTAATAGCTACAATCATTTCTTGGGGTCCCTCCCTTCTCCCAATTTCTCCCAAATAGGCAGCACAGATATGATTTGGGTCCAAGACATCTTTGGTCTAATGGATATGTATCCTGTGAACAATTTCACCTGGGAAATTCAAGGTGGTGGCTCTCTAGCTGACTTGTTGCTTCATCTTCTGTGCTAACCTGTGCAGACTGTGGAGGGCTGTATTTGTGTGAGACACATCAATACAGACAGAGGAAGGTGGCTGAATTCAGCAGCAGCCAGGGCTGGAGCAATATGTGTTTATGGAGTGGACAGGGCTAAAGAATCCTGGACCTGTCAAAGGTGATCTTTCTGACAAATTACAATTTGAAGCTGTAGGACTCGGTGGCAAACTTTCCAGGGAATGGTCACTCATTAAACTTCCCCAACAGGTGTGCTCTGGCTTCCCACTGCCAAGTCAGTAAAGCAGAGCCGCTGTCTTTGTTTGGTCTGTTTCACATCCCCACCCTGCTGCAAGTCTATTAAGACCAGTTCCGGCCAGCTACACTGCTGGCACCTGGGTCTCCCAGAGGTGGGGAAAGGCAAAGGGCTGTCGGGCCGGACTGGGGATCTCCCAGAGGTGGGGAAAGGCAAAGGGCCGTCAGGCCGGACTGGGCCAATGCCCAGGGGTCTAGAGCGTTTGGCAAGGCCTGCATGAGAGAAGCCATAGAGAAATTGCCACGAGGGGAACCGTGTCTTGCCTGTAGAGTGTCAGGACTACCTGGGCTTTTGTTTAGAGACCGCAGGATTCCTAAACAAGTGTAGAGTGAAAAGTCTGCCCTGAACGTTTAACAGTTTAACAGCTCAAAAAGATAATTAAATCACTTTACTATGCTTGTTTGTGTGTGAGGGGTGAGGTAGACATTGAGGGAGCCTGTGGAAGTGGGTTTTCTCCTTCTCTCATGTGGGTTCTGGGGATCAAACATAGTAGTGAGGCTTTGTGGCAGGTAAGCTTCTCCCTGAGGAAGCTTTACCAGACCAACTGTTTCCCAGGCCCTGTAATGTATGTGTGTGTGTCTCTCTCTGTGTGTGTGTGTCTGTGTATAGAGGAATTTTAATTCAGAACATGGTTGCTCTGGTAGGAGATCACATTCAAAGACCTTCTAGATCTGTGTGATCTGGTTGGAATACAAACACGCCTTTAATCGAGGAGACAGAGGCAAGCAGATCTGAGTTCATAGCCAGCCTGGTATAAAGTTTCAGAAAAAGAAAAGCTTGGGCCTAAGCATGAGGGTACATGCCTTTAATCTCAGCACTTGGGAGACAGAGGCATGCAGATCTCTGAGTTCTAGTCAGTTCTCTTCAGGCACTTTTTGGCTGAGTCAGTGAGTTGAAAGGGAGTTCAGTGGAGCTGAGTTCGTGGAATTTAGAGGCAGATTTACAGAGAGAGGTTGAAGAGAAAACAAGCTAGACACAGGTGAAGACAAAATGAGCCAAAGAATGAGAAGGAGCTAGAAGATTAGAGCAGATTGCTAGAATTAGTTTGAGGCTAGGCAGAACAGTTCAGAAAGAGGCTGAGAGTGAAGCCAGATTGAATCAGTCAGCTGGGAGAGGAGTTTGAGCCAGAACAGCTGAGTTAAACCAGCTAGCCCAGAGCTCAGAAAAAAGAAAGGGTGAGCTTATTCAGCAGTAAATCTCAGAGGCTGAAAAACATTCTAGACCTAAATTAGATTATTTGAAGGCCAGAAGCTTCCAGGACTAGGCCTAACTTAGTGACAGAGGCAGCAAAGCTGAAAGACAACAATTGCATCAGTTGAATAAAAGATACTTTTACATGTGTGTGTGTGTGTGTTAAATAAAAGTTGGTAAACTGAAAAAATAATGGCTTTTATTGAATCCAGTAGCCTGTTTCAATTGTCTTTGCTCTATTTCTTCATCATACCATGAATTCTGTAATGGGCCTATGTGATGATGTGGATTTGAAGTTTCCCCCAAACAGGCTCATGCACTAAAGCTTTGGTAGCAAGCTTATGGGATTTCATGAGCTTATTGCTGTGTGTATTTTGGGATCTCTTTGTTGATGTCTTCTTGAAGGAATGGGTTCAGGCAAGAGATTGCTTTCCCGAAACACCATAAACCAAGCCACACAAAGCACACACTCTAAAAAGAGAAGGCATGGGCTAGCCCCGGGGTGGGGGAAGCCTAGTGGGCTCTGAATTACAGGTTTTAAAAAGAAGTTTTCATGATTATTTAGAGGTAAGTCTCATAATCCTGGGGTAAGGTGACCTGTTTCTTTGTCCCAAGTCATGGGGGGGAGGCTCAAATTTCCATTTAAGGTATTCCTCCCAATGTCACAATATAAATGATGTTATAATGACTTCAGGTCTGTTGAGAACAGTAATGATGATAACGATGATGAAAATGATGGAGAGAGAGAGCGAATCCTGGTGCCCTAGCGTTTGACATAGTGAAAACAGCCTAGCTGCAGCTTCAAGGATGTTTAACCACAAAAGGGGATTCTGACCCTGCCCATGAGCAGACACAGTCACCAAAGGTCGCTGGAGTCTCCTTTGCTTACCTCACCTTGAAGTCTTTGTCTATGGGCAGTCTGTGTGGACTCCTTCCTGGAGGAAATAAAGGCTTTTTCAGAGGCCATTCTTCCTCACAGCTTGGCTTGTTACTTTATACACAGTAGCACAGTGTGGGAAAGGGCCACAGTACCTTGCATGTGTTCTTGGGGAGGGCTGGCATGGTGCAGTTTAGAGACTGCGAGACTGAGATTGGCTCCGTTGCTTTCCCCTAGGTCATATCCGTTTTTCCTAGTGAGTGTGACTAACGTATCTCCATCCTCAAGGCCTCTGTATAAGTCCATGTTCATCATGTGTTTTGAACACTGAGATATGGCACTCCTTTTAGCTGACACATTACATCTACTTTAATAATGGAATCATGAGGGCTGGAGCTTCACCCATGACTGGGTTAAAGCCCTGGACAGTCTTAGCTTAGCACAGTATTAGAGGAAGGAAGAAGCTTGGAGGGCTTTAAAAGCCTTTAAAGGCTATGATTGTTTGTTTTTTATGTTCGGGATAGGATATTTGTGTAGCTCAGTTGATTTTCATCAACTGAGCTGAGCTCTTGGCTCAGCTTTCCAGGAGCTCAGATTGCAGGCATGTACCACCATGTCTGTCCCTTGAAGGCTGTCTTGGTCTATCAGAAGCTCATTGTCTTCTCTCTGCCAGGAGCCCAGTGCTTGGCCACGCCCCATAATCCTCACCATGGTGTCTGACCTCCCACAAAAGAAACAGCGGAGCCATGTCTCCACTGACAGAGACCACTGAAACCACTATGAGCCAAACTAAGTGTTTCCTCCTTTAGGTTGATTTTCTAGGTGTTTAGTCACAGTGACAAAAAGACATTGCCACAGCTCCTGCATCACTGTAGTGTTTTAGTTATATTTGTTGTGTTTGCCTCCTGTCTGTCACTCAAACTGCTAAACACTTCATCGGTTCAGAAAAATTATTGCTGGACTGTTATCGTCATCCTTAAGTTTAGGTGTCCAGGGTCTTAACCAAAAGCTATGTGAGAGCCACAGGGATCAGCTCTAATCCCCTGCTCCCCCTGCTTAGGAGTCAAGGGGATGGAAGACTGGTGTCCCAGCTCCTCTGCCGCAGCCTGCCTTGTCTCCTTTAGCCTCTGCAGCCTGGTCCTTCCTGTGAGCCTTTCAGAGGGCAGCAGAGTCTCCTCTCTGCATCCAGCTTTACATTCCCAGACTCCCCAAGACTAGATTTTCTCCAATAACTTGCATTCTAAAAGGGTCAGAATATAAAATCCAAGAGCAAGAAAAAAATGGTCAGGATTGCAACATGTAAACCTATCAGTCTTATTATGTCCAGGAGCGACCTGTTGGAAGAGACTGTGGTAATCTTTTTTCTCTTGTTTTGTAAATGGCATCATTTAGTTAGACTCAGTGACCAGGATCTCCTGGTCTGACAAAGAAATAAGCATGACACCCCCCTCCCTATATTTGAATTTCAGAGAAACAGTAAAAACTGAAGTTCATTTCTCAAATCTACTTCTGGTGCCAGTCCGCACACAGATGTCCTCTGCGGAGACAATCCTCTAGACTAGCATGAACCTTCACTGCTAGGAAGTGCAGTTTTCTCCTCTCCATCCTGTGAGCTTCACAAGCCATCCATGCTTCTCTTAGGGTCTACTGAGGATCCACCTCTGCTCTTGACCATGAAATTTGACGTGGGGACTCTTGTCTTTTATGATATGCACTTGTTATTCCTGTTTCCACTTGTTGAAGACATTTGCTATGTTCCTGAAAAATAAACAACGGATTAAGGAATTAAGGGCAAACAAGAAAGAAAGGTGTATCTGTATTTCAAATCCCCTAACAAAGAAGTTGAGGATAACATTCTTTGTTTCTCCTTATTTTTTTTTTAATAATCTACATTATCTCTTTGCTTCTACAGCTTACTCTAAGAAATGTCTTTTGTGATTAATTAGACCAGATCAGTTCCACTTCAGAATTTGAATAATCACAGCTCCTGCTTATCTACTGGCATCCTAAAAGCAACAGAAGCTCTTGCTTAACTGGCCTTCACACCAAAATACCTCAAAGGGTAAGTTGCCTTTTAAAATGGCAAAGGGGCAAGGTTGTTTCTCTGGTAGACTAAAGTAACCAGATTGCCCTGCTGTGAGCTGGCTGGTCTCTAACAGGGCAGAGATTGGATCGCGGGCTGAACTCTGAGGCTAGTGCACCAAGGCTCTGGGAAGACACAGGTACTTGCACAGTATTGGTCACCAGTGTGGGCTTTTCTCCCACAGTGCCCTTGGCCCCCGCCCTTTTTTTAGAGAAGGTTGCACCCAGTAGTTCTGATTACTTTTTGATTTTTATCTTAGCATATTTTCAGATTGTTACCATTTACTTACCTTCAAAGATGCACATCGGTTTTCAACAAATACTGTTGGGGAAATGAAGCATTTATGTGCAATCGAATGGAGGTGGCCCTGTCCTTACACCACACAGAGAGCCACTCAAAGTGGACTGAAAACCCAATACTTTCAAAAATTGTGAAATTGTAATATTCCTAGAAGGAGACGTGAGAAGTCTTCATGATAGTGGCCTTGGAAGTACTTTCTAGGTTATGATTTAAACACAGGCAGTAAAAGAAAAAGTCAGCAAACAGGATCACATCAGATGGTGATGCTTATACATAGCAAAAAAAAAAAAAAAAAAAAAAAAAAAAGCAACAACAGAAACAAAAGACTGCCCATCCATGGTTCAATAACTGATCACTCAATAACAGAACTAAAACTAAAAATAAAGCTTTGAAACACAAAAGACAACGCCTCAAGCTCTTCCCTAAACAGAGTAAAACTACTAAAACAACAAAGTAGCAAACTACAAATAAAAATTTTGATTAAGAATATTTGGAAGACTTAATAACATTTATCTAAGGCAACATGGAAACAGCCAATCTTTATATGAAAAAAAATTGTTGATGTTACTGATCATCAGAGAAATTCAAGTCAGAATACGATGAGATGTACCCTGGAGCTTGTTATGGAGGCTGTTATCCCAGTACGCCAGTAACAGCACCCGCAGCACCCCAAAACCCTTAAACAACAATAACAGTAAGTACAATGTCTCCAGCTATGCGGAGAAATTGGAGCAGTTTTGGTACAGTGGTGATGAAATGGTCCAGAGACTGCGGGAAGCAGTGTGGATGTTTCTCACAGAGCTCCTTCATTCTCCAACAGTTCCATTCCTCTGTGTGTAGGCATTGTGGTTGACCTCAACTGTCTGCTTAATTCAGACAAGCCTCTGGGCATGCCAGTGGGGTTATCGCGATTAGGTCAACCGAGATAGACAGAGCCATCCCCTGTGGGGGCACTGCTCCCTGGATGGGACCCTGAGCTGCACTGAAAGGAGAAGGTGGGCCTAGCAGCAGTCTCCTCCTTCCCAACTGCAGGGAGGTGTGACCACTTCAAGCTGCTGCCGCCTTCCTCTCTTTACCACAGTGAACCAACCTGCAAATGATGAGCCAGGGCAACACTTTCTCCCTCATGTAGCCTTTGTCAGGGTATTTGAGCACAACAATGAGAAAATAAACTAGTATAGTCTTCAAAGGAAGACTATAATATAACATAACATAACATAACATAACATAATATAATATGATAGGATATAATGTAATAAATACAATCCTATAATCCAAGACTAGGACCTTGGGTTGACTTCAGCCATTTTTTTTGTTTTTTTTTTTTATTTTTTTTTGACTTCAGCCATTTTTACTGTAACACCATTCCTAATGATTATCTCCACAGATTTGAGGAGGTTTGAGCAAGTAACAAGACAAATTACTTGCAGTTAAATATACAGAATTTTTAAATTTGAGGTTTTCTAGTACTTACATAAATGAAATTCAATAATGTATTTTTTTCTGGTCATTTATACCTTGCTTGTCAGAAGCTTAGGGATCTGATGCTCTGAAAATTCTGCTTGCACGTCTCTGCAACAGAAGGACTTTAGCTTTAAATGTTAATCTGATTCCTGCCCATCATCTTCTTAAAAATGGCAAGTGCCTAAGGTATGGATCCCACTACATTAATGAGTTTATAACGAAGACTGTAATTGCTATAGTGATGAAAATATCATGCATTCTCTAATACATCCTCCTGAAGCTGATACACATGGAATCCAAACTATATTCAGATGATTACTTGGTAGGCATGGAATTAGGAATGAGGGTGGTCACATGTCCTCTAGTACATGAACTTCACAGACTTCTTAGCTGCGGGAGCAGGAACGGGCTAGAATTCAATTATTAAGTTCGTGCCCTTGGTTTCCCTTCTAAGCCTCATGGTTCCTGCCTTCCACGCTGCATGAGCCCCCTGTAGCCTCTGCCCATCTGTTATTCCCTTTATTTATCTGAATAAGGCTTTCCAGGGATGTAGCCTTATTGAATTTCATGCGGTTTCATCAAATGTATTTCTTAGCTGTTCCTGCCAAGCCCAGTGAGAGGCCCACACCTGATCTCAGTTCCCTGCAGACCCGGCAGTGTGAGGGATTCAGATGTGCACCAACCTGTAAATGTTTCTACGGGAGGGATCATTCATAGCCTCACCTGCAAACACGGCGGTGCGAGGGACTCAGCCTACACCCATGTGCCAGCGTGACAGTCTCACACACAGACTGGGCTGCGAGTGTGGGAGACTCACATCAGACTTGCCTTGTGAAGGGCTAAAACCTGAAATCAACCTGCAAAGCCAGCAGTACGTCGGGTTCCCCCTTCGTGGGTGTGGCTCACGATTGGCGTCTTGACTAGTGCATAAGCGGTCTCCCCGTCTGGGCGGTTATGAGGCACATTCGTGCTTTGAAATGTCCCAGTTGTGTGGGGTTCTTATCAAGTGCGTCACAGACCATCTCAAAGGCTTGGCCCAGGTGCTAGTCTTCCCACTTCACTCTCGCTTTCCTGGTTTCCGCTTCTGGGGTTATAGCACCAGAAATTTCCTGCACCAAGCTATGTCTTATTCTCTGCTTTTGAGAAAAGATGAAGGGAAATTGGTTCTCACAATGTGGGAACGTTTGCTCTCTGAGATGGCTGAAAGCTTGTGCTGTGGAAAGTGGGGTAGTAGCCCTTGGTTTATAGGTATATTTGGTGGTTGAGGTGTCTTCTTCTGCTAGGCTGGTTTGGAAAAGGGACAACATGAAGTGTTATTGATGAAGCATTGGGAGCAATGGAAAGACTGGAGCTCCATGGCAACTAGAGGTCATTGGAGCTTCCCGGCTTTTGCTAATGGCTCTGGAGAAGCCTGGAGAGAAGGCCAGGCTCAGGCGAGGTCAGTGTCAACAGAAGCTTACTGTGAAAACTCAGAGCCTTCCCAGATAGCATGACCTTTGTTTTCACCTTAGAAGACATCACACACAGTACAGAAGCCATCTCAGGCCAGTTTCTTATCCAAGACTGCATTCAAATGGTAGACTTCTAAACAGCCCTCCAGGATTCCAGCACTAAGAAGAAATTAAGACTCCCTGTGGGACTCTCTGTAGTTGAGTTGCATAGGATCAGAGATTAATAAGGATAGCAGAGATGGAAACAGACTGAATTCAACCCAGAGCCCAAGTCAGCCTTTAAGAACATATACACAGCACTCGGAGACGTGGGCTAGGGATGGTTGTGTAGTGACAATCACAAGGCCACTCCGTCTCCAGTCTTTTAGGTTTCCTGTTTCATAGATTGCTACATCCTCCTTACTAAATGGGAACATCCCTCATTCAGCTGGAGACCCTGCAACTACGTCACCTGAGGTAAACGTGCATGAGAAACTTGCACCATATCCAAGGCTGTGGTGCAGCAGAGGGGAAGGAGAGCAAGAGCAAACTGTGGTATTAGCAGTAAGAACAGGGATGCATTCATGGGTGAAATCTTTGATCATCCATCTATTATCCATCTCTATATCTATCTATCAATCAATCTGTCTGTCTATCTGTCTGTCTATTTATCCATCATCTATCTATGTGTCTATCTATGTATCTATCAATCTATTAATCATGTATCTATCTACTACCTATTATCTATCAATCTATCCATCATCTGTCTATCACATATATCATATCCATCTATCATCTATCATCTCTAGCATCTATGATTTATTAGTTTTACAGAGTTGGAGAGGTAGCTAAGCAGATAAGAGTTCTTTCTATTCTCCCAGAAGATTCAAAGTTGAACACTTAGCACAGTGTTGAACGGTTCACAACTTTATGTAATTCAAGCTTCAAGAGATCCAGTTCCTTCCTTGGTCTCCCACAGATATGTGGCATATACATGACATAGAAACACACACAAACAAGTGAATAGGAAATACTTTAACATAAAATAATAATTATTGTTGGTGTATGTGTATGATATGTATGAGAGTGGAGTCAGGCACAAATATTCTACTATGTGGGTGTGTGGTCGGAAGACAATTTTAGGAGTTGGCCCTTTCCTCCATGCTTTCAGGCAATTAAACGCAGGTTGAGAGGCTTGCAGTCCCCATGGGAGTAATATGAAGGCTGTCACACCGCTGTTGGAGAAACAAAGCAGGATAGGTACAGAGCATGGACCCAGGGGCACGCTCTTATGACTAGTGACTGAGTTTCTTTGCTGGGTATGGGGATTAGGTCATCAGGAGCCATGGGAAATCCATCTGAAGTTGAGACCCAGGATTAGGTCATCAGGAGCCATGGGAAATCCATCTGAAGTTGAGACCCAGGATTAGGTCATCAGGAGCCATGGGAATCCATCTGAAGTTGAGACCCAGCTGTGCTCTGCAGCAGGGAGGAAGAGGTCTGTTTGTAAACTTAATTAATTTAACTTAGATATGTCATAGCCCCTCCCTCCACTCCTCCAAGTCCCGCTCTCCCTCCTGCATCCCCTCTGCCCTATTCTTCAGAACAGGGGTTCCCTACCCAGACACCTCAGCACACCTGTCACATGAGGACTGAGCTCCTCTTCCTCTCCTGTGGCCTGGTAGGAAGTCCCATCTGGGGGAAGTGATCAAAAAGCAGACAACATAGTCCATGTCAGAGATATCACCACTCCCTTAACTAGTGGGCCCACATGAAGCCTAAGATTCCCATTGGACTTATCTTCTCGGGGTCTGGTTGTAGTATGTCTATCCCATACTATATGACAAAAGTCTGCTAATAAGTGAGTACATACCATGTGTGTCTTTCTGGGTCTGGGTAACCTCACTCAGGATGACCTCTTCTAATTCCACCCATTTACCTGTAAATTTCATGATTTCTTTATTTTTAATAGTTGAGTAGTATTCCATTGTGTGAATGTGCCACAGTTTCTTTATCCATTCTTTGGTTGAGGGACATCTAGGTTGTTTCCAGATTCTGGCTGTTACAATAAAGCTTCTGTGAACATCATTGAACAAATGTCCTTCTTATATGGTGGAATGTCTTTTGAATATATGCCCAGGGGTGGTATAACTGGGTATTGAGGTAAAGCTATTCCCACTTTTCTGAGAAAGTGCCAGATTGATTTACAAAATGATTGTACAAGTTTGCACTCCCACCAGCAATAGAGGAGGGCTCCCCTTTCTCCACAACCTCTCCAGCATGTGTTGTTGATTGAATTTCTCATCTTAGCCTTTCTGACTGGTGTGAGATGGAACCTCAGAGTCATTTTGTTTGCATTTCCCTGATAACTAAGGAAGTTGAGCATTTCTTTATGTGCTTCTCCACCATTCAAGATTCCTTTTCTGAGGATTCTCTGTTTAACTCTGTATCCCAAATTTATTATTTTGTTTGTTAATGTTAAATTTCTTGAGTTCCTTCTATATTCTGGATATTATCCCTTTGTTGAATATAGGATTGGTGAAGTTATTTTCCCAATCTGCAGACTGCCATTTGATTCTATTGACAGTCTCTTTTGCTTTCCAGAGCTTTTCAGTTTCAAGAGGTCCCCTTATTAACTGTAAATCTTAGAACTGTTGGTGTTCGGGTCATGAAGCTGTCTCCTGTGCCAACGAGTTCAAAGCTCTTACTCATTTTCTCCTCTAGCAGATTTAGGAGACAAAAGGGATATAAATCAGGAAGAAAGAAGTTAAAAATATTGCTATTTGCAGATAATACAGTAGTATAATAAGTGACCCCCAAAATTCTACTAGAGAACTTTTGCAGCTGATAAGCTTCTTCAGCAAAGTAGCTGGATACAAGATTAATTTTAAAAAGTCAGCAGCCCTCCTGTATACAAATGACAAATAGGCTGAGAAAGAAATTAGGAAAACCACACCCTTCATAGTAGCCACAGATAATATGAAGTATCTAGGGGTAAGTCTAACCAAAGAAGTCAAAGACCTGTAGGACAAGAACTTCAATTCTTTGAAGAAAGAAATTGAAGAAGATATCAGAAGATGGAGAGATCTCTCATACTCATGGATTGGTAGGATTAACATAGTAAAAATGGCCATCCTGCCAAAAGCAATCTACAGATCCAGTGCAATCACCGTCAAAATACCAACACAATTTTTTACAGACCTTGAAAGAATGACTCTAAACTTCACATGGAAACACACACACACACACACACACACACACACACACACACACGTGGAATAGCTAAAATAATCCTATACAATAATAGAACTTCTGGAGGTATCTCTATACCTGACCTCAAGCTGTACTCCAGAGCAATAGTAATAAAAACTGCACGGTACTGGCTTAGAAATAGACTGTTTGATCAATGGAATCAAGTTGAAGACCCAGAAATATACCCACACACATATGCACACCTGTGTTTTGACAAAGGAGCCAAAACCACACAATGGAAAACATCTTTAAAGATGTTTTAAAGATGTTTTGTTAAAGAAAACATCTTTAACAAATGGTGTTGGTCTAATTGGATGTCTACATGCAGAAAAGTGCAAATAGACCCATATTTATCATCCTGCACCGAACTCAAGTCCAAGCGGATCAAAGATCTCAACATAAAACCAGATACACTAAATATGCAAGAGGAGAAAGTGGGGAAGAGGTCTTTAGAAGAGCTTTATAGCAGGGTTGAGAAGGGCCCCGCAGAAAGGCTCCGCACAGTGCCAAGAACATATACAGAAGAGCAGAACAAAGTGTAATTGATGAAAAATTTAAAAAAAAGGGAAAAAATAATTTAAGAACCTTAAATGACTTTCAAAAGTGGAGGAAAACATGGAGTTAGTCAATTGGCATGGAGCACGTCTCGCCCCTGGGGGCAATGGTCTCCTGAACCTACTCAGACCTCGGACACCACCACTGCTAGTTCTAGAACTGACGCAGGATGTTCCAACGAGGGGGTTAAGGCTTCTCATAATATTTCCTATAAGCCCACACCTGTTTGTCTATATCCCCCATTTTTATTCATTATTAGCCAGATAGAGCCAAGTAATTGTGGTAATGATACTTGCTTTTTTGCCCAATGCTGGAATGCTAGTAAATTTAGGTATGCCCTGGATACTCGCATGCCTCACTGCATGCCTGTGCCGGTTGATGCCCCTCACGCTATGACTCTCTTCAGACAGAAAAGGGATCTTGGAACTACAGCCACCATTGTTACTACCATCTCATTGGCGGCTGTTGGAGCTACCACCGGGGCATTAGCCATGAGTCATACTGGGCAGACTGCTCAGACCCTGAACAATCATTTAGCCAATGTAGCTCATGCCTTAGTTGTACATAAAGGAATTAATGCTCAACTAAAAGGAAGCTTGATGGTGTTCAATCAGAGGATTGACCTCGTGCAGGAGCAAATTGATACCCTATGGCAAATCGCTCAACTTGGCTGTCAATGAAAATATGCTGGACTTTGAGTCACTAGCATACAACATGAGAATTTTTCCTGTGCTGCAAATCTGTCTAAACAATTGTCGAGCTATATTTTAGGTAATTGGATTGGAGAATTCGATACTACGATGGAGCAGCTGAGAGTGGCCATTGTCACAGTAAATTCTACCAGAGTGGACGCAGGACTAGCCACAGGATTATCATCATGGATTGCTGCAGCCATGAATCATCTGAAGGAATGGGTGGGCATGGGAGTGTTAGCAGGCCTTCTGGTGTTGGTCTCCTTGGTTTGCCTGTGGTATATATGCAAGATTAGAGTCTCACAACAGTGTGATGCAGCCTTGATCATTCAGGCCTTTACAGCCATTGAAGCAGGACATTCTCCCCAAGCATGGTTGGATACCATAAAAAGCTAAAATGATACGCTCAGGATGCGAGGCTAAGCACTGCACTCAGGGTCAGCTGCTTTGGACCCAGAGA
The DNA here is from genome assembly GCF_030254825.1 of Meriones unguiculatus. Lineage (NCBI taxonomy): Eukaryota > Metazoa > Chordata > Mammalia > Rodentia > Muridae > Meriones > Meriones unguiculatus. Next base: position 4,974,608 of record NC_083350.1, on the reverse strand, counting down.
AGAGCATGTCTGATTGCATGCGGGTTGATGCCCCAGGTCCCGCCTCTGAGAAAAAGGTATCAGACGGGTCTGATGCTCTTTGGGTGGATGACACCTAAACGAACATTGGTACAAAGTCCCAATTTATTTCTAATATCAGAGATCAGACCTCTACTCTTGCCTGATGCATCTAAAACAAAAAGGGGGAACTGTAGAGAGCTGCGGAATGCTATGCCTTAAAGATGGAGCTGGTTTCCGCCTTCCACCTTCCCGATGGTGAGTGCTCTCTGTCACGAACAACTCCACATTTGGCTAAGGCTGAGGATCTGGCTTGCTTCCATGTATGTGGACCTATCTGCATTGCCCACATGGCACGCCTGGGTTGACTACCCAGAGGCTACTTAAGCTGTGGGCTGGCTTTCCCCAGGGTCCGAGAATTGTTCAAGGTTCCTGAATAAACTGCATTGAAAAAAAAAAGAAGAGCAGAACATGCATCCACCGCCAGAGGGCGCACCTTCACAACATCGGTAAATAACACCAGCACAGCAGGAAAGAGCTTGCTGTCTTCATTCAGGGTGTGCTATGAGATGGACACCAGTCTCTTGAGCAGCCAGTGGCCTGCTGCACACGTGAAGGTTTAGCTCCTGCTGGTTTGGAGCGTCCTGTGCCAGCCCCTTTCAGGTGAGTGACAGGTTTCTGCGTTCACTCGCGTTGTTCAGACGGAGGCTCAGTACTTAGGAGGAGTGTGGCACTTGAAAGCTGGGTATGGTTTCTACCCGTTCATCAGGTGACTCAGATGCTTCCAAGTTTGAAAGCTTTCAGAGTAGAAAGCAGAGCTACGCAGCACTTCCAGCTGCAATGCAAACTGCTCTGTTGCTCACTGCTTATGACTCAGCAAGGCTGATGGTGCCCAAGGTAGCCAGGGAGAGTAGGACGCTGTGGCGGTGTCTAGCGAGACTTGAGCTCAAGAATCAGTGCGGACCCTGGGGGTTCTGGGGCAATCGTAAATCTTCTGTGGGAGAGAACCACTTGCTGACAGAGGGCCCTGAAGTCTGACGGGAAGTCCCCTGCATGGTATTATGAAGTCATAAGGCAGATATGTAGACAACCAAGCCATCCTCAACCTTAACGGCCTACTGCAGACTGCTGTTAAGCGGGTCAAAAAACCCTCTAAAAGCTATGAATGAACCCAGACTCCTGTATCATTTATCTAACAACAACAGTCCTTTACTGTTATACTTGTGGCCTTTAGATGGTTTCCTCACATGACCAATTTATAGTAGAAGAAAGACTTGAATCTGGGCAGGGCATGGAAGAACATGAACCATCACTGCCACACTGCAGCTTTATTCACAGAGCCCACGAGGAGCTGAACTAGGGCTGATTTCTCCTCATAGGCAGTGGAAAGAGGACCGTTTGATTATAGTGAAAACGTTTGCGTGTGGATACAGTGATCATGAGTGTTGAATGTCTTGAGCTGTTCTGTTTGTAGGAGCCCCGAGGGAGGAAGTGCAGATAGACAGGTTTGAGAAGGAGGTGTTTGCATGACCTCATGTGAGCACCTTCACACAATGCTAACACCACTAGCATGTGTGACAGAGTGAAGGATGGCTCATACCATATAAGACGACTTTCCACAGATGTCAGGCAACCTCTGCTCTGGGCACCTCGTGCCTGAGGCGGTGAGCCTATGAGGGGAGTGGTCAAGGTGATGAACACAGAGGCCAGGCAGTAGTGCCCAGCACAGGCCACCCGACACCGTGTTTAAGTTGGCGATGCCTCCTGTTGCAGGCCCAGTCATCAAAGCGGGACAGGAGCCTTTTCCTGAGAGCCAGCCAGCCATGTTTGCAGGAGGATCTCTTTGCCCTGGTAGAGACAATTTGTTTACGCTGCCCCCAGGCTCAGCACCCATAGCTGAAGTCCAATAGACCCTGATCTGCCAGTCCAGACCTCACACAAATGCTGCCCTGAGCAGAGAGCCCATGTTAAGATAAAGAAAACAAAAAGATGGTGCATTTCACATGCTGCATTGCTCCAGAGCAGAGTAGCAATGGCTGATTAAGGGGTAACATCAAGAGCTGTTTGCGAAATGCCTCACAGCATGGAGAGCTGTCCTGTAAGTACTTCGGCCTTCATGCAATGGCCAGACCCACTTGTAAGAAACGGTAAAGCCAGGAGCTTGTGATTCGCTGTCTGTAGGGCTGTCTGTGCTCTGCTTTGTGCACATTTCAGGATCATTTGGAGTAAATGTTCCAACAGAGTTTCCAGAAGGAGAGGAAAAGGAAGAAGCATCCCTTCACTTGGCCATGAGTGTCTCTTGATCATTTTTGGTTTCTCGCAGCGGTGAGTCCCATGGTTTGCATTTTAACGAATGGGCTAGGAGGACTCAGGATTTCTCCTGCAATGGGCATTACTAGCCAGGGACATGCTTTTTGATGCCTCTAGTGTGACTGTGATTGCAAATGGAAAATGCATCAACCTCGTCCTGATTCTGATTCAGCAAGTAGGTGCTTAGAATCCTTGACACTGAGGGGCCAAGGAACACGAAGAAGTAAATTAATTGCCCAAGTGTGGGAGAGAGAATCTGGAGGAGACAGAGGAGATGTTGAGTATGGATTAGGTCCAGGACGTGGGACAGCAGTCGGATGTGCGGCTTCTGCAACAAGAACATTTCCTACATTATCTATTTCTGGAGAGTGTGATAACTCATCTATTTGAAGGCTTTCTGTTACACTTGACCCAGTATAGGGTTGTCTGAGTGGTCCAAGCCCTTGACTGTAGCAGACACATGCCCTGTCTCACCTACGTTTAGTCCACTCATTATACCATCATTTCCATAGCAACCAATCTCCTTAGATGTACCCTGAAGGCATCTCATCTTGATGGTGCAATGGATATTTTCATTGTCTGTTTCATTCTCTGACTGCAAGGGAGGACACTCGATCCTATTCAGACTTCCAAGAGGATGAATCAGCTGAGTGAACCCTTTGCCAATGGGCACATAGAGCCTGTGGGGGAACATTGCTTCTTTTGGATGAGAGGCACGCTCTGCAGAGACCCCCGGTGGGACTGAGCCCAGATGCTCTCTGTGTGACCAGCTGGATCATTCAGAGTCCAGGCCCTTTCACTGCTGTGTTTCACGTTTGCCAGTTTCTCTCTCCTGTTCCCCAAGGTTACTTCCTAGATCAGATTTGTGTGCAAACCCAGTCTCAAACTTTGCTTTTGTGGAGCAGCTGGACAGGTCCAACACATAAGACCCTAGAGTCCAAGAAAGGCCAGTTCCCTGCTGGGCCTTAGGAAGGCTGTGAACAGGAAGTTCAGGAGGACTGAAGTCGTTGATCTGACTGGGTTTCCTGGTTCAGTCTCTGCACTCCTGGCTTGCATAGTGGTGGGGAGTCAGAAAACCAGCAGTCCAGAACCGAGTCAATCTGTCCACCTCACAGGAACTGTGTCAGCTAGAAACACTGCAGTGTTTTACTAGGTAGGAAAACAAACAGAAGAGCAGCTTGCCCGAACAACTGCCCCCCCCCCTCACACACACACACACAGTGTGAAAACAGAAAGGATTAACAGAAATGAGGAGCAGGAGACAGCAATGGAGGGTGGATACGGCACACTTGAAGAAAAATGAGAAGCAGCCCATCACTTAAGCACATACACACCAATGGGATGCCCTCATACAAAGAACCTTACAGCACTTTTAGTTCTGGGAGGAGGTGTGTGTCACAGCGCCGGTGTGTTTGTTGCAGTTCCTCTGTCGGATCCCTGCTGTTCTGGGTTTGGACTGAGGATTCCTTTTCACTGCAGTTGTAACTAAATTATTTCTATGATGTTTCAAAAACCAGGATTCAGTGGACTTCTTTCTAGATCCCTGAACCTCACTTTTGTTTTGTTCAGATTCATTATTGAAAGTTGCTAGTTAGCATGTGCTAACCAGTGAATAGTTTAGAGTGACAAAGATTTATTGTAAGGCAAGACTGTATGTATGTTCCAGATTGTTCAGTAATTAATATTGGCTTTTCAGTTAGTTTGAACTTGGTTTTGGTTTTGGTTTTTCTCATGTGGGAAACATGAGAATTCATGTTTCTTTTTAATTTATGTACATCCAAGTTCAGAGCATTTGGATTTCTCTTGTGTTAATGGTGAGTTTTCCCAGGATGTAAGTTCTTGTTTGTTGTTGCCCAGGGTGGACCAGAGATGCCTGATGTCCTCTTCATTCATAGGCGCCCCACCCACCCATGTATTTGCTTCTCACTTCATCCTGTTCCTTTGTTACTGATGTGAATGTTTATGTCTTTGGTTGAGTTATTTTTAAAAAAACACTCTTAAAACAGCATGAGAATTAGTTTCATCTTACCTAAAAAGGACAAGAGAGTCATACCTTTCTCCTCTGTATGGGAGAGGGACATAGAATAACTTCCATAGGTCTCCTCCCAGGTCAAGGGTCAGACTTCCTTTTCATGTTGGTGACTCTGAGTTTTTGAAATGTTGCATAATGGGGAACCCAGCGCTTCAAGTTGTGTGGTGTAATGTCTGGGAGTGTCTCTACCTCCTCACTGTCTTCGCTTGGGTCTTCGGTGTTGTGGGCTCTGCCCTGGTAGATCTGGCGGTTTCCCTACTTGCAATAAGTTTCTACTGTCTTCATGTCAAGGCTGTACATGTGCCTGCTGAGCACTGTTCTCACTGCCACTGCTGTTCATGCACTCTTCTGGTACCTACTTCTGAGCACCCTGTCGTGGTACTCTCCTGTCCAGACAGTCTCCCAAGTAGGTGCAGAGTTCATTCAGATGCCTCCTGACCTTCAGCTTGGTCTAAAGGTCTTTTTCGTTTTTCTTACAGTGGCATTTGCAGATTGTAATTCAAGGGCCAGTGCAGCGTTAGAGCTGCTATAATTCTTGCCATCATTCTAATAGATGCTGAAGACAAAGGAATGGTGTTTGCTGTCCTGCACACAGGAAGTATTGGGAATCTTTACTGGAACAGGTCTTGCTCGAATTAGAACAAGGCTGTGAACTGACTGCAGATACATCTCCAATGTCTTCTTCCCCACTGTTATAAAAGTTAGCCAAGAAATGTCATTTCCAGGGATCTCTGACAATTTCTTGAGAATAACTGACTGAGTCAGCCTTTTGCAGAAATGTCCCGAGGGATGCACACATCATGGGCAGGATGCGGCAGACACAGGATGCTGAACAGCTCAGCCTGGACTCAAGGAAAGCACAAGTAAGTACGTATGTCAGTGTGGAAGTGATCCTCCTGCCTGGGGGGCAACTGACAGCCTCCACTTAAGGGTCATTGTGGTTGTGTGGTCTCAGGGCACTTTACTCTTTGCAGCTTACTGATCTCAGCTTTGTCAGACTTGGCTACCAGCGTTCAGTGAACAGCAGCAAACCAGCTCTCGGTTAGCTTTGATGCACTTTCCAAAAGCAGAAACGTTGCCCCAGCGATTTCCTCAGTAATGCCGAATGTGCTGGTTCAAAGGCATCTGAAGCTGCTCCTCCAGCAAAGAGGGGCTTCCAGAACTCCTCTGACTGTCAAATAGCAGTGCTTAGGGGCTTCCAGGATGAATTCTAGAATGCTCTCAGGATCTTACAGGGCAGACATGGCCTAGAGGCAGACTCACACAGCTATTGTCTACTGTGTTTATCACCTGCAACAGATGGAGGGCACACAGAGTGAGGCTGGCCTCATGGAGGCCTCGTTTGCCTTTTTATTCTACACAATTTACCTTCTGTCCAAATTGAACACATTTCACCACTGCAGAATTCCAGAACATAAACACCCCCTTCTCTCCTGCTTTCTGTGGCCTTGCCTTCTGCTTCTCTGTTGGCTGAAATTTTTAGTCCTGAGCACATACTTTGGGAAGTTTTCTCCCAAGTCACCTTTTTACAAAGGTATACATGTAAAGATGATGTGAAAGAGACAGTTGTCCAGACTGAGGGCCAGGTGGTTTGTGTACCTGCCCACAGGGTCAGGAGGCTTGCTAGAAAGTCTAACTCCTTTCATGCGTTAGTGGGGCTCAATAAAATTATAGTTGGAACAACTGTCAGCATCTTCTATTAACTGGGGACTAGTTTTGAAAGATTTCTGTGTTGTAACTTTTCTTACTCATTTCCTATCCTGGAAAGTGATAAACATATTTGCATGACTGCAGACACAGAGGTGAGCAAGCAGAAGGTAAGGTAATTTGCCTGGGTTGAGCCAGAGCAAGGGATGTCAGAGGCAGGAGGAAAGAGCCCATCAGGAAAACGCCATAGACAGAGACTGAATGACAGGAAGGGTCATAACACAGTCCAAGATCAACCTGTGTTACATTGGGATGTAAGGGAGCTCAGAATTAACCTGGTCCACGTTACATCAGGAGGAAGGGCGGCTCAAGATTAGGTTGGTCCACGTTACATCATTACATCGGGATGCAGGGAAGCTTAGGGTTATGCTGGTCCATGTTACTTCATTACATCAGGATGCAGGGCAGTGCAGGGTTAGGCTGGTCCATGTTACATCGGGATGTAAGGAAACTCAGGGTTAGGCTGGTCCTGTGGGTGGCAAAGCCAGGTGTTACTACTTATGAACACTTGGAGCTGGAGAGCCCATCTCCTCCAGGCGTGAGATCTCTAAACCCTGTCAGCGTGCAGGGATGGGGATAACCTTTCCCCTGGTGTCACGGAGTTGAGAGCAGGTGTAGGGACACGACTGACTGCAGTTTACGGCAAAATGGGGTCAGTGTTGCCTGGGCAGTGTGCCCGTCACACATGCCACTTGACTTCTAGAATTCTGCATTGGGAATACTGAACACCTGCCGAATCCCTGCGACCTGCAAGGAGACAGTCGCCACTGCTCAGTGTTGGAGTGCGGTTAAGATTCTGAGATCAGGGTCAGTCTCGACTCTTAGAAGTTTCTCCTGCATTTGCCAGTAGATATATGATCACCTTAACTCTATAAAGCAAGTTCCTTCATCCATAAATTATATTTCTTTTAACAGGTTTTATGAGGAATGCATGAAAGGCTTTTATGAAGAACATGCATAACATATTTAGCACAGGGCCTGGCATACATTTTATCCTGAATAAATAGCTCAATTGATAATAAAATACTTACAAATAACCTCAGCTCAATAGTAGTAAAATTACTGATGGAACTGTCAGTGTGTGGTGAGTAAGTAACTCTGCCTAGACAAAGATATGGCCCTGGATCCAGTTGTAGGGAAACTACCTGGCAAATCTTTGGGATATCCTGAGTGTCAGGAATGCCCATGTTATCCATGGGGACCCCTGAGTAACACCTGACAGAGCATGCTGTGTAGATTACTAGTATTTAGACATCTCTATAGGTTTTTATTCAATCATGCAACAAACAGTAGACTCAGGAGAACTTGATGAGTTGTTAATTTTCAGTGAGGACATTGAGGTGTGCAGGTACTGGGAGTTAGGTAAATGAATTCTTAGGACATAGAAGCTCTGTATTCCCATCCTACCCTCAAATTCTACCCTATGTGCTTACTGACTTGACTGGCTCTAATTTGCATATGTTAAAATTATAATGCTAAGTAAAGCACTTTTTGAGTTTTGTGAGTCACCCTAACAGATTATCAAAGATGAAGGCAAATGTCTGAGGTGGGATGCCCTTGGCAATCAGGACCTTACAGCAAGTATCAGAAATCTTGGGCAAACCCATTACTTAGTGCTTGAGTCCGGCTGGCACTGCCAGCTGTTGGTACTAGCGCAGCTTTCAAATGACTCAGCTGCCCTTGAGAAAAAAAAAATACATCTTACCTCCATGTTTTCCCAGAATTTCCATGCTCAAAATCCTCCTCAAAGTGGCTCATCTGCTTTTTCATCTTCTGTGTATTCTAAAACTACCCGTTGTTTCCAGGGATTTGGAAACATTTAATTTCCTCAAGGATGCTATAGACACATCAGTTTGCATGCATAAGTAGTTCCTGTATTCCTAGGGTGATCCATGAGGTTGGATTCAGGACAGCGACTACGGATTTAATATTGGAGAGTAAAAGGCAATGGCGTTTTCTAGACAAGATCTATACTTCTGGAAGAGCAGTTTGTTTTGCGTGCCTGAACACTGGAATAGCCTGCTTTATTTATCTATTTAGTTGTGTGTATCCCTCTGTGGAGTTAAGAGGACAATGTACAGAAACTGGTTTGCTCCTTCCACCATGCAGTTTCCTAGGATAAAGCTCAGCTCATCAGCTACAAGCACCCTTACCCCCTGGGCCATCTTGCCAGCCCTCTCTCTTCATCTTACCTATTTATAAAAGTAAGAATGCAACAATCAGGTCTCAGTCTGTGGCCTACACAATGAGGCTTATGTCTCAAAGGTCCTCAGAGTTTATTTCCCAGCTTCCCTTGCATTAAGATTTGAACTACATGTTTGGAGTCTTTAGATATTATGCACAGCCTCATGGTTCTTTCTTCATACACATGGGGGACGGAGGTCTCCATGCTACAGAAGGCCTCCAGAGCAGGCAGGAAGCTTATAGTGACACGTATGTTCAATCATTTGTGTGTGGTGAGGCGCAACACATTTTTGACATATCATATACTGCAAGGGAACAGCATACAGTTGAGCCACCATTTTCTTGATTAGAAATCATGCCTTGCTGTGTCTGGTCACCTCAGCCACTCATCAAAATGCCTAGCTGTGACTGGAAATTTGGTTACTGGATGTGGGGGAAAATAATCAGAAGAAATGAACTTCCTGTATTTTGACACATGATCAAAATAACGTATTTTGTCACAGCATTTGAAAAAAAAAGAAGTAGTTTTACAATTGTATATTCGGAAAACCAGTAACCCAGAGAGCTTTGGCTTCTTGAGACTATGGTGTGGAGACTCATTGAAGGGAAGTTGTCTTCTATGTTGTAGGATGTTCTGTGGTGCCTGTACCTATCAGACGCTGGCAACACCCTCTTTCCCCATGAATGTCTTACACATCTCCTGCACCTCTGGGGACCACATCTCCTGGCTGAGCCAAGGGGGCCCAGAAAGAATGATGGGCTCGTAACTGGAAGGCCAGCTTGGATCTTATCACCACTGCGGACTATCTCTTCAATGACAGCAAGAACATTTTATGAGTTACAAGGAATTATACATCCTAAGTTAAGTTCTTCAAATTGAATTCTGCACAGAAAATATTTTCAGTAGGAAAGAGCACGTACTTTCTGTTTTTCTTATGACGATGGTCTGAAGGAGTAGAGTGATTATGTGAACTCATGTCCGTGTTACCCCGCCCCATGTTTCACATCCTCCTTTTGAGGCAGCATTTTTATCTGTTTTTGAATCTCTTCCTCCCTGTCTGTTGCCTTGGGAAGACACTAGAACCATCACATTCGTTAGCTCCAGATTTTTTCATTTTCATCTTCCAAGCCTCCGTGAGCTGGACATTTTCCCTCAGACTTTAACCACTCATTCCTCCCACCATAAAAGCGCTGAATGAACCCAGCCTACTTCAGCTTTTGCACCCAGCCACTTACAAAGCTGAGAGTCATGTGACAACCGGATTGATGTTTGTGATGGCAAAAACTGACGCTATCTCACACTTTTCTTGAAAACTGCATCTCGGCAGTTTCACCAATTTACACTCAGCATTGTCCAGTTCTTCAGCCTTCTGTCAATACTTGGTGTTTCATTCTCTTTAATTTCTGCCACTCCAGTGGGTGTATATTGGTATTTCAGAATGGTGTTTAACAAGATATTCTCAGGATGTGATGTCTAACTGAAAGAAAGGATTCATTCCCCATGAAAGCATGTGACGTAAGGCCTCTGGCTCATTTTCGTTTATTAAGCAGCTACTGCAGGGTAAGCTCGGCACCAGGCCCTCTGACCTGCCCACTGCATGCAGCGCTCCAGCTATCTGATAATTAGGTTTCACTTTTCAGAGGAAGGAACAGATTTCAGAAACAGCTAATAATTTACCCCATCTCATATTTATGAGAGCTTGGCTTGTGCTGTACCATGTAGGTGGCTGTGGATTTCTTCCAGGATCAGCACTGGCACCAAAAATCGTCTATGCCCTTTGCAGACAGAGAACACAGGCAGAGGCTGGGGTTGGGAAAGAAGACTAAGTTAGGGAAATTCCCAAGCATACCCTGGGCTTCTGTGGGAAGGAAAGGCATTAAACCTGACCTGCCATTCTACGGCGTTCACAGCAGATGCTCTAGGAGCATTTCTGTTGCAATGGCGCATGCTCCATTTGCAGCTCTCAGGTGCACAGCCCAGCCTGTCTCACACTTGCTCCTCCAGAGCCTCATGTCTGTACTCTCTTGTTTTACTCAGCCTCGTGCCCAGAAAGAGGGTAGAAAGTGTCTACATTTTCAGGTTAAGCAGTGGATACTGGGAACCCTTTAGTGATATATTCAAGGTCACAGAATTGTTGGAACCAGAACAAGAGTCCAAATTCAGGGTTATTTTAGCTGCATCCACTTTTTCTGATTTCCTCCATAGCAAGACCAGGACTCCCAGGGCTTCCGTTCTATAGAATCTGTCGTTGAGTCTGAGGAGAGGCCATGATGTGGCTTCACTCACGACAGTGTTGGTGGCCGAGAAACTCACTTGAAGACTTGCTAGGACACTGTCACCGTGCTGAAACTTTATGCCCCCACATCTTAGTGACAAATAGGATGGGTGCTGTCACCGTGGATGAGCTGGTTTTCTTGTATCGGGTGACTAACCTGGACACCCAGGATATCTGAATCATTAGCCAGTATGACCACCACATATGGCCACCACATAGCCTCCTCTCCTGGGAATATGAGAGCACGCTCTCTGAGGGGGCAGTTACCAAGTGAGTCATATCAGGGTTCAGGGTCACATTCATGAGAACCATCCCGTGATCATTGCAGCCAACCAGGGTCACAGTGCCTCCCCGCACCTCCCTTCTCCCGCCCAGGTCACTGGTCTCTGTGCTGCTCCTGGGGCTCCTCTTTCTTCACTCGGGCTTGTGTGCAAAGGCTCCTCCTACGAGGGCAGCTGTGAGGCAGCTCTGCAGCTTCTCCGGTCTCTGCGTTCACAAACAACCGACATTTTGCACACTTCGGTTTATTGTCTGCCTCTTCTACTTCTGCTGCCCTGGAATAGACAATCTATGGATTTGTTGTGTTTAGACAGCACTCTAACTGCCTCTGGCAGGAGCAAAGTGATTCTTCCAACTCTGCTGGCTGGGTGTGTAAATCTCCAGGGACTGCCTTCTTCCAAGAGCAACTGCTTAGTGCAGGGTGATTTGTGTTAAGCTGCCTCCTCATTTGCCGTGTTTATGTTATGTGCTCCTATGGGCTTCATGCAAAGTGGTGTGTTTGAAATTTCCACATAAATGACATTGTGTGAATTATCACGTTCTCTTGTTTTTATCCCCAGTGTTTTTGATCACTCTCCATTCACATGGTACATTAATTTAACTGTTGTATGGTGTTTTGTTGAATGAATGAACTTGGTTTTATTCATTGCCATATTGTGGGCTATAGCTGTTGCTTACTTTTTGAGGTAGGGAGGAGGTCTCTTTAGATGGATGTGAGAATTCCTTTTACAACCAAATGGAAATGGAATTTCTGCCCCTTATGTTATGCAAACCATTTACTTGAGCTGAGCCACCTAGTTGTATCACATTGTTTTTGCCGTCTGATGACGTACATGAATTCTCCTCCCACACCCTCATTTAATGTTTGTATTCATCATGTTTATTCTATAGTGTAACAGGTGTCTTACATGGCCCATTGTTATTTTACCTTTCACTTTCCAGAGTATTCCAACACTGTCATCTTTTCCCTGGGTAGCTGGCCATTCATGTTCTTTCCTTCTAATTGCTTATTGATAAACTTGTCTATTTTTTCTCTTGGGTTACTATTCTATTTCTTATTGATTTGGAGAAATTCATTATGGATTCTAGAAAGATGACTTATTCACAATTAGATAGCTCTCTCAGGGTCTACAGTTTTCTTTCCAATTGATTCATGCTATATTTTTAAATCTATACATTTTAAGTTTAGTGTAATATTTTCCTTCAAATTTTTACTTCTTTCTCTATATACTAAGGAAATTAACCTGTTATTTAAAAAAAAATCCTATCTCACTTCAAATTTTACTTCATATGGATTTAATTTTGTTATTAAATGTTATTGTTAGGACATATTCACTGCACAAAAGAACAAATTTCATTGTGACAAATAAATTGTATCTTTTTGGATGACTAATATTTATTATTACTTTTAAAGGAAGCATACACAGTACTGGGTTTCACAAGTGCGTTTTTACACGTACTTTGTTCTTATTCATCCTTTTCCATAGCGCCATGCCAGACCCATCCTGTTCTTGCTGGTTCCTTTACTTCACCCTTAGAGTTCCCAGTCATTTCTATGCCACCAATATGACACTCTTCCCTTGACATCTATTCTTTCATGTCATGGTCCCTTCTCCAATCCCATGATCTACATTCCCACCGCAGAATAAATTCTTTACATTCTAAGTTCTGTAAAATAGAGAAAAGATGAAGTGTCAGCCTTTTGGGCCTGGATTACTTAGAATTTCCAATTTTATTTTTTTCTGCAAACGTAGTGATTTCAGTTTTTTTACATTAGTCTGTTGTTCCATTACAGTGGTGCAGAGACTTCTCAAAAGACAGAACTGCTGTCTGAGCTGCACTCTTCCTGGGTATCGGCCTCAAGGTGTGTAAGCTGGTCACAGAGATCCAGGCAGCCAGGTTTATTGCTGTGTTATTCATATCTTGGAAGTGGAACCAGAATAATGTTCATTATATTGTCTTTATTTTCTTTTTAGATTCCATGTATGAAAGAACACATTTTCGTTATTAACTTTTCTCATTTCTGAAATCAAATACCCAATGCAAAGCAAATTAAGGAAGAAAGGGCTGGATTTGGTTCTCACCTTCATGTGGAATACAGTCCATCACAGAAGGTAGGGCCGTGCCGCAGGAGCGCAGCCATCAGGATGACCCAAAGCTACAGCAGTGAGGAAACAGAGCATGGAACAAGAATATTAAATATAAAGACAGCCCCTGGCAATTCATTTCTAATGAATTACTCCATGTCCTAAATGCTCCACAGCCTTCCAAACAGAGTGCTACCATCTAGGGACCCAGCTGGGCACACATGTGGGCCTGTGGAGGACATTTCAAGTTGAAACCACAGTGTCAGGAGTCTGACAGGATTCATCTACAGGATGTTCTTTAGGTGCAGCTATTTTTACACAAATAGCATGATTCCACCTTTCTTTGTGGTTAAGTCTTCACTATACACTCTGTTGCATTTATCTAGTCATCTACTGACAGACACACAGGCTGGGTCCAGAGCTTCTGTATTGCGCATAGCTGCTGTATGCACTGTGAACACGGGCCCTCCGTTGTTTTGGAGGATACCCAGGAATGGCTGGGTCACATGGCAGACCTTTAGTGCATTAAGGCATCTTCACCCCAAATCCATTCAGGCTGCACTAATTTTCATTTCACTAACAAGGTATAAAGATTTTTTTTCTGATATATGAGATATCTAATTTTCCATGCATGGATCCACTGAACTTCAATGCTATTATTTATTTATTTATTGTTTATATTTGAGATTATGTTATATTTACAACAATTCTGTCCCTTTCATCCACCAAACCCTCCCATACACCCCATATCACTCTTCTTCAAATCCATGGCCTCTTTTTTTCTGCTAATTCTTATTCATGCATAAATGTATATGCATATAGATATATTTCTAAATGTAGCCTGTTTAGTCTGTATAATATTACTTGTATGTATGTTTTCAGGGCTGACTATCTGGCACCAGGAAACTAAATGGTGCCCTCTATTTTGAGCTGAACTCCCCTTCCCTGAGGACTAGCTTTAATGTTACCAGAAGGCACTTTGTAAGCTTCCAAAGAAGGGAGGCAACCAACAGTGCTGCCAGCTTGATGCCTGTGAGCCAAGTCAACGTCCAGCATGGCTTGATGACCCCAGGGTGCATTAGGGGTATGAACACTGGATGGTAAACAAGGTGGACTTAAGATCACCAAGATGGGCTTAAGACCAACCCAATCAGAGGGAAACCATGTTTGATAGTGGAAACCTAAGTAACTCCTCAGGGCTAGTGAAATCATGCTTATTAGAGGAGAGCCTACAAATAATAAGTTGCTAAACCAGCGTAATCCCTAACAAAAATCTGTAAACATTTGTCCTTATACCCACACATACTGTAGTCTTCAACCCTCATCAAGGAAACATCTCTTTGTAACAGAGACCACTGCAGAAAACCACAAACAATCAAAATGAAGAGTTGGGGAGCCTGGGCCCATTGATGCATCCATAAAACACTCCTCCACCTAAGGCTGAGGGAACACTGTGGAAGAGACAGTGAGAAGACTGTAAGAGGCAGAGGACCAGGGAGTTTGCTACAAGACTGTCTCCTGCTACACCCGCCAAGTCTTGCTGGCATGGAGGCCTAAACACGAACTGAACAAGGACGACACCAACAGTGGGCAGGGGAAAGCCCATGAGGCTCCAGTGCCATTTCTAAAATTGCATTGTTCTAAAATTCTGATTAGGAGGCGGTTATATAATTCAGAATTAAATTAACCCAGCAAAATGCATCAGATGGTCTTGTCCTTAACTGTGTCCTATGTACCACCCCTTTTTTTTCAATTCAGTCAACCACTTCTCATGTATCTTGCCATGTGACTCTGAGCAAATGAGGAAACTAGGCAAGTATTGTCTATTCTCCTGCAGGTAGTGTAAATACTGTGTTTATATACACCATGTGTGCCTGACTCCTCTCACTTATTCATTTGTACACGTATCTGGAGAGTTCTTCCTTCCCTTACGCATGCAAACTATCTCCAATGCATGGATCCAGCCCAACATGTCTCATCAGCTTCCCGTAGATGAGCATTTGGGTATCATGTCTGAGAGTCAACAGTGCCCGTTCACACACAGCCATAGTTTACTCTCCTTGCTGTATTTTATTTCACTGTACAAATTCAACACCATTCACTTTGTTATTCTGTGTTTCTAGACAAATTTGTTGTTTCAAACTGGATGTTAGGAGTGAAGCTTCTGTGAGCAGTTTTCCACTTGACCTTTGATGTGAGTTCTGCTTTTCTTTGGGGGAGGGGTGTTAAATAATCCACACTGGGATTTTCAAGCTATGCCAGTTATAATTTTTAGTTATTCAGAGAGATTTCCCAGGCTTTCCCTTAATAATTATAAAGGTCCCAAGGTTTATGTTATTGTGCTTGAGTTTCATTTGTGAAGCTTCAGGATTGGTGCAAAGGGGAGTTTTAGAGTAGTAGCAGTATGGAGTACGAGCATTTTGTTTGTTTGTTTTTGCTTTGTCTCAGATTCATAATTTCTTCATGGTGGTATGAAAAGCGTGGATTTCCAAGATATCTCAGGGATTGCTGGTGCATGAAAGAATTCTGAGTGTGGCAATCATGGTTTACTGATGCTGGATAATAAGCTTGTCTTCCCTTTTCTTTGGAAGAAGACATTATTCCTAAGGGCGATTACCATCTTCACCATCTTCTCCCAGAGAAGATGGTTTGAACAAAAAAGATATTAGAGTCCCATCTGTAATACAGAAATAAGAGAGACTCATGGAGAACATCAGTTTAAGAACAAGTCCTCAGTAATTGTGCAGACTCCTGTTTCCCAGCCATGCCAATGCCACTTTTAGCACTTGATCTTGAAAGTCTCTTGAAGTCTACTTGTTTTGTGGGTGGGATTGTCTACTATATTGATGATTATAACATTTTATATATAACATTATTGGAACTTCATGTGTTTAGAAGAATCCTAACGCAGACAATGTATGCTAAAACCACCATATCATATTATTTAACTCATTCAAAAGTTTTATATGATGGCAACTTGAAAGCATGATGGGAGTGTGGCAGAAGAGAGCCTCACTGACTTCTGAGATGAGCACAAAATTCTGCAACATACAGAAAGCCCACGCCCAGCAGACACTACAGCAGTGAAGAGAAATGCAGCCTCTTCCAGTCTAGTATTGGCACTATTGGAATTACTGCATTGTTGAACAGACTGTTATATCTTCCTCATATAAGAGCACTGCATCTTGAGTTGGCCATGGTGGCACACACCTTTAATACCAGCACTTAAGAGGAAGAGCCAGGTGGATTTCTGGGAGCTTGAGGCCAGCCTGGTCTACTAAGTAAGTCTAGGATGTCGAGGGCCACATCGAGAAACCCTGTTTCAAAAAAGAAAGCAAAACAAAACAAACAAACAAAAAGAATGGTCTCTGTAGTCCTAGCTCTTTATGATTAAGTACTGTCTCAGTCGTATGGTAAGCCTAAGCCTTTTAGATTTAAGAATAACATACATGAAATGAGAATAATATTTACATTTAGTTACATTGGCATGATTAAAATGAAGATTGAATGGTGAATTTTGTTGAGTAAATTTTGCTTCTGTTGAAAGGTAAACATACGATTTTTGTTTTTTCATTTATAAGGTGATTGATTTTACCAACACATTTTGTAATATTTAGCCATCCTTGCTTTCCTGTGACAAATCCTATGATTTGATTGGATATGTCACTAATTGCTTGAATATGTCACTAATATTCAACCTTTTAAGATACTGAACAATAAGATTTCTTCTCATTTGGGCCTTATATATTTTGTCAGTTTGAGCCCTGCTAAAATTATAAAGTGAGTTGGGAAAGGTCTCTCAACCCTCATGCTTGGGTTCTATTCTGAAGAAAAAAAATGCATTTCAATAAAATCAACTAAACAATGAAAAACTGTCAATGATTCAATTAAAGTAATGCATAAGATATTACCTAGTCATACAATATATGGCTGTGAGTATATTAAGACTATATAAAGTTCCAGCCCTTGCCCTATTCACAGTGAATACTGCATCTTGTCTTAAAAATATCTTTTTGATGATACAGAGGAAATTTCTAGAATGCCATCAGACAACCATTCTCAGAGTTGGAGTGTTGTTTTTGACTGATTGTCTTTGGCAGAAACTCTCAGCTCCCTGGAAGTCAGCGGTGGCAGCATCTGCTTGATATATCTGTATCACAAGATAGCTGGCCTCGGAGGACATCTGTATCGTGCGACATTTTGGAAACTTTAGGGTGACTTTGAGTATGAAATTGAGAGTAGCTGTCCTAGATAGGAGGTTAATGATAAATCAGGCACAGAGGCTGGGTGACATTGCTGACCAGAGCCTTTCTGCATGGTGGTCGTTGCTGTTCTTTTTGTTCGTAGTTGTGATCTCCTTCACTGTGAACGCTGCAACTCAGCATTGCGGTGTTTTGTATTTCATTACATAGCTACAACAGGCTTCTCACAATTCTCTCTGACACTAACGGTTCACGTACTGTCTAAGTTCCTGTCAGATGTTTTGTCATTCACATTGGGTAATTAATTATGCATATGGGCAGCCAGTTTTCTCATCATAATCTTTTCTCAAGACTCTCCCTTTTCTAGTGCATGCTCTTGGCGTTCCTATTGAAGCCCAGTTGACTGTAAAAGCTTGGATGTATGTCTGGATTTTCCTCTCTTCCATTGGTTGAAATATCTGCTTTTGATGCCAGTACCATCCTGTTTTTATTACAATAAATTTGTACCATATTATAAAATTTAGAAGGCTGTTTATGTAGAAAACTAAACACAGGTGTTTTTGTGACTTTTCTCATAATTATAAAAACTTACATGTCTTTAGCATGTTAGTAGATAAATAATTGAGATAAAAGAGTGATGTGAAGAAAGAAATTGCAAATCAATGAAATGATATAGCAGAATACAAAATGCACATTATTAAGTTTCTGAAAGAAATCAAAAAACCTACACAATACCATGGTAAAAGAAAATATATAGAGATAATTAAAGGATCAGTGATTGCCGAAAGTGAGAAAAGGAGGGAGGCACACATGGCACACGGAAGATTTTAAAGCAGTTAAAACTTCTCTGTATCATGTACTGCTATGTGGGTACATTAGTCCAGATTCATAAAAGAGGAAGCACAATGAGAGAGAACCCTAGTGCAAGTTAGCACACTTGGGTAACAGTGAGAAGTCAGTGCAGGTTTTCCTCATAACAAGTGGAATTCTTTTATACGGAAATGAGATAAAGGGAAAAGGCTGTGTATGTGTGCATAGAAGAAAGCTCAAAATTCTGTACCTTCCTTTAACGTTTGCTGTGAAAGTTAAAAGTGCTCTAAAAATAAAATCTTCTAAAAAATTCTGGAAAGGAAATGGAGAAAACAGAATCTTTGTATGGAGGGTATAAAGTGGCACAGGCCCTGTGGAAAACAGAAGTGCCACTAAAAATTAAAACTGTGAGCAATGCATGCTTCAGTAATCCCACAGAGTCAGCGAGGCTCTTGAAGACACACCTGTGCTCAGATGTTCATCGAAAGATTCATAATAGGGAAATAAGACATTTTAAATAACTTGGTAACAAGCCTAGTACAACACATATGAACGCATACACATACACAGCTTGGAGTTATTATGATCCTCACGTGTCTTGGCACTTTCTGCTTGTGGTATGTGTGTGTGTAAATGGCGAAGGAGGGGCATTGTACTCCATGTGTTCCACAGCACATTGCTGTCTAAGATGATTGTGAAGAAGCGCGAGCATGACATGGCAGAGCCTGTTTAAATATAGCTGTTTAAATAAAGACAAGGATGGTAATTTGATAGCTCATCAATTTGTAAACTACAGAATTAAAAGGTTATGTTACATTTTCTCTCTGAGGAAAACAAGATTGGTGATAATTAGAAAAACAAGTTAATGTTCCCTTTTGTCTGAACTCACATGTTCCATGAAATTTCTGTTAGGAAGACTGGAATGCGAACGAGCCAGAGCGTTGGTTTTGTTGGCGAAGGAATCCTGACTTGGTCTTTTGGAGAAATTCCACTTCCAGATAGACATGGGAACTAGGTGTCTACTTGTGCTACTTGCTTAACTCATGACTGTAAAATAACACCTGACAGGAGCAGCTCAAGAAAGCGGTGATTTATTTTGGTTCATGATTACAGAAAGTACCTGCTCACCATGCAGGAAGCCATGGTGGCAGAAGCTTGTTAATGTCTACAGCAGCCCAAACAAACAATCTCTGGACAGAAGTATGGCTGGGCTGTAGTCATCAGTACTCACTCCACAGAAATTCACCAGCTGGAACCCAACTTCTGCATGTCCCAAACATCCCTAAACTGAGCCACCATCTAGAGTTTCACGTGTTCCAATGCATGAGCCTGTGTGGACCATTTCACATTCACACTATTCTATGCCACTCAGGTATCAGGGTTCCCCTTAGTTTCAAGACCATCTTATAATGAAGAAAAAAAAGAACCAATTTCCCTGTAATTTTAGCAGCCACAACACTGCTCAAAAGTCCAGGGTCCACAATTTCCTTTGACTCAACATGAACTAAAAGACACCAAGAAATAGAAAAAGAAACTTACAAACTTCCACTATCCAATGGCACAATGTATGAATTCCAATTTTAAAAGGAAGAAGAAGATGACAGCAAAGAAGGGATGGACTCAAGCCAAGACCAGAACTTGGTAGAGAAAACATTGAGGACCCCAGCCCCGTGCTCAAGCTTTAAGCCTCACAGTGTGGCATGGTAGGCACTCCAGTGGGCCCACACCTCTCCGACACGGCCCTCTTAGCTGTGGCACACATATCTGCGTCATTTGTCTGGTTTGATTGGATGGATGCCTACAATTGTGCTTCATAGATACATGTGGTATCTCTAACGACCCCAAGTCTCTGTTTGCAGGCTGCCTTGGACAAGTCCACACCTTGTCTTCCCAGAGCCTCACAGGGTATTTTGGTTTGGTTTGAATCTTGGCACAAGTTTGTATGAATCTGTAACTATTGCATCCAGCATGTTTAGAAAACCAGTACCAGGCAGATAACTCCAAATTCTTCTCAGCTGGAGATGTAGCCCATATCCATGAACAATGCTGGCAGTAGCCTTCAGCTGCTTCTGTGGCTTCTCCAGGGGAAACACTGGAGTAGGAAGCTGTTTAAAGAGGGACCTGGTGTTTCTGTCTTTTCTGCATTTTCAAATGAGTTTGCATTTTTATACCCTGGAGCCTTTGACGGCTATGGTTCAGCCATTAATGAACCTATTCAATTGTCCTAGTGTAAAGTCCTTAACTTACAGTTATTAGAGCCTATCATTTTAACAGCTGTAGCAAATTGTCTAGAACTGCCTTACTCACAACTTTAACTTCGTACCTGCTCCTTCCCACATCAGATTACACATTTTCACATCATCCTGCTTTAATTTCTTCTCTCCTTCCACTCTGGGGTGTGCACGTGGGTGTGCGGATGTGCATGTGTCTGTCTGTCTGTCTGTTTGTTACTGTAAATCTGGCTAAAGGAAGTAGACAATAACCGTTCCACATTTGGAATTCTATGTTGTCTTGAAATGTCTCCCATCAAATCAATTTGTCTATTATTTTTGAATTTAGCCTTAGTCAAAATTTTAGGACAAGGCAAAACAAACAAACAAACAAACAACCCAAAACTTTTTTCTCCTTTCTTTTTTCCAGAGTATAGCAGGAATGGCCTGCAGTCTAGTTGCCCGGAAAGTCTCCATTTCTCTCAAACCTGATGATATGCCCTCAGTGTCATACTTCTTTCAGCTTTTCTTATATCCCACTGGAATGTCCCATTTCTTTTCTTATATCCCACTGGAATGTCCCATTTCTTTTCTTATATCCCACTGGAATGTCCCATTTCTTTTCTTATATCCCACTGGAATGTCCCATTTCTTTTCTTATATCCCACTGGAATGTCCCATTTCTTTTCTTATATCCCACTGGAATGTCCCATTTCTTTCTGTGTATAACATTTTATGGCTTCAGTACTGCACAGCTCCCAACTCTTCTACATTTGCCCAACAAACCAGTTCTGAGAGTTTATGAAGTACATGGTCAGGTTTCTAAAAAACAAAACAAAACAAAACAACAACAGACAGCCCCACTTCTTGTGTCTGTTTTATGTCTCACTTTCCTCATTACAGTGATGAAATGTAGAGGAATTTTAGTCCAGCAACATGGCTTCTCTGGCAAGGGATGGCATCTAAAACCTATTCTGGCTGGAATGTAGACACACATAGAACACACCTTTAATCCCAAATAATGACTTCTAATTGAGGGACAGACAAAGTAACAAATGAGAGAAAGATCAGACAGAATGAGTCAGAGACAGTATACTCCCTAGACAGGAAAGGAGCTACTTAAAAGCAGCAGAGAAAGAGAGAGAAAGAGAGTGAGTGAGAGAGAAAGACACACACACACACACACACACACACACACACACACACACACAGAGAGAGAGAGAGAGAGAGAGAGAGATCATGGAGACAGTGCAACGGAGTTTGTGGGGACAGTACAGTACAGTTCAATAGGATGCAGTTAAGTTCCTGCATTTTAGAGGCAGTTTTTCCAAGCAGAGAAGTGGAGAAAAGCCAAATTGAATCTGTCAGCTTGTAGAGGAGTTTTCAGCCAGAACAGCTGAGTTGAACCAGCCATCCAGAGTTCAGAAAGAACTAGAAAGGGTGAGCTTATTCAGCAGTAAGTCTCAGAGGCTGAAAACATTCTAGGCCTAGGTCAGCAGATGGAGGCTAGAAGCTGAAGTCTTCAGGGTCTAGACTTGCAGAAGATTAGATTGTAATGGAGGCTAGAAGCTTCCAGGCCTAGGGTCAGTTAGAAATGCACTGGACTCAGCCGAAGCTGTCCTCTTATCTGAAGAAATAGAAATGACATTTGTCACTGTTAGAAAGGCATGACAGCATAAGTTTCCAAACAGTCTAGTACATTTTAGCAGTAGATAAGTACAGAATTTAGGTCAGAAATAGGGCTATAACCCTCAAAGTTTGCCCTCCAGACACTCACTTCCTCTGAGTGTGCTCCTCTTGAGAAAGGTTGTACAATCCCCCAAAACATTATGTCCATCTTGGGAATGTGTTCATATACATGAACCCACGGGGATATTTTGCATTCAAACAATTGTTTCATTCTTAAATTATCAGAAGATGCATGGAGGAGTCATTGGTTTCATAAACTGATTAGAAAAGATGAGCAAGGTGATTATAAAATGGCCTGTCCTCAAACCACTAAAATAAGTTTCCTATAAGCAAAGGTGTTTTAACTGCTCTTAGTTTTATAATTTTGTGCACTGAAATTGCCTCCTCTGGAATGTAGAACCGGAAACAGTCCTCATGGTGGTTAACTCTGATTTTAGCTTGACTGCGCTAAGGATGCCTAGAGAACTGGTAGATCATTATTCTGAGTGTGTCTGTGAAGATATTTCAGGAAAGATCAGGATTGGGGTAGTAGACTGAGGAAAGATTTCTCCTATCAAATAGCAGTGATGTGTTTTGGACCCAAATAGGGCAAGGAAGCCGAGAGAGTCGAGGTTTCACTGAGAAATATTCCCCATGTGATCAAGCATTTGAACAATTGATCCCCAGTTATTCATGCTATTTGGAGAGGTATGGGCAGGTCCAGCCTTCTGGAGGAAGTGCATCACTGGGAAGAGGTTCTACTTCCAGTTTCCAGTCTGCTTCCTGCTATCTGCTTCCTGCTGACTACTTCCTGCTTATTATTAAGGGTGTGATCGCTCAGCTTCTTGTTCCTGCCTTTGTGCCCAAAATGAGGGATGCATCCTCCTGAACCATAATCCAAAACAAATTCTTTTCCTTAAGTTGTCTTAAGGTCATGACATTTTATCAGAACAGAAAAGTAACTTAGTACGAGAAGGCCTGCATTTTTCCTGTGCTAGAAAACCCGTGCTTCCCTCCTGAGGACCCTGGATTTAATTGATTTGGAACTTATAATTTTGATGGAGAGTAAATCAGCAGCTTTCCTGGGTCTCTGGCTTGCAGGCATAAGAAGGACGGATTTCTGAGCTTCTTTAACCACACAGCCCAGTTGTTTACATTCTGATCATCTCTTTCCATGTCACGATGGCACAAAACCCCAGCTAACACAATGCATAATTCTTTATGCCCATAACGAGAACTTCATCACGATCCTGACATTTCTAGCCATCGAAGGCCCAAGATGAGGTGAAGGCCCGGGGCGAGGTCAGCCACACTCCATCCCCTCTGCGAATAAATATCGAACAATGACAATGTCCGGGGTCAGAGTCAGAAACACTGGCCTGCATGTGCCTTAATCTGTGCTTCTAACGAGCTTCGCTGTCGCAAGCCAGCTCACCTGAGTCATACGGCAAAGGACATTTGTGATTACTCTCTTTTTGTGTATAGAAGTTGTTTCTAAAGATATCTCATTGCCTATAAAGGCTATCCTTACTTCATAGTGACTTCACTTGCAGAGCCTTCCCACAGACTTTATTATAAACTCGACTCTTCTTATGAGGAAGATGCTTTGATTATTAGTCACTAGGGTTGTGTGCTGGCACAGCTGTGAGAGGAAAAGCAAAGGACATGTATTTTATTTGAAATTATGTATCAAGAATATCTGGGGAAGAAAGTTCATTCAGATGGCACAGGAACTTAAAAGAGGTTTTCTCCCTTGTACTTTCATGTCAACAGTTATACATTTTATGGAAACTGTTACGCTGATTCCTTTCTCTGTTTTTTTTTTTTTTTTTTGGGTGTGTGTGTGTGTGTCTAAATTGCTTTCTTTCCAAAAAGTTAAGGTAGATGGGGAAAATGAATAATCGATACTTTTTACTGCAAGAACTTGTTTCTAATATTTAGAAATATCAAACATTTATTCTTTTGAAAGCTCTATTTTATGTATGTCATATTACTTATCAAATATTTTAAAGAATATATACATATTTTTCGGTTTTATTTTTTCCAACCCACAGTAAGTAAACGGAATACATCTAATAACTTTCTGACAAAAATTTCTGAATCATGCAAATCCCAGTCATTGAAATTCCAATTGTAAATATTGTTTTTTTAAAATTTAATTTGAAATAAAAAACATCTCAGTTTGATTCTAAACAACTCTTCTTACACAACTCTTCTTAAGTGCCTACATGTGCTGAAAGCGTGGTCTCCAGGGAAGCACATTTGAGCCGTTGTGACACCCTCGAGAAGTTGGGTTAAGTTCTGTCAGCCTTTAGTGGGGTGGCTCAAAAGGGATTCTGGGTCTGTGACCCCTTTCAGTTTCTCTTTTTTTGCTTTGTGGCATTTTTATTTTCTGCTTCATGTTCTTGCTATCATGTACTGTCTTCCCACAGGCCCAAAGCACTATGGGAAGTCAATCTACAAAGTGCTCAAACTGTAAGTCAAATATAATAAACCATTCTTTATAAGCTTAAGGTCTGCTTTTGTTACAGTGACAGAAACTGACTCTCACAAAGTAAGTATATGAGAGGGTAAGTGAGGGGATGATAGAAAATCCTGTTCTCTCAAGTTCGTTTGATAAGATAGAATTAGTCATAACAATCAGTTTTTGAAATATAATTTTATTAATACTCTAAATTAAAAATTCTTGTATCTGCATACTGTTTCTCCAACTAGGTAGTCTCTCCTGGGACCTCCTGTGAGGTCTGTCTCAGGTGCTTGGGACAGAGAGGGGTGCAAAATCAACTTCCTAACCAGCACGGCAATCTTAGTAACAATAGCTAGCATTAATTAGCACTGGAAAGAGTGTGAAGGCATTTTCTTAGGGTAGTAGACATAAGGTACCATCAGGAAAACCTGCAGCTAAAATAAAGAGAGTTAATTTGTCTCTTCTAGTCCCCACCTCACTGATCTTTATGAGGTCCTGCACTAAGAATGTGTTTGCATTTTCCCTGTAACTCTAATCAAGACTTTTCTTAGGAAGACAGTTGCTGGTTTGAAATGGAGGATTCACAGCCAGTCTCTCACAGTCAGGACTAATAAACTTGCCATTGGCATTGGAACTCAGGCTTCACATTGTGAACTGTTTCTTTCTCCTTAAAAATTTTGATATGCATTGGTGTTTTGACTGCATGCATATCTGTGTGAGGGTGTCATATCCCCTGGAACTGGAGTTACAGACAGTTGTGAGCTGCCATGTGGGTGCTGGGATTTGAACCTGGGTCCTCCGAAAGAGCAGTTGGTACTCTTAACCTCTGAGCCATTTCTCTAGACCTCCCCTAAAAATTTTAACACTCAGCTCATAGGATGTGATGGCATTAATCTTTCAAAGGACCTAATGAATATGATATTCCTTTCTACCCCAAAAAGCTCCCACTGTCAAGATGGCCCTGCATGCTTTTCCTGGCAGTCACAAATATTCGATCTTTCTGAGAACTTGGGCAGATGTCGGTATTTTTTTTTCCATCTCTCATTTTAATTTTAAAATTTTATTTATTTATTTATTTACATTATTGTTGTAGCCCCATTTCAGTTCCCCTCCCAGGCAGACTCAGAGTACCCCCCCCTTTTCTGAGAAAAGGGGAACTCCCTTTCCCATCCTCCCCTAGCTAATCACATTTCATCAATACTGGGCAAGTCTGCTAGACTTTTTCTAGGGAAGGATTGGGTGATTTAGGTCAGTAGTTTCCTTCCTTCCCCGTGGATTCTCTGGAGACACGGACTCCCAGTGTCTTTTTTTGCCCTGTTGCACACTGCTCAGTGTCCGCCAGCTGGCTGGCCGCAGAAACTGCCTGTACCTGGAGCACAGCTGTGTGATGGCGGCTCAGTCTCTGCCAGCTGTCTGGTGCGCAGAAACTGCCTGTGTCTGCCTTTGCGGCCTTTGGGAACCTGGGTGCCTCCCTAAGCTGGGTAATTTTCCGGGGACCTTTTCAGGTTGGGGATGTCGGCTGAGTGCTCTGAGATCAGACCAGCCGTTTCCCTCCCTGTGTGTTTGCACCGGACAGTGAAACTCATTCGCTGGTGCCCTGGTGCCCACAGTTCTATCTCAGGCGGCGAATCAGGCGCGCAGGCAGGCAGGGCTCTGTGCCGGGACCTGGGTCCCCGGCTCTGGCTCTGGGCTGGCTCCTGGGGTGCCCGTGGACCCCGAGTCTTTTCCAGGGGATGTCTGGGTGACCTAAGGCCGGTCCCAGTCGTTTCCTGTACCCTGGGGTTATCTCTTGACTGAAAATTCCAGTCTCTGATAGTGTGGTGCACATGGTTCAGTCTGGGACCTTGACCAGAGACACTGGCTTGTGGCTCTGGGCTGGGGCTGGGGCTGGTGGCCAGCAGCCAAGCGTCTGGCGGAACCGGGATCTCTTCTGCGGTTTAGCCGGGTGGGTTAAAAGCTGATTGAATCCCCCACCGTGGGGTATCCTCTCACCTGGGAAACACAATGACTGTGTTTTATGGCCGAGAGTTCTGATTGCTGGTCACTGTGCTGATCCTGCTGCTGCTGCTCAGAATGAGAGTCCTCCCGGCGCCGCCATCTTGCCCCTCCTCCTCAAGCATTTCTTTAAATTCTTCTAGGCTATTCAAGAGTCCTCTGTTGAGAATTCGCTGTTTAGTTATGTGCCCCAGTTTTTTTTTTTTTTTTTTTTTTGTGGTTGGCTTCTATCATTTTTTTTTTTTTTCAATGCAGTTTATTCAGGAACATTGAACAATCCTCGGACCCCGGGGAAAGCCAGCCCACAGCTTAAATAGCCTCTGGGTAGCCAACCCAGGCGTGCCACGGGGGCAATGCAGATAGGTCCACATACATGGAAGCAAACCAGATCCTCGGCCTTAGCCAAATGTGGAGTTGTTCGTGACAGAGAGCACTCACCATCGGGAAGGTGGAAGGCGGAAACCAGCTCCATCTTTAAGGCATAGCATTCCGCAGCTCTCTACAGTTCCCCCTTTTTGTTTTAGACGCATCAGGCAAGAGTAGAGGTCTGATCTCTGATATTAGAAATAAATTGGGACTTTGTACAGATGTTCATTTAGGTGTCATCCACCCAAAGAGCATCAGACCCGTCTGATACCTTTTTCTCAGAGGCGGGACCTGGGGCATCAACCCGCATGCAATCAGACATGCTCTTCTCTGGGTCCAAAGCAGCTGACCCTGAGTGCAGTGCTTAGCCTCGCATCCTGAGCGTATCATTTTAGCTTTTTATGGTATCCAACCATGCTTGGGGAGAATGTCCTGCTTCAATGGCTGTAATGGCCTGAATGATCATGGCTGCATCACACTGTTGTGAGACTCTAATCTTGCATATATACCACAGGCAAACCAAGGAGACCAACACCAGAAGGCCTGCTAACACTCCCATGCCCGCCCATTCCTTCAGATGATTCATGGCTGCAGCAATCCATGTTGATAATCCTGTGGCTAGTCCTGCGTCCACTTTGGTAGAATTTACTGTGACAATGGCCACTCTCAGCTGCTCCATCGTAGTATCGAATTCTCCAGTCCAATTACCTAAAATATAGCTCGACAATTGTTTAGACAGATTTGCAGCACAGGAAAAATTCTCATGTTGTATGCTAGTGACACAAAGTCCAGCATATTTTCATTGACAGCCAAGTTGAGCGATTTGCCATAGGGTATCAATTTGCTCCTGCACGAGGTCAATCCTCTGATTGAACACCATCAAGCTTCCTTTTAGTTGAGCATTAATTCCTTTATGTACAACTAAGGCATGAGCTACATTGGCTAAATGATTATTCAGGGTCTGAGCAGTCTGCCCAGTATGACTCATGGCTAATGCCCTGGTGGTAGCTCCAACAGCCGTCAATGAGATGGTAGTAACAATGGTGGCTGTAGTTCCAAGATCCCTTTTCTGTCTGAAGAGAGTCATAGCGTGAGGGGCATCAATGGACACAGGCACCCAGTGAGGCATGCGAGTAACCAGGGCATACCTAAATTTACTAGCATTCCAGCATTGGGCAAAAAAGCAAGTATCATTACCACAATTACTTGGCTCTATCTGGCTAATAATGAATAAAAATGGGGGATATAAACAAACAGGTGTGGGCTTATAGGAAATATTATGAGAAGCCTTAACCCCCTCGTTGGAACATCCTGTGTCAGTTCTAGAACTAGCAGTGGTGGTGTCCGAGGTCTGAGTAGGTTCAGGAGACCATTGCCCCCCAGGGCGAGACGTGCTCCATGCCAATTGACTAACTCCATGTTTTCCTCCAATTTTGAAAGTCATTTAAGGTTCTTAAATTATTTTTTTCCCTTTTTTCTTAAATTTTTCAATTACACTTTATTCATTCTGTATCCCCCCATAAGCCCCTCCCTCCTCTCCTCCCAATCCCACCCTCCCTCCTCCCTCTGCTTGCATGCCACTCCCCAAGTCCACTAATAGGGGAGGTTCTCCTCTCCTTTCTGATCTCAGTCTGTCAGTTCACATCAAAAGTGGCTGTATTGTCCTCTACTGTGGCCTGGTAAGGCTGCTCCCCCCCCCAGAGGGAGGTGATCAAAGAGCAGGCCAATCAGATTATGTCAGAGGCAGTCCCTCTTCACATTACTATGTAACCCAATTGGACTCTGAACTGCCCTGGGCTACATCTGTGCAGGGGTTCTAGGTTATCTCCATGAATAGTCCTTGGTTGGAGTATGAGTCTCTGGGAAGTTCCCTATGTTCAAATTTTCTTGTTCTGTTGCTCTCCTTGTGGAGACCCTGTCCTCTCCAGCTCTTACTATTTCCCAGTTCTTACCTAAAATTCCGTTCACCTGCCCAACAGTTGCCCATCCGGCTCAGCATCTGCTTTGATAGTCTGAAGGGCAGAGGCTTTCAGAGGCCCTCTGTGGTAGGTTCCTAGGTTGTTTCCTGTTTTCTTCTTCTTCTGATGTCCATCCTCTTTGCCTTTCTGGATGGGGATTGGACGTTTTAGTTAGGGTCCTCTCTCTTGCTTAGTTTCTTTAGATGCACAGGTTTTAGTGGGTTTGTCCTATGTTGTATGTCTATATGAGTGAGTATATACCATGTGTGTCTTTTTGCTTCTGGGACAACTCACTCAGGATGATCCTTTCCAGATCCCACCATTTACCTGCAAATTTCATGATTTCCTTATTTTTCATTGGTGCCCCAGTTTTTAATTGGGATATTTTGTTTATTGGTGTCTGATTTCTTGAGTCATTATTTTTTTTTATTTTTTTTTAAAGCTTGGAGATTGGTTTTATTTAATAGATTGGTTATAAATCTTTTTCTCATTTACACATTTTAATTAATTTATTTTTTATTAATTACAGTTTATTCACTTTTTTTTTGTTTTTTTTTTTAATTTTTTTTATCAGGTACATTTTATTAACTCTGTATCCCAGCCATGTCCCGATCCCTCATTCCCTCCCAGTCCCTCCCTCCCTCCCTCATCTCCACTGTGCCCCTTTCCAAGTCCACTTATAGGGGGGACCTCCTCCCCATTCATCTGATCCTGATTTATCAGGTATCTTCAGGACTGGCTGCAAAGCCCTCCTCTGTGGCCTAACAGGACTGTTCCTCCCTTCGGGGGTGGGGAGACCAAAGAGCCAGTCATTGAGTTCCTGTTAGAAATAGTCCCTGTTCCCCTCACTTTGGGAAACCAATTGGTTACTGAGCTACCACAGGCTACATCTGAGTGGAGGTTCTAGGTTATATCCATACATGGTCCTTGGTTGAATGTCAGTCTCAGAAAAGACCCTGTGCCCAGATATATTTGGTCCTTGTGGAGCTCCTATCCTTTCCCCATCAGACTAACTCCCCTTCTTTCTTATGATTCCCTGTACTCTGCCAAAGGTTTAGTCATGAGTCTTTGCTTTGAAAACACTGCTAGTTAGAGTCTTTCAGATGCGCTCAGTAGACTCCTGTCATTCGTTCAATGCACATCCCATCTGTCTTTCTAAATGAGGATTGATCATCATACCCCATGTCAGCTCAATTGATTATCTTTTTTAGGTGTATAGATTTCATTATGTTTATCATATCTTATAGGTCTATATAAGTGAGTATATCCCATGTTTGTCTTTCTCCTTCTGGGATATTTCACTCAGAATGATCTTTTCTAGATCCCACCATTTGCCTGCAAATTTCATGATTTCCTCCTTTTTGATTGCTGAGTAGTATTCCATTGTATAAAAATACTACAATTTCTGTACCCATTCCACCGTTGATGGACATCTGGGTTGTTTCCAGGTTCTGGCTATTACAAATAGAGCTGCTATAAACATGGTTGAGCAAGTGTCCTTTTTGTGTACTTGAACAAACTTTGGGAATATACCTAGCAGTGGGTATAGCTGGGTCTGGAGGAAGCACTATTCCTACTTGTCTTAGAAAGCGCCAGATAGCTTTCCAGAGTGGTTGTACCAGTTTACATTCCCACCAGCAGTGGAGGAGGGTTCCCCTTTCTCCACAACCTCTCCAGCATGTGTTATCGCTTGAGTTTTTCATCTTGGCCATTCTGATGGGTGTAAGGTGATATCTGAGGGTCGTTTTGATTTGCATTTCCCTGATGGCTAATGAGGATGAGCATTTCTTTAAGTGTTTTTCTGCCATTCGATATTCCTCTGTCGAGAATTCTCTGTTTAGCTCTGTTCCCCATTTTTTAATTGGATTACTTGGATTGCTGCTTTTCAGCTTCTTTAGTTCTTTGTATATACTGGATATTAGTCCTCTGTCAGATAAAGGGTTAGTGAAGATTCTTTCCCAATCTGTAGGCAGTCGTTTTGTTTTGATGACGGTATCCTTTGCTTTACAGAAACTTTTCAGTTTCATGAGGTCCCATTTATTGATTGTTGCTCTTAGAGCCTGTGCTGTTGGTGTTCTGTTCAGGAAGTTGTCTCCTTTGCCAATGAGTTCTAGGCTGTTCCCCACTTTTTTTCCAATTGATTTAGGGTATCTGGTTTTATGTTGAGGTCATTGATCCACTTAGACTTTAGTTTTTTGCAGGGTGATAAATATGGATCTATTTTCATTTTTCTGCATGTAGACATCCAGTTGGTCCAGCACCATTTGTTGAAGATGCTGTCTTTTTTCCATTGAATGGAATTGGCTTCTTTGTCAAATATCGAGTATTCATAGGTGTGTGGATTTATTTCTGCATCTTCTATGCGGTTCCATTGATCCTCCTTTCTGTTTCTATGCCAATACCATGCAGTTTTTATTACTGTTGCCCTGTAGTACAGCTTGAGATCAGGAATGGAGATACCTCCAGATGATCTGTTGTCGTACAGGATCGTTTTGGAGATTCTGGGTTTTTTGTTTCTCCATATGAAGCTGAGAATCTTTTTTTCAAGGTCTGTAAAGAATTGAGTTGGTATTTTGATGGGAATTGCATTGAATCTGTAGATTGCTTTTGGCAGTATGGCCATTTTCACAATGTTAATCCTACCAATCCATGAGCACGGGAGATCTTTCCATCTTCTGATATCTTCTTCGATTTCTTTCTTCAGAGACTTGAAGTTTTTCTCAAACAGGTCTTTCACTTGCTTGGTTAGAGTCACACCAAGGTACTTTATGTTATTAGTGGCTATTGTGAAGGGTGTTGTTTCCCTAATTTTTTTCTCAGCCTTTTTGTCTTTGGTATATAGGAGGGCTTCTGATTTTTTTGAGTTGATTTTGTATCCTGCCACTTTGCTGAAGGTGTTTATCAGCTGAAGGAGTTCTCTGGTTGAATTTTTGGGGTCGCTCATGTATACTATCATATCATCTGCAAATAGTGACACTTTGACCTCTTCCTTTCTGATTTGTATCCCATTGATCTCCTTTAGTTGTCTTAATTCTCTGGCTAGGACTTCAAGTACTATGTTGAAGAGATATGGGGACAATGGACAGCCTTGTCTTGTCCCTGATTTCAGTGGGATTGATTTAAGTTTCTCTCCATTGAGTTTGATGTTAGCTATAGGCTTGCTATATATTGCCTTTACTATGTTTAGGTATGTGCCTTGTATCCCTGATCTCTCCAAGACTTTAAACATGAATGGGTGTTGGACTTTGTCAAATGCTTTTTCGGCATCTAAGGAGATGATCATGTGGTTTTTCTCCTTCAGTTTGTTTATGTAGTGGATTACATTGATGGATTTCCGTATGTTGAACCACCCTTGCATGCCTGGGATGAAGCCTACTTGGTCATGGTGGATGATATCTTTGATGTGTTCTTGGATTCGGTTTGCAAGTATTTTATTGAGTATTTTTGCATCAATGTTCATAAGAAAGATAGGCCTAAAGTTCTCTTTTTTGTTGGGTCTTTGTGTGGTTTAGGTATTAAGGTGACTGTGGCTTCATAGAATGAGTTTGGTAGTGTTCCTTCTGTTTCTATTTTGTGGAATAGCTTGAGGAGAATTGGAGTTAGCACTTCTTTGAAGGTCTTGTAGAATTCTGCGCTGAAGCCATGTGGTCCAGGGCTTTTTTTGGAGGGGAGACTGTTAATGACTGCTTCGATTTCCTTGGGAGATATAGGGCTATTCAGTCTTTTTACCTGGTCTTGACTTAGTTTTGGTAGATGGAATCTTTCAAGAAAATCATCCATTTCATTTAGATTCTCAAATTTTGTGGCATATAGGCTTTTGTAGTATGACCTAATAATTGTTTGGATTTCCTCAATGTCTGTGGTTATGTCCCCATTTTCATTTCTGATTTTGCTGATCTGGATAGTTTCTCTCTGCTTTTTAGTTAGTTTGGCTAAGGGTTTGTCTATCTTGTTGATTTTCTCAAAGAACCAGCTTTTTGTTTCATTGATTCTTTGGATAGTTTTATTTTTTTCTAGTTGATTGATTTCAGCCCTTAGTTTGATGATTTCCAGCCGTCTGCTCCTCTTGGGTGTATCTGCTTCTTTTTTTTTTCTAGGGTTTTCAGTTGGGCCATTAAGTTGTTTGTATGTGATGTTACGAATTTCTTCTTTCAGGCACTTAATGCTATAAGTTTTCCTCTGAGCACTGCTTTCAATGTGTCCCATAAATTTGGGTATGTTGTGCCTTCCTTTTCATTGAATTCTAGGAAGTCTTTAATTTCTTTCTTTATTTCTTCCTTAACCCAGCTGTCATTGAGTAGTAAGTTGTTCAGTTTCCATGTGCGTGTCGGCTTTTTGTTGTTTCTGTTGTTGTTGAGGTCGAGCTTTAGTCCATGGTGGTCAGATAGTATACAAGGGATTATTTCAATCCTTTTGTATCTGTTGAGGCTTGCTTTGTGGCCCACTATATGGTCTATTTTGGAAAAGGTTCCATGCGGTGCTGAAAAGAAGGTGTACTCTTTTGAGTTTGGGTGAAATGATCTGTAGACGTCTATTAGGTCCATTTGATTTAGGGATTCTGTGAGTGCTTTTATTTCCCTATTTGGTGTCTGTCTAGTTGATCTGTCCCTTGGTGAGAGTGGAGTGTTGAAGTCTCCCACTATTAAGGTATTAGGATCAATGTATGATTTAAGCTTTAATAATGTTTCATTTACGAATGTCGGTGCTCTTGTATTTGGGGCATAGATATTCAAGATTGTGATGTCCTCTTGGTGGATTTTTCCTTTGATGAGAATATAGTGGCCCTCCTTATCTTTTTTGATTAACTTGGGTTGAAAGTCTATTTTATTAGATATTAGGATGGCTACTCCAGCTTGTTTTCTGGAACCATTTGCTTGAAAAACAGTTTTCCAGCCCTTTACTCTGAGGTAGTGTTTGTCTTTGTTGCATAGGTGTGTTTCTTGGATGCAACAGAATGTTGGATCCTGTTTCCTTAACCATTCTGTTAGCCTGTGTCTTTTTATTGGTGAGTTGAGTCCATTGATATTGATAGATAATAGTGACCAATGCATGTTAGTTCCTTTTGTAATGGAGTCGATGATCTAACCCTGTTTCATTGCTTGTTGGGATATTATCTGTATGCCCTGTTTTCTTGGGTGAATTTGTTTTCATTGGATTGGAGTTTTCCTTCTAGTATCTTCTGTAGGGATGGTTTGCTGTGTAGATATTGTGTAAATTTAGTTTTGTCATGGAAAATTTTGTTTTCTCCATCTATGTTGATTGAAGGCTTTGCAGGGTATAGTAGTCTGGGTTGACATTTGTGATCTCTTAGAGTCTCCATGATACTTGCCCAGGCCCTTCTGGCTTTCATAGCTTCTGATGAGAAGTCTGGTGTGATTCTGATAGGTCTACCTTCATATGTTACTTGGCCTTTTTCCCTTGCTGCTTTTAATATCTTTTCTTTGTTCTGTAGATTTAGTGTTTTGACTATGATGTGACGTGATGTGTTTCTTTTCTGGTCTAGTCTATTTGGAGTTCTGTAGGCCTCTTGTTTATTTATGGACATCTCTTTCTTTAAGTTGGGAAAATTTTCTTCTATGATTTTCTTGAAAATATTTTCTGGACCTTGGAGTCTGGAGTCTTCTTTTTCATGAATTCCTATTATTCTTAGATTTTGTCTTTTCATAGCATCCTTGATTTCTTGGGTATTTTGTGATTGGAACTTTTCTGATTTTACTTTTTCTTTGAGAGAAGTATCCATTTCTGCAAGTGTGTCTTCAGCTTCAGAGATTCTCTCTTCCATCTCTTGTATTCTGTTGGTGATGCTTACTTTTGTGGTTCCTGATCTTTTCTCCAAGTTCTCCAGCTCAAGGGTTTTCTCATTTTGTGTTTTCTTTATTGATTCTAATTCTGTTTTCATGCCTTGCACCATTTCTTTCATGTGTTTGAATTTGGATTCCTGTCTCTCTACGATGGCCTCTATTTCTTTTTTCATTTCCTTCTTATATGCCACTAATTTTTCCTCTACTTGTGTATCTATTTGTTTGGCTATGTTTGCCTGTGTTTCTTTAAGGATATTGTCTATTTCTTCTTTCTTTGCCTCCAATTGACTGGCCATCTCTTTGAAAGACTTGTTCATTTCCTCCTTATGAGCCTCAAATAATTGGGCAAGCATGGCTTTAAAATCATTTTCCTGTGATTTGCTGAATTGGTGTATCCATCGATTTTGGGGTTTGCTGGTGAAGTCATGATGTCCTGATTTATGTTGGAAGTGTTCTTTCGCCTACCTCTGGCCATTGGCTTATCTGAAACCTTCCCTGTTTGTTTTTGGATTCTGCAGATCAGACTGGTGCTGTCTCTCTCTGGTGTCTGGAGAGTTCTTCAGGAAGCTGAGCACTCTCAGCGTGTGCTGAGGACTAGCTGTACCTGTGGGAGGAAAGTACGCAGGCGCAAACGGGGCAAATGCAAGCATGTGCGCGCGCGTGTGTGTGTTTGTCTGTGTGTGTAAGTGTGTGTGGATGAGTTTCTCGAGGGACAGAGTGATGGCTAATGTTGAACCCTTGAGTGTGTGGGAGGGGCTCTGCACTGTATATGTCGCAGGCACTAATGATGATCGCAGCGCAATTTCTGGCATTAACTGTCTTAGCTCCTCAATCAGGCCCATAGGGCAGGAACTTCAATGTCCCTAGTGCCCCTCTGTTTCCCAAAGTGAGTATGTGGGTGGGAGGGGGGTTCGATGCCTGGCTTCTGATTTAGAAGGACCCAGGATCTGGGGAACTGCAGATTCTCAAGGGTGCACTCACTTACAGGCAGGTCTCTTGGCAGAGATCATGGTATCTGGGGCTCTCTGCTCTCTGGTTTGGCCCTGTTTCTTTGATGTGTTCTGCCAGTTCTGTGCTGCTGTCACTGCCAGGTTCTGAGGTCTTGCTGCAGCTGGAGATTTCAGGGTGGTCACTTCAGCAGGGATGGGGTAACCAGGCTCTCTGTTCTCTGGTTTGGCCCTGGTTAGTCTTAAACTGGAGGGCTGTGGTGCCCTGCCAGTTCAGTGCTGCTCTGCCACCACGTCCCACTGTAACTGGAGACTGGGTTGCTAGTCCCAATGCTTTCTGGGAAGTCCTGGGATCTCTTCGTTGTGTTCTCCAAGCTTGGGAGGCCCAGCGCCTGGTGTGTCCAGGTTGTATGACGTTTCTGCCTGGTTTTGGTGAATATATAGCGTATTCTCTGTCACTG
This sequence comes from Meriones unguiculatus, assembly GCF_030254825.1. Lineage (NCBI taxonomy): Eukaryota > Metazoa > Chordata > Mammalia > Rodentia > Muridae > Meriones > Meriones unguiculatus. The sequence goes on along the minus strand of NC_083350.1, from coordinate 4,938,851 downwards.
TGGGATTGGGCGGGCCGTACCGTCAGTGATGGCGATCCTGCGGAGCTAGAATGGTGTCTAGCAGATTCGCGCCCTGGGAGGATGGTGCAGCCGTTGCGCGAATCTGGGACTCCGGGACAGGTACTGCTGGCTTTTGTCTGCTGCTAAAGTGCTTGGGGCTCCATCTCAGCGGCTGTATACCCCAGGCAGTTAGGTCTGCGCTGAGAAAGATGAGTCCGCTGTGCTGCTGTGCCGCTGTGATGAGGAGGAAGGAGGTCTGGGGAAGGGAGTGCCGCAAGAACAAAGGATCGTTTCTCTCCTTCCCCAAGCAAGTCTCAGGGTGACCGGAGGCCAAAGTTTTCACCTCCTGCGATGTTCTCTGGTGTTCAGAAATACTCGCTGTGGTTTTCCTGAGAAATGGGGGTCCTTCCATTCTCCAACTCAGAAGATCAGGTATCCCACCGCTCAGAAACTGTATGTGCTAGTCGCCATCTTGGCTCCGCCCCTGAGTCATTATATAGTTTGGAATTAACCACTTAGTGAAGACCTTTTCCCAATCTGTAGACTGAAGTTTTTTTCTAGTGACAGTATCCTTTGCCTTACAGCAGCTTTTCAGTTTCAAGAGGCCTGATTTGTTAATTGTTGATCTTAGAGCCTGAGCTTTGGTGTTCTGTTCAGAAAGTTGTCTGCTGTGTCAACAAATTTGAGTTTTTTTCCCATTTTCTCTTCTAATAGATTTAATGTATCTGGTGTTATATTGAGGTTTTTGGTCTGCTGGGGTTTGAGATTTGTGCAGGGTGATAAATATGGATCTATTTGCATTTTCTGCATGTAGACATCCATTAGACCAGCACCTTTTGTTGAAGATGCTGTCTTGGTTTTGGTTCCTTTGCCAAAATCCAAGTGACTATAGGTATTTTTTCTTATTCTGTTCAAAGATAAAATTAAAAAAAAATTTATCCTTTCTATTTTTATGTTTTAAAACAACAAAACACCCCCACTTCTTTGGCTTTGTGAAGCTTTGAATGAGTTTGCTTTGTGTTTTCCACCCATACTCCACGCTCACTCTCTCAGAGTCTCTGAGTAATCTTAAAGGCAGAAAAGCTGAGATCTGCTGATTATTTTCTTCATTCTGTCATAAGAGTGACAGAGCAACCTTGGAAAAGAAAAGTTGTTTTTCTTCAGAAAAACACACTGCTCTATTTAAGTGAACAAGGCACAAAGGTGCTTTTGTGCTTTGCTCCTTGACAATTGCTACGTTTGAACATTATTATTGATTTCTTTTTCCTTTGGGGAATGTTGCGATGAACTGAATGATTAAAGAAAATCTTTGTAGTTTGTTGTGTTTTCTCCTGATAATCAGAGTCAAAATTACACTCTGCAATAACAAGGTTTAAAGGAACAGATTCTTTCTTGGCGATTTGCAGAATTCTCCCTGTGTCTGAAACCATCTAACAGCTCTGAAATGACAAGGCGAGATGCAGAACAATGGTGACAATATTTGGCTCGTTTGGCACTCTCTGTTCTAGGTGTTTTGTCTTTGAAAAGAGAATGAGTCTCAAAGAAAAAAAGAGATCTACAGAGTCATTTTTCCATCGACTGATCTTTATCTTCATATGTAATGGATTCATGGAGGAAAAATGTTTGAACTTACATATATCTTCAACATGTTGCACACACAGGCATTTGCTGATTGTCTCTAAGTTCCAAATGTAGAATACATAGAAAGGAACTCGGGAGCTGAAACCCTGGCTGTGGTGGCACACACTGCTACCTAGAGCACAGGGAGCCTGAGGCAGCTGAGGCAGCTGAGGCAGCTGAGGCAGGAGGTTCACGAGTTCACTGCCAGCCTAGGGTGTGCAGTGAGATCCTGTGCAGAAGACAGAAATAATCTCCATTTTTAAAAAGACAGATTAAGTTCAGCTGCACATATGTATGCCACATTCATGAAAGTCAAATGGAGGTCATGGGAGAGGAGAGAGAAGAGAGACTACGTGACCTGAGCCACTGTAGTTTAACTTTACCCAAAGTCTGAAGCTGACAGCGAAAGTGCTGGCATTGTAAGCCTAAGTTCATGGGATGCATGTCAAGGGTCTTGACTCTTACTGACTCACGATTAAGCACTACAGGTGTCATACCTTGGTACAGAGAAACCTCTCCTATTAATCCTTGAAAGAGTTGCACCCATAGGTAGAATACACCGTCAGGGCTGAAACATTGGCTTTCAGTGTGACAGGTCGTACTGTCGGTCCAGCTTCCGAGGTTGTGCATCCAGGTCTAGAGTGTTATCCATTTTGTAAATGGCTGTTTCCAAGTCATGGCTATCACTAAGCACATTAGGGATGAAGATTAAAGATGAGGACTCCTTCATTCTGAAGCTGTACTTCTATTCCTGAACTTTTTATTTATTTTTTTCTTGGAATCTGCATTTCCCTTGGAAAAAATGTGCTTAATTAAAGTCACAGAAGTACTGAGAACTGGTTGTGAGGGAAGGTAGGAGGAAGGTGTATTCACCAAGTGGCACAAAACAGAGTCACCACCACAGCTCCAAGGTGAGAGTACAGCTTGCAGACTTCAGACCCGCCTCCCGTGCTGCCCACGCTGTGCTCACAGGCCAGCCTCGTGTACTGCGCGTGCTGTGCCCATAGGCCAGCCTCGTGTACTGCCTGTGCTGTGCTCACAGACCAGCCTCGTGTACTGCCTGTGCTGTGCCCATAGGCCAGCCTCGTGTACTGCCTGTGCTGTGCTCACAGACCAGCCTCATGTACTGCATGTGCTGTGCTTGCAGGAATGGACACTCCTTACACTGTAACTCAGTGGATTTACTCTGAAGCTAATTAACTCGCCTTATAAAAGGTCAGCTATAGCAGTTCCCCTTTATCCACCTCCCCCGTCGACTCTTGCTATGGAGATCTAATGCAGTGCTCTCTCTAAACTCAGTGTTTCCAATCTTACCATTTCTACCCCAGCCTTTATGATGTTTTCTTCACAGTCCTTTGGAAAATGTTGTCAGGGGTTTTTTGCTACTCTACCTCCTGTTTTTCATTTCATTGATTCTCTTTCCCTGTCACATAAGCACAAAGCAGTATCAGAAGGATGTGTGTGTGTGTGTTTTAAAAAGCCTTTACAGTTAACACAATGGTATTTTTTTGAAGATGCCTCTGTGCACATTTAGGCTTTCTCTCAAAAGCAGCTTCTCAAATACTGCTTGTGTGATATTTGTAGATTCCATAGACCTAATATTCAGAGCTTGGGGAAAGGTACATCTCTGTGACAAACAGCTTAGGAAATGAGTAGCCAATGGGGTGGTCACAGGCTAGAGTCCAGGCCTGTCACAACTAATGCCACTTTCTTTGTTGTCAACAGTATTGTTTTATAAAATGAAAATGAGCTTGTGGAGAGATAAGGATAGAGTAAGGAGGGAGCAATGTCAGAGAGGCTCAGCACATGGGACTGGCTCCTGGCTGCCTTCTCTCCTTCAGGCACGAGCACACTGAGGAAAGCACGCCTTTACTTCCTAACCAGTGCGTGGTGAGAGCAGAGGCGCCAGTTCCCAGACCAGCTGTTAGAGAGCAGAAACTCTTACTCTACAGTGCGCAGTGCTTGGCACACGGCGTCACACCCACTGCATATGTATTAGTTATTTTGTTCTATTAACCCTTGCAGGGCATTTATGATGTAAAGCTCAAAGTAAAATTAAATGCTTCCCTGGGAACCTCTGCACTGTTTTCCTTCTAATCTCGTGCAAATCTGGTACATATTGACCATGCATGATGCAAAGAGGAAGAGCATTCTCTCAGGCACACCTTTCCTTTCTGTTCTCTTCCAGAGGTAACGGAGCTGAAGGCAGTTGCATCACAGAGAATTTTTGGCCACAGGGCATATGCCAAGGTTGACACTTCATCGGGCCCTGATTATCATTACCATCTGTCTTAGTTACTTTTCTATGGCTGTGCTAAGAAGCCACGACCAAGGCAACGTACAGAAGGAACAGGTTGCTGGGAGCTGCGGTTTTGGAGAATGCGTCCATGAGCATTGTGCAGGGGGGTGGGGAGCATGGCAGCAGCAGGCAGGCTCGGCACTGGGGCATTCGGGTTTACATCCTGATCTATAAGCACAAGGCACAGAGATCCAAATGGGAGTGGCATGGGTGTTTCAAGCCTGAAGGCCCATTCCCAGTGATATACCTTCTCCTACAGGACCATGCCTTCTTCTCACCCTTCCCAACAGACCTACCAACCGAGAACCACGTATCACCCCAACTACCACACCATCCCTTTATGTCCTGATATTTTATTGGTCAAATAAGCACAAATGTATGCCTAAATTCCTAAGCTTTTTATTTCTGACTCATATTTTGAAAAATAAAGGCTGATTTGTTAGAACTGAGCATTAACAATATTCATATGTTGGAGAAGGCACCACAGCCGCATTTGCACCTGAAATTACGAACACACCGATAGGAACCAGCACACGGAGTACTCATCTGAGGTGAAGGCAGTTAAGACAGAAAGTCAGACTGGACAGAGTAAAGCACATACTTCTTTTCTTTTAGAGAACTTCATTTCTGGAGAGGCCCAGTGGGTAAGAACATTGGCTGTTCTTCCAGAGGAGCTGAGTTTCACTCCCAGCACCACACCAATGGCTCAGAACCGTATCTGACTTCAGACCCAGGGATCCAATGCCATGTTCTGGCTGCTGAGGACACCTGCACACATATGACACACAGACACAGACACACAGTCACAGAAATAATAGTAAAAATAAATCTGAAAATAACAACAACCCCAGGGCAGATTGAATCTGCTGAAGCAATGTGATGGGAAATAATTTCTGTTCTAAGACTGGAAAGGTTTCAGCACCGTGGTGGCCAAGCTGTCATGCATGTGAATGAACTCTGCTTTAGGAGCCTGCCACTAATACTGTCTACTCATGGTCAGAGAGGCATTGACCACAGCTTTTCTGGAATGGATTATGTGAGCTTTGAACAGGTACACTAGATCAGGTTCATGTACAAAGATAGCCTAACAAAAACTTGAAAAAAACACCACTGCACCATTAAACATCTGCAGTGGGACAAGAATAGTTCTAGCTTTCAGAATCTCCCAGTACCAGTGATAGCGCACATGGCTGAAGAAAGGGAGGTGATATTTCCAATTCTCTCTGGTAATCTCTCTCTTTCTGATGAGTAACTCAAATTTGTGGGCTTGTGGTTGTAACAAAGAAATAGAAATGTTGTGTAGATTGTTATAAAGATGCAGTGAGATCATAACATCATAATAAGTACATTAGTCCCACAGTTCTCTCCATTCAGCCAACAGTCCTGGATATCACTCAGCTTCAAGTCAGTGAAAATTGTCTGTGTTTTCCTCCCAAGAACTATGGGAAACGGCAGCATAAGTATTTTTAGGATGAAAGTAAAGAGAAAAAAATGTACAATTCACAGAAGATTTTCAGGGAGATCTTCACATAGGATCAGAGGTGAATTGAGGTCAGCAAAAAAGAGTTAAAATCCACTGTGTGGCAAAATTTTCATTTAATGCTCTAGTGTGGCCTCTGACCCAGAGGGCACAGTTATTAAGAAATTTTGAAAATTCCTGTTCTTGCTGTTCTCAAAGGCATACTCAGCCCAATATTCTATTGATTTGTCTTTAAAAAGCACAATTTCTTCTGTGTTCTTAAGAAGTCAAAACTTTCATTTCCTTTAGGATGGAGCTAATTATTTTGGAAACATTCTGCTAAAATTATTTTTTAAAGGATGGCTTCTTGTGGCAAGTAAGATTGGACTCAGGGAATTAAGAAAATGAGAAGAGAGATCCAATTAAAGTCAAGGGAAAAGTCTTGCCTTTGTAGAAGGGTTTCTGGCACGTCACAGCCCTTGTTAAAATGGTATTTCTGTTAATATTGCTTCAATCATTCCTTCAATTCTTTCATATATCTCTCAAAGTCCCATGGACTTCTGTGAATATTTTAAAATTTATTTCTTGTGTCTTGAGTTCTCTGATCTCTGAACTTGCATAAGCACCTGCTATGGCCATCTTTGATTAGGTAAAAAAAAAAAAAAAGCTCAATGTAGCCCCAACATGGGACTTTCGTTTTATGAACCTCTCCCTTCTTAGATCTTTTATTCATTTCTCTATTCATTTTTCTATGAAATATTTACTGAGCATGTACTGTGTGTTCAATAGTGTTATGGATGCTGTTTACAGGGAAGCTGTCCACAGGGAGCAACCTCTGCCTTCATGAATTCTAGGAGACAGAGGAAGTGACAAATATGGGCTGCAGTGCCAATCAAGGAAAAGGAAGCCATGTCAAGGTTCTCAGAAACACTATAAGCATTTGGAACTAACACACAGAAATTTCTTTTGTGTAACTTCCTTGAATGTTTCCTACCCTCAGAGGTAAACAAATTCACTTTTGTGGTTTTCTAGAGTTTTTGGGTTTTCTTCTAGTCAGAAGTGATATTTCTTGTTTTCACTGCCTGAGTTTTGAGAACTTTTTCTTTCTTCTGCTGCTGTCTTGGACTATGACAGTTCTTTGCACATTTTCAGAAGGCTCAGGTGGCTTGTGCACAGGCATGCCCTTGAGGTTCCCTCCGAATCTCCCTGCTCCTGTGGCTGTCACACTTTTCTGTCTCAGAGCACCTATGTCCTAAAGATACATTTTCTGTAGCCCGTCCTGCAGATTTGGGCCTCAAGAGAGCACAGCCATTCTCATACTGCTGTCTATTCCCCAGACTGGCGGCAGGCACGTAGTTGATAGTCAGCCTGCTTAGAGCAGCGGCTGGCACATAGAACTGGTCAGCAAACCTTTAATGAGGCAATGAACACACAAAATCAAGTCTGACTGAAATTTGTGAAGGAAAAGTCATGACCCTTCCGAATCTCCATGCCATTTGTTGGACTTGACCTCACAGCAGTTGCATATTCATGAGCCTTATAGCTCAGTCAGCACTTGGACTGGTTTTAGTGAGAAATGTTCTCCGGAGGCTCAGGTATCTGAACACTTGGTTACAAAGTACAGTCTTGCTGAAGAAAGACATCTCTGGGGGTGGGCTTAGTGGTTCTATAGTTTGTCCTCTCTTCCTGAACTCCTTCCGTCTTCTTTCTGTGTGTGTGGCTGAGATACAGTTTCTCTATTTCTTTCTGCTGCTAGTTGCTGCCTTTTTATTTTTATTTATTTTTGTCATAGTAGTCGGTTATCTCTCTGGAACTATAAGCCAGAATAAATACTTTCATCTACAAGTTGTTTTTGGTCATGGTGTTTTATCATAGTGACAGAAAAGCAACCAAGATAGCATTCAAATATGAACTACAGTGTTGAAGTCAGGGATGTTATCTAGACCACACCTTAGGTAATAATATATTCAGGTCAGAGAGTACTATGGTCTCTGATGCAGACATCGTCTTGAATACTTAGCGTCAGAAAGCTCAAATGCTGACATAAGAGAGATGGCAAGACATCTCTCTTATGTTACCATGCCAAAATGAGTATTCAAACATTAAAGGATTTCTTTTTAAATGGAAAAAAGTATTATTAGAGACTTAATATTATTATTAAAAGACATGGAAAATGTTCATTTAGATTTTTTCTTTTCTGAAAAAAAAAAGTCTTCAAGTAAAAAAAAAATGCTGTTGTCGTATAGGAGTGACCAGTATTTGCATAAATGGGCTTTACACACTAATGAATCTTATATGAACCTGAGAACTTCTGTGCTCATAATTTTATTTTAATAACAATTTAGCCAATATAGAAGACAGCTGACCAATCTAAATCACTAAAGGAAATTGATCTTTCAGAGTTTTAACTATAATAGGTAATAAACAATTAAGGTCTTGTAAAGAAATTCTGATTTGATTGGCAAATCAGCTGGAAATGTGGCCTGAAAAGCTCTTATTTCTCCTGCTGTGCCATCTCAGAATGACAATGTTATTTTTGCATGGTAAATGGATCTGGGAGAGTCGCGGTGGTGGAAGTTCTTGAAGCTTCGTGTCACTGTAGAGTCCACCTTGAGTGCTCAACTGTGTCTGATACATGGTTCTCAGGGCATTGCTGTGTATGTGATAAGAGCACTCTTTACCTAAGGAATATAGCAAGGAGCAGTCAGGGATAGGATGTGTGTGTGTTTGTGTGTGTGTGTGTGTCTGTGTGTGTGTCTGTGTGAAAAATTGTATATATAGTTGTTGTAGGCAAGATTTGTTCTTTTTAGACCTATCTAAGGATCATCATGTCCCATGAGGCCTTTTCAAATACCTGTTTCCATATGAATGAAGGCTCACTTTAATAAGTCATCCCCCATTCAGTCACAAGCAAACCTTGCTTGTTTGAGCAGTCTCTAAGAACATTGTCCCCAGAGGGAATCTGTGGCACCACAGACTCTTTATATCAATATATTTTCATTGTTCAGACAAAAAGAACATTTCCCTCTCCCCTCTCCTGTATTCTATTCTAGCTGCTATTCTAGTGAGGGTATTTACTTCCAACTTTGTGAAATCTGAGGGCAAGGTCTTCTTACCCTCTGGCCTAGCTTTGAGATAAATTCAGCTAGGCCCCACGTCGAGATGCATCTGCCGGCCACCGTCAGTGGAATTCTGTGAAGTCCACGGACCCCAGGAGGCCAGCTTCTTGATTCCAGGTGCACCTATTTATACGAAAAGGTGACCATTGTGGGGGTTGTATCAATTACCCTAGGTCTTACTGACTTTTTATGTAGCTTGTATTTCATTGCTGGGTCAGTGGTGACTATTTTGCTTACTGCTAGTTCCGATGTTCCTTATTTACAAAGATCAAGTCTACTTTTGATTGGGGAAATTGTGCAGCTCTTGGCAAATTTCTGGCATTTTTAAGGGTCACTGTCTTTTTCAATAAATGCTTATTATTGAAGTAATTGATTTTTATTTTTTATCTCTACCATCTGGTGCTGATATCCAGGCTCTAAGTTTCTGTAATTTCTGGACAAGGTTTCCATCCTATTGTTTTTCCTTTCTGTTATCTCCGGCCTTATTTTCCTCATTAGACAGTGGCTCCTGCAGCTGCCTGGACTGCCTCCTTGTTATGTAGCTCACATTAAACCATGTGAATTGAGTCCAGGAGCTGACTGCATGTCCAGTAACAAGTCCAGTCTCTATAACGGAGAACCCATTTTCATACTGTGATTGAAACACAGATAGCAGACACAGGCATTTTGCACCACCAGCTGCAATGAAGTCTTAAAAAACAGATGTAACTTCAGAAGCATTAAGATATTAATAAATGTTGAATATTGTTTTATAATTATATTCTTTCTAATGAACATTTGTTGAATTGATAACTTTAAATACAGACAAAAAGCATTATATATCTAAGAATTAAAATGTGCAAAAACAAAGAAGACAATTACAAGTTGTTTAATATATTTTTGTTATAATTCTGAAAAGAAAGTATCTATATGAAATGTCTAGCTCCCGATGAAGATTTTAATCTGGTTATTACCCTTCATTTAAGTATCTAACTGATGATCAACTTCTAGCTGTTTTAAAATTTAAATTCTGGAACTGTTATGATCTCTGAATTAACATACATATTCATGGGAATCATATTACAATGTTGAAGGTGTAAAACAGTTAATAATGGTATAAAAATTTCTGCACAACTTATAATTGGGCAGATAAATGTTATAATTACTATTTGGGATGTATAGACATACATTTCCATCAAGTTCCGTCTTCTGTAGGAGCTTGGTGGAAATGTTAAGTATGAGTGACCTACTGAGCCATTGAGAACACTAAGTCATAGACTAGAGTATTAATAATTTGCTGAAGCACATTCAGATTAAATGAAAAGCAGTCACAGTGATAGTCAAAGAAGCAAGAACAGAAACACCACCTTGTAAAACTCTCCATTTTGAACCTACAAATATGATATATTTTGACTATATAAGAAATATTTTATCTAAAAGAATAATTCTTAAGTAATACTGAAGTTGGCAAGGAAATGAAATAATCACCAAATATTTTTGTTCCTTTTAAGACATGGCTGAGAGCAAGGAATTGGCTGTATAATCTGGTTAGAATTGGGGGGGACTGTGAGGAGTGTGTAGAACTGCAGATGGCAAGCTAGTCTCCTGGAGTACGCATAGGCTTGTGGCACGGGAGCCGTGTTCACTGGCTGGGAGACAATTGTCCTCACAGTGTATGTTTTCTGTTACAGAGAGCATTTTTGGAATTCTCAGGGAAGAAACTTCCAGGTTTCTCCCTGATCCCTTGAGTCTGCCTCTTCCTAAGGGTGCTGCATAGTTTTATGTCAGCTTGGCACAGGCTACAGTCATCTGAGGAGGGAACCTGAGCTGAGAAAATGCCTCCATTAGACGGGACTTTAAGCAGGCATGAAAGGTGGATTTTAGTTAGTGATTGATACCAGAGGGCACAGCCCATTGTGGGAGGGGTCATCCCCCATTAGAAGCAGACTCGGCAAGCCTTGAGGAACAGGCCAGGAAGCAGCACTGCTCACGGCCTCTGCATGAGCTCCGCCTCCAGGTTCCTGCCTTGTTAGAGTTCCTGCCCTGATTTCTTTCAATGATGAGTTATAATGTACAAGTATAAGCAAAAGAAACACTTCCTCCCCAAGTTACTTTTGCTATTTTTCATGACAGCAATAGAAGCTCTAACCAAGACACTAAGGAATAGGATTCTTTGTCAGTTAGAAAGTTATGTTACGTATATGGGTATTTTGTCTCCATATATGTCTGTGTACCATATGCCCTGGTGCCCATTGAGGCAAGAAGAAAGTCTCAGATCCTTAGAACTGGAGCTACAGACAGTTGTGAGCTGTCAAGTGGGTGGTGGAAATCAAGCCCACTGGAGGAGTAACCAGTGTCCTTAGAACAGCTTTCTCAAGCTCCAAGCAATGGAGTTCTGAGCTCTGACCTCAAGCTCCCTATTACTGTTTGTAGGAGAAGCATTGCATCTTTATTTGTGTGATGATCAAAAACAAGGACTAGATTCGCAGATCTGAAAAGAAACTTGAGATGTGGGGGGAGGGAGAATAAATTGAATTTACTATTAATATATCTCCAAGACTGAAGTATTGACTTTCAGAGAAAAATTGTTGGAAAACAATCAAGTTTTAAAAACCAAACCAAACAATGAAAAACCTCAAACTAAATGTAGAAATAAATTCTAATAACACGAGACTTTATGTGCTCAGAATACCCCAGTCTTTGCAAAGCACAGTTCCTCTTTTAGTTTCAAGGTAATGATGCATTATAAACACACCACTGAAGGTTAAAACACACACACACACACACGTCTACTGTCTGCATTTTACAGAGCTATTTATGTAGAGAAATTGATGAAATAATAGAGCAGTGTTCAAGCTGCTAAAAGGTAATGTAAGATGAGAATGTGACCCTCAGTAAAATGGTCAAAAAAGTATGTATGTGGGAGAGAAATGGCAAGGAGGAAGGAAGGAGAAAAGGAAGAAGAAGAAGACAAAGAAAAAGAAGAGGAAGAAAAAAAAGAAGACAAATAAAAAGAAGAGGAAGAAGAAAAAAAGAAGAAGACAAAGAAGAAGAAGAGGAAGGGGAAGAAGAAAAAAATGAAGAAGAAGAAGGGAGGATTAGAGAGCTTTAAAGTGCTCGTAAGCTGATTGTTTGCATCTGTGGCACTTTCTGAGAGAGGAATCTGAGAAAGCATCTAAGAAAGTACCTTGGCATTTAGATGCTGTGAAGTTTATATCCCAGGGTCCTACAATGAGGACCAGACTTCCAGGGAAGCACCTCTGCGCTTGCTGCTGCTCACTCCTGACTCTGGGACTTGCCTGGATTCCCAACCCCATTTTAAATAGTGGTTCTTTCTGTTCACATATCTGTTGTCCATGGCTGAACCTAGCTGGATGTTAAAATGACAGCATTAAGGCACTCATATACAGCTAAAGCCTGCACAGATTACCTGAGTCCTAATTCCAATCCCACAGGTGGGTGCTGTTGAACAACTCACTAACCTTTCCAAGGCTTTGTTTCCTGTTTGGCGGCATCACTGGGGTGGTAAAGGCATGCTGTTGTGAGGAGTGAGTGAGTGAATATAGGCATCAACAACTCATTAGAATCAGGAGCATAGACTCATCCCCTTGCCTTTCAGATGCACATGTGTTGATGTGTTGCCGGAAGTACTCTTTATTATTAGCCAGGAAGAGAATGAAATCACTGCAGTCATATCCTCAGCTGGTCAAATCAGTGAAAATAAGTGACTGTTGAATGTTCAGCCCTAAAGGGGACATCCTTAACACCCTCCCCATCCAAGGCTCAGACCATTTCAGGAGAGGAGAGGAAGAATCTAAGAACTAGAAGACGGAGAGGATGCTACAAAACAGTGTCTGTTGGCCATGGCCCAGCTGTTGCACTCATGAACTCATTGCAGCTCTGCTGACTTACTCGTCCCTGGGCCCACTGACATTTCACCAAGGGTGGGATGTAGCTCACAGGTTCAATCCCTCCTGTAGGGACAATGGGCTGCTCCCTCCTCAGTTTTGTATCCACTGGCTAATTACTCATGCTTTAATAAATACCCACCTGGCACCACCCCAACTAAAGTCAGTAATGGCTCTCTTTCTGTCTCTGTCTCCCCTCTCAGTCTGTTTCTTTGTCTTTCACAACCAGATGTCAGAATAAGGAGACTTGTTTAAAAGAAAAAGGGTTTATACAGTAGGGACGGGTCAGAGGGGTGAACAGAGAGTGAAAATGACCAATATTCACATATGCTTGTTTGAAATTGTCAAATAATTAGCACAAAACCAGCTGTGTCCTTAGGAAGCAAGCAAGGTGTGGCCATGTGCTGTTCAGTTTTTTGCCAGTTCGGAGGAGATAGTTTCTTCTCATGGCCCTAGACACAAGCTCTTAGCAGGATCCCCCAATCCTGCTAAACACAAAGAGCACAGCCCCAATGTCACAGAAGTCTTGAGCAGTTCCCCGTATTCTCCTCCTGGGCACATTTGAGATTATGTTCAGTTTTCAAGGCTGAGCCAATTTTTTTTCTGCTCAACTTATTCTTGGAATCAAAGGTGTTGTCAGGGGACAAAGCTCTGAGCTACTTTGTCCTGTCAGTGCAAAAGACAAAGTGACTTTTAATGCTTTGAGAAGTGACCTGAGCCGAAAGATTTTGCTGTGCTTACTTAGCAGTGCTCTAAAGAACATGGTGTAAAATGAGCAGGTAGGCTGCTCTCCAAGACGAGAAGAGTGGCCTCAGAATGTTATCACTCTACTGCCCTAACAGCAAAGCTCCACTGGGCTGACCAGGAGAATACCGCTCCAGGGGTCTCTATGCAAATATCCTTCATCTGAGCATGATGAGTGAGCAAAGATACTGAGAATTTAGGTGTGAGCATTTATTACTTTACATGGAAAGTGTGGGGCCAGAGGCAGGATATAACTCATCCATTTTGCTGTATTTTGTAAAGGAAACATGACAGCTGCCTTTGTAATCTGTCCTGTTGAGTGAATGGGGTAGGGAAGCTAAATGCTTGGGGAGGTCTGAGGATGAGTTCCAGGTCCCATCACTGCATAACTATAGTTCTCATGATGACTCCAATTCTCCTGGCTTAATTATATGCTTACTTTATCTCAACTCCAGCTCTTGTGTTTATCAGCATTTCAGGTAGTGACTGAGAAAAGGAAACTGGCAAGGTGACCACTTGCATTTTTTCTACATTGTCCAGGATCCAAGACCTTGAGATAATTTAAGTGGCACCTTTCATCCCCAGGTCTGCATCTGCAGCTGGCAAGTCCGCACCGTTATCATTTAGGTGAGGGTACTCTTTCCTACGGCTGTCTTTCTTCAGCAATATCTTTCCTTTTAATTAATTAGGAAGTGCAGAAAGTGGCATAATTATTCAATGAGCTGATGTTATTGGATGTGGCAAGCATATGCATAATTTTAGAACATTTCAACTGAGATAATGGGCAGTCCAACTTTGAGCTAGGACTTGGACTGGCAGCTAAGATTACAACCTGCACATGCGTTTAGGACAAGTGGTGGTGAAATTATCTTAATGCTAATATGGGAGATTCAAGTAAATGAGGTGAGGAGATGGATTGAGGTGAGGCTAAAAAAGGCCCAGAGAATCACAGACCTGGACAGCTGGATACCTCAAACCCATTAATAACCCAGCTTGCTGGCCTCAATGGCATCTCATGTTTTTACATTTTCTATGCCTATGGCCTTCTTACAGAATGTATTAATTATGGATTATACTATAGGTATAAAATATTTGACCCCTAAAGCTTATTATTTAGTCCCAGTAATGCATTTTGAGCTATTAAAAATGTATGGGAGAGCATTGACTTTTGCCTTTAAATTATACAATTTCTCACACATTCTGGAAGAAATAGATTTCATCTGTATGCAGATTATGAAACAGATGTGCTACCCCACTTCACATTTTTTTTTAATCTCATCTTTCCTTTTAGTATGTCCTGTCATCACTGTGCCACGTGACCTGCATGCCCTCTGGGAGTCCTGGAGCTCACCTTTTGGGGCTTCTTCGTAAGCTGATAATGGAGTTATCAGTTGCTCAACAGGAATTTGAGGCTAGCCACAGTGCAGCATTAACCCATCAGTTAGAATTCAGTGTCTGTGTTAAGCTACTTGGAGCTGCTGAGCTGTGTACTGTCCTCTGACCTCTGACCCCCATTGTCAGTCTACTGGTCTGGCCACATTCAGCAAGCCTGAGACTCCAGGAACACCCATAGGTATCCAGCACAAGGCTACCCAGTGGATGCCTGCTACATGTGTGTTAGGCCCACCTTCCTGATACCTGCTCCACCAAGAATATCCAGGGACAACTAGAGGCTAAAGAACAGTATAAGAACATCATCAACAAGAACCAGGGCAATATGACACCTTCACAGCATAGCCATCCTACATCAGCAGGCCCTGGATATCCTAACACAACTGAAGCACAAGAAAATGAACTTAAATCCAATCATACAGAGACAAGAGAAGCTTTTAAAGAGGAAACAAGTAAATCCCTTAAGGAAATATCAGAAATGCAATTAAAACAAGTGAAGGAGTTGAATAAAACTGTTCAAGAACTAGAAATGGAAGTAGAAGCAATAAAGAAAACACAGACTGAGGGAATCCTGGAGAGGGAAACTCAGAGAGGAAAACAGGAACAACAGAAACAAGCATCACCAACAGCTTGCAGGAAAGGGCAGAGAGAATCTCAGGTATAGAAGACATGGCAGAAAAAATTGATGCATGAGTCAAAGAAAATCGTAAATCTCAAAAAATTTCTGGCACAAAACATCCAGGAAATCTGGAATACTATGGAAATACCTAACCTAAGAATAATAGAGATAGAAGAGTCTTAGCTCCAGGACCAGAAAATATTTTCAACAAAACATAAAAGAAAAATTTCCCAACCTAAAAAAAATGCTATAAACATACAAGAATACCACTTAGATTGGACCAGAAAAGAAAATCCTCCTGCCACAAAAATAATAAAAATACTAAATGTACAGAATAGAAAAAGAATATTGAAAGCTGTAAGGGGAAAAAGGCCAAGTAACTTATAAACAGAAATTTATCAGAATTACAGCTGACTTCTCAACAGAAACTCTAAATGCTAGAAGGCTTTGGAAAAAAATGTCTTGCAACCCCTAAGAGACCGCAGATGCCAACTTAGACTTCTATACCCGGTAAAACTTTCAATCACCATAGATAGAGAAAACAAGGTATTCCAAGACAAAACCATATTCAAACACTATCCATAAATCCAGGCTTACAGAAAACACTAGAAGGAAAACTCCAGCCCAAGGAGATTAACTACTCCCAAGAAAAGATAGGAAATAAATAATTCTGCACCAGCAAAAACAAAAGAAGGGAAACACACAAAAGCACACAGAAGAACACCACCAACATCAAATTAACAGGAATTAACAATCATTGGTCATTCATATCTCTCAATCTCAATGGACTCATTTCCTTAGTAAAATGACACAGGCTAACAGAATGGATGAGAAAACAGGATCCATCATTCTGTTGTTTACAAGAAAGACACTTCGGCAACAAAAAAAGACATTACCTTAGAGTAAGGGCTGAAAACAGGTTTTCCAAACAAACGAACCAAGAAACAAACTGGAGTAGCCATTCTAATATCTAATAGAATAGACTTTCAACCAGCATTAATTACAAGAGATTAATGCTTCACGCTCATCAAAATAAGTCACCAATATGACATCTCAATGTAATTCACCATATAAACAAACTATAAGAAAAAAAAAAACACATGATCATTTCATTAGATTCTGAAAAAACTGTTGACAAGATCCAGCACACCTGCACGTTAAAAGTATTGGAAAGATCTGGGATACAAGGCACATACCTAAATACAATAATGGCAATAAGTAGCAAACCAAGAGCCAATATTCAATCAAATGGAGAGGAACTTTAGGCAGTTACACTAAATTCAGGCAAGGCAAGGCTTCCCCTGTTTCCATATCTATTCAACATAGTACCTGTCTTATAGCTAGAGCAATAAGACAACTAAAGGAAATCAAGGGAGTACACATTGGAAAGGAAGAAGTCAATGTATAGCTCTTCTAAGATGATAGGAAAGTGTACATAAATGACCCCCAAAATTCCGCCCAGGAACTCCTACAGCTGACAAACACCTTCAGCAAAGTGGCCGAATACAAAATTAACTCAAGAAAATCTGAAGCCTTCCTTTATACAAATGATAAACAGGCTGAGAAAGAAATTAGGGAAACAACACCCTTTACAATAGCCACAAATAACGAACATATCTTGGTGTAACTCTAACCAAGTAAGTGAAAGACCTGTTTGAATAAAATTTTAAGTTTTGAAGAAAGAAAGTGAAGAAGATATCAGAAGGTAGAAAAACATCCAATGCTCATGGCTTGGTAAGATTAACATAGTAAAAATGGCCATCTTACCAAATGCATTCTATAGATTCAATGCAATTCCCATCAAAATTCCAACCCAATTATTTACAGACCTGGAAAAAGCAATTCTCAACTTCATATGGAAAAAAAAAAAAAACACCAGGATAGCAAAAACAATCTTGTATGATAAAAGTATTCCTGAAGGCATCATCATCCCTGATTTCAAGTGGTACGATAAAGCAACAGTAATAAAACCACATGGTATTGGCATAAAATCAGACAAGTAGATCAATGAAATAGAATTGAGGGTCCAGAAATAAACCCACACACCTACAGACACTTGATTTTTGACAAAGAATCCAAAACCATACAATAGAAAGAAGAAGGCACCTTCAACAAATGGTGCTGGTCTAACTGGATGTCTACATGCAGAAAAATGCAAATAGATCCATATTTACCACCCTGCACAAAACTTAATTCCAAGTGGATCAAAGACCTCAACATAAAACCAGATACACTGAATCTATTATAAGAGAAAGTGGACTCATTTGTACAGGAGACAGTTTCTGAATAGAACACCAACAGCTCAGGCACTAAGATCAACAATTAATAAATGGAACCTCATGAAACTGAAAAGCTTCTGCAAAGCAAATGACACTGTTAATAGGACAAAACCTGCAGACTGGGAAAAGATCTTCACCAACTCTACTGACAGAGGAATAATATTCACTATTATTGCTGAATATTGAATAAAGACCTCAAGAAATCAAACACAAACAAGTCAAGTAACCCAATTGAAAAACTGGTACATACCTAAAAAGAGAATTGCCAAGAGAGGAATCTCTAATGGCCAAGAAGCACCTAAAGAAATGTATATCACTCTTAGACATTGGGGAAATGCAAATCAAAACAACTCTGAGATTTCATATTTTTTACACCAATCAGAATGGTTAAGATCAAACACTCAGGTGATGGCTCATGTTGGTGAAGATGTGAGACAAGGGATATACTATTCCACTGATGGTGAAAATGCAAAATTGAACAATCACTGTGGAAGTCAATCTGGAGATTTCTCAGAAAATTGTGAATAGATTTACCAGAAGACCCAGCTATTCTATTCCTGGCCATATACCCAAAAGGTGCTCCACTATACCAGAATGACACTTGCTAAACTATGTTCATAGCAGTTTTATTTGTAATGGCCAGACACTGGAAGCAACCTAGATGTCCCTCAATTTAAGAATGTATAAAGATTATTTCCATGCATGATACTTGGTTGGAGTATGAGTCTCTGGGAAGACCACTGTGTTCAAATTTTCTGGTTCTGTTGCTCTCCTTGTGGAGTTGCTGTCCTCTCTAGATCTTACTATTTCCCACTTCTTACATAAGATTCCATGTGTAAGAGTGGGAGGAAGGATAGAGGGAGCTGGAGGTGTCAAAGATACCATAAGAAGACCTACAGAGTAAACTAAGCTGGGTCCATGGGGGCTCACAGAGACTGAACCACCAACCAAAGAGCATGCACGGACTGGGCCTAGACGCCTTACACATATGTAGCAGATGTGCAGCTTGGTCATCATGTAGGTCCCTACCAGTGTGAGCAGGGGCTGCCTATGACTGTTGCCTGCCACTGGATCCCTTTTTCCTGGCTGGGCTGCCTTTGTCACTGCCCCCACACCCCCAGTGGGAGATAATGCACTTAATCCTGCTGAGACTTGAGGTGCCAAGGTGGGTTGATACCTCTTGGGGGCCTTCCCTTTTCTGAGGAGGAGAGTGTGCAATGAGGGAGGGGTTGTGAGGGTAGGTCTGGGAGGCAAGGAAGGATGGGGCTGGGATCAGGCTGTAAGGTGATTAAATTAATACATTAAAAAATCAGTGTCTAGATGTAGAAACCAAGAATCATTGTCTAACCTAGTGGTTCTCAACTCTCCGAATGCTGAGAAGTTTTAATACTGTTCCTCATGTGTGATGACCTCCCCAACCATAAAATTATTTTTGTTGCTACTTCACAACTGTAATTTTGCTAATGTTATAAATATAATGTAAGTATCTATGTGAAAGGGTTGGCTAACCCCAAAAGGTCACGACCCACAGGTTGAGAACTGCTGCTCTAACCAAATCTTAAGGTAAGCTGTAATTTGGCCAGGTAGTATGTGCATAAAGTTAAGGTGGGTGGCAATTATTTTTCACTACATGTGTATCACAATAACATTTCCATTTTGTTTTCCACCCTTTAAATACTAAGAACAGTAAAATTACTGCAACTCAAAGGAATGCAATTTGAGAAAATGCTCAGCAGTGGTTATGGCTCATGTAACTTCTCATGACCCCCAACTCCCTTTCCCATTTTTCATCTTGCTTCTCAGCATAACTCTGTCATAAAGTTTCCTTCCATTTTTGAGACCACTGCCTTTATCAATTACTTTTTCTGTTGCTGGGATAGAATATCCTGACAAAAGCAACTTAGAGAAAGAAGCATTTGTTTTGACTCACAGTTGAAGTACATGGTCTATCACGGAAGGGGACTTCGGTAGCCAGGCACACTGTAGGCGAGAATTCTCGTACTCAGCTTGCTTCATGCTTTTTATGCAGCTGCAAACCAAATCCCAGGGAATGATGCTGCCTACATTCTCACGTGCTCTTCCCATTTCAATTAACTTAATCAAGGAAATCTCTCACAGGCATGTACAGAGGTTATCTAATTTAGAACATCCCTTGCTAGTGTGCCCAGAGGCTGATCTCAAGAGTAATTCTAGACCCAGGCAACTTGACAGTCAATCCTAATCATCACAATGCCCTAAAAAACGTAAGCGACTTTGTCTATCTAAATTTTTAGGTGTTCATGGTAATTGGAGGTACGGGGCACACTCCCAGAGGATGAAGGTAAACACCACCATAGCTGCAGACTCTTTAATATGCTGGTGCAATAGTGACAAAAGTTGTGGGAAGAACCAATCACCACCTGACTGGAATTAAGGCCTACTCCATGAGATAGAGCCAATGCCCAACACTGCCCATGTGAGCAAGAACCTAAAACTAGGTAGGCCATAGCCAAAGGGGAAAACAAAATCTACCGTTGTGCTCCAGGAATGTGGCAATAAAGGACTCCTAATGACATACTGCTTTACTCATGATCAGTGCCTTGCTCAGCCATCCTCAGGAAGCTTCCTTCTGCAGCAGATGGAAATAAACACAGAGACCCACAGCCAGACAGTATGCAGAGAATGAGAGACTGTGGAACACACAGTCCTAAGTGGAATGTCCTATCAAATCCCCCCATGCAGGGTTCAGGGAATCCTTTGGAAGGGAGGCAGAAAGAATGTTAAGAGCCAGAGAGGGTAGAGGACAGCAAGAAAACAAGGCCTCCAAAATCAACATGATCAAAGTTCATATGAATTCACAAAAATTAAGACAGCATGCACAGGTATGCACAAATCTGCACGGGTCTGCACAGATCCTCTGAATTTATACTATGGCTTCCAGTTTAGTGGGTTTTTTATTTTTTATGGAATTTTTAAATGTGTGAATGAGCTGTTTTCTGTTTTCTAATGAGAAAAAGAAAGAAAGAGTGCGGATGTGGGTAGTTGGGGAAATTGGGAGGGTCTGGAAAGAATTGGGATACGGAAAATTACAGCTAGAATATATTGTTTGGAAGATAATCTGTTTCCAAAAGAGGATTCCAGATGCTTACCATCAGAGTGACTCCTGAGGCCTTACAGGGCTCTCTAGTTCCCTTTAAGTGAAGAGACTGGACCTTAGTAAAGGGAAAGTCATCACAGTGTGCTGTGTACGGATTCTACTTGAAGTGGACCTAATGCACAGAGAGTTTGCTGCTGTGTAAAGCCCAACACAATGCCTTTAAGGAAACCATGTCTGCAGAACCACACTGTCTATGATGGCATCACTAGCCACAAGTTGCTGGGGACTTGCTTTATGGCCAGCTCAAGCAGAGATACGTTAACTAAAGACTGCTCATGTCAGCCAAAACTTACTATGGAGAAAAGACTGTAATTTACCTTCAGATAATTTTAAATCAATTGTATGATACATTGTAGTATTCTGGACACAGCAAGTTAAATAAAATGTGTTAGTGACGGTTTGCTGATTTCTGGTTCCTTGTATGGCATAGATACTAGAAAATATAAAATTCTGTATTTTGTTTGCATCATATAGTACTGTTATAAACATCTTTCAAAGACTTCATGGAAGTACAAAATACTTCTAAGTGATTAGTTTGTAGCAGCAAGAACTAAGAAAAGCATTTTTCCCTTCTGAAAAGAGGAATTTAAAAAAGTGTCAGTGTGTATACTCTGCTTGGAATTAGGTAAGATTCTATTTACATGAAAAGTTGCCTGGGAGTTAGCAGGGGCTGAGACCAGCAGAAAAAGTCAGCAAAAATCTAAAACCATCTGTTATATCCTAGGAAATACATTAACGCTGAGTTGACATGATGGCTTAATTTGGGCAATGCAAAAATTGCTTTTCAGTTTCTCATTGTTGAGACAAGACAGTTAAGTGAGGCTAATATTGAGATAATCTTTTACACCATCAATATTCAAGAATCTCAAGGGTTGCCTGAAATGGAAAGAGGTGAAGATCAAAACTAACTAAGATAAATGTCCTTATGCTCTTCCATAAGTGATCACTGAGAGCAACATATCTGCTCTTCAAAGGGTCAGTTTCCTTAAGGATCATTCCGGTGCAAACTGGGACAATATTTAGGAAAGGAAGATGGGAACTGTCTATCTAGGCCACTGGAAATTTGAAGTAGGACAGTAATTTCCTTTATCTATTTACTATCCTGAAGAAGAAGTTTATGCTATTCTTTTCTCAAGCACATGGCTGGCTAATGCTCACACTTCCAGCCAAATGGAAGGTTTTCTAAGCCTTAACTTAAGCCCCAAACCACTAATTCATAAATTATTTGTTGACTCTTGCTTTTGAGAAGTCTTTTGTTTGGAATTTTGATCTTCTTTCAATGTTAATTTTTAAATTATTATTTATTACAATTTAGTCACTTTGTATCCCTGCTGTAGCCCCCTTGCTTGTCTCCTCCCAGTCCCACTCTCCCTCTTCCCCCTTATATTCCTCTGCTAGTCCACTGATGGGGGAGGTACTCCTCCCCTACTATTTGACCCTAGCCTTTTAAGTCTCATCGGGACTCTTTGGTTCCTATTTCTCTGTGGCCTAGTAAAGCCACCTCCCAAGGGGAGCCCTCAAAGAGCAGGCAACCGAGTTCATGCCAGAGACTGCCCCTGTTCCCTTTACTAGGGAACACACATGGAGAATGAGCTGCATATGGGCTACATCTGAGCAGGGTGTCTAGGTCCTCTCCATGCATGGTCCTTGGTTGATACATCAGTCTCTGAAGGCCCCCCTAGACCGAATTTTTTTTAGCTCTGTTAATCTTCTTGTGGAGTTCCTGTCCCCTCCAGATCTTTCTATCTCTCTCTTCTTCCATGAGATTCCCTGCACTCTGCCCAAAGTTTGGCTATAAGTGTCTGCATCTGCTTTGATACCCTGCTCTATCCCTGATCTCAAGCTGTACTATAGAGCAACAGTAATAAAAACTGCAGGGCACTGGCATAGAAACAGGCTGGTAGATCAATGGAATCAAATAGAAGACCCAGAAATAAACCCACACACCCATGGACACTTGATTTTTGACAAAGAAGCCAAAACCATACAGGAAAAAAGACAGCACCTTCAACAAATAGTGCTGGTCTAACTGCATGTCTACATGTTAAAAACTGCAAATAATCTATATATATCACCCTGCACAAAACTAAAGTCCAGGTGGATCAAAGACCTTTACACAAAACCAGACACATTAAATCTGTTAGAAGCAAAAGTGGGGAAGAGCCTCAAACTCATTGGTACAGGAGACAAGTTCCTGGACGGAACAACAGCACAGGCTCTAAGAGCAACAATCAATAAATGGGACCTCATGAAACTGAAAAGCTTCGGTAAAGCAAAGGACACTGCCAGCAGACCAAAACGACAGCCTACATACTGGGAAAAGAAATTCAGCCACCCTATATCCAAAATAAAAGAACTCAAGAACTTAAACACCAAGAAATCAAGTAATACAATTAAAAAATGGGGTACAGAGCTAAACAGAGACTTCTCAACAGAGCAATGGCAGAGAAACAAAGAAATGCTCAGTATCCTTAGTAATCAGGGAAATGCAAATCAAAGAGACCCAGAGAGTCTACCTTACACCCATCAGAATGGCTAACAGGACAGGAGTCTACCACAGAAGGTCTTTGAAAGACTCTACCTAGCAGGGTGTTAAAGCAGATGCTGAGACTCATAGCCAAACTTTGGACAGAGTGCAGGGAATCATATGAAAGAAGGGGAAGATAGAAAGACCTGGAGGGACAGGAGCTCCACAAGGAGAGCAACAGAACCAAAAAATCTAGGCACAGGGGTCTTTTCTGAGACTGATACTCCAATCAAGGACTGTGCATGGAGATAACCTAGAACCCCTGCGCAGATGTAGCCCATGGCAGCTCAGTGTCCAAGTGGGCTCCCTAGTAAGGGGAACAGGGACTGTCTCTGACATGAACTCAGTGGCTGGCTCTCTGATCACTTTCCCCTGCGGGGAGGGGCATCCTTACCAGGCCACAGAGGAAGATAATGCAGCCAGTCTTGATGAGACCTGATAGGCTAGGGTCAGATGGAAGGGGAGGAGGACCTCCCTTATCAGTGGGCTGGGGGAGAGGTATGGGATGAGAAGAGGGAGGGAGTGTGGGATTAAGATTGAATGAATTGTAATAAATAAAAAATTAATTAATTAAAAAAACTCAAGTGACAATACATTCTGGAGAGGATGTGGAGAAAGGGGAACCTTCCTCCATTCCTGGTGGGAGTGTAAACTTGTACAACCACTTTGGAAATCAATCTGGTGCTTAGGAATAATGCTTCCTCAATGTTAATTTTTTACTAATAAGTTTCATTATAAAATTCATTTCCATCTTAAGAATACAGTTGGGTTGATTTGGTAACAAAGGAACATGAACATATCTGTCATCCTATCCAAAATCTGGAACTTTCTGTTACTTAAAAAAAAATTCCTTATGGTTCTTATTAAGCAACTATTTCATGCCACTCTGAGCCCTTAGCAATCTGATTTGCGACACCTTGGCTTTGTTTTTTTCTTTTTGGGAACTTCATATAAACGTACATTTTTGGTGTCTGGATTCTTTTGCTTAAAATCTTTGAGATTCATCCATGCTATCATGTAGTCAATGTTTTGTTATTTATTTACAATTATAGCATGTCCAGATAAAGCACATTAGCTTTATTCTTGATCAGTGGGCATTTGGGTGGTTTCCCATTTAGCGCTATTGTATGTAAACATCACTATTAACACTTACAGGGCTGGCTTGAAACTGTGTTTGTAGACCATGTTGGCCTTAAACTAGCAGAGATCTGAAATTATGAACCTGTCAAATGATGCTCCTATGTTTCTGTGACAGTTTAAATTCCCATCAGCAGAGACTGAGAAATTCTACTGGTTCATATACTTGCTAGACTTCAGTGTTGTCCTTTGTTGTGTGCTAACCATCTTTAGCCATCCACCTATGTGGTGACATCACATCCTCATGGTGATCTACACACCACATCTGCGTAGTGATGTATGTATCACATCACTGCTGCTTTTCAGAGGCTCTGGGGTCAGAACACAGGATTACAGTCATGCTAAGCAGGTGTTCTACACCGCCAAGTTACATCCAGCCACACTGGCTTTACACCTGCAATTTTCTTTCCTTTTTTTTTTTTTTAATTTTTTTTTAGGCAGAGTCTGGCTGGTTTAGAAGTTGTTGTGCAGGACAGTCTGGCTCTGAACTCACAGAGCTCCGCTTGCCTTTGCCTCTTAAATGTGGATTTAAATGCATGTAACCAGCACACCTGGTACACTCGCAATCTTTAAGTGAAATACATTGTTGGGAGTCCTCATGTATTGTCAACCATCTGTGAAACTTCTTTGCTCTCCATCTTTTCGACTAGTTTTGGGCTGCTTCTTTGTTTAATTGTTAGATTTTAAGTGATTTTTAGAATATTGGATGATACAAGTTCTTTATCAGAGATAAGTTTGCAAATACTGTCTTCAAGTCTGTGTACTTTTTCTTTTTTTCAATCTCATTACATAGCTTTAATAAAGTAGCAGTTTTAAATTTTAATATATCCAAGTTTAATGTTTTCTAACATACCATTTTAATTACTTTTGTAATTTTTATTAACCATATTTTAACTTATTTTCTTTGCTATACATCAGAATTTTATGAGGATAATATTAAAAGTATAAATTCTCAAGTCTCCAGTCAGCCAAATTTGCATCTGGTCTGCCAAATGACGAACTTTAAATTTGGGATTTAGACAAGATCCTATGGGGTTATGGTAAGCTTAGCCTTTATTGACCTGCGAAAAGCTCTTTCATTATCTTGATTAAGTAGAAATTTAATTATCTGTATTTTGATTTTCTTTATCTTGAGATTGCATATTGAGATTGAGATGCACTCAGTCATAGAGTGAAGGTATTTTTCCATTGTGATCTTTGTATTTGGGGGCAACAATTAATTAAGTGGAAGTCCATTATAGTATAGCAGGTAATGGGAGAAGGTTGACTTCAATTTCTGGGCCCTGCATCATTTTTTTTCCCCTCAAACTCATGAACATGAAATTCTGAAATGCTCAGTATCATCAAGATTTCCAAATAAAGATTATTTTGCTTTTAATGCACTTTCCAAAGTTTATTGATTGGCAATCAAAGTGTCATGTTAGTAGGACTTGAGAAGTGAAGACTTTGAGAAGTGAGTGGCAGAGATCTCTTAAATGGATGGATCTATTTACTGACTAATAAGTCATGACGTAGTGGGCTACCATGTGATTAACTCTGCCCTAGCTGATGACTCTCGATGGCATCCCTGCTGTGTCTTACCATGACTCAAAGGAAGGCCCTTGGTTCTCAGTGGATACTGAGCCTGGTTAAGCTTTCGTACATATTGCAACTATGAGTCAATGAAACTTCAATTCTTTCTTGAAAAACAGAAATAATAATAATAATAATAATAATAAAACAGTATAGAATGTGACTGACAGTCCTTCAAGTAAAAGTAGAGGAGAAAGACTGAGGCAGGAATATTGCCAAGCATCCAAAGCCAATCTGAGCCATAGAGTGAGACCCCGTCTCAAATAAAAATAAAGCAAAACACGCAAAAGTAGAAATGCAAAGATGTTATTTTTTATTCATATCAGTAGACAAAGAATTGAGGGGGTAATTATCCCATAAAGCCCCACATGAGTTTCATGCGTATCTCACAGAGTTCTGGAGGAGCTTTGTTCTCTTCTGTGGGCCATGTTTTCATTATCGGAAGGCATTCTTGTAGATTATAGCAGAAGGGGCAGAAGGCGAGTTGAGTGAAATGAGACTCCAAGATTAAGAGTTCTACTGTAAGAATGAAGGCTAAACTATGACTCAACTAGTCCTATTTGGCACTATGGAGCTGGCCATGGGTTTACATGACCTAAGATCCTGGTTGATGCTGTTAGGGCAGGTACCTAGGGGACATGAGGAGGAGAGAGTGTATTCACCCTTGAGTCCAGAGGCAAGCTGTGGGAGACAGACTGACTTACCACACCTGTCTTGTAGTCATAACAGTACTCTACATGACAAAAGAGACTTCTGGGTGCAATTATGGGCTCCTTTAGGAAAACTCTCTTGCATTGTGTAGTTGGTTGAAACATAGTCATGGAAGTCCTGAAATCGGGCTGCTGTAGAAGGCAAGCCAGGAGCTTTGTTTGGTTTTCCCCACCACTGCTGAAAGATTCACCATGAAGCATGAGAAGGAATACGTTCAGCTTCTGGGGACAGGCATAGGCCCTCACACACAGGAGATAGGTCCCATGACTTCAAGGAAGTGAATTTAGCAGTGACTTAAATAAACTTGAAATCAAGTTTTTTTAGAGTTCAAGACCTTTAAGCAAAGAAGTTTCTCAACCTACCCAGAATTTTCCACTTCCCAGGAAAGTAGATTATAATTTGTAATGTTTTGAGTTGCCACACTGCTGTTAATTTTTCATAGCATCGAGAGATAACTAAGACTCATAAAAAAGATATGTGCTATTTTATAAAGTGAATTGGGGACATGAAAACTTGCTTCAAGCTAGTCACGGATGGCTTGCTGAGGTATATCTAGGCACAGGAAGAATGAAACCCAAAAAATTTAGGGAAAAAGCAGAAAGAAGAAAATTTGCTAACCAAGATTTTATATTAAAAATTAAAGTGAATTATTATGCTGAGAATATAATGAATTAGTATTCATTCCTTTTGATTGTGGAGGAGGCGATTATGGTATGACCTTTTCTAAATAATAACCTTTACCCTGTATAAACACAAGACTCATACTCATGTTTAAGACACTGATTGTCCTATGCACTTAACTGGAAAGGAAGGGACTATGAAGTACAAAGATATGATTTTCTGCATCTACTCCTGAAGGGCTTAATAATTAAAAACACAAAATGTAGATAGTTCAGTCATTTGGGTGAAGCACCGCCTGTGAAAGTCATTGCTTTTCATTATTCTAGGGTGAGAATAGGGTCTAAAAAAAAAAAAAAAACTGTTTCTCAAAGACATTGAATTCTCAATTCTTTTCACTTTTGTATTCTATTGCCCTCTTGTCATTTGGGCTGGGTGAATTTCACAGCAGCAACTTATCAAAAACATTGCATTGATCCTCAATCATTTTTACCTTTCCTGGTGACTTATTCCATAAACTCTTAAATCAACTGAAAATGTAGATCTTGACATCTTTCTAATACAGTGTCCACCAATGATAAAAAGAGGAGGGACTCAGCTAGAATTCAAGGGCTACTCTTAAAAGTCCTACTGGTTGTGGTCATGTATTATGATTAAATGCCCAGCACTCAAGTAGATCTCCTGGGATTGCTACTGTGTGCAAGGTGAAGCGATTTCTCATGACTTCCAAGCATTTATCCGCACAGATCACTGTGTTGATTCATCAATCCTGAGAAATTTAAAAGGTATATTACTCACAAGTTGGCATGGGGATACAGAATTTCAATAAGCTATTTTGTCAGAGAGTTTGGGGCTTTTAAGGTGAGAGTGATGGTTATTCAAGCCTTTTCTCCTGGCCTTTCCTCTACCAACTTCTCAAACAAGTGCAATAACTTTGGGACTTAATTTACTTGTTGGGTCATCTCTTTTACTTCCCACTTTCTGCAAATGAGTTCATAATCAGTTTCCTTGAATATTGTTTGTTGCTGTTGTCTGGAGGCCCTCCTTGAACTCAGTTTCCCTTTGAAATGGAAATAGCAAATGTTCATCTATAAGATGTCTTCCTGTTATTTATGAGCAGCTTAAAATCACTAAAACATTTGCACATAATCTATTACAGGCGTCCTTTTCAAGCCAAGACTGAATGTCATTGCCTAAAGGAGAAAAAGTCATTTTTTTTCTGTGCTTTTCCCAGAAAAGAGTTTCTTCGTGGGGTAACTGCAGGGACTTGTGGAACTGGAATTGTTTTTGAACCGTGTTTTATGGAACTTTCAATAAGAAGAACCCACACCATGCCCATGTTTAAGTAGCTGATAGATTTCTTGTGTATGTTGCATTATACACTGTCAGGATCAGGTTCACATCTATAAACCATGCTTTGATGTTGGCCTAGAGTCTCTCTCATACAAAATATTGCCAATTCTATCTGGTTTCTGAAATGCCAGAATGAGCTCATTAACCCTGGTTAAGATGCAAGTATTGGGGCATATGCTGACGTGAAGCTTCACTGTGACCTAGGCCAACATGTCTGCCATTAAGGTGAAGAAGACATGTCTCAGCTCATCTCCTTAAACAAGGCTGGTCTCACCTCCAGGGCAGTAGCCCTCACCCATGCTGAACCTTCATTCTCCAACACAGCATTGTCTCAGAAGAAGTTGATATTTGTTATCCACCTCCTGCATCTGTTCTTTAATTGCCCTTAAACTCAAGAAAAGATTATCAAGAAGAAATTGGGGACTCTTTGCTTATGCTCTGCAGAAAAAGAAGTTTACTGTAGCAAGTGCAGGTCATTGTTGGGACTACCTAAAAGAACCTGGGTTGTTGAGTGCATGCTACCCGCGTATGGGAGGGCATGCAGCCTTACTCTGAGATGTAGGCTTCCTCTGCCCACATTTAAGCCAGTTTGCTTATTTTTGTCATATTCACTGTGTTGACACTGGTTCCACATTTGCTTTTGTTCGTTTTGATGATCTCTAACGTTACACAGTTCCTCCTCAGAGGTCATTGTGCTTAAGTTTGTTCTGCACTGCTATAATGGAATGGCTGAGGTTGGTAAGTAACAGAGAACAGAGTTTTATTCAGTACAGTTTTAGAGGCTGCAAAGTCTTCAAAGCTGAGAAGGTAAATGAGTGAGGAAGAACTTTATGTTGCATCAGCCCATGCCAGGAAGCAGAAAGGCAATAGATTTCAGGACAATAAAAGATAGCTGGAAACTTTTTATTAGGAATTCATATCTGCTTGCTGTGGAGACAGCATTAATACATTCATGAAAGGGAAGAACTCTTAATGACCTAGTCACCTCTGATAGCTCCTACTCAACAACATCACTGTATTAGGAACTTAGCTTCCAAAGAAGAACTTTGTGGGAAATTTCCATGGAATTCTGGATTGCTCTAGAGACAGGAGTATCAGGCTAATGCATGGATTATAGCATGGAAGACTGTGCTGGAAAAAGTGTTGGAAAACTTCTCAAGGGAGTCAGTGATTTAGAGCCCATTTAACTGTATCCTCAGGTATTCTTAGAGTCTCTCCAACTATCCTTTTATTTTTAAATTAACTCTACAGAGATACATTATCTTTGCCAGGCACAAAATTAGCGTCTTTTCTTGTTGCTATGACAAAGCATCTGATGGAACAGTTGAAGGGAAAAGAGGTATATTTGGCTCACAGTGTCAGAGAACACAGCTCAGTGTGGCTGGGATGGCAGATTTCATGGTGATGGAAAGGGTGGTGGATCTTCATACATCTCCCTGGCAGATCAGGAATCTGAGATACTAGGACAGAAGCTATGGTGAATATAACCTCCCTTTACAGCTCTTCCCACTGACCTGCATCTTTGAGCTCTACCAAAGTTTCCAAGGCCTCACAGCCTACTGAAACAGCTCTATGGAGATGAAGCATTCAAACCTATTAGCTTCATTTCTAAACTATGGCAGGCACTTTTCGTGAAAACACACACACACACACACACACACACACACACACACATACATACACTCACACACACTACCCACACATATACATACATACATGCACGCATCCATCCATCCATCCATCCATACACACACATATACATATTAACTCTCCAATCAGACTTAGTCAGAAGATTGACCTTCACCAGCCACTGTACATCTCTGCTCTGATCCTGAGATAGTGTGGCAGAGGACTTCCGGAATCTAGTGAGTCTCTCAGAAGTGAATGACAGGTGTGGAGATGCCACAGATATGCTGGCTCCCCTTCCAGGGAGGAGAGAAAGCTTCAAATCTGACATATACTATGTCATTGGAACTGACACCTTCAGTTTGGTGTCACCTTCAGAACGAATTTGTTTCTTGTCACAGCACAGCTTGGCTCATTCCTCTGATCTAGTTAATTTTTCCCTCTTGTTTTGGAAAAACATATCCTTGTGTGTAAAAATTACCTGTAAATGCCAGAATGTGATATGAAATCACACAAAAAAGAGGCAGATCCAAGATTGTGCAAAGTGCAGTGTATTAGGAACTCTTGCACAGAGCCATACAGCTTGGGCAGCAGAAAGGCTGGAATAGCCCTAGATTCCCAGGCAGAGGTCAGGATGCATATGCACAACAAAGGTGGGATATGACCCAACATGATGTATGTGGCCTTCCTAAAAACTGTTGACATGCCCGGTGTCACCTAGGAAACACCCAGGAGCCAGTTGCCAACACAACATACTTGGTTGTTCAAAGACTAAAATCCTTTCACTTTAAGATATATACTAGTACCACTTGATGGCCAAAATGGTGGTTATAACCAAGATGGCTGCAGGCATGTTAGTCTGCATCTCAACAAGAGCACACACTCTAAATTCCAATGGATCAGTTCCATTCAAATCAGAATCCTTGGTTCTGATTCAGGGGAATGAAATCTAGTATGATCATCAGTAATTACTCTTCTTTCCATTGTAGCACAGTTTGCCACGTTGGCAGCAGCGGTGCTACCTGTGCTATTCCAGACGCCCAAATATCCCCAGTTATATTCGTGAAACAAAATCTAGAACATCCATCTAATTAAGTTGATACTTTTGTGTAGTTACCTAGACCATGAGACAGCATTAAGGCTTAAGATGTCACAGGGCTATCTGGGCCGAGATCACAATTTTGTGATTCTAGGAAAAATTAAGGATTTATACACCAAGACAAAATATTTATTAGCAATTATTAGCTCCAAGTTCTGTTGAAAATTATGTGCTGTGGTTATGGGAAATGTTTGTAATTTCATGGTATTTTTTTAGTTCACGTGCCATTAGTTCTAGAAGATCAAAAACTGTCCACACTTAAGGAGAAAAAAAATAGTACTAAATAAAACCAGCTTGAGATTGTGTTATAGTCCAAACCTTTGTGTGATTAGTTTGTGGATTCAGTTTAATATCTTTGAGCTCCGTAATGTTTATGTTAAGGTCAAAGTATTGCATAATAAATGAGCAGATAGACTGGGCCGGAGGACATCGTGAGGAAATTTAATTTGGTTTATCTTAATTTTTCTTAATTCCATCTATTTATTTATTTATTCATTTATCTATTTATCTTTATTACTGCATCAAACACACATGCTGCCTTTGCTGCCTTCTCTAGTATAACTTCTCCTCATTTTTGTGTCCATCTGCAACAAAGCACATCTGTGTCTTTGAATCCTGTTATCTTATGCCATGTTGCTTTGATTATGCATTTCCCATGTCTTTATCCACACTTTTAAATTTGTTCTTTGGCCCATCTGTAGAAGAATGTAAAGGAAGCGTTTTTTTGAAAAGCAGAGATTTCTGTGCTTTAGCACTGCCTACACCTTCCAGTCCATTCTCTTTCTCTGTAATATTCTTTTTTAGGCTTAATTTACCTACATTTTGCCCTTTTCCTTGTGTGAAGATACACACACACACACACACATGCACATATCTAAACACACACATGTCCCATACACACATATCTACACACACATACACACACACAAACATACACCCACATGCATATTGAAGAGAATAAGATCCCACGTGGTCCAGCAACAACTTGTGTACTAGATATTTTGTGGAGACAGTGATATTTGGGCACCTGCTCTGTGATTGAGCTGATCCTGCCTGTGCCAGGAGCAAGTCAGAACTTCTCCTGTCTGGAAAAGAACAGCCATTTTTTTTTTCTGATCTCTCTGAAGTTCTCTAGTGATAATTAAAAGTGGAAGGCAAAGAAAGTAAGAACTACATACTGGGAAAATAATCTTGTGAGATATTTTTAGGATATAGGTCAAAACATACATTTGAATTTCTCATTTTGGAATGCATTTCACTATGCTATGCCTCTTTGACATAATCATTATTGCTTTATATCATGTATCATTTTATACCTTAATCTATTGATGGACACATTGAAGAGGCAATAACAGTAATGAAATTACACATACAATGCACTGTTTATTGCTTTTATATCATTTCAGTTATAGCTTCTATTTTTAATAACAAAAGATCTCAAGGATAATTACATAGCTGAAAAAAATTAATTTATATGGAAACAACCTAAAACTGTCAAATTAGTCTTAGGACTCTTAGAGTTGTTTGGAATTGCATAGGTTACTAGCTAACAGAGGAACCTAGAAAATGTCATGTTACTTTAAAAAAATCCTAAAATATGAATTATTTTGTGAAGATTTTTAAGGCAAAGCTCAGAGGTCTCCACGGAGCTGCTGCAGTCTCGTAACACCACTGTATTATTTTCTACTCCCTGGGCTGTGCAATGAGGCAACATGAATTAAAGCAACAAGGGAGATTTAGGATTTAAAGAATAGATCCTTTCTAAGAAAGGTGTATTGTAATTTGAAGTCTAAATCTGATTATCCCAGAGGATTGAAATAAAAGGCGTGATTAAAAACTATTTGTTCTCAGTCTTAAATCTCACCAAGCCTCCATAGCCAGTTTTGGATGTTGTTGAGCATTTGTTTCCAGTGTTATTTCACACTAAATCATGAAGACTTGTCCTGGATTCAGCAGATGTCATACTCTTCAGACACTGTAAATTTACAGGGCGATGGGACCAGCATGATAGAAGTGGACAACGGACCATTGTTGAAGAGATGTACTGCTTCAAAATAATCACCGGAGAGCTGGGCAGATGGCTCAGCACCTCCTGCGCTAGCTGCGCTGTCCGAGGACCAGAGCTCCCTCTCCATTATCCAGGTCAGGAGGAGTACCACCTGCAACTCCAGCTCCTGGGTAACTGATGTTCATTCTAGCCTGTGTAGATACCTGCATACATATCACACACGCACACACACGTGCACACAAACACGTGTGCACACCCACACACCCACACCTGCTTGCAGGCCAGCACATGTCTGATTTTAAGGATGCAGCCTTAGTCGTCAGGTGGAATTGGTCAATCATGTGTGTTCATTACAGGAAGATCCACCTGAAAATGCACTTACTCTCTTGTGGGTGGCAAGTTACCCTAAGAGATTCTGTAAGCTGAGAGTCAGTCACACAGCTCCCCACCCCAGCTTCAATTAACAGATGGTTTATAGCTCTAAACTCTAAACTCTAAACTCTAAACTCTGGGCCTTCAGAGCTAACCAATATTTAAGCCACTAGACTATGCTCAACAGCAAATCTCACAGAGCCTTCAAAAAACATAACTCAATAAACATTGCAGTGCCTTAACATTTTCATATGGCACAGCACGAATATGTTTCTTCCCCTTTGTCAAAAGCCATTCCAAAATACAAGGAGAAAAGAATCCCCAGGGAGCAGAAAATGACTATCACCCTTAAATATATATAAACAAAAAGACACTATCATCAAATAGCCAAGATTTGATAGAAGAAAATCCTCAGTTAAAAGCAAAAGATTGACAGAGGGAGCTGAGAGAAAATGGTGAGCTGATAGTATTTTAGAGAGACCAAAATTAATATCCCTGGAAAACCACAAGAAGGGAAACCATTCCTTAGAAAACATAAAAGATGCTCTTTGAACTCTCAGAAAAAGGGACTGTTTGATACCAGTGGAAAACTTACAGTATTTAATAGTGATTGAAGTTTTAACATTAAGGGCAGTAGAAAAATGCTGAAGAAAAAAGATGAGAAAATCAAAGGACCATTCTTGAGGGTGGAGTATTAGTGGAGGTTTCAGAAAGACTGAATGGAAAAGTCTAGGCAGAAAAATTATCAAATAGTATAATATTTTCCAGAGCCAAACCTGAATGATTCTGCTAAAGAAATAACCTGATAATTATCCAGTACACTGAAGAGAGGGCTCATTTCATATGTCATAAGTTTCAGGACAATGACAAGAAATATTCCAGAGAAGAAATTAACCTTTCTGGTCAAATAACCCCAAGCAAAGACATAAGATTCTGTAGCAGTATCGCCCAGTCTTTTCTAGAATGTGAAGGAAGAATTATTTCAAATTCTTCTCGCCTTACACATCCAAACTTAAACAGGCTCATCCTGTGGAGAGTGCCAGAGAAAGAGTCGCTGAGCTGTGGGGGTGTGTCAGGTATTTCTTCCTGTGTTTGTCTCCTTGGAATCCTCAGGGAGATGTTTTTACATGATTGTGAGAGGAAAAGCCAGCGAGGTGGATGTGAGCTCAGCAGCATGGGAACCAGACACGGAGGAGGTGGAGGTGGACTTGCTGACATGAATGGAGCAAGTTCCAAGTGAGCAGCTTGGCAGTGCCTAGAACATGCACCTTGGGTGGACATGGACAGAGGACGTGGAGAACCCTGGAAGGAAAGGCCGAGCTGGCAGATTTTCTTATGCACATGATCCCACAGAAGGACAGGGGGATCAACCCACACACCATCAAGTGTTACAGAAGCACAGCGAATAACCAAAGAGAATAACATAACAAAGGAATGATGTGTGTATCAATTCAGGAAAACAAGATGTGGTACAAAAATGGGAGTAGAACTGCATGCATTCTGACAAGATCTAAACATTTTTGTGTATAGCAATAAATACTAAATTGGTCTATTCAAATAAGATTATATTGAGAGGTTAAACAGAGAAAAGGAATATGGACGTACATTAAAATCTTTCTTTCAGAAATTTGATGGGTATTATATGAGTCATAGGAAAATGCTCTCTACCTTTATGTGTGTCATATTTAGAAACATCAGAGAAGTAGTAACCAAGACCTGGATGTGGACTTCCTGAGGAAACGGAAAGGGGAAATGATTCTCTTGTGTGAGTTCATCCAACTATCCTTCCATAGGCTCCTGTGCATTAAAAACATCTGCCTGCTCTGGTTTTCCTTCCATTTCTCTCCACGCCCAAAACACTATCTGCAGGTAATAGTCTAGACGAAAAACCATCTTAAAAACAAAACAAAACACCAAGAAACTTCAACATAACAGGTATGTTAAGGTATGTTAACATACAGGGCTGACTTCCCAAACAAGTGCCTGGCGAACCACTATCATGTTTGAAATTAATGACTGCACCTTCTTTGTCCTGGGCCATGTTAAAAAAGAAAGTTCAATAAAAATGCAAAAAAAAAATAATAATAAAGATGATCCCACACCACAATTCCACACCAGAAGAGCTGATTACGGATTATGGACTGCTTAGAGTTTGGATTTAGCATGTGTTAGGCCAGAGGAGAAGAGATTTTGTGGGACAAAGAAGATGTTTAGCTGGGGATGCCAGTGTTGATTTTCCAGAAGGAGGGAATGTTCTGTGTCTCAGGCTTTCAAAAATCGTGGAAATACATGATAGTTAACGATGGCTGGAGGGAGGCTTGTCGCTCTCTTCAGTGGTGTAGCCACTGACAAGTAGCCCCAACTCACATGCACGCAAACAAGCACAATCACACCAGGAAGTCACGCATGAAGATGTGAACGCGGGTGCTTGTGAGAAAGAAGCATTTCAGTGGGAAGTGGAGGGGGAGTGAGACAGGGTAACGAGGCTTTAGAAAGACTAAAATTCATTACAAACGTGTGGAACTATTAAAGACTAACAAATAAATAAGTACATATGTAAATCTTAAGATTTCAGAAGTAAAGGAATGAAAAGCATGAAGGAGAATAACAGAAGGACTCCAGAATGAAGCTTTCCACGATCACTAAAATGTACAGAAG
The DNA here is from genome assembly GCF_030254825.1 of Meriones unguiculatus. NCBI lineage: Eukaryota > Metazoa > Chordata > Mammalia > Rodentia > Muridae > Meriones > Meriones unguiculatus. Next base: position 4,902,616 of record NC_083350.1, on the reverse strand, counting down.
AAACCAGGATTAGAAAATTCTATTGTTTTAATTAAAGAATCACCTGAAGCGTCCTTTTGTGGCACAGCTTTCATTGCTTGTTAAATTGATTTTTTTTTTTCTGCAAGAATATGGCTCCTCTTCTCCCTGGTTGAATTTAGACTTTTCAAAAATTGTTAGATTTTTATTACTTCAAATTAGAGTCTTTAATTTCACCTATAAAAATGCTAAGAATAAATATGGGTAAATATCTTTCACCTTACTGTTCCCTGCTTGAGAGGAGGTAAATGGTCTAAGCAGGTGGAGATCAATACTCTGGCTATATTTATCTCCTCTACATAGGGACCATAGCTCTGATGATATGAATGTCTACTGAGTAACAGAAGTACAAACAACAGTTCCACCTGCTTATGAGCTTATGTGTGGGTCACCAGGAGCAGATGGTGAACTTGGACAAACTTGATTTTCTATTTTGGGATTTACTGAACACAGGTGAGCTCTCCCCTCCTCCTTTCCGTTCTCTTTCTGGCTTTCTTTTCTTATCTTTCTCCCCTGTTTGGCAAAATAATTTTCGATTGTGTATGCTGCTAAGGTGTGTGTGTGTGTGTGTGTGTGTGTGTGTGTGTGTGTGTGTGGTGTGTAAGACCTTTAAGCAACTGTTCAACTCTGGGGGAAAGGAAGTATTAACATGCAGACCTCTACGGCTAAATCTGTAGCTACACATGTATGGTCATTTCTGGAGGCTAATGAGGATGAGCATGTCCTCCTGCCTCTTTACTGCCCTGGGCATGGGTTGGCTGTTCTGCAGAAGAATTAACTTAATTAGAGCCCTTTCCCTAACTTTTATATCCAAGGTTTTAGCTTACACCAGATGGTGTAAACAATCAAGTGATTGATTTCAAGAGACAGAACTCTGTGCCTTGCTGGGAAGGATCTTGCTTTTTATGTGTCTCTGAACAACTCAAAGGCTTTTATCCATGTTCACAAGGTAAGAGCTCTAGGCCTCTGAGTGATATCTGTTGAAGAATCGCCCCTTTCTAACATGAAGGCTCATCACGTCTGTGAAGTAAAAGTCACTTGTAATCATGAATTTCTTGAGCAGAAGTCCCCATGTACAACAATGCAGACTCCTCCTTACACATTTCAAACATCCTGCAAAGTGGCAATCTAAGAAGTTCCAAGTCCTGATGGTGTAAGGTGCTTCGGGTACTTCTATTGGAGACAACACAGCAGCAATGGCAGCTTTTCATGTCACGGGGTTGGGGCTCCCCAGACCACATACACAGGCTAATGCATGATTGCTGTCTCTTTTCTTTTTTATCAGTTACATTTTATTAACTCTGTATCCCAGCCGTGTCCCGATCCCTCATTCCCTCCCAGTCCCTCTCTCCCTCCCTCATCTCCACTGTGCCCCTTTCCAAGTCCACTGATAGGGGGGACCTCCTCCCTATTCATCTGATCCTGTTTTATCAGGTATCTTCAGGACTGGCTGCAAAGCCCTCCTCTGTGGCCTAACAGGACTGCTCCTCCCTTCGGGGGTGGGGAGACCAAAGAGCCAGTCATTGAGTTCCTGTTAGAAATAGTCCTTGTTCCCCTCACTTTGGGAAACCAATTGGTTACTGAGCTACCACAGGCTACATCTGAGTGGAGGTTCTAGGTTATATCCATACATGGTCCTTGGTTGAATGTCAGTCTCAGAAAAGACCCTGTGCCCAGATATATTTGGTCCTTGTGGAGCTCCTATCCTTTCCCCATCAGACTAACTCCCCTTCTTTCTTATGATTCCCTGTACTCTGCCAAAGGTTTGGTCATGAGTCTTTGCTTTGAAAACACTGCTAGTTAGAGTCTTTCAGATGCGCTCAGTAGACTCCTGTCATACGTTCAATGCACATCCCATCTGTCTTTCTAAACGAGGATTGATCATCTTACCCCATGTCCACTCAATTGATTATCTTTTTTAGGTGTATAGATTTCATTATGTTTATCATATCTTATAGGTCTATATAAGTGAGTATATCCCATGTTTGTCTTTCTCCTGCTGGGATATTTCACTCAGAATGATCTTTTCTAGATCCCACCATTTGCCTGCAAATTTCATGATTTCCTCCTTTTTGATTGCTGAGTAGTATTCCATTGTGTAAAAATACCACAATTTCTATACCCATTCCTCCGTTGATGGACATCTGGGTTGTTTCCAGGTTCTGGCTATTACAAATAAAGCTTCTGAAAAGCAGCAAACCAAGTAATCCAATTAAAAAATGGGGAACAGAGCTAAACAGAGAATTCTCGACAGAGGAATATCGAATGGCAGAAAAACACTTAAAGAAATGCTCATCCTCATTAGCCATCAGGGAAATGCAAATCAAAACGACCCTGAGATATCACCTTACACCCATCAGAATGGCCAAGATGAAAAACTCAAGCGACAACACATGCTGGATTTGAAGAAAGGGGAGCCCTCCTCTATTGCTGGTGGGAATGTAAACTGGTACAACCACTCTGGAAAGCTATCTGGCGCTTTCTAAGACAATTAGGAATAGTGCTTCCTCAAGACCCAGCTATACCACTGCTAGGTATATACCCAAAGTTTGTTCAAGTACACAAAAGGGATACTTGCTCAACCATGTTTATAGCAGCTTTATTTGCTGTCTCTTTTCAACTACTCCTTTCTTCTGTTCTGAATTCCACGAGCCCTCTCTCTGGTTAGATTTGTTTAGTGTCCTCAGCAATCCTTGTAAGCTATGGTGCTTCATGATAACTTTCTCCTTTTCCACATTGCACATTGCACATTGCATTTAATCAAGCTACATCCTACTTGTCCACATTATTCCTTTCCTCACTCATAGATGTCTTCTACCAAGATGAGTCTGGGTGACTCAGTGAATTTTATGTGGAGTGTTCTATAATACCACTTTCGTCTGATCCAATTTTTCCATCTTCTTTGTGTGTGTATGCATATGTGTGTTGAAGTATGTATGTGTATATGTTCACATGGAAGTCAGAGGACAGTGTTGGAAGTTATTTCTCAGAAGTTGTCCTCCTGTAGGCTGGGCTGGCTGGTATTAAGCCCTGAGGACCCACTTGACTCCACCAGGATATTAGAGGATGCCCTGAAAGGACATCCAGCTCCAAGTATTTTGAGTTGGTTCTCACTAAGCTGCTCAAGCTGATGCTAAACTCAAGGTGTAGCAGGCAGGCCTTCACCTGGCCTTCTCCCTGCCTCATCCTCCTGATAGCTCTGATGACATACCTTGGTCACCAGGCCAGGCTATGGATGCCAGGTTATTTTGAGATTACCTGTGTGTTAAGTCCAGTCTTGGCACCAGAAGGTTAAATCTGCATTGACCTGTAATTGAGGTGTTCATCCTTTTCATATGCAGGAGTCATTCTCTAGTGCCATTACTATGTGCAGGCGAGTGAGGCAGGGCACTGAATGCCCGAGGATTTTCCCTAACTGGCTTTCCCAGATACGACAAAGCTGGAACAGTGATTGTCTCTTCTTAAATATACCTGATATTGTATTCTATGGTTAAAAATATCCCCCAAAATAAGTTCAAAATACATTATTTATACATACCTATAGGCAGGTAATCCCCCACATATATGACACACACATATCATATTTATACAGACACACAGCATGCACACACACATGTGGCACTTCAGTTACACCCCCACCCCAACTGTGCCATCCAAACACACGTGACTGTGGTATAATTTAAGTCTACTTTAATGTTGAAACAGTTCTTATTTTTCCAAATATTTAAGTCATAGACTAAAATTTGTAGGGACATATTTTGAACAAAGCTATATACGTGATATTGCTGGATTTTTGTTTTATTTTTAAGCCCACAAACTAATACTATTATATTCAAAACTCATTATATTGTGTTCAGTTTTTAAAGACAATGTTCTCTGTTGTATAGAGAGCATGATTTTACTATTCTGAATGTTCATTATATTAAATCCAGGTTTACATTTTTAAAGCGATGTTTTGTAATCAGTAGTTTTTTAAACGCAAAATCTATTAATCATAAGAACTTTATAAACAACTTTTTTATTTTATATAAAGAACTTTATAAACAATTTAATTTTATTTTTAAATATTTAAGAGTAGTGATTTGCAAAGGGACGTGAATGTGAGAGGGATTTGTGGGGAGCAGAGCAGCCAAGGTCAGTAGCTAGATGTGAAAAAGGACAGAAGGCAAACATAAGGAAACAAACTAAAAACATAGAATCAAGTTTGAAATCCATGTTCAGTTATTTTTGTAAAGACCTAAGCTTTTCCCCAGTTTGTCTACTTCTATCTGTTACTATCTTTATCTAAATCTATGATATATATTTTTGTCCATATATAATGCATGTATACATATAACACATATGTTACATATCTATATCTCTCTATATATTACATACATATAACACACACATGCACACAATCATGGTCTAGATGAATGGAAAGGTAACTCACAGCTTCAGTTTTCCATGTAAAGTATCTATGTAGAGTTTGGATCTTGGTCATGGATCTTTTCCTTGTAAATGCATGTGTAACAAACAATTTCTTGCTCAGCATATGAACTTTTCCAGAATTGGAGACTAGCATTTACTGGAGTTAATGTGTGCGACAACGAGTACACAGTGAATATTGTGACACACAGCCTGTGGCAGTACAGCTGGCTTGTCTTGTGTAATTCAAATGTATCTCCATCTTAGTGCCTGCCTCTGCCGGATGAATGAAGAAAGGCGTGGTGCACGCTGTTTGTCAGTGTGAAGGGGAGGTACACGTCTTTCTTGGGGTTTTAAGGAGATTGTGTTGAGTCTATTCCTGGGCAGCTGGAGAGACAGCTGTGGAAGCATGATGCATAGTTTAGCAAGTAGCCACTTCTTCAGCTCCCAGCATTCACAGGGCCCTAAGAAATGTGGTGAAGTGTACTGAGCCCTGTGGTATTTCCAGCTTCTCTCTCTAGGAGTGTGGAGAGCAGAGATGGTGGGGGAGCAAGAATGACTGACAGCCCAGGTCTTTCCTCCACCTCTCCTCTTTCTTTCTTTCTTTCTTTCTTTCTTTCTTTCTTTCTTTCTTTCTTTCTTTCTTTCCTTTATTCTGTGTGTACATGTGTGTATAGGCACACACACACACACACACACACACACACACTCAGTGCAGAGGAAGGCATGCAATCTTGCTGTGTTTCCTCAGGCACTATCCATATTTTTGTTTGAGGCAGGATCTCTCCCAGGCTTGGGACTTGTCTAGTAACTTTGCTAGCCGAATAAGACGCAGGGGCCAATTTCTCCTTCTCCCGTGTTGGGATTATAGGCAGGTACCAGCAAACCTGGCTTTTCTGTTTACATGGGCTCTGCTGAGTCACACTCGAGTTTCCATGCGTACGAGGCAAGCACTTTACTCACGGGCTGTCTTCTGAGCTCTCGGGGTCTTCATTCTGAGAGGTTCCCTAATCTGCTTTTCTAACTATTTGGAACTCAGTTTCATTAACCACAGTGTGGAGTATTGATTGTGTGGGTGAGTTTTTAAACTTGCTCTTTTCCCACTGAAGTTTTCAATCACTTCAGCTCATCAGATAAATTGATGATAAACATATGTCAAGAAAAAATGCCCACTTGCCTGAGGGGCAGGTAAGCCCTGTGACAGGGGTGGGAGGAGCCTTCCTGGAGCAAGAGTGAGGTCAAGGCATGTCCAAACCCTGAAAATCTCATCTGGAGACTGGCAGATGAGACTGCTCCCTCTCTGTTCTGGGCCTTCATGCCCTGGTGGATGGAACTTTCCAACTTCACCTCTGCCACCCTTGAGGCAGTCATGTGGCCTGGTGGCCAGGTTTCAGGTTAGAACTTCCTGTTTCCTTATAAAGACATGTCCAGCTAGTTCCTGGAATTCCTCTTCACACAGAGGAAGCATTCCCAGTACCTCAGCCCCTGCCAATGATGTACACTCACCCCCAGAACCCCTATTCACTTCCCCAAGGCTTATATAGCCCTTATGAACCCAGGGAACCACAGCTGATTCTCTGGAAACTATCTCCAGGAAGGTCTTTCCCTGTGCTCACTGCTGAGCCTAGATCCTGCTAACCTGCCCAGGTAAGCTTCCTGTCTTTCAGTCCAGCTGTGTGTGCAATGGTGTCTGAACACCCTCGGGGCAGAAGCAGACCAGGACCAGCCTGGAAGGCACCTGTGCACCAGTGTGAGACTGAGGAGGAGCGCATGGCTGATCCTTTGGCTGAGTGGCTCCACGGGAGAAGGTGTTGGTCTCTTTAAGGCTGAGCAAAGGGTGTGTCAAGCAAGGTCATCCATGGGAGTGAAACCTCCCTAACCATCTCTCCACATATACCAGAGCCCAGCATGCTTGTCCTGTGGGAAGGACTTTCCCAGGACGTGGGAGTGTCATCACAGGGCACAGCCTCTTGTTCCCTCTGGTCCTTTACTAACACGGACAGCAACTGACTGCTCTGTATAAAGGGATAGTCTTACAGACCTGTGCCTGCGTTTTCAGTGTCTTTGAATGGTTACCAGGAACCATGTTTGAGGTATGTATTTTACTCTCCCATGTCTTACATTAAATGTACAGAGAAATGTGAATATTCCCAATGAAAAGCACAATAATTATATTTATGTATGTGTGACTTAATAGTTTACAGTAGAAAGCTGTAATTTTATTTGTATACATTTTATCATTTTTAAAATGTTTCATGGTTTTGAAACCGTTAAAAATCTTGTAGGAGAAATGTGGCTTATGCACAAAAAGCATGCAATTCAGTTGTGCAAAGCAGAAAAAGCTTTACCATGTGACCGTGGCCATAGCCACCTCTGGGACTCAGTGGACATGCTAAGTCTTTGGCCCATCCTTAGTCTGTCCCCTCTCCTAGAGGCAGCCTCTGTAATCTCTTCCCTGACTTTGTGGAATGTTAAATATCTTTCTTAGAGTGCTTTAGTCTAAATAGATATGGTATGATTTATTGGCCAGATCAAGTGGTAACACTAGATATGCACTTTTTCCTGAAAAACAAATTCACAAAAAAGGCACATTTTACAAAAATAGCATGGGCATGTGACTGCCAAGGCTGGCAGTCAGTGCCAACCCAGCAGCAAATGCAACCTGAAGAGGAATGAATACCCCTTCAGGAAGGCTTCCACTAAGGCAGCACCGCGGGCTCAGGTTGCTGCCAGGAGCAAGCTGAGAGACCTGGTGGCTTTGAAGGGAATGGCACAGGATGTGGATGCCAGGAGCCAAACCCAGGGGTGAAGATGGCACCGGTACCTTATTGCTTCCTGCCACTCAGCCGTGCCAATTACAGCCAGTGAGCCTCTTCTCTCCAAGGTGGAAAAGGAAAACTTTTCAACTGGCATCTTCCAACAACTTCTTTTGAAAATGTATTTCTCTTTCTTTCCCAATCAAGCTTTTATTCACTTCAGATGAAAAGAAGGCATTGGTGATTAAGCAGAGAAAAATTCTCTGAACAGGGTGGCATGGTTAGATTTCCATCATCTTCATGCTCTTATTTAGTAGCTGCAAAAGGAAGGACTTGTATTCTTCCCATTTGAAATGTATTTCTTCTTTGTTGGCTTCTGTCCAGCAGTCTTGCCTGAACTAAAGCAATGCAGCATTGAGTTAGAGGGGAAAATTAAATTGTAATTTTCTACCTAATACTGTACAAGTATTCAGTCCAAGTGCTGTGAGGTCATGTTTACTCTCCATACTGTTATGAGACTGACCCATTAGGGGAGACGGTATAAGCCACCCTGAACAACTGTTGAGTGTCTTTCAGAATCTGTGACTGGATTGTTCACAAAGGACAGTTTCATCTTGGCTCACTGTCCCAGAGGGATTACACCACAGCGAGGAAGGTGCAGCAAGGAGGGCTGCCATCTCCAGTGCTCAGCTCACAACCTGTGTCCTGCTTAGATCTGATTGTTGACGTGACCCAGCTAGGAGTAACTGGGGAGGGTTGCCACTGAGGGACCGCCCAGGCCAAACTGGCCTGCCATGCCTGTGGGGAACTGACGGCTTGCCGATGGGTACGGGGGATCCAGGCTACCTAGGGTTGCATCACTTCTCTTCTCTTTTCTCCCTGCAGATCTTGCCATGTTCCTTCGCTGCCACCTTTCCCCTCCACCCTAACCGGAGTCTCAACTGATAGACAAGGTGAACCTTGTGGGTAAGAGAAGACTACTCTTATATTAAAAATGTAAATAGTAAAGTTGGCTGAGCCAAGGAGAGGGATCTGAAAACAGGCAGTGCTCCTCTGTGCTTCTGCTCCAGTCCCCTGCCTTGGCTTCTCTCACTGACGGACTGTAATCTGGGAGTAGAAGATGGAATAAACCATTTCCTCCCCAAGTTGCTTTTGGACGTGTTTATCCACAGTAACAGAAAGCAAACTAGAACGTGTGATAGCAAGCCAGATCACAGGTCTTTTTTTGCCCCCCCCCCCGCCCCCCAGTGACATTCCGCCTCCTAGACTTCTCCTAAGGCATCCACCGTCTTCTATGCAGCACTGAAGGCATGAGCCTAGGGAGCATTTCAGTTCCAAAGTATAAAGGTGACAGAAACAAGAAACTCTAGCCAGTCCACCCAGTCCCAGCTATGCTGCAACCTGTCTCTCTCTGTGTTAGGGAAAATGAGTTGCTTAATCGTTTCCCAGGACTGCACCCACAATAAACCATCCACCTTTCAAGGTGGCTACACTTCCGGAAGCACACTTCCGGAAGCTGCAACATCTCAGCCGGGGACGCTGCTCAGAACCTTGATGCACTTTTTTTTTTTTTACTTTTTAAATTTTATTAGTTACAGTTTATTCACTTTGTATCCCAGCTGCAGCTCCCTCCTCCGTCCCCTCCCAATTCCCTCTCCCTCCCTCTTCTTCTCTGATGCCCCTCCCCCAGTCCAATGATAGTCTATCAGGTCTCCTCTGGATTGGCTTCTTTGTCTTCCTCTGTGGCCTGGCAAGGTTGCTCCCCCTCAGGTGGAGGTGATTCAAGAGCTAGCTCATGAGTTCATGTTAGAGATGGTCCCTGGTCCTATTATTGGGGAACCCTCTTGGATACTAAGCTGCTTTGGGCTACTTCTGTACAGGGGTTTAGGTTATCTCCATGCATGGTCCTTGTTTGGAGCATCTTGTCTCAGAAAAGACCACTGTGCCCAGATTTTTACTCTTTTGACTATTGTTAGGTTCAGTAAACTTCTCTCATCAGGAATAGATCTCAGGAACTGTGCTGGAGAAGGAGAGCAATGGGTGTGACAGGACTGATGGGATGAGCGAAACTGCAAATAAATGTAATGAAATCAAGTGCTTTTATCATGTGTGCAGTTTTATGTGCAGTTCCAGAAAGCCAGTCTCCTAATTCTTAAACGTGTTCAGACAATAGTCTCCTTGCTGGGATAACTACTCTTTCTGGGACAAGTATTTTAAAGAGAACAGCTCCAGCAGTTCACTAAGGAGAGGGTGCTTGCTGTGTGGGAGAGGCCTGGAGCAGGCCAAGGAGAGGGTGCTTGCTGTGTGGGAGGGGCCTGGAGCAGGCCAAGGAGAGGGTGCTTGCTGTGTGGGAGGGGCCTGGAGCAGGCCTGCAGCCTTGAGGAGGACTATGCTAGGCCAAATGCAGCACAGTTTTGCAGGTGTTTTCTTTTCTGCCTCTCAACCATTAGTATAATGTTAATAGTTAATATAACTGTTAATATTATAAGTGCCTTGGGAAGGAACATTAGTTTTATATTCTGGTAGAAGCTTCATTCTTTGCTACGAAGTAAGTTTGAGGCCAGCCTGGGATACATGAAACCTGGTCTGAAAAACAAACAAACAAACAACATCGATTTCCCGAAGCCCTTCAGACCTGTTATTACTTTCATCACAATCAACAGGTGAATCAAGACCCAATCACACAATTACACTCAAATTAAAGCCGGGTCACCATGAAGAGAACTGAGACCCGGAGAGTGGGGCAGCTAGTTAAGGTGTTATAATGTCTGTGTCACTGGGATAAGGCATTAGGACTCTGTGGAGTCTCTGGGACTCCTGAGTTATGACTCTCAGTAAATGAATCTTGGCCTGACTGACTTCGAGTTCTGTCTCTGCAGCCCACAAGGTTTTAAAAGACTAAACATGAATTTATGATAAAGTTGGATCGGTGGATGCTCTTCCTAGATTAAAATAAATTAGGAACTGTGCACCTACAGGATAACTAAAAAGTTTATATTGTGTCGTGATTAAATGCAGATAAAGCAATTTATTTTCCTTTTGTTGTTTAGAATACAATTTGTTGTAAAAGACAATCTTACAATTTATAATCTGTACATTTTATCAAGTATTAGAATTTACCAGGCTTTTATCAAATGAATCAGATATTTAGTAATTCTCTTTTTTTCCTTTTAAGCTTCTTACTGCTTCATAATTCCTGCTCCAGAGTGACCTGTGCCGGGAAGTTGGCCATCTGCCAAGGAGGGACAGAATCATGTGTATTCTGAAGACTCCTACACATGCAGTCTCTTAAAAGTCTATTTCCCGATTGCCTTTGGGGTTGCAATTAAAAATTTATACTCTGTGCTTTGAGCAGATGGACTGACAATTGTCAGAGAAATTCAGAGTCTTCTTCCTGAGTTTTAAACATTTATTTATTGGGTGTGCATATGTGTGTGTCATAGCATACACATGTGTGCTAATGTGTGCAACAGCACGTGTGTGGAGAGTAAAGGACAGTTTGTAAGCATCACCTTTGTCCTTCGCTTTGTGGGTTACAGATTGAACTCAGGTCCTCAGGCTTGTCAGCAAGCACCTTCATTTGCTGAGCCATCCTCTGGCCCCTGAAAGCTGTTTGTAAACTCAGCACTGGAGGCTCTTTGACTGATGTTGAGATGGATAGACTGCATCCCTCTGTGCACAGATACCTTTCTGACTCAGATTCAAACCGCATCCTCATGTGTCTCGCTTCATCAACATTTGAGAAGTATGAACTGTAAATGAAGTGCATTTCTGCTAATGTGTTAATGCAGATTAGTTAGCATATAGACTATTGATTCCAGCTCATAAATTCTTTTGAATTTTTCAAGGATGAAAACAGAAGTTTGCAATGAAATCGTCTTGAATTCACAGAGTATATTTTGTTAGTTCACACTGTTTTTTTTATTTTTCTTTTTTTTACAAAGTGTATACTATATTTTTGAAGAAATTATTAGTTCTTAAAAATAACATTTTTTTTGTCATTCTAAGTATAGTGTATTATAAGTTGTGACTTAACCCATTTAGAGTTCAGTACCTAGAAAGACAGTGAAATTCGGGATAAGAGATACCAATCACTCAGAACATTTATTTCTTAGGGGAATAAGAAGAATTCTTCCACTAAATCATAAATTATCCAAGATGTAGGAAGTGGCAGGGAAGAGGGAGCCTGCCTAGAGCTGAAGAAACTAATTTTCATTCTTTCTAGTGCTGAGCCCCAAAGCCAGGGGGCACAGGTTTTCCTTCCCAGGACTGAGAGCAACAGAATTATTTCCTTAATTTCAGCAACTTTCACTTTTCATACAACTTTATCATATTGGTCTGAATTTTTCTTGTATAAAATAACAACCGTTTAGTCATCTTCCTGCATCAGATAGTGGGAACACAATAGGGAGACATGGGGATTTGGCCCGTGTGTTCATGGTGCTTGTAGCCTGGTGTGCTGGATCCCAGGCAGCCAGGAGTGGGACACACCTGCCTGGGGTGAAAGCACTGTGGTTAGTGATCACAGCTCATCCTGACTTCATGTAGAAAGATGTGGGGACCAAACTGACCCGAAGGAAAGGTAAGCCAGCAGAGAACGAGAGTAAGGGGATCTCCAGAAATGATAAAATTCGAACCCGGAAGCCTAGAATCAAGACTGGCCAGGACTTTCTATAAATTTATATTTATTTTTTAATTTATGTGTAGGTGTGTAAGTATGTGTGTGTGTGTGTGTGTGTGTGTCACATGCATGCAAGTGTCCACAGAGGGTCTTGGGTCCTCTGGAGCTGGAGTTGCTGGCTCTGAGAGAGCTCTAAAAGAGCTCAGATGTGCAGACCCATCTCCTCAGCTCCTGGTACTGGATTTTAAAAAAACCAGTGAATTCCTTCATGGCCAGTGCTGAAGATATTAGGGTAGAGGGGCTTTAAAAATATTCCTGGACAATGAAAAGAGTGGTCAGAAGAGAGGCAGTGGCAGGACCACACCTGCAGGGCTTCTCCAAGACAGAAGGAGAAGCTGTAAGCAGAAGCTGTTAGAGGGGAGGTTAGACAGTAGGAGAAGCTGTTAGAGGGGAGGGCACCTCCGAGGGACCATCAACGGGACACAAAAGTTTATTCATAAAGCCTTTCCTTTGCTGTCCATATAGAACCCTTCTACTGTTTGAGGAAAATTCACACACTCATTATTGTTATTTTAATTTTGTTAGTGGGAGTGTTTCTAAAACTATCATGAGCATAATCACCTTTCCCTGGAACAACCATGTTTGCTAGTTATGGACATTTCACCTGTGTTCCTCTCATAACACTTCAGTCAAATGCAACTTAGGGGAGGAAATAATTTACCCTCTTATACTACCCTGCCCCTGTCTGTCACTGAGGGCTGCCAGGGCAGGAACAAGCAGAACTTAAACATGGAGGAGTGCCCATTTGCTTACTTACTTTTTGCTTTCCTATCCAGGCCAGAACCTCCTGCCTAGGGATGCTGTCACCCCAAAAGGCTGGGTTCTCCAAGCCAGTCCTCCAAGTCATGCCGTCAGGACAATCTGATCTAGGAACTTCCTCAACTGAGGCTTCTCCTCCTAGAACATTTTCACCTGTGTCAGGATTACAGCTAAGACTAATTAGGATACTAATATTGTTCAGTAAAAAGGGAACCCAAAATAGAGCAGAATGACCCAGGGATGACCATGGGTGGCAGAGGCTATGTAGAATTTTGTTGCCTTTAATTCTTGCTGGGTATCATCCTTTAATTATAGAAAATTATTATAATTATTCTGGCATATCCCTTACTCATTTTGAGCTTGAACTGAGTAAAATTGACATTTTTTTCTAACTAAAATCAGCATGTACCTGAGTCTTTCTCACTGTATGTAAGTAAGACCTCACTTGCTCCTGTCATGCTTCTGTTTGAGACAATCACTCCTGTCCCTCAAGCTCGTTTTGCATATTGTCATTTTAGGCACTTGCCGTCTATCTCTGTTCATGTCACTTGAGAATTTAATAAGGTTGCTTACTATATCTTCATCCATCCAGCCACTTTTCTCTGGAGCTACCGAACAGGTTGATAAGAGTAAATTTTTCCTAGCTTTATTTGTTCAGTCAGACACAAATCTGCCCAAGTATATTCCAGACTATATTTTTCTGTGAATTATATAATACTATAAAGAACACAGACAAGCATGATGCTGGATTCAGTTGACATGATTTCTGTGATACTCTGTATATCATCTGGTGTTTCTAAGTCCCTCTAGACTGGTGTCTTGAAATCTCTGATTCTTTGTGTGTTTTGCCCTTTTAGCACTCCATCGAGAACATTCTTGTTAATCCTTTCCCAGCCTCAGCATCATCTCCCCAAGCTTTATGTTCTATACTGGGTGATCTCTCCCCACCGGGAGTGATCCATTCTCCAGGCTTTTCTTAACTCCTCTTGGAGGGCTTTGGAGGCTTACCAGAGTGATGTGTCCCCATCGTGGTACTTTTGTTTACTGAACTGTAATGTGCACAAACCAATTCTACCCATATCTTCCTCTTAACTCGATCTAAATGATAATCTCTTTGTTGAGCAGATGGGACCTCAGCCGTTTTCCCGTCGTTACCTGTGTGGTCAAGGAGGACACACGCCAGCAGTGTGAGGTGTGGGGCAAGCACTCGGCGATGGCCAGCTTTTGGGAGAGGTGGAAAGCTAATGTTCTCCCTTGGTTAACACTTGCCTGCATCTCTTCAGCCCACTCCTCAGGCTCGTCATATTGCGTCTTCAAAAATAAATGCTTAAATATGTGATATCCAGGTATAAGGTATATGAACATTTATTGTTTACCTCATAAAGATCAAATGTTGCACCAAAGACATCCATTTACAGAGATTTGCTTGGGCCACAAGCACACCATAGCCTTTGGATGGCAGAACCCAGAGCCAGACTCCATTGATTTTATGCACAGTGTAGCTTCAATGAAAATAATTCAGCAAACTTTACTTCAGAACAGAGAAAATAGGCACAGTTCTGTTTAACATGTTTTGTAGAATAAGTCCTAGTCATTTACCCACCATATCAGGTATTCTCATGGTGTATCATTGTTAAGAATGTTGTAAAATAGTATATAGACCTTGATTAAAATCACTGTATTTGCATTTCCACACAATTTTTTTCTTTTAGTTAGACACCTGGTTGTCATTAATACTCAATAGACGAAACCTCTGAGAAAAAGGTATCGGTCGGGTCCGATGCTCTTTGGGTGGATGACACCTAAATGAACATCTGTACAAAGTCCCAATTTATTTCTAATATCAGAGATCAGACCTCTACTCTTGCCTGATGCGTCTAAAACAAAAAGGGGGAACTGTAGAGAGCTGCAGAATGCTATGCCTTAAAGATGGAGCTGGTTTCTGCCTTCCACCTTCCCGATGGTGAGTGCTCTCTGTCAGGAACAACTCCACATTTGGCTAAGGCCGAGGATCTGGCTTGCTTCCATGTATGTGGACCTATCTGCATTGCCCCCGTGGCACGCCTGGGTTGGCTACCCAGAGGCTATTTAAGCTGTGGGCTGGCTTTCCCCGGGGTCCGAGGATTGTTCAATGTTCCTGAATAAACTGCATTGAAAAAAAAAAAAAAAAAAAAAAAAAAAAAAAGAGAAGAGAAAATAAAGCAGACCTGGAAAAAAAAAAAAAAAAAAAAAAAAAGAAAGTTCTATTTTAAAAGCATCTACCAAAAAATGATAATTTTGCCTTAAAATAAATTTTAAGCAAAAATCATTTTTTTCATTGTTTCTGTAAGAGTTGGTGCATTTAGTGATTCTTTGCAGTCTTTCCATTAGAGAAGATGGCCCCATGTGAAGGAGATGTTGTGAATGGGAAGACAGGCTGGTGGGTGGCTAAATGTAAGAATAGGGCTGTGTTTATTAAACAACAGATCTGTGATGATTCTCAGTACTACAGTGCATCATGCTGGTAGCATATGAAACCTGAGCATTTATCCAAATCTTCCTGTCTTTGTCATTGTTCTATGGCTGTGAAGAGACACCATGACCATGGCAACTCTTATAAAGGAAAGCCTTTATTTGGGGGCTTGCTTACAGTTTCAGAAGCTTGGTATGTTATCATCATAATGGGAAGCAAGACTGCAGTCCTGGCAGGCATACTGCTGGAGAAGCAATTGAGAGCTACATCCTGATTCATAGGCAGAGAAAAGAGAGAGAAAGGGAGACAGAGACAGAGACAGAGGGAGACAGAAAGACAGAGAGGTAGAGAGAGAAAGAGAGAGAGAGACAGAGAGTGAGTACAGGCCTGGACCTAGCATGAGCTTTTGAAACATCAACGCCCATCCAAAGTGACATATTTCTTTCAATAAGGCCCACCTAATCCTTCTAATCCTTCCAAGTCACCTCCATGGTGACTAACATTCAAACATATGTTCTTATGGGAGCCATTTTCATTCAAATCATCACATATCCTTTTTATCCCAACTAGTACAGGTATGCTGGTTCTAGCTTAGTGAAACTTGAAGCATTACAGCTGTTGCTTCTTTCTGGAAAGAGTTCTCCCTATTACACATCAAAGGGAGAGGCTGTTCCCCTATTAATAACCAAAGAGACAAAGGAGAGAAAACCAGACACCCTAACGGGTTAGCTTCTGCAGTGTTTTAACAAGATACTTGAAAATTACAAAGACTCTTCACAGCTCCTGATGTACTAGTTAGGATTATCATCGCTGTGATGAAACACCATTACCAAAAGCAACCCTTGGGAAAGCAAGGGTTCATTTCACTTACACTTCTAGGTAACAGTCCCTCAATGAGGGAGGTCAGAAGGAACTCAAAACGGCAGGAACCTAGAGGCAGGAGCTGATGCAGAGGCCATGGAGGAGTGCTGCTTACTGGGCTTGCTCCCTATGGCTTGATAATTTTGCTTTCTGATAGAACCAAGAACCACCAGTAGCCAAGGACTAGCACCACCTACAATGGGCTGGGCCCTCCCCTACCAATTACTAATTAAGAAAATGTCCTATAGCCTTGCCCTCCAGCTTGATCTTATGCAGGCATTTTCTCAATTGAAATTTCCTCTTCTCTGAGTACCCCAGCTATGTCAAGTTGACATTTGATTTTAAGGTCTAGGAGTTACAATCAGAGAATTCTGAGGAATTTGTGAAAAGCCAAGCTAACATGGTCTCTAGAGTTTCTTCCAAGATTCGCTGACATCCTGTAGTCACTGAAGTTTCAGAGATGGATTCATTTTAGGTTTAAAAATTTTTAGAAAGTCTTTAGTTTCCTAAACCAGGTCTCTATAGGCAGTTCTTCAATTTTAAGTCACTCCCCTTGTCTTACCTATTCTCTGTGCTGTTGTTGGGGCTCTACTGGGGTTCCATGCAGCTGTCTGGGGCCAATCAGCAGCATTCAAGCCACTGGGTTTGACCTCTGGATTCTTGGCCATTTTCCATCTGCTAAGCTGCTGCCGGTTGTGGAAGACATTGTGGGGCACAGAATTCTTTCTGTCCAATAAGTTACTTTTTGTTTAGAAATTAGCATTCTGGAAACAGAAAGTAGGTGGTGAATATACATATGTGTTGGGTGGGTTCACATAAAAAGATCACCACAGACAGATGAAGTGTCTATGGCCTAATCTCTGGAACCTGAAAACAGGTCACAAAGGAACTAGGGTTCTAGAAAAGATTAAGTCTGAAGACCAAGCAAGTGAAATTAATGTGAGAGCATGCCTCAAACTGCAGTCATTGGATCTCCAGGGGCCTCAGTGGAATGGAAGGCAGAAGTCTGAGCAGCATGGCGTGCGATGTGGACCTGCGTGACTGTCCCTCACATCAGATGAGAAGACCCTCACCAAGAACGCAGGTGGCCTCCAGGAGTTGAGTAAGGTGATGGCTGGGCGCTCTCTCAAAGCTCCCCAGATACCTTGCTTTTAGTCTCCCAACACTTTCAGACTTAAAAAGACGAGGCAGTAGGTTTGTACCCTTTGCAGCCAACAAGTGTGTGTTAACGTTTACACCAAATGCTCATCATCTGCATTCTCTTCCTCTGCCACACTCAGCACTGTGCTCCATTTTGTAATTCTCTGACCACTCAAGCCAGAACATGCTCTTTTGTCATTCCATATGAGGTCATGGGTCTCCAGAATAGGAGAAAGGGAATGAGAAAATCTCAGTTTGAGTGCTTTCTGCATTCAGCAATGGGCAGTAACGTTCTATTTCTGTTATTTTTTAATGTACAGCAGTAGGTCTCTGCCCTCTGAGCTGTAGCCCACTTCCCCTGTCACACGGAGGGCCTCTGTATTCGTCAACAGCAAACAACAGGGGAGGTCTGGGCACTGTTCTTAGCCTTGCCAGTGAATAATTAGAGACAGAAATCCAGTCCTGGTTAGAGGAGGGACAGGTGGACACTCTTAGACCACTGGAAAGAGGGAGAAAAGGGGCGTCACACCAGCCAGCAAACCCTAAATCTAAATAAGCTCCTCAGAGTGGTCTCCCCATATCTGAGGTCCTTTCTGGACCCAGAGGGCTGTAAGGCTTGCTGATACGGGGCTGTTTTCTGGTCGTTACATTCTTCACATGGTGGAGAAGAACTTTGCATCTACTGGTGCTTTCTCACCTGTGCTCTTTTCCTTCATGCATGCATTAAGTTTGAACATGAAATAACTTTTTTATGTACTGGGGTGGGTTGGTAGGAGGGGACTCCCCTTTTCTGAGGAGAAGGGGAAGTGTGAACACAGTGGGAGATTGGAACAGGGAGAAAAAAATTAAAATAATACTTTTTTTCATTTTATTATTTTTTCTTTTTATTAATTAGTTTATTCATTTTGTATCCCAGGTGTAGCTCCCTCCTCCATCCATTCCCAATCCCACCCTCTTTCTCTCTTCTTCTCCCATGCCCCTCCCCAGTCCAATGATAGTCTATCAGGTCTCATCAGGACTGGCTTCTTTGTCTTCCTCTGTGGACTGGTAAGGTGTAGGTGATCAAAGAGCCAGCCCATGAGTTCATGTCAGAGACAGTCCCTGTTCCTATTATTGGGGAATCCTCTTGGACACTGAACTGCCATGGTCTACATCTGTGCAGGGGTTCTAGGTTATCTCCATGCATGGTCTTTGTTTGGAGTATCAGTCTCAGAAAAAAGCCCTGTGCCCAGATTTTTTGGTTTTGCTGTTCTCCTTTTGGAGTTCCTGTTCCCTCTAGGTCTTTCTATTTCCACCTTCTTTCATAAGATCCCTGCACTCTGCAAAAAGTTTGGCTATGAGTCTCAGCATCTGCTTTGATACACTGCTGGGTAGAGTCTTTCAGAGGCCTCTGTGGTAGGCTCCTGTCCTGTTCCCTGTTTTCTCCCTCTTCTGATGTCTACCTTGTTTGCCTTTCTGAATAAAGATTGGGCTTCTTACTAGGGTCCACCTTCTTCCTTAGTTTCCTTAGGTGTACAGGTTTTAGTATGATTATCCTACATTATATGTCTAATATCCACCTATAAGTGAGTATATACCATGTGCGTCTTTCTGTTTCTGGGATACCTCACTCAGGATAATCATTTGTAGATCCCATCATTTGCCTGCAAATTTCATGATTTCCTTGTTTTTAATTGCTGAGTAGTTGTGCATTGTGTAAAAGTTCCACAGTTTCTATATCCATTCCTTAACTGAGGGACATCTGGGTTGTTTCCAGATTCTGGCAATTACAAATAAAGCTGCTATAAACATGGTTGAGCAAATGTCCTTGTATACTCGAGTACCTCAAGATCCAGCTATACCACTCCTACGCATATATCAAAAAATACTTTTAAAATTTTTTTTAAAAAAGGAAAATTTGTTTAAAATTTTTATCTAATTTCCACATGTGATTGCCTTGTTTCTATACTTGGGCACCATTTCTGTTGTTGCCTGATGTGTAATTTCAGCTTCACAGCATGGATCTCATAACCATGCACTAAGTATTTGCTAATTAAAATAAGATTGGCATATACTTACATTAACTCTTCTTCTGAGCTACTGATCTAGTAGCATGTAGTCATATTCATGACCTTGTGGTTGATTATTATAAGGGGAAAAATATTGACACAGGTAAAAAACATTCCTTAATTCTAATATTGAAATTATGTTTACTTATTTGACCTGTATAACAAAAAATAAGAAAAACTCAGTTATATTCTTCATAATTAATACTGAGGTTTCAAACGGTATGAAAATTAATATGTAAATAATTTGGGGAGGAAGTTTTGTCCTTTCTATAGGCTGTCTTCCTATTAAATTTCATAAAGTGCTTATTTTAGTAAAGCATTCTTTTACTCTCTCAGTAACATTTCATGTTTTAAAAATGCTTCACAATATAAGGTGCTTTAAAATGGTCTTTTATTTTGTAAGTTGCTTTGAAAATTAATTTCTTATAATTATATCTCCAGAGCATTTTTTGCTGATATATGACAGGAGTTTTGAGCTTTTCTTGGCTATATTTGCATAATTAAACTTTTTATGTTAGGAATTTATTTTCCATGTATGCTATAGAAATTTTAGAAGGACAATGATATACATACGAAATAGCACAATGTATTTCACTCATTGTAAATGGTCACTATTTACCATCTGTCTTTCCCTTTGCCTCCATTTCCTTCTTATTATTTCACATATAATTGTCTTTGTGAACAATAAATATTTTACCTCACTCTCTGTCATAATTGTAGCTCTTGTTCTGTTTCAGTTATTTGTACTTTGACTAGATTGTGATAAAGTTATTTATTTATTTATTTTTGGTGCTTTGATTGTGAGCCTAGCCTTTAACAGCCAAGCCAGCTCTCTACTCCGTATTTATTTGATTTTGTGAGACAGGTCACTCTAGTGTGAGTTCATTCGTAGTGTTGTTCATGTGTGTTAGAGCTGAGCACTTGGGACTGGGGAGCCTGTCAAGCGTTCATCCCTGGGGAAGGCTGACTTTATGGGGCAGCTTCCTCACCTTATGTAGAAGACATACAACAGCAGACATCCACTCCTCTGGGGTTTGGGATCCTTTCAGTCCCTCCTCCGGGACATTCCTTGAGCCTTAGGTGTGAGGTTGAGGCATTGGTTGGGGTTGGAATCAGGATCAGCTGCTCTCTGCATTTTGACCAGTTGTGAATCTATATGCTGGTCTGTGTCGGGAGCATAAAGAAACTTCTTAATGCACACAAGAGCTACACTTACTTTAGATACACTATCGTGTTTAGAGCATGATTAGAAGTTATACTGGTTTAGGGATGTGGTAGCAGTAGGTTTTCTCCTAGGGCGTGTGGCCTCACGGGCTAAGGGAGTTAGATGTACCGTACTAGACATGAGCTCCTCCTCTGGAGGAGGACTGAAGTCCAGTTTGATGCCTATTGGCTATCAGGATATAAATGCTTCTCTTGCCCCTTTGGGGATATCTTGCCATTCTGGTCCTTGATATTGCTCATAGGAATTACATCTTGGCATGTCTACTGTTTGTTTGTTTCCTTCACTAGCAGCTGGCATAGCTCCTTCTGGTACCGTGAGAGGTTGTCGCCAGTTTTGGACTAACTTAGCTTGACAAGTACTTTATCTAAAGCTTTGCATATGTCATAACAACAAAAGAGAACTAAAGTACAATTATATTTTCTGTCAATTTTATCCGTTCAAGCAATGTCAATAGAAAAACAATAAGTTGAAAATATTTTTGTGTTTTTCAGAATTCTAAGGTCTCTCCTATTCCTGCGCTTAGTGTAGCTCAGTAATTTATACATGTTTGTAGCCATTTCTTTGAGAACACTAAGGGGCATCTTATTTCACTGATTCTAATGCTCAATTTCTCTTGAACTTTATTACATATAGACAAACAGGAAAGAAGAGAACTGCCAACTGAAATATGAATAAAAATATCTTGCTGTTTGGGCCTTTCTGTTTTATGTGTTAAAATTTATTTAAAACTCCTAAGATAAATTTCTTTCTTTCTTTTTTTTTTTTTTTTTTTTTGGTATTTTGAGACAGGCTGGCCTTACATTCACTATGTAGCCACTGAAGACCTTCCATTTCTGATTCTTCTGCAGTCACCCTGTCAGTGCTGGGGCTATAGGTGTGCTCCACCATCCTGATGTGTGCAGTGCTAGGAGCTGGACCCAGAGATTTGTGCACGCTAAGTTAGAACTAGCTCAAGACAGGTTTTTAAAATATTGCTATTTATATATTATTTACATGCATAAAACATGCTTTTCCTAGACTTTCCCTAATGCAGAGCTCCATTTTTCTGAACTTCTGTAAGTCATGCTCTGCGCCCACCATGCCAATGACTGCATCAACCCAGGCAGTGAGTTCAGATGCTGTTGTGGCTGAAACAGCACCAGGCTTCTCTTTACTGCACCCTTCACACCTCAACTACAGGCGAGTGGCTTTGATTCCATCTGAAACTATTTCCACTGTCTGTTTATCTGTCTGCTTTCCTGTGGTTCATTCCCCCAGTCATTCTTTGCGTCTGTCACCCAAGACTTTCATGTGGATGACTACACATTCCTCAGAGTGGTGACTCCATGCCCCCTTTTGTCCCTTAGGACCCGGTTTTTACATCTTTTCTAAACATACACCTTTTGACCTTGAGCCTCCGCACAGTATATTACCTCCCAGGTGCCACCTGTCTTTGACTTTGCCACTTCCAAGCCTCGCAATCCTGACGTCAGCACAGCAGTCTCACCCTGGGCTGTCAGTATAAATGTCATTGTTCACAGACAGCTTCCCCACCACTCTCCTAACTTGTTCCCTGCTCTTGTTATTCTTCAGTTCCAAGTATATTCACTCCAAGAATAGATGGGAGTGAATTGGTGGCATTTCTCATCCTGTTCATGCCTTCAGCCAGCTTCTTACTGTCTTATGTCACCACGACTATTAACTGGACATTGCCATCATCCCTTCAGGGTCTCTCCAGCCTCACCAGGGTCTGCTTAGTGTGGTTTGTTCCAACTTAGGTGCTTGGCACTAAAATTTTCAGAATGACAGAACACACAAATTATCCTATGATCCCCCATACAGATTTGTTTCATTGTCCTTGGTCAATAAATATCCATGGAGTTTGAAAAATTGCAGTTTATGTCACTTGCCTTCTGAACCCAGTTTCTTCCCTCCCATACACTGGGGAGTGAGGAGCTGCATGTGGCTCCCAAGTGTCTGAGAAGGATACTCCAGGCTGTGACACTAACACGTCAGTTGAAAGCATATTTCCATCTCAAAGCGTATCTTTCTGAGCTGATTAGGTGAGAGCTGTGACATGACAGAGATTTCACAGGGCACAACAGATCTTGTCTTGAATCATCTTGTCTTGAATCAGGGGAGATCTTTAGAGTTGTCAGTGACAAGCTGGCCCAGGAATACTGAGGACTGTAAGTGTGGGGCTTACATGGGGTTTGAGGCTTTGCAACACACAGGAGCCTGTTATCTGCTCTGAGAAGCTGAATCATTTCCAGGGTGTCTTAAATCAGCCAGGTATTAGGGAAGATAGAATAGAGATTTATTAGCATAGCTTCAAGGGGTGAAAGGGTGTTGGATAGCAATATTCCTTTGAACTGATATATTCTATTTTGGAGGGAGGCTCCTTAAGAGTTAAGAAGTAAACAAAGCTTACGGGGCTCAGGAAATAAACAAAATTTATACTGATCAGGAAGTAAAAGCTCACAAATTCCTGAAATTTGCAAGTCTCAAAAGGCTCAATTTGAATAGGAAACTCTCTGACCTGTCAAGTTGTTGGCAAGTTCTTCAGGATGTTCCTGGGATGCAGCTCCTTAGATGCATCACCCATGCTGGGTGTTGGAATCGGTTTCATTCTGTGATTCATCATTACCAAAAGCAACCTGGAGAGGAAATGTTCTATTTGGCTTCTACTTCTACTTCACAGTTATTCATGGAGAGAAGTCAGGGCAGGAATGAGAGGTGTGGAGCAATGCAGAGGCCTTGGAGGAGCGCTGCTTGCTGACTTTCTCAGGCTGCTTTCCCACATCAATCATTAATCAATTCAATGTCCTGTGGACTTCCCTCCTGGACAATATGATGGATGATGCAGGAAATTTCTTAATTGATGTCCCTTCTTAGATTACTTTAACTTATGTCAAGATGACAATATCCCGGCCAGCACATAGGACTATGCTTTTTGGTGATACAGCTGTCTTTGGGTCATCCATAGCCATGTCAGTAGCCCCAATAAACTCACCAGCTCACTAAGCTAGGCTTCAATGGGCTTGTTCCTTCGGTCTGTCGTTAGTACCCTATCTGTGGTGAATAGATGTTTGTTCAGATCTCCCTACAGAAAGTCACACCACCATGGCAGCAGCTGTTAGAAAAAGGTCACCTGGAAACCATGACAGGAAATCCATGAAGCTGAGTAGGCCAGCCGTAAGTAAGAAGGCCTTTCTCCCCTCTATCCATTTCCCAGACTCTTCCGAACATCTTTCTGAGCACATATCCGTCAGTGTGTAATAAAAGCTGACAGGTGGTTAATACAGAGTGTGACATGCTTCTGGCAGGTCTCCTTAATGAAAAGACTTTCCACGGTGCAGCCTAGCTGCTGTGCCTGTACAAAGCAGTTGTTGCTTAACCTGGAGATCGCGAAGGCTGCGGGGTCTGTCATGTAGAGTGTGCACGGTAGATTGGCTCAGGATCAAGGTGAACTAAATTCATACAGGAGCAGTCACTCACAGTGCCCTGAGCTGGTTTCTTTCCTCCTCAGGAGGTAGGCCCTGGAGACCGAGACTGTCAGGTCCACACATTGAGATGTCTTTGCTATGTTACAGATGAGTCACTGTGGGGCCTTCTGTGTCTGGGAAGCAGGGCCTGATGGGAGACAAGAGGGAAGACTGATGTGGGAGTAACAGACCCCTGGGGCCATGGCTGTCAGAGGGAGGAATTAGGCTCCCATGGGTACTTTGCTAATACTGTCTCCTGTATTCTTCCTGGATCCACACTTGTATGCAAGTGAGGTCATGCACCTCCCATGCTCAGGGGCTATTTTCTTCCCTCACTGATGCTCCTATTAAAACTGTTTTCTTAAAAAAAAAACTAGAGTCCTTTACCAGGGTCTAACCTGGTGAGTCTGCCTGTGACAATCCTCTCCTCCCTCCATGAACCTCCCTTAAACCCCCAAATCGAGCCTGGAGTCCCGTCTGCCCAAGAATTAAGGCCAACAATTAACAAGTGGGATTTCATAAAGTAAAATACTTCACAGCTAAAGAAATAGTCAATTTGATGAAGAGGAGTATTACAAAATGGGGGAGACTCAATGCCAGCTATCATCTGACAGAGGATTAACATATAGAGCATACAACAAACAAAAAAACAAAGTTAAAAAAAATGACTGATTCAAAAAATTACCCTGAACAGAATGAGTCCTCAAATGAAAAAAAAAAAAAAAAAAAAAAAAAAAAAAAAAAAAAAAAAAAAGAAAGAAAGAAAAAACTGGCTAAGAAATACCTCAAAAATTATTCATCATCCCTAGAAATTACAGAAATGAAAAGCAAGATTTTTATTTTACTCCAGTCTGAATGGCAAAAAAATGACCAAACAACCAATCACAACTGCTGGAAGGGATGTGAGGAAGTCAGAACCTTTATTCACTGTTGGTGGAATTGCAATCTGCTTCAGCTACTCTGGAAATCAGTGTAGAGGATTCTCATACAACTCAGGTATATTCCTAAAGTACACTCTGTCCACCAGATGCTTGCTCAGATGTACTAAGTGACAAACTTTTCACAATAGCCAGTAAATGTAAACAACCTGAAAGGCCTTCAGCTGGTCAAATAATGACAATGTGGGACGAATACACTACAGAATACTATGGAACAAGAGGATGGAAGGATCACAGGTTCTTTCTCCTCTGAGGCTCCAAATCTTCAGATGTGAGTAAATATCTTGGAGTGTCAAGTAAAAAGCGACCACCATCTGTGTGGTTTTTTTGGGGGAGAGCAATAGAGCATGATGTAGATATGGGAAGATTGGAGTAACCAACTAGGGCGGAGAGAAAGGAAAATAAAAGGAGGGAGGAGGGTTAAATAACAGTGAGAATGTCTGAACAAGCCTCAAGAATTAGATACACACATAAACAAATACCCACAATGCATGTAAGTTGGCCTAGAAATATACATATATAGTTGAAATAAAAATTTCTCAGGTGAGGTCTTAGTGCTCTTTCCAAGAGCCGTTGATCTAACAAAAATTCTGACACCAGACAAGAGAATTCCTCTTTTGAGTTGTTGAGAATTATTTAAGTGACTCCCCAAATATTGTAGGCTATTATTACCCCATGTTGCTCCCGCAGAGGTCCAAGTCAAGTCCCTATTGATGAAAACACCATGCCCTTTCAGATATGAGGCTCAGAGGCTTCTGCCATGGAGCTGAGCTGAGGGACTTGTCCATGAGGACTAGCTTTTATGGTACCAGAGTTTCCATAAAAGCTTCCAAAGGAGGTAAATACTGAACAGTCCTACTCAGTGATGAGCCTACCTATGAACCACATGAATGAGCAGCATGGCATGATAACTCCAATAGTGACACACAAACCTTAGAAGTGACCGTCAGCCTTCTTATTGGACTTACGGTCCACTCAACAGGAGGGATGCCATGCCTGGTACTGGAAACCTAGGCAACCACTCGGTGCTTGTGAACTAATGCAGCCATTATCTTGCCTAATCTTTAACTGGTGTTCAAATATTGTCTTTATCCACAATAAGTATAGTCTTAACCCTTCATAACTTCTCTTCGCAATAGAAAGGTCATTACAGAAAACCACAACCAACAAAAATGAAGAGTTGAGAGCCTAGTCCCAAGGGTTACAGCTGCAAAACAGCTATGCACCTAAAGCCTAGAAGTCATTGCAGAAGAGGAGACTGAGAGGTTGTAAGAGCCAGAGGATTAGAAAGTTTGCTGTAAAGCCATGTTCCCTAGCGGCATCAAAAGTATTACCCATAATTTCCCTAACATGACTGCCTAAACATGAGCTGAACAAGGGTAGCAACTACAGACATGCTAATTTGGGTGAGGGAAAGCCCAGGAGGCCTCAACCCTGTGCATAAACCATGGGAGGCTAAGGGCTCCTGAGACAGGGTGGAAAGAGCACACCGGCTGGGTATGTAATGCCAAGCAGTCAGCTCTGAAGAGTCATAGAAATGACATCATATAAACTGAACGAGTCATGTTTGTATATTTAGGAATATATACACATACATGAATGTAACAATAATAACAAAGAAGTCTTGAATTTGAAAGAGAGAAAGAAGGGGTAAATGGAAGGATTTGGAGGGAGACAAAAGAAGGGCAAAATGATAAAATTATTCTCAAAAAGTAAAGTAAATAATTTGAGAAGAAAATAATCTAATGTTTTACGTATAACACTAGATTATTATACTATTATATTATTATAGCATTGTTATGTATTATTATATTATTATATCACTAGATTATGTTATTATATTATTATTATGGTATTTGATTAGATGCCAAATAAAGGTGCCAATGGAGTCGGTCATTTGCCATGCTACTCTCTAGGCTTATTTTTCTTTTATGAAATGACCCATTTTTTAAAATTCTTTATTAATTATACTTTATTCACTTTGTATCCCCCCTGTGGTTCCCTCCCTTCTCCCATCCCAATCCTTCCCTTCCTCCACCCTCTGCATTCATGCCTCTCCCCAAGTCCACTGGTAGGGGAGGTCTTCTTTTCCTTCCTTCTGATCCTAGTCTCATCAGGAGTGGCTGCATTGTCTTCTTCTGTGGCCTAGTAATGCTTCTTCCCCCTCAGGGGGAGGTAATTAAAGAGCAGGCCAATCAGTTCATGTCAGAGACAGTTTCTGTTCCTCTTACAATGGAACCCACTTGGATACTGAACTGCCATGGGCTACATCTGTGCAGGGGTCCTAGATTATCTCCATGCATAGTCCTTGGTTGGAGTATGAGTCTCAGGGAAGACCCATGTGCTCAGATTTTTTGGTTCTGTTGCTTTCCTTGTGGAGTTCCTGTCCTCTCCAGATCTTACTATTTCCCACTTCTTTCCTAAGATTCCCTGCACTCTGCTCAAAGGTTGCCCATAATTCTCAGCATCTGTATTGACAGTCTGCAGGGCAGAGCCTTTCAGAGGTCCTCTGTGTCAGGCTCCTGACTTGTTCCCTCCTTTCCCTCTCCTCAGATGTCCATCCCCTCTGCCCTTCTGGATAGGAGTTGAGCATTTTAGCAAGAGTCCTCCCTCTTGATTATTCTCTCTAGGTGTACAGACTTCAGCAGGTTCATCCCATATTATATGTCTATATGAGTGAGTATATACCATGTGTGTCTCTCTGCCTCTGGGATAGCCCACTCAGGATGAACCTCTCCAAATTCCACCATTTACCCACAAACTTCATGATTTCCTTGCTTTTTATTGCTGAGTAATATTCCATTGTGTAGATGTACCACAATTTCTGTACCCATTCCTCCACTGAGGTGCATCTGGGCTGTTTCCAGCTTCTGGCTATTACAAATAAGGCTGCTACAAACATCATTGAGCAAATGTCCTTATTGTGTACTTGAGCCTCTTTTGGGTATATGCTTAGGAGTGGTATAGCTTGATCTTGAGGAAGCGCTATTCATAGTTGTCTGAGAAAGCACCAGATTGATTTCCAGAGTGGTTGTACGAGTTTACATTCCCACCAGCAATGGAGGAGGGTTTCCCTTTCTCCACAGCCTCTCCAGCATGTGTTGTCTCTTGAGTTTTTGATCTTAGCCATTCTGATGGGTGTAAGGTGAAATCTTAGGGTCATTTTGATTTGCATTTCCCTGATGACTAAGGACGTTGAACATTTCTTTAAATGTTTCTCTGTCATTTGATATTCATCTATTAAAAATTCTCTGTTTAGGTCTGTACTCCATTTTTTAATTGGATTACTTGATTTTTTGCTGTTTAACTTCTTTAGTTCTTTATATATCCTGTATATTAGTCCTCTGTCAGATATAGGGTTGGTGAAGATCCTTTCCCAATCTGTAGGCTGTCATCTTGTTCTGAGGATAGTGTTCTTTGCTTTACAGAAGCTTTTCAGTTTCATTTATTGATTATTGTTCTTAGAGCCTGTGCTGTTGGTGTTCTGTTCAAGAAATTGTCTCCTGTGCCAATGAGTTCAAGGCTCTTCCCCACTTTTTCTTCTAAGCGGTTTAGTGTGTCTGGTTTTATATTGAGGTCCTTGATCCACTTGGACTTTAGTTTTGTGCAGGGTGATAAGTATGGATCTATTTTCATTTTTCTACATGTAGACATCCAGTTAGATCAGCACCATTTGCTGAAGATGCTGTCTTTTTTCCATTGAATGGTTTTGGTATCTTTGTCAAAAATCAGGTGTCCATAGTGTGTGGATTTGTGTTGGTGTTCCATTCAATTCCATTGATCCACCAGTCTGTTTCTATGCCAGTACCATGCAGTTTTTAGTACTGTTGCTCTATAGTACAGCTTGAGATCAGGGATGGAGACACCTCCTGAAAATCTTTTACTATAGAGGATCTTTTATTTTTTAATGCTTTATCTTTCTTTACTGTGAGGTTTTTAAGTGTGTCAGTTGCCTTGCCTCTGTTAATTACATGTGGTTGTTAACTGTGACTTTGTCTTTTCACTTCTGGTCTCTGTTGATGAAAAGTCATTCTGAGTTAAGATGGGTGAATTTATCACTTTTTTTAGGGTTGGTGCTTTTAGTGTGGTAAGGGGATCTGGGGCTACAATCATTCTCTTTCCTGTTTTCTTCTGACATTTTACCGTTTTTCTATTTCTAATGACGTCTTTAATCATCTGGCCTTGACTTTCATGTCTGGCATGGAGAGATTGGTTTTACGTTGCTTCCCAGAGAGATAACCAATGTCTTCTGTACCCATGGGTCAGGTGGCTCCTTCCCTACCCGAAGTCATGCACATCATTTATTTAAATTCACAAACATTATGACAGCGATTTCTTTTGTGCACGTGTATAGGTGGCACAGTGTGTGCACATCTGTGTGCGTGCATGTGTGTGAATTAGAGGACCACCTACAGGGGCTGGTCCTCGTCTGTACCATGTGGGTCCCAGGGCTCCCTCAGGAAGTCATGTCAGTGGCAAGTGGCTGTACCCTCTGAGCCATCCTGCTGTCTCCAAATTAGCTATTTAGTAACAGTTGGCAAGGCAGTCTGATCTCCCTCCAGTTTTACTTTTCAATGGAATATTGAGATGTTTGATTTATACTTTTGTATAAATCATAAGATTTTTTCTATTCAATATGTGGGTTTGTTTTTTCCACCAAATTTTGAGTTATAGAGTTGGGAAACTGTGTCTTCTTTTTATTTATATCCTTTAAAACACTGTGTGCTTATTAAGTAAACAGTAAATTGTGTTCAGCTGAATTTATAATACCCCTGATACTGAAGGGAACAATAATGCTGAAATACTTTTCCATGGGACCCCCTTCAGAGATAATAGTTCCACATTTCTGTTTTTCTGATATGGTATGTCTTTTGCTATTTATCTCATGTTATGCAGTGTTGTTCAGGAGGATTGCAGAGCTAAGATGTGATAAAGCACCCAAGAGTTTGTTCTTGTTTACTTTAGCCACAAATTAATTCCAAGTATAGTTTTACAGGTGTTGAGCTAATATTAAAAAGGTGCTAGTATGGAGAAGCCAGCTATAACCAGCCAAGTTTCAAGTGGCCTGATCTAGGGGAGTAGAATTGTGAGGGAGACATAAAAAGGCTGGTGGAAGCAAGACAGGACTGTTGGGTTTCTTCATCAGCTCAGGGACAAGCATGAGGGAGGAAGTGAGCCTTCCCACTCGAGCCTGGAGAAACTGAAAAGCCATTTTCCAAGGTGTGAAACCTTGGAAGAGAAAACATGGGGGAATGTTTGGGCTTTCATGTTCCAGCTAAAGGTAACGCTGAGTCTTCGGAGTGAAAGTCTGGGTAGTGTCTAGTGGACAGAACTGTGCTGAACTCCTGTTCTGACACCCCACTCTCAAGCCCCAGTCTTCAGCCTCCCACACTGGTTCCTGATTTGCCTCACACTGCACTCAGCTTTCTTTCTGTCTGAGCAGAATGTGTGCTTGCTGCTTCACATTACTCTGGGAGCACCCAGATTCTCTGGAAGTCTCCCCAGGGTGGCTCACTTCTCAGCTGTCTTTTCCTCAGAAGGCTCTCTCTGCTCCCTGGCCTGGAATCCAAGCCCTTTGCTCAGCTTAATCATATCAGTTGCCTGCTTCTCTACAGCTTTGTGAATATATGAATTGCCTTCCCTCGAGTGCTTGCTGCTTTGTTCCATGTCTTCTATGGTCAATGAAAGCAGTTGCCATGTGACTGGCTTGTGGCAGGGTCTCCAGCGTTTAGCAGAGAGCTTGACATACAGCTAGTCTTTCCTGAGCATTTGCTGAGTCAATAAAGGAACAATAAGTGAACAAGGCACCACAGGCACGGGGCTGCAGGTGTGTGTTTTCACTGTGTTCGTATCACCGTCCTCTGAAAAGCTTTTAGCAAGAATCTAGGAGTTTCAGGTGTTTATCTGTAATGTGGATTTGCACACACACACTGACCTAATATAATACTTGAGGAATGGGAAGCCTTTGGTGTATATTTACCACCGTGTTGGAGACTGGATGTTGAACTTAAGGCCTTATACGTTTTAGCCAATCACCCAGCTCCAAATTTGGTAGTTGTTAAGTTTTATTCCATCATTGCACCTGGCTCAGATGTTAGTTGGTTATTCTACACTGGGTAGATACACGATATGTGCATCCTGTGAGGTCAAGAGCGCAACACTGAGACACACAGCGAAGTCTGAGATTCCTCCTGATCAAGAGGGATTTTTCACTATGTGCTGCTGTGTGCTAAAGATTTTGGACTCCATTTCCGTTTCTTCACCTTCATATCCTAGAACTCATTCACTGATTCCTTAAGTTAAAAAACAGGACTAAACACCCTATCATTTTCCAGGGGTGACATTACAGAAGGAAATGCAGTGGAGAAACAAAATGTCTGTGAAGAATGCAACCTTCTCCAGACTTGGAGTTGTTACACCACAGAGCAGGGTGTCTTTATTTAAAACCTAAACATGCCTTTAGTAAGAACAGATAACTAGAGACCATTGTCTTCTTTTTAATACCAGACTGGTCACTCTCCAGCCTAGGGGTAGTGTTTAAATCCATGTGCAGCACCTTCAAAAATATGTGGCACTAAAAGTAGCTCCGCTCTTGCAGGATGAGTAATCCATGCTTCCTTTCTGAAGGCAGGCAGATCCGTCTTCACTGCAGGGATGCACATGATTTGATCAAATGCACTCCCCATCCCCTCCACTCTAGTCCTTATCCCCCAACTACTTTTTCCTCCATTTTCACATGCTCCGTCTTTTGAAATGCCCATATACTCCATTAACTTTGTACGGGTATTGGAGCATGGGTAGTCTCTCGGGGAATGCATTCTTGACGAAAACTGACTAACCCATGTCTGCTCATGAACTTCATGACATTCTCCTCCCAACCTCCGGACTAGGACTTTGGCTGGTTTGATCTTGTGAGGATCTCCTGCATGAAGACACAACCACTGTGAGTTCAGGATTCACGTGTGAAATGGCCCTGGCATGTGTGGTAAATGCTGTCTTACTACAGACACCCAGTATCTCTGGCTCCTGCAATCCTTCTGTGCTTTCTTCTGCAATGATTCCCCAAGCCTTGGGTGGCAGTGGTGGTGGGGACATGCAATATGGATGGATGTGCAATGTGAAGCTGAGTATTCCGCAGCCTCTCATTGTCTTCGTGTTGACCAGCTGTGAGTCTCTGTCTTAATCAGCATCTACTCTAAACGTTTGTCTGGTGAGGGCGGAAAGACACACTGGTCTGTGGATGTACAGAGAAACGTAGGGGCAGTTTATGCATATGACCTTTTCTCAGGGTAACAGGCTCTCTCAGCTTCTCAGCCCAGAATTTTCACCGCTTATTGATATCAGGCACGAGTTCTGTCTTTTTGTAGTGTGTCAGGGGCCTTGTAGGAGGACCAGCAAATGGCTCTAGAACTCATGGCCCACCACTTAGTAGAACCACAATGGGTGTGACTCAGTGTTGCAGAGCCCCAAGAACTACGTGTCCTGAAGACTTCACACAGTTGTGGAGCACAACTCTGATTGTTGTCCTTGAGGTCACAACATTCCTCATAATGTATGAGAACATACATTATGTTGTGTGAGAACTCTAAGGGGCTTCCAGCCCCTCACTGGGCAGTGTCACTGTCACAATAACAGTGCTTGGTCTCATTCAGGCATTGCTTCTGGAGCAGAGTAATGACTCAGCCACCACCCTTGACAAGAACCTACAGATGTAGATTGTCAGCAATTGCCACTACTCTTAGAAAGAATTTGGGAAAGTAGATTGTTTAGCAAGGTTAGGTAAGGATGTTTTTGCTAGTGGCTCTGATGCAGAAAATTTAAGGGAACAGTTTGAAGGTCAGGAAAGTACACTCTTACTAGTAAAGCCAGGGACTTTTTGAAGTTGGCAAGCAAAAACAATGGCCCAGATTAGCACTAGTTGACATGACTCTCTCACTGAAACTGGGCTTCAAGGTGATTAAATTCTGGTACCCATTTTTGCCTTCAGCTTCTTGATAAGATTTAATAAAAATTATTAATGAGTAGATGAATACCTTGAGGATTTAAAGTAGAAATGGCTGATTGTTTTCTATATAAAAGTTTAGATTAGAGAATCTTTTAAGATTTTTATAAGATTACCTTTTAAGATAATTGATCCTTTCTTTGTAACCACAAATTGCACCCTGCCAGAAAAGAAAAGTTGGCTGAGAAATTACATTGCTTGCTCACATTGTTAATCTATAACAAGTTGCTTAGTTACAAATGTCTGTGGGTTCTTAGTTACAAATGTATATGGAAATAGTTTTTTCATATTTTTACCCATAATACATAAAACATTTGATCATGTAAGGGTATTGGGGAACATGTTTTTCTTATATGTACTCATTGCAATCATTTACTTAAAGAAAAATAGAATGTAACCACATTGTGATTTCCGTGTTGCTTGAAAAATTTTGCAGGGATATACAAACTGTGGGAGAAATAATAAAGTTGTTGGACCTCTCTCTTCAGAGTTTGTTCCATCTAACAAATGTATACATGTATATGTGTATGTACTTAGAGTAGCAGGGTGTTCGAATATTTCCAACCACCAAGATGTGTGTGTGTGTGTGTGTTTAAGGTTGAGATGGAACACATTTCCATCCACCCAACGTGTGACTATGTGTATATGTATGTATGTGTGTAGGTATGTTTGTATATGTGTATGTGAAAAGTAAGAGAAGCTTGAAAGAAGCTTGTTCGATCACACCTGTTGGAGTCTGTCTGACTTCATCATCAAGTGTAAGTATGCATGTGTACGTGCATATGTATGTGTGGGTGCGTGTGTGTGTGTGCGTGTGTGTGTGTGTATGTGTGTGGTCTTTTTTTTTCTTCTCCTTCCTTTCTTTTGTAGAAGCTTTGCCACTAACAGTGGAAAGCCCAGTCAACAGCCCTAGCCTACACTTACCATAATAGATGTAAACCCACACCAGGAAGATATCAGCACTGGATGATGTCAGCAATTTACTCCTGGTTTCTCACAGTGGAATCCAGGGTTGGTTTCAGTTCCGGCCTGGAAAGTTGCCCTCAGAAAAAGTCTGTTGGGTGACCAATCAGCCTCAGTTTCTAAACCCCAACTCAGTTTCCTCTGTTGATGTCCAAGCTGGTCTTTGATGAGAGTGCACTTTAAAAGCAATCAGAAGGTGACTGGCAAATCACATAACAATCACATCATAATTTATATCAGGCCAGTTGTTATTGTAGCTCACAAATTTTACAGCTGCATAAAACTTTCTCCTCTTGTCTCATGGATAGAAACTTCTAGCACCATAGGCACCGACAAATGGGTGATAAAAACATGGAGCTTCCATACAATGGATTATTACACAGTTTTAAAGGAAAATGAAAGTCATGGGTGCAAGGATGGAGCTGGGAATAATCATCCGCAGGGAGGTGACCCAGACATGGAACGCCCAACACTAGAGCTGTCTCTCAGATGTCTGTGCAAGCTTTGACTCTTCACATGTGTGTGTTTAAACTGGAGTGCCTATAGCCACCAGGAAAGTAACCAGGGCTACGGAGTGGATCTCAAGGGATGTGGGTAGAGGGCAGGTGGTATGAAAGATGGAGAGGAGAATAATGGAACAGGCAAGGTTATATAGGGTGAGGGATGGGAGAGCAGTGTAGAGCGGTGAGGATAGGGAGCAAATAACTAGTGCAAAAGACCCTTGAAAACGCCACCTAGAACCTTGCTACTGTCTAAACAAAGCCACCAAGAAACCTACCATTATATATATTATACATGTATGTTATATATACATGCAGAAGGTGGTTAATTGGAGCTGCCCTGTGATAGGAGAAGCTCCTCCCACATACCTCAAGCTACTAACTAAAAAGGTCAACCCTTTTATAGCACACTCTTTTCCTGTTGTTGGTTGGTAAAGTTCTGTATATCTTCCCAAATGTTACAGGCTAGTGCCACTTATTGCCATTGCTCTCATTTACTTTCCAGAACTGGGTGGTAAAATCCCATTGCTGAAAACACTACATACTTGAGTCCTGGGACATGGAGAACTCACGCCAGTACTCACCTGGAAACTTCATCTCTATTTGGTTTTATTTACTCTTACTTTATAATGTATGTGATATATGTGTGTGTTTTGTATGTACATGTGCTACAGATACACAAGCATATGTGAAGGCCAGGGATTGACATTGAGTGTCCTACTTCATACCTCACTTGCCACCCTATTTTTGAGATGAGGTCTCTCACTTGACCCAATTGGATTAAATTAGAATGCCATTTGGTATTCAGCATCTCACTTGTCATTTCTGGCTGTCCTGATTGGCTGCACTGGCTGTCCAGTGTCCTGGGATCTGACTACTACCTGTACCACTATATGGTCTGGATCTATGGAACTGTGTGACAAGTCCTGGTATTGGGTGTTGGAACTCAGCTCCCAAGCACTTTACCACTGATCCTTCTCCCTAGCTCCCAGCAGTGATAATTTCTGAAGTGAGTTTGCACTTGTTACTATGAACTCAGATTTACATGGCTCATTTACAAGGAAATTGAAATAGCTTCCCCTCATGAATATGTTTTCCTCCTGGTGTTTTGCACACCTTGTGCATGAAAAAGATTCAGTCCTGATGACACAATACTAAACCATTTCATGGCAAAGGAACACTTACAAGAAGTCCCCATGGAAGGCTAGTGTGGTAAACATGTGCCTACTCTATTTTTAAAGGAGAACAGGCAGAATGACTAAGTGGGAGCTGCCTGGATCAAGACATATATTATACACCGAAGGGCTCCAAATGCTTCACATACTTTCCCAGTGTTTCTGTGTCCCTCGATATCAGGCACATTCTAGGCAGTTTTTACTAGCAAATTAAATGTCAACAGCAAGGCCTGGCGTGTTCTTGGGAAGAGAGTGGGGATGGTGCGTCATCTTCTTGGGAAACATTAAAAAGACAAAGACCGGCTTCCCGATAAAGGCTGTGTCCTAGTGTATATGCTGTGCCTAGGAACCAGTCCAGTCACCAGCGAGATCAGATTTAGTCATGAGTGTGCCAGACACTCCTTACATTGCTATGCTCTATGACAGAGCAGGACACAGTCCTGCTTTCTTTGGTGAAAATAAGCATGAAGGAATAAACCATGATGTGTTATGGAATACCTGGGACTTGGTGTGCATGCCAAACAGAAGAGAGGCTTTCTCCCCCCCCCCCCTCTCTATCTATCTATGTATCTATGTATGTATCTATCTATCTGTCTGTCTGTCTGTCTATCTATCTATCTATCTATTTTGAGGCTAAAATTTTGGCATGAATTTCTAGACATACACATATGTCAGGACTTAAAGATCACTTAAAATAAAGGAAATGGACTGAATACAGTTTTGTCATGCTTTTACAAGCATACCTCTTTTGAGGATAGGAGAGCTCATTAGACTGAAGAAGTAAATGAACTTACAGGTCGAGAATGTAGGAACTATGAAGGTCCACAGCCTCCCTCCCCAGGTTATAAACTAGCAATCAACCCATTTTGGATCTTCTGAGAATTGTCAGAGGGATCTCTAGGAACATGACTGTTATGAGTTGTCATCCATACGGAGGTGAATCTGTTAGTGTGTTGGAGTCACCCATGCTCCAGTGACAGGTCACCCATGCCCTTGTAAGTAACTGAAAGAAACTCACTGATTCACTAAGACAGACTTGAGTGGAATAATTTCTTTGGCCTGTGGTCAGTGGTGTATCTGGGGTGAAGAGGGATTTTTTCATGTCTCCCTAGGAAAAGTCACAACATCACAAATGCTAACTGGGGTCTACTTGGAGGATGTGAGGTGTGTCTAATGTGGTTCCTGCAATCTAGCCTATGGTTGAACTTCAGAGACACCCTCCTGAGCTGGACCATGGAACACAATGCTGCTGCGAGATGCTCGGGTCCTACCAAGAAAGTAGACCAAGTAGAGGCTCCCTGTTTCAACTAGGGCAATGGCAATGAAGTAAAACACTTTCTATGTCAAGATAACCATTTGGAAAAACCATTCTCCAATAAAATGTCACTCAGAGAAAGGATTCCTTTACTGATAAAGCCTCTGCTCTGGAAAGGCAGAACTTTGTCTGTGATGAGATCATCTTTAGCCCCTAATGCATAAGAAGAAAGAATGTCATAAACTACAACCTTATCCTGACAGGTATCATGAAAGTTTTATAATAGAGGTTCAGAACAGTTGGTCCAACTTTCTGCAATCTCAGGAGGCACCAGCCAGCTAAAGTTTGTTAGTCTGGCATGTGTGACATCAAAGCTGACACACAAATAATAAAAATTAAAGTACTAGCCATCTGTCACCATAACAAAATACCTTAGAGTGACCCTGGAAGGAAGGAGGCTTATTTGGAACACAGTTTTAAGAGTTTAAAGGCATGGAATTTGCATCAGTGTGGTACTGGTGAAGGCCCCAGAGAAGAGCAGCAGGAGCAGACTTCAGGATGAGTAGTCAGTCACAGCTCCACCCAGGGGACAGAAGGGTCAGCTATTCTCCTTTTACCACAATTCTCTTATGAAAAGCTCAAGGGGAACTCTCCCAGGCCCTAAGGAACTAAGAACCACAGTTCTCAGGAGGGATCCAACACTCCCTAGCACTTCACTCTTCAAACTCAGAGAGCCTTGAAATGCCAGGTGGTGACACACACCCTTTATCCCTGCGTTAAGGAGGCAGACACAGGCGGATCTCTGAGTTCATGACCAGCTTGGTCTACAGTGAGTTCCAAGACAGCCAGGACTGGTACAAAAAACAGGACTGTGTCTCAAACAAAACAAAACGAAACAAAAAAACCAGATAAACACAAAGCGAACAGAGAACCTTTTGGAGACACTAACTGCATGCCAACTATAGCAACCCTTTATACCACGCATGCTCGATTACGTTTTCAAAGATGATCTGAGGATGATATGGGTGGAGCAGCATTCCCTGCTTCTGAGAGGATGGCAAGCTGTGGGGCTCACTCTGGAATGTGAACCGATGTGACAAATAATGCATTTGGTAGGGATTTTGATTGTTCTTGTGCAGTTTGGTTGGGGCTTTGAGCTTCTGTGAAGAGTTTGGCTGAGTTACCCATCACTTCCTACTTCTGGAACTCAGCTCACCACACCCACAGAACGTATCTGAACCTGCCTTGTACCATGACTGTGACCTCAAGCCACAATGAGTGGCAAGTGAATATATGTGGTGGTAATCCATGAGATTTGAGAGCTGCTTGTTTTGGCAGGGAATGCTGGGCAACATGCTTGGATCATTTTTGCTGTGGAGCAGTTTCCTCTAAGATTAAAACCTTCCATTTTGGGGGGAAGCTGCTTCTTGCACAGGGTATTAAAAGGGAGGTGAAATAATAAGGTATTTTAAGATAAGATGCTCTCTGGGAAGGGTGTCCTAAGGAGGGAGCCTGTTAAGACACAGGATGCTTATAGGAAGGTAAAACATCAGGCTTTCCAAGGGCAAGTAAAACGTAAAATATCCCATTCTGCAGGGAAGCTTCTTACACACAGGAAATGAAAAACTCAGAATAGCTTCAGGAAGTGGCTGAAATGAGTTAGATTCACCAGGCCCCTCCTTCCCCAGGTATATGTAGTGTTAGGGATTGCTGGGAGACACTGACCACAAACGCTGCTGGGGAGGGCTAAGAATCCTCTGAGCTCCCAGAAGAGGCTCAGGTCAACTCCACCATCGACAAAGGACTTTCCCCAACATGCTGAGTGGCCCTCAAACTGTGGAGTATGCTCCATGTTTTCAGCTTTTGTGAACTGTTACCCATACTGGGGAGGACTTTTGGTGATGCAGCTGTTTTGAGTCACTTCTCTTCTGTAAGTAACTCTTCACCCACATCCCCGTAAGTAGCCACCATCAAGCTCATTGGCACACCAGGCGGAACTTTGGTGATGTCCCTAATTCGGTCTGTCTTTGATTCCCCATTGGGATGAGCAGATGTTTTGTTCACATCTTTCCGGGTACAGTATCATATAACAATCTTCTATAAAGATGCTTTGAAATGAATGAGTATAATTCTGGAAAAATTTACACTGGTCAATTTTGTGAAAAGTAAAGACAGCAAGAACATCTCAAGCTTAAAACCATACAGAAGGTGCTTTCTTTCATTTGTTGATGGAAAAAAGTCTTAATTTTCTTAGTATTATGCCACAAGACAGAGTACAATGACAATTCAGGAAGCTCAGAAAAACAGACCTTAAGCAAAATCAACTAGTTTTCTAATTATTATGGATTTTCTTTTCTGCTGATCAGTTATGTTAATTTTTAATATGGACAATGTGGTATCATTTAAAAATGAGAGTATAGAAAGCATAATTGGGAGGTAACCATGTAAAAGGTTTATATTCTCTTAGATGCTGGGTGAGTCATGTCCCACTGAAAATAAAATGGAATCCGAGGAGGCAGAAACACTCAACATTCCTGACATGTGGCTGGTTGAAAGCGCTTATCAAGCAGTCTGTGCCCAAATGCTGCTAGTCATTCTCTAACTCAAAGTGCACTAATGAGTGGAAACCAGCATGGCCGTGTTTGATCTGCCTTGAAGTTTGAGGATGGAAAGAGTTAAGATGAATTAGGAACAGTGGAAAAGCTTATCATGTATCACCCATTGTTAACTCTTCTCAAAAAAAGACATAAAACAATTTCTCAACAGAAACAATGATGTGTGTTGTAGACCTTTAGGTGTGCAAACTCAACAGCTTGTGCTATGACAATACTCTTTCTCTCGACATATTGCAATGACGCTGCTATAAAAACTCCAACATAAACTGATATATGTGTGCACGTGTGCATACACACATGCACTATATCATCTAAAGTCATCCACTAATTCACAGTTAGATAGCCTTCTTATTTCAATGTTCACTTGACAAAGATAGATATGTTTTACATGAGTGGGTACAAGTGACAGAAGAACAGAAGTCTCTCTAGCCTTTATAAGCTTATAGTCAGTGTACACATAGAATTTGCCTAACATAGAATTTGCAGAAACCTTAGCAATCTTAGAAGTCGGACACCTCTATATATTAAATAAAATCTCTTAGGCTCAAATAAGGATTTAATATCATATATGCAACTAAACACGGAACCCTGATTTTGTGTTCTCATTAACACTGTTTGTTGCTCCTCCTGCCAAAGGTCCAGCCCATGAATGAGGATAGGGGATCCAAGCCTAGTGGGTGAGAGGTGCCTGAGTCACTGCAAAGACACCAGAAATCAGGTGAATGTAATAGTGGTCTCTGGGCAGGTTCCCCACAGTCAGGCCATGAGCCCTCTGCCTGACTACTGCCATCTCACTGGCAGACATTGCCACAGGCCATGAGCCCCAATGCTCTGAAGGTCTAAGAGGGGGTCTAGGTACCTGTACAGCTTACAATAAGTTTGGGAAACCCTTGAATCAGTGTTTAGATGCATGGAGTTGGATATAGAGAAATCAACAGGCTGGCCTGTGCGACCTTTGAAGTTGCCTTAACTATTTAACTTGGCAGAACAGACCAGTTTTTGCTTGTACAGCTATTAAAGGTTTTCTTAAGGCTTTCCCCTTTAAAAATCCTTCCCACAACACACCCCATTCTCATGGCAAGTATCATCTCAGACTTAGCTAACAGCTAATCAATAAATCCTTTAATTATAATTAGATTAAATCCATGGTCTTTTCTCAGGGGTCACAAACTCTCTTTGAAAATGATGTACATGGGGTGTGTTTACTGCAGTAATGGAAAGCAGAGTAGCACACAGAGCTTGATAGAGTTGTGTCCTCACACAAACGAGATGAAGACACAGCCAACATGGCCAGGTTCCCCTTTGAAATTTTCTGTTGTTTTGTTTTATTTTGTTTTGGTTTTGGTTAGGAATATCCCTGGAAGACTCCATCTAATTTCTGCTACTGTTGCAGCACATTTTAAAATCATTTGTAGGTGGACAAAAATATATTTTAGCTGATGGAACAAAAATTAATTGAGTTCCACCTTCAATCAGATGGGCCTTTTGATGCTTTTTTTTTTTTTTATCCTTGTGCCTTCTTTGTGAATGTGACTTGACAGTGAATAGGAGACTTCCAAACTCCTCAAAACTTAGCCATTATTCTCTCCTACTGCAGGCATCTAAGGTGTGACCTTAGCCTCAGTCTTTACTGTAATCCATCATTAGCAATTGTATTTAGTTCTGGGCAACTGAGGTGCCATGGAAAACAAATTGTCACTGTTCCTTTGGCATCCTTTCCCTTTAGGCTGTGCACTGAGAGTGACCAGGCTTGTCCCTTTCTCTCTGCAGTATAGAGTGCTGTTATCAGAAGAGGGTAGTGATTATCAGAAGTACTAGTTGTTTGGTAATGTTTTCCCCAAACAATCTTCATCTTTCTTAATTTAATAGTCTCAATTTCCTTTATGTAGTCTTATTACTTATTATTGGTATGTTTCTAGCATTTGGGTTGGTAGAATATCTGCATGCCTCCTGAGGCTTTGTGGTTTCTCTTTTCAGATGTTTTTGCTTCTGTTTGAAACTAGCATCTTGTAAAGACGTAAACAAAGACACATTTTTCCCTTGTGAAGTTATGAGGAGAAACAACCCCCCTTTCCTCACAGTTTTTACTTTAAAAAAACATGCATGTAGAAGCTCTTTCTCTGATTCTCAGAAATAAAAAAATATTTTTAAAAAAGATTAAGGTCAAATAAACTTTAATAAAGAGATTCCTCCCTCCCTTGGTATTGGGAGCTTCTTTGAAAGTTCATCATTAAAAGAACAAGGACCCCATCACCCATTCTTTGAAGAGCTAAGGCAACTGTCATGCCAGAACGACTTCTCTCCATAAAGACAGAACACCATTTTTCCCGATGTAAAACAACAAATGCACATGCTCACTCTAGCTGCTAGCTGACTGGATGAATTCTCTTTCACCGGGGGATCCCTGGAGTCCTTTTCCTGAGACCTAGTAACTGTTTGTTTGGGGACAGATTTGGAATAGACTGAAATTTCCTTCTGTCTACATCGTTGCTCAGAAGATACAATGCACATCACTTTTATTTTAATGCTGATTTTGTAATAAAGTGCTTTCTTCCTTCCTATCTTCCTGTGATGGTTTTCTGGGTTGAAAAGGAGATTCTGATTTGGGTTGTATTCCATATATGTATATGCAGACCATAGCCTATTGCAACAGTGTGGCTGTCATCTACTTATTTCTTGCAGAGATACTGTTCTTACAACTAATTGAAGATTGAAAAAAAATTATACCACTATTATGCAACCGAGGAAACTGAGGCAAGAAGACATGGGGTAGTGACCGAAGCTGCTCAGCGCAGCTCTCTGTGCCAGGACTCTAAATCTCTACCTGCTCCCGCTGCCCTGCTCTGTTTCCCAGTACAGCATCTCTTTCTTGAGTCTTCGGTGTCCACCTCAAGGCTGATGGTGCAGGTGCTGGAAGGAAACTGGATCCCTAAGAGCCTAAGAGACACTGGCATTTGGGGAAGGTTGTCACTGAAGCTCCAGAGGTGTAAGTTGGGAGCTTCTTGAATAGTGATAATAGCTAGAGGTTGAGGGATGGGTGAGAGGATCATGGCTGGATACATACCCGGTCCTTAAACAAACAAATAGTAGTATTTCTCATGTACTGTTGAGTAAGACACTATTAGCTCCGATTTAAATAGGGAAGACTTGGCGTATCTGTGTGAAGTTTGCTCTAGAACAACATGTAGCAGCTAATGCACGTGCTTCTGACTCTGTTTTAAAAAGAGCAGTGACATTTCTCGCCTGTGTGAGAAAATTCTATTAGCATTAGTTTGCAAGGCTATACTCAAGCTATTTCCTTATGGGGCCTTGTTAAGTATTCTCAGCACTCACTCTGGGCGATGGAGGCTTCTGCAGCAGAGGTTCCCCGTGATGCAGCCAATACACGGTAGGTAGGGAGGCACACTGGGCGCTTCCCCTCCTGGTGCTGGCTTCCAGGGAGTTGTTTCTAGGAGGCTGGCCCTAGAGCAGTGCTCTGGAATCAGCAGCGCAGATGCACTGTGCCTCGGCTCACTCATCAGGGGATGGTCTTGGGGCGATTAAAAACTGTACTGCAGAAGTTCATGAGGAAGGCATTGCAGTTTTGGAGAGGGTTGGTGATTCAGATAAGCAGACTAGAGCAAGAGAGAAGGGATACATTTTGGCATGCCTTTTCTTAACTACTTTATTGGTTCTTTGTGAATTTCACACCATGCACACCAATCTCACCCATCTCCCGCTCCCCTTGTACCCGCCCTGCACTCTTGCAAGCTCCCTCCAAACATAGAAGAGAATCTTGTTGTGGAAGCCTCATAGTGTGTTCCGCAGTGCACCCTTTTGTCCACACTTCTTTGCTTGC
This sequence comes from Meriones unguiculatus, assembly GCF_030254825.1. Classification (NCBI taxonomy): domain Eukaryota; kingdom Metazoa; phylum Chordata; class Mammalia; order Rodentia; family Muridae; genus Meriones; species Meriones unguiculatus. The sequence goes on along the minus strand of NC_083350.1, from coordinate 4,859,519 downwards.
AAATGTTCATTGTGGTGACTCATTGTCTGGTGTGAAGCCTTTGGCTTCTGCTACTCTATTGAGATTATTGGAACCTCACTGGGACTCCCCTTAGATATCCTCTTGTTTCTCTGTGTCATGGAGATCCTGTGGTTTTAGCACTGGCTTCTTCATGCACTCCAGAAGTTCATTTATGGTGTAGATGTTGGGGTGGGCCAATTCAAAGCCCTGGATCTGAGCCCGAGGGCTATCTGAGCTGGTCAGCCCACCATCTCTTCCACTCTCATGCCCTTGGGGCCAGCAAACAAGCAATCTCTATTACTTGGGCCAGGTTTACTCTGCAGGTGAGGTGCAGGGTCTGCTCTCTGTAGAAGGTGAGGGGCATGTAGGCTCTGCTCTAGCAGGTGAGGGGCGTGGCCAGCTCTCCTGCTTTGATGTCCTCAGGGCCAGCTCTTCTACCTGCTGCAAGTGACAAGGGGTGGGAGGAGTCATCTCTTTCCAACCCATGTCATCACACAAAGAATTGGTGGGGCCAACTCTCCCATGCTCATGCCCTTGGGGCCAGCTCAGCTGAGCTTCTGCCACTAGGGTCAGCTCTACTGTGCTGCCCAGATGAGGTGCAGGATTGGCTCTCCTGGATGTTGCAGCTGGCGAAGGACAGGCCCAGGTCTCCTGCTCTCATAATTCCAGGGTCAGGTCTTCTACCTGCTGCAGGTGGTGAAAGTGTGTGTGTGGGGGGATATCTCTCCCTAGTCTACATTACCACACTAGAAATTCGTGGTAAGGCCAGGTCTCCAACGCTCGTATCCTTAGGTGCTGACTCTACCCTGTATGTTCAGGGCCTGCTCTCCAGAGTACTGCAGCTGGCTAGGAGCAGAGCCAGCTCTCTTCTTCTCATTCCCCCAGGGATTACTTTCCCAGGATGCCCAGGTGAGGGGCAGGGCCAGTTCTTCACAGCCTTTCCACTCTAATATGTCCCTTGGTGGCAGCGTAGGCCAGGGACATCTGCCTGGATTTTGGTGGTAATCTACCCTGTTACTTCTGGACACAGACCCAGACATGGTCCCCACAGCAGCATAGGCCAGAACCTCAACATGGTCCCGGTAACATCACCAGCTACTCACATCAGGCTGTTCTCCACTAACTTCAAGTCTCCATTTCTGCCTCTCTTCATTGTGCCCACATCCTTCTGTTTCTCTTCAATTTCTCTACCACTTAATTACTCCTCTTAAGAGTATCTGGGGTTTTCTAAGGAGTGGTCTCAGGAGTGCTGTGCTCTGCTCATGAATTATGGCACTAGGCAGGAATCATCTTGGGCATGGTCTGCCTTTCCACAGGCTTTCTATCCAGGCCCCATGGAACCAGTCTGATGGTCATTTTGGGCTTGCTCCTTGCCCAGCCACCTGAGAGGCCCCACACAAGGGTTATTTGTCTCTGGCTCACTCCAGTCCAGAGCTCTAAGTCTCAGGCTGGGTTATTCTAGTCTCTGGCTTGCTCCTGGTCCTGCGAGCTGTTGGGGTCTGCGTGACCAGGGCTTGTGGTCATCTGAGGCTGCCTTCCTGCCTGAATCTCCTGGTGGTTGTCTCAGGGAATGTTAGGCTACTGATCATTCAGATGCTGATAGCTCAGAACACTGAGCTTAGGCATAGCCTCTCTCCCCTCTATGTGACACAGCAACCATGCCTGCAACACTTGCAAGGACAGGGACATTTTATTTGCCCTGTAGAATGGAAATATGAGGAAAGTGATGAAAACACACAGATGAGTAAGCCTGTGCTGGAGGTCATGACACTGGATGTTGAATTCAGGAAGAGAATTACCAGTACAAAGAGGAAGGACAGAGCAAGTAAACAACAATTGCAAATAATGGGTATGAGAGATGGGCATGAGAGAACCCCCAAAAAAAACAAACAAACAAGCAAACAAACAAACAAAAAAAGTCACCTGCAAGTTGTTGCTGCTGCCGCTGCTCCTGTTGCTGTTTTCTGCCTCCCCCAGTGCTTGCCTCTCTGGGGTAATAAATCCTCTTTGTGCTGAGAATTTAGTGTCTGGGTGTGTCCTCTACTGACTGAGAGGGCTGTTTCCTCTGACAAATTCAACGTGTTTCTTTGGTGCATGTACAGACTAAAACTTCAAACAACCACATCACACATACTTTTGAAAACAGTGTTTCCATGTTTGTTTTAGATTTTGGCCCCCCACATAAAATGTTATATAAATAGCTAAAGTATTTCACTGTCGAATGAAAACACTACATACAATATCCTCACTGAGTTCCAGCTACCCTTCCTCCCAGCTGTATTTAGCCTACTTAGTCTTCTTTCTATGAGAGGTCTATAATATTTCTACAGTCCCTCTTGTTCAAGATACTCTATTTGTGACCATGAGCTAATGTAATAACAAAAAAAAACCCCTTGGTATTTGCTGATTTAAGATTCTAGGGACAAGATTGTAAAGTCAAAATCCCCAGTGGAATATGAAACAAAATAAGACATTCAAATGTGAAGAGGACTGAGACACAGTGTTTGCAGCTTTGTACCCATGAAAGCAAAGCCCAGCAGCAGAGATGGGTTTATTTTCTCTTCTTTGAATCCATCTAATAAAATAGACTCACGATTTGCATGAGGAGGAAGAACAAACAGTAGCTGTCCTTAATGGTAGTTGCTCAGGATGTTGTGGAGATTGCCGATAATTCCACAGGCGCAGAGTGAAGGCAACGTCACATCCTTGGAGTGGAAAGGCACACTTCAGGATCAGCTGGGGTTCTACTTCTCTGTCAGATTTGACTGAGATTTTTTAACTACTTCATATCTTTCTTAAAACTCTGCTTAGGATGAGAGATTTTTAATTCCATGAGTGGATGATGTATGGATGTCCTCAGAAATTTTATTTAGGAGAGATACCAAGGTTCTCACTGATTAAGAGTTTTCTTCCTTAGATATTCACACTTTTATTCCTGGTGTTAGCTCCACAGTTGTTTACTGACCACTTGCAAGATTATGTTGACAAAAAGTAAAAGTTTAGCTTGACACTTCATCTAATTTGGGAATGTGTTATACTTACCCTGCATCTATATGTGTAATTTTGGTAGAGATTTGGGAATGATTCATTACTTGGGTATTGATTTAGTTCCATAAGTGAATAATACAATGGTCCCACTATCTCAGGATCACCCTAAAGACTAAGATTGTCTCTTGCTTTTGCTTTTGTGACTTCTAGGAAATTCCTCAGTTGGATTCTCTCACATTACAGAACCTTGGAAAAGCTCTAAGGGAACAAACTATCCTGTCAGTCTCTTCTTTTCTGAGAACATACATGCTTTACTGTTATGCCCAGTTCATGAAACCACCAAAGACCACCAGGAATCAACTCCACTGCAAATACATGAGGGTTTATTCTATACATGCTTGAGCCAGGGGTCACAAAAACTTCCTGTGGAAGCAGGGAAGAAATGCTGCCCTGCAGTTTAGGGGAACAAGGTTTTTAAAAGGAAAAAAAAAATCACAAGTGGGGGATTGCATGCCATGGTGTTACATGATTGGGTGATTGACTTTTGAAATAATTGGTTTACTTTAGGCACCAAGACCACAAACAGTTCTGACCTGGCCATCTGGGCCACTTTCCTAGCAACTGTATCTCTAATGGGCAGGGAAAGAATGCAGTAAGGCTGGTTCTTCCCCTGCAGGCAGCTGGACATGTCTCTACCTGGCTGGCCTTCGTTTAGGCTTGTGCTTTAAACTTTAATCCAATACCCCAAATTCTTTGTTCTCCTACTTTCAGTCTTTTCTTTCCTGAGAACACACATGCTTTATGTGATTGTAAGAATCCAGAAACATAATACCCCTTTCTATTACCTATTTATAAATTGATAAAGAAGTCCTTATTAAAAAGCACAGATTAAATGTCACAATAAATCATGAATAAGACCCAGAAGGTTAACTCAGGAAAAGCTTATTCATGGAGTGGGGCTGTGTATGCAGAAACTGGTGTTCTATGTTCTAAGAGACCTGGGCACCTATCACCCATGGATTTTCAACCCCCAGGCCATCTGCTGAACTGTCTAACTTTATTTAAGATGAAAACAGAGTGGATGGTTATTGTGGGAGTTTTGGGTCAACTATAGGAGAGTTGAGTCATTACATTATCTTACTCTCTTCTTCAAACACTTCCATTGCTAAATTCGTCTGCAAGGCTGAGGTGTGTAGATGATATAGGAGAAGGGGGATGACTTTATATATGCACACAAGTACCTGCTGTGGTCTACTTTCTCAGACACCAAACACAACCTTCTGTCTTATAACCTCCACAGAATGCACTCCTACTTCCCAGCAAATATTAGACTAGACTTCAAACAGTTACAGCAAGAATGTTGCAGGTTGCTTGGGTCTGCGCCAGCTGTTTCCAGGTGCTTGATAGTTTATTCAATGATTAAGTAAAAATTCTCACAAGTGGCAAAGATAGCAAGGAAATTTTCTTCAAAGAGTAATCATAGTGCAGTTTATAATGGAGTACATTGCTAGGAATGGCAGTGGGCCATATGTGTGAAAGGTCTCAGGGGTCCCCACTATTGCTTGAGATTTTCTTTTATGGAATTCAAGAGAAGGAGGAATTTTGCTATTAGAGGTATGGTGTATGTAGTTTTCTATTTTGCCTGACAGCTTGTTGAATGATTATTTATCTACTATGCATTTTCCATCCTGTTCTGTACCTGATCTTAGTCATGTGCCTGTTTGGTTATGTGTAGGTGTGACATGGCAAACAGTTTACTTGGAGACAGCATTTTGCATCACTGTGCATGACTGTCCAGATTGTCAGTCATGTACCTGAACTAAGTGAAATGTTACTGGGTAGGAATTTAGTTTGAGAGCTATTAGGGGGAGAACAAACTTACCTTATTGTCCAGGGCGAGGTGTACATGTAGGGTGATGGAGGCAGAAGTGCTGTTACTAATAGGTGGCTAGGTGCCCTGTTTGCAGAGAGGTATGTGTGCGTACAATGTGCACAGGTGAGGACCTCAGGTTGCCAAATGCATTATCACAAGAAGAACATGTGTACAGCCCAAGCCAACTGGAGTCTCAGGTTGCTCGGGTATCCTTTATGCTTGCCAGGATTACCACAGCTATCATTTTTTAGATGACAGAGCCTTCTCTTCCATCTCAGTCCTACAGTGGGAGGCAGGAGATGGCATAACTGAGACAAAAATCTTATTCAGAAGATGGAAATTCAGAAATCTCTACCAATAACGTGTCCAAGACCTTCTGCTCTCTATGTAGAAGAAGGCTGCCTTACCTCTTCATTCCTGTCCTTTGTCACTCCCCACAGACACACATTCTCCCTTAAGATCATACAAAATCTGCAGTCAGCTTCCTTCTCATTAATCTGGGGTCCCTTACCTTGTTTTAGTATAAAACATCCAGAAGCAAAGGCTTTGGATGTTTACACTGAGATAATTTGCTTTTCTGAAAAGCTTCACCTGACCCTTGTGGCAAACTAAACAAATAAATGTTTCAGGGAATAGATACTTTTAAATCATTTGGAACTTTACACAATGTATATGTATTTAAAATATCACATGGTACTCATGAATGCATAGAACTTTTACTAGATCTCAAAACTAACCATGAAGTCATGAATCTGAAAAAGGGAATGGTAGGGTTGAGGGGAAATTGGTAGGATTGTGGGGTTTGGAGAGACAGGGCTGGGGAGAAAGAATAATTAGAACTCATTATAGATGTGTGAAATTGCCAAATGGAAAATTGATGAAAAAGTAAATGTAATCATACTACAGAGTGACAATGTGTTTATTATTCCATTGTTAACAGTATTTGCTTAAAGTTGAGTAGTTTTCTTGCTTCTTTATTTCTTGTTAGAGAGGCATGAGTTGAGATCTGCAGACAGTTTGTTTACAGATGTCATCATGGAGTTTGGTGTTTGTGGTATATTCCTTGGTGACACAACTCGCCATGATTTGGCAGGTTGAGTTCGTTTAAAATGATAGGCTTTGGTGACACTCTATTTGACCTTTGCTACCAAGTCAGGATACTATTATCTGATATTGAGGCTGCATTCTGCACAGAGCTTGGAGGACTCCTTCTTTGATTTCTGAGGGAAATCTTTGCTGGTGTTTGTTTCATTGTTGAGTGTCCAGCTGATCTCAGGGGACACTGGTCATTTCAACACTGACCTCTTCCACACCTCCTGAGGGATCTTGGTCCTCGAGGACTAGGTCACACCATTGCAGCAAGTGGGCCTGGAGAAGCCATCAAGAGCTTTCTTAAAACCACCCAGGGCATCAGGAACCTTGTGATTGTCCCATCCCCAACGACCTCAGAATTCCTACTGTCTCTGTTTCCAGGATAAAGGATACTGAAGGAGGATTGTATGAGCTGGGTACAGAAATGGCCTCATAGGACCACAATATCATCAGGACAAAAATTGTATCTACATGTCCAGATGATGTGAATACACACTGATCTCTGTCACTGAGGCAAAAAAAAAAAAAAAAGTTCAGAATTGGCAGTATGTGATCTTATCCCCTGTTTGTAGCTTGTCTGTACACAGGAACAGGGAATTCAATTCACTTATGTTGAGGATTCAGAAACAGGAAGTAAACAGTTACTGGGCAACTTCCTTGAAGATTTTCTTTAGAAACACATAAAAACAAGCGTGAGTTGCCTCCCTCTGCTGATGGCCCCATGCCAACCCTTTTGTGAGTCTCAGAAAAGGAGATATGGAGTCTTAACAAGGAGGCCCAGAGCGGGTAGGCTGATCTTTCTCAAGAGTCTGCAAAACACACATTAACGCGTCCCGGGATTCTTCTCTCCTGCAGGGTGGTGGGCAAGTCTTCTCTCTTCATCCTGTTCATTATTCTTTAAAAATAGCTGCGGCATGGTGGAAAGGACAGGCTCTCACCTCCAGCGTAGCTGCAATCCCTGGTGGGGGCAGATGCAGGGCCTGATGGCCATGTGCTGCCTGTCGGTAGAGGTCTGGTTGCACAGGCAGGAAGCTTCTGCCACACTGGACAAAAACTCACAGCAGACTCTCATGATTCAGCGTTCTGGTGCAGTTTGCCAAGTCCTGAAACAGAAGGGAACAATCTTCATTTCCCCAGAGACACTGAGGGAAGGATGAGCCTCTTCATGGTCAGTTTCTAAGTACACTGATCAACTGTCCACGTAGTTTAGGTGAAGAAATAAAAAATATTTATTATGCATTTGTTTATTAATATAGAGACTGTATGTTACATGTGTTTACGTTGTACTACTTATACATGGCATAAGCGAAAAGGCATAAACACTTGATGTACACAGAACTTGGATGAACTTGAGATAAAGTATGCAGAGGTAGAAGAGCCAGTCTCAAAAGGACAGTCGCCTCACAGTGTCGGTCAGGCAACAGTCATGGGATAGTGCAGACACAGAGATGGAGGATAAAGTAGTAACTGCAAGGGAAAGAAAGGTAGCAGGAAGGTGGGCAGTGTGGCTTTCACTGTCTAACAGGGGGGCACATTGGAGACAAGCGGGCTTCTGGGAGGTGGTAGTATTCACACAATGCATGCACAAGTGCACACACACACAGCCATGTATGAATTGTAAACTCTACGTAATCTTTATTGATTGTAGCAGTGTCAGGGTTGCTGTGCCACATTCATGTGAGAATTCACAGCCTGGAGGCTGAGGGACTTCTCTGTATATTTATGCACAATTCCAATGAGCCTCTTTAGCCATCGGGGAGATGCAAATCAAAATTACCTTGTGATTTTATCTAACACCTGTCATAATAACTAAATCAACAACACAAGTGACAGCTCGTGCTCAGGAGGATGTGGATAAAGTAAGGGGAGCACTCCTTTAATTGCCAGTGGGACTATAAACTTGTACACCCCTGTGGAATTCAGTGCTGTGTTCCACAGGAAGAGAGAAATTGATCCTACCACAGAGACACTTGCTCAACCATGTTCATTGCTGCCCTATTCACAACAGTCAGAAATTGGAAGGAACCTAGATTTCCTTTCACAGAAGAATGGTTAAAAAATAATGTGGTAGATTTGAACAATTGAATATTATTTACCATTTAAAAAAATTGAAATGTTCAGGTAAATGCATAGAACCAGAAAAAAAAATCATCCTGAGTGAGGTAACTGAGACCCAGTAAGACAAATATGGTATGCATTTGCATATATGTGGAAACTAGCTCTTAAGCCAAGGATCGCCAAGCTACAATCCATAGAACCAGAGAGGTCAGGTATAGAGTGAGGGGCTATGGAGTGACAGAAAGGTCTCCCTAGGAGAGGGAAATAGAATATATATTTATAGATGGATTGAGGGGCTGGAATTAGAGGATCAAGTATAAAGAGACAAGGGATACAAAGGAGGAAGTATGGGCAAAAACAGATGAAAGTGGTGGCCATTTGAGGAGCAGCATGGAAACATAATATAGTAGAAGCTTCCTAAAATATATGCATATATACAGAAACCACAAAATAATGAGGCACACGGAGTCCCAGCTGGCCATCTCGTCACCAAATGATACTTCCAGTATAGGGACTGGGTTACATCTAATTAAGTTATAGGCCAAATGGGTCCCAAGGGACTCTCCAAATAACCCAGGTTGTTGCCAAGGCTGTTCTCCACAAACTGACAGCAAGGCCTCACTGCTGCAGACAGCACCTACACAACTCAGTGAGCATGAAGAAGTAGATCTCCCTATGTTCCAGTTCCACAGTTCCAGTGTCTTTGGTACAGGAAGGTACCCTGCAGGCTACCAAACTGAAATGCAAACACCAAGCCATCCACAAAACCTTTGATTTACAACAGTGTCTTGCATGCTGGTTCAATTGTGGCAGAAAGCCAGCAGCAACAAACAACCAACATCCAAGGCCCCGTCCATGAGAGGGGACCCATACCCAGCACTTTTTGGGTGACAGAGGCCTGAGGCTACATATTCCAGGGATTCAGACCAATTATTATTGGTCTGTTGGTATAGTTTTCTTGTGGAATTTATACAATTTACCCTTGTTCATTCGAATGTTGAGTTCTCTACCCCACTATCTGGTTTCAATTAGGACACTGCATTGTGATGTTTATCCTAAGCATCACCTATCTCAAGTTTGTGTAAACATGCCACCATTTGTTCTCTGTAAATTCAATAAAACAGGAGTCAAGGCTGCACAATAGAGACATCCTGGTCTGGAGGGGAGGAGAAAGAAGAGAGTGGGAGGAGTCAGGGAACAGAGATCAGAAGGGGAGGACTAGGAACCAGGAGGAGACATGAACCTGACCCAAGATATGACTAAAAGCAAGTATAATGGAGAAAAGCTGAAGGGGAGGAAACTATGCGGGCTTGGAGGTTTAGGATGGAGTAACTATTGCCCAGCATTGTGCTCCAGGTTAATCAAATAAATCCCAGTCTCTGTGTGGTGATTTGGGTATACAACTGGTTTAGGAATAACTACTGTTTAACTGAAAGATAAATTGTTGTAGGTGGCGATTAATATTTACTATTAATATATCTTTTAGTAAAGCTGCTGTTAATCCTAAGCAGCTGTATAACCAAATCACCACACAGAGACTATGATTTATTTAGTTAACCTAGAACACAATGCTGGGCAATAGTTACTCCATCCTAAACCTCCAAGCCTTCATAATTTCCTAACATTTAGATTCACCCATTATACTTGCTGTATCTTAAGTCCAGTCCATCTCTCCATGTGGTTCCAAGACCTCTCCTCCTGCCTGCTCTCTCCTCCCAGCTTTCTGCTTCCTCCTCAGCCTCCCATTCCTTCCTCTCCTCTGGCTCCTCCTCTCTCCTGCCTACTCCTTCCTCTCCATTGCTCAACATTGTGGCTGGTTGTTTTACTTTCTCATGTTTACACAAAGTTGAGACAGGTGATGCTTAGAAAAAGTATCACAATGCAATGTCCAGATTGAAACCAGAGAGTGGGGGAGAGAAATCAGCATTTGAATGAATAAGGGCAAGGTGTATACATTTCAAAAGAGCATTATACCAACAATAAATCAATATTAAACTTTAACCTCCAACAACACTGGTCTAAAAACAATGTATCAATAGAATGACTCCTAATGACATTCTGCCTTAGTCATAGAGCAGCCATATTCAGCAAACTTTTACCTTGACCCAGATGGAAACAAATACAGAGACCCATAACCAGACATTCTGCAGAGAATGAGGGTCCTGCAGTACTCAGTCCTAAATGGGATTCCCTCATTGAATCTCCACCGCCAGGGCTCAGGGAATGCTGCAAAACACGAAGCAGACAGAGTAAGAAAGCAGTAAGAGCCAGAAGGGATGGAGGAAAATCAATGTGATCACTGCACACATGAACTCACAGAGACTTGGGCAGTATGCACTGGGCCCGCCCGGGTGTGCTCCAGATGGGGTCCTAGAGCTGAAAGAATTGGGCAGATGCCTCCATCCCAAGGAGAAACACTCTCCTTTTCTGGAGATCGATTATTCACTTGGGAATGCAAATTTAGTGAGACTCTCTTCCCCAAGAGAGTCTCACTGTGTGCCCAGCAGTAGATGGTCTACAGAAAACAACCTCAAGGGCATTTTTGGAGGTAAACATCTCATAATGTGTCAGGGCTTTTCTTTTGATTTTTAAAATTACCTTTTCATTACATTTCTGTTTTAATTACATATTTCTCTCTCTCTTTTTTTTTTTACCCTCTTTTAAGGTCTTTGGGTATAAATTATGGCTTTCTATTTAGTGTTTTTATGGCTTCCTGAGAATGTAAACAAGTAGGTCTCTGTGTCTATATATTTTTCTTGTGTACTTTCTTATGTTTTTTTTTTTTCTTCTGTTTGTTTTGTTCTATTCTGATGTTTTAGTTTTGGTTTTATTATTATATCATATCATATTATGTCATAATATAATTTATCCCTTAAAAGCCTGTTTGCTTTCTATTGAGAGACAGAAAGGGAGTGGATCTGAGTTGGACAGGAAGAAGGGAGGAACTGAGAGAACTAGAGGGAGGAGAAACTGTAATCTGTATATATTATGTGAGGAAAAAATCTTTCTTCAATTAAATGAAAAAAAAAACATAAATAAAAACCTAATAAATAAAAAACCCCCAAATAATGGCTTCTTTTGTGACCATTGTGTACTTTAAAGAAGATACAAATGAATGGAAAAACATTTCACAAGTAAGTAAAATGAAGACCTGTGGGATATTTCCTTACTTTTGCTAATTTATCCAGCATTTGTGGCCACCATGATAATCATTAGAAACTTAGACTGAAAGCTGTCCACAGGAAAAGTGCACAGACGCTCTCCTACATCCTACTCTAGTTTTCAAACCCTATTCTCATTCTTTTTAGTCCAAAAATTTGGAATATGAAGTAAGCAGTAAGCTTTTAATTTCCTTGTTTAGAAATACCTTTCCCCCAGAATCTCCCAGGGCTCCCTGTGGGAGTAAGGCTACTGTTGTTCTGTTGTTGGTGTCTGACCTTCAGTGAGCTCTAAGTACTTGAACTCTGCATGGATTTTTCTCTTTCTGGACCTCTTGACTGCTGCTCTAAGAGGCTTGTGTGATGGTGGAGATGTTCAGTCACGGGAGGTTTGGTGCTGAAAGCTTTAAAATGTACTCCATGCACAAAAACACTTCGATGGCTTTCATAAAGCAAGCTTTCTCATACCTGAAATGACCTCCATCGCTGACTCATCTCACCTCCCTTCTTTCCAGCTATTAGGCTGCTGATGTCATATCTCAGAGTCCACATGTCTAGACAGAACCTAGCGTTTATTCTCCACCACTCTCTGCACTTTGTGTCAGAAAATGCCACTACTGCTAATGATATTTTTACAACTCAAAGTTTTATAATTTATTTTTTTATTAATTACAACTTATTCACTTTGTATCCCAGAGGTAGTGCCCCTTTCCCCTTCCAATCCCACCCCCTCCTCCTTTTCCTCCTATGCCCCTCTCCAAGTCCACTGATAGGGGAGGTCCTCCTCCCCTTCCATCTGACTCTAGCTTATCAGGTTCTCATCAGGACTGTCTGCATTGTCTTCCTCTGTGGCCTGGTAAGGCTGTTCCCTCCTCAGGGGGAGGTGATCAAAGAGCCAGCCACTGAGTTCATGTCAGAGACAGTCCTTGTTCCCCTTACTAGGGAGCCCACTTGGACACTGTGCTGTCATGGGCTACATCTGAGCAGGGGTTCTAGGTTATCTCTATGCATGGTTGTTGGTTGGAATATCAGTTTCAGAAAAGACTCCTGGGCCCAGAGTTTTTGGTTCTGTTGCTCTCCTTGTGGAGCTCCTGTCCCCTCCAGATTTAAACTTGTACAACCACTTTGGAAATCAATCTGGTGCTTTCTCAGATAATTAGGTATTGTGCTTCCTCAAGATCCAGCTATTCCACTCCTAGGCATATATCCAAAATATGCTCAAGTATACAACAACGACATTTGTTCAACCATGTTCACAGCAGCTATATTTGCAATAGCCAGAATCTGGAAACAACCCAGATTCCTCAAATGAGGAATGGATGCAGAAATTGTGGTATATTTAAACAATGGAATACTATTCAGTAATTAAAAACAAAGTAATCATGAAATTTGCAGGCAAATGGTGGGAACTAGAAAGGATCATCCTGGGTGAGGTATCCGAGAAGCAGAAAGACACACTTATGTACTCACTTATAAGTGGATACTAGATCTTTAAGATAGGATAAATATACTAAAATCTGTACTATTCAAATCTTAAAGTTTAAGTTTCTTTCATGCAACACATTCAAGCTCCAATAAATCCCGTTAGATTTACGTTCAAGACATTTCCTTCATCCCTCTTACCATACTATCTCTATAGCAAATAAGTCAGTTCAAGACATGGTCATCTATCAGAAGAAATTTACAGATTTTTCTGCTATGGGTGGAATGTATCGCCTGCCTCAAAGACCTAAACTGCCCATGTTGAAGTCTCAACATCCATTGCCTCAGAAAGTGGTAGGTAGTATTTAAAGGCAAGCACTATAAAAAGGGGACTGAAAGAAAGAGAAAAGTAAAGAAAGAAAAAGATATGAAAGGAAAGGAAACAGAAATGGAAGGAAAGGGAAGGGAATGGAAGGGAAGGAAAGGATAGGAAAGGAAAAGGAAGGGAAGGAAATGGAAGGGAAGGAAAGGATAGGAAAGGAAAAGAAAAGGAAGGGAAGGGAAAAGAAGGATGGAAAGGGAAGGGAAAGGAAGAAAGAGGAAGGGATGGGAAGAGAAAGAAGGAAAGGGAAGGAAAGGAGGAGAAGGGAAGGGAGGAAAAGGGAAGGGAAAGAAGGGGAAGGAAAAGAAAGGGAAGGGAAGAGAAGGAAGGGGAAGGGAAGAGAGAAAGGGGAAAGGAAGGGAGGAAGGGGAAGGGAAGGGAGGAAAAGGGAAGGGAAAGAAGGGGAAGAAAAAGAAAGGGAAGGGAAGGGACTGCTGTTAGGAATGGTGGAGGAGAAAGTTTTTTATCAACATGTGAGAGAGAGCATAGGTAGAGGCAAGGACATCTGGGAGAGTTCGGAATGGACAGGACCAGACTGCACTATGCCATGGGAAGAGAGAGAGGAGGTGAGGGAGAGGGAAGAGCATGGAACCAGGTACAGGAATCCCAAAGGTGCCAAGAGAGAAGGTAACCAAAATGCCTCGATTAAGTGGACAAGAACAGCCCAGTGCCCTGGGCTAGAGTTTAGGTGGGGTGAATTGTGCCAGCCAGGAGGATCCTATAACAGGTAGGGACTGAGTGTTGCTTGGAGAACCTGGTGACCAAGTCTGCATTGATATGTTAAATATGCCCCTCAGCCATTTGTTCCAGATTTGAAACATAACAGGGACAAATTTGACATGTGGTTGAGAGGGCACTAACCCAATATAACTGGTATCTTAGAAGAAGAGGAAGTTAATATGAAAACAACTGAAGATCCCAGTCAACGCAAGGGCAGAGGTGTCAGAAGAATCCAATCCACCAACATCTTGCCAGCACACAGAACTGACAATACGACTGTGTTGTTTAGGATGTCCAGTCTGTTACTGTGCTGAGGCATCTCTAGCAAACAGCTACACCTATAGCTACCACCTATAAGCCACACTGGTAGGAACTGGAAAGTGTTCTTTCTAGACCTCATGTGTTCATGCTTTTTTGGAGTTTGTCAAGCTGTGTTTCCATCATCCCATTCAGCAGCCAGACCTGCTAAGCAAGGTGTAAGTCGTCCAATCACATGCCGTACTCCTGCTTCCTTTTCTCACTCTTGTCCTCCACACTTTAGAAAACCAACCTTCATGAAAAGTTTGGTCTATTCTAAATATGCCTGTACAGAGGAACCTCTATTTCCCTTTATTACACTTGGAAAAAAAAATCCTAATTACTTTCCATGGGTTTCAGGAGACCGAGAACGCTCACGCTGGGATGGTTCTGTGACTCCCGGGAGAACCACTCGCTCCTCCACTCGGCATGCTGAGCTCCAGGCTCTGAGATGCTCCTGGAGCATCTGGAACCATGCCCAGCCTGGTCTGTGAATGAGGGACACCTCTAAACCTCATACTTGCTTGTCCTCCATGTTAAATTTTCTGCTCCAAGACTTTTACCCTTACCATGGCTGTCACTACTTATTCTTCCACTATTAAACAATTGGATGATTATCTTGCTATTTCTATTCCCAAGTCCAGTTTTTGAAGAAATATCTGATCCATAAAGGATCTTCTATGACATGTTCATTGTAGATTTCTGAATTCTTAAAACATGGAAAATGCATGAATTTAAAAGCTGTAGGCCTGTATTTCCCAGGGACTTTAGACATATGTCAGATTTTCTGAACATTTTTGGATGGAAGTAGCCTTGTTTTATGGAAGTTTGGTTAACTGGTTGGTGGCAAACTGTTCAGCAGCATCATGACATTCTTGTAAACAAGTAAGATTGGCTCCTATTTGTCTTATTTTAACATGTTCCATCACGAACTCGCAATGACACCTGTTCACTGACATATTCTGTTAATCACCCTGAGTGTGTGTAGGAATTTAAGCACAACCTGTCTTACAAGGACATCGAAATTAAAGGTAGGAAGATTGTCCACCCCACTGGCTAGGAGGAACAAGCACCCGCTGGACTACGGATTGGGAGGTGGCTGAGCTGAGGAACAGAAACTCGAAGCAAATACTGGCACCTTCAAATTTGTGTGCTCACGTTTTGGATCAATATAAATTTTCTCAAATTAGAGGGCACATTTCTTCAGAAAGAAAAGTGAAGAAAAGTGGGTGGGAGCCTCTCTCGTATGCATATTTGCTTGCCTTTTAAAGAAGTAAACATCACTTCATGTTGATGAAACACTATTTCCTTCTCATGACTGACTATGGAAACAATTCTCTAGCATGGAGGGGAACCTCAGGAATTACTGAAGCTCAAAACTGGTGTTACATAATCCTCCAAGACCTCCCCCTGCTGCAGAGTTCAGAAATAGCAGCACATGGGGGTGGGTGGTGAGGCTGTCTAATAGCTGCAGAGGAAACTGATTCACATTCATTTCTGTTTTACCGAGTTTTCTTGGGGGAGAAGTGTTAGCTGACAACATCACAATGTAAAGGCTTAATTTTATTCTGTACTTCAAGGCCCTGCTTGTGTACTGCAGACATGGAGCTTTGAGAGAACATGTGTGGTGAGCCCCCGGGAGCCTTCCTGCCTTTCCTCTGGCGGAGCCTTGTGGGCTGGACTTGGCTGTAGCCTTTGCAGGCACTTCACTTCCATTTCTCTTCCACTTTCTCTTCATTGTTTCAATGATTTGCTTGTGTATATGTAGAGTCATGTCTTGTGGGCTTGTTTATTTATACTGAATATCTACAAACCTGGGATGCTATGGACCAGAAAATTGCCAGGGAAGATTAACTCACCATCAGTACGATGATGGAGTCTGAACGTGTGTAGGAGAGAAATGCGCATGCGTATGGGTATTCACACTAGAATTTACATACAGGCCAGTGCCATCTTAGTGCAGGAACACACACATGTATGTACATTCATAGTAGAACTTCCTCACAGCCCAGTGATTACCCATACTAGATGTCTGTGTTCTGTAGCCCACACGGACCTGCAGGCTCCTGAAGGTTCCTTCTTTTTGTTACATAAGTAATTTTTATATTATTTTTGTTTTACTTTGTGTGTGTATGAATGCTATGTGTGTGGGAGGCTTACACAAATGAAGAGAGGGCATTGGTTTGAGCCCTAGAGATGAAATCTCAGGCACCTGTAAGCCATCTTGAGTGCTGAAACCAGATGAAGATAGTTTGCATGAGCACTGAGCACGTAACACTAAGCCATCCCTCTAGTGCCTGTGAAAAGTCTTAATAGTGAAAGGAACTTTCAAGGAAATAGCATTAAAAACCCTTAGTTTATGATGTGCAGCTGTTAACAATACTAGCAAAAGTTATAAATGAAGAAACTCTGAGAACCAAGAAATTATAGGCCCAAAGCAGCAAATCTGTTAATGCTCTTGTCTGCAGAAATAGTGATGTTTCATGTATGCTCTGGAGTCCTGAGCATTTGTCCACAAGAGCGTTGAGCTGTTGCAGTGATTTTCCCACAGACTGAAGCTTGTGCTCACAGGGCCAAGAGACACTAACTCAGTTCTTGATTTGTCTTCATATATGTCTTGCTTCCATGAGTCATTTTATTTTCTACAAGGTTGAAACTATGCCTCATGTTTGTTTTTTGTTTTTGTTTTTCCTTTTTTTAACCTTGAATTGTTTCCTGCTGTTTCTTAGATTATTTGAGGTGAGTTTTGTTCCCGATCGTCTTTGTAACAACTGAATATTTAGTTTTATGCAGAAATGAAAAAGTCAAAAGCGTGACTTGTAATCCTTTTCTTTCCCAATTGTTGTCCTGTGTGGAAGTTCCTTTCAGTTCATTTTTCTTTGCTCTGAAGCACCAGTCAGGTTGGTTTGTAACTTGATTTTATTCTTTAGACATCCTCTTTATTTTCTAGGGTTTAATTAATTTAAAAATGCATAACAAGTTCATTACTTTTTTGAGAATTTTATACATACAATGTACTTTGGTCAAATTCTCCCCGACTCTTCTCCCTAACCCCTCCCAGATTCCCCTCTGTTCCCACCTCTCACCAATTTCATATCCTTAGTTTTCTGTTTTTGAATAACCCATAGAGTCCAATTAGTGTTGGTAATATGTCTGTGGGATTGAGCCACTCACCCAGGCACAGACAATCGGATTTATATTGAACTTATTAAGAGTCCCCCATGATTACAAGGTAGAGTTTGCTCAAATCGATATGAAGCACTTAGAAAAGTTTTGGAAATGGGGTTCAAAAGGGAATTCATTTAGCAAACATTTCTGAGTGAATAATCCTCATGATTTCTGCAGTTTCCAACGTTTTTAGATCCTGGGTAATTTGGCTTCTTCAGCTGCCTCTGCATCCCTGCACCTGCTTCGGGGAACAGTAGAGACTTCACTTTTATTTCACCCCAATTTTCCCAATTTGTCATCATCCTTAGTCTCTAGAGTGTATTGGGCCATTACATGACATGTGACAAAAGAAACGTGAAAGGCTAGTCAAAGGCAGCAAAAAGTTATTTAATCATTGACTGGCTTTTCATTCTGACATCTGAGCAGAGCCAAAGAAAATCACTAACGGATTGCATGTAACCTGGAAGGATTAGGAGAATAATTGTCTTTTCCATCGAGTCTTTTGTTGCTTTTGTGCTTCTGGTCTTACTAGAATACATTTTTTCTATGTGCGATTTTCAGAAGTGGTGAGGGACAGGACAATGGTGGGAAACTCAGCTGATAATCATCCTTTGATAAAGGAGCGCTTTTGCTCGCTTGAGCTGGGAGAATGAACAGGTTTTATAAAGCCTGGATCATTTGATACCTTGAAATTTCTGTTTCACCTTAATATTCCTTTTTCAACTTCTGGAGAAAGTTTAAAGTTCTGCTAGTACCTACTTAAAGTGAGAATGAAATAAAACAAAGAGTCACCGAGTGTAATCATTAGGTTCATAGAAACTTTAGTGTTATCTTAAAATTCAGCTTCCATAATCAGTATGCAAAATCTGATACAGGGTAGAGAGTCTCTAAAAATGCAAATGGGAATTCTCGTATTTCATTTTAAAACATGGCTCCTAATGTTCACTCCTTAACCCTATTTTTATTGGGCATCTATATCATTTTAGGCAGGGTCTGGGCAGCAGGGACACAATGGAAAAGAAATGAAGCCTGGTTCCCACTCAATGTTACATAGCATTGAAGTGGACCAAGGGTAGACTGGAGCTTTGTGTATCCAGGCGGGAGACGCTATTAAAACCAGTCTCTCTCTGGGGACATATATTATGGGAGGGTTAGATGATGAGGGTCAAAGGAGGAACTGAAGAAGTAAGGATAGAATATGTCCTGTGGGAGGAGTGAGACTCTTAGAGGATGTGAGGGTCAAAGGAGAAGAGGCCCAGTAAGGAATGGGCAGAGCCATCCTCGCCCTGTGTCCAGGCTGTGTAGCCCGAGGCACTGGGGGACGTGAGCCTGAGCAAGGAGAAGCAGAGCTATGACGCGCATTGCCTGAAGGGAGCTGTTCAGTCTAAGTATAAATTGTGTCCCCTTGTTCCTCACTGGGGGTGTGGCTCCAGGAAGTGGTAGAATGTTCAGGAGGTAGAGCCTTGCTGGTGGCAGTGGGCACTAGAAGAGGTTTTACAGCCCAGCCTCACTTGCTGTCCACTTGCTGCTGTCTGACTGCAGATCCAGGGTCCATCAGCTCATTTCTCTGCCCTGCAGGACTCCCCTGCCACAACAGCTTTTATTCCTTTTTTTAAAGTATAAATCAGAATGATATGATTCCTACCACCCTTTAAGGTGGTTTCTTGTTGCACACTTGGTCATACAAATGAGGAAAGTGGTTAATATAAAAGCCAAAGTTAGGTTTTATATAAGGGATGGTATTGTCACATGAAAGACTGCTGAGTTGGGAAAATACCGTAGAGGTTAGGAACAGCTGAGGAGAGAGGTATGATGTGAAGGATAAGGAATGAGCAGTAGAGGGAGGTTAGCAAATTTAAAAAGGTGGGGCTGGCAAGACGGCTCAGTATTTTTTTTTTTTCAATGCAGTTTATTCAGGAACCTTGAACAATCATCTGACCCTGGGGAAAGCCAGCCCACAGCTTAAATAGCCTCTGGGTAGCCAACCCCAGCATGCCATGTGGGCAATGCAGATAGGTCCACATACACGGAAGCAAGCCAGATCCTCAGCCTTAGCCAAATGTGGAGTTTTGTGACAGAGAGCACTTACCATCGGGAAGGTGGAAGGCAGAAACCAGCTCCATCTTTAAGGCGCGGCATTCCGCAGCTCTCTACAGTTCCCCCTTTTTGTTTTAGACGCATCAGGCAAGAGTAGAGGTCTGATCTCTGATATTAGAAAGAAATTGGGACTTTGTACCAATGTTCATTTAGGTGTCATCCACCCAAAGAGCATCAGACCCGTCTGATACCTTTTTCTCAGAGGCAGGACCTGGGGCTTCAACCCGCATGTAATCAGACATGCTCTTCTCTGGGTCCAAAGTGGCTGACCCTGAGTGCAGTGCTTAGCCTCGCATCCTGAGCATAACATTTTAGCTTTTTATGGTATCCAACCATGCTTGGGGAGAAAGTCCTGCTTCAATGGCTGTAAAGGCCTGAATGATCATGGCTGCATTTTAAAGGTGCTTGATACTGAGGCTGCCGGCCTCAGTTCGAGCATGAGGACCGACATGGAGAAGGAAAGAGCCATGTCCTGCAAGTTGTCCTCTGACCTCCACAAGCACACAGCGTTACTCCTGGGCACACACACATGCATGCAGATACATAGACACACATTCACACAATAATAACATTATCACAAAAGTAGAAACAGAGAAGGCAGTTTCACTTGATTTTGTTCACAGAGTGGAGGAGTGGGAAGGCCACAACTTACTAGTGTGTTAGAGCTGTGGAGGATGGGCTGTGGCTGGCAAATGCCAAATGTTTAGGTATGTCAAGCTAGAGAGCTGGCTTTGGGTACACAGACAACAAATAGCTGCATGAGTGTGATGCCCAGGGAAAACTGGGCCAGATAAAAATTCAGCATTCACCAGCATTTATGGCTGTTCAGTAGCTCGTTGACACTTTATGGGACAAATCACACTTTTTCTATGATAATGCTCTTTCATCATCTTATTTAAAGGAAGTCCTTTCTGGAATAATTTTTATTATAGAAAAAGAAACGTAAAAGTAAATATTGGGATCTATAAATGCATATAAACGCACTTTCTCACTACACTTATGATTGGTCACAGACATCACTGTTTCCTCTCCAGGTACTACCAGTTATGAGAGATTCTATGTTGTGAGAGAGTTAACCAAAGGCCAACAACCTGGGAAGTCAGACAGAAGAATAAAAGATCTAAATCCCTTTCCTTGAAGTCGCCATCTACTGCCAACAACCCTGGGATGGCACTTCATTACAGCCACCTGCAGCTCAGCAGCTTTGCCTGTGAGGTTTCAGGTTTACAAGATGCTCTGCAACACAGCTAACTTTTATATTTATTACATTCCTTACATTTATTACAGCTCATTCACTTTGTATTTTGGCTGTGGCCCCCTCCCTCATGCCCTCCCAACCCCACCCTTCCTCCCTCTTTTCCTCCCATGCCCCTCCCCCAGTCCACTGATAGGAGAGGTCCTTCTCCCCTTCCATCTGATTCTAGTCTATCAGGTCTTATCAGCACTGGCTGCATTGTCCTCCTCTGTGGCCTGGTAAGGCTGTTCCCCATTCAGGGGGAGGTGATCAAAGAGCTAGCCACTGAGTTCATGTCAGAGACAGTCCCTGTTCCCCTTACTAGGGAACCCTCTTGGAGACTGAGCTGCCATGGGTTACATCTGTGCAGGGGTTCTAGGTTAGATTCACCTGAGCATGACAGCTGGAATCAGTGACTTAGTCCCTTTCCCCTGCCTACAAGCCAGCCAGCACAGAAAAATTGTCACACCCTCTGATGCTGGGTTTGTTTACACACTGGCTGATATCAGCCTGTGCCTTCCATTCCAGCTGAAGCTCCACACCTTCCTAGCCTTTTCCTGAGCCATGCTGTCTTTATTTATTAAAACTCCACTTACAGCATGAGTTTTGGTGGGGTGCCTATGCCTTTGCTCACACTTGCTTTCTTGTAAGACACCTTTTAAAGTCTTATCTGGGTAATGTCTGCTAAGGAATCAGTATTTGTATCACTCTAAAGCCCATATGCTGACATCTTAAACCTATATGGTATTATATCTGGAGGGGACTCACTTAGCTTTAGATGGGCTCAAAATTTGCACCCTCCTAATGCAACTACTTTCTTTATAAACCAGGAGAATCCAAGGCTACTCTGGTCTTCCCTCTGAAGACACAGCCAGCCAGGAGCAAGATCCTTCCCAAAACCATGCTTTCAGATTTGGAGCCTGTGGGAAGCAGATACCAAAACAAACAAACAAACAAACAAACAAAAAAAGAAAAGAAAACAAAGCAAAAAAACCCCACAAAACATAAGGAAAAACTCGAGATGTTCCAATTAATTTCTATTCCTATGTCCTCCTTTTTATCATTGAAGTTACATGTACACATACAGCAACGTTCTTTGATAGACTCGCCTTCTTTACTACCTCCTAAAGGTCCCCTATAACTTCCACAGCTTTTCTTCCCAACTTCATGCACACTTTTTATTTTTGTTTTTGATTTTGAAGACTCATTGAATCCCCTGAGTTCTGTCTGTGCTCATGCGTGAGGGGGCTATGTAATGGGGCACAGGGAGTGTTCTAGTCAGTGTTTTCTAAAGGTCCAGCTGATAGAATTCATTTTACTGGCCCAACAGCAGCTGTCCCGTGGCAGGAAGGCTGGGAATGCAAGAGTTGTCCAGCCCGCAAGGCCAGCTGTCTCAGCAGTCGGTAAAGCCTGGTAGCTCTGGGGTGCCCTGTAGAAGTACTGCTGTTCATTCTGCACTTGGACCTGAAGAAGTCTGATTCAATTCCAGAAGCAACAGGATGGAGTAACTCGCCAGAGAGGGTGAGGGCAAGTCGGCAAAAAGCTAAGTTTCCTCCTTCCATGTCCCTTCATGTGGACTGACACCAGTAAGTGGGCTCAGATTCAGGTCACACTTTCTGCTTCAAATACTTGGATTAATAAAATTCTTCACATGAGTGACCACATCTTAGGCTTTAATTGATTCCAGAGGTAATCAAGATGATACCCAAGATTAGCCATCTCGGGACCACCTCCCTGAAGAAACTGATTTTCTCTCCTCCAGCAGCCATCAATTGCAGATAAATTCTGGGCTCAGGGTGAGACGTCATGAGCCCCTCCCATAAGGTTGCGAGGAGTTCAGCTTGCTGGATCTTGGGCAGATGTTGTGCATACAGGCACAGCCATTGTGCACTTACACACGTGGCAGAGCTGGTGATTATTCGGCTGAAGGCGTCACCACCAGCTCTCAGTCTTTCCATCCCCTTTTCATTTGTGCAGAGAGGCTGTGATATAACTCCACCATAGAGAGGCGCCTACCCCACACAGCCTCTAACCTCCTGCGGGGTGACCAGTTGTAGCTCTCTGTTTTAATCACCATTTGCTGTAAAGGAAGCTTCTTCAATGAGCATAGAGAGATGCATTAGTGTAAAGATAAGGGCGTGCTGTCCCCTCTAAGGACAGGGTGCTGGAAAGCCTTCTTATGCTTCTCTTCCTCCAGGAAACCTCTCTCTCTGTCCTCTGTCTCTTGGTGTCTCTGTCTCTCTGTCTCTCTTTCTCCTCTTTTTCTCTCTCAAAGTTTCATGTGGCTGTGTATCCCAGGATGGCTTTGATTTTGCTACATAGTCTCAGATGACCTTGAACTTTTGATTCTCCTGCCTCAACCTTCCCTGTGCTAGAGTTGTAGGCATACACCACCACACCTACTTTTATGGGGTGCTGAGAATTGAACTCAGGACTTTATGATTGTCAGATAAGCACTTAACTACAGAACTACGTCTTCAGTTAGGAACACACACTTCCTAAATTGCAGCATTCTCCTTATAACTGCTCGTGCTGATAGTCCTGTGCTTCGGAGCCAATGTCTGACACTATACATTTCTAAAGGGCCAAGTGGCAAGAGCCCTCTCAATTCTCAGTCATATTTTCCTCTTAGAGAAAAATTCTCACAAGCAAAGAAATCCTTTACTACAGAAAATAATGATCTGCCCACGCACCACTGCACCATAATGGTCTCAGCTCTCCTCTGTGGCCCATGAAGATCGCTCTCATGGCTTTATGGTGTCATCCATCTGAGGCAAGCAGAGACCCTACTTAATTCTTCCTTTGTTCAGAAGACAAATCAGTGTGAGCCAGGTGGAAGTGGATTAAGGTAGAAATAATAATGATTTCAATATATGTTCATAAATATCAGAGGTTGGCCTTCAGGATAGAGCCTTCCAAATCAGAGAGTATTAGTGTAATGATTCTATAAAGCCCCACTGAACTTGCATTAGGAGTTATCAATTTCCCTTTCTCTCTGGGATAGAAAAATGTGCAGAGCTTTGGGGGCTTCTTCATAGCCTGATGGAAAAGCTACAGGTGAGACATAGCTGGTCTGAAACCAGCGGAGGCTGAAGTCTGCAGGCTAGAGTTCTTGTCTGAGAGCGTCCATACTGGGTGGAGATTTCATCACTCTCATGAAACTTTAACCTGTTTTTGATGAAGGTCATACATTTTCATTTTGCACGGAAATATACATATTATGTAGTCCTGAAATAAGCTTTTAATTTTTAACTTTATTTATTCTGTATGCTCGTGTGAGAGCTGGCGTCATGTGTACGCCACTGTGTGTGTGTGGAGTTTAGAGGTCAGTTGTGGGAATCAGTTACCACCTTCTACCACGCTGTTCCTGAACTGAACTGAAGCCAGCAGGCTTGGTAGCAAGTGCCCAATGCCGAGTGTCTCACCAGCTCTTCTGACCAGAGCTTTAATATCTTCCACATGCTATTTGTTGGCTATCAAAATATGAACTATAAATTATATTTAACAGATTTTATGGAGACCCAGATAATACATATAATAATGATAAGAGATTTTTCAAGTGGAAAGGTGTGTGTGTGTGTGTGTGTGTGTGTGTGTGTGTGTGGAGATTTAATGGGAACCCAGAAGGTAGAAGTCAAAGGTTTTGCTTTGCTAAGTACATCTAAAATGCATCACATAGTTCCCCCAGCAAAAACTATCTGACCCTGAATCGATAGTGTCATTTCCAAGAATCTTTCCCTCCAGTTTCCACCCACCACCTGTTTTCTGAACAATGAAGAGGTAAGGAATGACACGTGGCTCAGATGCTTAGGTGATGATGAAGCAAATAATTCCTTGATTGACATTTATTAAGGGAAAAAGTCAATGTAGCTTTCTGCATATGATACAGGTGTGTTAAAATTAAAATAGTATCTGTCAAGACAAACCTGGCTCTGAAAAGCCAGACTTCTGTTTTGGATGCACACCTGCTAACAATATGATGAGATTTCTAACACTCCTCAAAACGTTGTTGTCCTTCCTGTGTGTGCCGGGTATCTGTGTGTGTACTGGCACAGCACAAGATGAAATCTTGTGAGAGTGTACAGAGCATATGCAGTGTTCTACATGTCATTTTCCTCTCCCAAAATATGTATGAGATGTGTTGACACCCGATGAAGTGGAGAATCTTGTAGAACAAGGTCCATACGGTGAAGTCAGATTTGCATATGTGGTAGCTGGATTCAGCAAATGCTTATGGATCATCACTTAGAGAATGGGCATCAGTGTGGATATTTTATGAGATATGAGTGTGTTATTATTTCTTCCTCAGAAGGGAAAGATATGAGGCTAGAGGGAGAAGGGTATATTCCTACTCCAATCATGGCCTGGGGAAGTTGGGACTTTTTATGTTTTAGTCCTGGTTCAAAGAGAAGTGTCAGTAATAGACAGATCTCTGGGCCGTAGAGGGAACTGCAGAATCTTCTTGGCTCATCTCATTGCAGAGATGTGTTAGTAACCTCTAACCATCAGTCAGGTGATCTTCCAGGACTTCAACATCCTCTGAATGAGATTCCAAGGAATAAGAGAATGGGTGACTTAGCCATGTTTCCTAGTGTAGACAAATGCCCCCCTGTTGGGCGCTACCTGGTGCCAGTGGAGAATGCAGTGGGTGCGGTGTCTTTGGGCTTCTATGGCAGTGCTGATCCAGGAATGCTGCGCAGTTAGTGAGCACCTGGTGGTCCTTGGTACACAGTCAAGGCCTTTCCCATAGCTTTTTTCCTGGTCTACTCTTGCTTCCAGCACAGATGGCCCACTGAATTGTGGAGAATTTCCCCAGGATTAGTATCCATGTTCTTCCAAGAGGCCTTGTTCTGCATTTTTCTCCCAAGCTCAAGTTTCTTAAGTAGAGTTAAAGAAACATTTCCTTTTCCAGAATTGTTTTTTTTTTTCCTAGCCTTTCCACAGTCTGAACCTCAAACGTCATTCTGTAGCTCAGCACCATCCATCAGAAGCACAACGCAAACTGTAAGTATGTCATCAGAAAATTCTAGTGACACATCAAGGAAGTTAGGAAGAAATTAAATAAATGTAGTAAGTTATTTTGTTTAACCTAATGTCCCTCAAAGTACCATTTCAAATATTGTTTGAGTTTGGTTACAGTGGGTTTATATGAGAAGAGTTTGTTACAAAATTGAAACAAGAGAATGTGTAGTAAATGTCCCTCATGTTCTACTACATACTGGAAGCTATTGATCTAACTTCCTGGGCTTGGCTCCAGGCTTCTCCTTGGTTTTTGTACCTTTTGTCCCTGAGTTACACTAAATCTGCCAGCATTTTACCGTTCTGGGGTGGGAGAGGCAGGAAGACTCTGAAAATGAATGTACATACAATTTAAAAAATTATCTAACAGCTACCATAGCACTCTATGGATTCTTCCACAAAAGGAAAAGTGTGCAAATACTCTTACAAGTGATGAAAAACTACAACCAAAAATTAAACACACTTTTAAAAAATTATCATTTATTATAATTTATTCAATTTGTATCCCAGCTGTGGCCCCCTCCCTCATCTCCTCCCAATCCCACCTTCCCTCCTTCTTCTCCCCCCATGCCCTTCCCCTAGTCCACTGATAGGGGAGGTCCTCCTCTCTTTCTATTTAACCCTAATCTATCAGGTCTCATCAGGACTGGCTGCATCATCTTCCTCTGTGGCATGGCAAGGCTGCACTCCCTGGGGGTAGGTGATCAGAGAGTCAGCCACTGAGTTCATACCAGAGAAAGCCCCTGCTCCCCTTACTAGAGATCCCATTTAGAGACTGAGTCTATGAGCTACATCTGAGCCAGGGTTTTAGGTGTTCTCCATGCATGCTCTTTGGTTGAGGTATCAGTCTCTGCAAGGCTGCCAGGGCTCAGTTTTATTGGCTCTGTTGGTCTGCTTTTGGAGTTTCTGTCCCCTCTAGGTCTTTCTATCTCCCCCTTCTTTCATTAGATTCCCTGCACTCTGCCCAAAGTTTTCTATGCATCTCAGCCGCTGCTTTGATACCTCTATCAGTAGAGTCTTTCAGAGGCCCTCTGTAGTAGGTTCCTGTCCTGTTCCCCGTCTTCTCCTACTTCTGATGTCTATCCTGTTTGCCTTTCTGAATGAAGATTGAGTATCTTCCTAGGTTCTTCCTTGTTGTTTAACTCCTTTAGGACTATAGATTTTAGTGTGATTATCCTATATTATTTGATTAATATTCACTTATGAGTGAGTACATACCATGTGTGTCTTTCTGCTTCTGGGTCACCACCATCATTGCTGAGAGTGTTAAAGAACCTAAGTATTAGTGTGTAAGAGTGGAGAAAATGGGCTGTACCAAGACAAAGATCTGTTCAGGATCAGGCTGGGATCTCACGCAGAACAGTGTCAGGAGAGTCCACTTAGTCCTTCCAAGAAGGCCTTCCAGGACCAAAGCAGGATTAAGTAGGCACTCTAAGCAGAACATTAAAAGTTGAGAAAGACCTAAGCAGATACTATGAAAATTTGGTTCCTACCAGCAAGCATATTGCCTTAAGGAAGAATGGACTCTTTCAAGTACAGTATAGAGGAATTCAGCTTTCAGTTTCACAGCGCATAAATTTTAACTAAATCTAGGGTAGCGATGGGATTGGCATTCAGTTGCTAAAGGTGAACCACAAAAACAGGGAGCGCAGCACATGATGTTCTTTCTGTGGTCTGTGCAGAGCCTGTCCTCACCGTGGACTGTGCCGTCTTCCCACCTCTCTGCACACGCTGAGCGCAGCAACAGACTCACGCAAAAGGATTAATGTCTAAGTTGATGAAAAGAATTGTGGTGTGGGCTTTGAGTTAAAGTCAAGCAATACTGCTGCAATATTACTTCTTTACAGAATTATGCATCCCTGTCCATATAGTCATGAAGTGTCCATCTCCTTGAAATAAACTCCTTTTTTTCAAGTTAAAAAATCATCTAACCTTATTAAAGCTCTAGAATGTATAGAAATTGAAAGAAATAAGGGTCATACCAATAATATTTTAAGATAATGTACTGCACTTTATGCCTAGTTTGTATAAATCATTTTAGAATAAAATCTGAATGTTATGCTTTGAAAATAATATTTTTAAATGAGATGATTAAACTATGCATGAAGAGTTTATTGCATTGGTTGAATTAATCCTCTTAAATTGTTCTATTGTGGGCATTGGCCAACCGTGTTCAAAACCACAAGGTAAGAGGAAACGATTACAGAGAATGTTGTCATGACGCCATTTATACTTTGAAGTAAAAATTGTGTGTTTTGTGAATTTGTCTCTGGCTATGCGGAAGCAGGCAAGGAAAGGTTGATGATGCAGAATTGCTGGGTAACCTTGCTATTGATGTGGATATCATCCAAACAGCATCACGGAGAAAGGTCTTCCAGGCAGTCTGCAGCATGAAGACTCCAGAGTGAAGTCACACTGAGCACGGCAGTGCTGTGTAATGGAAAATTACCAGCAGTCCATATTATTGTGAATGAATTGTGAACTGAGGCAGAAGGAATGGCCACTGGGAGGGGTGAATCTGTCAGGGTTGTCCACCTTCTGAAGTGATACTGTCTTATATTATTCTGATATTTAAAGCATGTTTAATAATTCTCTTCATCTTCATATCTGAAGACCATATAAATATCTGTCACCTGCATGTAAGAATCAGTAAAACACTTTTACTCTAATGTGATGAAAATATAGAAGACTTATTTTCAAGAAAATGATGGTTTCACTGTGTACATATTTTATATGTCCTTATTAATAACATGATAATAAAACAATAAGAATCTTAAATTGGAAATCAGTGAATTGACAGGGTCAGCTCCATAAACAGTCAATCGAGATATGTTTTCTTAATGACTCATGCCAGGACAATATTGCTGTGGTCCAATTAAAAATTTCTGAAATAAACAACACTTTGTTTTTTTCCCCAGAAAATAAAAGTGTGATGTAAACACATCCTTGGAAACATCAGTATGCGTTAGGATTTTACAGAAGGTACTTTTTTTTTATCATGCGCAGAGCATGTATGATACTTGCCGTGACTCACTACTTGATATCTCTGGCCTTGCTGCTAATTGCATGGACTCACCTCATAACTATGGCAGGAAATCACACATGAAAGAGCATCCAGAACCTCTGGTGACAACCACTGATGTGGAGCATGAGTAAGATCGCCAGAGAAAGAGTCATCAGAGCTGAGCAGACAGCTAATTTCTGAGCACCACCGACTGGGTTCCGAGATCTGATTCACGGCTTCCACAATTGTCACTGGCAATACTGTAGAGCTCAAGTGAGGATGCTACAACAGGGGCAAGCAAAGCACTTGGACAACTTTGAGGAGGTAAAGCAGTAAGAAAGTGGTTGGATAGAGAGAGGAGAAGAGAGAGACACAGCCAGAGACCCGGATCCCTGCCCCCTGCTCTTGGAAACTGAGAAAGTGTCCAGAATATAAACACAGAGGGCAGGTGAGCACTCTAGCTCTGGGTCATTTCAAGTGCAGATACCCATCAATAAATGTGGGAGAGGGAGGTGGTAATTAGACATACTCATATGAGTCCATGTATGTCTATTTATTGTGTGCATAGATAACACACATGTTATATTTGCAACATGTTTATAAATGTATCATGTGTATGCATGTACATATTTACATGCGTGCAAATACATATTATGTATACATGCACATAAATGACTACATTTGCCAGTGTAAATCTGAAATTCAGCTGAAGATCAACACACATGAAGTCAGCAGCCCAAGATGAAATCAATGAGCATCTTCCTGTGAGAGCATGTTGCATTGGCTAATCAGAAGATGGGTGCAGATTTGGAGGATGAAGGTACCTAAGGGGAATTAAGGGAAGAAAGGCACTAAACAATGAAAACTATGTTGCCAGTGGACACAAAGCCAACAGTGTCAGACACAAGAGAAAGTCTATTTGATATAATGCACACATATTCACGTACACAAAAGCAAGACTTGTGAGGGACAGTTTTCCACAAAGAATACCCTTTACACAGATCTTTATGAAGGCAAGTAAGGAAAGATTTATAGATAGTTTATTAAAGAAATCATGGTATAAATATATCTATTTGTTTGCATTTCTATGTGCTCATAAATATGTTATCAGAAATGGGAGTTTATGTGAATGGTTAAGTTTGCACCTTCAAAGCATAGTACAGTTATACCGTACTGACTAATATTTATGAGTTTGAAAGCAACTTATTAGCATCTTTTCTCTATGCATTGTAATAATTTAATATTTATAAGAAATTCATTAATCTTTCATTGTTGTCGTTCAACTCATTTGGATAACCAGGAGAGGGAGTGAGAGCTCACACCTCGTTGCCATGCAAACCGCACTAGAAACTATTTTTCCTAATGAGTGCCGCTGATTCTTCTGCAAGCACATGCCTAGGGTGAAGGGCACAAAGTCAGTCTAGAGAATTTTACTTGGCCCTTTTATGGTTATAACTATGTAAAGGCTAATATCATCACCTCATTTTTCAGAAGGAGCATCAGATGACTGGGGAATTAAATGGTTTGTACAGTTCCCAGGAAAGGCAACACATTGCCAGCCCCTCATTGGTCCTCATGGTGCTGGACAGAGCCCGAATGAACTGGACTCAGGGCGTGTGTAAGCAGAATAGAAGAGACAAGGTGTTTGTATCCAGATCACACAAGCTTTTTCCTTGTCAACAGGGTTTCCTGCTATGGAGAAATGTCATGTTCACAGAAATCAGTTTGGAAATTTAGTGACATTTTATTAGCACTAAGACTCATATCTTTGTCTTAATTCATCATGATGCATATCATCTAGACTAGATCTTAAGTTCTTCCCTGAAGGGAAATAGATTCATCTGTGAAACCTGATAACTTGAAAAGCATTGAAGACTGTGTCAAGGCAATGTACTTGACACTCAAAGTGGTACCCATTCTGACAGGTCCTTTCTGGGACAAAACCTCAGACAGCTATTGAATCATGCGGACACTGAAGACTTACTTCAGCTGTGCCCCATT
Organism: Meriones unguiculatus; assembly: GCF_030254825.1. Classification (NCBI taxonomy): domain Eukaryota; kingdom Metazoa; phylum Chordata; class Mammalia; order Rodentia; family Muridae; genus Meriones; species Meriones unguiculatus. Next base: position 4,829,006 of record NC_083350.1, on the reverse strand, counting down.
TTCAGAAGAAATTAATAAAAATATTAATAAAACAAGGGTTATTTTATCTTATAGTTAATATTTAAACCTCATAAAGTTTTCTGAAAGTTTTATGTTCTTGAATAAATCCATACTTGCAACTAAAACCTTAGCCTTCAGAGTTTAGTCTCTGAGTACAAACAAAAATCTCCAAACCATCATGTGAACAACAAAAGTGGGTTCCATCGTCTTGACCAGAACAAACTGGCCCTGCATTACGAGACCTGGCCACGAGGGGTCACGGGCAGAAGAGGCAGACAGATGCAGGATGACACAGAGTGGACTCCGTAGTTGCATTACGAGACCTGGCCACGAGGGGTCACGGGCAGAAGAGGCAGACAGATGCAGGATGACACAGAGTGGACTCCGTAGGACCACTGCGTGATGAAAGCGAGGCTCTGGTCAGCAACAAAACCAAACAGAACCCAATAAATGAAGGCAGAAGCGCATAAAGTCTGACGGACAGACTCTCTCTTTCCTCCAAAGCAGAAGGAACTGACTTTATCATAAGGCAGACTTCTGGAACCTGACTTTAGATGCAAGGCTCAGTCATCCAGGCATTGTCTTTACTCATGTTTGCTGAGGAACTGCGCAGACAACATCAGCCTGAGTTACTTGTAATAAGCTTTGCATTCATCATTATGCTATTTGACCCTAGTAACTGCTCAAATACAGGCTTATGCAGCAAAATGTCAGATGCACAAAACTAGCACAATATGAACTTTTTCTGAGCTCTTAGGATTTTGCTCTTTACTCCCCCTGTCTTGGAATGACCACTTGGAAAGTCCCTAGATTGAAGTTTCACATACAGCATAGTGCTTGTGAGATGATGTTTAAGATGTGATAGTATGTCACTTGTGCATATATTATTAAAAGGCCACAATTGTTACATCAATCATTTACGTATCATACAGCAAAATTTCCTACCTGCTCTGCTTAACCATGAAGTAAATTTTACTTGTGTATAACAGGTGGTTAGCAATGAAAATAAAACAACAGAGTTTAGGCAGTTATTTTACTGTCTTTAAAGCATGTTCCCTTCATGCAAATACCCAAGTACAACCTGCACTAGCAGCATAGCTCATAGGGAGCCGGTCTGCTGGGAATTCTAACAGCCAACACAATTATCCCACAGATCCCATGACAAGAGAAAAACCTGTGTGGAGCATTTTGAAGCTGAAAGTTCTCTTGTAGGATTGCTAGGAGTGGGGGAGGGGTGTCCTCCACCCACTTGCTCATTGGAGTCTGTCTACCTCAGCAAGATGGTGTTTAGATGTTGGGCTAATTAGTTAGATGAGGTCAAGTGGTTGTGGCTCTATCTCTCATTTCTTGCCGTTTTTTCTCTCTCCCATTTCTTCCCAAGCTCTCTCTCTCTTTGTTTCTCTTTTTGTTTTTTTTTTTTCCTTTTTATATTTTTAATATTAGGTACAGTTTGTTAACTTTGTATCCCTACTGTATTTTGCTCCCTCTTTCCCTCCCAATCTTACCCTCCCTCCCTCATCTCCTCCCTGCCATTTTCCAAGTCCACTGATAGGGGAGAACCTCCTCCCCTTTCATCTGATACTGGTTTATCAGGTATCTTCAGGACTGGCTGCAATGTCCGTCTGGAGGCATCTCCACCCCTGATCTCAAGCTATACTACAGAGCAATGGTAATAAAAACTACATGGTATTGGCGTAAAAATAGAATAGTGTATCAATGGAACCGAATAGAAGACCCAAAAATAAACCCACACACCTCTGGATACTTGATTTTTGACAAAGAAGCCAAAACCATTCAGTGGAAAAAAAGACAGCATCTTCAACAAATGGTGCTGGTCCAACTGGATGTCTACATGCAGAAAAATGAAAACAGATCTATACTTATCACCCTGCACAAAACTAAAGTCCAAGTGGATCAAAGATCTCAACATAAAACCAGATACACTAAATCGGTTAGAAGAAAAAGTGGGTAAGACTTTGGAACTCATTGGCACAGGAGACAACTTCCTGAACAGAATACCAAGAGCACAGGCTCTAAGAGCAACAATCGATAAATGGGGCCTCACGAAACTGAAAAGCTTCTGTAAAGCAAAGGACACTGTCATTAGAACAAAACGACAGCCTACAGACTGGGAAAGGATCTCTCTTTGTTTCTATTTCTTTTCCCTCACTCTTTGTCTCTCTCTCTCTCCATTTTGTCTCTACTCTTTCTGACCACCCTGCATCTCTTCATTATCTGTTTTCTATCATCTCACTCCTTTCCTCTATCCTCCCTCTCATCTCAGATTCATGGAAGAGAGGCCATGTGAGGACACAGGAAAGCCTTTACATTAATCCAGGAGAAGCTGCTTTAGAATCAAACCCTGAGGGCCTCCAGCCTTGGATTTGCAGCTTCAGGAGTGGTTACTGTCCTGCCCACTCTGTGCTCTTTTGTTATGGCAGCACAAGATGACAATTAAAACAGGTTAATTTCTAATCTTCCCATTTTTGAAACAATTTTCCAAAAATGTCATTCATCTTTAATAGAGTTTAAATATTTTTCTTTGAATAGGAGTCACATTGCCATACTGATGTGGATGGTCTAGAATGAAGCAATGCATGCCTTCCAACAAACAGGATGTTAAAAATAAGATCAAAGTGGCCTGAGAAACTTCATTTAAACTTGTCTTACAGGCAATGTTAAACAGGTCCAGGGCTGTGAAGGCCTAAGGAGAATGACAGATGCAACAGGGAATACAGAACTCCAGATGGCTATGAGGAAATAATGCAATTCCATCTTCCTGGTAAGTGTGATGTGTGCTAATGTCCAGTTCCCTGCCAGAGGCCTTAATTATGGTGAGAGTAAATCAAGGCAACTCTCTCATCACCTTCCAATGGAAATGCCGACATTTGAATAGACAAGGCTATAAAAGTCACGGCTTATTACGCAGTGATCATCAAGGTCAGGGCCCCTCCCTGCTCTGAGGATCTTTGCCCAGCAGCGAGGCTAGTGATGACCCTTGGTGGCCGGTGGCTGCTCTCATCATCCTTTCCTGGCATTTCAATGCTTCCCTCACAAACGACTCTCAGTCAATATGTGACTACCACAAGGCATCTGGACATTTGGAGTGTCCTGCTGCCTACATTTGTGACATCACACCAGTGTTTCGAATCAGGCATGTCCCTTATGACTCAAGAGGAAGAAGTGGAACAGTACAGCACGGCCCTGAATTGCTGTCCACTGTATCTGGCCTATTAAGCACACAGCATCCCACAGGCACTAACTCATTGACCTTGTCCAACTGCTGGCCTAGCTGCAAGCTGCTGAGTTCTCTAAAGCGTCTGCTTGCCCTTCACGTTCAGATGGTCAAGTTTAGTGGAGGCTGCAGAAGCAGATATCCATCCTCTGGGCTGTGTGCGTGTGCGTGCGTGTGCGTGTGCGTGCGCGTGTGTGTGCGTGTGTGCGCGTGTGTGTTCCTGTGTGTGCGTGTGTGCGCATGTGTGTTCCTGTGTGTGTGTGTGCGTGCGTGTGTGTGTGCGTGTGTGCGCGTGTGTGTTCCTGTGTGTGCGTGTGTGCGCATGTGTGTTCCTGTGTGTGTGTGTGCGTGCGTGTGTGTGTGTGTGTGTGTGCGTGTGTGTGTGTGTGCGTGTGTGCATGTGTGTGTTCCTGTGTGTGTGTGTGCGTGCGTGTGTGTGTGTGTGTGTGTGCGTGTGTGTGTGTGTGTGCGTGTGTGCATGTGTGTGTTCCTGTGTGTGTGTGTGCGTGCGTGCGTGCGTGCGTGCGTGCGTGTGTGTGTGTGTGCATTTGTGACACTGCACACATGTGAGGGTATAAGTTGGTTCTCTTCTCCCATCAGGTGAATCCTGGGAATTAAACCAAGGTTTTGAGAATTGGAAGGCCTTATCCACTGAACCACCTCATTAGCCCTGTTCTTAGTTTTGAGATAGTTTTCCTGCTTTGTAAAGAAAGCAAACAGACTAAGAGAAGACAATGTCAGGAGGTTCCTATTAAAGAACATTTCCCTCCAAGCCTCCCCTACAGCGCGGTTCAGAACTATATAGTTGGGAGAAACATATTCCAACGCACATCCCGGGTTACTCAGCCCTTGCACCCCATAAAGCTAACCTGGTGCAGCAGACACAATCATGGAACTGTCTTCTCTTACTTGTTACACTTGACTTTGGAATCTCTCAGTATCTGTGTGTTCTATGCTTCAGTCTGCGCAGAGTCCTTTTAGTTGTTCCTGAGTTTCTCATTAAATTTACACTAACAAGTCTGAGGCCATGGCATACAAAAGCTATTCATCTATAAGAGAGAAAAGGACAATGGAATGCGTCTCTCAGAGGGAAAAGGATGGTCTGTACTTCTGCTTTACCAGTAGGACTGATAAGCAGCCATCAGAATCCTGTTTGATAGGTCTGTCTATTAGGAAATTGTAGTCCGGTGAACAGATGGATCAGTGTGCAGAGATTTTACATGAACTCCATCTCAGGCTTCCTTGGAGTGCACCTGACATCCACGTGGCCAGTACTGGATATAACTATGTTTCCATGGATGGAAGTTGGGACCTGCCTAGAGGAAGAAGATCGGTATGTGCTGAAGTACATTCTTCCCAGACCCCTTCCTGTTACAGCTCTTCTTGGCTGCTGTGTGTTAAACAGTTCAGCAGCACACACCTGTCATGATGGCTCAACACAGCTGAGAACCACATGCTAGAAGGCTACTACGAACTATGTTCTGTGATTCATCAAGTTTAAGGTTGCAAGAATGGCTGTCTGAGAGCACAGAGGGATATGATACGGGAGGTGGCTTTGTAAGGTCCCTGGATGGCTTTCATTTGTGCATCCCGAGTTTCAACTAACGAAGTGATGCATACATAAAGTGAGACATGTGGAGGTTTATTGGGACATACAGAGGATTTTAGAAAAATACTAAGTTAGAAAAATAAAATTTTTGAAATGGTTTCATAAAAATAATAAAGTAGATTCCTAGTTAGGAGAAGCAAACCTTTTTTTTTTAAGTTTAGAATTGTGGTTAATCCTTCTAATTTGTCTGTTGAAATTTATGTTTTAAAACTTTTGTTTTATATACCACAGGCAAACCAAGGAGACCAACACCAGAAGGCCTGCTAACGCTCCCATGCCAGCCCATTCCTTCAGATGATTCATGGCTGCAGCAATCCATGATGATAATCCTGTGGCTAGTCCTGCGTCCACTCTGGTAGAATTTACCGTGACAATGGCCACTCTCAGCTGCTCCATCGTAGTATCGAATTCTACAGTCCAATTACCTAAAATATAGCTAGACAATTGTTTAGACAGATTTGCAACACGGGAAAAATTCTCATGTTGTATGCTAGTGACTCAAAGTCCAGCATACTTTCATTGACAGCCAAGTTGAGTGATTTGCCATAGGGTATCAATTTGCTCCTGCACAAGGTCAATCCTCTGATTGAACACCATCAAGCCTCCTTTTAGTTAAGCATTAATTTCTTTTTGTACATCTAAGGCATGAGCTACATTGGCTAAAAGATTATTCGGGGTCTGAGCAGTCTGCACAGTATGACTCCTAGCGAATGCCGTGGTGGTAGCTCCAACAGCCGCCAATGAGATGGTATATATGCAAGATTAGAGTCTCACAACAGCATAATGCAGCCATGACCATTCAGGCCTTTACAGCCATTGAAGCAGGACAGTCTCCCCAAGCATGGTTGGCTACCATAAAAAGCTAAAATGTTACGTTCAGGATGCGAGGCTAAGCACTGCACTCAGGGTCAGCCGCTTTCGACCCAGAGAAGAGCATGTCTGATTGCATGCGGGTTGATGCCCCAGGTCCCGCCTCTGAGAAAAAGGTATCGGTCGGGTCTGATGCTCTTTGGGTGGATGACACCTAAATGAACATCAGTACAAAGTCCCAATTTATTTGTAATATCAGAGATCAGACCTCTACTCTTGCCTGATGCATCTAAAACAAAAAGGGGGAACTGCAGAGAGCTGCTGTAATGCTGCGCCTTAAAGATGGAGCTGGTTTCCTCCTTCTACCTTCCCGATGGTGAGTGCTCTCTGTCACGAACAACTCCACATTTGGCTAAGGCCAAGGATCTGGTTTGCTTCCATGTATGTGGACCTATCTGCATTGCCCACATGGCATGCTGGGGTTGGCTACCCAGAGGCTATTTAAGCTGTGGGCTGGCTTTCCCCAGGGTCAGATGATTGTTCAAGGTTCCTGAATAAACTGCATTGAAAAAAATAAAAAAAATAAAATAAAATAAAGAATTAAGAAAAAAAAAAACTTTTGGTTTAATCACGCTGTACCAAAAGGTGTTCTTCCCTTTTAAAATTTATTTTGTTTTGAATAGTCACTTTTATCCTGTTTCTTTCTTTTCCCCAACCCAGATTTCTTCTGGGCCATCAGGAGCAGAAGCTGCAGTGGTAATGACAGAAGGTGATGGGTGAAATGCCAGCCCTAATTAGAGCCTTGATTGCTCTGTAATAAAAAGCCCTGCATTTGATTTGGATGGTTCTGAGTTGTCAGGTGGAATGAATCAACAGAGTCTGCACGCCCATTTCAAAATGTGAGGAATGTGAACGTGCATTATTTATATTGTATTTCATGGCTATAATTAATTATGTGTCTGTGGAAATGATGTCCCCAAAGACAGCTGACTTTATGTTCAATCTGTATGTGCATTTGTAAAACTAATTTGTTCTCATTAAAATTTTTAAGGATTTATTTGCGCTAAACTCATGAGGCTTTTCTTGGTTTGAAGCTCACAAAATACAAAGCAAAAGTCTAATTTGGGGTTTTTACTGGTAAATTCCTCAGTGCCTACAGCATTGTACTGGATATTATTGTACTGCACATGGTCGTGCTACAGAGATAGAGAAGAGATCTGGTTTGCCTCTGAAGAGCTTGGTAACTTGTTTGGCGCACATAGTCATGCTGTAGAGATAGAGAAGAGATCTGGTTTTCCTCAGAAGAGCTTGGTAACTTGTTTGGAAGCTGGGAGCACAATGCAGATGAGCACGGAGTATCTGAACTTATGCTACTTGTTAAAGAAAAGAAAAGAAAACAAAACAAAACAGCAAAGTCTGTTCCATGAAGTATCAAACTCTAGGATGTTGACAAAGTTTGCTTGTTAATCTAGGTAAAGTTTTAAGATATTTTACTTGGGTTCTTTTTCCAAGATGCTCACTATTGCTTCCTTTTTTTTTCTGTACAATATTTACCAAACACATAAGTATTACACTACAAAAATCATATGCATTCAGTGTCATTGTTTGTCAGTGCAGGCCATGGGCTATCTCCATATAAGCAAACAAATGAGCTGCAACAGTAAAAATAGTTTGTTGTCTCAAGTTCATTATAAATTCCTGCACTGTAGTTAGATAGAATTGTGATCTTCATAGTGATAACTACCAATTACAATTATATAATTATCATTTTCATCTTTTCATATGATAATAAAGTCCCAGGTTCTCATAGTTGTGCCATAATTCATAGAAAGTTCAACATCCTGTTTCCATAGATGTGTGAGCCATATATCCAGTATTAAAGCAGTGAATGTTTAGAGCATGTATACATTTGAAATAGAATTGCCTTTCAAAGAGAGTTATTTTCCTCTTTTGTTAGCATTCTTTTGTAGATACGCAACATGATGATGTTGGTAAGAGTAGCTAATTTGTTTTATTTTACCCAATTTCAGAGATCACTACCCTCAGCAAGATGAAGCAATTATTTCTCTCTTTATTTGGTGTTTTTAGAGACCATTAAGCTTATTTTGTCTGTGTTGTAAAACAAAGCAATTTTCTCTTCAAGGTGTTACTGAGCCTCAAGAACCGGATTTTCATTAGAATGGATCCGATTCTCTGAGGAGTCACGCACACTTCAGCAAGCCTGGCTCTACCTAGAGCCTGGTCAAGAACCTGGAGAGCAGGCCAGGAAGGATGTCTCAGAAGCTGAGGATTTTTACAGAGCCTCTGCTCATTGCCTTAATAATTGTACTAACTTACTTCTAGGTTTCAACATAGAGAAATGTAAATGAAGCAGAGAGAGGAAAGCAGGATGCCATGACAGATGGTCTCATTGTGTGTTTCCATTAGCAAACTGGCCACAACCATATTAAACTAGGTTGTCCATAGGGTACAGACAGATGGGGGGTTGGTTGTAGGATACTTGAGAAGCTACAGCAAAGGGAAAGAACTTTCATGTAATCTTCACAAAAGACATAAGGATTAGATATCTCCTAGAAAGAAAGAAGAAACCAGGAAGTAAGGGCATCATAGAAAGACCACAACATTGACTACAGTAGAGACACTTGTATTAGATTTGTAAAATGGACATCAGTGTTGATTCTTGCCAGTGGTACCAAAGGGGAGACATAGAGGTGAAGGAAGAAGCATTCCGGTGAGGCATATTTGCAGTCTAAACAATTGTGGTTGCCGAATCTGAGGTGAAAGGGTTAGAAGCCTGGGTTACAGAGGAAGTTTCTGGGCAGCTACGTAGCTAGACTGTTTTGAAGAAGCCAGCAGGAGGAAGAGAAGGGGAAGAGGAGGTGGGGACAGATGATGTCAGTGACATGGGAAGTGGGGGTTAGACACAGCAAATAATGACAATCTAATGTGGTCTTTCAGAAAATTGCTCCAACTGTGTTTATATTAAATGGTAATTGAGAATTGTCAGTGTCCTCCTCTGTGTTCTCTGGCTCAATGTGCAAGGTCCTGGTGGAATTTTGACTCCATCATTTGTTGTTGTTGTTGTTACTCGAACGCACAGTGTGATGTTAACAATCGTTGCTTCCCCCTCACTCTTTCTGAGACCTGTGAAGATTCCGTACTTCAGAACTGCTGGCCTGTCCTAGCTTACCTATCTCTATTTACTAAGCAATGTAGCTTTCTATTTATTTTTTATTTAAACTATTTTTAAAGATGTCTTTTATTTTTGTTTTATGTGTGAAGGTGTTTGGCAGCAGGTAGCTCTACATACCACATGTGTGCAGGAACCATGGTACCTAGAAGCAGGTGTCAGATCCTCTGGAAACTGAGTTACAGACAGTTGGGAACTGCCTTGTGGGGACTGGGGAAAGAACCCAGGTCCTCTGGAAGGAAGCCAGTACTCTGAACCACTGAGCCATCTCTCTATCCCACAACTACTTCTATACAAGGAATTGTTTCTCTAGTTCATATTTTCAGTAAGTCCATTTTTCTTTTGCGAAGTCAATGTTTGTGGGCTACAAATACAAAATATCCCATTGACAAAGCCCTTTAGAGAGGGGTAGTCTACGCCACATCCTTCTCTGCCGCCCCATCCGTGTCACGTGCCTGCTCAGCTGGATCACACTCTGTATTCACTTTGCGTTAACTCCAATCTCTCTTCCAACCCCTCTAAGGACTCCTATTCCAAGCCTTGGATAACAAGAATGATAGGAAGACTTAAGTGTAAGAGATTTTGTCTTACACAGTGGTGGCTTGAGTAACCACCTGCAGCATGTGAAGCACCACTTACACAAATCCCTTTCCAGTTCTGCGGTCAGTGAAGCCAAGCTTGGAATCTCCAAATCAAACACCCAAGGAGGGCTTGCGCTCTGGATGTTGGCACACTCCAGGTATCAGTCTTTGTGAACGCTGGCTCACCATACTCTGTAGCCCGTTAGCTGGCTACGGATCCCCATCTCATCCATCTCTGCTGTCCATGTCTTCATTCTTATAACTTTTCTCAGAATCTCCACTGTGTCTCACTCTAATGTATTCTATGGGCTCCGTTCTATAACATTACTTTCATAAAATTATACCTCAAGTATGTTTGGTTTTGAGAGAAGTTTTAGCTTCCTTGCAAAAGTGAGTATTGAGTCATTCTAATTACAAATGTATGCAATGTTCCCAGTAAAAGGAATGGGACAATTGTGCTGACCTAAGTAACTGTGTAAACGGATGGTGTCAATCATTCTTAAGGCAAAAGAAACTGCACAAAAATGCTGTCTGCTGATAACAGTGCCTCCCCAAGGCAGTGTGGGTTAAGCTTTCAGATGTCACTGTGCTTCTGTGACTGGAACTAAATAATTTAGTCAATTAAAGAAGGATGGTGAGAGTCAGACTTCTTACTGTTGTAGCCTACATCAGCAGAGTAACAGACTCGAGTGATTTGTGTGGTAATAAATTAAACCTGGAAGTACAAATATGAACATGTAGTTAGCCCATTGTAGGGTGTGTGCATGTCTATATGTGTGCAAATAAAACTGCATGTATCCTTTTGCTCTCTCGACTCAGAAGACCTAGCATCAGTGAGCCCATGTGTCCAACTGACTGTAAGTACTCACCTAATTCTGCATCCAGAACCACTGGATGCACTGTCAAAATGACTGCTTTCAGTATTGGACAAAGAATTTGTAAGGTAAGTTGGAACATCTTGTATTTAGTAAGACACTCGTTCTAAGAACAATGCTATGTGGGTAGGTCAGAGGGACACACACACAGCATCTGAGGATGATTACAATAGGAAGTCTGTACAGAAAACTCCATGGTGTTAGACTTCAAACCAGAGCGCAAAATAGGTGATGTTATAAATGATTGAATAAGGAGGACAAACAATGTCCCCTAAAGGAGATTTATAAATAGTTTAAACAGAAACTGCTCTCAAAAAGAAAGAGGATCGGTCTTCAGTCTCTGACTTGGGCATTGCACTTCCTGAAAAGTGCAGAATAGGATGGACAGGGGTCATTAATAGCTGTGCAGTGAACAGGGCACTGCCTAAATGAGAGACACAGTGAAAATCAGAATATAAGGTGGACGCTGTGTACAATTCAAAACATGTTAGGAAATTCAGCTATGAAGGAAGAAGAGGCAGGGTTCAGTTAGAGTGCTTGCTGGGCAGTTGTGAACACTGGAGCACATGTCCTCAGCACCCACTGTTTGGGAGACAGAAGCACAGGATCCCCACTGCTCAGTCAGTCCAGCAAACCACTGAACTCCACCTCCAGTGAGAGATCCTGTCTCAGCAAGACGTTAGCGAGAGACATACTGGCAGTGACACATGGTCCTCACATGCATGTACACACATGCATACATACCTCTCCCACATGCACATGAGGACACACAGGTCATATGCACGGGACCATGTGGAATGACCATGAGTATTGATAAAATCTAATACTCATGTTTCATAATGATTCAGGAATTGAGAAGTATTTCAATTTATAAGGAAGATTTAAAAAAACCCTACATCTAAAATTATGTTTAATAATGGAAATCAGAAAAAAATGAACTAAGATGCAAAAAGGACAAGGTGGCTAAAAGAGATTAATGTCTATTTATGTAGAACACTCCAAGGATTTTATAGAAAATAAAATCCTACAGCTAATGAAGGAATTCAGAAAGGCTGAAGGATACAAGGTCAAGAAACAAACATCAACCACATTTCTGTATCCCGGTAATGAATATACAAACAATAAAAAGCAAAGGCACAATTGTACTTGGCAACCACCAAAGAAAGTCAAACATGGAAGGATTTTCTAGCAATAAGTACAAGTACGTGTGATGGAAATTATAGGAATTGAAAGAATTTAAGCAACATCTTAATAAATTGAGAGATACATTGTTTTTACATATCGGATGACTCAACAGATTTGTACATTTTTTTCTTCAATGTGATCAACACTGACTGATGGAATAATGCCCAGAGAAACCTCACACAAAATGTGATCCAATAAGTTTCGAGAAAGTAAAATCGTAATTCTGTTCATCCAGGATGTGTGTTTTTCCGCATCTTAAGCTGAAGCAATTGATGTTCATAGGAAGAAATGAACCCAAACCAAAAGCCAACAGGAAAAAAAAAATTGAAGGGGATCATGAAAGTAAAATATGATACTGTGAAACTTTTAGATAAAGGCATACAAATCTAGAGGATCTAAGGTTAAACCAAAAACTTCTAGATTTGAAACCGAAGAAAAATTGGCAAAGCGATAGTTGACTAGCTGGATATCTTTTTTTTTTCTCCTTTTTTGTTATTTTCATTTATTACAATTTATTCACTTAGTATCCCAGCTGTGGCACCCACCCACATTCGTTCCCAACCCCCCTCCCTCCTTCATCTCCTCCTATGCCCCTCCCCTAGTCCACTGATAGGGGAGGTCCTCCTCCCCTTCCATCTGACCCTAGCCTATCAGGTCTCATCAGGACTGGCTGCATTGTCTTCCTCTGTGGACTGGTAAGGCTGCAACCCCCAGGTAAGGTGATCGATCAGAGAGCCAGCCACTGAGTTCATGCCAAAGAAAGCCCCTGTTCCCCTTACTAGAGATCCCACTTGGAGATTGAGTCTATGGGCTACACCTGAGCCAGGGTGTTAGGTCCTCTTCATTTGGGGCTCTGTTGGTCTCCTTTTGGAGCTTCTGTCCCCTCCAGGTCTTTACAATTTCCCCCTTCTTTCATAAGATTCCCTGCACTCTGCTCTTAAGTTTGGCTATGAGGCTCAGCTTCTGCTTGATCAGTAGAGTCTTTCAGAGGCCCTCTGTGGTAGGCTCCTGTCCTGTTTCCTGTTTTTACCTTCCAATGTCTATCACATTTGTCCTTCTGAATGAGGATTGAGCATCTTCCCTAGGGCCTTCTTTGTTGTTTAGCTTCTTTAGGAGTATAGAATTAAGTATGTTTATCCTATACTATTTCAACCCAAATTTTTAAATTTTATTTTATTTATATATTTATTTATGATAATTTATTCACTTTGTATCCTCCCCTTCTACCCAACCCTAGCCTATCAGGTCTCATCAAGTCTGGCTGCATCCTCCTTCTCTGTGTCCTGACAAGGCTGTTCTCACCAGGAGGATATCTCAAGTTAAAGTATTTTGATGCCTATTCATATAAATAGAAAAAAAGTGATTACAGATAAGAAAATATAGTACCTCACGCCTTTTAAAGCACTAATTTGCGTCTTCTCTCTCTCTCTCTCTCTCTCTCTCTCTCTCTCTCTCTCTCTGTTAATTTGGGTCTTAACATGTGGTCTGTTTTAGAGAGGAGTCCCTGATGTGCTTAGTGCAATGTGTGTTCTTGGGTGTTTAGATGGAATCTCGTGCAGATGTCTATTTACTATTTATTCTATGATTTTTTTAAATCTCAGTGTTTCTTTATTACCATTTTGTACATCTAATCTATGTAATAATGAATGTGTAATACAAATGTTACTCACTATTGCTTTGTTTGAAAATCCATTAGTAATTGATGTGTAAAATTGAGCCTGTATTTGGTGCAAATCTGTTTAGAAGTATGATTTCCTCTTGAAGGATTGTGCCCATGACTGGTATGAAGTGAACTTCTCTGTATCTTCTGATAAGAATTCACCTGAAGCTTATCTTTTTTGATGTTAGAATAACAACTCCATTTTCTTGGACTGATTTTTTTTTCCAATCCCTTCACCATAGGATAGTGTTTCTCTGGCAGTAAAGTGTGTTTTTTGGAGGAAGCAAAAAGAATTCCGTTTTCTATTGCAGTCTGATAGTCTGCGTCTTTTGATGAATGTTCTGAGACAATTGATATCTAGAGTTGTTATTAGAAAGTGTGTTGTTTTGTTAGTTTTGTAGTATTTGGTACTTTCATAGGCTTTTGTGTGTGTGTGTGTGTGTGTGTGTGTGTGTGTGTGTGTGTAAAGAATGCATGGCTTTTATTTTTCCCTCCTATGTCTGCTGAATACTTAATCATTCTCTTCAAACTTAAATATTTCTCTACACAACTTGTTGATCATGCTTTCTTTTCCTCCATTTTATCATGGAAAGTTATGTAACTTTCAATTATGATAGTTTTGCTGGGTACATTAGACTGGGTTGGTAACTGTGACTTTTCAGAGTTTGAAAGATATTATTCCAAGTCTTTCTTGTTTTCATGGTTTAGATTGAAAAGTAAGGATTTATTTTTTGGGGGCCTTATTTCTATGTTACTTGACTGTTCTATTTTGCAGCTTCTAATATACTTTGTTTGTTCTGTACAGTTAGTCCTTTAATTTTTTCTTCTGTGAGAATTGTCCATCTGAAAGTACTTCTCTTTCCCAACTTGAAGAATTCTATTCAATGATTTTCTTAAAGATATTTTCTTTGCTTCTTGCATGATTTTTTTCTTTTTAGTCCTTTCATGGTGATTGATAATTCTTGCATGTTACATTATTAATTGTTTTAAATTAATCATTGACCTTGGCTGAGGAATCCACCTCCCCTGTTTTGTCCTCATACTCTATATTGATCTTCTACATGACCCTGTCTATGGTTGAGGCTTTCCACTGAACTTTTCATTTGACCTACTTCATGTTTCATATATGTAAGAATTTCAGTTTGGGTTCTCATCATATTTCTAACTCTTTTTAATTAATTTATGTATTTATTCACTTTACATCCCAATCATAGCTCCCTGCCTCCTCTACTCCCAGTCTCAGTCCCCCCTTCCCTCCCCCTTCCCCCATTCCCTTAGAAAAAGGAAGCCCCTCCAACCTACCCATCCTAGCACATCAAGTCACATCAAGTTGCATCAAGATTGAGTGCATTCTCTTCCATGGTGGCCTGACAAGGCAACCCCACCAGGGGGAAATGATTGAAAAGCATGCAACAGAGTCCTAGTCAGGGACAGCCTCTTACAGCTCCCCTTATAGGGAACCCACATGAAGACCAAGGTGCCCATCAAATACTTGTGTGTAGGGGGCTTTTCCAATTATTTATTAAATTTTATTTTAATTTAATTTTGCAGATTATCTTTCTTATTTTATTCAACTATCTGTGTTCTCATGAAAAATGTTATGGTCCTCTGTGAGTTATTTTAACCATATTTATAATTATTATTTTGAATTCTTCATCTATAATTTATTCACAGAAACTTGGAAATATAAAATATTCTGGATATCTAAAACCATTCTGAAGAATGAGAACACTAATGGAGGCATCATCGTTTCTGATTTCATGTTAAAGTGCAGAGTAAGCTATTAGTAGTAAAAACAGCATGGTGCTAGGACATTGATAAACAAACTAGAGTTGAGGACTCCAGTATAACTCATCACACCTACAGTCATCTGAGTTTTAATAAATATGTCAAAATATGCGCTGGAGAAAACACAACATCTTTAACAAATGGCCTTGAAAAACCTAGATATCTCCAGGTAAAATAATGAGACTAGAACTTCTCTCTCATTCTGCACACAAGTCAATTACTTGCTGTCACTGTTTGACCTTGAACTGTAAGCTGCTAGAAGAGTCAGGAGTATAGTGCATGGTACAATACAGGCTTGACAGAGATTTGTATCTATTGGAGCAATAGTGTTAAGACTATTTATGGGGGTAACTAAATGCTTTCTTGATTAGAGTTTAGGACTTCCCTACAGGAAGGAATTTATGTGAGCCTGTTACTGTAATCGTGGTAAAACCCCATGGCTAGGGAAATCATATGGCTAGGCTTTATTGGATAACTTCTGAGATTTTCTAATTGGTAATGCTTTAAAACAATTTTCAAATATTTATGTTGACATGTATTGATTTGTACTGCTCCCTACCTGGTGTGTATATGAGTGCTTTGTTATGGGTAAGGCATCTGATCCTAGGGAACCCTGTGGCAGGGGTGATGGGAGGAGTGGAAGAGTTGTACAATGGAGAGGAGTGCTGTGATGTGCTGTCCTCTGGCTATGATATGGGTGTTGTACATACAAATTCACAGATGGTGAGGTTAGGTTTCCAGCACCTGCACGGGATTAAGATAGTCAAAAGGAGGAAGCTGATTCTGAGGCCTCATCCTTAACTATGGAGCCCATGGCAGCTGATGGCTGGTTAGGGACAGAGCCATGTTTTTAAGAGTATGGCCAATGATAGGTTCTGCATTCCCATTGTGTGACCACATACTAGTGCCTAGTGGGCAACACTAATTGGACTCACTGAATAAATATATAGACAAATATATTGTAAAAGAAGGACATGAAGTTGAGTGGGCGATGTAGTGAGAAGTACTGAAGGAAGTTGGGGAGTAGAGACTGGGATAGATGTTATCAAGATGCATTAACAAATATGTAAAATTTTCATAGAATGATTAAAAGTGAATGATTAAAAGGCTGGTTCCCTTCTACTCTTCTGGATATGTAGAGAGGCTATCCTGCTTTTTGTTCTTCAGCATGTGTTATTACTCATTCGGTGCTCTCAGGATACAGAAAGGGTCTCACCACACACAACAGCTTCTACATCATGCTAATTCTGCTGCTGCAAAATCCAATAATTTTAAATTATTTATAATTTTTTAAATGGACTCCCTTTTGCATCCAAATCAGCAGAATATCACTGTTCTGTCTGGAGCTGGTGTTTGAAATCACCAATCTAAGCCATGACCACAGCCATTGTACAAACAGCTGAACTGGGCTTGGCAAAGGAGGGTGTGAACGTCATTAATTTCCTCAGCACAATGCTGAGTCTGCTTTCTCTTCTCTCTGGAATAACTTGGCAGTTTGTCCTTGGAGATCTCTCCAGTCTTTGTAAAGCTTTTGTGACTCTCACACACCATTACTGAACATCATGAAAATTCTAGTAGGCTTATTTGCCCAAATTCTGGTTTTTGTGTCCAATTGTGTGGGTATGAAGTCAATAAAAATAAAGGCTTTCAATGTTTTTATTCCAATCCATCTCAATAACTTTATTATATTAGCAATACTTTGTGTTCCCAACGTATACACACACACACACACACACACACTAATTTCATAAGGATCTCAGGAAAATATGTCACTTATTCTTGGTACAATTGTCAGGTAGATATTTTTGTCCTCTGTTTATTAGTATGGGAGTGGAAATTCTGAGTAATTACCATGCTGGTGAGAAAGAGAGCATGACTTGAATTTCAGGTCCTCTGATGCCAACTGAAATGCCCTTCTTTTGACTTTGGCATTTGCCCGCCCGAGTGAACAAAGCCTTCTTCAGTGAAGAGGTTGCTGCAGCCCTCAGGACCTCCATTTAGGTGGGTGAAAGCCCTTATAGCCTTCATTAGGTGGACATCAGCCTCAGGGCTGCAGTTCATAGCCTCTGCTCCCACTCGAGCCTCAGTTTAAGCAGCCTGGGCCTGGGTGCTTGAGTGCTTCACTCATAGAGGCCACCGCCTCCTCACTCCTTACTTCTCTATAGGCCACTGCCTCTTCACTCCTTACTTCTCTATTGGAGTCTGGAGCTGGAAAGCACCGTTTTAATCTGCTGTCTAAGATAGTGACCACTCGGGTAAGGACTAAAAGATATAATTGGTCCCAAGCCCAGGAGAACCCTGCATAGAGCTAAACAACAAGGAAGACCCTAGGGAAGATGCTCAGTCCTCATTCAGAAGGGCAAAGGCTATGGACAGCAGAAGCAGGAGACAGGGAACAGGACAGGAGCCAGACACAGAGGCCTCTGAAAGACTATGCAGCGGGGTATGGAAGCACATGATGAGACTCAGAGCCAAACTTTGTGCAGAGTGCAGGGAATATTATGAAAGAAGGGGGAGACAGAAAGACCTGTAGGGAACAGGAGCCCCACAGGAGAGCAACAGACCAAAAATAAAAAATAAAAAAATTAAAATAAAAAAAATAAAAACAAAACAAAACAAAAAACCCTGAGCCCTGGTGCCCTGCAGAGACTGATATCCCAAACAAGGACCATGCATGGAGAAGACCTAAAACCCTGGCTCAGATGTTGCTCATAGACTCAGTCCCGAAGTGGGCTTCCTAGTAAGGGGAACAGGGAATGTCTCTGACATGAACTCAGTGTCTGGCTCCTTGATCACCTCCCTCTGGGAGGTGCAGCCTTGCCAGGCCACAGAGGAAGATAATGCAGCTAGTCCTGATGAGACCTGATAAGCTAGGGTCAGATAGAAGGGGAGGAGGACCTCCCCTATCAGTGGAACTAGGGAGGGGCATGGGAGGAGATGAAGGAGGGAGGGGGTTGGGAGGGAATGTGGGTGGGTGCCACATCCGGGATACTAAGTGAATAAATTGTAATAAATAATAAATTAATTTTTTAAAGTAAAAAAAATAAAAAATAAAAATTTAAATAGTTAAAAATAAAAATAAAAAAGACCCCTGCACAGGCTTGCTTAGTGAAAGGACAAGTGGTTCCACAGGGCCTGGAACCTTGAGAGGAGAATGAGGTATTTGTTTTGAAGCATCCTCAAAGGTACTCTCTTGCTTTCTAGCTAGACAACTTGCTTAGAATTCCCACTTCCAGACTAGTAAATGAAGGATAAAAATATCTGCCTAGCTAATTTATTAAAAATAAGTGACATTTGGTGGAAAAACACAAAGTACAACTGCTCTCAAAACTGCCTGTGAAATGGTGGTGCTTTTGCACTTGTTTACTTGTTTATATTCTGCCTCTTTGTTCTTGATATACTTAAACTTGTTCCTGGGAATCCGGTATGTATCTACTAACAATGCCATTCTCCAGAGGAAGGGCCAGTCATTCTCCTTTGCTTAGGAGCCACATCCATCTCATGAGCATGTTAGTAACAACTGAAATGGTAGTTTGTACTTATCTACAACCAGGTATGTGTTATGTGGATTCTGTTTAAGTGAGAAAAATCCAGAGAGTTCTAGGAAGTACAATATTGGAGTGTTTCTCCCTTACTGTGTTGTCAACAAGGGAATTGTGCTTTCACTCCCTAGGTGTCTGTCATGCAGCCCTTCTCTAAATGTGTACATTTATTCACTTTGCATCCCGGTTGTAGCTCCCTCCCCCATATCCTCCAGGTACCCCTTCCTGTCTCTTCCACCTCTTCCCTAGTCCACTGAAATAGGGGAGGTCCTCCTCCCCTGCCATCTGACCCCAGCCTATCAACTCTCATCAGGACTGCCTGGATCCTCTACCTCTAATCGGCCACCTCACCGTGGAGGAGTGATCAAAGAGCAGGCAACTGAATTCATGTCAGAGGCTGCCCCGCTCCCCTTACTAGGACATCCCCGTGGAGACTGCACGGAGATGGACCACATCTGAGCAGGGAGTTCAGGCTCTCTCCATGCGTGGTCCTTGGTTGGTGCATCATTCTCTGCAGGACCGCACGAGCCCAGATTTGTTTGTTTGTTTGTTTGTTTTATTGGTCTCCTTGTGGAGTTCCTATCTCCTCCAAGTTCTTCTCTCCCACTTCTTTCATAACATTCCCTGCACTCAGCCCAAAGTTTAGCTGGGAGTCTCAGCATCTGCTTCAATCCCCTGCTGGGTGGAGTCTATCAGAGGACATCTATGTTAGGCTCCAGTCCTGTTCCCTTTCTTCCACCACTTATGGTGTCTATTCTATTTGCCCTTCTCAATCAGATTTGTGCATTCTCCATAGGTTCCTCCTTGTGGTTTAGCTTCTTTAGGTCTGTAGATTGTAGTGTGGTTGTATTATATGGCTAATATCCACATATAACTCAGTACATATATCTTGCATGTCTTTCTGCTTCAGGAGGATCTTTTCTAGTTCAATCCATTTGCCTGCAAATATCATGATTTCCTTGTTTTTAATAGTTGAGTAGTTTATTGTGTAAATGCACCACAATATCTGTACCCATTCTTCAGTTGAGGGGCATCTAGGTTGTTTCCAGACTCTGGCTATTACAAAAAAAGCTGCTATGAACATAGTTGAGCAAATGTCCTTGTTGTATGCTGGAATATCTTTCAGGTATATGCCCAGGAGTGACATAGCTGGGTCTTGAGGTATGGCTATTCCCAGTTTTCTGAGAAAGCACCAGATTGATTTCCAAAGTGGTTTGTACAAGTTTGTGCTGCCACTAGCAGTGGAGGAGGGTTCCCATTTCTCCAATCCTCTCCAGCAAGTGTTGTCACCTGAGTTTTTGGTCTTAGCCATTCTGACTGGTATAGGATGGAATCTCAGAGTCATTTTGATTTGCATTTCCCTGATGACCGAGGACATTGATCATTTCTTTTTTTTTATTTTTATATTAATTACAGTTTATTCACTTTGTATCCCAGCTGTAGTCCCTTCCCTCATTCCCTCCCAATCCCACCCTCTATCCCTCATCTCCTCCTATGCCCCTCTCCAAGTCCACTGATAGGGGAGGTCCTCCTCCCCTTCCCTCTGACCCCAGCCTATCAGGTCTCATCAGGACTGTCTGCATTTTCTTCCTCTGTGGCCTGGTAAGGCTGCTCCCCTCCCCTCTCAGGGAGATGTGATCAAAGAGCCAGACACTGAGTTCATATCAGAGACAGTCCCTGTTCCCATTAATAGGGAACCCACTTGGACACTGAGCTGCCATGGGCTACATCTGTGCAGGGGTTCTAGGTTATCTCCATGCATGGTCCTTGGTTGGAATATCAGTCTCAGTAAAGAGCCCTTTGCCCAGATTTTTTTGGTTTTGTTGCTCTCCTTGTAGAGCTCCTGTCCCCTCCAGGTCTTTCTATCCCCCAGCCCTTCTTTCATAAGATTCCCTGTACTATGCCCAAAGTTCGGCTATGAACCGCAGCATATGCTTTGATACACTGCTGGGCAGAGTCTTCCAGAGGCCCTCTGTGGTAGGTTTATGTCCTGTTCCCTGTTTAGTCCTTCTTCTGATGTCTGTTCCGTTTGCCTTTCTGAGTGAGATTTAATTATTTTACCCAGGATCCTCCTTCTTGCTTAGCTTCTTTTGGTGTACAGTTTTCAGTATGTTTGTCTTATATGTGTAATATCCACTCATAAGTGAATATATACCATATGTGCCTTTCTGCTTCTGGAATACCTCACTCAAGATGATCTTCTCTAGTTCCCACCATTTGCCTGCAAAGTATATGATTTCCTTGTTTTTAATTGCTGAGTAGTATTCTATTGTGTAAATGTACCACAATTTCAAGAAGTTAAAAAGCAAAAAATCAAGTAATCCAATTTAAAAATGGGGTACAGAGCTAAACAGAGAATTCTCAATAGAGGAATATTGAAACACTTTAAAGAAATGCTCTATGTTCTTAGTCATCAGGGAAATGCAAATCAAAACGACCCTGAAATTTCAACTTAGACCTATCAGAATGGCTAAGATCAAAAACTGAAGTGAAAATACATGCTGGAGAGGATGTGGAGAAAGGGAAACCCTCCTCCATTGCTGGTGGGAATGTAAACTTTTACAACCGCTTTGGAAACCAATCTGGTGTTTTCTTCTACAATTAGGAATAGCGCTTCCTCAAGATCCAGCAATACCACTTCTAGGCATATATCCAAAATATGCTCAAGTACACAACAAGGACATTTGCTCAACCATGTTTGTAGCAGCTTTATTCGTAATGGTGTTGAACTTTTCTTTAAAAGTTTCTCTACCTTTTGATATTCCTCTGTTGAGAATTCTCTGTTTAGTTCTGTACCCCATTTTTAATTGGATTACTTGGTGTGTTGGTATTTAATTTCTTGAGTTATATATATATATATATATATACATATATATATATATATATATATATATATATATATATATATGTCTTAGATATTAGCCTTCTGACAGATGTTGATGAAGATCTTTTCCCAGTCTGTAGGCTGTCATTTTGTTCTGTTGACAGTGTGCTTTGCTTAATAGAAGCTTTTCAGTTTCATGAAATCTTATTTATTTATTAATTGTTGATCTTAGAGCCTGAGTTGTTGGTGTTATCTTCAGGTAGTATATCCAGTACCAATGAGTTCAAGGCTCTTCCTCACTTTTTCTTCTCACAGATTTAGTGTGTCTGGTTTTATGTTGAGGTCTTTGATCCACTTAGACTTTAGTTTAGTGCAGGGTACACATAGATCTATCTGCATTTTCTACATGTAGACATCGAATTAAACAAGCACCATTTCTTGAAGATGCTATATTTTTTTCATGGTATGCTTTTTTTTTTCTCCTTTGTCAAAAATAAAGTGCCTGTAGGGTTTTTATTTCTGGGTCTTCAACTTGATTCCATTGATTCACCAGTCTGCCTCTATGCCAGTACCATGTAGTTCTTATTACTGTTGTTCTATAGTACAGCTTGATATCAGGGATAGAGATACCTCCAGAAAATCTTTTATTGTACAGGATTGTTTTAGATATTCTGGATTTTTTTCTCCATATTGTTGTATTTAAGATTTACTATTAATTATCTTTTAGTAATGCTGCTGTTAGTCTTAAACAGCTGTACACCCAAATCACCACACACAGACTGGGATTTATTTAATTAATCTAGAACACAATGCTGGGCAATGGCTAGCCCATCCTAAACCTCCAAGCCCTCACAGTTTCCTAACATTTAGATTTCCCACATTATACTTGCTTTTAGTGAAATCTTAGGTCCAGTTCATTCTCCACGTCATTCAAAGACCTCTGCTCCTGCTTCTGCTCTTCCAGCCTCTTCTGCCCTTCTCTCCTCCTCTGCCTCCCACCTTCATCTCCTCTGGCTCTCTTCCTGCTTCCTTTCCCTTGCTCAACATTGTGGCTGTTTGCTTTATTTTGGCATGTTTACACAAAGTTGAGACAGGTGATGCTTAGAATAAATATCACAATGCAATGTCCAGACTGAAACCAGAGAGTGGGGGAGAGAAATCAGCATTTGAATGAACAAGGGTAAAGTGTATACATTCCAAAAGAACATTATACCAACACCATATGAATCTGAGACTTGTTCTTTCAAGGATTTTAAAGAATTGTGCAGGTATTTTAATGGGGATTGCATTGAGTCTAGATTGCTTTAGCTAAGATGGCCATTTATTCTATCTTTATTTTACTGATCCATGAGCATACTGCTAAATCCATGGAATAAATGTGTGAAAATAAACAGCAGACAAGCATACTGAACCTTTAGTATATGTTTACAGAGCATGAGGAAAGTCATGCTTAAGTGAAGGTCTAATGAGAGAGAGATGTCTGTGGAGTTCTGTTTGATGACGTTTGTTCTGATGTGGCATCAGGACACATTAACCCTTTTCTGCTGTGCTATCGTCCTCATACCTTTGGGGCTTGCTTTCTGAAATCATTTCTGGTTTTGTGTTCATGTTTGCGTTGGAGGCTCCTGACTTGCCTGTAGTTGAGCGTGGCTGTGTCAGCAGTATATGCTTATATTGGCTGTGTTAGTGCAATCTCATTTTTTATTGATGGGAATGTTTTGTGGAAGATGCATTTGAGCATTCAGTGTTACATAAGGTGTAAAGTATCTGGACAAGAGGAAACGCTTGTCCACATCTCAGCTTTCTTTCATTCTTGATAGTAAAACTTGTTAAGCAGTAACTACATTTTAAGACTTACTGCTCTAATTTTTATTTCCTTGCCTATTGCTATGCTGTCTTGACCTGTTAACTTTCATATCCTTGAATTTTTGATACATGTGAATTCATAATATTAATGATGAAATATTAATTTTTTCTGGTAGGCACTGCAGTAGATTTGAGGCGAGTATGAAGAAGCCCATGAGGAAAGCATGGAATAAAATTTCAGGTAGGATGGCTAATCAATAACAAGAGCTAAGCCCATGAAAGTAGGCTATGGGCTAAGGTGGTGACACTTCATATGCATTATTGCGTATATCAGAGGGGAATGAAAGAAACAGCTCCAAGTAGAATTTTAAATATAGCCCATTACCATGGCCACAAGTAACATATAGTCAATCAGGCTTAATGCAGTTATTTCAAAACATTTCATTATTCTTATGTTACAGTACATCTTTAAATGCATTTTCAGGCATGATTTCATTTCTTATCAGGCCAGTTTAATGATCCTAATATGATATGGAATAATATTAGGCTGTAGACACTCAAAGAAAATGCACTTCCTTGTAATTTGATTTCGTGTCCTATAACTTGGTTAGAGGCAGACATGAAGGAGGCAGTTATCGTGGGGAGCAAGCAGGAAGTCTGGAAGGGTTGGCCTCGGCTTCGCGTTTCATTGATCCTCAGGTCTCCTCTCTTGAGTAGTGACAAACTGATCTCTTCCCACAGTTTTGATCAGAACACAAACGATGCAAATGCCTGATTTTAAATTTAGTGTCAATTTACTCCCGTCTGTTGCTTGTTAGTGTGTAGTCATTTGACTGTAAATGAATTTATTAAATTAATAAATTAAGAAAATCAACTCCTCTACCAGCCATCTACACAGTCAGGCTGCACTTCAGCCCCTTTCCGTGCGAACCCCAACTCCTTCCCTTCCAGGGTGTTCTGGCACCGCCCATGCCAGCTCCAGCCACGTTGAACGCCTCTGGGCGCCACGTACCTCCTTATCCCAGCTCCACTTCATCCCCTGAGCTGTATTGTGGACTGGGTCTGAAAGGGCCTCCTAAGAGAACACTCTGTTACTGTGCTGTGTGGTGCTTTATAAGTGCCAGAAACTTCAGAGAGAGGCCTTGATGGAGGTAATAGTTCATCGGGACACGCAGGGGTGGGGGCGTGTCGTGTCTGCTGCCCCTCCCTGTCTCCTCCTTGAGTGCCTTGAGCTGAGTGATTCTGATTCCTCCTCTGCTCTTCCCGTGATGGTGCTCCTGCTCACAGCAACGGAGTAAGCTAACCTCGGAAACCGGTGCCGGTGCCGGAACAAATCTTTCTCCTGCTTAAGTCCTCCTCTGCGTTGAGCAGCATAACCTGGCTGCTTTGCTGTCCAATTCCTTTTCCTCCGTGGTTCCACTTAGACCCTGCCTGCTGAAACATTCCTCCAGCATCCTGTAGGTGAAGTCTGTCCCCACCCCATCCCCACGGTTGATCCACAGGTTTTAATTGCTTCCGCATCTGGGATTGTGGGGTCCAAAGCGTTGGTTATGCAGCCTGTCTTGGAGTTACTATTGCTGTAATTCAGCATCGTGACCGGAGCAGGGGGAGGAAAGGGCTGGTCTGGCTTATGCTTTCACATCACAGTCCGTCACTGGGGGAAGCCAGGGCAGGAACCTGGAGGCAGGAGCTGAAGGCCGTGGAGGGCGCTGCTTACCGCCTTCTTCTCCATGGCTTGTTCAGCCTGCTTCCTTAGAGAACCCATGATCACCAGGCCAGGGATGGCACCACCCCACCAATCAGTCAATGTGGAAATGCCCTAAAGACTTGTCTGTGGCCTGATATTATCGAGGCGTTTCCCTAACTGAGGTTTCTTACACTTTGACGACTCCAGCTTGTGTCAAGCTGACACAAATCTAGCTAGCTCACAAATAGTCTCTCCCTGACATGCACAGTCCTAAAGACTGAGAGTTTAGATCTTTCTGTCATGGCTGCTGACGAGTCTCCCATAGCACTTGGTTGGTGTGCCTCATGCACCGGCAAAGCACTCCGCATGTGCACAAAGTCTCACGTGCGTGGAAACTACCTGCCTGTGGTCATATATTGCGACTGCCAAAGCACTGTTCACACAATGGAAGTTTTACTATATTTTTTGTGTACATGTTCCTGAGCATGAGCGTACATGTGTATCCATGTGGAGGCCATGCTTTGGCACCGAGGGTCATTTTTTTTTAATTTTTTATTAATTACACTTTATTCATTCTGCATCCCCCCATAAGCCCCTCCCTCCTCCCCTCCCGATCCCACCTTCCTTCCCTTTCTGCATGCATGCCACTCCCCATGTCCACTGATAGGGGAGGTTCTCCTCTCCTTTCTGATCTTAGTCTATCAGTTCTCATCAAAAGTGGCTGCATTGTCCTCTACTGTGGCCTGGTGAGGCTGCTCCCCCCTCAGGGGGAGGTGATCAAAGAGCAGGCCAATCAGATTATGTCAGAGGCAGTCCCGAGGGTCATTCTTTGCTTTTGTTTTCTTCTTATGTTTTCAGTTATGGTCTCTTCTTGAACCTGGGGATTTTTCTGTTCAGCCAGACTGCTTGGTCAGCGACCCTTAGGGAAATGCCTGTCTCCCTCTCCTCCCCGCTTCCTGCTGCTCTGGGACCACAGTTATGTGCTGTCTGCCACATGTGAATTTTACATAGGTGACTGGGATCCAACTCAGGTCCTCATGCTTCGGAGGCAAGTGCTTCGCTTAGTGAGTCACCCCCAGCCCTAGACTATATTTTTAGTTTTACTTTACTAAGACTTTCAGAAAAGACAAATGACATCATAATTTAGATTCAAAGGTGGATGTTTCAAGTGGGAAAGAGCCTGCAATGTCTGAGAATAGCTCCACTGACAGCTTAGTTGCCTGTCACGGAGCTGCTTGAATATCAGCCCTAAGCATTGACAGACCAGCATTTCCATTTACTGATTTTAACATATTTTTGAAATAAACACAGCTTAACCTTCCCTGTCTTCACTGTTGCCATAGAATTCTGAATTCACAGTGTGTCCTAGAAACTGACAGTGAGACAATGTTTGAGTGACAGCAGACATACACATTTCAGCTCTGAAGCACAGGGCCATGTGACAAGTCAAGGGTGCCTATGAGAGATAACTTATTTTTGTAAGCATGTCAGTAGTGGATTTTGAAATAACACATCGAATTGTAGAGCATGTTCACAAATGTACACAAGCCCATTTAGACTCTCCCGGTGTACCTCATATGTAGTTATATGTCAGCTCACTGCTGACTCAAATCATAGAGAGCACTGGAGCATTTAGAGAACTCCCTCAACGTTTATGTCTTATGTTTTCTCATCAGTATAGTCAAGTCTGCGACAAACTTTGGCACAAATATGTCTGGTGCCCCTGAAGTCTAAGCAGCATGAAAGTATTTAGAGTGCTTCGGAGAATCAAATATGTTCAGTATTAGATCAGCACACTATCAGTCTCCTCCATGAATCTTGCAGTTTCAGCCCCAGGAACCTAGTTTTTCAGTGTTTTGTCCCACTCACTCATCGACAACCTAAGATCTGGATTATGAATTTGCTTCTTACATAGTTTTCCGTGCTCTATCACCTTTTGGCAAATTATGGTGACAAATTATCATTAGTAATATTCCGTACATTAAAGTTCTATTTTAAGACACGTAACCTATCAACAATTGCCTTAACTGTCTAAGTTGTCATCTGTGTGTAACATTTACTTAGAGGGAAACACAATGGAATAGCGAATGAGGGAAAGCCATCTGCTGTGCGGATAATGTAAACCAGCCCTCCTCTAGGCCCTGGCATCCCAGCCACACTGCTCCAGAAGGCTTTCCCACACCTCCTACGCCCTTTCACCTGCATGGACTCAACCCTTCTGGTATCAATGAAGATTCCAATGACCTGTAAAGTCATTTTTTTTTTTTTTTTTACAAATTATTCATCTCCAAATTTTTGGTATGTCTAGTTTCTTCCTAACTTTTCAAAACAGGAGATGACAAGAAAAATGGAAAGATAAAAGGATGCATGGGATATGAAAGCAGAAAGGCTACTGGGAGCAGCTGTGTCTAGTGCAAGAGGATTTAAACAAGGAGAGAAGAGCAAGGGGAAAGAATGTGAAGGAGGAGAGTTGAGAGGGCAAAGGAAGAGAGAGGAATGGGAAACAGAGGACGAGAAACAACTAAAGGAAACGTTGCTTGAAAGGTACAATAAAACCTAATTTTTAAAAATTCTAATACAACTTTTAATTTTTAAAAATACAGACCATTGTTTTTTAATTTATTTCTTCAGTGATTTAGTATATGTACATACTATATTCTTATTATTCTCTCCCTCTACCCTTTCTTCTCTCCCATTATCATCATCCCTTCTTCCTCCTCACTCATTCTGCTTTCTGGTTTTGTTTTGTGACAAAAATGTTATGCTTGAAAAATATTTTGGATATAGTTCAGTTAACTTGTTTTTACAGGGTATAAGGATCTACATTAAACTTGTTGCTTGGACTTTTTATTCTCGATAAATATGTCCAGAAGTACAGAGTTTTATAGCATGCGTTTTTCTGGAGTATTCTTTTTGGTGAATACACATCCACTGATCTCATATTGTTATAATTTTGAGAAGCGGTAACGCAGGAGTTAACAACATGTGACCTGGGTCCAGGTGGCCTATCATTGGCTGTATGATGTTGGCCAAGCTGTTGAACTCTTATGTTTGGCTCAGTTTGCAGAACTATGAGTGGAAATAATGTCACAGCAATAACTTCCATGCTAGAAGCATTGACAGACTCAATGGACTTAGGACATCACTTACACACAAAAATCAACGGTTTTCCAATAGTATTTTTGTGTAAACATTTCCAACATTTTTATAAAATTTAGCATATTTACATAAAAATCAAACTCAAAACAATATTATAAAGTATGCAACTAATACAAAATTTAAAAGCAAAGCTATTGTATAAGCACTAAGTGACATACAGCCTGGATTTTTTTATTCACTCCTGCCATAAGCAATTCACTTTCCACAGTTCAGTGATAAGCTGTTTCCTTTAGGTTGCAATAAACCATTTGGGTTCACTAGGTGTTGATGAATTATTGGTGCTCAGCAGATGCTTGAGGTTTAGGGAGCAGTTCTGATGGAACCTTGCATACCAAATGGATTTTTACACCCTGAAAAAGGTAGGGCAGGTCGTACTCAGCCCATTTGCTGAGAATTGCAGCCAGCATCCGCAGTATCTTTACTGAGTCCTGAGAAGTTCCTAGGATTCTACAGTTTTCTTGAAGGGTGGTGTCAATTTGGGGCTTTTGTGGTTGCGAACAGAACATTCCCTGAGTAGTTTAACCTGCGTATGCATTGCCTCCAACCTTGTCTATGTTCTGGGTATTGTGGATTCAGAGCAGGGCAGTCGTTCAACATAACTCTTTGGGAAACGTGGTAATTTCTTTCTAGCCCCTGCCACAGCCTCATGTCTATGAAGCTTTCATCTTAAAGAGACAGATAGCACACCAAGAAGAAGGAGGACATCTTTTATTCCTTTTGTGGATGGTTTATAAACAAGGGCAAATGTTCTTTTCATCCATCATAAGACCTTTTGGGTGGGATTGGCCAACTGCCCTTGCTAGAGGCCATGAGGGAGAGTGACTGTTGTCCTTCTTCTTGTTGATGTTTGCTGCTGGGGGTTGAAGCATAAGTAACAAAGGGGATCTACTTCATGGGTGATTAACACTATGCATCCTTTAGTACTAGACAGAAGAACAAACTTTAACACACATAAAGTCAGAAATAATAAAACAAATGGACAACAGCTTTTCTGTAATCAGCACCTCACAAATGGTTTCACAAGTAGTATTTCATTTGTATTGCTTAACTGAAATGCAAATGTCTGATTTCAGTAAACTTTATAAAATTTACATTTCAGGGTAGAAAGTTGCTATATCATTGTGAACTAGATAAACCAGAAGTTGAACTATTTTTAGGCTGTTCATAGCCACCTCAAGGTGTTCTACAAAACTTTTGACTTGGATCACTGAACACACTGCGTCCTTCTCAATGAAGTCTTATCCTCTGGCCTCAAAGTGTAAAATTCCCAGTTGTTTCCAACATCTCTGCACATTCTGTTGCCTGTATTTAACTCCGTAACTGTGCTTCATTAGAGTATATGGATAATGTTCAGTGCTGTCACATCTTATTAAGAGCTACGATGTTCCTCCAGACTTAAAGTTTGGATTTGGTGGCTAGCTACATCTCCTTGAATCAGCACTCATTTCTGTCATTACCATCCCTGGCAGTTTCTCTTTTTCACAACAGCAAGTGTACTGACTGTTGCCATCAGCGGCCCCAGTGAGCTCCTCAGCAAACATCACCACTCAAGCTCCTGCCTACATCAGGCTCCTCAGGTTCAAATCTCATCCTGCCTGATCAGGAGCGCATGCCGGGCAAAGTGGAGGTGCTACCAGGAAGTCACTCACTCTTTGACTTTGTTCTTTGTTGTTTCTCCATTTTCTTTTTAAGAGTGTTTAGTGGAGAAGTCTGGTGTGGTTCTGATTGGTCTACCTTTATATGTTACTTGGCCTTTTTCTCTTGCTGCCTTTAATAGCTTGTTGTTGTTGTTATTATTATTCTATAGGTTTAGTGTTTTGACTATGATGTGATGTGAAGAGTTTCTTTTCTGTTCTAGTCTATTTGGTGTTCTGTGGGCCTCTTCTATGATTATAAACATCTCTTTCTTTAAGTTGGGAAAATTTTCTTCCATGATTTTCTTGAAAATATTTTCTGGACCTTGGAGCCTGGAATCTTCTTTTTCATCAATTCCTATTATTCTCAGATTTCATCTTTTCATGATGTCCTTGATTTTTTGGATGTTTTGTGTTTGGGACTTTTCTGATTTTACTTTTCCTTTGAGAGAAGTCTCAATTTCAGCAAGTGTATCTTCAGCACCTGAGATTCTCTCTTCCATCTCTTGTATTTTATTGGTGATGCTTACCTTTGTGGTTCCTGATGTTTTCTAAGTTCTCCAGCTCCAGGGTTTTCTCTGTTTGTGTTTGTGATTCTAATTCTGTTTTCATTCTTTGCACCATTTCCTTCATCTGTTTGAATGTGGATTCCTGTCTTTCTACAATGGCTTCTATTTTTTTGTTCGTTTCCTCTCTGTATGCCTCTAATTGTGCCTCTATTTGTTTGGCTATATTTGTCTGTATTTCTCTGAGACATTTATTCATTTCCTTTTTATTTGTATCCAATAACTGGAGAAGCATAGCTTTAAAGCCATTTTCTTGTATTTCCAATGAATTGGAGTATCCATTTATTTTGGGGTTTGCTGGTGGAGCCATGATATCCTGATTTTTGTTGGGTGTGTCCTTTTGCCAACCTCTGGTCATCTTCTTATCTATAACCTTCACTGTTTGTTCCTAGAGTCTGTACTTCAGATTGGGTCCATCTTTCTCTGGTGTCTGAAGAATTCTTCAGGAAAATGGGAGAGGTCCACTGGTTTGAGAGTGTGCGTTGGTGTTTCAGCTGTACCTACAGGAGGAAGAGCTGCTGGAACAGAATCACAATCGCAGGGAAGCAAGCATGCATGTGTGTATGGAAGTGTGTCTTGAAGGGGAGAGTGCTAAAGAGTGTAGATGCTTGGAATGTGGGGGTGCAGGCATAGAGGTGGTGCAGATGCTAGTGCTTGTCATGGGCATAGTTTGCGGGTAAAATGTATCTGTGCCAATTTCCTGAATACTTCAGTGGGTTACAGTCCTGTTGCACCGATGTTCTGGTATTCAGATCTGTCTGGACTCCAGGAGTTGTTTGCCTTGACCTCACTGGTAGACCTGCAGAGCAGGTACTTTAATGGGCAAAATGACAATAGACTGGGGAAGGATCTTCACCAACCCTTTATCTGACAGAGGACTAATATCCAGAATATGTAAAGAACTAAAGGAGTTAAAAAGCAACAAATCAAGTAATCCAATTAAAAAAATAGGATACAGAGCTAAACAGAGAATTCTCTGCAGAGGAATATCGAATGGCAGAGAAACACTCCAAGAAATGCTCAATGTCCTTAGTCATCAGGGAGATGCAAATCAAAACAACCCTGAGATTTTACCTTACACCTATCAGAATGCTTAAGGTCAAAAACTCATACATCCTGGAGAGGAAGTAGAGAAAGGGGAACCCTCCTCCATTGCTGGTGGGAATGTAAACTTGTACAACCACTTTGGAAATCAATCTAGTGCTTTCTCAGAAAATTAGGAGTAGCGCTTCCTCAAGACCTAGTTATCCTAGGCATATAGGCGTATAGGACCTACCACTCCCAGGCATATATCCAAAATATGCTCAAGTACACAACAAGGACATTTGTTCAACCATGTCTGTAGCATCTTTATCCATAATAGCTAGAATCTAGAAACAACCCAGATGTTCCTCAGCAGAGGAATTGATACAGAAATTATGGTACATTTACACAAT
Source organism: Meriones unguiculatus (assembly GCF_030254825.1). Lineage (NCBI taxonomy): Eukaryota > Metazoa > Chordata > Mammalia > Rodentia > Muridae > Meriones > Meriones unguiculatus. The sequence continues at coordinate 4,797,419 of NC_083350.1, read as the reverse complement.
GGAATACTACTCAGCAATTAAAAACAAGGAAATCATGAAATTTGCAGACAAATGGTGGTATCTAGAAAAGGTCATCCAGAGTGAGGTATCCCAGGAAGAGAAAGACACACACAGTATATACTCACTTATAAGTAGATACAAGACATATAATATAGGATAAACCTACAAAAATCTGTACACTTAAAGAAGCTGAGCTAGAAGGCTAAGATGATCAGTCCTCACTCAGAAAGGCAAACAGGACAGACATTTGAAGATTGAGAAAAGAGGAAACAGGACAGTAGCCTACCAGGTAGGGCCTCTGAAAGACTCTACCCAGCATTGTATCAAAGCAGATACTAAGACAACTAAACAAACTTTGGGCAGAGGGCAGGGAATCCTATTAAAGAAGGGAGAGGTAGTAAGACCTGGAAAGGACAGGTGCTCTCCAAGGAGAGTAACAGATTCAAAATATCAGGGCACAGGGATCTTTTCTGAGACTGATACTCCAACCAAGGACCATTCATGGAGATAACCTAGAACCCCTGCACAGATGTAGCCATAGCAGCTCAATATCTAAGTGGGTTCCCTAGTAAGGGAATAGGGACTGTCTCTGATATGAACTCAGTGGCTGGCTCTTTGTTTACCTCCCCTGATGGGGGAGCAGCCTTGCCAGGCCACAGAGGAGGACAATGCAGCCAGTGCTGATGAGACCGAATAAGCTAGGGTCAGATGGGAGGGAGGAGGATCTCCCTTATCAGTGGACTTGGAGAAGGGCAAGGGAGGAGAAGAGGGAGTCAGGGCAGGATTGTGAAGGAATGAGGGAGGGGGCTACAGCTGGGATACAAAGCGAATAAACTAATTAATTAAAAAATGAAAATTTAATTAAATAAATAGTGTTCAGGTTTTAAGATTTCTGTCCTGCATTGATTTGCCTCCTGATAATAGGAAGTAAGGGTGATAATGGTAGTAGTGGTAACACTTACAACAGTGTTCACAGGAGGCAGAGTTGTTAGGGCAGATGGACTGTCCTCTTGCTAAAGGTCTGTGAGTATTAACAAAGTGTTTCACCTTTCTTTTATTTTCCTATAGGTGGAGTGTGTGTGTGTGTGTGTGTGTGTGTGTGTCTGAGTGTGTGTGTATGCGTGATGTCCTGCATAGGCGTATATGTCTGAATACTTGTTATCTAGCAGTGTGGGACAGTTGTGGAACCCCTGGGAGGCTGGACTTTGCTGGGAGCAGCTTCTCACTAGTGAGATGCATGCTAGGGTTTGGTTCCTTGCTCTGTTTTCTCATGTGTGAATGACATGTGAGCAGCCAGTTCTGTGCTCTGGCCACCACACCTTCCCTGCACCTTGCTGTGTCTTATCCTCTCTAGTGAACTCTACCTCTCTGGAACTGTAAACCAAAATGAATCCTGACTGATACAGTGTGTGTGTGTGTGTGTGTGTGTGTGTGTGTGTGTGTGGTGTTTCACTCTGTGTATCAAGTCTAGGGCCTTATATATAACTAGTCAAACATTTCATCATTGAGTTTTACTGCCAGTGTAGATGCTAACTCTTAAAAATTGTGTAATTTACTTCAAAAAGCACCACTCTGCTCTTGAAAAGAGAGCAGTGATGGCTCCTGTATAAAATAGAGGGGCCATGGAGGGACCTAAGGGGGTGAGAAGAATTGCAAGGAGATCTGAGAGGTTCTAAAGAGAGGAATGGGAAGGGGAGTAATGTAATTCTATTTTAATTTCAAATGTCTTAAAATATCCTAAATCTTTCTATAAACTCCCCTTTCCTCTTACCTTTGACTATCAAGCTGTAGGAGAAGCTGGCTGCTCATTGACATATTTAAAAGTGCATGTTGGAAAATGCCATCCAGAAGCGTTATGTGCTTTGTGCCCATAAACTGCAAATCAATTAAGACATTTAAAGCAAGGGAAAAGAAAGGCTGAGAAAGTGCTGACAGAGTGAGTCACAGACTTGTTCACCTGCTGCATTTACATCACAGAGGAACAAGTGGTGTCAGTGTTAGTTCACATTCAGGATTTTAATAAACCCAGAAGTGAACAATCAGTCTTTACATGCGCACCACTAATACAGTTCCTATATTTCTATGGCTTAAAATTTCTATTAATTTCCTCATGACCAAAATTTCTTAAATTTATTGTAACTCCATCCTTACCAGCATGTATTTGTTACCAGTGTTAGAGGAATGCTCTTAAGAAACTTTAAATTCTATAAGAAAGAAATCTCAGAAGAAATTAAAAATATACTCACAGATCTTAATACATCAAGTAGAAAGGGCTTATTCTAAGAAGCTGGCATGAGTCCTCACCAGATGCTGAAACACCAGCCTCCTTCTCTATCAGTCAGCTCACCATGGTGAAAGGAAGAAATTTGATGTTCCCTGCCCGAGTACTGTTATTTGTGAATAAGTAGCCTCAATATTCAGTTTTTTAGAGAGCTCTGTGCTTACGTGCCATGACAAACTGATTGGATGCTGGTGGACTGAAAATGCCCTTCAGAGAATCATGGGGAGTGGTACTGTTAGGAGGGGTGTCCTTGTTGGAGAAGGTGAGATCTTAGAGAAAGTGTATCCCTGGGAGGGTTCATGTGCTCAAGCCAGAGTAGTGTCACTCTCTCTCTTCCTGCTCCCGCTGTTCCAGATGTAGAACCTTGGGCTCCTTCTGAAGCACCAGGTCTGCCTGCATGCCACAATGCTTCCTGCCTTAATGATAATGGACTACACTTCTGAACTGTAAGCCAGCCCCAATTAAATGTTTTCCTTTGTAACTGTTGATGGTCATGGCGATTTTTCACAGCAATAGAAATCCTAACAGACAGATGTAGAGGATCATTAAACATTCCAGATGTTTCTTCACATTCATGAGGCTTAGTGACAAGTCTTCTACTGCTACAAGTGTCCTTCTGGCCCCTTGGATCCAAATAAAGGTGTGACTGCTGCTAAGTTGACAGGGTCATGTTAACAGTTGCATCTAAATGCAAAGATGAGTCTGAGTACTTGTGAATCCAAGGAACAACAGAGAAATACTTACACAATCGTCTCAGTGCCTGGACACTTCAACACAAGAGGGTGAAACTTTGAGCGTTATTTCTATGAGGAGCATTGTGAAAAGCTGCAATAAAGCTAAAGGACAGCTAAAGATACCCTTTATTGAAAACAACAATAAAAATCAATCCAAGTACATCAATACAAGCTGTGGACCTGGAAAGACTTCACCAATCATGGGCTTTAGTAATGTCACCTACAACCATGATGACTACAAATGGTGGTGCAAACATAGAATGAGTACCACAGTTAGGGTTTTTCCCTTGCTGCTATAAGATGCAATGATTAAAAGCGAAGGCAAACTGGGAAAGAAACAGGGTTTATTATTTCAGCTTACCGTTTGTGGTCTATCAACCAGGGATAGACCTCACGTCAGGAACCTGTATGTGGAAACTGATGAGGAGGATGCAGAGAAGAGTTGCTTGCTGGCTCCTTAAGGTTAGCTTAGCCTGTTTTCTTAGATATCCCAGGACCATCTGCCCGGAAGGGGCACCCTCCACACTGGGCTTGGTCCTCCCACATCAATTGCTAATTAAGAAAAGGTATCACAGGTTTGCTCATAGGCAATCTTGTAGGCATTTTCTCACCTGAGGTTTCTTCTTCCCGAAAGAATTTAGCTTGTGTCAGGTTGACATAAAACTAGCCAGCACAGTATCTCACTGTATGCTCTCTATGCAAGGAAACCCTGTTGGCTGTACATAAACCCTTGGGGTCACATCCCTCTCCCTTATCCACGCTGTCTAAACAATTCCCTCCTGAGGAATGGGATGTGGTGGGAAGACATGTTGACTTCTGGGTGGGGTCAGAAAGGACCTACGACTTTGACCTAGTTCACTTGAAACACCAGGAAGACTTTGCTAGAGTAATTCACTTTGTTGTTAGTGTGCCTAGCTAGGATGAGCAGACATTTGTTCACATCTCCCCTGGGAAAGTCATACAACAGCCCTTTATCCTGCAGCTCAGCAAGAGCCTGTGGAAGACAAATCATCTTTAAAGGAGAGATTACTAATTTATTGCACAAATCAACATGTGGAACTAAATATTGACTTGAATGCTTTCTTCAGCAATGAAAAATTAATTTATTGAGGTTTTAGGGCTCCAAAGAGTAAATTAAATGTGTGAATGAAAATTGAAATTTCCATTAAATTGGGAACTTTATTTTTTCGGGGACTTGTACTGACAGTGAATAATTTGGGATAAATGATCTAAAGCTGTGCTCCTTTCTGAATTACCTTAACATAATCTGTGTTTTAATCGAGTGTCATCCTGTGAATTTATGGGGCTTATGGATACCTCCTGAGGCTGCTGTGTACCAACCAAGTTCCTGCCATACAGCTACTTTGTGTTCATTATTTCTGTGTTTATGACTTTTCATCTGTACAGTCAGCATTATGTCAGAAAAGAGGAAACTAAACTTGAATCAGCAAAGAAGTTCTCATTCGAGAGAAGACAGGGTGCAGCAGGCTGGAGTGTTTGCTCAGCAGCTGAGAACCCTCGTTCCTTTAAAGGCTGGGCTCTATACCTAGCACCTATGTGTTGGCTCACACTATCTGTAACTCCATCCCTGGGTGTTCTCTCACCCTCTTTTCAACTCCACAGATATTAGGTGCACATTGTTATACTTAGTTGAAACATTATACACATAAAATAATACTTTTAAAGGAGGTTATGTAAAAGAAGAGAGAATAAGGTCTTGACATCTGGGCCACGGGGGAGGAAAGTGAATAAATTATAATCCCATAAGCAGATTGCAAATGCATATAGTTATCTTTAAAAAAGGGTTTATTTACATGTTCAGTTTTGAATGGTGAAAGTCTCAGAAAATATGTATATATTTTTTTGAGTTTTCTCCAGTCAATGCCTCATTGAGCCCAGATGTAAAATTACTCAAAAGTTAGTCAGCAGTGAACCCAACGGGCAGGAGTGGTCGGACTTTGCTGCTGCCAAGGCGTGTACAAGCTCCCTGCAATGTACTTACTCCATGAGAGGCGAAATGTTCACGTCACTTTATCCATGTAACCGGAAGATACTGTGTGAACTTACCACGGGAGCTTCTGAGTGTCTGTGAACCAGCATGATCTTGGGAGGAGCCAATATATTTGATCTTTCACCAAGCCTCCCTTTAGATCAAAAAGGTTGAATTAACAAAGGATGACCACAACACTACAATTTTTTTTTCTAAAATGGATAGATTCTTCTGAAAAATATACAGTATATATTTTTGAAAAATATTTAACATATTTATTTTTGAATGTTTAGAGGAATAAATCCTTGTTATTTTCGGCTCCTTATCATCACAACTCCTCAAGATAAGGAAGGGAACTTCCTTCCTTCTGTACATAAATGTTTTATTTCACACCAGTGGCAAGAGTGACAATGCTCACAGTCACACTGGGGTTTCATATTTGCACACTTAGTCTCTTGGTTTTTCTATACAAAATGTTATGGTACAGACAACACAACCCCAAGTGAATCAACGGACTGTCATAAGAAGGTAGAAGGGAATCGGTCTTAATTGCTTGCCTAGAGCACTCCTGTGGAACTATGAATCCTCTGCCGGGTGACCCAAGTTCTAACTTCAATATTGCTTAAGAAAATCTCTTTTATTTTCCTTTTTTCCACCTTGGTAGGTTATCCAATTCCAAGCTATAAGCTTTGAACACATATACTTACAATCAAAACTAAATGTACTGAGCAGGCTATATTCACACACACACACACACACACACACACACACACACACACACTAATAATGATTGAAGAAGAAATCATGATATTGAGAGGGAGGGAGGCTAACAAAAAAAAAAAAGAAAGAAATTGAGAGGGAGGGAGGCATGGAAGAAGTTGGCGGAAAAGAGAGAGTGAGAATATGTAAAAACAATACTTGTGGATACAATTCTCAAAAAATTATAAAAGGAATGGATCTTTTGATTTGATTGTCATTTTTTACCATATATTTATGAGAATTGTAGATGTTATTCTTGTCATTGGTTTCAGTCATTTGAGAGCAATTTTGTTTGTTGATAAAATGAAGCTATTTACTTTCCTATGACTAATATTTCCACTGGTAGTTTCAGTGTTGCATGTGAACTCTTTATTGCTCTGATATGTGGAATTTTAGTTTTGTGGTCTGTTACTTAATAGTTTGACATTTTCAAAGATGTAACAATTGTGTAATTTGAAGGGGAGTCATTTTAGGGGCTTTATTTTTTTTATTAATTACAATTTATTCACTTTGTATCCCTCCTGTAGTTCCCTCCCTCCTCCCCTGCCAATCCCACCCTCCCTTCTCCTTCTCCACCCATGTTCCTCCCCAAGTCCACTGATAGGGGAGGTCCTCCTCTCCTTTCTTCTGACCCTAGCCTATCAGGTCACATCAGGAGTGGCTGCATTGTCTTCCTCTGTGGCCTGGTAAGGCTGCTCCCCCTTCAGGGGGAGGTGATCAAAGAGCAGGCCAGTCAGTTCATGTCAGAGGCAGTTAAAAAAGGAAACATAGACAAAATAGTCACAAAAAATGAGCCAAACTCCATGCTGTGTCTTAAACTCCTCAAACGCCTTTACTGGTGGGTGAGTACTAGCGCCTATTATTTACGTCTTAACCTGACTTGAAGACGACGCAGTTTGTCTGACCCTTCAGTCTACCAGTTTGATTAAATAGCATGTCCTTAATGTTTGTTAGACAATTTCTACATGCAGGCATATTTTGTATTCTATGCCACAATATCATTGAATTTCGACAAACAATGCAATGATAGCTATAACATGGAAGGAAAGGGGCCTGTAGAGGTTAGAGGGAGCTCTGATAGTTAATCTTAGCCGTCAAGATAATAGAGCTTGAATGAACTGAGAGAGACCTCTCTGTGGATATGTATGGGTATTTCCTAGAAGGAAATCCCGAGTCATCATATTTGGTACTTTCTGTGATGATGCAGACATAAGGTTGTTTGAGGAAAAGTTGTGTCTTTTTGAGTGTTCACCTTCTTGTATTGCTCTTAATTGTATCTACCATGTTATTATAACTGCTGGTACCTCATTTCTGGCGGAACACATGAAATTTGGCCAGTGTTGACTGTGGGCTTTTTATTGCACTTAATTTGACCACAAGCTAAAAATCCGTACACAACTGATGCATGCTGTACTGGACAGGGTTTGAGTCGTGGCTGGCAGGTAAAGTGGTTGTAAAAGTCATAATGAGGCAGTAACAGGAAACAACCAAATTGGTGAAGACCTGACTTAGCCATGGGAAATAGGAATGCACTTGGGAGGATTTCCTAACAGGATCATTACAGAAAAGAAAAGGGACAGTAAACATTTTGTGTGATCAGGTATGAAGTTTCACCAAGACTGAAGAAAGTCCTAAGTTGGACACATGGATGACTATGGATCTTTGAGGGGAAAACCTAAGGAAAATCTTCAGAGAATAGATTACTAACGTGTCACATAGTTAAAATCAGAGCATTGTCATCACCAAGGCTAAATGACTAAGAATGGATGATGTGTTATGAATGACATGAACCAAGGATAAGTGAGATTGGCCATTTTTATATCAGAGGCAACTGGATACCTAGTTTCATTTTTAAGTATTAAACTCTGTGGGTTGTACTGGACAGGAAACATACTATTAATGAAGGCAGAGATCAAACTCAAACTTCAATCCTAGAATCTACTGAGAATCAATCAGTCTGTCATCTAAACAGCTCTCAAAGCAACATGTACATTACATCACTGTCAGAAATATACTAAATATTCATCATAAGGGCCCAAGGTCTTTTTTCCTCCATCATAAAGGAGAATTGGATTCTTTGTTCTTTCAACAGATAACACCATTTGAACCTATATACTTGGTTTCTGATGTTTGTCTGAAAACCTTCAGAGGAAACTTGCCTTTTCCTCAGGATCATGAAGTCTTTGGAGATGTGAGGAAATGGCACTCAGGCTAGAATCAGTTAGATTCTCTCGACAAATTCTCTACTGTGACTGCAAGTCAAATCCTCTTTTTATTTTAATTATTTTTATTTTTATTAATTACAGTTTATTCACTTTGTAGCCCCCCTTTACCTCCCTCTTCTGACCCTAGTCTATCAGGTCTCATCAGGAGTAGCTGCATTATCTTCTTCTATGGCCTGGTAAGGCTGCTCCCCCTTCAGGGGGAGGTGATCAAAGAGCCAGCCATTGAGTTCATATCAGAGACAGTTCCTGTCCCTATTACGATGGAGGCCACTTGGATACCGAACTGCCATAGGCTACCTCTGTGCAGGCCTTTCAGAGGCCCTCTGTTGTAGGCTACTGTCCTGTTCCCTGTTTTTCCCTCCTCCATTGTCCATCCTCTTTGCCTTTTTGAATGAGGATTGAGCATCTTAGCCAGAGTCCTCCTTCCTGATTAGCTTCCTTAGGATAGCATCTTTAACAAATAGTGCTGGTCTAACTGGATGTCTACATGTAGAAAAATGCAAATAGATCCATGCTTATTGCCCTGCACAAAACTAAAGTCCAAGTGGATCAAAGACCTCAATATAAAACCAGACACACTAAACCACTTAGAAGAAAAGGTGGGGAAGAGCCTTGAACTCACTGGCACAGGAGACAACTTCCTGAACAGAACACCAACAGCACAGGCTCTAAGAGCAACAATCAATAAGTGGGACCTCATGAAACTGAAAAGCTTCTGTAAAGCAAGGACACTGTCATCAAAACAAACCCTCTTAAGACATGTTAACATTCTGTAGTAATGGATGGTGGATTCTCCTTAACATCCTTGAACTCAGTGGATTCAGGTCTCCTGTAGGATCTGGGAATAGATTTCTCATTTGAGGACATTTACATGCCTTCCTCCTAGCCCTCTGAGGGCGTTTATAAAGAACTGGTAATTAATGAACAGATGAATGAACAGGCACATGTAGAATATCTGTAACTAGATACCAAGATGGAATTCCTAACTCTCCTCCCAAAGGAAGAACTGAGCCCCTGCTTAGAGACAGAGATGGAGACTTACTCTAAGAGTTAACTCCCTGGATTGGTGCCATTGGATAAGTTTCCCTTAAAGTCCTACAAGGTGTCCTTGTGACTGTATTGCTTAAAGAAAAAAACTTATCCTTTTGGATGTGTTGTTTGTGCTGTCATTGTGATTGACAGAAGGAAAGAAAAGAATCAAATATGGTGGGAAAGGTTAATAATCATTAGTCAAATTGGAACAATAATTGAAGAATTACCAATCCTTAGCATTCAGATTGTCATCTTTAAGTATCACTTCCCAGTTAAGGGAGGTGAATTCTTAGAAAAATGACTCATTTCCAATCTAGAGTTGAAAGGAACAAAGTGAGCCTGGGACAGAAGAGTGAGTCATTCCGTGTCTCAAGAGGAAAGGAATGAAGTGAGTCCGGAATTGGCTATTATTCCAGAAAATCGGGCATATTCCAAAACCATGCTGAGAGCTGGTCTGTTCAGAGTGCTGCAGAGGAGTGAAGGATACCAGCCATGCCCTCACCTTTGTAGCTGCCCCTCAACACAACCACAGAGCTGCTTAATGAGCTTTGGTTTTTCCTTGTGGTATGATTCCCTGAGACAAATGAGGAAGAATGACAGAGGAGAATGTCGTTTTCTGCAATCCCTGAGCCTACCTAAAGCCTTTCAGTGCTAGCTTTTAAAAAAGCAAAACAAATCTCCTGGGTATCCTGGGTCATCGACTTGACACAGCCAAAAGTCATCTGAAAGAAGAAACCACGACTGAGTAATTATCTAGATCATGGTGGTTTGTGGGCATGTCAGTGGGAGATCATCTTCATTATTAATTGATGTAGGCTGTGTTATTCCACAGTCAGGTGGTCCTGACCCATATAAAAAAAGCTAAAGAGATTGAGCCTTTGAGCAATCCAAAAAGCAAGCCGACCAACAATGTCCCTCTATAGGTTCTATTTTGAGCTCTTGCTTATGTTCCTCCCTTGATTCCCTCAGTGATGAATTGTGACCTGGAAGTGTAAGGCAAAGAGACACTTCCTTTCCCAAGAAGGATTTGGTCACAGTATTTCTTTACAGCAACAAGGTAAAACAAGAACAACCAAATGTGCTGTGTTCTCAAGTAATATTAAAAAATAAAAATAAAAAGATTTACAGCATCTACGAAGCACTTTCCCTCAAAGAATCAAACCTGTGTGTTCTAGCCAGGGTTTCTATTGCTGCAAGGAAACACCATGAGCAAAAGCATTTTGAGGAGGAAAGGGTTTATCTGTCTCATACTTCCTTATTGTAGTCCATTATGGAAGCTTCCAGAATAGGAAGTTAAACAGTCTGGGAACTAGTCAGGAACTGATGCAGAGGCCTGGAGGGGTGCTGCTTACTTCTGATGGCTTGCTCAGTCTGCTTTGTTATAGAACTCGGGACCATCAGCCCAGGGGTGGCAGCACCCAAATGTCCTGGGCTTTCCCCTATCAATCTTAATTAAGAAAATACACCACAGCTGAATCTTATGGAGGCATTTTCTCAATTGAGGTTCCTTCCTTTCAGGTAACTCTAGCTGTGTCAAGTTGTCATAAAGCTATCTAGCAAAATGAGTTTATCACTTGACTATACTAATTTGTGAATTTACAGGAAATAAAAAAAGAGAATATGTTAGATAACAGAATCCAGGCTAGAGGAGCACCTATTAAACAACAGCAACAAATTTGGTTTATCCAGTAAACAAACTATAAGCAATAACAGAAGAAAATAAAACACTATAAAGAGAATGGTAAAATAAACATCTCAATAATGAACTTGGGAGCCCTGAAGCAATGGCTTAGCAGTTAAGAGAAATGATTGCTCTTCAGGAGGACCAGGATTTTATTCCCAGCAACTATGATGGCTAATAGTGACCTGTAACTCCAGCTCAGGGTGTCTGATGCCCTTTTCTGATCTCCATGGGCACCAGGCATGGACGCAAAGGACAGAAATACATACAGGTAACAACACCTTGTCCTGCTTACAAGATATGCTGGGGCAAAGGTGGTGCAGACATGTGAGAGTGGCCTGCCAGTGATGGTCTAGCCTGAGGCCCTTGCCATGAGAGGGAGTCCAGGCCTGACACTGCCTGGAGGGGCAGGAACCAGAGGCTGGATAGCCCAGAGACCAAAGATAGAACCAAACACAGCAGGAAAAAAAAGACAATGAAATGATACTCTACTATGTTCATAGATTGGTGCCTACACAGTCATCATCAGGGAAGCTTCATCAGCAGCTCAGCTGCAGAGACACACAGGCAAACATTAGGAAGCCAGCAGAAGAGGGGGAGGAAAGATTGCACTGGCCTGAGGGCTCAAAGACTCCACAAGAAAACAGCCCACAGAATCAACTAACCGAGGCTCATGTTGGCTCACAGAGACTGAAGCAACAATCATGGGTCTGACTGCATATATGTTGGATTATGTAGCTTGGTGTTCTTGGGGGACCCCTAACAGTTCAAGTGGGGATATTTCTGACTTCTTTGTCCATTCTTGGGACCCTTTTCCTCCTACTGGATTGCCTTGTCCAGCCTTGATATTAGGGTTTGTGCCCAGTCTTATTATATCATTTTATGCTATTTTCCGTTAATATATCTGGAAGGCCTGATCTTCTCTAAAGAGAAAGAGAAGAATGGATCTGAGGGAAATAGGAGATGAGGAGGGGCTGGAAGAAGTGAAGGAAGGGGAAACTGGTCAGAAGGTAATGCAAAGGAGAAGAATAAATTAAAAAAAATAAATGTGGTTTTATTATCATATTCCTATAGCAGCATTGTTCATATGATTTGTAAATTAGGTATAGAGCCCCCCTGTCCTGCCCAATCAGTCTGTTTCTCCAGATAAATTATAAGGTGGCTGTCTAGCTGCATTCTTATCACTCAGGAGTGCCCTCTTGGCCCTTTCCCAGACAGCACTGGCATACTTCTGTCCTCCTGAAATGTACAATCTCCAGACTGTAGTGGTTATCAGTTCCTCACTTTTGTTTATACTTTCATCTCTACATACTGATGATAACATTTGATTGTTTCGACAACAACAACAAAAAAATTAAAATGAACCTTGTAAAAATATCCATCAGCAGGAGAAATCACTAACCAAATCCAGGTACATCCACCAAATGAAAACCCACCCAGTACCAGAATTATAAAGTACAGCCACTTAAAAAGTATGTGTTGCATGGTCTTGTTCAATTCTTTCTTGAGCCCTCTCTGAGCTACAGTGGCTACACAACTGATAAAAAGACACGATGAATAAACTGAATCTCAAGGGGGAACACATGGAAGGCTGGAGGGAAGCAGGAGAAGGGGCTAAGGATACAATTTTAACCTCAAAATATTGTAGTAGGACAGTTCTTGATGGGAAAAGCAGAACAGATTGGGTGTGCTTCGTTAACAGAATTATACTCATCAACACTCCGTTCTGCTCAGCCGCCCAAAGGTCTAGAAGGCCATACTGTCTAGAGCAATCAGTCCATCATGTGGTTGAAGAAGGAGCTCAGGTTAGCTGTCAATTGACTGTATAAATCTTTACTTATGTCTGTTGAACAAAAGTTATTTTTCAGAATTATTTTATTTTGTTTCCTACTATCTATGCAGTATATAAAACTACCCTCTTATGTTTTGTTAAGGTATGTGATGGTGAGGATGAGACCCTGGGCCCCACAAATTCTAGGCAAGCACTCTGCCACTGAATTGGAATTCCAGCTCCTTTTTTTTCCTTTAGCTGCATTTTCTTGCCACTTCAGCACTAATATTGATTTTTGTTCATGTCCTTTTGCCAATAATGCAAAAATGATTTAACTTAAAACCTCTTTTAATTTTCATATGTTTGATTTGCTTTTTGTTTATTTTCACTTGGCCAACTTTGTCTAATTCCAAAAATCCTTGGATGGGAGATCATGAACTCTTGCTATCTTCTCTATCCCTTAGTAATCACAAACATTTTCACAGAGAACATTGGTTTTATATTTTCACCGCCTTGAAAATTGATACCTCCATAATTCACGCTTAATAAACAGTGCTGATTTCCTCAGAATTGCCTGGCTTTCCTTCTGTCTTCTCTGGTTGGCCTGCCCTATTCTTCCCTGAAAAAGTCATTTCAACTATTGTAAACATTATTCCAAATGCCAACTCTCCCTGTTCTGCCCCACGTCTGAGGCAGCATTGGCACTCACTACTTAATGATGAAAATGGGAACTCTTAGGTAGGCACCCCAGCACCTGTCTTGCATCTATGTTTCGTACAGCGTTTGCCACCCTCATACCATTTCCTCTCCCCTGTCCCCTTCTGCTTATGCTCCCTGTAAACCAGTACATCTAAGGACTGCTCCCCATGCTTTCTCAGTCAATTTCCTACTGTGAATTTCTTCTACTGTTTAACTTTTCTCTCTGCTTAGTCCTCCCATGGATATTTAAATATATTTTATTCCCTCCCAGTTAAAAAATAGAAAGGAGGTTTTTCCTATATTATATGTCTATATGAGTGAGTATATATCGTGTGCATCTTTCTGCTTCTGGGATAACTCACTCGGGATGATCTTTTCCAGATCCCACCACTTACCTACAAATTTCATGATTTCCTTGTTTTTTTTATTGTTGAGTAATATTCCATTGTGTAGATATACCACAATTTGTGCATCCATTCCTCCACTGAGGAGCATCTGGGCTGTTTCCAGCTTCTGGCTATTACAAATAAGGCTGCTACAAACATGGTTGAACAAATGTCCTTACTGTGTACTAGAGATTCTTTTGGGTATATGCCTAGGAGTGGTATGGCTGGATCTTGAGGAAGCACTATTCCTAGTTGTCTGAGAAAGCGCCAGAGTGCTTTCCAGAGTGGTTGTACAAGTTTACATTCCCACCAGCAGTGGAGGAAGGTTCCCCTTTCTCCACAACCTCTCCAGCATGTGTTGTCTCTTGAGTTTTTGATCTTAGCCATTTTGATGGGTGTAAGGTGAAATCTTAGAGTTGTTTTGATTTACATTTCCCTGATGGCTAATGAGGTTGAGCATTTCTTAAAGTGTTTCTCTGCCATTTGATATTCCTCTATTGAGAATTCTCTTTTTAGCTCTGTACTCCATTTTTAAAACTGGATTACTTGATTTTTTGCTGCTTAACTTCTTTAGTTCTTTATATATCCTGTATATTAGTCCTCTGTCAGATATAGGGTTGTTGAATATCCTTTATAGGATAAACCTACTAAAAATCTGTACACCTAAAGAAATTAATCAAGAGGGAGGACTCTTGCTAAAATCCTCAATTCCTATCCAGAAAGGCAAAGAGGATGGACATCAGAAGAAGGAGAAAAGAGGGAACAAGTCAGGAGCCTGACACAGAGGACCTCTGAAAGGCTCTGCCCTGCAGACTATCAATGCAGATGCTGAGACTTATGGGCAACCGTTGGGCAGAGTGCAGGGAATCTTATGAAAGAAGTGGGAAACAGTAAGATCTGGAGAGGACAGAAACTCCACAAGGAGAGCAACAGAACCAAAAATTCTGAGCACAGGGGTCTTTCCTGAGACTGATACTCCAACCAAGGACTATGCATGGAGATAACCTAAGACCCCTGCACAGATGTAGCCCATAGCAGTTCAGTATCCAAGTGGGTTCCATTGTAATAGGAACAGGGACTGTCTCTGACATGAACTGATTGGCCTGCTCTTTAATTACCTCTCCCTGAGGGAGAAGCCGCATTACCAGGCCACAGAAGAAGACAATGCAGCCACTCCTGATGAGACTTAATTGACCAGGATCAGAAGGAAGGAAAAGACCTCCCCTAATCAGTGGACTTGGGGAGGGGCATGCATGCAGAGGGTGGAGGAAGGGAGGGATTGGGATGGGAGGAGGGAGGGAACCACAGAGGGAATACAAAGTGAATAAAGTGTAATTAATAAAGAATAAAAAAATAGAAAAGAACAAGAATAACTTTCAAGGCTTTATTAGACCCTGTTGTCTCTCCACATCTCATAGTAGCCAAGACTTGTGTAAAGGCTAGCTGTGTGTCTTAGCTCATTGTCCTCCCTTTTAATGCATTCCTCAGAGCCAATTAACACGGCAAAACCCACTTTAAATGTGGCCAATGCCATTCCATGTCTGTGGTCAGAATGAGATATAAAGGAGCACAGCCAAGGGCATTCATTGCTCTCTCCTTTCTGACTGTGGTACAATGTGAGCAATTAGCTTCTGCTCCTGTTGCCATGACTTTCCCATCACGATACCTCAAACTTGTGAACCAAAATAAAGCCTTCCTCTCTTTTGTTGCATATTTTGTCACATCAGCTAGAAAACTAATAAAAACAGAATGAACATCTCCTGTGGAGATTCTTCCCTTGAGCTCAGAGGGTGGCGGTGGTATTTCTGATGTATAACATGTAACTCCCGGAAACATTTGGAAGCTTTTCTAGCCCAATGTTCTGAGAGTACACATATCTTTCTTCAGAAGCTGAAATAAGTGCAAGAATTTCTCTGTACACTTTCACAACTTCCTTTTTTTATCATCTCACCAGGTTAATGAGTTCAAAATCACTTGTCTTAGATTCAATACTTAATTATAGTGAACAGAGAATGCCTACAAAAGTAGAAATTGCCTTTTTTTCTGTTAAATCAGAAATACCTTAATTTCTCTTTACTTCATGGAGAAACTGGCTGAGTTGATTCCATTTCAGTTTACTCAAACACGTTTTACAATACTCAGAACGGTACATTATAGCTAGCAAATAACAGTCAGTAAAGACTGCATTTTTAGCATCTATTAATGTGGCAAATATTTCAATATTTGATTCCTTCCTTTAGACACCTACTGCTGTCAGCAGGTACATCAACTTCACCTTTTCTAGCAGAAAAAATGGTTGGAAAAAATCAGCTTTGGGACATTTACATAGACATCTTGAGAAATTACTAAAAGTAAAAGCCGTTCCTTTGCTTTGAAAGAATAGCTAGGATGCAAAAGCAAAACAGGTTAAGTGGTCTGAAAACTGAACCAGTAAACACTTGAGTGTGAATGGAAGGAAAGATGGGAAGGAAAACCCATAAAACAAAACTTGATTACACAATTCAGTGTGAGCATGAGCTTACCAAGATGTATGAAAATAAAATGACATTAGTTGAACTGAAACATATACTTGAGCATTAGCCATCATTAAAATCATGTATCCAATACCCTGTATCTCAATTTCTCTAATTAAAAAAAAATTGTTGATCATGTGTCTGCTTGAAGATGTTTTGTAACTGCAGTACTTTGAACTTGCAGTCTATCATTGTTAAAAGTCTGCAGTCTTTTCAATCAAATAGTCAGACTTGGCTCCCCTGGAGTTTGGTGCCTTTACATGTTTATAGCATTCTGGTACGAGCCAGCTTTCCCATGGAGTCTTTCTGAACACTCCGTGCAGCTGATAGCAACAGTGTAGGCATAAATAACAAATGACAAAGCAAAGGCTTGATGGTGTAGTTGAAGGCTTTCCTTAGCCATTTGTCCTGTGAGATATAGCTCGTGACAATGACATGTTGGTCATTCTGTTCTGGGTTCTGCTTTCCACATTATAGTTTGTGTTACATTTTTAACCCATTCTACAATTTTGCAAATCCTTAATTTTTTATTGACTCTGAAAGATGATATTTAGAATGTTCGGTTTCTATGGCAGACACAGAGAAATCAAAAGGCTGATATGGGAGCATCCATTGCCCAAGATTTCTAGCTTGTCCCAAGGATACCTAGGAATCTTTAGGAATAGGGGATATGGAACATGAAACAAACGGTCACCTTCTATAAGCAGGCAAGACTTGCAATGGAAGGATGGGGAAACCAACCCAGCCACAAGACTTTTTACCCACAAATTTCTGTGATTATAAGAGGTGCAGGGATAAAGAGGGATCAGAAAGTGAGAGAATGGCCAACCAATGACTGGCTCAACTTGAGTCTCATGCCATGAGAAAGAGCCCATCCCTGACACTAGTAATATTCTGCTATGCTTGCAGACAGGGGGCTAGCATAACTGTCCTCTGAGTAGTTTTACCCAGAAACTGATGAAAACAGATGCAGGAACCCATAGTCAGACATTAGGTGACGCTCAGGTGAAGTTCCTTCAATCCTTCTCCTCCCCCACCCCCGAAAGAGGAGGAAGAAGGATTGAAGGAGCCAGACAGATCAAGGATACCATAAGAAAACCTATAGAATCAACAAACGTGGTCCTATAGGGGTTCACAGAGACTGAATCATTAAGTAGAGAGCATGCACCAGAGGGTCTAGGCCCCCGACACATATGTAACATGTGCAGCTTGGTCCTCATGTGGGCCGCCTAACAGCAGGAGCAGGGGCTGTCTCTGACGCTGTTGCCCGCCTTTGGGTCCCTTTGTCCAGCCTCAATGGAATAAGATGTGTCTAGTCCTGCTACAGCGTCACATGCCAAGGCGGCTGACATCCACCATGGTTGGCCTCTGCTTTTCTGAGGGAAAAGGAGGAGTCACAGGGGAGGGAAGCAGAGAGGGAGGTACTGAGAGGACAGGAGGGATGGGAGGCTCTGATCCAGATGTAAAGTGAATAAATTATTAATTAATGAAAAAAAGAGAGGCTGAAATGGTCCTATCTTTCAGCTTAGCTTTTTCATGGGTCCCTGCTCATAGGTCAGTATTTTACAAATTTTCAGTTTAAAAATCTATTTAATAAAAAAGTTATATTTTGCTGATTGGATCTTCTTAGAAACCAAATACATTAAGCTTTTACATGCGTATAAGGTTCACCTGCGTTTTTCTTGCTCAATGAATGTTTAGCATCTGTTTGTTTCCTAACAAAATAGTAGTCATTTTATACTTTCTTAGTCTTTGGTGGAGTCTGGGTCTGAAGTATTTCATGGGCATTTTGCCTATTAGAGAACAGTCATCTAAATGTATGTGCCAGGATACTTTTAAAGAGAAATGCTTTCAAAAGCTGTACATTTTTTCAAGTTTCCTTTTAAAATTGAAAGTTAAGTGTACAAGATACTTTTTTTTTTTTTGCACATGAAATTGCACAAACTAAACACAGCAGTAGCAGTCATTTCAGTAAGGATGAGAGAGGATGGGAAACCTTCATGCTTCTAGTAGGTGTGTGAGTCCCTGCAAACTTTCTGAGAGCAATTAATCAGCAGTCTTTTACCCTTGACTCAGCTTTTCCACATTTTGGAACTGTCCTGGGGCCTCAATTCATTCAAATGCAATAAAAGTAGTTATAATGACATGGCAGGGTTTTCTACTGCAACATCAGAAATGATGTAGGTGTTCACAGCCGTGAAGCCATAGCACCATTATCCAGCAAGCCTGGGCTAACGTGAGACAGAACGCAGTTCCTGCCTTGGTGTGATGTTTCCAGAATCCAGGTGGGCAGGAAGGGAAGCGGAGGAACAGCAAAGCCTGCTGCTGTTCATGCTTTGCCAGCAGATGAGTACTCAGCCTGAGCGGATGCTGGGAACTGCTTCCTTGACCTGCCATTATTTCCTTTATGTGACTATATTTTAAATTTTCCTGCAAGTATGCATTGTCTGTTGAACATAAACTTACATACATCTGTATTTTCTTGCCATTTCTCTTAGCTCCTTTGTCTCTTTTATAGTTTTATTTCTACTTTTTGTTGTATATACATAAATGATATTATGTGTTAAATCTAGGAACCACAAATACATAATGTTCATCTTTCTGAAAATTCTTTAATTCACTCAGTGTATTTCCAGTTGTATCAATTTTTGTTCAAATGACATGATTTTATTCTTTATAGCTGAAAAATCCACAATAAATACATGTTTTTGAAGAAAAAAAATGTTAGCTAAATAACTAATTTCAAGTAATAC
Organism: Meriones unguiculatus; assembly: GCF_030254825.1. NCBI lineage: Eukaryota > Metazoa > Chordata > Mammalia > Rodentia > Muridae > Meriones > Meriones unguiculatus. Next base: position 4,778,595 of record NC_083350.1, on the reverse strand, counting down.
TATCATAATAGCATGTTTATGAGGTAAAAGATGGAAATCCTGTCTACTTCTCTTGGCTCTTCCCAATTCCCCTCTTGGTAAATGACATTCTGCCAGCCAATCTGGATAATGAGAGCATTCACAATACCTTACTTTCTCTCTTACTATGATTATCACAGAGGAAACAGCTCATTGACTACTTTTGCTCTTATATCTGCAGAAGGTGTGAAAGAGGAGAGCAGCGAAAACAGACTCTAATACTAGAAGAAAACAGGAACCTGCTAGCAAATTAGCTTTTCTTTATATTTGTTAGTAAAAGACTAATACTAAATTAAATACTTTGTGCAATTCATTTGGGATAAGAAGGACAGGAACATATCCCATGTTTGTCTTTCTCCTTCTGGGATATTTCACTCAGAATGATCTTTTCTAGATCCCACCATTTGCCTGCAAATTTCATGATTTCCTCCTTTTTGATTGCTGAGTAGTATTCCATTGTATAAAAATACCACAATTTCTGTACCCATTCCAGCGTTGATGGACATCTGGGTTGTTTCCAGGTTCTGGCTATTACAAATAGAGCTGCTATGAACATGATTGAGCAAGTGTCCTTTTTGTGTACTTGAACAAACTTTGGGTATATACCTAGCAGTGGTATAGCTGGGTCTGGAGGAAGCACTATTCCTATTTGTCTTAGAAAGCGCCAGATAGCTTTCCAGAGTGGTTGTACCAGTTTACATTCCCACCAGCAGTGGAGGAGGGTTCCCCTTTCTCCACATCCTCTCCAGCATGTGTTATCACTTGAGTTTTTCATCTTGGCCATTCTGATGGGTGTAAGGTGATATCTCAGGGTCGTTTTGATTTGCATTTCCCTGATGGCTAATGAGGATGAGCATTTCTTTAAGTGTTTTTCTGCCATTCGATATTCCTCTGTCGAGAATTCTCTGTTTAGCTCTGTTCCCCATTTTTTAATTGGATTACTTGGTTTGCTGCTTTTCAGCTTCTTTAGTTCTTTGTATATACTGGATATTAGTCCTCTGTCAGATAAAGGGTTAGTGAAGATTCTTTCCCAATATACTCACTTATATAGATCTATAAGATATGATAAACATAATGAAATCTATACACCTAAAAAAGATAATCAATTGAGTGGACATGGGGTAAGATGATCAATCCTCATTTAGAAAGACAGATGGGATGTGCATTGAACGTATGACAGGAGTCTACTGAGCGCATCTGAAAGACTCTAACTAGCAGTGTTTTCAAAGCAAAGACTCATGACCAAACCTTTGGCAGAGTACAGGGAATCATAAGAAAGAAGGGGAGTTAGTCTGATGGGGAAAGGATAGGAGCTCCACAAGGACCAAATATATCTTGGCACAGGGTCTTTTCTGAGACTGACATTCAACCAAGGACCATGTATGGATATAACCTAGAACCTCCACTCAGATGTAGCCTGTGGCAGCTCAGTAACCAATTGGTTTCCCAAAGTGAGGGGAACAGGGACTATTTCTAACAGGAACTCAATGACTGGCTCTTTGGTCTCCCCACCCCCGAAGGGAGGAGCAGTCCTGTTAGGCCACAGAGGAGGGCTTTGCAGCCAGTCCTGAAGATACCTGATAAAACAGGATCAGATGAATGGGGAGGAGGTCCCCCCTATCAGTGGACTTGGAAAGGGGCACGATGGAGATGAGGGAGGGAGGGAGGGACTGGGAGGGAATGAGGGATCGGGACATGGCTGGGATACAGAGTTAATAAAATGTAACTGATAAAAATAAATAAAAAAAAAAAAAAAGAAGGACAGGAACAACAGCCCACAATTGCTAAAACTTCAGGAAGAAAAACATCTCAGCAAGGTCATGGCTGATAAAGGCTTTTTCTCATCTAGTGGCTGCAAATGCTGAAAGAGCTATTTGAGTAACAAATCTTTACCCTTTCACTGTGTTTAAATTTCATTAAATTATGGAAAATCATTTTTAGTCCTGGCATCAAACTTGCTGATTCATGTTTTGGCTTATTTTGAACAGTATGTGAGGTTTTTCTTTAACTAGACTGTCTCAGTAACATTGGAAGGATATTTCTTTTAGGTAATTTACTTTAACATTTCATCCAGGTTTTCTATTCCCAAACATCGTAAGTACAAAAAGCATTCGCTCTGACTGATTCTTAGTTCTGAGGCCAGAAGAGGCCTGTTTCCACTCCATTCTTTGAGATATTTCTAGAATGTCGAACAGTCTATGTTCTTCATTGTCCATGGCATCCACTGAATTAATTTCCAACAATAGTTGAACCATTCTTTAAATGCCTTTTAGAGCACTTCAGCAAAGTTAAGCTTTCTATATTTAGGGAAACTATTTGCACAGCTAATTGCAGATGGGGGGTGGCTGCTGCTCTTGCAAAACAAAAGCTAGATTCAGCATGTCTTCTCCCAGGCACGCACTTAAGAACGTCAGTGCCCTGATACAGAGATCACCGTGAAGGAAACATCATTGATTCCTCATTGCGGTAACGTCTGTGCAGTCGGAGTCCCGGGAAGACCAGTCAGTGCGCTGTCCCCAGAGAGCACTCACTGCCATGCGTCCCAACTCCAGCTGTCTACAGCCTCTACACTGTGGCTCCAATCTTCAGGTTCACAGCTCTCTAGCTGAGCATAAATTCTTATTGACCTTAACTAAAATAACTTACCTGTTCAGAAAGCTGTTCAGACATTTGCCCATCTGCGTCCTAACTTGCTGCTTGAGTTTGGCAGCATCTTTCAGCTGGGAAACTCAGATGAAACTCAGTCGTGCTGACAGTAGACTGAGCTGAAAACCTGTGTAAAGAATCCAGTCAGAAACTACCAATGAATTATGTATTTCTAAACTAAGCACATATTTTATTTTGCTTGGATAATTTAAATTATTATAATATCAAATGTATTTTTTACAAATTATTCTAGTTATACATTAATGAAAAAATAATTATGTTCTCATTAGACTTAGCCATACTGCTTGCTTTTCTGAAAAGGTGAACCCAAAGATCCCAATGTTCAAAAAGAGCAATAAGAAAATAAATGACTCAGAAGCCTGCTCACAGCCTTGTTGTGAAACTCAGACAGTATAAGCTTCCGTAACATAATTCTACACCTTAATTATAATGGCAGCTTAATCAGTTCTGCTCATCATTTATTGATTTGTTCTCTCCCTTGACAGAATATTAGCTAATCAGTTGGAAACATTATTTCTTCAGTTATGGTTTCCTTATTCTTATAGCATCTATTCCTTTCTTTGTTCCCCTTCAATCTTATGCATTTAAATATCATGTTATTAGGTACCTACTTGGTTCTTTTTGGCAACTGTTTCACTGTGTTTGTAAAAGTGGGTCTGATCTTACTGAAAAAAGCCATTGCAAATTTTCATCATTCATATAAAAAAAATGTGACATTGTAGTCCCTGAGAATTGTCCTTATGCAGAAAGGGAAAAAGAAACCAGGAAAAATAAATTATATTTCAAATAAATTCAGCAGCACAATATTTGAGATGGCATGTCTATAGTTTCTTTAGTAGAGCAGAGGCACAAACGATTGAATGATAAGCAAGAGTGAAGGTGCCGGAGAACAGGATCTGGCTATGAGCAAGGCTCTGAGCCTGCTTGCCTTTGCTCCTTAGAAACTTTCCAACGTCTTCTAAGCTCAGGATAATCGAGTTTGACTTGCAAAAGGCATCTATTGCTCCTCCATAGTCTCAAGGAGGGAATGATAGTGGTATGAATCAAACACTCAAAAGTCACAATAGAAACATGAATCTTAATTTTGTGTTCCATGACTCCCACTGGGCTCCAGGGGTATCCGCTCTTTACTGTAACTGTGTTAAGATTAATCCTGAATGTTTTAATACTTTTTTTTAATGAAAAAGTATCAGAAACATGAACCAATAAGCCATTGAATGTGTAGAAATATATACAAATGTATAAAAGCATAAATCACAGTAATTTGCTGATAAAATTGAACACAAGATGTTGTTTTCTGACCTCTTTGTGTTAGAAAACAATACCACCACTGTTAATAGGACAGAGCAGCAGCCCACAGATTGGGAAAAGATCTTCACCAACCCTACATCTAACAAAGGGTTAATAAAAAATATATAAAGAACTCAAGAAATGAAACACCAACAAACCAAATAACCCAATTAAAAATTAGGTACAAATCTAAAGAGAAAATTCTCAGCAGAGGACTCTTTAATGGCCAAAAGCACATAAAGAAATGTTCAATGTCCTTAGTCACCAGGGAAATGCAAATCAAAACAACTCTGAGATTCCATCTTACACCAGTCAAAATGACTAAGATAAAAATTTCAAGTGACAGATCATGCTGGCGAGGATGTGGAGAAAAGGGAACACTCCTCCATTGCTGGTGGGAGTGCAAACTTGTACAGCCACTTTGGGAATCAATCTGGCGCTTTCTCAGAAAACTGGGAATAGCCCTACCTCAAGATCCAGCTATACCACTCCTGGGCATAAACCCAAAAGATGCTCCACTATGCCACAAGAACACTGGCCCAACCATGTTCATAGTAGCTTTATTCATAATAATAGATGCCCCTCAACCAAAGAATGGATAAAGAAACTGTGGTATATTTACACAATGGAATGCTACTCAGCTATTAAAAACAAAGATATCATGCAATTTGTAGGCAAATGAATTGAATTAGAAAAGATCATCCTGTTTGAGATAATCCAGACCCAAAAAGACAGGCATGGTATGTACTCACTTATAAGTGGACATTAGCCATAAAGTATAGGATAGACATAACTTAATACACAGATCCAAAGAAACTAAGTAACAAGGAGAGCCCAAGGAAAGGTGCTTGAATCTCACTCAGAGGATGAAATGAAATACATGTCAGGAGAGAATGGGGGGAGGGAAGTTGGGCAGATAGGGGCCTGAGGGAAAACAGTAATAGGGAATGAGGTGTGGGGAGATCATCAGGGGTGTAGTGTAGTGGTGGGGAGGATTTGGAGAGAGAACACAAATTGATGTGGGAGGGGGCATCGCTGGGACAGTGAAGGCTCCTGGGAGTCTGTGGGGATGACCATACCTGAAACTCCTAGCAGTGGAGAAGTCTGCTAGGAGTCTCAGATAGGGTGATATGTAGCCTGAAGTCACCACCTCCTATTGCCAGGAGGAACTCCCATTGAATAGACGGAGACACCCACCCACCCATAAAACCTTTGACCCACAATTTGTCTTGCCTACAAGAATGTAGAGATAAAGATGGAGCAGAGATTGAGAGAATGGCAAATCAATGACTGGCCCAAATTGATACCTACCCCATGGGAGAGAGCCAATTCCTGACACTACTGGTAATATTCTACTATGCTTGCAGACAGGAGTCTAGCATAACTGTCTTCTGAGAGGCTTCATCCAACAGCTTCAGATTCAGAGACCCACAGCCAAGCAATGGTTCGAGTTTGGGAAATTATGTAAAAGAATAGGGGGAAGGATTGAGGGAGCTGGAGGGGTCAGGGACTCCGCAGGCAGTCCGACAGAATCAATTAACTTGGACCCCATGGTGGTTCACAGAGACTGAACCACCAGGCAAAGAGCATGCATGGGCTAGATCTAGGTCCCCTACACAACTGTAGCAGATGTGCAGCTTGTTCAACATGTGGGTCACCTAACAACAGGAATAGAGGCTGTCTCTGGTGCTTTTAAACTCTGGGCCCCTTTCACCTAGCTGGGCTGCCCTGTCAGGCCTAAATGGGAAAAGATGTGCTTAGTCCTGCTGGGACTTGATGCATCAAGGTGGGCTGTTGGCCCTTGAGGACCTTCCCTTCTCTGAGAAGAAAGAGGGAAGAATAGGGAAGGGAGGTGAGGCTGGAACTGATAGGAGAGGAGGGTGTGGGCTGGTATCAGGCTCTAATTCATTTAAATAATAAATAAATAAATAAATAAATAAATAAGTCGGATCCAAGATGGCAGCAACCAGAGTGCACCGTATGTATCTGAGAGACAGAGGATCTAAAACTCCAAAATTCCTGAGTGGAGGGGAAGCTGAAGCCAGAACATCGACACTGAAGCTTCCTTGGCCAGAGGGGACAACACATGAACTGAGACCATTTAGATCCAGGTCACCCACGGACTTCTCTGGGGACCGAGTGGTAAACATTCAGCCCCCTGCACTTGCTCTTGTCAGGCCTCCCTCCTCCTCCACTCATAACACAGAAGCCCCTGCTTGGGGACTGAGACAGCAGAGGTGGGCCTCCTAGTTCCTCAGTGGCAGCTGCCAGCTGTACCAGCATTCCAGATCCCGGATCTAGCACCAGCCTTGTGGGTTCCAGGTCCGCTAGCAGGTGTATGGCCTCACAGGGCCTCCCAGCCAGTGGCCACCCAGTCCCTCAGTGGCGCACACCCAGGTCTTTGGGCTCCCTAGGACTTCCCATCAGGCATCTGTACCGGCTTCTCAGTTCTGCTAGTATGACTGGACTCCCAGTGAACTACTTTAACAGCCTAAGTTCTGTGGCTGCAGTACCACTAAGATGACTACACCCGCATTTGCCCCAGCAGGCCCAATTCTGAGAGTAGAGAACAGGGGAAACCCCTGTGCTTTCTGATTAGACCTGCTAGAGAGTGGGTGTGCCCTCAAGTGAGTACCTGCAGAGGCCTAGATCCAGGGTCCCTATATGCTAACAGCCAGACATCAGATCTCTCTCCCAGCCATACACCCACTGAGGGCAACATAGGGATTCTTGGGACAGTGTCCTCAACATTGAAGCCCCTGTTCTGCGGGTCTACCAGTCAAGTCCAGGCAAACAACTCCTGGAGCCCAGATAGAGCTGAATACCAATGGCTGGGCTCACTTAGGTATTCAGAGAATCTGCACATGCTCATTACCCACTAGAAGAGAGCTAGCGCCTGCAACCCCTCCTATGCCTACACCAACTCCTATCCCACATTCCAGGCATCTACACTCTCTAGCACCCTGCCCTCTAAGGCACACTTCCATGCACACGCACACACAAGCTCACCCACATTTGTATTTCTGTGCCAGCTGACCTGCCTCCCTTAGGTACAGCTGAAACACCAACACACACTCTCAGACCTGAGTACCACTGAGCTGAAGAATACTCATTGCCCTGAAGAATACTCCAGACACCAGAGAAAGATGGACCCAGTCTGGAGTACAGACTCCAGGAACAAAGAGTCATGGTTACAGATAAGCAGATGGCCAGAGGTCAGCGAAAGAACACATTCAAGAAAAATCAGGACATTATGGCTTCACCAGCAACCCCCCAAATCAATGGATACACCAACTCATTGGAAACACAGGAAAATGACTTTAAAGTTATGCTTCTCCAGCTATTAGAGACACATAAAGAGGAAACAAACAACTATCTCAGAGAAATAGCCACACAAATGGAGGCACAGATAGGGGTAAAATTAGTGTCAAGTAGAAAGGAAAAACAAAAAATTGAGACCATCATAGAAAGACAGGAATCCACATTCAATCAGATGAAGGAAATGGTGCAAGGCATAAAAACAGTATTAGAATCAATAAAGAAAACATGAACAGAGTAAACCCTGGAGCTGGAGAACTTAGAGAAAAGATCAGGAACCACAAAGGTAAGCATCACCAATAGAATACAAGAGATGGAAGAGAGAATCTCTGGTGCTGAAGATACACTTGTAGAAATTGATACAAGAAAATAAAGAAAAAGTAAAATCAGAAAAGTCCCAAACACAAAACATCCAAGAAATCAAGGAAACCGTGAAAAGACAAAAATCTAAGAATAATAGGAATTGATGAAAAAAGGAAGATTCCAGGCTTCAAGTTCTGGAAAATATTTTCGAGAAAATCATAGAAGAAAATTTTCCCAACTTAAAGAATGAGATGTCCATAAACATACAAGAGGCCTACAGAACACCAAATAGACTAGACCAGAAAAGAAACTCATATCACATCATAGTCAAAACACTAAATCTACAGAACAAAGAAAACATGTTAAAAGCAGCAAGGGAAGAGGCCAAGTAACTTATAAAGGAACTATGAACTATCAGAATCACACCAGACTTCTCAACATGAAAGCCAGAAGGGCCTGGGCAGATGTCATGCAGACTTTAAGGGACCACAGATGTCAACCCAGACAACTATACCCAGCAAAGCTTTCAATCAACATTGATAAACAAAATACTCCATGACAAAACTAAATTTATACAATATCTACACCACAATGGAGACCTACAGAAAATACTTGAAACAAAATTCCAATCCAATGAAAAAAACTACATCCAAGAAAACATAGGAAACAGATAAACTTCACAACAAAAAAATTAAAGGAAAACAAGCAGTGAATCACAGTAATACCACCAACTCCATAATGAAAGGAAATAATGTTCACTGGTCACTATTATCTATCAACATCAATGGAGTCAACTCTCCAATAAAAAGACACAGACTAACAGAATTGTTGCGAAGCAGGATCCAACATTCGGCTGCATCTAAAAAACAAACCTCTGCAAAAAATATAAACACTACCTCAGAGTAAAGAGCTGGAAAAAAGTTTTTCAAGCAAATGGACCCAGAAAACAAGCTGGGGTAGCTATCCTAATATCTAATAAGATAGACTTTCAACCAAAATTAATCAAAAATGATGAGGAGGGACACTTCATTCTCATCAAAGGAAAAATCCACCAGGAAGATGTCAAAATTCAAAACATCTATAGCCCAAATACAAGAGCACCTACATTTGTAAACAAAACATTATTAAAGCTGAAATCACACATCATTCCCAACACCTAAATAGTGAGAGACTTCAACGCTCCACTCTCACCAAGGTTACAGATCATTCAGACAGAAGCTAAACAGAGAAATAAGGGCACTTACAGAGGTCCTAAATCAAATGGACCTAATAGATGTCTACAGAACTTTTCACCTAAATTCAAAAGAGTATACCTTTTTTTGAGCACCTCATGGAACCTTCTCCAAAGTAGACCATATAGTTGGTCACAAAGAAAGCCTCAACAGATACAAGAAGATTGAAATAATCCCTTGTATCCTATCTGACCACCATGGACTAAAGCTGGACCTCAACAACAGAAATAGCAAAAAGCCTATACACACATGGAAAATGAAACACTCGCTACTCAATGACAGCTGGATTAGGGAAGAAATAAAGAAAAACATAAAGACTTCCTAGAATTCAATGAAAATGAAGGCATAACATACCCAAACTTATGGGACATGATGAAAGTAGTGCTAGGAGAAAAATTCATAGCACTAAGTGCCTTCATACAAACATCTTATACAAACAACATAATGGCTCACCTGAAAGCCTTAGAAAAAAAGAAGCAGTCAACCAAAGAGGAGTAGACGGCTGGAAATATTCAAGCTCAGGGCAGAAATTAATAAATTAGAAACAAATAAAACAATTCAAAGAATCAATGAAACCAAGAGCTGGTTCTTTGAGAAAATCAACAAGACAGATAAACTAACTAAAAGGCAGAGAGAAACTATCCAAATCAGCCAAATCAGAAACAAAAAGGGGACATAACAACAGACACTGAGGAAATCCAAAAAAATTATTAGGTCTTACTACAAAAGCCTATATACTAAAATATGAAAATATAAATTTAAATGGACAATTTTCTTGATAGATTCCATTTACCAAAATTAAATCAAGACCAGGTAAATAGATTGAATAATCCTATATGCCCCAAGGAAATAGAAGCAGGCATCAAAAGTCTCCCTTTCAAAAAAAGCCCAGGGCCAAGATGGTTTCAGCACAGAATTCTACCAGACCTTCAAAGAAGTGCTAATTCCAATTATCTTCAAACTTTTCCACAAAATAGAAATAGAAGGAACTTTACCAAACTCATTCTATGAAGCCACAGTCACCCCGATACCTAAACTACACAAAGACCCAACAACAAAAAAAAGAACTTCAGACCTATCTCTGTTTATAAATATGGATGCAAAATTGCTCAGAAAAATACTTGAAAACTGAATGAAAGAACAAACAAATGATATCTTCCACCATGACCACGTAGGCTTCATCACAGGCATGCAGCGGTGGTTCAATATATGGAAATCCATCAATGTAATCCACCATATAAACAAACTGAAGGAGAAAAACCACATGATCATCTTAGATCCCAAGAAAGCATTTGACAAAATCCAATACCCATTCATGTTTAGTCTTAGAGAGATCAGGGATACAAGGCACATATCTAAACATAGTAAAGGCGATAAACAACAAGCCTATAGCCAACATCAAACTTAATGGAGAGAAACTTAAATCAATCCCACTGAAATCAGGGATAAGGCAAGGCTGCCCACTGTCTCTATATCTCTTCAACATAGTACTTGAAGTCCTAGCTATAGCAATAAGACAACTAAAGAAGATCAAGGGGATACAAATCGGAAAGAAAGAAGTCAAAGTATCACTATTTGCAGATGCTATGATAGCTTACCTGAACAACCTCAAAAATTCAACCAGAGAACCCCTTCAGCTTATAAACACTTTCAGCAAATTGGCTAGAATCACAATTAACTAAAAAAAAAAAAATCAGAAGCCCTCCTGTATACCAAAGACAAAAGGGCTGAGAAAGAAATAATGGAAACAACACCCTTCACAATAGCCACTAATAACATAAAGTACCTTGGTGAGACTCTAACCAAGCAAGTGAAAGACCTGCTCAAAAAAAAACTTCAAGTCTCTGAAAAAAGAAATTGAAGAAGATATCAGAAGATGGAAAGATCTCCTGTGCTCATGGATTGGTAGGATTAACATAGTGAAAATGGCCATCCTGCCAAAAGCAATCTACATATTCAATGCCATTCTCATCAAAATACCAACACAATTCTTTACAGACCTTTAAAGAACAATTGTCAACTTCATATGGAAAAACAAAAAACCCAGATTTGCCAAAATGATCCTGTACAACAACAGATTGTCTGGAGGTATCTCCATCCTTGATCTCAAGGTGTACTACAGAGCAATAGTAATAAAAACTGCATGGTGCTGGCATAGAAACAAAATGGTGGATCAATGAAATCAAACAGAAGACCCAGAAAAAAACCGACACAGCTATGGATACTTGATCTTTGACAAAGAAGCCAAAACCATACAATGGAAAAAAGATAGCATCTTCAACAAATGGTGCTGGTCTAACTGGATGTCTACATGCAGAAAAATACAAATCGACCTATATTTATCACCCTGCACAAAACTAAAGTTCAAGTGGATCAAAGACTTCAACATAAAACCAGAGAGACTAAATCTCTTAGAAAAATTGGAAATCAATCTGGTGTTTTCTCAGACAATTAGGAATAGTGGTTCCTCAAGACCCAGCTATACCACTCATAGGCACATATCCAAAATATGCTCAAGTACACAAAAAGAACATTTGTCCAACCATCTTTGGAGTAGCTTTATTCGTAATAGCCAGAACCTGGAAACAACCGAGATGTCCCTCAACAGAGGAATGGATACAGAAATTGTGGTACATTTGCACAATGTACTACTCAGCAATTAAAAACAAGGAAATCATGAAATTTGCAGGCAAATGCTGGGATCTAGAAAAGATCATCCTGAATGAAATATCCCAGAAGCAGAAAGACACACACGGTATATACTCACTTATAAGTGGATACTAGACCTATAATGTAGGAGAAACATACTAAAATCTGTACACTTAAAGAAGCTCAGACAGAAGTAGGACCCTGGGTAAGATGATCAATCCTCACTCAGAAAGACAAATAGGATGAACATTGGAAGGAGGGGAAAACAGGAAACAGGACAGTAGCCTAAAACAGAGGGCCTTTGAAAGACTCTATCCAACACTGTATCAAAGCAGATGCTGAGACTCATAACCAGGCTTTGGGCAGAGTGCAGGGAATCTTATGAAAGAAGGGGGAGATAATGGGAGAGGACAGGAACTCCATAAGCAAAAAATCTGGGCCCAGGGGTCTTTTTTGAGACTGATACTCCAACCAAGAACCATTTATGGATATAACCTAGAACTCCTGCTCAGATATAGACCATGGCAGCTCAGTCTCCAAGTGTTTCCCTAGTAAGGGGAACAGGGACTTTCTCTCACAGGAACTCATTAGCCAGCTCTTTTGCTACCCACCCCATCCCCCGAGGAGGGAGCAACCTTGCCAGGCCACAGAAGAGAACAATGCAGCCAGTCCTGATGAGACGGAATAAGCTAGAGTCAGATGGAAGGGGAGGAGGACCTCCCCTATCAGTGGACTTGGAGAGGGGCATAGGAGGAGATGAGAGAGGGAGGGTGGGATTGGGAGGAAATGAGGAAGGGAGTTAGAGCCAACTTGGCATTTACATTATGATAGAGAGTAGAGACTTCAGAATACTTGCACATTACTATCTCTTATCCTGTGTTTAAAAAGTGTGTTAGCGTGTGCATGAGTGTGTGTGTGAGTGAATGTTATATATGCAGGCCATATCATACTTGTGGAGCTCCAAGAACAACCTTGAATGTCAATCATCACCTTCCATATTGTCTGAAACAAGGGCTCTTGTTTCGCTGGTTCATTGACCAGGCAGGCTGGCCAGAAGCGCTGGGATCACAAGCATGTGCTCTATCCATATCTGGCTTTAAATGAGGTCTTGATATTTGATCTTGGATTTTTCACACCAAAAGGGGAAGTGCTCTAACCATGGAGCAACCTGTCCAGCTCCAAGTTATTTTCTTGGAGTGCTCTGCATTTTCTTGATCGAAATTCTATGCCTTCGGTGCACCTTTTTCAGCATGGCATTCTTAGGTGGGTTTTTATGGCAATATTTACTGGGAGATTATAGGTAAGAATCCAGGAGAAGGTATAGGTGTAAGTATTGCCCTGGGATGTGGCCTGAAAGTTTTTTTAGTTCTACAAACTAGGACAAGTAAAAGAATAAATGACTGCCAGAAAGGAATAAAAGCAGTTTCTAAACATGTTTATCAAATCAGATAAATTCACATAAAAACGTGACCTTTTCCTATTAACAGATGGGCAAGAGTAAAATGACTGATGTAGCCTACTGTTTAGTGAGGCTGTGAGGAAACAAACCAACGCTCTCGAAACCAATGGGAATTTCCTGGAGGGTAGTTACACATTACCGTATAAACAGGTTTTAAAAAAGGCAAAAACCAACGAAGGAGAGTGGGAAGAGCTGATCTACTCAGTCCTTGCCAAGGCAAGGTTGCCGGCACCATCACATTGTGTTCTCCAGAAACGGAAGCCAGAATCTGTGGTGCAAAGGCAGGGCTCCCAGCTGCCCGGGTTGGAGGCTCTTGGCTGGGGAAGCTATAGATGAGCTAGCTACATATGCAAAATCCTTTGTGATTGAATCACTTATGTTGCATATTTTACTTTTTCTCATCAAAGTTCCCTACACTGTAAGCAAGGACAAAAATAGGAAACCTATCACTAATTAGACTCTGGGCATTATGGATGATGGGTGGATATTATTTCTCTTCTTGGAGATGCTGCTTGTATAATGTGACTTATAGATGGTGGCCTAGCTTCCTGGTGGACAAAAACTTGTGCGTGTGAGGGAGATGCCATAGGTATCGGGGTGGATTTTAGCTGTAGTAGCATGTAGTCTGGCTAGTGTCTATATATCTGGATATCGTTTAAACCTTCTGAGGGGGATATTTAAGTGCTTATTATCTGAGAAAACATGAAAGGTGAAAATATAATTACTTTCAATCCGCGTGCAAAATCCTGCAAATTGGTAGCAGACACACGAGGCAGTGGGCCCAGTTTTTACAGAAACACAGGCGTACCTCTGAAAGCAGTGTGACAGATGGAGAGGCCTTTCCGTGAACAAAGCACAAAGATGCTGCTTATGCAAACTGCCATACTGTGTGAGGTTTCAGAACCCATCCTGGCCATCCCCAGGGTGTCTCTCCACCAGGAGACCACCTTCGGGTAAGGGTATCAGCTGCTGTGGCAGAGAAGCCTGCAGCTCCATCCCAGGGGAATCTGAAATAGCACACTCCTACTTACCTTCCTCACTGTGATTAGGGGTCTAGGAAGCTTGGGAATCACATTTCACAGAAGAGACAATGGAGAACACAGCTAACAGGGAGCAGAACCAGCCCTCTGCAAACGCAAACACTTCTCTCTTCTTCAAGAGATCCTTTGTTCAAACAAATGTGCACATTTATATTTAATAACATGTTTAGTATGAGATTTTCAAAGACCTTTTATTAGTGTACTATGATTGAGATGGTCACTTCAGCAAGCCCTTTTTCCCTTTGTTTGAAGGTGAGTTTTACCACACCTTAGTTTAAAAAATATGTCCACATCATACACACACACAACTATCTTCATTGCATGTGAAAAAAAAATTGGTGTGTTTTCTTTCCATTCTATTTCTCTACCTTTCCTCTATTATTTTATTTTATGTTAAAAGAAGAAAAAGAAAAAAAGCCTCGGATTTCTATTACTAGGTTCAAATTATTGCTTACTTTTTAGAAACATAACATATATTAAGATAAGATTCATCATGGAAAGTGAGTTTGCTTTAAAGCTCTGAGGAACACTCAGACGAAAAGTGAAAGCTGCTTCATTCCGCAATGCTAAAGACCCTGAGACGGCAGCTTCCTGGTAGCCAAGGTGCTGCCTCAGCTGAAGATGGCTAATTCTGGGAGCAAGCCTTTTCTTAAAGAAAAAAAATATCCCTGATGTTTTAGAAGGAAAAACACCCTCCATTTGTTCACATCAAGAAAATTCCAATCACCTTGAAAATGACACTTTCCATATCATGGTCAATTCCACTTTAATTCTAAAATTGAAATGAAATTCTCTATAAAGTGTGCTGTTGCTTAGTTATTTGATCTGCAGTAATGTGGCTTTTACCTCCATTTATTAGAGATTACAGCTTCTTGGTTAATGGCTACTATACCTATCATCTTTGCAATTTAAGCATTTACAGGGACAGTAAGTGCTAAGTGCTGATAGCAGATTAAAGTGTTTGCATGTAAGTCATCAGCAGAGATGAAGTGCCTTAGAGTAAGGGACAAAGACTGAATGGAAGCAGGAAATGCTAGAGACACTCACCTGAAGCCTTTGCACAGTTACAGAGCCCTTCCTGGCAGCAGGTGTCTAGAACAGGGCGAATTTCTCCCATGAGCTACAAGCTCTTACACCTGTTACTATGGAAAATGAAGAGCATTTCTATATGGGGAAATACAATGCATGATTTCATGATTTATTCAGTTTACATCCCAATCCTACCCCTTCCCTCCCTCCCTCTTCCCCCATCCTTCCCTATTCCTCAGATAAGAGGAGCCTCTCCCCCGCAACCCCACCCCCAGCTCATTAAGACCCATCAGGACTGAGCAAGTTCTCTTCCCTTGTGGTCTGGTGAAACAGCCTGGCCAGTGTGGAGTGATCAGAAAGCAGGCAACAAAGTCCATGTCATAGATAGCCCCCTCTCCCCTTACTAGGAAACCCAGATGAAGCCTGAGCTGTCCATCAGCTACACCTGTGTAGAGGCCCTAGGTTCAATCAATGCATGGTCGTTGGTTGGTGCTTCAATCTCTGCAAGCCCCCATGGGCCCTGGTTAGTTGGCTCTGTTAGTCTTCTTGTGGAGCTCCTGTCACCTCCAGGTCTTAACACTGAATAATCCTCTTATTTCTGAGACAAATACTAGTTGCATTAATCTCCTATTGTATTATGCTAATTTGTGAATATTTAATTAGAGTAATTTGTGCATATAATTAAAAACAGTTACATATGAGTTCTAAGTTGATGCCTCACTGAATGAGTTTGTAAATATGCTTTTCCTTTATAAGTCCTATGGGTTGAGTGTTTGTGTTTCTTTCAGAATCATATGTTGAAGGCCTACCCTCCAGAGTGGCTGAAGTAAGGAAGGGGCCATGAAATCGGGCCATAGGCTAGTGTTCATGAAAAGTAAGAGAGTGAACAAGGACAACAAAATACACACGCTAAAGTGGGCTGGGGGGGGCACCAGAGTGCTTCAGCCCTACACAAGGAGCTATAGGCAACTAAGGAACACTGGTAGAAATAGCTGTTCTCAATGTTCAGCCCTAGAAACACACAAGTAACACTGTACAGACTGAGCATGCTGTAATTTTGTATTTGAGAAAATATATACATATACATATATGCAAGCAAGAACAATTAAAGAAAAAAGAAGCAATGAATTTAAAAGGGAACAATGAGGGGTTTACAGAAGGGTTTGGAGGGAAGAAAGCAAATGGAAAAATTTTATAATTGTAATCTTTAAAACATAAGAGAAATAGTTAATCATTAAAAATAATAAAGCATTAAACTCCCATCTTCCCCTTTCGTCCTTCCCTCTTCCTCACCTATTTCTTCTCTCCCTCCTTTCTCTTCTTTGCTCTCTCCCCATCTCTTCCCCTTTCTATCTCCCTCTCCTCCCTCTCTCCCACTTTACCTCTGTCTCCCATCTTCCTTCCTCTACTCTCTCTTTTTAGTCTCTCAATCTTGGTCTCCTCTGTCCTTTCTCTACCAAACACTGACACTCGAGGAAAGGCCACGTGAAGACCTAGTGAGCAGGAAGCCTACTTTACCACAGAGGGAAAGCACAGCAGAAGCTAAACTACCCAGAACTTGGCTCCTCTTCCTTCTGACTGAGAACTCGGCTTCTTCGGCCTCCACTGCCCATAGTGCATGTATGTTGTAATGGCAGCTGAAGACAAGGTAATGTGTTCCAAACAATTTCAATAGCTGAGGTTTTCGTTGCTGTTTTCCTTTAAAGTCTGGGTAGAACTTCTGGGAAAATCATTAAGTTTGTAAGGGTAATTTGTAAATTGAAAATTATGTTCTCTATTTTATGATAATTGGTCTAACCGAGTTTTCTAACTTGAGGAAATTTTTTAAAACATGTATTCTAGAGAATCATCAATTTATTTTTTCTATTTTGTAAGAAACTACTAAAAAAACTTTAAAAAATAGTCGTTTTTCATCTTGCTTCTGACTTTTCACATAATCACAAACATTCACTTTTTATTCGCTCTTTCTAATATGAGTTAATAATTTTAAACAGTCTCCCAGCTGTATAATTCTACTACTTTAGCATGTAGTCTTCACTCTATTTTAATGTAACAGAATTTAATGAATATTCATGACATGTTCTGTATTCTCGCTACAGGCAATAGAGGCTTTGGGTGCCCCAATAATTCCAGGCAAGGGCAGATGGGGGTCTGCAGGGCATCCACAGAGCCAGACTTTCTTGTCTTGGGACAAGGGACTGGAGCAGGGACATGAGTTTGTGAGATCAACAGCTCCTCTGGCCCATGTTAGGTCGTTTACAGGACACCTGCCTTTTCCAGCGTGCGCATAGGCCAGGCCGTCCTTGCACATGTGCTGTTCCTTACATTTGGCCGTGGGCGAGTCTTTTCCTTAGCCCTTGGTGTCCTTCCCCGATGCCCTTCCGTTTACTCCTCAGAGGACTCGGCATTCTCTGAACTGCAGGACTACGCAGCATTAACTGCACTGCCCATTACTCTAAACTCTGCCTCCCATCCGGACATTTAAAATCCAATAATTATTTTACAGTGTTTTCAAATGTGACCATCGATTCTACAGGGATGATAACACATCAGCCATGAGTATCCATGAGTGTGGATTATTTGCTTTCTGCCATCTAGAATGAGATGTGGCTTCCAGGCCTGCTACATGTCAAATGATGCACAGACTTCTCGACCGGTATAAAACGCTGCACACTTAGAAAAAATTAGCCAGGACACTCAAACAGTTCATGTTTCTCGTTATCTTCTTGTGCTATGCTTATTTTTGAGGTGTTTGGTTCAAAAACTGCTTTCCAATGACAAATAAAAGTGAGTCCAACCTTGTGTGCATATGTTTGCAGGGAAACTAGGAGAAGTGGCAAGCGGCACCTCCCTCCTCGGCACGTGCACCTGGGGCAAATCACGTCTGCCTGCTGTACACTGTAGAGACAGGGAACCACTCCTGCTCCTGCAGGACTGCTTTTCGAGGGGTCCAGACGGTGAGAGGAGGATGGGTGATTGTCCTGATCCTCTGCCTCCGGTGGCAATGCAGTAAGAGTTCCATGTCTCCAACAGCCCCATGTCCCAGAGCAGGGCGCCTTCTGGCTTGTTAGGTCCAGTAGACTTTGTTGCGCTGCAGCGCGGTTGTCTCTCACGCTTGTCTGCCTGGCATCAGCGTGCTTTCCCTAGCACACTCATTTGTTGATGTGGAGAAAATGAATTCAGTGTTTCTCCAGGGCCCTGACAAATGCAGAGCCCTGATCTTCAAGTGAGGCCTTAGAGACCTGACCCGTGTCAGGCCCAGGCGGGACGCGGGGTGGGTGCTGCTCTCAGCTCTGCCCCCGTCTTCCCTTCCTCTGGTTTATTTTGTTTAGTGTGTGTGTGTGTGTGTGTGTGTGTGTGCATGCGTGCATGTGTGTGCGTGTTGGCATGTGTGGGAGTGCCTTCAGAGGCCAGAAGAAGGTGTTGGATCCCCTGGAACGGGAGTTACAAGTTGCTATGTGCTGCCTGACGTGGGTGCTGGGAACGGAACTCCAGTCTCCTAGAAGAGCAGCCAGTGAGGCTGAGCTCCTACCTGCTCAGCCGTATCTCCAGCCGAGGTGTACCTGAGGTGGTGATGGTGGTTGAGACAGGGTCTCACTGCATAGCCCTGGTTGACCTGGAACTCACAATGTAGACCACACTGGCCTCAGGTTCATAGGTGAAACTGGGTGTTGATATCCAGGAATCCAGATAATGGGATTCAAAGGTAGATCTACTGCAAACACATAGCATGATGTCCAAAGTGAACTGTTAGTTTGCAGTTTGTGCAATTCCCTCACTGCTGTGTGCCCATTAAATGTCTACAGCCAGTAGCTGTAATTAGGAAGTCAAAAGGCAAGAGCTTCTATCTTCCCTGGGGAACTACTCTCAGAATGAAGGAAGGATGGAAAACCCAGCATTGGGGGCGTGTAGCCACTCTACAGAGTCAGATTCCCGTCACTAAGGAGAGAGAGGAGCAAAGGCATGCCTGCCTCCCAGGGTTTGTTAGTGGGTGTGACATGACGTGCAATCACTGGAAGAGCTTTCACTCTCTGATGGAGAACTGCTGAGCCATTCACTGTGCCCTCCTGCCCTCACCATGTCAGGGTTTACTCCTGAGCCTGTGTGTCTCCCCTTCTTCCTCACACGGCTTCCTAACCTTATTAACCCTTTTCCCATCTGGGATTTCTTCCTTTGTTTCTTAGTTTTAAACCTTAGCTTTTAGCACAAAGCTTAATTACAGGTCTCCGGTCTGCAGGGTAGAGAGCCAAGCCGGAGCTCACAGAGCTGCAAGCATGACTAGGCTCTCAGTGAACTGCTCTCCAGTTTACTTTTGGATTGCGTTTCTTCAGGCTTTGGGTATTTGCTGTTCTGTTCCACCTTATTTGTCTTCCAGCACCAAGAAGGCCTGCTCAGAAGGCTTTGGCTCTTCCTTATGGCTGATTAAAATGTGGCTGCTGCACACCCATGCCCACTCCCATATCTACATTCCAGGTGGGGAAAGGCACCTCTCCACTTAGGCATTTCTTTAGCCAAAGAGACAAGAGTTTTCTCATAACTAACTTGAAGCACACATTTGCTTACATCTCCATCATTACCTCACACTGCAAGAGAGAACTGGAAAACAGATATCTTGCCTAGAGGTGGATGCATCATCCCCCAAACAAGCAGCAATGATGAGTGAGGAAAAAGAAGAAGCATGTCTTGGGTAGACAGACAGCCTACAGTGCCGTACCTTAGAGCCCCTGACAGGAAGTGACCGCGGAGTCTTTGATCAAAGTCAGCGGCTAGAGCTTACCAGCACTGCGCTGTCTACATTTCTCTGTCTTCCCCTATGACATCAGGATAAAGAAGGGAGAGTACTTTTGTTTTAAATTGGAACTCTCTTTCAGGTCTACATTCTCTCTGACACCTCTATTCGCTCTTTACAGTTTCAATTTCAATTTCTTTTGACTTTATTTTCAATAAGGAATCTGACCAAACTATTCCCTGATCTCCAAGGTTGAGTCCTGACTTCCAGCACAGCATGGGATAGAGATTCCTAATCCTTCTTGCCCTCTCCCCTTCTTGCTGCTGCATCTGAAGTGTGACTTTCTGAGCACCTTCCCAGTGCCAGCTTCCCCATGCAGAGTCCATTCCTCTTGTCTGCCTAGGATCTTCAACGCAACACTCAATAGACAATGTGAGGTCTTTTTCCTAAGAACTCTTTCTCAGTTCTGCAAATGCCTCTTAGGAAACCATGTCACCTCCCCTTGATCTCACCATAGCTCTTCTTTGTTTTCTAGTAGCACTGAAAAAAATCAGAGGAGCTTAGCCTTCATTTTACAATAGAAACCAAAAGAAACTAAGCAAGAAGGAGAACTCTGGGTAAGATGCTCAATCCTCACTCAGAAAGGCAAATGGGATAGATGTAGGAAAAGGGAGAAAACAGGGAACAGGCCAGGAGCCTACCACAGAGGGCCTCTGAAAGACTCTGCCCAGCAGGGTGTCAAAGCAGATGCTGAGACTCATAGCCAAACTTTGGGCAGAGTGCAGGGAATCTTATGAAAGAAGAGGGAGAGGAAAGTCCCAGAGGGAACAGCAGCTCTACAAGGAGAGCAACAGAACCAAAAAATCTAGGCACAGGGGTCTTGTCTGAGACTGATACTCCAACCAAGGACCATGCATGGAGATAACCTAGAACCCCTGCACAGGGGTAGGCCATGGCAGCTCAGTCTCCAAGTAGGTTCCCTAATAAGGGGAACAGGGACTGTCTCTGACATGAACTCAGTGGCTGGCTCTTTGATCACCTCCCCCTGAGAGGGGAGCAGCCTTACCAGGCCACAGAGGAAGACAATGCAGCCACTCCTAATGAGACTTGATAGACTAAGATGAGAAGAAAGGAGAGGAGGATCTCCCTTTTCAGTGGACTGGGAGAGGGGCAAGGAAGAAGAAAAGGAGAGGGCAGGGTTGGGAGGGGATGAGGGAGGGGGCTAAAGTTGGGACACAAAGTGAATGAATTGAATTAAGTAAATAATAATAATAATAATAATAATAATAAGAAGAAGAAGAAGAAGAAATAAGTTAGCAATGCGCTTGCACCATGGCAAGAATTCAAGCATGGAATTAAAGTGAGTAATCTCTGGCTATGTGTAGGGTGGGTGATTGTGAGAGTCACATTATATGTATGCTTCTCTCTTTCTTTTTGTCTGTTTCTTTCTCTCTTCTACTCTCTCATTTCTTGCCCCTCTCCCCTTTCACACACACACACCACAGACTGACCCTGGCAACACAGCACAGAGGTCATCTCATTCTTCTATTTGTGAATTTCAAGTTTCCATTCTCATGACAGTTTTATTTCATTTATGAGTTTTAAAACTGAACTTTTATTTTTACCCAGCATAGATGAAAGAAATGATCTTCCCTCTATTTGCCACTTTGATAAGGTTTGGCTTCTTAGATATGTTCAGGAAGGCAAACATGCAGAAGCATGTGGGCAGTCGCATGGCAGTGGGTGGCTACTGCCATGGGGTGCCAGGAAGTTTCAGGCTTATTAAAAAGCCTGGAGATATGCTCGGTTCCAAAAGCCAAAGCCTTCATTTTCTTTGCTGCTTAAATTTTCGGAGTTGAAGATATTTTCTATTTAAAATGACAGGAGCCTTCTGCTCCAATATGCCCAAGTTAGGGGAGAAAATAAGAAAATTAAAAAAAATATTGCAAAAGTTCACCTTAATGCTTCCTTCGTGTAGAGAAAAGTGGTTCTAACTAAATCGATCAGTCGCTTTGATTCTGAAAAAACACTTGTTTTTGCTTTTCTCATTTTGGTAACACATCAAAATATCAGACTCTGTTCAATAGGTGGGGGAAAAGTATGTTGTTGGCACAAAAAAAAATTGACAGAGCTACAGAAGTGGAGAGGAATGGCACCTTCTTTCCAAGGGTCTCTAAGAACTAGTCGCCCATGGCGAGTTCAGTGAAGAAGAAAATCTAGTTCAAGCACTGTCTGCAGAGGTGAGTTCAGCAAGACTGTGAGAAAGCCTGCACTGTATCTTTGGGGAATGTCAGTAGAGGTTCTGGTAATTTCTTCTCCCTTGTCCTCCAGACATCCCAACATTACCTAACAGTCGGTCTTGCCAGCATTTCACGGTTTCTTTTAATACTTGCCCAAGCCGCACTGAAGGCACTCTGTTCTCAAATCTCCTGGTTAAATCCCATTAACTGCTCCTCAAAGTTCCATCCACAAATTTCTTTCTCTAGTCCAATGAATTCTTGAGGATTTGATATGCATATTTCTAATTCTTTCCTGTAAGCCATGCTGTTTTTGAGTTCTGAGCTACCTGGCCTCCATCTTCACAATGCCTTACCCTCTGCCATCTCTCACTATTAAACCAGAAACTCCTGAAGACACCACAGCAATATTTTTTCATTTTCACATGCTTGCTACCTGTGTTATGGAGGGGTACCTGTAGAGAAATTTTAATCCAGTAACATGGCTGCTCTGGCACAAGAATCACATCCAAAGACCTAGGTCTGTGTGAGCTAATTGGAATACAGACCTTACTATACATCTTCAGTTCCTCTAGATGGAATACACACTCTCAATCCCTCTATTTGAAACAAGACATCAGACACACCTTTAATCCCTCTGGCTGGAAGGTTTGCGCACGAGTTTTTGTTTGTTTTTTTAAACAAGGGAAACTGTTTGCTTAGGCTGTTAGCAATTGAGAACACCAGTTTGTGAGGACACATCCCGTTTGTCAGTGAGAACTAAGACAGAAGCGGCCATGCAGCTGAGGAACAGCTTTGGTCTTCGGCAGAATCTTCAAGTCCACAGTTTTCTGATCAGCCTTGCGCTGATCTGTATTATTGTATTTCCTGCCCTCTGAAAGGCTCTACCCAGCAGTGTATCAAAGCAGATGCTGAGACTCATAACCAAACTTAGGGCAGAGTGCAGGGAAACTTATGGAAGAAGGGGAAAATAGTAAGACCTGGAGGGAACAGGAGCTTCACAAGGAGAGCAACAGAACCAAAAATTCTGGGCACAGGTGTCTTGTCTGAGACCAATACTCCAACTAAGGACCATTCATGGATATAACCTGGAACCCCTGCACAGATGTAGTCCATGGCAGCTCAGGCTCCAAGTGAGTTCCCTGGTAAGGGGAGTAGGGACTATCTCTGACATGAACTCAGTGGCTGGCTCTCTGATCACTCCCTGAAGTGGGAGTAGCCTTACCAGGCCACAAAGGAAGACAATGCGGTCAGTTCTGATGAGACCTGATAGGCTAGGGTCAGAAGGAAGGAGAGGAGGTTCTCCCCTATCAGTGGACTTGGAGAGGGGCATGGGAAAAGATGAGAGAGGGAGGGTGATATTGAAAGGGAATGAGGGAGGGGGCTACAGCTGGGATACAAAGTGAATAAACTGTAATTATTATAAAAATAAAAAATATAAAAGATCTCACACCCCTGGTGCCTGGATTCACCCAGCAGCTGCTTCTTGAAGTAAGCGTCACTCAGGTGTTTGGGGAGTTTAACCTTGTTATCAACTTTTATAGAGGAGCCAAAAACAAACTTCTGGTGTGCTCTGTGCAGAGGAACTGTGTGAGGGCAAGAGGTCCAGTGACAAGTAGTAGCCACTGCCCAGCTGCTTCAGGAAAACCTCTCTCTTGCCCTGTGGCAGCAGGTGAGGATGGGCAGGACAGTCCCAGGAGTCACTGATGGACTTGTCGAGGCTCAGCAGCTTCCAAGGAGGCATGTCTTCAGTAGGCTAACACCTCAGCAGTTTTCGCAGCTTCTCTACCCAGGTACCAGTGACTGTTTTTGTGACAGTAGCAAGGACCTTCTCTTTTTTCTTCTTTTCAACTTTGAACTTTGAAACTGAGTATTTCCCTTTGTGCAAGGCCTTTCTGGAATATACAGCAGATTGGAAGTACCTGCCAATTTCTCTAACCAGGACAGGATTTCGGCTGCAATGGGGGCTTCCCTGTCTAGGGCTTTTTAACCTTAGGGTCACCCCTTTTTGGCCGTTCCAGGAGCCGGGGCACCAGTGGCAGCACCAGCAGCACTACCAGCCTTCTTCTCCTTTGCCTCAGGCCTCTCAGCTTTTTCACCAGCCATCTTGCAAGATTGGAGAGAGCTTGTATATACGTTTAATCCCAAACAATGACGTCTAATTGACGAGTCAGAAAAAGATTTGACAGAATGAGTCAGGAATAGGGTATGCCAAACTCTCACAAGAACAGATAAGAAACAGAACCTATCTAAGAGAGTCATAGAGAGCAGGGAGTTCATGAAGACAGTGCAGTAGAGTTCAGGAGCACAATACAATTTGGTGAAATCACTTGAGTGTAGCTGAGTTCATACAGTTCAGTTTGTAGAGTTCAGAAGTTATTCCAAACAGAGTAATTCACGGAGGAGCAGAGGGCAGCCAGTTTGAGTCAGTCAGCTTGGAGAGAAGTTTGAGCCAGAGCAGCTAAGTTGAACCAGCCAGCCAGAGTTCAGAAAAGAACTTGACGGGGTGAGCTTATTCAGCAGTTTAAATACTGAGGCTGAAAACATTCTATGCCTACATCAGCAGATGGAGGCTGGAAGCTGAAGCTTTCAGAGTCTGGGCTTGCAGAAGATTAGATTGTATGGAAGCTACAAGTTCCCAGGCCTAGGAATACTTAGATAAGAATGCTCTGGACTCAGCCCAACCCATGTATCTGTACAGCTTGGGTATGGCTCTCATCTCATACCATCATGTGAGGAAATAAAATTTACAGTGCTCAAAAATTATTAAAGAATTAACAATCATGTGTGAGAGAATTATTATAACTTGGAAAAAATCATTTTAACATAAAATATTTACTTCAGTAAAGACTTAGCTATTGTTGCTGCCCAAGTTAAAATAATTTGTGCTAGTGAATGTAATGATCTTGGGTGGTACAGGCCAAATTTCCAAAATTCTTCACAGAAAACATGTATATAACCTGTCTTCCAAATTATGCCAATATATTAAAAGTGCCAGAGGCCTTTTTTGACCTCAAAATGTCACATGAGCTACCACACAGATATTATTAAGGTCCAGAATGTTCTTAAGGAATTGCTCAAATTAACTTTTCCTAATAAAGAAGAATCACTATTTAAAAGAAATTGCAGGAACCTGGAATTATTTTCTATAATTATAGAACTCTACAGGAGATTTCTGTAAAGTCAGGCCAAATATGTCATGCATTTTGTATTTGCAAAGATTTTCTTTTGACCTTAAATCTGCATGTTCAGAGTTGCCACTTGCTAGCTGATTTTTGGAAGACAACTGAATTCTCTAGAAAGTGAAGTCCACCCTTGCATGCTATCGATGTGGAGTATTGAAAAGGGTTAATTTCATTATTTTTTGTGGGTGAATAAAATTCCATTGTGTATATATACCACATTTTTATTTTTGGAAAGAGAAAGAGAAAATTATATTTTAAATGTAATGTTGTCAATTGTATTTCTGATGATAACCATCATGGCTAGGGTGTGATGGAATTTCAAGTCATTTTAATTTTATTTTCCTAATGGGCAAGAATATGTGTTACTCACTTATTTATATTCTCCTAAGGGTTGTGTGATCAGATACTTTTGTGAGGGTGTCATGCATGAGTACTCTACAGTCATTTATGTCATTCTCCACAGAGCTTTTTCGATGCCCCCCACTTCCTCTCAAATTGATGACCTTTTCTTTTATTATTGTTGATTTACATAAAATCAGCTCTGTCCGTGTAGAATGTAGTTTTGTTCCTATGCACATGTGTTTAGAGCTGACATGTGGAATTATATAACCTGTCAGGGACTTGTCTCTGGAGAAGGCTAATGCTCCCATGAGCTGCTTAGACCTCCTCCTTTAGGTGTGCGGCCTTGTGAGAGTTCCTCATTCTGTGTTGTCTTGTCAAATCAAGTAGTCTTGATGCTTTATTAGCCTGTTTTTTTTTAAAGTATATTTTGGGGTTCTTTATATATTCTAGATATTAAATCCCTGCCTGAAACTGGCGAAGACTTTCTTACATTCTGTGAGCTTTCTGTTGTTCCCTCTGCTGACAGTTTTCCTTCCTATACAGGAGATTCTGTTTGTCAGGTAATCCCATTAGTCAACTTTTGAGCTATTTTCAATGGCATCAGAGTCCATTTCAGAAGGTTCTTGCCAAAGTGTATATCTTAATTTGCCCCGACTATGTTTTTCTCTAACACTTTCAGCGTTTAAATGAAGACTTTGATTTTTTTTTTTCAACATGAAGTGATAGCAATGAATTTACTGTCCTTTCTCTTCAATCACACTTGGACATACAGCTCTATCAGCACTATCTGATGAAGCCCTTACCATTTTACATTTGGAATAGTTGGTCACTGTAGCTATGTGGGCTGGTACCTGGACCCTCTACTCAGTTCTTGTCCCTTTTGTGATCTATCTGCGGTGTCAGTAACATGATGACTTAGCTGGATCTTTAGTATAATTTAAGGACATATGTTTAGAGTCTTTGAGCAGTATTCTTTCTGTTTGTGTTTCAGGTGTTTGTTTTTTCCGATTGTATGAATTTTGGGACTTTGGTTTTAGAAAGAATATAACTGGAATTTTGTAGGAATTACAATTATTATGTAGATTAGTCATAGTAATATATCTGTTGTCACAAAGTTAATTCTGCCAATATAGAAGCATAGATGATAGATATTTCAATTGTCTGTTATCATATTCAATTTTATTTTTAGTATCTTAAAATTTTCATTGTAGAAGCCATCCGCATTCTTGGGTAAGTTTACTCCTACGGGCTTTTAAAAGAATTTTGATAGGACATTTTCTCCGATTCCTTTCCTGACAAGTTAATGATTGATATACAGAAAAGCTGTTGATTTTTTTGTGTCCTCCAACTTCTCTGCAGTATCCTTCAGATCTAAAAGTGTTCTGGTGCCATATATAGTATGTTTCAAATATAACATCATGTCATCTGGAAATGGGAATAATCTCACTTCTTTCTTTCTGAATCATATCCCTTTATTTCTTTCTCTTTTCTTGTTTCTCTAGATAAGAATTTGAGCACTAAATTGAGTAAACAAGAGAGGTCAGGTGCTTTGGTCTTTTTCCAGATTTTACAGGAAATGTTTTCAGAGTTTTACCATTTAGTATAACCTTGGCTCTGTGTTTGTAAAACACAGCCTTTGTTACACTGAATGAGAGTGCTTCTATTCCTAAAGTCTTTATGCTTTTACCATGAAGGTACACAGAACTTTCCCAAATCCTTTTCTCTGTCTATTGAGATCCTCAAGTGCTTTCTGTCAGCTTCTATACTTATGTGGATCCCTGGCCTGAGAGCAAATAGGTTGCAATATACGATTTTCTTAATATGTTTTTATTCAGTTTGCAAACATTTTGTTGAGAACTTTTACACAACTGTTCATCAGAAAACTTGGTCTATAATTTTTTCTTTCTGTTGTGTCCTTATGCAGAATTGGAACCAGTGTAGTTCTGGTTTTATACAGTGAATTTGGTATCACCACTTGCCTTTACGTTTGGTGGAATGGTTTGAGAAGTGTTGGTGTTACATTTTTTTAAAGTATAGTAGTGAGTCCTGGGCTCTTCTTTTTGGGGAGACTTACTCATTGTTTCATTCTTTTTGCATATTTTGAGCCTAGTTAAGTTACTGGATTTGATTTTTCTAGATCATGTGATCTCAATCATTTGTCTATTTCTTTTGGATTTTCAGCTTTGGGGAGTAGAGATTTTCAAATATTCCTGACGACCTTCTCATTTTCACTGGCGTGTCCTTGGAACCTGTAAGTTTGAGTAATTTCCATTACCTTGCACTTTCCTTTCTTAATTAAAGTTTTTATATTAATACAGTTTATTCATTTTTGTATCCCAGCTGTAGCTTCCTCTCTCATTCTTTCCCAATCCCGCCCCCTGTATCTCATCTCCTCCCATGCCCCTCTCCAAGTCCACTGATAGGGGAGGTCCTCCTCCCCCTCCCTCTGACCCTGGCCTATCAGGTCTCATCAGGACTGGCTGCACTGTCTTCCTCTGTGACCTAGTAAGGCTGTTTCCCCCTCAGTGGGAGGTGATCAAAGAGCCAGCCACTGGGTTCATGTCAGAGACAGTCCCTGTTCCCCTTAATAGGGAATCCCACTTGGATACTGAGCTGCCATGGGCTACTTCTGTGCAGAGGTTCTAGGTTATCTCTTTGGTTGGAGTATCAGTCTCAGAAAAGACCCCTGTGCCCAGAATTTTTGGTTCTGTTGCTCTCCTTGTGAAGCTCCTGTCCCCTCCAAGTCTTTTTATCTCCCTCTTCTTTCATATGATACTCTGCATTCTGCCCAAAGTTTGGTTATGAGTCTCAGCATCTGCTTTGATACATTGCTGGGAAGAGTCTTTCAGAGGCCCTCTGTGATAGGCTCCTGTCCTGTTTCCTGTTTTCTGTTTCCTTCTTCCAATGTCCATCTCATTTGTCTTTCTGAGTGAGGGTTGAACATCTTACTCAGGGTCCTTTTTCTTGCTTATTGTACTTTCCTTTTAATAAGTTTGGGTAAGGATCTTCCAATCTTGTTTACTTTTCAGGAAAATTATCTTTATTTAATTGATTCTATACATTGTTATTTCAGTCTTAATTTCACCCTAATTTTCATTATTTATTTATTGAATTGCTGGCAGGCATTCTTAACTTCATCCTTTCCATATTTATTCTGATATTGAGATGCATCATTGTTCATTTAAGGTCACTTTGTCTTCTTAGTATAAGTAAGTACATATAAGTATAAACCTTTCTATAAAACCACCTTAAAGATAGCCCAAAGTTTCTTGCAGATTCTGGTATTATTTCCTTTTGAATCTAAGGTTTAAAATAATCTCCTCTATGAATTTCTTAATGGCCCACAATTTTTTCAAAAGTGGATTATCCAATCACAAAATATCTGTGTAGTTTTTGTGGTTTCTCTTAGGATTGACTTCTATTTTTATTTCACTGAGGTATTATAAAATATAAGGAATTATTTTATATTTTTGTATTTGTTAAGACTTGCTTTGTGGCTTATAAGCTGATAGATTTTAAAGAAGGTTCCTAGTGCTACAAAGAATGTGTATTATAATTTAAGTAGAATATTTTGTATATAGTTGCTAAATCCAGTTACTCTGTGGTGTTATTGATTCTTGGGTTGTTTTGCATTTCTGAATTTTGAAGACCTATCTGTTATAATTAGCTTCATTTGTTACCTTGACACAATCCTAGAGTCTTTTGGAAGGAGGGAACCTCAATCACAGAATTGCGTCAGTCAGGTTGTCCTGTGGTCAGGTCTGGGAGGCATATTCTTAACTAATGGGCATGAGAAGTTCCAGCCCACTGAGGCTTCTGCCATCCCTACGCCTACGCTCTATAATAAAGGAGGTTTAATTTAAGATTGGGAGCAAACTGGGAAGCAGAATCATCTACAGTCTGTGTCAAGTCTCACTGTTAGGTTCCTGCTCTGACTCCCATCACTGATGAACTCCTACCTGGAAGTGTAAGATGGCAAAGGCTGTGTTTTCCCCCAACTTGCTTCTGATCAGTATTTCTCATGTTAACAGAAATAAAACTAGAACATTATTTTAAGATGACAGTGGGTATCCAGTTAGATCAGCACCATTTGTTGAAGATGCTATCTTTTTTCCATTGTATGGTTTTGGCATCTTGGTCAAAGAGCAGGTGTCCATAAGCGTGTGGGTTTATTTCTGGGTCTTCTGTTTGATTCCATTGATCCACCATTCTGTTTCTATGCCAGTACCATGCAGTTTTTATTACTGTTGCTTTATAGTACAGCTTGAGATCAGGGATGGAGATACCTCCAGAAGATCTTTTATTGTAGAGGATTGTTTTAGCAATTCTGGGTTTCTTGTTATTCCATATGAAGTTTAGAATTTTTCTTTCAAGGTCTGTAAAGAATTGTGTTGGTAATTTGATGGGAACTGCATTGACTCTGTAGATTGCTTTTGGTAAGATGGCCATTTTTACTATGTTAATCATGCCAAGCCATGAGCATGGGAGATCTTACCATCTTCTGATATCTTCTTCTAATTATTTCTTCAGACACTTGAATTTTTTTTTCATACAAGTCTTTGACTTGCTTGGTTAGGGTTACACCAAGGTACTTTATGTCATTTGTGGCTATTGTGAAGGGTGTTGTTTCCATAATTTCTTTATCAGCCCTTTTGTCTTTTGTATACAAGAGGGCTACTGATTTTTTTGGAGTTAATTTTGTATCTGGCCACTTTGCTGAAGGTGTTTATCAGCTGCAGGAGTTCCCTGGTAGAGTTTTTGGGGTCACTCAGGTATACTATCATATATCATCTGCAAACAGTGATAATTTGACTTCTTCCTTTCCAATTTGTGTCCCCTTGATCTCCTTCAACTGTCTTATTGCTCTAGCAAGGACTTCCAGAACTATGTTGAAGAGATATAGAGAAAGTGGGCAGCATTGCCTTGTCCCTGATTTCAGTGGGATTGCTTTAAGTTTCTCTCCATTTAGTTTGATGTTGGCTATAGGTTTGTTGTATATCGCCTTTACTATGTTTAGATATGTGCCTTGTATCCCTGATCTCTCCAATACTTTAAATATGAATGGATGTTGAATTTTGTCAAATGCTTTTTCAGCATCTAAGGAGATTATGGTGTGGTTTTTTTCTTTCCATTTGTTTATATGGTGGATCACATTGATAGAACCATATTTATCACCCTGCACAAAACTAAAGTCCAAGTGGATCAAAGACCTCAACATAAAACCAGACACATTAAATCAGTTAGAAAAAAAAGTGGGGAAGATCCTAGAACTCATTGGTATAGGAGACAACTTCCTGAACAGAACACCAACAGCACAGGCTCTAAGAGCAACAGTCAATAAATGGGACCTCATGAAACTGAAAAGCTTCTGTAAAGCAAAGGACACCATCATCAAAACAAAAGGAATGCCTATAGATTGGGAAAGAATATTCACCAACCCTCTGTCTGACAGAGGGCTAATATCCAGTATATATAAAGAACTAAAGAAGCTGAAAAGCAACAAGCCAAGTAATCCAATTAAAAAATGGAAAACAGAGCTAAACAGAGAATTCTCGATAGAGGAATATCAAATGTCAGAGAAACACTTAAAGAAATACTCAACTTCATTAGCCATTGGGGAAATGCAAATGAAAACGACCCTGAGATTTTGCCGTACACCCATCAGAATGGCCAATATCAAAAACTCAAGTGACAACACATGTTGGAGAGGTTGTGGAGAAAGGGGAACCCTTCTGAACTGCTGGTGAAAATGTAAACTTGTACAACCACTCTGGAAAGCAATCTGGCGCTTTCTCAGACAACTAGGAATAGTACTTCCTCAAGATCCAGCCATACCACTCCTAGGCATATATCCAAAAGAGGCTCAAGTACACAATATGGACTTTTGCTCAACCATGTTTGTGGCAGCTTTATTTGTAATAGCCAGAAGCTGGAAACAGCCCAGGTGCCCCTCAACTGAAGAATGGATACAGAAATTGTGGTACATCTACACAATGGAATATTACTCAGCAATGAAAAAATAAGGAAATCATGAAATTTGCAGGTAAATGGTGGGAACTGGAAAGGATTATCCTGAGTGAGCTGTCCCAGAAGCAGAAAGACACATACAGTATATACTCACTCATATAGACTTATAGGATAAACCTAAAATCTGTCCATCTAAAGAAACTAATCAAGAGGGAGGGCCCTGACTAAAATGCTCAATCCCCATCCTGAAAGGCAAAGAGGAAGGACATCAGAAGAAGAAGAAAACAGGAAACAAGTTAGGAACCTGCCACAGAGGGCCTCTGAAAGGCGCTGCCTTGCAGACTAACAAAGCAGATGCTGAGACTTATGGCCAACTGTTGGGCAGAGTGCATGGAATCTTATGAAAAAAGTGGGAAATAGTAAGATCTGGAGAGGACAGGAACTCCACAAGAAGAGCAACAGAACCAGAAAATTTGAACACAGGGAACTTCCCAGAGACTCATACTCCAACCAAGTACCATACATGTAGATAACCTAGAATGCCTGCACAGATGTAGCCCATGGAAGTCCAGTGTCCAAGTGGGTTCCATAGTAATGGGAAGAGGGACTGCCTCTGACATAATCTGATTGGACTGTTCTTTGAACACCTTCCCTTAAGGGGGGGAGCAGCCTTACCAGGCCACAGAAGATGACAATGCAGCACTCCTGATGTGATCTGATAGACTAAGAACAAAGGAAGAAGAGGCGGACCTCCCCTATCAGTGGACTTGGGGAGGGGCATGAAGAAGGGGGAGGGAGCGTGGGATCGGGAGGGGAGTAGGGTGGGGTTTGTGGGGGGATACAAAGTGAATAAAGTGTAATTAATAAAAGTGAAAAAAAAATACTCGAGGTGGCCAGCAAGATGGTTCAGTGGATAAGGCTGATATCATGAGTTTAGTCTCTGCAGCCAACATTAGAAAGAACTGACATTGTTCTCTGAGGTCCATTCACACACAGAGCCATGTATAAATTCACATGCACATACACACAAATGCATGTAAGAAAATAAAAGTTCTTGAAGTTAATAGTGATGGGCTAGGATTTTGGTAATTTTGAATTGCTATTTAAAATATCTCTAAAAGTAAATTGTTCTGGAGCTTAATTTTTGTGTTAATGTTTAATACTTTTTAATCATGCCAATAAAAATAAAACTGAAAAAAAAGATGACAGTGGGATATTGCAGAGCTACACTAGCATCACAACCTACATCACCTTTTCCTCTTAAGTTTAGTGTTTATCTGAAGAGCACAAAATATGGTGCAGAAATATTTATAACTTCTTGATAAGCTGTCTTCATTTTTATACCTCATTACCTTTTTAAAATCTCTTCTAACTTGTTCTCATTTGAAGTCCATTTTACAAGTCATAAGACTCCCTCTGCCAGCTTGTTTATGGCTTCCATTTGTTTAGTATGTGGATTTCTATCCTTTAGTGTTTATGTTTTAGATGTCTTCCCTAGTGAGATGTGTTTCTTTGAGAAAACTCAGTTGGTTCTTGTTTCTTTAACCTAGTCTGTTGTAGGTTGCTATTAAAATTTACCATTAATTATCTTTTAGTAATGCCGCTGTTAGTCCTAAACAGCTGTATACTCAAATCACCACACAGAGATTGGGATTTATTTAATTAACCTAGAACACAATGCTGGAAAATAGTCCACCCTAAACCTCCAAGCCCTCATAGTTTTCTAACATTTATATTTCCCACATTATACTTCCTTTTAGTGAAATCTTAGGTCTGGTTCATTCTCCACGTCATTCCAAGACCCCTTCTCCTGCCTCTGTTCTCCCAGCTTTTCTGCCCTCTTCCTCCTCTGCCTCCCACCTTCCTGTCCTCTTGTTCCTCCTTCTTTTCCTGATTCCTTTCCCTTGCTCAACATTGTGGCTGGTTGCTTTATTTTGGCATGTTTACACAAAGTTGAGACAGGTGATGCTTAGAATAAGTATCACAATGCAATGTTGGGATTGAAACCAGAGAGTAGGGGAGAGAAATCAGCATTTGAATGAACAATGGTAAAGTATATACATTCCAAAAGAACTTTATACCAACACTAATCACTTTTTTTGCATCTTTCAGTTGGTTAGTTAGAAAGATTTGTATTATTGTTCATTTATTGACAAGATTTTTTTTTTCTATTTCCATGATTGTATTTGTTGTCTGGATCATTGGATAATAGTTCTTTTCTTTCTCACCTATCTGTATTAAGACCTGGCTGTTGATTCCAAGATGGCGTTGCCAGTTGCACACAGTGTCTGATTAGCCGGACAGCAGTGACTGCACAGTGAGCAACATGATGAACTATGGCCCCAAACACCAGCAACAAAAATGACAAAAAGCCTACACACATATGAAACTCTACAACTCTCTACTCAATGAAATTGGGTCAGGGAAGAAATAAAGAAAGAAATTAAGGATATTCTAAAATTCAATGAAAATGAAGGCACGACATACTCAAACTTGTGGGACACAATAAAAGCAGTGCTAAGAGGAAAGTTCTTAGCACTAAGTGCTTTCATAAAGATTATGTAGACACCACATACAAGAAACTTAACAGCATACCTGAAAGCCTTAGGGGGAAAAAAGAAGCAGACTCAACTAAGAGGAGGAGACAGCTGTAAATATTCACACTCAGGGCTAAAATAAATAAATTGGAAAAAATAAAGAGAACAATTCAAACAATCAATGAAATCAAGAGCTGATTGAGAAAATCATCAAGATAGACAAACCATTAGCCAAACTGAAAGGCAGAGAGACACTATCCAAATCAACAAAATCAGAAATTAAAAGGGAGACATGACAACAGACATTGAAGAAATCCAAAGAATAATTAGGTCTTACTTAAAAAAACATAAATGTCACAAAATTTGAAAATCTACATGAAATGGACAATTTTCATGGTAGATTCCACTTACCAAAGTTGAATCAAGATCAGGTAAACAAATAAATATTCCTATACCTCCTAAGGAAATAGAAGCAGTGATCAAAAGTCTCTCATCCAAAACAAACAAACAAACAAACAAAGCCCAGGGCCAGATGGTTTCAGAGCAAAATTCTACCAGACCTTTAAAGAAGAGCTAATACTCTTCAAGCTATTCCATGAAATAGAAACAGAAAGAACATTACCAAATTCATTCTATGAGACCACAGTCACCTTGATACCTAAACCATACTAAGATCCAAATGAAAGAGAATCTCAGACAACTTTCTCTTATGAACATTGACATAATACTCAATAAAATACTCACAAACTGAATCCAAGAACATATCATTGATATCATCCACCATGATCAAGTAGGCTTCATCCCAGGTATGCAGGGATGGTTCAATGGTTCAATATACAGAAACACAGCCATGTAATCCACCTTCTAAACAAACTGAAAATAAACAAACAAACAAACAAACAAACACATTATCATCTCCATAGGTACCAAAAAACCATTTGACAAAATCCAATGCCCATATATGTTTAAAGTCTTGGAGAGATCAGGAATGCAAAGCACATACCTAAACATAGCAAAGCCAATATACAGCAAGCTTATAATCAACATCAAACTAAATGGAGAGAAACTTAAATGAATCCCACTGAAATCAGGGACAAGGCAAGGCTGCTCACTCTCACCTCATATCTTTGGGG
Source organism: Meriones unguiculatus (assembly GCF_030254825.1). Classification (NCBI taxonomy): domain Eukaryota; kingdom Metazoa; phylum Chordata; class Mammalia; order Rodentia; family Muridae; genus Meriones; species Meriones unguiculatus. Next base: position 4,743,460 of record NC_083350.1, on the reverse strand, counting down.
ATAGAAATGTCTTACAGTTTTTATTTTCCTTCCACTCTTTCTTATTTGTTTTATTTTACTTATATTGTACTGACAAGTTGACTTTGTATGGAATTATATTTCCTACTGCTATGTAGGGGAAGGTGGCTTTTGGTTCTTCTAATGTTTTGCCAGCCATCTCAGTGTTGACTGACAGTAGGAAACACTAGTATTCCTCACTTGTATACATAAGAAATTTCAAAGATAGTGCCATTATTTGAAAAATGTGCTGTGTTTTGTATCGATATCAATATTTAACTAGAAAAATGAGAAAGAATTGGGATTGGGGTAGAGAAGGAAAAGTCAGAATGAGATATAAAGTATGTAAATATATTGGCTGGTTTTCTATGTCAACAGGACACAAGCTAGAGTCATCAGAGAGGAAGGAGCCTCAGGTGGAGAAATGCCCCCATGAGATCCAGCTGTAAGGCATCTTCTCTATTAGTGATCAGTGTGAGAGGACCCAGCCCATTGTGGGTGATGTCATCCCTGAACTCTGCACCAGCTCCTGTCTCCAGGTTCCTGCCCTATTTGAGCCCTTATCCTGACTTCCTTCAATAAAAGTGTAAGCCATCTAAATTCCTTTCTCCCCAACTTGCCTCTTGGTTGTGAAGTTTTGGTCAAAGCAGTAGAAACACTGATTAAGATGAGTTAGAGTGGGAGAACGGTTACACAAGTTGTTGTAGATGTAGAAATGCACAGAAGTTTTTGTAGGAAGAAAGGACAGTCATAAGTCTTTTCTAGTGAGACACAAGTAAAACAATATCCTAGCAATTTCAGTGCAAAATCGTAAATAATAATAATGCAACTTAAATTAAAATTTAAAGTAAATATACAATAAAAATAAGGCAGTAACATGAACTACAAGTTCTCATGCCCCTTCTCCATCATTAGGATGGGGTGGTTTCTGTCTGCGCCTTTCCTGTGAGTTGTGTCTGTCTCCATAGGTCAGGACAGAGAGGCTCCTAGTCCTGGAATGTGTGAAAGCTCAGAGCAATGGGATCAGTCATCCTTTAACACTTACAAGAGGCAGCCTCAGGTTCTGCTAGCACAGCTCACCACTGCTGTTCCACATGAGCAAAGAATCTAAGGAGAGGAAAGAGAATTACGTGAGACTCAAACATATTTAGAGCGGGCTTATCAAAGTAGAGAGTAGAATGGAAGGTATAAGGAGCTTAGAGTCTTAGGAGAAGTTAGGCAAAGCAAAAAAGAAATTTAATTTAATTGGAGAAATAATTTCTATGGATCTAGTGTGAAAAACTGTCCTGTAGTTATTAAGATCCTAGCTTGAAAATTATAGAGATAGATTTTATATAGTCTCACAAATCATTATATATGAAATAACATATTACTTAGCTCAACCTAACCATTTGACTATCTGCATATATCAAAACAGCATGCTATACACAATTAACTGTTTAAATTAACTGATTAAACTTTAAAGAGATTGAGCAGGGGTATGTGTTTTTTTCTAGGCTTAGAGAAAGACACGCTGCTTGGAGCAATATCAGGATAACTATCTGGAGAATGACTTAAATTACAAAAACATGGCAGGCGCTGCTTTCCTCTTGGAGGGCTCCTGATCTAAGTATCAGTAGACCTGCCCTGGCCTGTATTTGGAAAGTTCCTCTGCAATATGAGGACGTATGTGACATCAGCAAGTGATACTTGCTCCTAGTCAGGAACTTCTAAACATTTAGGATGTTCGTGTAGTGATGCCAACAAGGTAAAAAGAAACCAAGGAATACTGTGCTCAAAATGATGGTCATGCCTTTCTAAGTTACTCTAAAAATTCTCAAGGATATGCAAGATAAAGCCCTGTTTTCTATGGATGCATTATGAAGGAGTGAGTATGGCTGGAGTTAGTACTGTGGGCTCCAACTGACTGAGGGGGTCTTGTGTGGTTCATAGTAGTGGAAGACAATGAGGTGATAAGGTTATCCAGAACAGTGGTTCCAAACTTGGCTTCAAAATTATTGCCTGCCCACATTTTAAAACATACCACCAAGAGTCTGTGTTAATTGATGTTGGGTACGATTCTAGTTACAAGAGTCTATAAGAGCCATGTAGGTGAAAGGGCATAGTGAACACAAGTCACCAACGGGGAATGTGAAACTAGAGCCATAGGTTGACTCATGATGAAAATCATGGACTAAGAGCCACATACAGTCATCTCCTAAAGACAACTCTTGTCATTGCCCCTAACCACCTCCCACCGCTAAAAGACCTAATATCTGGATCCAGAAAAGCAAGGGAGGGAAACAGTCAGACAATATTCTCACCAATGGGGTCCAAACATTGAAGAAGTAAAACTGACAAATGAGTTCTGTGGTCAGCAGTAGATGCCATCATTGGATGCTTAGAGGAGGTTATTAGAATCACATCACAGGCAAGGAGAGGAGAGATTTATATTCACATTGTGTTGATACTTACTCCTATTATTGTTTTCCTCATGGCAACCCACTCCTAACACAACATCTCAATCCACAGCCACTTAAAAACACATAAGGACATGGTAGGTGAATTTGGTCATTCGTTCCCATGGGGCATAGATGACTCGTTTGATGCTGATTACCCTGTGGACTAGTGCGTCACCTACTTCCCACCACTGAGAACCACTAGCTTGACTATGTAGGGTTTCTGCAGGTTTGTATCTGAGGTAAGTAGATAACTTTCATGGCACCCAAGGTCTTCCCCAGACAACTGGAGATGGTCTAGTTGCAACATGCCATAAAGCTTACATAGTGTGGAATCTCCTTGTATGAACCAATGGATCTTGTTTTACTTTGTGGTTATAAACAATATTTGGCTGTTTTGTTTGCCAGTGTCCTGGTCTTACCTTACATTTTAGTCACTAATATCAAAAGTTGTAATTACTGTACATAGGAAGGACCTGAGCCAGTTTAGGCGGACTTGTTTATACTACAGAAGAGAATGCCTGGAAAGATGAGTAAACACCCAAGTCAAAGCCAAGAGAGCAGGAATGGTGGCTAGGTTTTCTGAGCAAAAATATGTTTGCATTTTGTTAATAAGATATGGATAGGTATCTTTGTGGTTACAGGCTTTAAGGGTGCTGGTGGGTTGGCATCTGCAAATCCACTTTTGTTGTTACTTCCTCATAACTTTCTGGTATGGTGGCTAAATGCAGATCTTACTCCATCAATAAAGCAGGCACGATAACAATATCTGAGCACCTGTACTTATTTACCCCATGTGCCCAAATACTTGAAGATAAAACACCACTTCCAAAAGCAACCCATGGGTAACAACACTCAGGAAGAGAGCTGGAAGAATTTTTAGCTCTTTCTGAGAACAATGTAAGGAGAATAGGCAGACTTAAAAGGTCCTCTTGAGGTGGCATCAATAATTTAAGTATTGGGATGATGTTCAATGATTTTTTTCCCTGTGATTCACATTTTAGGTAGGAAAAGGTAATAAAAGTCAGAGTGTCATTTGAGTGCCTTATTGATTTGATCATAAATAGAGAGGAAGAAAGTTTATGTTACAGGGAGAAAAAAACACAGTTGAAGCCATGAAGGAAGCAGGAAAAAATTGGTGCATACTTTACCCTTGAGACTTCAAAGCTGTTATTGTTCAAATGGCACAGCTGGCTCGGAGATCTTTGGGCGAGCTGAGATGTGAAAAGATGGCATGCCAGGGTGGGATCTGAGGATGGCACTAACTCAAACATCACGTAGAGAGAGGTGAATGTCACACACCTGCTACAAATGTGACACCAGAGAGCTGTGGGTGTCTTACTGTCTGGTGTTTAAATGTGGGATCACTGGGGCAGGATGAGGTACCAAGGATATGTTTACCCCTATTTCAGGTCTCCTGATAGAAGAGATGAGACACTGATTGCTTAGAATGTAAAATAATCTCTGAGAGCAGTGTTATTTCAGAAAGCTTAAATGCAGAGTAATTTGGGTGTTGGAAAGAAACTCAACTCTCAGTCCCAGACTCGACATGCCACTTCTCTCACTATTTGATGCCATGATGCTTTATATTCATTTTCAATTAATTACTAAAAGTTATTAGTGTCAAGAATAACTTTGTCAAGAATTCACAGTGTCAAGAATTCACCCCCCAACTATGGGTGTGTCTCAGAGATGAGGAGAGAGGATGTGTGCCCTATATGAAGGTACAGCAGCTGTCTCTGGGATGGCTCATTAGCTACAACGCAAATTTTTGTGGTTTTCTTCATTCCCCAATTATCATTTCTCAGAGCAGTTATTATCTCTGATGCCACTTTAATTAAAAAATTTCCCCTAACCCATACAGAATCTTCTTTTGGAATCAATATAGTGACTTTTATCTGTTACCTTTCCTGTTTAATGGGCTGATTACAATTTAAATTATTTATAACATAAGAAGGTTGTTTTTCAACAATATTTTTTCTCTTTTTTAAAATTTATTTTTATTTTTATTAATTACACTTTATTCACTCTGTATCCCCCATAAGCCCCTCCCTCATCCCCTCCCGATCCCACCTTCCCACCCCCTTTTTCACGCATGCCCCTCCCCAAGTCCACTGATAGGGGAGGTCCTCCTCTCCTTCCTTCTGATCTTAGTCTATCAGATCACATCAGGAGTGGCTGCATTGTCATCTTCTGTGGCCTGGTAAGGCTGTTCCCCCCACCCCCTTAGGGGGAGGTGATCAAAGAACAGGCCAATCAGATTATGTCAGAGGCAGTCCCTCTTCCCATTACTATGGAACCCACTTGGACACTAAACTGCCATGGGCTACATCTGTGCAGGGGTTCTAGGTTATCTCCATGCCTGGTACTTGGATGGAGTATGAATCTCTGGGAAGACCCCTGTGTTCAAATTTCTGGTTCTGTTGCTCTCCTTGCGGAGTGCCTGTCCTCTCCAGTTCTTACTATTTCCCACTTCTTACATAAGATTCCATGCACAACAGTTGGCCATAAGTCTCAGCATCTGCTTTGATAGTCTGCAGGGCAGAGCCTTTCAGAGGCCCTCTGTGGCAGGTTCCTAACTTGTTTCCTGTTTTCTTCTTCTTCTGATGTCCTTCCTCTTTGCCTTCCAGGATGGGGATTGAGCACTTTAGTCAGGGTCCTCTCTCTTGATTAGTTTCTTTAGATGTACAGATGTTAGTAGGTTTATCCTATATTACATGTCTATATGAGTGAGTATATTCCGTGTATGTCTTTCTGCTTCTGAGACAGCTCACTCAGGATGATCCTTTCCAGGTCCCACTGACCTTGAGATTTCACCTTACACCCATCAGAATGGCCAAGATGAAAAACTCGAATGACAACATATGCTGGAGAGGCTGTGGAGAAAGGGGAACCTTCCTCCACTGCTGGTTGGAATGTAAACTTGTACAACCACTCTGGAAATCAATCTGGCGCTTTCTCAGATAACTAGGAATAGTGCTTCCTCAAGATCCAGCCATACCACTCTTAGGCATATATCCAAAAGAGGCTCAAGTACACAATAAGGACATTTGCTCAACCATGTTTGCAGCAGCTTTATTTGTAATAGCTAGAAGCTGGAAACAGCCCAGATGCCCCTCAACTGAAGAATAGATGTAGAAATTGTGGTACATCTACACAATGGAATATTACTAAGCAATGAAAAATAAGGAAATAATCAACAATATTTTTTTATATCCTGAATGCTACAAAGTTACTTTTGGATCATGGAATATTGGCCCTTGAAACAGAAATTTTCTTTTTGAACTCGTGTTAATACATTTTGTGAATTTGATGCTATTATATTCCATGAAGAAGCTTTCCTTAGTCATACATAAAATGTGCCAAACAACAGTCAAACATGTTATTAGAGCAATTTTAACTCCAGAAAACAAAACCGAAAAGAACCAACTGAACAGAATACTGAGCTTCAATATGAATGTGTCTGTTAAATATATCTTAAGTAAGCTAAATCCCTATGAATGCATTATCCTAAATACCAGATTCAGTGTCATTGCTAAAAGATTGAAATGGAAGAAACAAAGTATAGAAAATGTGGGGTAAGATGATCAATCCTCACTCAGAAAGCCAAATGGGATAGACATTGAAAGAAGAAAACAACAAGTAACATGATAGGAGCCTACCACAGAAGGCCTCTGAAAGACTCTACCCAGCAGTGTATCAAAGCAGATGCAGAGACTCATAACCAAACCTTGGGCAGAGTGCAAGGAATCATATGAAAGAAGGGGGAGTTATTAAGACCTGGAGGGACATGAGCTCCACGAGGACCAAATATATCTGGGCATAGGTTTTTTTTTTTTTTCTGAGACTGATTCTCCAACCAAGGACCATTCATGGATATAACCTAGAACTCCTGCTTGGATGTAGCCCATGGCAGCTCAGTGTTCAAGTGGGTGTCCTAGTAAGGGACTGTCTCTGACATGAACTCAGTGGCTGGCTCTTTGATGCCCGCCTTCCCCCACTAGAGAAGAGCAATCTTGCTAGGCCACAGAGGAGGACAATGCAGCCACTACTGATGAGACCTAATAAGCAAGGGTCAGATGGAAGGGGAGAAGGACCTCCCCTATCAGTGGACTTAGAGAGGGGCATGGGAGAAGATGAAGGAGGTAGGGTGGGATTAGGAGGGAATAAAGGAGGGGGCTAGAGCTGCGATACAAAGTGAATAAAATGTAATTAATGTAAAAAAAATAAAAAATTAAAAAAGAAAACACAGCAGTCTTTTTTTTCAATGTTCCATGAAGTTCCAGTTTTCATTTGAAGCAGCGTCAACATATTCTTTCATGTCTGCATGTCTACCAACATTCTTATCTTTCATCATTATCTCTAAATGTTCTTAACTTTCACTTGTCTGCTTCTCCAAATGTTACCAAACAAGTCCCGTGAGCTAATACTAAGGTACATTAACAATGTAAAAGTAAAAATCACAATATCAATTTTAACACTTTGCTCTAATTTCCATGGTACCATTCTATTACAGTAACAAATTCCTAAAGTAATATTAAAAAGATAAAGCTTCACTTTGCTTACAATTTTAGTTTTCAGTCTGGGAGAGACTGGCCTCACTGTTTCCAGACCTGCAACAAAGTGGAATGTGTTATGATAGTGAGAATATGGTATAAAAATACTGTTTGCCCATAATCCATTCATGAAAACTTTGTCAGTAAAAACAGGAACTTCCAACCAGCACAGCAGTCTTTTTAAATTATAATTCTCGTTGGTGGTAGTTACCTTTGCAGATGTGAGTACATGACTTCTTGTCTTGCTTTCTCTTCCCTCTTGCTGCAAATAGAGGTAAAATTCCTGGGCCATGGAGTGATAAAACCTGTGCAGATTTTCCTGGTGTGGCTGTTCCGTGTGCCTGGTGTGTGTGGCTGTTGCAGGGATTTTAGTTCTGGTCTTTACATGTAGACATCACAGCGGGTAGAAAAGCGGTGTGTGAGACTCACGTGCAAACTGGGCAGGCTCAGGAGCATGCACGTGCGAATTTTGACTATTTCGACTTAGAGATGACTTACATGTAAAATGTATAATGGGGTATTGGCTCACTCAAAATTTACAAAGTCAAAATGTAATTTATGCCGAGACAGTATCCTCGAAGCCTTATTTTAATATCTAGTGGATTTAAAAATACTTTCCTCTGAGCAAGTAATTGTCACCTGTAAAGAAACATTCTTCTTTAGAAAGTTCTAAAAACATTTTAGAATATCTTCTTTAGAACATTTATCTTTAGAAAAGAACATTTATTTTCATTATCTGTTGATGAATTCAGGCCCTCAGAGTATGGATTTTTAGTGTGACAATGAAATCAACATAGTAATGAAATAAATAAAATGTAAAAGTAGAAGCACGGACAAACTACAAAGAATTTGAAGCTATCTTACATTTATTATCATTTTTATAGTTGTAGTGACAAATGAGAACTACAAGATGTGAATTAAGGAGAATTATCTAGTTAGCAAAAGATAGGTTTGACAATAACATTAAAGCCTTTTATCTGCCAGTCAAATGATATTTGTAATAGATAGATATGGAGCAATTGCATTTGAAATTATTTTCAAAATGATTGAAGTCATTTAATACAATGCTATATTTTCGTATTTTAACATTTGGAAATAGTTTGGAAAGTAATATTTTTATAAGGCTTCAGAATAAATAATTCAGAATATTTTTGTAAACATGATAGCTTTTTAAAATTGCAAAACTTACATAAATTGAGTCTCATTATTGCTAGGAACTTATACTGTCTATCAACTTGCAAAACTCATCCAACTTTTAGAAAATATAAATCCAGAAAGATAACTTACAATAATGCTAAGTGGCATAAACATTTATTTCCATATCAAAATAGCTTATATTTCTCAATAATAGCTTGTTTTAAATCAGATGTGCAATTGCCAATAAATTTAGATTTTTCTCTAGTTTGGTTGATTGCCATAAATATATACTTCAAATTTTGAGCTATATTAAAAGTTCATTATAAAACTATATAGTTCTACATAACTGTAATATTTTTGATATTTAGGGGAAAAATGTGATTTTATGTAAGCTGAGCCAGATCCCTTAGATATCACAGTAATGGCTACTAAGTAATTTTTAAAATAAATAACACTAAATATTGTATCTGCTATTTAAGTCTTTTAGACTGTGTACTGAAAGGAAGCAATCATTTTTGAAGCCTCTTCCAATGGAACTCTGCCAAAGTCAAATATGACCTTGGGTTTTCAACATACAGTATGCCTGCCAGGCCTCTATCACTGGAAATGTTCTATCCACCCACACAGCATCTTCATCCAGCTCTGCAGAGCGTTTAAAGTCTTAGAAAAGCCACCTGCTCCTGTGCTGTGGGAGGCTCCTGGTTGCTCTTGTCATCTGTGTTTCTCCCACTCCAGTCCCCACATTATATCTCTGCCAGGGCTCTTGTCTCCATCTTTCTCTACGTGCTCCTTTCTTATATGTTCTGGATATCAGCCCTCTGTCAGACTAGGGTTGCTGAAGACCCTTTCCCAGTCTCAGACTGGGAAAGAAATTAGGGAAACAACACCTTTACAATAGGCACAAATAACATAAAGTACCTTGGTGTGACTCTAAGCAAGCATGTGAAAAACCTGAATGAAACAAACAAACAAATAAACAAACCAAACAACAAACAAAAAACTTCAAGTCTCTGAAGAAAAAACTTGAGGAAGATATCAGAAGATGGAGAGATCTCCCATGCTCATGGATTGGTAGGATTAACATAGTGAAAATGGCCATCCTGCCAAAAGCAATCTACAGATTCAATGCAATTCACATCAAGATACCAGCACAATTCTTTACAGAACTTGAAAGAACAATTCTCAATTTCATATGAAAAAACAAAGCTCCACAATTGCTAAAACAACCCTGTACAATAACAGATTTTGTGGAGATAACTCCATCCCTGCTCTCAAGCTGTAATACAGAGCAACAGTAATAAAAACTGCATGGTACTGGCATAGAAACTGAATTTTGAATCAATGGAATCTAATTGAAGACCCAGAAATATACCCATATGGATAAATAAATAAACCTACAGATACTTGATTACCATACACTTGAAAAAAGACAGCATCTTCAACAAATGGTGCTGGTCTAACTGGATGTGTATATGCAGAAAAAAGCAAATAGATCCGTATTTATCATCCTGCACAAAATCAAAGTCCAAGTGATCAAAGATCTTAAAATAACACCAGACACACTAAGCCTGTTAGAAGAAAAAGTGGGAAGAGCTTTGAACTAACTGGCAGAGGAGACAACTTCCTGAACAGAACACCAATAGCACAGGGTCTAAGATCAACAATCAATAAATAAGACATCATGAAACTGAAAAGCTATTGTAAAGCAAAGGAGAGAAAAAAACATCTGCCTACAGATAGGGGAAGGATCTTCACCAACCTTATATCTGACAGAGGGCTAATATCCACAATATATAAAGAACTTAAGAAGTTAAACATCAACAAACCAAGCAATGCAATTAAAAAATGATATACAGAACTAAACAGAGAATTCTCAATAGAGGAATATTGAATGGCAGAGAAACACTTAAAGAGATGCTCAACTTCCTTAGTCATCAGGGAAATGCAAATCAAAAAGATGCTGACATTTCACCTTACACCCATCAGAATGGCTAAGATCAAAAACTCAAGTGACAACACATGCTGGATTTGAAGAAAGGGGAGCCCTCCTCCATTGCTGGTGGGAATGTAAACTTGTACAATCACTATCACTTTAGAAATCAATCTGACACTTTCTCAGAAAATTGGGAATAGTGCTACCTCAAGATCAAGCTATACCCCTCCTAGGCATATATCCAAACTATGCTCAACTATACAAGGACATTTGCTTAACCACGTTTGTAGTAGCTCTATTTGTAATAGCCAGAATCTGAAAACAACCCAGATGTCCCTCAATTGAGGAATGGATACAGAAATTGTGCTACATTTACAAAATGGAATACTACTGAGCTATTATAAACAAGGAAATCATGAAATTTGCAGGCAAATGTTGGGAAGTAGAAAAGATCATCTTGAGTGAGGTAACCCAGAAGCAGAAAGACACACACAATATATACTCACTTATAAGTGGATATTAGACATATAATATAGGATAAACATACTAAAATCTGTACACCTAAAGAAGCTAAACAACAAGTAGCACCCTAGGGAAGATGCTCAATATTCATTGAGAAGGACGAACGCAACAGACATCAGAAGCAGGAGCCAACAGGGAACAGGACTTCCTACCACAGAGGCCTCTGAAAGACTCTACTGATCGAGGTATCGAGTGCTCCTTTCTTTATGACTACCAACAAAAAGTCAACATCACTGAAAGCTCTACTCTTCTTGAAAATGGAGCTATCGTAAATGAGAACAGAAACAGAAGCACCAACCCAGAGTTCTGTTTTCACGGAAAATGCTTCTCATTTGCTTTCTTCTGGTAATTCACAAGAATTCACTGGGAGTGCAGCAGGAGACATTCTTGTTAACAAAATCACCTTGTTTATACCAAAACTTGAGCATCATTAATATAGAACAACATCCATAAATATTTTAATATCATGTTTCTTTTGAATTATGCATTTACCAATATCTTCAAATATCCCATATAGGAATATATTACTATAGCATGAAGAGTAGAGAAGGCCTTTGCAAAATAAAAATATGAAGCTTCACAAATATGGTGAACATTGCTTAAGCTTTGTAGAGGTTCATCTTCATGCTCACGTGACAATGGAATGATGCCAGTAATCACGTCATTGCATGCTTATGGCATCTTGCACACCACAGTTCCACCCCTGTGAATCCCTGTTAATAATCTTGAATGCTACCTTTGTCCTATTAGTGGCAGTATTTAGTTTCTTGACACTGTTGGATATGATAAAGATCAGTGGCTGGCTTAACTTCCTTGTAAAACTGATAGATATTCTCATTAAATACCTTGGATCAGCCCTGCATTTTCTATGTATTCTAGCTCTTAAAACCAGAAAGGTGGGTGAGTTTTAAATGGATGTGTCTCATGAGAGGAGACGGGCTTGGGAGCTGTTCTAGGGTTCCTGGTAGAGTTTCAGTCCTGCCTGGCATCTGCATTTGGCTCATTTTCTGTGATCTAGTTTTAGGATTCTGTTCTAAAGGATGAATTTGGTTAATGTGGCAGCACAGCTCTTCTTAAATCCCTTTCAGGCATTGCACCTAAACTGTAGACCTTACAGAAAGCAGGTGACGGTGACCACTGCACCCAGGACTTCCCCGAGACCTCGGGTAACATGACATCTGTGGACACAGGACACGGAGTCAGATGGGGGGATGTCAGAGAGTGTTTGTGGTGGATGAAGCCTAATTACAATGTGTGTCTTGGATTAAGAGAGATTTATTTTTCCTTTCCTGTGCCTTAGTGGGCAAACTGAGCGCTCTAAACTGTGGATGATACTTCAGGTCAATTCACTGTTTCCAAATTAGACAAATAAGGTGTCAGAGGCGCAGACAGAAGCTGAGAACTGAGAGCTGGAGAGAAAATAGTTGAAATCACTTCAAAGGTAGGCAAGAAAGAGTTGCAAATTTTCTGCTACTTTTCTGCAACTGGAAATTTAGTATCATTTTTAGGTAGCCTGGAGCAATGAACTGACAGATGTTTAAATTAAAAATCTCCAACATGCTTGTATTCATCACACTTTTTAAACCTGTGCTGCTGTGTTGTTCTTATTTTTAAAATTAAACTGTCTCAAACGTTGTTGAAGTAGGGAACCGTTATTTTGAAAATGAACAAGACAGATGTTTTGTTAGACCTACAAATTTACTATAAACTTCCTTTGACTGCTGTTTCAAATGCTTCTGAGCCAGTTTCTGAGCCAGTGGACAGATTCTAACACATAATATTCCCAAAGGAAAAGTATGAGTAATTATGCTTAATTCACTTGTGCTTTCAAATACAGAAAAAAAAAAAAACAAGCCATTTCAATGTCCAAAACACATGAATATCGGATGACATTTAAAGAATCTATTGTGAACGCATTGATAACATGTTTGGGAAATATACAGTTCTTAAGTGAATGATAATTTATAAAAAATAAACCAATATTTTGGGTGTAAAAGCTGTTTAATGATAGAAATTGTGTAACATGTATGCAAAAATTTTTTAGCCTCAAATTGGATGATTTACTATTATAAAAGAGCTTCTCATCTCTATTCAAATTTTCATGCTAATTATTATTTTTTTCAATATTTCCCTATATATCCTATAGCATGGTATTTGGCTGTACATCTCTAAGCTATATGTGAAAATACTTTAAAAGCTAAGAATATCCAGTCAGTGTTCTAGCATGGAAGGGGGAGGTGTCCATGAGCCCTCACACATATGCAGAGAACTGGCGGGAGTGGATTCCTTCTTGGAGAAAAAGAGTATGTTCTGCAAGGGTATGGCTCCTTGGAGGATAACATGGCACAGTGGAAAACCCTACACCCAGAGGTATAGTCACAGCAAAAAATGAGATTCAGTGGGTCATAGAAAAATAAACAAAAAAGATATGAAGTGTGTAAGGGGTTGAGTGGATCTGTAAGGAGTTGGGACTGGACTGGGGGATGAATATGATCAAAATATTTCTAATATAATAAACTAAAAACTTAAAAAAACAGCTGGGAATAATTTTAAAATTTAGTATTGAAGGAAAAGTTCTTTAACATGTGTTTACTGGGATCTAGCTTAGCAGTAGACCATTTGCTCATGTGGACAAGGTGTGGGTTCATCCCAGCCACCACCATATATGCACTGTGATTTCCATAAGATTCTGTTACATAAGTGGTATTATTCAGCTAACTCTTGGTTCCAGTTGCTTGCATATTAGTAGTGGTGTTTATTAATAATCTGGAGAAGTTGATCCTTCTGTAAAATGATGTACATAGCATTCCTTTGTGATTCAAGCAATTGTAAAGTCATATGAAAATCTTGATCCTCTTGTTTCCTTAATTCTGTAGATAAAAATTTTATTTATTATTTATTTGTTTATTATTTATTTAGTTTTATGTGCATGGGAGTTTTACTTATATGTACGTTTGTGTATCATGCTCATGCCTGGTGCCTGTGGAAGTCAGAAGAAGGTGATGGATCTCCTAGCACTGGAATTATAGACAGATGTGAACTACCAGATAAGTACTGGGAACCAAACATGACTTTGCCAGTGATTTTAACTACTGAGGCACGGCCCCAGATCCACATACCTATGTTTGAAAGGAATGGAAAATGTCCAGGCATGACAAATAGACACCAGGCCTTAGATACACGAGCTTGGTGCATGAGTAGTGTCTTGGGCGACTCAGCCATGTCTGTGCTTGTGCCCACTGACTGGCACAGCCATATCTGTGTATCACCATGCTCTCTGATTGGCACAGCCATGTCTGTGCATCAGCATGCCCACTGACTGACACTTTCTACTACAATCATTCTCCTACCCTGAAGAATTCGGTTTCATGAGACTGGAATGAGGCAGCAGCTGCTAATTCACTTGCAGCTGATTGCAGGTTGATTGTGAGGGCACCTGAAACAAGTCAGAAGATAGCTGTAAGAACACAAATTCAAAGACAGAGGTGTTGGCACACACCTTTAATCCTAGCTCTCGGGAGGCAGTGGTGGATCTCTGAGCTCCAGGCCAGCCTTGACTATGGAGCAAATTCCAGGACAGCCAGGTATACACAGAGCAACCCTGTCTCAAAACAAAACAAAAACAAACAACACAGATTAGAAGCATGAGCAGATGCTCCAGCGGCAGGGAAGTCATGGATGTACCCTGAGGTTGTCTGACTACTCATTTCCTTTGTGTCTTAGGGAAAGGCTCCATTGAACTGATAACTGATGATCCCTGTGGCTGGGGCAAGTCCAGAGCAGGATGCAGCTACATCTGTATCCGTGCTGGCTGAGGCTCGTGGGCAGCACTCGACAGCAAACACTGCTGCTGTTTCTTACAGATTCCTCATTTTCAGGGTATTGATAGCATGTAATGATATGTCATAATATAATCGATCTTTAATAAGCTTTATACTTCATATTTACTTTTATGTACAGTTTATATCTTGTTGTGATTTATATTTATTTTACACGTTTAATAGCCCTTTGGGGGTTGTGATGGGCTATGTAGAGAGTATTTTGGACATTTGTTCTCAGCGTTGAGGACTGATGTAAGAGAAGGGACTACCATGTTTTGATTCGGGACACAGTGGTACACACAGTACCCAGCAGTTTCCCTTTTGATCCCCACTTTTGTGATGGGAGGCAGAGATATCCAAGAACAAGTGCAACAGCTAGAGAGGGAGTCCTAGTTTCTGGGGGTGCTGGAGCTGGGATTTGGACTTCTTTACTTTTACTGTAGAGCTTGAAGTATGTCATTACCCCCTTTAATGTACTGCTTAGGAAGTACTTGATGCATTCAAAGGCAATTTTAGTGTGCTCCAGTCATTTTTTTTTATGAGCTTTGGTTTTGTTATAAATTTCCCAACCTGAATTCCTGTTGTGAATGTGAACTAAAAAATGCTTTTTGCACACTTACTCATGGATTGATGATAAGTGCTAAGTTGTTCTTGCTTCAGTTATTTTAGGTTCCTTGTATATGTAAATATACGTGTGAATGCCTGTGTGTATGTGTTCAGGTTCATGCACACGCACACGCACATGCACACGCACACGCACACGCACATGCACACACACACACACACACACACAAACACACACACACACGGAGACATTTTGAATAACTGAATTCTTACTGTGAAACAGATCAAGGGTGGAGAGGGGCAAACTGCCTCAATCTGACTGAGAATTATTAGTAATTGTTTGCTACTGTCCCATTAATCTTGATTTTGAAAACCAGTTTGGGAGGCCACGGGATGACAGACACACACACAAATGCACATAAAAGCAACAGGCAGGAGGAAACTGCACTTTGACCAGCTGTTGTGAAACAACCCAAATTTCAGTGAGGTTATTAACCACAGCACAGAGGGAGGGTTAGTTAGTCTGGGTAGCTGTTGTCTGTAGATGAGCAGCCTTAGGCTGTAAATGTTTAAGAAGAGGAAACTGAAGTTGCTAGTTGCTGGCTTTTGCACACACTGGGCAAAATTTGTAAACACTCAGACCAAATAGACTTATTTTTTTTTTTATGATCTTGAGGAAAAGGCTTTGCCAGTTCTCCATGGGTCCAAGGCATTGGTCCTTGACATCACTGTGTCTTTGTCAACAGTGCATGTTAACTCTGGATGGGATCCAGTCTTTGCAGTCACTGATGGCCTTCTCTGCTCTATACATCCACTTAAGAACTCCTCAGCAATCAAGTTTATTCATGAGCTGACACTCATCTTGACGCACACAGTGTATGGCCTCTGAGTGGTGTGCTCCTGCATGCATCTTTCTGGGTGAAAGGTGTGGTCCTGGAGTGTCTCTTTCATATCTGACACGTAGGCTGACATGTGATATGTTTGGCATTGGCTGGGACACTTTCTCAAGAAGTTTTCCTCCCTACTTGGTTTCTACCAAATAAGAAGCATCATGGAAATGTGGCAAGATGTTTATAAGCAAGGCTTGAATGTTAGACCACTATTTCTGCCATAATCTCCAAATCTCAGGAACAGCAACAACCTAGAAATGCATAACAAACAAACAAACCAAAACCAAACCAACCAAACAAAAAACAACTTTCATGGAAGAAAGTGCAAAGAATTTGTTATCATTTATAATCTACCATGAATATAAATCCTGATCATCAATGAATGTTTCAGTCCCCAAATAACTCAGAAGATGTCATATTTTTGGTGAAGCCCTGCACTGTCCCATTTCCAGGGCTACTTACATATTTTTATTTGTTTTACCATGTGTGATTTTGTTCAGCTAACCTCTGCCAAGAAGGCTTTTTTAGTACTGAGTGTTTAGCTGGAGGCCGAATGCTCCCAATTTTGACATTGCCTATTGAGAGTAGATGTTTTAATTCCTCCTTTGGTATAAAGAAGGCAATTGGCACATCAGTGTGGGCGCTGTGCTTTTCTGTTCAGCTTGCTCCCCGATAAGTAAAAGCATATTATTTATTTATGCCAATACAGAATCCATGAATCCTGGCAAAGCTTCATTTATTTATTCATTTATTCGTTTATTTATTTATTGCTTGAACCGGGTAAACAAGGGATGTCTAATTTTAGGTACAGTTCCACTATGAACCTCAACTGCTATCAAAGAGATTATTACTCTATATTCAGCACATAATGCAATATGTGAAGTCTGCAGCAGAGGAACCAGGGAAGAATGACACCAAGAAATCGATATCATTCTTGCAATGCAGCTTATCAAAAGCAAAAGATTGAATTAGATTACAAAATGCTTCATGGGCATTTTTCTGCTCCCAGGAGGGAGACCACGATCTAGTGGATGGCTGCAAATCCATGAGTATGTAGGTAGCACAAATTCCATTTAGTGGGTTATAACATAAACAAATAAAAACAGATATAAAGTCAGGAAGGGTATGGTTAGGGTGCACAGGTGATGACTATTTGTTGTATGAAATTCCCAAAAAGTTAAAGTAATATGTTAAAACCAACCACACAAACACTGTAAAGATTATATTAAATTCTGACTTCTAAGACAATGGTGTGGGGTACATGTCACCTCCCTCTGGGGGGGGAGCAGCCTTACCAGGCCATAGTAGAGGACAATGCAGCCACTTTTGATGTGAACTGACAGACTAAGATCAGAAAGGAGAGGAGAACCTCCCCTATTAGTGGACTTGGGGAGTGGCATGCAAGCAGAGGGAGGAGGGAGGGTGGGATTGGGAGGGGAGGAGGGAGGGGCTTATGGGGGGATGCAGAATGTATAAAGTGTAATTGATTAAAAATTTTAAAAAAAAGAATATAAAGTTGTGGTTAGTGGAGAAAGCAAAAGTATTCAGTCTTCCTCAGAACTTGAGAAGGAGTCAGGATATTAAGAGCACTGCTTGGGGATAGAAAAAAGCTTTGGAAAAAAGATAGGGAAGCAGAAGTAAAATTATAATCAACACTTATTTTACTAATGTCTCTGAACTTCATGTGTGAAAACTGTACAACATGAAAGGCGGCCATTGAGAAAGATGCTCCTTGATGCTGAAACTGTCAGTGGAGGCTCACCTCCCATAGAACTGTCAGGCACAATGAGAGGATTCTATTAATTGGCCAATGCCAGACGACAGTTGGTCTTTCAGAAAAAGGCATAACACCAATAGTTTTCCAGTCTTCCATCTTGAGTGTCCTCTTCTACCCTTATCCCTCCATACTGATGTCTGAAGGGGGGAAGAGAAGTTTTATGGTGTGGACTTGTCCAGAAAGCCCAGATTTCTACAGACAAAGGACACTGAATCTATAACTCTATTTTTCCTATGAACAATGGTTCCATCATTACTTACTGAGTGTTTTAGCAGTTTGTAGAATAAGACAATTTAAGTAATAAGAATTGTATGTCTCTTTTACTCTCTTAATCATAAAAATATTATTAATAAAATATAATGTTATATTAACAATAGATTAAATTTTACTTCTAAGAGCGAGACATTTTCATAATTAGACACAGAAGTAGGAAATAAAACTATATATTGTACCAAAATTAAGTAATTGCTCAAAACTTATTTCAATAATTCAAGACACATACATATGCACATATATTTATGATCTATACATGGAGAACAGCAATGAAGGTTGTAATTAAAAATAGATAAAAAGACCCCAATTGTGGATTTAAAATTGTTTACTAAAATATTTGTTTTACACAGAAGAATGCAGTGGATGAGAGCAGACAAAACACAGACAAAAAGAACGTTTATAGACATAAAATCCACGAAATGAATAATCTTTTCCAGGAACAGGGGTTGTAAGACTAGATGTAAAACAAAATTGAATGGTATAATCAGAAGACTATCATATTAGACTCAAAGGTTAAAATGGGTGAATGTGACAAGGCAGGAAATGTGCTGTGAAGTTTGTAATGACAAGAGAGATGGAGACCAAGATTAGCATCAATGCATATGCCATTCAGACTCACTAGACTGGCTGGATTTTTCCCTTACTCCTCCCACTAAGTAAAACTAAACTGCATAGAAGTTCTAGTTAAACAAAATTAAGAGAACTACAAAATTGGAGAGGATGTCCCTGACAAGGGCACACGAGAGTCAAGGAGAGCAAACTGGTAAGTTCCATCTAGCTACTGGTACTTTCTTTTTGTCTGATGACTTAGTTACTGTTGTAGTCCTGTGAAAACACAACAACAAAAGCAACTTATTTAATTCAGGCTTGTTTACAGTTTCAGAGGGTGAGTCCATGGTCATTACTGTGGGGAACGTGGCATCAGGCATGCAGGAGCAGCCAATAGTGATTACACAATTAGGTAACATCTGTGAGGCAAGGAGAGAGCCAACTAGAATGAGAAGCTTTTGAAACCTCAAAGCCACCCTTGGTGACAAACTCCATCTATTCCATCCTTCCTAATCCTTCCCAAATAGTTCCAGCAACTAGAAAACAAAAATTAATGCCGGGGAGGGGGGGCATTTTCACTCAACTACCACATCTGTCATCTGCTAAATATAAGACACAGGAAGCATGCATCCTGGAAATGTCAATGAGCATGGTTTAAAGACACCAAAACCTCTTCAAACATGGTAAAAAAAAATATATATATCTACAATGAAGCATCTCAAGAAATCTAAACAATAGCTGCTCTATTACACTGAAAATGTCATAGAAAACCTGGCAGAGCCCCCTGACCTGTATAAACAAATACGCACAGAAAGGCCTCCTCACTGAGGTTTATAATTAGTCCCTAATGCCTAATTAGGATAGTACCAGAGATATCCAAGAAAGCATGGCTTTAAAAAAATATTTTATTTATCTATTTATTTAATTTTATCTTTTAAAATTAGTTACAGTTTCTTTACTTTGTATCTCAGCTGTAGCCCCCTCCCTCATTTCCTCTCAATCCCACCCTCCCTCCCTCATCTCCTCTCTGCCCTTCTCTAAATAGGGGAGGTTCCATCTGAACCTAGTGTATCAGGTCTCATCAGGACTGGCTGCAATGTCCTCCTCTGTGGCCTAGCAAGGCTGCTCCTCTCTTGGGGATGGGGAAGGAGGTCAATGAGTTCATGTCAGAGACAATCCCTGTTTCCCTTACTAGGGAAAACCACTTGGATGCTGGGCTGCCATGGGCTATGTCTCAGCAGGGGTTCTAGGTTATATCCATGCATAGTCCTTGGCTGGACCTTCAGTCTCAGAAAAGACCCCTGTGCCCAGATGTATTTGGTCCTTGTTGTGCTCCAAAATTTAAGTGACAACACATGCTGGAGAGGTTGTGGAGAAAGGGGAACCCTCCTCCATTGCTGGTAGGAATGTAAACTTGTACAACTACTTTGGAAATCAATCTGGCACTTTCTTAGACAATTAGGAATAGTGCTACCTCAAGATCCAGCTATACTACTTCTAGGAATAGATCCAAAATATGCTCAAGTATACAACAAGGACATTTGCTCAACCATGTTTGCAGTACCATTTTTTTTTTTTTTTTTGTAATAGCCAGAACCTAGAAATAGCCCAAATGTCCCTCAACGGAGGAATGAATACAGAAACTGTGGTACCTTTACACAATGGAATACTACTCAGCAATTAAAAACAAGGAAACCATTAAAATTTCAGGCAAATTGTGGGATCTAGAAAAGATCATCCTGAGTGAGGTATCCCAGGAGCAGAAAGACACACATGGTATATACTCACTTATATAGACCTATAAGATAAGATAAACATACCAAAATCTGTACATGTAAAAAAGCTAAACAAGGAGGACCCTGGGTAAGATGATCAATGCTCACTTAGAAAGACAAATGGGATGGACACTGGAAGTAGGAGAAAACAAGAAACAGGACAGGAGCCTACCACAGAGGACCTCTGAAAGGATAATTTGGAGTTAGATCATTAATTGATGCTCTCTTCTGGGAAGACTGCTTTTCTTACTCTCAGAATAACCTAGTTGTCTATTGTTCTTTGTATAGATTTGAGACCCCAAGAACTTTCCTCTTTGTACATTAGCATGTCTGCTGGTCTCTCACTTGCTCGGGTTATCTTTAGGCAGCAGTATTGACAGACTTTATAGGTGTAGCTTACATTTCAAGGAGATCCAACCTTACAGAAAACTCCCTGATCCTCTGGCTTGAACAATCTTTCCACCCCCATTTCCTCAATGATCTGTGAGCCTAAGATGCAAGAGTTGTGTTGTAGAAGTATGATTTGGGACTGGGCTCCCCAACTCTGCATATTAATCAGGTGTGATTTTCTCTAATGGTCTCCATTTGTTGTAAAGAGAAGTTTCCTTGATGGCTGTTGAGACCACTGTTTTTGTGTGTGTATAAGAACAAATGTCTTATTAAAGTGGCATAATCTTATTAAAGATGTTGTAGTTTCTCTGGAAACGTCTATGCCATCACCAGCCTTAGGCAGTTTGCTAAGTTTTCAGCACCAGGCATAATTTCCTCCTTGTTGAATGCATTTTAAGTCCAATTAAAGAGCTATTAGTTTCAATCAAGGTATTTATGCCCTTAAGGTTATTGTGCCATTCTGCTTGTTGTGGTTTTTTGGTATCATAGTTGGGTTGGGCTATTAAGTCCTTCACTTCTTTGAAAACTTGCATGGTGCCTTAGTCTTCAAGAGGGAAGCTTTCAAATAAGTTACATAAAGTTACCTTTATGTGAATATTGACTTTTGGTAATCTACATAATCTATAGATCATATCTGACTGAAGGCTATAGAATAAAAGAAAAGATATTTTATAAAGATTTTCATGAAAAGTTTCATCAAAACCATAAAATATTTTTTATCTCTTTTGACTTTACTTGTATCCTAACTAGAATTTTTAAACCAAATAAAGCAATGCATCCTCATAAAGATTGTAAGTACACGTATTAGTGTAAATAACATTAAAGACCTTTCAAAAAAGACGTGGAAAATACCATAGAAGTTTCTCATGAGATATAGATAGACATGGTCCAGACATAGGTACATAAAAAGAGTACATAACATGTAATGACCCTATAATGGGGGAAACAATGCAATTACTAGACACCAAAGGCTAACAAATCAAAAGCCCAGAGATAGGACTAGGTTACTGCTTTTGACTTGTGGGCCAAAGATGTCTCAGAGTCCACAAATATTGAAAGACATTGCTATGGTTCTTGGTTTACATGGAGAGCTTGATAGTAAGATGCTAGATCTGAAGATACTGAAGCCTGAGTCACAGAACATGGAGAACTCCAGCTGGGTACTCACCTGGAAGTTCATCCCTACAGACAAGGTTTCACAGTTCTGAAAGATATTATAGAAAAGTATCGGAGGATAAAAGTAATCACCGATCATACTTAGTTCTGAACCCAGTGAGCTACAGTAATGACTGCCATGTCTGGACATGCCCACTGATACATTAATGACATAAACTCCATGGAAGTAAGCACCAGATTCTTGATTGGACTTAAGGCCCACTCCATAAGATGAAACACATCTTATCAGGCTAAGGATGTATGACAAGAAAGGTAATAGGCCAAAGAAGAGAATCTACTGTTATGCTAAATTAAATTGACTCTTACTACTCAGAGCTCTGTGAATCCTTCAGCCCTCCTCTTAAGGACTTCCATTTCCAATAGATGGCAACTAACACAACGGCCCTCAACTGTTCAAGGTGCAGAGAATCTGAGATGAAAAATTCTCATATATTCTCTCTCAGTTCTCAGTGATAATAGCAAAGCTCTTCTACTCTTTGAGAGTGGAAGAGCCAATGGTAGGTGGTAGACAATGACATGGAATCATCATGTTTGGACATAGCAAGGAAACTGCATATACAAACATGCAGTGGTTGTGCCAGCATGCGTAAGACCCATGAGAGCCCATGCGAGTATGGAGAAGGGAGTTGGGCATAAAAATACTCCTCACAGCTGTGGAGCTGTTGGGAATTGCTAGCTGCTGAGGAAAGGGAGAGGGTTTTCTCTAGAAGTATAACTCCTTATACGTCAGCCATGCTGCTGTACAATACCACACATAGAAGAATATTTTGGCAGCATAAGTTAGTCTTGAAGGTTAAAATTAACAAACATACAAGCAAACATAAAACAGGGCACAAAACTAGGTGGGAAAGAAACGGGTATAGATCTGAGATATGTTAGGGAAGCACAGTGAATATGATCAAACATTTATGAAACTTTAAAAGACCCAATAAAAATTTTAAATGTACTATCAAAATGGAGTATGCCTCAGGGTAAGAAGCTCCCTGGAATCCTGAAATAAATAAAACCATAGGTTTTACTTAAGAGAGTCCCTGATAGACCAATGTCTTTCTTGTGTGTCATTTTTGTCTTTTGTACTTTTGTAAGCAAAATTTGAAGCCCCTTTCAATGGCAGAAATTTGCTTTCGAGGTAGAATTTCAAAAAATGTAAATATCTTTGAAAATACATAACAAGAAGGAAGAATATGCATACTCACATATTTTCCATATATAAAATTTTTTAAAGCAGATATATACATCTTCATTTTGTGTGTATTTACATAGTGTGCAAAGCTTGTTATTCATCCCATACATTCTTGCAATACACCAAAACCTTTGTGACTCAGTCAGTGTAGTGAATAAAATGCATCTGTCTCGTTTATACTCTTCCTATTCCGTGAGATTGTATTAAGTATGGAGGCTGTGACATGGCTCAGCTATAAAGAGAACCAGCTGCTATTCTGGAGGACACAGCTTCAATTACGAGCACCCACATGGCAACTTACAACTGACTGTATCTCCAGTTCCAGAGGAGCAATGGCATTTGTGACCTCTGCAGGTAACGGGCTGTGCACAGTGCACAGCCATACCTACAGGCAAAACACTCAAATGCAGAAATTAAAAATTAAATTAAATTAGAAAGTATTAATTGTTACAGTTTCTATCATAGCTTGTTTTTCATTTTATTTTTGTTTTTTGTTTTCTGTGATAAACGCTCTGACTGAAAGAAACTTGGGGAGCATAGGCCTTATTTCACCTTATAAATTACAGTCCACCTTGAAGGGAAGCCAAGGGAGAAACTCAAAACTGGAGCCTGAAGCAGAAACCATGGAGGAAATCTGCTTACAGGTTTGCTTCCCCTCTCTGCCCACCTGCCCAGGGATGGCCCCACCCACACTGGGCTATGCTCACCTCAACAATTAGCAATTAAGAAAATGCCCATTAAATGTTCACAGTCTGGTCTGACGGAATGAATTCCTCAGCTGTAATTTCCTCTCTCCAGGTATGTCCTGGTGTGTGTCAACTTGTTAAAAGCCAATCATGACAATAACTATGTCAGTTGTGAAGTACAAAATGTAGAATTTCTGTTTCATATTTAATAAGAGAATACTTTCTCTTCTCAAGGGGAATTATAGCACAAATGCCAAGTTCATTTCAAGTGGCCAGTGAACAGCTGTGAATGAAATAGTGGACACAGACCAATGTTTGTACCTCGATGAGTTCTGGAGGAGGAAAATATTATAGAAATGAATCAGAAAAGAAGAAACTGTGTGTTCTGAGGAACTAGCTCAGTGAATAAAATGCTTGCTGCCCAAGAATGAGGTCCTGAGTTTGGGTCTTTAGCAGCCATTTCAAAGCCTGGTGTACTAGTGTACCTGTAACTGTTACAATGGGAAACCGACACAGGAGGATCTTAGAAGCTTTTTCACCAGTCAGTCTTCCTTGCTAGTCTGGCAAACTTCAGGTTCAGGGAAAGATCCCCGTCTCAAAACTAATGTAGAGAAATACATTCACACATAAATGCTGGTACCCACAACTGCTTGCATGGGGAAAGAGTTTCCTTACACATACACATGCATTCATGTATACATAAACATGTACACACACATACACAACCACAAATACATACTAAACATCTTATCTATCATCTATCTATCTATCTATCTATCTATCTATCTATCTATCTATCTATCCATCCATCCATCCATCTACCTATCTATCTATCTATCTATCTATCTATCTATCTATCTATCTATCTATCTATCATCTATCTATCTATCTATCTATCTATCTATCTATCATCTATCTATCTATCTATCTATCTCTCTCTCTCTCTCTCTCTATCTATCTATCATCTATCTATCATCTATTCTCTATCATTTGATACTTGCAAATAAGTGTGCTATGATTATGTAAGTTGTAATAAATACAAAATATATAGGAATCAGAGGGGAATATGATTTAGAAGTCAATTAATTTTTAAATTATAAGTTTGAGATAAAATAACTCAAAGAAAATTTTAGAACAAGACTAAATAAGCCACAACATAATCAAATACATCCTTTTCCTAAGGTTACATTGCCAAATTGCTCTGTATGTGTATATGATGCTGCTTAAAACCTGTCAAACTAGGTGTTTATATTTGACCTCTTTATATTTCATCTTTGACTGTTCAGCACTAGGAAGTTATCATTATCTTTTGATAATTACTTTTAGCTGGACACGTGGAGGGATTTTGGATCTTGTAGACATACTCTGCCAATCTCAGCTCAGGGTGCCTCTTGAGCTACCACCTGAGCCGTATTACTGAATTGATAGGGTTGAGATCTACCCTCGAGGAGGTGAGTGGAACTTTGCTTCTCTATGCTGCAGCTACAACTGGAAGCAGGGTGTGCAGTTTTTAGTTAGAATTTGATTGTTTCGGGTGTCCCTACAAAGAATATGACCTGTGATGGCAGGGACACACAGAGAAAAGGCCATGAGATGAAGGCATGATCTGAACTGACACATTTGCAAGCCAAAAATATGGAGAATAGTGGAAACTCTCAGAAGCAGCAAGGAGAGATCCTACCCTCCATCTTCTGCAGAAAAGCATGGCCCTGCACCATCTTGAATGTGAATTTCTTTTTTATTTTTTAAATTTTTTTATTAATTACATTTGATTCACTTTGTATCCCAGCTGTAGTCCCCTCCCTCATCCTTTCCCTATCCCACTCTCCCTCTCTCATCTCTTCCCATGTCCCTTCCCAAGTCCACTGATAGAGAGATCCTCCTCCCCTTCCATCTGACTCTAGCCTATCAGGTCTCATCAGGACTGCCTGTATTGTCTTCCTCTTTGGCCTGATAAAGCTGCTGCCCCACCTCAGGGGGAGGTGATCAGAGAGTCAGCCACTGAGTTCATGTCAGAGACAGTCCCTGTTCCCCTTACTAGGGAACCCACTTGAACACTGAGCTGCCATGGGCTACATCTGAGCAGGGGTTCTAGGTTATCTCCATGAATGGTCCTTGGTTGGAGTATCAGTCTCAGAAAAGACCTCTGGGCCCAGATTTCTTGGTTCTGTTATTCTCATTGTGGAGCTACTATCACACCCATATCTGTGGTTGCAGATCATGCAGCTGAAAATTGCAGCTTCAATTTTCACTAACAGTGAAGGAAATTACAATATTGATATGATCCTGGGTCATCAATTAGCTTCATCCTCCCTTAAATACTGCCTTTATAATAAAGTTATATGAGGCACAATGATAAAATTAACAGAGTGGGCCTTACGTAATTTCTGTTCTCTCTAACGAAGTGGCATCTATGGGTTAAATAAAACCAGAAAGGTCAGTCATCAGGGATCCAAGTTAAAATAGTAATTACATTAGAAGAAAGAAGGAACTATTGAATATAATTTTGTAGCAATTATTATAATACTTTCTGCATCTTATCATTACTTTTGCATGTAGTTTTTAGTTGAGTGCCTTTAAGTATATTGAGTTCAACAGCTATATTTTTCTGAATAAAAATAAGCAAAGGTATAATCTAAGGCTGATTAAATAAGCACACGTCTCCCACATTCTCAACACACTGAACTAATGAATACTCTCATTTTATCCAAAAAGAACATTTAAAAAAATTTACCCACCAATTTTCAATAATACTGTGTTATTATCATTATTTTGTACAGTAGATCTATTGTGTAATCTATGGCCTGAGGGGTCGTATCTAGTGATCAACATCTTTTCAGCATTAACTCATTCCTCAACCTGGTGACTGCTATTCTAATTTTTATGTTTACAAGATTAAAATTTTAGATATCACATCTAGATGAGACCACATACTGTTTTTGTGTTGGTTTATGGGCACTTAAAGAGATTTTCTAAAGTTTATTTATGGGGCCTCAAATGGCAGAATTCTATTCTTTTAACTTCTTATGTGCATTAGTGTTATCCTTGCATGTATGCCTGTGCACCACATACGTGCCTGGTGCAGGAGGTGTCAGAAGAGGGTGTGGGGTCCCCTGGAACTATAGTTACAGGCAGTTGTGAGCCATTGTGGAAGGTCTGGAAAGCACACTCGGTCTTTTGAAATAGCAACAAGTGCTCGTAACTGCTGAGCCACCTTTCAGCCCCAGGAGTCTCGGTTTCTCTGGGTTAAAGCCTTCTCCTCTGTGCAGTTTCTTTATCATTTACCCATTAACTGAGGATTGGTTTGATTCCCTGCCGTGGCCACAGAGAACAATGGCACAGTGCACATAGCAGTGCAGATATCTACTTGACAGGCTGATTCCATTATAATGTGCTCCTAGTTTGGTTCCTGGCTCATGTGGTACACGTTTGGAACCTCAGTCCAAGCTTCAAGAATGACTCAACTACTTTATTGTCTCCCAAGTGTTCAAGGAGCCCCCCTCTTAAAAAATCCTTTGTTAATACTTGTTACCTTTCATCTTTTTGGTAAAAGTCATTCTAATAAATATGAGGTTATATATCCTTTGTGGTGTAATTTGCATTTCCTATGGTGGTATACAATTATTCTGGTCAAAGTAGATTTGACATGTTGTTTAATGCCAAGACATGCAATGTCTGAAGTTTTGCTCTTTATGCCTAAGATTGCTTCAGTTACTTAAAGTCCTACAAGTTTTAGATTTGGATTTTATACATCCATGAAAATGTCGTTGATATTTTCATAGGAATTAATTGAATCTATGACTAAGTGTGGGTAATATGGACATTTGAAGAATATTATTTTTTCTGAGACATGCATGATATGCTTTTTGTCTATTTCTGTTTTCTACTTTTTTCCATAACTATATTTTATTTTTTGTGTTTTCATGTCTGTGTGTGTATTGGATATACATGAGCACGTGGATGTATATGCTGACGCTCATGCCTGAGGAGGCTAGAGGAAGACGTTAAGTAGGTGTCTTCCTCTGTCCCTCTCCCCCTCCTTGCCTTGAGGCAGTTTCTGGCACTGAACTGAAAGCTTGATGGCTGGGCTACGCTGAGAAGCTACGGCCCCTGAGTTCCAGCTGTCTCCATCACCATCAACGCGGGATCAGAAGCACGTGCGGTCAGGCCGCCGCCTTCTCCACAGCTCCAATGTGGTATCACTGGCACACGGCCAGGCCTCTGTCTTCATGTGGGTGCTGGAGACTCAGATTCAGGTCCTCATGCTTGCACAGCAAGCATTCTTCTCCATGGAATCATCTTTGCAACCCCAAATGAATATCTGATACCTTTACAAGTATTGATCCTTTACTAATTAGAACCCTAAGTATTTATAGATATGATTTTGTAGTCATTGAGATTGAGATTATTTTCTTGATTATTTTTTCTCAGTTAATCGATTTTATATTGAAATGATCTAATTTTTACATGTTGACTGTATACCATAAGATTGAATTGATTAGTTCTCAAAGATCTTTCTTGAAACCTTTAGGTCTTCCTATATGTTAAGATCACATTGTCTGGAAAACATGGATAATTGAACTTTTTTTTTTTTTTTCTTTTTCAATTTGAATGAGTTGATATTGTTCTTTTCCTAACTGTTCAGCTGGGACTGTTTATGATGTTTGGAGTTGAAGAGCAATGCTGTGCACCTTTGTCTTCTTAGGGACACACTTTCCACATTCACTAGCGAATACTGTGTTATTTCTGCATCAGTCATTCTGGCCTTTGTTGAAGCATATGTTTTATTTGTAGTTTGCTGACAACTCAACAGAAGGATGTTGGAATGTTAATTTTTTTTGTCCATGTGTATTGATGAAATATTATATTGATGTTTGTCCTACTAATAATTATATTATAATAATAAATTTATATCAACATATAAGTATAATATATTTATATCAATAAAGTAGCTAATACATTAATATAATACACATGTAATTAATATATTAATATAACAATATTAATATAACTGATTTACCTTTTTGAACTAACCTCACATCCCTGGGAAACATCCATCATAATACCAGTGGACAGTTCTTTGATAGGCTCTTGAAATCAGATTGCCATTGTTTTTTGTTGAGGACCTAAACATCTATGCTCATCAAAAAGCTGATATGTGACATTTTGATTCTACCGTTTCTCTCAAGGTAATGTTGGACTCACAAAATGAAATTAGCAGTATTTCTTTTTCTTCAATTTTTGGATGATGTGTTTCTCAATTATTTCTATTGATTCTTGAAGAAATTTAATAGCAAAGTATCAGGTCCTGAAGCATTTCCTGCTAAGAGGAGAGCCTTTAAGGATGACTTACTCTTGGTTGTTTTGAAACTTTGTATTTTCTGTTGTCCAGGCTCAGATTGTATCTGTCTAGGAATTTGTCTTCTGCTTCTAGATTACTCAGTGAGATGCCAAGCAGTTGTCCACATTGGTCTGTCATGGTCTTTTTCATTTCTGTGCCATCAACTTTGATGTCTTTACTTTAAGTACACTTTATTTTGAGCCTCTCTCCCTCTCTCTCTTTTTGTGGATCTTGATAAATGTTAATTTTTTGAGAGATATTTTCTAAGTTGGCATGTTCTGGTTTACAGAGTGTTTCATGTGCATTTGAGAAGAACATGTATGTCTCCTATGTTGGGTGGAGTATTCTGTGAATGCATGTAAGAGCCAATAGTCCACACAAAGCTTTAGAATGCTACTGGTGGTGGTGGTGATAGTGGTTTTCTTCCTGGGTGTTTGGTGGTGTTGGAGATTCATTTTCAACATACTTAAATAAAATATCGGAGGAGTACGAAGTTCTGCACTCAAGCTCCACTCTCTGTCACACGCCCTTCTTTCTGGTTATGTCTTTGGAAAACATTCTTTCCTTAGCATACTCACTCAATTCTCACAGGCAGTCTTATGACCTTGGGGTAAATAACTTTTTGAACTTATGTTTATCAAGTTTGATTGCTTTGAAGAAAATATGATTATGTATGTTAAAAGTATTGGATAGTAGTTAGTTACTTAAAAAAATCCATGGTGTGGCTGATAATAATTTCCAAGACGTTTTTTCTCTTTTAAAAAACTATGGTACTTCATTTTTAATTATTTGTATGTGTGTGTGAGAGAAAGAAGGCACACAGGTGTCAGGATAACAGGAAAGCTCTCAGGAGCTGTGTCAGAGGCTTAGATGCAATTGTACCTTTACTTTCTGAGCCTTTTTTTTTTTTTTTTGGCCCTCAAGAGATTTTCCTACATTGCCTCTTTTGTAATATGAATCTTGTTTCTTCTTTCCTAATCTTTTTATAGTATTCTTTGAACACTATTTCCACCTTTCTTATCACCTTGAATTTTTATTATGTTTCTTATGTGGCATTTCTATAGTGAAATCCTTAAGTCAGAGGCTTCAACAGTTACAGCACCCAGTGTAAATTTGGTGTTCATACATTCTGAGTGAAGTTAAGCTAAGAATACTATGAGGAAATGAAAGAACCAGAGATATCAGAATATCTTTTCCACAAAATGAAAGGTATGAACTTCCAGAGGGTCAATGCTAAAGAAGATTGGTTTTTAAAATAACGAAAGGAATTAAAACTCAGATATGGAATCTCAATTCAGCCCAGAGCCAGCCCTCTTAGTAAACATTTCTTATCATCAAAACTGTTCTTCAGCTATCTGTAGATTTTAGATATTCAGAACACTAGCTCACCATCTGGCTTCAGCACAGTGAAAGGAAAATGCAATGTAACATCCCCTCACTAGACCAAGAACATTTTTAAAGCATTCTGCTCATCCTTGCTTCCTTTTCATTCCTTTAGGCAATTAAGCATGTTATGTGCCACACTACTAAAGTACTCTCTAGATCAAAAGGGCTTTTTGATGTTTCAGAGTCTCATTTTTCCTCCTGAGACTATTCCATAACGGCTTATGTATGGGTCAGCACTAAAGGGGAGACAAGAATATAAACTGCTGCTCACGTTTGAGCTCACGCATTGCTTGCCCTGCAGAGAAGCAACTTAGCAACTGCCCATCTTCTGTTGGGAGAAGCAAATCTTCAGGGTATCAAAGAAGAAGGCAAAACAAAATATTTTATAGGATATACAATTCCACTAATGCTAGCCAATAGAAATTGAGGAATGACCAATTTCAAGGCGTTTATCTTTCTGTATCTTGGTGTCTTGGGTAATACACTGTTCTTGGGAAGAGCTCACACACCTAAAAGATTTGGGGTGTGGAACTAACTTTGTTCATTTTTGCAGTTTGCTAGTTGCATATTCTTAATTACATGGCAAACATGAACAAATAAAGCAGCAAACTGTTTCTGTTGTTGTTTTTTCCTCATCTGAAATTCAGTTTTACATCTTTCACCTAAAATTTTGTGAGTAAAGTTTTTTCCATTTCTGCTTATACCCGTTGTGAAATGGCAGTCAGTACTCTTTATTTTGGTTCATTGAGGAAGTTGGTTAGGTCTTGAGGGCAGAACTGGGCCATATAAGGGAAATTAGCCCTCACCAGACACTGATCTACTCTTCTGTACATGTTCATCTTGCTCGTTCAGCCTTGGGCTTCACAAACACCAGATCCTCCAGAAACTGAGGGCTGTTTTCTATTTCACCAGGTTCTGATTGGTTTTATCCAGTGGACAGTTACGGAAGATTCTAAGAAAGCGCGAGGAACAGCACAAGTCAGACTGCCCACTCTCTTCACTTACCCTTCTCACAGATTCAGTTTTAACTCACTGGGTTCTTCAGAAATGATTTCTATGATTTGGTCCTAAGACATATTTCTTTCTCTCCTTTAACACTTGGTCTACCTCGGTAAATTTTTATTAGGCTTAGTTAACTGCTGTCGTGGCAGTTCTGCCCTGTACACAGAGCAGAATGTGGTACCTAGAGTTGGCTTAGGAAGTTGACATTTAAGATGGGATTCTAGGATTCTGTAGCTCACATATTTCATAAGCAGGTACACTAATACCAAGGTGACTCAAGTTTGTTTGTTTGGCAACATGATAGAAGGAAGAAATACTCCATAAATGATACGTTTTGATATGAAGTTGCTATGGAGGTCTTCAGTTATCAGTTACCACATAAAGAATGACCCGGACACTTAATGGCTCACAGCAATTAACAATAGTCCTCACCTAATTTCTGCAGCTTGTGAGTGTCATTGGAGGTGGCGTTGGCTTCATGAGCTTCTGGAGGCAGCTGACTTACTCTTCTCCCCTCTCTATCTCATCCACAGAAGCTGGGCTCAGAGCATGGTATACATCACCTGCATTAAGCCTTAAGAATTTTTTTTAAGTACATTTGGTACCAACATTTTTCTAGTGCTATGTCAGAACAAGAAACCAGTTCTTACATCATAATGCAATTTTGATAGGAACATTTTGCTATTTTTATGAGGCAGAACTGGGTATAATGGTTGAATTAAATTTAGTAATCACAAGAAAAGGCTTCTGTGATGGAATTAATTCATTTTTGTATCAAAAGAATAAGAGCTGAGGAGTAAATCCGAGTGCTGTTTCCAAGAGTCACAGGGTTGGATATTTCTTCCCATTAGGGGTCTGTGCTAGTGTGCATCACTAGCTCTGAAGGGACAGGGCCTGAGATGTTGGATAGGAACCTATAAGCACATGAACCTGATATGTGCAGTGGGTCCCTGTAAACCTAATGTGGAAGGTGAGAATCCCTGAGCCTAAAACACAGTGTGAGAACCTGAGATGTAGTCAGGACCCCATGGACCTGAGCTACGAAGCACAAAGCTGCGTACCTGAGATACAGCTGGGAGTCTAAGGACCTGAGGTATGGCAAGAATGCATGGACCTAAAATGTCTGAGATATGGGTGGGAGCTCATTGGCTTCAGGTAGTAGGTTGCAACCTGTGGACAATGATGCCTCTGAGAATTCTGAAATTTCAGTGCTTAAATTGTTCTTGCTTCATCTCTGGAAGCCTACCCACTTTTTCATGAAGATATTGAAGTGTTTCTAGAGAACTACTTTCTTAAAGGATGCTGATTCTTCTCTGCCCCCTTCCTCTCACCATTGGTGCTCCTGATCTATTAGGATTAGATTTGAGCATCTTTATGACTTTTTCATACATTCTCTTCTCCAAAGCCACATTAAATATTTGGTATTTCAATATGCAATCTTTCTTACTTTGAATACCAAAATCTGATATCATTATCATCTTTCCCATCCTGCCACAGATGAAAACATCCAAAACTGCTTTGTTATTCTTTATTTCCCCAAGGTTGCCTGTAAAAATTCAGGGAAAGTGTTTGAATGAATAACTAAAGGAGAAAATTAATGATGTCAGTAAATAATAAAGAAATATCCCCAGATAGAAATGTTCAGTACAACAAGAAGTATAGAAAAGTCAGGAAAGTAAAGGATTGGAATACAGGCATGTGCTTATCATCCATCAACGTTTGAACAATAACTAATAAAGTCTGATGGAAGAAGCAAAAGAGTAAAAACAGACACAGCTGATAAAGTGTCAGCTTCTATAAGGTGGAAGATACAGAGACAATGAAGAAACAAATGGTCCTTGGGAAAGTGCTTTCAGGACAGAGCAACCTAGGGACAGAGGAATACACGCAGAGAAGAAATTTGATATTGGTGGCTCAGTAAATTTCTTCTCTTTGGGAAATAATTTGTTAATAAATTTTTCTTTTGAAATTATTTGCATTTTATTTAAATATGTGTTATTTTGAAATGTTTTACACATTTGCTGTGCACAGCAGCAATGTTTCTCTATATATACTCCATATAGTGATTACTACAAGAATGAAGTTAATCCATCCATATGGTTACCTTATTTTTCTTCCATTTCTTTTTGGTTCTTTTGGTATATTAGACTGTATATTCTAGCTCAGTATGTCTGAGATGGAAATGAATTTAAGGTTAATTCAGCAAGACTATGATCAAAAGGACAAGTGAAATTCTTTAAATGAAAAATTAATGGGCACAAATTAGGACAAATTCAAATAAATTCATTTTAAAATCATGTTTAGCCTTTTATTTGTTTTTTAGCTTTATTGATTTTTATGTAAGTGCATAAATGTGTTTATGCAGGTGCTCACAGAGGCCAGAAGACAAATCCCCTGGCAGGCACTAACCGTGGAGCAGTCTCTTCAGCTCATGGACTCAATGGCTCTTTGATTGTCTCCCCCTGAGGCAGGGAGGGGGAGCAGCCTTACCAGGCCACAGAGGAAGACAATGCAGACAGTCCTGATGAGACCTGATAGGCTGGGGTCAGAGGGAAGGGGAGGAGGACCTCCCCTATCAGTGGACTTAGAGAGGGGCATGGGAGGAGATGAGGGAGGAAGGAAGGGTGGGGTCGGGAGGGGATGAGGAAGGAGCTGCAGCTGGGATACAAAGTGAATAAATTGTAATAAATAATTAATCAATAAAAAACATTAGCACATGCAAAGAAGAAAAAAATTGTATACTAGTGATAGTTTGTTAACTTTACCTACATAATATGCCTTTTAAATAAAACACAGTAAAGTAAAAAAAAAATAAAAAACAAAACAAAACAAAACAAAGCAAAACAAACAAAAAAAACAACAGTAGAAATCTTCAGTGTCACCGCTCACTGCTCACTCGCCGCTCAGTACTGAGGACCCAAGGGTGAACTGGCTGACGTGTAGACACCTGCCATGGCGCCTACGGGGTCACGGGGTGGGAGGTGAGGGAGGGCTTGCGGGGAACAGATGAGCTCAGATTCCCATCTGCGGACTACCGAGACGAGCTCCTGCTGGTGGCTGGGGAGTCACTGTGACCCTACCCTTGGGACCTGGACAAGGTGGTGGGTGAGACGGACCTAAGAGGATGAGCCTGCCTCTTGTATTTTCATTTAATCATTTTTGTTTTGCTTCTTTGCATTTAATTTGCTCCTCTACTCTGCTAAGCTGGAATTTAATTTTCAAGTTTCTTTTTTTTTTCTGAAGTATAATTTCACATAACAGTTATTACAGTCTGGCAATTTGAAAGTATTTTCAATGTTATTAATTAAGTTTAATATTATGAGCCTCTGAGTTAATTAGATGTATGCTATTGCATGACACACACACATAGTTCACACGTATATCTCATTTTTAAATAAGTTTACCTTTAGGAAAACTTTAAGTTTCTAGGGACATCGAGAAGATACTGTACAGCTTTCCAACATTGCTGACACATCCCTATGCTTGTTACTGATTTCTTTACAGTAATTGTGTTATTATTAATCTTCTTTATAATGGAGACTAAGAAAGAGTAACATGAGGTGATGAGTAAGGGAAGAATGCAGGGAAAGGGCACATTGTTCACGAAGATTTATAGCTGTTGTTTTTCTAACTCTGTGCTTCTGTTCTTTTTGTCATGTATAAAAGCATATGTGTGCAGTTGATGGTGAGTATGTGAAACTCCCAGTGAAGCTCCATGGCTCCAGAGAAGTCAGTTCCAATTGTGTAGACATGCTGTGTTATATGGAGGTTTGGACTGGGCATGTGTTTTTGTGTGAGTGGCTAACTTACTCTAGCTGTGTGATATTCTGATTTATTAATTCACTGCAATACAGCTATTTTCATGTTTAAAATATCAGCCAGTATTGGTGGCTCAGTTTTAATTGAAGTTGTTTTTTTATTTGGATTCCTACGTTTTTACCTAAGATGCTTTTTCTCCTTTGGGATTCCATTCAGGATGCTTGCTACCTCAGTAGTTAGGTTTTTATTTGTTTATTACAGTTTATCAGATGTGGTTTTCTTTTGCATGTATGTGTCTGTGTGCATGTGTGTATGTGCATTTGTGTATGCATGTTTATACTGGAAGACCAGAGGCTGACTTCAGGTGTTGCTCCTCAGGAGTTTTCCACCTTTATTTTTGAGACAGGATATCTTTGGGACCTGAATGTTGGCATAATGTTATTGTGCACTGTGGACAGTTCGCACATGAACTATTAAAATGCTCATGTCTCTATCTCACTATCTGGTTTCAATCCAGGCATGGCTTTGTCATGTTGATTCTAAGAATTTCCTGTTTCACGTCTGTATAAACATCGCTCCTCATTTATTGTCTTGGCAGTCAAATGCTGACCAGTCAGTCCTGAGCACTAAAGAGAAGTGGGTGGGACAGCCTGGTTACAGCCAGGGGAGAAAGAGAGAAATCAAGAGATTGAGCCAACCAGAGAGGGCCAGGAAGCAACAGAAGAGAACTAGAGCCAGGCAAATCTGAAAAAAAAAAAAAAAAAAAAAGCAAATATTATGGAGATTTTGGCTGTGAGGAACCTAGAGTACCTTGGAGTTTTAGGATGGAGTAATAATTGCTCAGTATTGTGCTCAAGGCTAATTATTAAATAAATAATAGTCTCCTTGTGTCATTATTTGGGTAACTAGTTGGCTAAAGATAAATTGCCACCTCATTAATTGTATGCATTAATATCCACATTAGTAATCATTTTACACATGAGCCTCACCAACTAGCTTAGACTGGTTTGCCCCTGAAGTCCAAGGCTCCACCTACTTTCATCTTCTCAGAGCTGAGATTACAAGTGCAAGCTACAACATCAACTTTTATTTATTTATTTTTAAATTTCATTTGTGGATTCTATATTTGGATCATTTTTAGCCCTCTCCTCCCTTAAATTTTGTGTTATAATAAAATACCGTTTTATTCCATATCCATATTTTAAATCTTAAAATTCAATTTGCATAATTGCATCATAATCAAATAATCAGGAAGATGCTTCATAATGGACTAATGCATTGTAATTTATTGCTACATACTTTAATTCCTAATAACTATTCTGTTTCTGTTAGTATTTCACATACATTTAAAATTAATATACATTCTTCAGGTGCAATGTACCATGTCTATTGTTTATATCAGGTCAATTAATTCTGAAGATTTTTATTACTTGCTAATCTTTTCTCCTCCATAGTCTATAAATTCCTGGAATAGATAAGCTAAAATATTTTTTTTCATGCTGGTGAGCTTGCCAGTGCATACAGGGAAGAGTAACACTGTGATGTTGTGCTTCATTTGCTTGAAGATGTTTCTTTAGACTTGGGGTGAACATATTTTTTTAATGCCACCTGCTGCATGCAGAAGTCTCCGACAGAAGGCTGATGGTGGCAGTGTGAAGAGTCTTTGGATTTTTGTAGGGTCCAGGTGCATCTGTCTAGCAGCCCTTCCCTAGCTTTCCCCGCCTGTGGCTAGCCATGGTGACAGCACTGTATGGCAGGAGTATTTTCTGCTTGGAAGTCAGGGTGCCGAAGCTTATATATTAACCTTCAGAGAGACTCTGGGAAATACTTGTGTTTCCTGGAAATCTTCCTTGTCCTAGTCCCCTGGGAAGTTGGCTGGAGAACCTAGAGACAAACAATGCTCACAAGAAGTTCTGCCTGCTGCGCTCTAGGAAATTCCATGCAGACTGAATGTAGGGGTGAGGATTCTGAGTCCTTTTGTTCATTTGAGAAGAAAGCCTTATCTTTCACAAAGAAGTGTGAAGTTAGTTGTGAGATTTTCAGAGGAGCCCTTTGTTAAACAGAGAGAAGTATTATTCCTACTTTATTGAGAATTTCTTTCACGAAAGTGTCTTGATGAGGTCAAATGCTTTTTCTGTAGCTGATGAGTGTAAATATCTTGTGATGTTTACAGTCAGTTAACATGCAGGATTACTGTGGTAAACCCTAGCTGATGACACTGTACAGCATTTTAATATGTTAGGTATTCAGTTTGGTAGTGTTTTGTTGATTTTTATGTGAATGCCTGTTATAAATTGGTCAGCTGTTTCTTCTGATAAATTTTTGTATGCAGTTAATAGTCTCAAAGGCATGCTTCTTTTCAATTTTTGTGGGTATGGTTTTCCATGGGAGGCAGGTATGAGTTGTCTTCCTCAGTCACTCTCCGCCATCTTTTGGGACAGGAGCTCCCACTGAACCTGCAGCTTGCTGATTTGCCTCGCCTGGCTGGCCAGTGAGTTGCAGAGATCCTGCTGTCTCTGGTTCCTTGGAGCTCATTCACTGGGATGACTTTTCATGTGGTTCTAGAGCTCAGGTCTTCCTGCCATTACAGCAAGCTCTTCACTGACTGAATCATCCTCCTGGCTTCCTCAGGGTCAGTGTCTTTTCCTGAGCATTGTCCTCCCTGACTTTGGATTTTTGGTTTTAGAATCCTGTGCATTTTATGCAGAACTTCTTGATAGTTTTGCCATCATGTGGAGTACAGTTGATAAAACTCAGAATGATCCTTTGTGTTAGATTACAATGATTATGGAACTTTCAAAACTTACCTTTATTTTTAGTTGCAACATTTCCCTTCTTATTAAAACACTTGATCATTTTTTAATCATTAGAAGTTTCTAGTGCTATGTCATATTAAAAGGGAGAAATCTACATGATATTTGTTAAAACGGCTTCATTTTTATTTGAAAAGCAATAATTACTTATATCATTAAATCTTCATTTTTATCACCTTTTAAAAAAATTATGGACACACATATTTTTGGCTTACTTTCTTTTACAGGTATGTTTCCTGGTCAACTGAAGTGTTGATGTAAGGACTAATAATAGCTAACTCTAAGGTTTTATTAAGCAGCTATAGGTGAAAATCACAATAGGAGTTCAATTTATTTCAGACATATGTTAAATTTCTGTGAGGAAGGCATTATTGCTGTTAACTTATACTTAAGGGTAAATCTACCTCAAAGTAGGTTTACTGCGTCAGAGCTCCACAATAAATTAAAGGTTTGAATTCAAACTACGTGCTGCTAACTGTAGGTGCTTCCACACCATGGCACGTGTGCAAATGTGCGTGTCCATCTCCCAGGCACGGAAGGGCGGTCCTGTCATTGCCCCAAGGGATGAGATGACTAACAATTATGCTTGTTATAAT
Organism: Meriones unguiculatus; assembly: GCF_030254825.1. Lineage (NCBI taxonomy): Eukaryota > Metazoa > Chordata > Mammalia > Rodentia > Muridae > Meriones > Meriones unguiculatus. Next base: position 4,704,896 of record NC_083350.1, on the reverse strand, counting down.
TTCCTAACATTTTGTTGAGCACACTGAGTCAGGCTGAGAGAGGAATTCAGAAACTCTTTTTGCATCATTCACTTTTGATGTTTTTGTCCATTTGCCATTATTATTCCCTATTAGTAGATATTTTAACTCAATACAAAATTCTTCCTTTCCAGTTTCTGGGCTTTGGAGGCACTGACAGTTAATCAGAAGGTGTGAAAAAATGTAACTTCATTTTCTTTCTGGCATCCAGGGTTTTTTTCCCAGGCTGTAGCTATTTTTAAAGCACAAAGGACCCAAATACATTATTTGTTATTTTTCCAGCTATGTGATTTAATAGGAATGAATGCTTCTGGCTTAGTTTTATAATGATTTTGAAATAATAGCTTGTCTACAATTTATCTCATGACTCAAATGACTGACTGAATGATAGTCTCAAGACGATTTCACATGATGAAGTGTTTTTCTTTATGTTGACAAGTCAGGCTTTTCATTTACATAAATATTAGTACTTCCTTCATTCAGTAATGGGCATCTGCTGGAAGTTCCACCCAAGAGCAGTCAGTCTAGGAGCAGGTGGAATGTAGCGCTCTACCGGTAACCCCTTTATTGTTGCTGCTCATGTCCCCTTGGGGGTGAAAGCTTATGCCAGCACCCTTCTTCAGCTGGCTGTCCTCTTAGCTACCATTAACCATTACGGAGTTCCTGGAAAGCAGTAAGAATAGGACAGGCATTGAATCTGCTTTTGGAAATAGTCAAGTTAAATATTTGTATTGCAGTTTCAGAAAGAACTGATCCATACCCCAGGAGCAACGATGCATTGTGCTTTTCATTTCTTTTATTTTAATAATTCACTTACTTATTTTTGTGGTACTGGGGAGTAAATTTGGGCTTTGCACATATTGGATGAGGCTTCTACCACTGAGCTATACTTATAGCTCTGCACTTTAATTTTCTAGTATTTTTTAGCCTGTCTGTAAGTCAGAGGACAAGGCTTGAAACAAATGATAAGAAAATATGAAGACATACTGTAAAGCCTCACACGCACAGGGGGCCTTTAATTATGTATCTGAAGTACTAACTTGTAAGTGTTACTGTCTTTGAAACAGCTAAAATTAGCTTTTTAATACAAAGTATCAGCATTAAAATATCATTGCTGAAAGGGAAGGCTTAATGAGTAAATAATTGAATGCCAAAAAAATCATGGTACAGATTATGCCTTTGGGCTTTTGATTAACACCTAAACCCTCCTATACATGAATTATAATCATAGAACTTTTTACACAAAAATTGTGTGCCTCATTCTGTATGGGTTAAAAAGAATCTTTTTGTAACATGCTGCATGATTGGACATTTTACTTTGTGCAAATTCATGAATTTGTGCACATGCCTCTTAATTTAGCCTTTGAAATTTGAAGAAGAAAGCCTGGCTATTTCTGTAGCAATGCCTTGTAGATTGGTCTTGATATAACATCAACATATAAATTTATCCTTCTGGGTCTCCTGTAATTTTTTTTTTGCATATGCTATGGAATGAGAAGAATTTTAAACCAACATAAATATTTTTCAGTTTATTTTTATTATTTGAAGTTATGAGGCTGTGTGTTTCTTTGTGTGTATGTACATGTGAATGCTAGCTCCTGTGGAAGTCAGAAATACTAAATCCTCTAGAGTAGAAGTTACAGACAGTTGTGAGTTGTCTGACATGGTTTCTTGAGGTTGAACTCCATCTGCAAAAGCAATGTGTATTCTTAACCATTGAACTCTATTTTCAGTTCCCCAAAATCTAATGTTTTTATGACGAAGAGTAGGGTTGAATTTTCAGGGTAGCAAGATTTCAGTAATGGGAAACTATGTTGTAAAATGTTAAATTTATAACGTGTATGAACTGAGAGGAATATTAGGGGTTATTTTTTTTTACTCCTAGCCTCTTGGTTTTTTGTTTGTTGGTTGGTTGGTTGTTTTCTTTGGTGTTGGTGTTGGTATTTGTTTATTTTGGAATTCAGATGAACCTCACAGTTTTGTAATACTTGTTTCTCTTATTCTAGAAGTCAAACCTACCCTCACCAAGAATTCAAAAGAAAATATAGAACAAAACAGAAATGTCTTTATTTTCTAGTCTCCAGTAGAACTTTATTACTATGTAATCAATGAATGCTAGAGAAAGAGAAGATGAATCTGGCCTTTGCATGACTGGGCAGCAGTTCTCCAAGTGTTTGCACATGGGTAAAAGGGCTTTGGAGCTATTTTTTTAGATACAGTAAGTTGGATGTAATGATGCTCATTTGTTCTAGAGTCCTCTAAGTCCTTTTCTTCTCAAAGAAAATAATCCAGCTGTGAAGACACATAAGACAAGTTAGCAAATCAAAACAAAATATGCACTTTATTTATTTGTTTACATTATTTATTTGTTATAGTTTATTCACTTTGTATCCCAGCTGTAGACCCTTCTCTCATCCTGTCCCCTCTGAATCTTATCCTCCCTCCTTCATCTCCTCTCAGGCTCCTCCTCTAGTCCACTGATAGGGGAGATCCTTCTCCCCTTCCCTCTGACCACAGTCTATCAGGTCTCAACAGGACTGGTTGCATTATCTTCCTCTGTGGCCTGGTAAGGCTGCATCTCTGCCCCCCTCTCAAGGGGAGGTGCTAAAGATCCAGCATCCAGTCCCTATCAGAGACAGTCCCTGTTCTTCTTAATTGAGAAAGACCCTATCCAGCAGGGTATCAAAGAAGATGCTGAGATCAATAACCAAACTTTGGGCAGAGTGCAGGGAATCTTATGAAAGAAGGGGGGAGGGGTAGAAAGACCTGGAGGGGACAGGAGCTCCACAGGAGAGCAACAGAACTAAAAACTCTGGGCCCAGGGAGTCCTTCAGAGACTTGTGTTCCAGCCAAGGACCATGCATGGAGAGACCGAGAATCCTGCACAGATGTAGCCTCAGGTATCCAGTCTCCAAAGCAAGCCCTTTAACGGCAGACTAGTGTGTAAGATGTGTGCTGTAAGAAGTGGGAAATAGTAAGAGCTGGAGAGGACGGGAACCATACAAGGAGAGCAACAGAACAAGAAAATCTGAGCACAGGGGTCTTTCCAGAGACTCATACTCCAACCAAGGACTACTCATAGAGATAACCTAGAACCCCTGCACAGATGTAGCCCATGGCAGTTCAGAGTCCAAGTGGGCTACATAGTAATGTGAAGAGGGACTGCCTCTGACATAATCTGATTGGCCTGTTCTTTGCTCATCCCCCCCTGAGGGGGGAGCAGCCTTACCAGGCCAAAGAAGATGACAATGCAGCCACTCCTGATGAGATCTGATAGACTAAGGTCAGAAGGAAGAAGAGGAGGACCTCCCCTATCAGTGGACTTGGGGAGGGGCATGCATGAGGAACGGGGAGTGAGGGTGGGATTGGGAGGGGAGGAGGAAGGGGCTTATGGGGAAATACAAAATGAATAAAGTGTAATTAATAGTAAAAATTTTTTTAAAAAAATTAAAAAACAAGATGTGTGCTGTGGGTTTTACACCAGTTTTCTGAATATTTGTGAGGTGGGTGGAATATTTGTGCAGTGAAGTGACCCTTCTTTTCATTCTCTTATTTTGAGTATCAAGTCTCCTTTTCAGAGTATTCTAGAAATCCCACAATGTGGGGAAATTAAAACTATAAAATAGGTAATGTTGTAATGTAACCAGGGTCTTTTGCAACTGCAGACTTTGTTAGGGTGAATAGGTGGCAATCGCAAGAATGCTGATACTTTAGTTTCTGATATAGCAGGGACAACCTAACTGCAGCTTCAAAATGTTGAGCCACAGATGCACATTTGGCACCATGAGCCAAGGTGATCAGGACAGAGCTTCAGTGGTCCCTGGCCACTCCTCTAACTCTTGGCTATCCCGTATCTAAATTAGCTCTTTTATCCAGGTTTAAAGACAAGAAAAGAAATAAGGTTCTTTCCCGGAGCAGACCTGTCCCCATGGGTATTTGGCAGAAGAAGGAAAGAGGCCTCCTGGAATATGGGCTTGGTTGAAGGACTGCACAAAAGCACTGGAGAGGAGATGCACACAGAGGGGGAGGGGAGAACAATCTCTAAAGATCCTTTATGAGAAAGGCAAAGCTATGTGTGACACTGATGAAGTCTGAAATATGCAGCAGTGTTGACCTAAGGACCAATAGTTAGTATGTTGGTATAATGTTCTTTTGAAATGTATACACCTTACCCTTGGTCATTCAATACTAATTTCTCCCCTCTACCACTCTCTGGTTTCAATCCAGATATTGCATTGTGATACTTATTCTGAGTATTCTGTTACAACTTTGTGTAAACAGGCCAAAATAAAGCAACTAGACACAATGTTAAGCAATGGGAGGAGCCTGAGGGCAGGAAATGAGTGGGAGGAGAAAGGGTGAGAGGAGAGCTAGGAGAATGGAGCTGGAGGAGAGATCTTGGAATGATGTGGAGAATGAACCAGACCTAAGATTTCACAAATATGAATGTTAGGAAACTATGAGGGCTTGGAGGTTTAAGAGGGAGTAACTATTGCCCAGCATTGTGTTCTAGGTTAACTAAATAAACCCAGGCTCTGTGTGGTGACTTGGTTATACAGCTGTTTAGGATTAACAGCAAGCATTTCTAAAAGATAATTATTAGCAAATATTAATCAACCATTTTCAACATTAGTATAAGAAGAGGAGTCACCAGAAGTGAGATTTGAATAGTTTTACCTCTTCAGCCAGAAGATAGTCATGTGGTTCACACATCCTGTTACATATTTCATTTCCCACCTATTTTCTCCTTGTAGCCTCTGATTCTACCAAGTACTCTTTGTAGCCATGCTTGCTCTGGGTAGCCGCACCACTTAACAAAACCACACCTTTAAGCCACCTTCCCACTGCACCAGATCAGGCACATCTGAGCCCTGGGAGCCAACTCTGAAAACCATGCTTCCGCTCTCGGGAAAGCCCCAAGCACCTGGTGCCAGACCTCTGCTTTTCTGTCTTAAAGTTCCTCAGAGAGGGAACCATCTTCTCTGTTTTACTTCTCCCACTGCAAGCAGTGATCCACACACAGTGTTAAGCCGGCATTCAATATATGGCAGCTTATTCACTGAGTGAGGGATCATAGAGAAGCAGTAACTGATCTCCTCAGCTTCGATATGTTTTCATAAGGTCTTCTTTTGGGGCAGAGCAGCCATGCTGGGGTCGCTGTGGTGAGGTGGGGCTGGGCCTTCCTGTGGGGCAGAGCACCCATGCTGGGGTCTCTGTGGTGAGGTGGAGCTGGGCTTCTATCTCAAAATATTTTCCTAACTGTTCCATTTTCCATAAGGTGACAACCTATAGGATCCAGGATGAATCTCTCTCTCTAATAGCTTTCTTTCTTTCTGCTTCTTTCTTTCTTTCTTTCTTTCTTTCTTCTTTCTTTCTTTCTCTCTCTCTTTCATTTTCTTTTCCATCAACCTTGAATCAACTTCCTTTCATTACATTTGACCAAATTTTCTGATTCATTTCACCCTAAGTCTCTCTGAGGTTTTCTACTTGCATTCTACGTGTGACCCATCCTCGTGATATTCCCTCCACTTAAGCCAACAGGGTGTGTGTGTGTGTGTGTGTGTCACTTCACTGATCACCAGGAAGGGGAGGCTGCTGGGAAGTATAGCCACATTATTTTGGATTATTTCTGGGGTGAAAGGTATGGCCTGATAAGGGGTTTTGCTTCTCACTGGGCTCCTTGCCATCTCATTTTATTTCCTTGAAAAACTCAGAATTGGAGTCTCTGAAAACTGTGCATGTCTGATGTTTTTCTGTGCTTTCAATAGCAGTTCTTATGACAGTACAGAGTATTCTTCAGGCAGATTAGACTGGCCCGGAGTCAGCTAGACCTAGCGTTTTCTCAACACTTCTAAGAATTAAAAGCACAATACTAAGAATTTTTTACTGAGTCAGCCATGCATTCTAATGCCATTTACTGACTGTGTAAACTAGGATTATGATTTATTCCTCATACATATAACAAATCTGTTCACCTTGCAGTCACATTTCATATACTATGTGTCTAATATTCTACTGTGGAGTATCCAAAACTTTAGATGACACATATCCTAACATTAGGTACTAGACTTTATCACAAATATTGTTTGCTGTAAGAGGCAGGTCACACATTTAAGTAGGTTTATGATACCTCTTGTTTACCAAGAATTGTGATATGCCCTAGATTTTACAAAATACTAAAGATATCCTTACATACTTTTTTGAAGATTTCACTGTATTTTTATCCATTGGAATGGAAAGAAGCTATTACCATATGAATGCTAGATTATACCTCTTCCCTTTTTATATGTTGCTCTGTGCCTCAGGGGAAGAATTTTCTGAAAATTTAACTTTCTGAAAATTTCTTTATAATATCTTTTAATAGATATTTTCTGATATTGTTACCAAATATAATGGTGAGTGCAAATTCAGCAGATAATAATGGTCAAGACAAAGAGTAGAGTTTTTTTGCTTTGTTTTTGTTTTATTTATTTATTTATTTATCTATTTATTTATTTATTTATTTATTTTTGTTGTATATTTGTTTTTAACCTATAGCAGGTAAAAGATCAAAGGGATTGTTTCCAAATGAATCCCTTCCTGCAAGGAAGCATGGGTGTTTTATTAGGATACTGAATATATTTCTTTTAGGAAAACATTTTAAGAGGGGGTATATCCTTAAGCATACTCAGTTAGTGAGAATATTATTGAGCACCTGTAATTTAAGATCCTAGTTCAAGGAGAGGAGAAGGTAGCCACATTTGAGACCCTATTTATTTGAAGGGCCTAGTACAGCTGTGGAAAAGATTCAAAAGGAAAACAGGATCTTCTGACCATGGTCAGATTGGATCATAAAGCTATCAGATAGGACAACTGTGGACACTCTCAATTTTCTCCAAACTTTTAGGTATCAAAAGGAAGAACTGCTTTACGGATACAATAACTTAGGGCCTGTTCTGAAGAAGTTGCCCCAGCCGGGGGTAAAGATGTTCATTGTTTTATGTGAAAAATGATGACCAAGTCCTATGTGGCCACCACCTGCCAGCCATTTATTTAAGGAATGCATACATAATCTGGACCCAAATATGTGCCAGTGTGACTAAGGATTTCTCAGCCCCTGTAAACACGTGCTATCATTGTTTTGTTAAATTAACAGGGACAAACTGCCTTATAAATATTAAATTTATACTCATAGACCAGTGTCATTGTCAGCCCTGAACAGAGAAGATCTCTTTGGCAGTGGGCATCCGTGAATGCAAAGAATCTTAAACAGACAAAGTACTGAAAATAATGACTGTCTTATCCAAATAGGACTTGTATCACCCCGCTGTGGTCCAGGGAACTTCACAGAAGAAAGGGTGGAGAAAACATAGAAGCTGGAGGATGGGAGGAAGTGTCCTGACGTGTTGTCTTCTGGACATGACATGGCCGCTCACTTATGAACTCATTGCAATTGGCGTAAGGTGAACAAGCCTTGTACGTCATTGAGCCAGCCATCATGCCAACATGGATGAGGGAGAAGCATGTGAGGCCTCAACCACCACAGCTGAGCGTTGACAGTTAGTGTTTGCAGTGGTGTAAGCACCCGTAAGTTGTCCATGCTGCAGGAAAGTGTCTTGTATCCTTTCTACACCTGTGACCCTAATTAAGTTCCATGGATGAAGTAAGTCACCAAAGTAAGAAGGTATCTAGTTGTGAAGAAGATGGTCAATAGGAATGGGAGGGTAAAGACAGTGTAATAAGGAAATTAATATGAACATAATACATTTTATGTATGTATTAATCTATCAAAAATAAAGATTTGAAAAAGAACATAGAATATTAAAATGTCTAAGCACTTCAAAAACACTAAACTAAAAAATGTAGTGAACAAACAATATTCTTTATTCACACAGACAAACCCTTGTCCTCTGTAAGTGAGTGCCATTTTTATTAAAACATTTATGGTCAGATCATCAAAACTGATTTTGGAAAAGTATAAAGAAATGCATTTTAAGTTAAAAAAAGAAAATTTAGTCTTTTGAAGATGTCTAAGTTCTTTGTTCCTATGAGAAGAACAGATACAAAGAGAATGGCACAGAACAATCATTTAAAAGATAAATGGATGAATTTAACTAATCATCTAGTTTTGAATGCAATCCAGTGAAGTCTTATCAGAGAAGCTAGGATGTGCTCCCTTTTGGCTTACTTTGGGTAAACTATGCTTCCTTGAAGATTTTCAACAACCGTGAAACGTAGAGGCTTACAGGTAAATTCTATTTGCATTTCAAAGAAACAGTAGTGCTTATTATTCCCTTGCTTCGTAGGAAAGCAAATTCCCAAGGCCGTGCTCCTTAATGTTCAGCTTCTGAATTTGGAGACTCCCAGCATGCTCTATCTTTCTTGTCTTTCTATCTTTCTTCAAGTAAGTCTTCTTTAAGGATATTTCCACTTCACCTCATGAAACATATAGTTCTATAATTACCTTTCAGTATGAAAGAGGAGGTTAATAAGTAGGTTTTCATGCTCCATCAGGCTGTACTTCAAAGCACATTTAGAAAATGTAAAGGGCTGTGGAGGAGTAACTGAGACTTTCATATATCCATGACCTGCTGCTGAGGACCTGCTTCAGGACTGGCCAGCGCTATGTGAAAAGACTCATCGTAGAAGAGAAGCCTCCAGAAATGAAGACGTCACATGATGGAGACTATATGTAGGGTGTTTATTTGTTTTACATTATGGGGTGAAGCAGTGTCAGTGTGGAGACTAAAAGCAAAATAGCCAAAACTCTGTAAGGATTTCTACCCATAGTAGGCACTGCACACACTGACTAACAGCTGGCACAGAAACACTAAAATATGCACTTTTGCTGTCTCTCCATTACTTGTGTATTTCTAAAGTTCAGATGGGTTAGGTTATTTATTTCAGGTGAGGTAGCCATCCATGTTCACTGAGTCTGGCTCTAAGGTCGATGCCTTAGAGCTATTTCACTTGAAGCTGACAGACAAGCTACTCATGCAAAACACAGAACTGTTTGATTCAGCAGAGAAGGTTGCAAGGAGCAATCCTCTGCTCTTCAATAAAGTGGGCCAGGCATAGTTCCACATGCCTGTAATCCCAGCACGCAGGAAGGGAGAGGCAGCCGGATCTCTGTGAGTTCGTGGTAAGCCTGTTCTACAAGTGAGTCCAGGACAGCCAAGGCTACACAGAGAAACCCTATCAAAAAAAAAAAGAGGAGGAAGAAGAAGAAAGGAAAGTGTTCATATCTGCTGAAGTAGTTGGATGATCTTTCTTATATCTTTAGATAATAATCATATATACACACATTATAGCTTTACTCAACTGAAAAGTGAGAGAAAGCATTTTAGTTTGCGGCTTTTGTCTCATTTCACCCAGGGCGGTACTTCTTGATGGATCCAATCCAATCCAGAAACCCAGAAAATTGTTCATCAAAAAGATGGTAGTGGAAAATCTAACATAGCTTTCAATAAAAGATAAGCAGGCGGGAATGCATCCTGTATAACTTTTAGAATGTATCACATTCAGCTCTGGATAGAAATAAGCTAATGGTCCATGTACATGTGTATTGACACATGGTTGGTAAATCCAGCTGCCATTGTGCTACATTCTTCAAAGTCTGTCTGAGTTCATTTACTGCTTTGTCCAGAGCAGGCTTTGTCTAGAGCTTTTACTAGTTGTGGCTGGCAGTACTTGGTCGCAGGTTGCTTCAGAGTATAACTTTACAGTACCAAGTAGGGTTTTGCTCTTTTTGAGCTCATCTTAAGTCAAATTAGAGAGCAACTGGTAACACCCAAGGTGATGTGTGCCATTATCGCACCCTCAGAGCTGTCGTGTTGTACTGGTCCTTGATGTGGTTCACAGGTGTCAGAACTGTGTTCGGTTGTTGGTTGTCTTTCTTCCCTGGAAGCTTGCATGACACCTTCTGGTACCACAAAAGCTGTTGTCCAGGGAAAGGGCATTCAGGTCAGTTCCAGTTGTTTTACATGAAGTCTATAGTGATCTTTTCAGATACACATATAGAAGTACGTCTTTTTCTTTTACAAACATGAAACGAGTAACATTAAATTTATGTAAAGAGAAAGACACTCATTTTCATAATACAAATTATTAAGATATCTCAGATGTTCATAATGTTCATTTTATCCTATGTTTTGAGTTCTATGTTTCTAGTTTGCTATATACATTATAAATTAAACATAATTTAATATCCTTTTTCCAAGTATTAAACCTTCCATGAACTCCATTTTCCTCAAATAAAGAAATTTTAGTTAGTTTCATTTATATATATTTATTATACAATATCTTTATCTTCCAGTCAGATGGTTCTCAAGCTGTGGCTCATGAACCATTTGGAGGTCTCAAATCAGATATCTTGCATATCAGATATTTAAATTATGATTCATAACAGAAGGAAAATTCCAGCTAGGTAGTAGCAACACAATAATTTTATGGTTGTGGGATCACCGCAACATCAGTAACATTAAAGGGTCACAGCATTAGGAAGGTTGAGAACCATCTCTGCAGTCACTTCTGCTCATCTGTCTTATCAGCCATTGCTTCTGCATCACCCTCTTTTAGCTTCATGCCAGCTTCTGCAGTGGCCAGCACTGTTTCCCCCTAATTTTTGGATAATTGAGGGCCGATCACATGCATGTTCCTGAATTTCCTTTTTTTCCTCATAAGATTTAAATATGACATAACCGTTACTATTTGACTTTGTGTAATATATTCTGATAAAACTTGCAATTAAGAAGAGCTCCAACAGAAGCTGAAAAGACATCACAGAGGTTAAAAATAATTGCTGCTATTCCAGAGGAACTGATCTTGGCTCTCTGCAGCCATTTTCAGCATCTCACAACTGCTTGCCCTTTTAGCTTCAGAGGATTTGTTGTTCTCTTCTGTCTTCCTTGACTCCCCCACAGATGTGGTATTTACTCACACAAACATGTAAACAGGAATAAAAGGAATTTAAAAAAAAAACAACAGGAAAGAGTCAGCTGGACTATGTTAGTAAATCCAAACATATAAGGTAAATAAGGGAATTTGGTTCAATTGTTCTGTTTTAAAAATAAAGATAAATAAATTGAAATAAAGACAAAATTTAAGGGAATTACATTATCTAAATCCAACCTGAGAAAAATTTCAGTGTACGAGCAATACACCTATTAATTTAAGTGTATTAAATCCCGAGAGAGAAGAACATTTTTTCAGGCTTAGACACAATACCAATATCAGGTATTTGAGAAGACAGGAGACGAGTTTGCTTTTACCTACATCAGCTGTACTTTTCAATTAGTAATGGAAAAGGAATTGGGAAGTAACGGCTCCTCCGTCATGCTTTCATTAAAGCTTCCATTTCGCAGGCCATATCTATAAACAGAGCAGTAGACAGTCATGGTTTGCTGGTGGACAGGGCAGGTTCACAAGCATCTTTACACAGGCACATGGGAGAGCTAAATAAGATCACAAGGGCTTTTGTTTGTTTCATTTTGTTTTTTCTTTAATTAATTTATTGTTTTATTAATTACGGATTATTCATATTGTGTCACAGCTGTAGCCCCTTCTGTCTTCCCCTCCCAATCCCATCCTTCCTCCCTCTTCTCTCCTTATGCCCCTCCACCAGTCCACTGATAGGGGAGGTCCTCCTCCCCTTCTATCTGACCCTAGCCTATCAGGTCTCATCAGGACTGGCTGCATCGTCTTCCTCTGTGGCCTGGTAAGGCTGCTCCCCCCTTAAGGGGAGTCAAAGAGTCAGCCACTGAGTTTATGTCATAGATAGTCCCTATTCCCATTACTAGGAGACCCACTTGGATACTGAGCTGTCATGGGCTACATCTGTGCAGGGGTTCTAGATTATCTCCACGCATGGTCCTTGGTTGGAGTATCAGTCTCAGAAAGAACCCTGTACCCAGATTTTTGTGGTTCTGTTGCTCTCCTTATGGAGCTCCAGTCCCCTCCAGGTCTTTCATCTCTCCCTTCTTTCGTAAGATTCCCTGCACTCTGCCTAAAGGTTGGTTGAGTCTCAGCATCTGCTTCGATACCCTGCTGGGTAGTCTTTCAGAGGCCCTCTGCAGTAGGCTCCTGTCCTGTTCCCTGTTTTCTCCCTCTTCCAATGTCCATCGCATTTGCCTTTCTGAGTGAGGAATGATCATCTTACCCAGGGTCCTCCTTTTTGCTTAGCCTCTCCATTTGCCTGCAACATTTAGTTTTTCAAAATGAATTTTAAGGAAGAGTACATATGGTAGAACACTACGTGAACAAGAACAGTTTCCAGAGTCCGTCCCTCCACTAGGTTTCTCATATGTAACTGAGCCCAGAGAGGAGGATGGCTGGACACTAGAGACACAAGCACAAGGGTGTCTGCAGCATAGCACGCTACCCTACACTGCTGTGTGTGGAAGTTAGAAGAGTCTGTGCTTTGTAGTCAAAAGCCATTCGTCAGACACTTTAGTACTCTTCAATAAGGCTTACATTTTAATGACAGTGATTCAGCCTAAAGACTTCCACTCTTTTTTGTTTCAATTTATTTATCTGTTCTCTTAAAGAATAAAATAGTTTAAGGCCATATAAAAACTCTCTACCATTTCAGAACCTTTCACATATATTTCCCCCTTTTTTTTTAATTTGGTACGACACTGTTTTTTTTTTTTTTTTAATTTGCTTGTTTGTTTGTACATTAGGAAAATAAATGGGCAAAGGGAAGGAAGATGGAGTAAAGCTATAATTTGATCTCAAGGTTATGATGAGCTCCTAAACATCACATCCTACAGACTGAATTACAAGTTTGTAATCAATCTCTCTCCCTGCCATAGAGTAAATGACTGCAGGGGAATCTAAATCAGAGAGTTTATGCAGAAGAACTGACAAATAAATGTAAACTGCTCATGAAGCTTTTTAAATGAAACAACCACTTGCTGATAGAAACAAATGAATTTGAGGCTGCTGTATAACCTGTATGGATGGGGCCATCAGATTCCCTTATTACAACAGAGAAGAACTTCAGCACTGCACCCCTGACCTTCTGCCCACACTTGCAATTCTGTGCAGCTCCACAACTCACAATCAGTGAGTTCTTAAAATTGGGATTTGACACACAGGGTATACACTCGCTTATAAGTGGTATCAGACATATAGGATAAACCTACTAAAATCTGTACACCTAAAGGAACCAATCAAGAAGGAGGGCTCTGGATAAGATGCTCAATCCCTATTCAGAAAGACAAAGATGATGGACATCAGAAGAGGAAGAAAACAGGGAACAGAACAGGAGCCTGCCACAGAGGGCCTCTGAAAGGCTCTGCCCTGCAGACTATCAAAGCAGATGCTGAGACTTATGGCCAACCTCAGGGCAGAGTGCAGGGAATCTTATGAATGAAATGGAAAATAGTAAGACCTAGAGAGGACAGGAGCTCCGCAAGGAGATCAACAGAACCAAAATATCTTGGCACAGGATTCTTTTTTGAGACTGATACTCCAACCAAGGACCATGCATGGAGATAACCTAGAACCCCTGCACAGATGTAGCCCATGGCAATTTAGTGTCCAAGTAGGTTCCATAGTAATGGGAACAGGGATTGTCTGTGACACAAACTCAGTGGCTGGCTCTTGAATCACCTCCCCCTGAGGGGGGAACAGCCTTACCAGGCCACAGAGGAAAACAATGCAGCCACTCCTGATGAGACCTGATAGACTAAGATCAGAAGGAAGGGTAGAAGGGGGGAGAGGTATGGGTGGAGAAGAGGGAGGGAGGTTTGGGATTGGGACAGGAAGAGGGAGGGAGCTACAGGGGGGATACAAAGTGAATAAATTATAATTAATAAAAATAAAAAAATTTAAAAAGTGGGATTTGAAACCTGGGATTGATTTTATGGTTGTTGATCTGTGATCTTAAAACACATAATAAATCAGTTAAGGTTTGTTTGATAGGGTGATTCTTAACAATACTATCCTTAAATACCAGTTTAAAAATTTAATGTCATTAAATGAGTAATACAAGAAATGGCTTTTCTGGGGCCAAATATGAGTGGCCATGGCAGAAGAATACAGATTAAGGGTTTACCCAATTACCATGATTCAGTGTGGAAACAGTTCCATGAAGTTTTATGGGAACATTACCTAGAACATCATAAATTAAGACAAATTCTGCACGTTGGAGAAAACATCAAGTAGCCAAGTCATGGCAGATCTGGGATAGCTGCTGAGGGCCTCTGATATTACCTGACAGGACTCTTGGCCTTTTGGGTGGTTTAAACTGGACATCTGTTTCTGTATTGGGTTGATTCAACTAATCATCTCAGCGATGGCCGGTCACACAGAGGAGGAAAAGCATGGCTTTTAAGAGGGCTACATACTAACTCCCCCTTCTTTCATATGATTCCCTGCACTCTGTCCAAGTTATTAGTCTTAGCATCTACTTTGATACACTGATAGGTAGAGTCTTTCAGAGGCCCTCTATGGTAGGCTCCTGTCCTGTTTCTTGTTTTCTCTTATTTCCAATGTCCATCCCCTTTGTCTTTCTAAGTGAGGATGAAGGGGAGGAGGACCTCCCCTTATCAGTGGACTTGGAAGGGGGGCAGGGAGGAGATGAGGGAGGGAGGGAGGGTGGGACTGGGAGGGCAAAAGGGAGAGGGCTATGGCTGTGATACAAAGTGAATGACCTGTGATTAATATAAAAAAAGAAATATATTTAAAAAAAAGAGAGAGAGAGGGCTACAGATGCCCAAGACAGTTTGACTCCGGACCTGCAGCATCCTAACTCCCCACATCCCTGACCAGTCAGTCAGCGGTTTTAGTCTCAACTTCGGTCCAAGAGCTCAAAGTTCACTTCCACATTACCAAGAAAAAGTGACAAACTCACCACTGGGTATCCTGTGTGTCACAGTGTGATAATAAGCCGAGAGCTTCATGGAAAACACTGGTGCATCTGACAAGTAATAAAGCAGTTGAGGGATTCCACCATGCCTGTGCTTACAGGGGCCCACGGCTCAGACTCAGCATGCGATTATTGGTGGAAGATTTTACTTGCATGGTATGTTTATAACTATAAGTATTATCATTTTAAAATATTTTATTTTTAACATTACTCCAGAAAGCAGCAGATTTCCATACTTGATACATACATACATATATATAATATATATGCATATATATTATATATTCTTTGTTTTTTGTTCTTTTGGAAAAATACATTATTGATTATCTATTTTCCTATCTATCTGTCTACCTGTCTGTCTGTTGTCTCTCTGTCTATCTATCTTTCTGTTTATTATTTATTCACGTCACATCCCTCTTCTACTCTTGGTCTCACACTCCCTCCCTCTTCCCCCACTCCCCTTTTTCTACTTCTCAGAAAAACTGAGCCTCCCCCACCCCCATCAACCAACCCCAGCACATCAGGTCTCATCAGGACTTGGTGTTGCCTCCTCTCTTGTGTCCTAGTGAGGCAGCCCTGCCAGGGAAGTTATCAAAAAGTAGGCAATAGAGTCAAAGTCAGAGACAGCCCACGCTCCCCTTCCTAGGAAACCCACATAAAGACCAAGCTGCCCATTAGCTACATATGTGTAGGGGGCCTAGGTGCAGTCCATGTGTGGTTCTTGGTTGGTGCTTCAGTCTCCCCCTGGGTCCTTGGTTAGTTGATTCTGTTGGTCTTCTTGAGGTGCACGTTTCACCTCCAGGTCCTTCCATCCTTCCCCCCATTTTTCCACAAGACGCCCTAAGTCTTGCCCAGTGTTTGGCTGTGAGCCTTACTCAGCATCTGTTTCCATCCGCTGCTGGGTGGAGCTCCTCAGAGGACAGCCATGCTAGACTCCCTTCTGCAAGCACAGCAGGGCATCATTAGTAGTTTCAGGGGTTGGCGTTCTCCCATGGGGTGGGACTCAGGTTGGGCCAGGCATCGGTTGGACCTTCCCTCAATATCTGCTCTATCTTTATTCCTGCATTTCTTGTAGGCAGTGTAAATTTGGGGTTGAAGCTTTTGTGGGTGGGTTGGTATTCCCCTCCTTCCACTAAGAGTCCTGTCTAGTTACTGGGTGGACTATTCAGTCTCCATAACCCCTGCTACTAAAAGTGTCAGCTAGAGTCAACCTCATATCCTCCCATGAGCCGACCCTGTACTAGGTCTCCAGCATGTCCTGAGATGCCCTGCCTACCATTCTCTTCTGTCTGCAGCCCTCTGTCCTCCTGCTCCCACTCAGCTCAGGTGTGATCTCCACCCTCATTTTCTCTCTGAGCTCCCTCTCCTACCCTGTTCCCCCTCTTTAACCACTTCTGCTGTCAATTGTATTTCCCCCTCTGAGTGAGAATTCAGCATTCTCGTTTGGGTCATCCTTGATATTTATCTTTTTTGGATCTGTGAATTGTAGTATGTCTATCCTCTACTCTATGACTAAAATCTGCTTATAAGTGAGTACATACTGCGTGTGTCTTTCTGGTTCTGGGTTACCTCACTCAGGATGATCTTTTCTAGTTCCATCCATTTGCTTGCAAATTTCATGATTTCCTTATAATAGCTGAGTAGTATTCCATTGTGTAAATGTACCACAGCTTATCCATTCTTTGGTTGAGGGATATCTGGGTTGTTTCCAGATTCTGGCTATTACGAATAAAGCTGCTATGAAAATAGTTGAGCAAATGGCCTTGTTGTATGGTGGAGCATATTTTGGGTGTATGCCCAGGAGTGGTATAGCTACAAGCATAGCAGAGTATCATTAATAGTGTCAGGGGTTGGCTCTCTTCCATGGGGTGAGTCTCAAATTGGGCCATTTTTTTTAATTGGATCATTTGGTTTGTTGGTGTTTCATTTCCTGATACACACACACACACACACACACACACACACACACACACACATATTAGCTCTCTGTTGGATGTAGAGGTGGTGAAGATCTTTACCCTATTTGTAAGCTGTTGTTTTGTTCTATTGACAGTGCCCTTTGCCTTACAGAAGCTTTTCAGTTTCCTGAAGTTCCATTTATTGATTGTTGATCTTAGAGCCTGAGATGTTGGTGTTCTGTTAAGGAAATTATCTCTTGTACCAATGATTTCAAGGCTGATCCCTACTTTCTTTCCTAATAGATTTAGTGTTACTGGGTTATGTTGAGGTTTTTGATCCACTTGGACTTGAGTTTTGTTCAGGGTGATAAGTATGTCTTTATTGCCATTCTTCTACATGCAGATATCCTGTTAGACCAGCACCATTTGTTGAAGATGCTTTCTTTTTCCATTGTATGTTCTTTGCTTTTTTGTAAAATAATAATAATAATAATAATAATAATAATAATAATAATAATAATTCAAGTGTTTGTAGGTGTGTGTGTGTGTGTGTGTGTGTGTGTATGTGTTTACTTCTGGATCTTTGATCTGATTCCATTGAGCAAACTATCTGTTTTTATGCCAGTACCATGGAGGTTTTTTGTTTGTTTGTTTTTTACTATTGCTCTATAGTATAGCTGCAAGTATGGTGATACCTCTAGAAGTTCTTTTATTGTAAAAGATTGTTTTGGCTCTTCGAGTTTTTTTTTTTTTTTCCTATATGAAGTTTAGAATTTTTCTTTCAAGGTCTGTAAAGAATTGTGTGAGGATTGTTTTTGGTGAGAATTGCATTGAATCTGTAGATTGCTTTTGGTAAGATGGCCATTTGTACTATGTTAATCCTGCCAAGCCATGAGCATGCAGAATTTTTCCATCTTTTGGTATCTTCTTCAGTTTTTTTCTTTAGAGCCTTAAAATTCTTGTCATATAGGTCTTTGACCTGTTTGGTTAGAGTTATACCAAGATACTTTATATTATTTGTGGCTACTGTGAAGGGTGTTGTTTTCCTAATTTCTTTCTCAGCCTGTCTGTATACAAACAGGACTGTTGATTATTATTATTTTTTTTTTTAGTTAATTTTCTACCTCTCCACTTCGCTGAAGGTCTTTATCAGCTGTCGGAATTCCCTGGTCAAATTTGGGGGTCACTTATGTATTCTCTCATATGGTCTGCCGATACTGATATTTTGACCTCTTCTTTTCCAGTCTGTATCCTCTTAATCTTCTTTAGTTTTCTTATTATACTAGCTAGGATTTCAAGTATAGTGCCAGTGAGTGCCATTCAATAATATCATGAAATAGGTTCTGGAAAGAGTATGTTTTAGTAAGTTAAAGTATAATTTGATAGTGACTGCTGAATAAATTTCATTATATTAATTAATATCCTGTTTAAAGTTTTAGAATTTTCCATGTACTAGACACTATTTTCTTTTTTTTTTTGGCAACAGGACAGTTTTCAGGAACCTTGAACAATCATCTGACCCTGGGGAAAGCCAGCCCACAGCTTATATAGCCTCTGGGTAGCCAACCCCAGCGTGCCTCGTGGGCAATGCAGATAGGTCCACATACATGGAAGCAAGCCAGATCCTCAGCCTTAGCCAAATGTGGAATTGTTCATGACAGAGAGCACTCACCATCGGGAAGGTAGAAGGCAGAAACCAGCTCCATCTTTAAGGCATAGCATTCCGCAGCTCTCTACAGTTCCCCCTTTTTGTTTTAGACGCATCAGGCAAGAGTAGAGGTCTGATCTCTGATATTAGAAATAAATTGGGACTTTGTACAGATGTTCATTTAGGTGTCATCCACCCAAAGAGCATCAGACCCGTCCGATATCTTTTTCTCAGAGGCGGGACCTGGGGCATCAACCCGCATGCAATCAGACATGCTCTTCTCTGGGTCCAAAGCGGCTGACCCTGAGTGCAGTGCTTAGCCTCGCATCCTGAGGGTAACATTTTAGCTTTTTATGGTAGCCAACCATGCTTGGGGAGACTGTCCTGCTTCAATGGCTGTAAAGGCCTGAATAGTCATGGCTGCATTACGCTGTTGTGAGACTGTAATCTTGCATATATACCACAGGCAAACCAAGGAGACCAACACCAGAAGGCCTGCTAACGCTCCCATGCCGGCCCATTCCTTCAGATGATTCATGGCTGCAGCAATCCATGATGATAATCTTGTGGCTAGTCCTGCGTCCACTCTGGTAGAATTTACCGTGACAATGGCCACTCTCAGCTGCTCCATCGTAGTATCGAATTCTCCAGTCCAATTACCTAAAATATAGCTAGACAATTGTTTAGACAGATTTGCAGCACAGGGAAAATTCTCATGTTGTATGCTAGTGACTCAAAGTCCAGCATATTTTCATTGACAGCCAAGTTGAGCGATTTGCCATAGGATATCAATTTGCTCCTGCACGAGGTCAATCCTCTGATTGAACACCATCAAGCCTTCTTTTAGTTGAGCATTAATTCCTTTTTGTACATCTAAGGCATGAGCTACATTGGCTAAAAGGTTATTCAGGGTCTGAGCAGTCTGCACAGTGTGACTCCTGGCTAATGCCGCGGTGGTAGCTCCAACAGCCGAGTAGACACTATTTTGAAGACCCAATGCTTTACTCACTATGTCAGTCACGAGATAGGCTCACACATTATAACACTTTACAGGGGAATGAAATGAGGTACAAATAAATTAGGTAACTTGGTTATGGCAACACAGCTAGATAGTTTCAGAAACGTGGTTTAACTACACTAAGTACATCTCTAGAGGTTGTGTATGCATCAAATTCTGTACCTCAGAAATTAAGATTAATCTTCTTATGCACAAATTATAAATCAATGCTCACATACTCAAGGTTCTGGAAATATCTTCTCTGTCTTCATTTCAAAAGATGTACAGCGAGAATCCTTTTAAAATTTTTTAATTAGGTCCTTGAGAATATTGTATAATGAATTTTGGTCATTTTCACCCTCCCCTCTCCACAACTCTTTTCAGATCACCCTCTTACCCAGCCCCTCAATTTTGTGTCTTTTTGCGCCCAAATACTGTTCAACATGTGACCTTCCACTGGAGCATGGTTGACTAGCCAGGGACTGAACTCATAGAGAAAAGTGACCCTTCCTTTCTCAACGGCTAATAATTTCCACTATCTTTCTGGCCAGGGTTATACCTGGATCTTACATACTTTCTCCATGCTGTATTTGGTCTGGCTTAGTCTTGTTAAAGTCTTCTGTAAACAATTCCAGTCCCTGTTAATTCATATGTACAGCTAGCCTGCCATTTCCAGGAGGAATTTTTTGTAGTCATCCACCATCTTTGGCTCTTACTGTCTTTTTGTTCCAAATGTGGGTTTTAGGTTGATCATCATTTATTATGAATGGGAGCTTCTCAGATGAGGGTTGAGAGGGACCTTATTCTTTGTGTATAATGATAAATCATTCAGAGCTGGTGTAACGCTCTACCCGCTTAGTGATAGTCATAGTAGTAGATTTTCTCATAGGCCTTTTGACTTTTCTAGCCATAGTTTCTCAGTCCAATAATAGCACCAGTTATGAGTTTTATCTTGTGGAGCGGGCCTTACATCCACTTTAAAAAGTGATTGCTTACTTCCATGGTGGTTTCAGTAAAATTGTACCTGCTAGTATTTCTTGCCAATGTAGAGGTTTTGTTGTTGTTTTTCTTTTTTTAGTTCACAAGATTCACATATGGATGAAACTGATGATTCATTTTTCCCTTTGCTAACATGCAAGAACCTTCCAGAACTATGAAAACTCACCAGTAGGATGGAGTGTTTAAGTCCTTACCAGCTTGATTTTTCTAAGTTTTATGGCTTTCCTGTATGATGACTTTAGCAACAGGGTGTTGTCCACAAGTTCTGCAGAACACCCAGGAACAAGAGCCTGTAATGGTTAAGATACATGTAATCTGGCCAACAATTGCAAATGGTGTAACTCACTCTTGGACCGGGGCTTATTTTATCTGTTAGCATCTGGTGTCTGCTGGGAGCACTGTTGCCTCATTACAAGAGCTCTTCTTTTGTATGTATATAGATGTATTTTAGGAAGCCTCTACAGTGGCAGGGCTCCACACAACCTTTAGTCTGTAGTGTTATTGTTATTGTTGTTTTTTAATTCAGTGTCACATTATTCAGTGTTTCCAGTAAAACCGACACCCACTATTTTGATATATCCAATCTCTTATGCTTTCTATTTATTACCTAGATCTTGTATTTTCTCAACAGTAGTTTGTAACTCATACTATACAGGTAAGTTACATGTTTTGTTTTGTATATGAAGATGTTTATACACATCATAAATTTCATTGTGTATATGTATTAAAATGACATTTATGTGGTTTTTGTGTCCTGAAACATGCTATACCATAACACTCATAATGTGTTTGAAATTAATTTCTTAGATTCTTCAAAAATTTCTACAGAGAAAGTTATGTTATCTTAAAATTTCATTTTATCTTTCTAATCTTTATAGGTTTTATTTTATTTTGTCTCCTTGCCGAAGGTACTAGAACTTCAGATGTATGTGGTATGTTTGGTAAGAGTGAGCATCCTTACCTTGCTTCCAGTCTTGTGTTAGAGGGGTGTCTTTGATCATTTGGGTACTTGCTACCAGCCCCAACTGAATTTGATCTTTAGGTCTCATGTGATGCAAGGAAAGAGCTGATTCTTCCCAGTTCTCATCTCATTTCTGTATCTATCCCATGATATGAAGACACATACATTTTTATTTTTCAGACACTTCTCTGGGGTTTCATCTATTATTTTTATTATTCATATTTGTATTTTATTATTCACATTTATATCATTCATATTTATATTTATTCATATTTTCCATTTTATATTATGTTATATATTATATTTTTTCTATTATTGATTTCTACCTCAAACATACACACATATCAACAATTTGAATGACAGTTTATCTTCTGGCTATTCTCCAGCATGGTTTTGCTTTATTTGTTCCCTTGGTGCTTCTGTCATTCCTCACGGCTCCCTGTTGCTGTTTGGCTAAGTCTGCAGATGTTTCTCCTCCCGGAAGAACAGGAGAGTCTCCTCTCAGGGAGTGGCTTCTGGCATGGTGCAGGTTTAGTGATTACCGTGTTTGGATGCACTTTCCAGGTTTAGGAATGAGTCTTAGGCTCATCACGCCACTTTAGACAGGGCTAATATGGAGTGTATATACCACAAACAAACATCGCAGCCTTAGAGAAATGAAGCAGTTTGTCTGGTATTTTCATCTCTTATTGCTGTTGTTATTGTAAATACTCTTAGTGCTTCAAACAACCTAAACTCAATTGTGAAGGTAAGAAGTTCACGGTATCTCACAGGGCTAAGCTGAGGGTGACAACAGCAGTAAGTATGAGAGACACTCTGGGTAGGAATCATTTTTTGTCTTTCGCAGCCTCTAGAGGCCATGTGGCCCACGTTTCCAGCTTTAAAGTTAGCTCTGGCACGGCAGTTCCTTCTCATGGTTGAGAAGGCCCTACTTCAACAAACTTTCATCCCAAACCCTATTCCACATACAAGCTGATGTATTTGAATGTTCCAGTGATGAGAGCAGGCACATGGGCCAAAGTCCCATCCATCAGGACGTCTGCTGGTTGGTAAGTTAGGTATGAGGTCAAAGATCAAGAGGCTTCCTGAGCTCGGAGCCCTGGTGGCGCAGCCCCTCCAACTTGCTGCATGTCACCTGATACATTAGAGATGTGTCCTTGACAGCCCTGCTGAATGAAAAAATCTTCTCCTAACTGCTTCTGACTTTATTATTGAAGAGATTTTTTTAGGTTCGTTTTGTATATTTATTGGTTTATATTAAAAACATAAAAAATATTGTTTATTGAGGGTAAATCACAGTGATTTGATATAATTGCTCATGATGAAGCAATAGCCAAGAAAAAGGTGATAGGGATATTCACAACTTTGATGCGTACGTCACTGATCCAGTGGTTCTCAGCAGGTGTAGGCGTGGTTCTTCTATCCATGAGGCTGTCTTCACCTGCGGGTTGGGTGAGCCTTTGTCTATCTCCAGGAAAAATAAGACTTCTTGGTCCTCACTATTGTTCATTTAAAAGATAGAAAACATGGACTATTGGTACTGTTTTTTGAGTCACCTCAAATATCTGCTAATATATGTGGACCTTGTAAGCTGAGAGGAATAATTTATTACATTAAATTGTGTCTTATTTCTAATCTTTTAAATAGCTTTATCTGTTTTCTGTGCCCATTTATTCTCCTATATAACTATCCAAGAAGTTAAAAGTGCATTTTATCTTCATTATTCTGTGCATTAAAATATTCAAGGTTCAGGTGACGTTATCATTAATAATATGGTTCAGACTTAATGATGGCATAATTGTGGACTACTAAAACATTTAACCTAGCTGATTGAACAGACACGATCATTTTTCTCATTTTTATTAGAGTTATAAATTATAAATAATTTCATATTTAAAATAACTATTCTCTTTAGGTTTTAACTCAGGTTTATTAGAGAAATAATGACTTTAATCTTCTGGTAAAGGTACCTTCTGAGTGTAATCTGGGAAATAATGGAGGGTTTTTGAGAATTATGATGCAGTATGTAATTAATGACCAACATTATAAAGAACAAAATTTCACACTTTCATGTCCTGCCCCTCCCAACTGTGTCTAGCTTAGTATTCTCTGTAAAATTAGACAATGTGTCCTTTACAGGGAAAAAAATGACTTTTTTCCAAATTTCTAATCTCACTTTAATGCAGTCAGATTTATTCTTCAATCTTTATCTTCACAACGCTCAATTAGGAAGGCTTGTAGTAGAAAATAGAAGGAAAAACGGAAGAGTAAAAATCACTCAGAGTAGAAACAGAAATCTCATTTATTTCTGACGTTGCCAGCCTCCACTAAAACAGATAAATGGATGAGGGGTGGGAAGTTAGGCAATGGTCAACAATTCCTCGATAGTCCCACTTTTCAGTTAATGTGTCCTTAGCCAAAGACATTTTAGACTCTTCCTGCCAAGGAAGGGATTCATCCTGGCTATGTGTACAGAATTTTGTTTAAATTAGCAATTCAATTAAAAATAATTCAGTGAGTGGATTATATTATGTGATTTCCTGGATTTTCCATGCAAAACTCACAGACATTAATATTTTGTCAGATTTCGTAAGTTCGTCACTAATCATTCATGTCGGCCCTCTATTGTGTGACAGATAAGATTACATGTAGGCTTCAAGGCTTTAATTTAGTCTCGATGCATCCATCAAACATTTCCCTGTAGAAGAAGGCTGTGAAGATGGGACCATCACTGGCAGGTGTGAGTAGGATGCAAGTGACTACTAGGGCTTGGGAACATTCAAATCTTGATCTCTATGCTACGTGCTTGAACTTTCAGTTGGTCAGAGGTAATGAGTTTTACCATTATGATCAAGCTGGGTAAAAGAAGGGCATTGCATCTCACTGAGCTGGAGTTACAGAAGTGCTGAGTTGTGGGTGTTAGGATCCAAGTTTGGATCCTCTGGAAGAGCAATACATGCTTTTACACACTGAGCCATATCTGGGCCATTTCTCCAGCCCCTCTTTCTTTTTCCAAAATCATTTTTTTAATTGCATTTATCCATTTAGTGTGTGTGGGCATGGGTGTTTGTAGGGACAACATGTGTGACTCAGTGGTCTCCTCCCACCATGTCCCTCTCAGGAATGAACTCAAGTTAGCCAACTCATCAGACCTGTTTGTTACCTTTTTTAAACAGCTTTTATTTTCATTGGACTACAAAAAAGATCTTATAAATCTAGTCTGGCAAGAAAAAATTAAAGTCATTTTTATTACAAAAGAAAGAAAACTTTAATTACAAAAGAAAGACAACAAGGCTTAGTTTTCAGCAATCAACCAGGAGAATTAAGAAGTAAAATGAGAAGAATAAAATTATCACATTATTACTCTGACAATTACATTAATTACTATGACACTTTCCAAAATCTAATAATAGCCCTTTAAAGATTTTATGGCTGATGTGCTAATCCTCCTGGTTGCTTTTGTGGTTTTACATACTCTTAATTTCCCACAGCCTTAAGTTTGGCGCATAAGCTTTAAGTTCCAGTGCCAGAGCCTATATGTTCAGGTAGCGTTTCCCCAGCCACCATCTGGCGGGATAGTGAGAATGTGATATTCCCAGGAAGTGACAAAGTGTAGAGTGAACCATGGAGAAAGGAAAGATTATAGCTGAAGATATAGTCACAAATTCTATTGAATATTTTAATAAAATCTCTAAGATCATGTCTATTGTCGAATTTTTTTAAAATAAGATAGTCTTGCCTAACTTCTCAAGTTAAAATTAAAAGTGTTTAAAATAGAGGTCATAGACATAAGAAGCCAAGTTTATGGTCCTGCATATGGTAATGCTTTGTTTTATTTTGGGCTATGAAGCTTACTGCATATTACAGTCATGTCAATAAATCCTTCCCAATTAGTTGGAATGTCTTCTCACATGATCTGAGACTTTCCAGGCAACAGGAAAGAAAGCAATCCCTCTTTAATTTTTCAAAAGTCTATGGTAAGCAGACTGAGAAAGAGATTAAAATTGCATTTTGTGAAATCTAGTGATAAATGGATCAGAATGATGTGGCACAAAAAAAGGAAACTATGACCTCTCTTCTCTGTAAAGATAGGACACAGAAAGAAATTTCACACACAGCGTTATTCTTCAAGGGTTGCTTCTGTTGTTTCTGTTACCAAACACCCAAAAAGAAGCCAAGTTTAAGTTCAAGAAGAAAAGCATAGTGGGGAAAGCATGGTGGCAGGGCTGGGACTTGGCTGTTGACAGTTTCCTCAATCACGAAGTACAAGAGTGGAAATGGTACCCGGACGTGAGACCAGCTCCCAGCTCTTCCACAACTCTGGCAGTGTGAATGAGAATGCCCCTCCTCCCCCACACACTCCCGTTAGAATATGCGCTCCTGGTTGGTATACTGTGTAGAAAGGATTAAGTGGTGTGTCACTGAGGGTGGAGTGTGAGGTTTCCAAAGCCCATGCCAGGTCCATTCTGCTCTTTTTTGTCTGCCTCATGTCTGAGGATCAGGGTTGAAGATGGCAGCTATGGCTTCAGTACCGTGCTTGCCTGCTTGCTGCCAGCTTTCTGCTATGATAACCATGGACTCACACTGTGAAACTGTAAGCAAACCCTGCATTAAATGCTTTGTTTTATAAGATACCTTGGCCATTGTGCCTCTTCACAGCAATAAAAATAAAAAAAAGAAGCAATTAAGACAGCAACTTTTCAAAACAGCGCCACCACCTGGAGACTAAGTGTCCAAACACTTGAGCTTAAGAGGTGTATGTCACAAAGAAGAGCAAAACGGTATGACTGTTTGGCGTTGTAGTAAATTTCCATTTTGAAATATGCCCCCAAAGAAAAATCAGTGGACTCTATTCACAGAATTAAGTGTGATTTTTAGAGAAAATTTACCAGGCGGCCTATTTCGTTTGCAATGTAAGAAATCCTACACATTCAATACTAATGCCATCCCTAGCTTTGAATATTTAGAAAAGATGAAAAGCTCATATTTGTAGCAGAAGCATTTAAACCATTTAAGATGTTTTTAAATGAAAAGAACAATTAAGTATATATATGCTGAGTCTATATTTATATGCCAATACATTTTTAAATGTTTTCTGCATAATATAACACAAATACAAGTATTTTATTAATAAAATTTATTATATTTTTAATTTTAACTATTTGGATGAGATATAGGGGTTAAATGTATGGCTCTATGCTGTCTGCGCAAGTCCTCTTCCGCTGAAATAAATTCTCAGCACTCTAAATGCAATTTATTTCAGAAGACTTTTCCGTTAAAATGTATGGATATTCACATATGGCGCATGTTAGCCGTATAGTACAGGATACACATGGTACAGTTCACAAACCTAAAGAAGATAAGTAAAGGAGAACCCAAAGGAGGATGCTTAAGTCTCACTCAGAAGGGGAACTAGAATAGAAAACAGAAGCGGTTGAAGAGAGGGAAGCAGGGAAGAGAAGGGGCACAGAGAGAAAGGAGGGTGGAGACCAGAGCAGGTGTGAGAGGACAAAAGTCCTACAGAGACATCTCAGTGACAAGTTGGAGACCTATGAAAGGGTGGGCTTCTGGGAGGAGGTGGAGTTGACTCTAGCTGTGACTCCTAGTATCAGGGATCATGTAGACTGAAGAGGACACCTCGAACTAGACAGGACTCCTAGTGGACACATGGGAAGAGCAACCACCCACAAAAACTACAACCCAAAATTTACCCTGCCTACAAGATGTGCAGAGATAAAGGTAGAGCAGAGGTCGAGGGTATGTCCAACCAATGCCTGGCCCAACCTGAGACCCATGGGAGAGAGCCAACCCCTGACACTGCTGATGGTATTCTGCTGTGCTCATAGACAGGAGCCTAGCATAGCTGTCCTCTGAGAGGCTCCACCCAGAAGTGGATCAAATCATGCTGAGACTCACAGGCAAACATTGGATGATGTATAGGGAGTCTTGTGGGAAAGTGAGAGGAAAGAGAAAAGGCCCTGGAGGGGACAGGAGGGAGCTCCATAAGAAGACCAACAGAGCCAACTAACCAGGGCCCAGAGTATCTTTAGGAGACTGAAGCATCAACCAAGCAGCATGCATGGACTGGACCTAGGCCTCCTACACAGATGTAGCACATGGGCAGCCTAGTAAGGGGAGCCAGGGCTGACTCTGACAAGGACTCCCTTGCCTGGTTTCTAATCATCCCCTCTGGTGGGGCTGCCTCCCCAGGCCTGAGGGGAAGATGATGCGCTCAGTCTTAATGTGACTTGATGATCTGGGGTGTGTGGTTGGGTGGGGGCTCTCCTTTTCTGAGGAATAGGGGGGGAAGGATGGGGGAAGAAGGAGGGAGGGTGGGACCGGAAGGAGAGGAGGGAGGGGCTAAGATCAGGAGGTAAAGTGAATAAATAAGTAAATTAATTTAAAAACTGTATAGAACATAGCACACAATGGCAACTTTATCTGTTTACTTCAGAAGTCAAAGGCCAGGAATCCCCTGCAGAAGTGTGTGTAACTGAGGCTTCCTCATTCTGCAGGCAGCCGCTTTGCCCTGTGTGCTGTAATTCACAAGGTTTCAACGTGGTGAAATCCCGCTTGTCGGTCTTGCTTTGTTTCCTGACATTCTCCATTCCCATTTCAGAAGGTGTTGCTGTTGCCTAAACCATGAAATGTTTGCCTCCAGAAGCTTCCAAAGGTCAAGTATGGTATTCAAGTCTTTGATCGATTTTGAGTTGATTTTTGCACAGGGTGGGGCATGTCATGTAGTTTCAGTCTTCGCAAGCAGACATGCAGCTTCATGAGCAACCTTCATGAAAGGGGCTGTCTCTCTTTCCAGTTTACGGTTTCAGCACGTTTGCCCACAGCAGAGTGCTGCAGCTAGTGTTTGAGGACAGAGGATCTTCTCCTGGGCTCTGCTGGCCTGTGTGCATCTGCTTTTGTCGTTGGTCTGCGTGGTACTTTGGGAGTTGGTATTACCACAGCTCTAGCAGTGTTTTTCCAGGTGTCTTAAGCTATTGGAGGGGTTTCATGTTTCCTTATGACTTTTAAATATTTTTATATTTCTGAAATGAAGATCATTGCAATTTTGGTGCAGATTGAACTAAATTTTTTTAATTCTTTATTAATTACACTTTATTCACTTTGTATCTCCCTGTGGTTCCCTCCCTCCTCCCTTCCCAATCTCTCCCTTCTTCCACCCTCTGCATGCATGCCCCTCCCCAAGTCCACTGATAGGGGAGGTCTTCTTTTCCTTCCTTCTGATCCTAGTCAATTAGGTCTCATCAGGAGTGGCTGCCTTGTCCTCTTCTATGGCCTGGTAATGCTGCTTCCCCCTCAGGGGGAAGTAATTAAAGAGCAGGCCAATCAGTTCATGTCAGAGACAGTCCCTGTTCCTATTACAATGGAACCCACTTGGATACTGAACTGCCATGGGCTACATCTGTGCAGGGGTCTTAGGTTATCTCCATGCATGGTACTTGGTTGGAGTATCAGTCTCAGGAAAGACCCCTGTGCTCAGATTTTTTGGTTCTGTTGCTCTCCTTGTGGAGTTCCTGTCCCCTCCAGATCTTATTGTTTCCCACTTTTTTTTCATAAGATTCCCTGCACTCTGCTCAAAGGTTGCCCATAAGTCTCAGCATCTGCATTGATAGTCTGCAGGGCAGAGCCTTTCAGAGGTCCTCTGTGTCAGGCTCCTGACTTGTTCCCTCTTTTCTCCTCCTTTTCTCTTTCTTCTTCTGATGTCCATCCTCTTTTCCTTTCTGCATAGGAATTGAACATTTTAGCAAGAGTCCTCCCTCTTGATTAGTTTCTTTTGGTGTACAGATTTTAGTAGGTTTATCCTATATTATATGTCTATATGAGTGAGTATATACCATGTGCGTCTTTCTCCTTCTGGGATAGCTCACTCAGGATGATCTTTTCCAGATCCCACCATTTACCTGCAAATTTCATGATTTCCTTGTTTTTTATTGCTGAGTAATATTCCATGGTATAGATGTACCACAATTTCTGTATCCATTCCTCCACTGAGGGGCATCTGGGCTGTTTCCAGCTTCTGGCTATTACAAATAAGGCTGCTACAAATATGGTTGAGCAAATATCCTTATTGTGTACTTGAGACTCTTTTGGATATATGCCCAGGAGTGGTATGGCTGGATCTTAAGGAAGCTCTATTCCTAGTTGTCTGAGAAAGTGCCAGATAGATTTCCAGAGTGGTTGTACAAGTTTACATTCCCACCAGCAGTGGAGGAGGGTTCCCCTTTCTCCACAACCTCTCCAGCATGTGTTGGCACTTGAGTTTTTGATCTTGGCCATTCTGATGGGTGTAAGGTGAAATCTTAGGGTCATTTTAATTTGCATTTCCCTGATGGCTAATGAGGTTGAGCATTTCTTTAAGTGTTTCTCTGTCATTCGATATTCCTCTATTTAGAATTCTCAGTTTAGCTCTGTACTCCATTTTTTAATTGGATTACTTGATTTTTGGCTGTTTAACTTCTTTGGTTCTTTATATATACTGGATATTAGTCCTCTGTCAGATATTGGGTTGGTGAAGATCCTTTCCCAATCTGTAGGCTGTCATTTTGTTTTGATGGCAGACAGTGTCCTTTGCTTTACAGAAACTCTTCAGTTTCATGAGGCCCCATTTATTGATTGTTGCTCTTAGAGCCTGTGCTGTTGGTGTTCTGTCAGATTGAACTAAATTTTTTATATGACTTTTTGTAATATGGTGATTTTAACAATATGTGTAATGCTAATGAGTATTTTTAATATATTACATATTTTTTCTTTATGTACTTCATAGTTTTATTATGGAAATTTATAACCTCTTTTCTTGACATCTTTGTTGTTTCCTAAGTTCCTGGGAGTAAGTGGACAAGTAGGAAGCAGAAATTTAAGGGCTGCAAGAAGGAGTAAAATGTTGTGTAATTACTTTCTCCGAATTGAAATATTTTCTTCTGCATGGAGACAGAAGGCTTATGAAATCAGAAAATGAAAGAGAAAAAGAAAAAAAACAAAAAACAAAAAACTCAGAAAGTGAAGCTGTCCTAAAAGGAACAAGGTCCTCAAAGCTCTTCATCAGGGTGAGGTAAGCAGTAATGAAGGGAAGAGATTCTCTGGCTGGCCTCACTACCTGTGGATTCTGAAGCTTCATAACATATCATGTGTACTGGGCTGTGTTTCTTAGTGACAGTACGATGCCTTTGAGTAAACCATGATCCCAAATAGCACCCTAATAAACTCACTGGGTCACTACAGTAAACTTGACTGGAATCCTTTTTTGGTCTGATGCCAGTGCCCTATGTTGAGTATCTGGACAATGGTCCATATCTCCTAAGAAAAGCTGTACAACTGTGCCTCAGGGTAGACATGGGATGGGAGCCAGTGATCCTGGCATATCATTTCATTCCTGTTTGGACTAGGGATGCGTGTGCAGACAGCAAAGCTCTTTCCTCCTTCAGGATCTGTGAAGGGTCTAAAACTATCTGTGTGAAGGCAGATTTAATCGAGACACTCAGCGCAGTCTGTGAAGGCTACGTTCTGACATGCAAATACTGCACTCGGGGACGGCTGTCACCTCTGGTGATTTTATCCCTGATATGGCTTTGTGAGGCAATCCACATGCTAATTAGCTGCAGTCATTGCACACTGAGTATGTGCTTGAAAATATCATGTTTCTCATAAATACAATTTTGTGTCAATGTACAAAATTTTATATCAAAGAAAAACTTATTTATAAATTTATGTATAACATTCTACTGTGAACACAAGAGTGGACTAAGTGATCTTCCCTCTGTCAATCTACATCTCAATTAGAATAAAGAAGGTAATATATTTTTACACATGGAGAGATCTATGATAGATTGATAGATAGGGTACAGCAGATTTTATATTGTTGGGTCAGTGTATTTCTGATACATACAGGAATGAAAATATGTTATATTACTGAATTTATTTACATTTTAATTGCACATCAAAACTCAGGACATATATCATTAATCAAAGTGGTTGAAAACACCTTTGAAGTTCAAAAATTGCTGCAGAAGTTTAACATCAATACCTCTCAAAAACATGTTAGTACAGATGATCAGGCGGGGAGAAAGTAAAAGATGTGACAGTGTATTACTTCAATTTGTAGACTGTTTTTTTATAATTAGCTTGATTGAGAGTAGTTAATCTTTACACTCTTTAAAATAAAATAAATCAGGGCACAGGGGTCTTTCATGAGACTGTTTCTCCAACCAAGGACCATGTATGGATATAACCTAGAACCCCTGCTCATATACAGCCCATGGTAGCTCAGTATCCAAGTGGGTTATCAAGTAAGGGGAACAGGGACTATTTCTGACATGAACGCAATGGCTGGCTCTTCGACCTCCCCCTCCCCCCCCCCCCGAGGGAAGAGCAGTTCTGCTAGGCCACAGAGGAGGACGACGTTGCCGCCAATCCTGTAGAGACTTGATAAGCTAAGGGTCAGATGGAAGGGGAGGAGGACCTCCCCCATCAGTGGACTTGGAAAGGGGCAGGGAGGAGATGAGGGAAGGAGGGTGGGATTGAGAGAGAATGAGGGAGGGGGCTACTGCTAGGATACAAAGTAAATAACCTGTGATTAATATAAAAAATAAAAATTATTATAAAAACAAATTTAAAAAGAATAAAAAATTGTAATTAATACTTGAAAAAAATGAATTATTTTTCTCATATTAAAAACATTGATTATACACTGATTTTTTTCAGATGATATATTTGCCTTTTAAAGAATGTACATTTACACATAGAGAGACACACACGCACACAAAGAGAGGGGGGAAAGAGGGAGAGAGAAAGAGAGAAGGAGTGAGAGAGATTAAAGAGAAAGAGATTAAAGAGAGAGAGAGAGAGAGAGAGAGAGAGAGAGAGAGAGAATGAAAGCAGAGGGCTATTTATTTTTGGACAGAGGAAATAGACCAGAAGGAAGAAGAAAGAGGACAAAGAAGGAAAATGAATGTGAGCAAAGTACAATTACTATATTTATAAAAGAAAAATATCCAATAAGGTTATCTTCATTGAAACATTCAAAACAATAAAACACATCATGGAAAAATATATTTCAGCACCTTATTTCTTTTGATTTATAGCTATTAGTCAGAAGATATTCTTTTAAAGGTATGTCTAAACAAATAAAATGAAAGAATGATACTCATCTTAATATTCCATTTATTGACTGTGTTAGTATGTTTAAGCTTTGGAAAGTGGAAAAGTAAAATGCTATGTCTCCTAGTTCTTTTTTTAGTTCTAGTTGTGTTATCCAGCCTGATGCTACTCCTTTTGGTGAGGAGTGTGTATCTCTGAAGTCACAGCCAGGAGAGGTGCTGGAATCTCTGTTTTAAATTTCTGCTTCATGCTCTCATTTTATCTTTCACTTTCACTCACAAGTATTAAGAAAATAATTAGTTTTGTTTAAATCTCAAGAAGTAATTTAAATATAATCATGCTAAAATCCAGAACGTTTCTTAAATCTTTCATGTCTTTTCTAAATTTTCTCCCTTACAAGAGTGGACCAGGTTCTCCCATAGTAAACTCTGAGAAGTGCAGAGCAAGATCGTGCAACTTCTGGTGAAATGAAATAATTTATTACATTTTATCCAGAATTGCCACAAGGGCACAAGATCAGTGTCTGTTACACTTAGGATGTGGAATGTCCGCCATAGGCTTTGGGCTGAAGTTCGCTCTCTCTCTGATGGTGTTAGTTTTGGGTGTAGAGTTGAAACCACAGGTCAGGTGAGTGGGAGCATTTCTTTGAAGAGTAGAGCAGCATGCTGCTCTTCTCTCTCTCTCTCTCTCTCTCTCTCTCTCTGTGTGTGTGTGTGTATGTGTGTGTGTGTCACTCTCCTGATCCCCTCTCTCTCCCCTCCTCTCCCTTTCCTCTCTCCCCCCACTTCTCCTCTCACTCCTCTCTTCTCTTTTCCCTCTTCTCTCTCCTTTCTCCTCCCAGAAGTTTTCCATTGAAAACTGTGTGTCACTACCCCTTTGGGGGCCACATATCAGATATCCTGAGTTTCAAATATTCCCATTATGATTCACAACAGTAGCAAAAATATAGTTATAAAGTAGCAACTAGGCGGTTTTATGGTTGGGAGGGTGCCACCATATGAGAAATTATTAAAGTGTCTCAGCACTGGGAAGGGTGACCACTGCTGTATGTAAAGCATGAGCTGCCTTTTCCTCATTTTGTTGCCATGATGTTGCACCTAACTCTCAGCTGGAAATCAGTGGGACCAAGGACTGCAAATTAAAAAAAAAAAAAAAAAAAAAAAAAAAAACCTTCCTTCTTGAACTTGTTTCAGTCAGGTATTTGTTTTTTTAAAAAAATGAGTACACAACAAGGACATTAGCAGCTTTATTTGTAATAGCCAAAACCTAGAAACAACCCAGATGTCCCTCAGTGGAGGAACAGATACAGAAACTGTGGTACTTTTACACAGTGGAATACTACTCAGCCATTAAAAACAAAGAAATCATGAAATTTGCAGGCAAATGGTGGGATCTAGAAAAGATCATTGTGAGTGAGGTATCCCAGAAGCAGAAAGACACACACGGTATATAAGTACTCGTAAGTGGAGATTAGACCTATAAGATAGGATAAACATACTAAAATCTGTACACCTAAAGAAGCTAAACAAGAAGGAGGTTCCGGGGTAAGATGATCAATCTTCACTTAGAAAGACAAATGGGATGGACATTGGAAGAAGGAGAAAACAAGAAACAGGACAGGAGCTTACTATAGAGGGCTTCTGAAAGACTCTACCTAGCAGTATATCAAAACAGATGGCTGAAACTCAAACTCATAACTTGGACAGAGTGCAGGGAATTGTATGAAAAAAGAGGGAGTAAGACCCAGAGAAGACAAGAGTGCCACAAGGACCAAATATATCTGAACACAGGGGTCTTTTCTGAGACTGACACTCCAGCTAAGGACCATGCATGGATATAACCTAGAACCCCTGCTCAGACATAGCCCATGGCAGCTCAACATCCAAGTAGGTTTTTCCTAGTAAGGGGAATAGGGACTGTGTCTGACATGAATTCAGTGGCTGGCTCTTTGACCACTCCTGCCTCTGAGGGAGGAGCAGCCTTGCTAGGCCACAGAGGAGTACATTGTAGCCAGTCCTGATGAGACCTGATAAGCTAGGGTCAGATGGAAGGGGAGGAGGACCTCCCCTATCAGTAGACTTAAGAGAGGAGCAGGGAGGAGATTAGAGAGGGAGGGTAGGATTGGGAGGGAGGGAGTGAGGAGGCTACAGCTGAAATACAAAGTAAATAACCTGTAATTAATATAAAAATAAAAATTATAAAAAGATGAACCAACCCACATGTCCTTCTATCACATATTTTAGCATCCTTACTATAGCCTGGACAGGACTGCATATAAATCATGGATTAATTTGTACCTTTCAGAGACCAAATAATTCAGGAAGCCACATTGTGTCCCTTGTTATTTTGAAATACTGGGCAGATTCAAATCAGTTGGGGTTTCTAGCCCATGCCAGCCACACCTCTCTGGTGGCCTGCTTCAGAGCTGAAGCTTCAAGAGGCCAAAGCACTCAGACCACAACACTCTACCATAATAGGAAAGTAAATGACACTTGACAAAAACGAATGAATTTTGAAGGAATTAGAGCCTCCAATCTTCCCTCACATGCACTGACAATAAGTATGTGAGTAACTATGTGGTGATGATTGTATGACAGCAAGGGGATGTTATTTTCATGTTTACGGTTACTGTTTATAGCGAGGATAAGCCCTAGACTAAAGAAAAGCATGCAAGTGCATTTCCTTTCAGTGCTTTACACTTTTTATCTTGTGCTGCAAATTTCAGTCACTCCACCATCCGTGTGCAACTGGTCTGTTTTCTGTCCATTACAGTTGACAGCTTCAACACACTTCAGTGACAGTCTAATAAAAAGGACAGTTGACCGTATAGAGTTTGCATGACGGTTGTAGCATTTTCCTCCCCGGAAGTGAAGGACAAGTACATACAGCATGAGTAGTTTTCTGAAGTGCTAATATCTACAGGGAGATAACCCACATTTACATATTGTAAAGTTCAAAGCCCAAGAACATGCTTGCAAGCTTTCTCTTGCTGGTAGAGTTTTATGTACCAAGTTGTAAATAATAGCTACACCTCAGAACTAGCATCACGTGTAGATCCATTTGTCACCCCCACAGCTTGCACATTTTCATCTGTGTGCTAATTAATAACAGCAGCCTGGTGACTACTATTCCATACTCATGAAAATTAATTTACTTCCTTAAATGAAGAATTTCATGAAATCCTGGGCTGGCTCCAATTCTGTGATGCACTCACTTGTAAAAAATTAGCCAAAGAAATTTTTAAAATGAAATAATGTTGTGCATTGTAAAACTTGTCTGCACAGGGCCTCCTTACAACATGTAAATGAAATACTGACATTCAGTTTCTGTTAGAACATGGGAACAATGTGACGATGCTTGTATCAAGTTACATAAGATTATATGAAAAGTATTTCATGGTGATGAGGAAAATTATATAAGGCTTGTATTTTTAATATATTCCAAGCACATGAGCATTTTAAAGTCTTTTTGTTATAGATATCTCATTCTATAGTCTCCACAATAACATTTTATTAGTTTTAAAAATTAGCATATAAAATAATAGGTTTTATTATGACATTTTCATAAATATTTAGTTCTTTTTGATCATCTTCTTTCACTTCTCCCCCATTCTACTTCTGTTTCATACCAAGTGTATTCTTCTATTACTTGGCCTTCTTCTTAAAGTATATATTTTCTAGTTTTAAAACTCTCCCCCATCTCTCTCTCACACATAGACACAGAGACAGAGAGAGAGAGAGGTGACTAATGACTTAAATCTGTTGATAGCTGTTGATCAGCCCCAGAGCTAATTTCTGTTATAACTATTATGGATACTGCAGTGCTAAACTGCAGTATATTTGTGCAAGAACCTCAGAGTCTTTACATGTGTATGTGACAGATGCAAAGCCTAGTAATCCTATTTTTATTGTTTTGAAAACCCCCATACTGATTTACATTTTGTCTGCACTACTTTACATTCCCACCAGCAGTATACAGCTACTTCTGTTTTTCCACAGTTTCAACAGCATTTGTTGTAATTTGTGTTCTTTTATTAATTAATTAATGAATTAATTAACTTTACATCCCAATCATAGGCTGTCCCTTCTCTCCTCCCATCCCCATCCTCCCTACAGATTCTCCCCCCCATCTACTCCTTGGATGAAGGGGAGCCTCCTCCTACAAGCTCAGACCAGCACATTAAGTCTCATGAAGACTGAATGCATCTTTTTTCCCTGTGGCCTGGCAAGACAGCCCCAGAAGGGGTAACTGATTGAAAAGCAGGCAACAGAGTCCATGTTAGAGACAGCCCTCTTCCGTTTCTAGGGGGTCCACATGTTGGCCAAGCTGCCTATTGTCTATGTAAGTGTAAAGGACCTAAGTCAAGTCCATGCGTGGTCCTTGGTTGGTGCTCCATAAGCACCCCTGGGCTCTGTTGCTCTTTCTGTGGAGCTCCTGTCCCCTCCGGGTCCTTTTATTATTCCCCCTTTCTTCCACAAGGCTCCCTGCACTTGACCCAATATTTGGCTGTGAGTCTTAGCATCTGTTTTAATCTGCTGCTGGGTGGACCCTCTCAGAGGACAGCTATGCTAGCTCCTGTCTGCAAGCATAGCACACTATCATTAATAGTGTCAGGGGTTGGCTCTCTCCCATGAGGTGGGTCTCAGGTTGGGCCAAGCATTGGTTGTACATTCCCACAATCTCTGCTCTATCTTTATCCTTGCACATCTTGTAGGCAGGGTAAATTTTTGGAGGGTTGGTGTTCCCCTCCCTCCACTAGGGGTCCAGTTAGAGGGTGGCCTTTTCCGTCTCTATGACCCCTGCTATTAAGAGTTTCAGCCAGAGTCTCCCCTATATACTTGCAGGAGCCTAATTGTGTCATTTGTGTTCTTGATAATAGCTGTTTTGACTAAGGTGAGTTAAAATCTCAAAACACTTATGTTTTGCATTTGTTTAATGGTTAAAAAATACAACAATAACTTCTCACCCAGAAGTATTTTTGTTGTGGGACCCTGAGTGGTTGATTATAATTGGATATCATGTTTACATGACAAGAAACATGCAATCGCATAGCAAGCTTGTCAGATAGTGCTTGTTTCACTGGTCATGTCTGATTTATTGTTTCATCTCAAACTCTTACTGAAAGAAGGCTATTCACTTTCACTAGTATTTTACATGTTCAAAATCTTTCTTTAGATTTGTTCAGTTTTCATTATATTAAGGTGTGAATAAGACATAATGCATTTCTACTGGATTCTTGAATCATTTAATTAACATCTATTTTAGGACTTCTTATGCTTTTTCTCTGACACCAGTGTTCCATCTGCATTCTTTATGAGCTGCTAGATACCTCATTTCTATACTGTCTAATAAGTACTATGCATAGGACTATATTCTCTTTTGCTTTGAGTTATATCAGTTTAGCTTTAGATAAAAATAAACTCAAGAAACATTTATAATACGTAATAAGTAAATCACTACAAAGATATTGTAACACGTTTTTTATTAAGTGTTAAATGGCCAAGCTGCTTCCTTAGATTAGCAATATAGTACAGTACTTTTAAGTTTGTGTTGACTTCTCAAACCTTCAACAAAATTATCACTCAAGATTG
Organism: Meriones unguiculatus; assembly: GCF_030254825.1. NCBI lineage: Eukaryota > Metazoa > Chordata > Mammalia > Rodentia > Muridae > Meriones > Meriones unguiculatus. The sequence goes on along the minus strand of NC_083350.1, from coordinate 4,666,824 downwards.
TACTTAAATCCCAATTTTAATTGTATAATAAATTTAAATGTCAGAAATAAAGTATAAATTTTATACCAAGAAAACATGAAATGTCAAATTGATGAATGGTTTCAAAATCACCAGTATTTCTTTAGCATAAAAAGAAACAGTTGCACATCTTGTAAGTGAGGAGTCCCTTTCCCTGAATACTTTTTAATTAAATATTAAAATGTTTTCAGAACTAAATGGTCATAGAATTTTATTTTACTCTTAGTGTTGAATATATTAATTCTTTTTTCATACATTAATATAGTCATGATGAAACACAAAATAAGTGTATGAATGTTATCTAATAAAGTAGTCAGTTGGTGAAAAGTTAGAACTCTGTAAACATTTGTTAGCAAATCACTCTAGATAACTTCTACTGAGATATTTATAAGTTTTCACTATCTGCAACACCAGTTATTCACAGGGAGTAAAAACACTGATAGGAAATCCTAAATATATAATGGGCTAACATAGACATTTAATAGGCTGACACAGAGTGTGAAAGGCTGTGGAAAAGCCCAGGAAAATGCTCTTCTAGCTTATGCATGGATTAAAATATCATAAAATAGCTTTGCTCACCTATTACTATTGACTTAGTCATATTTTTAAAACTTTTATTTCAAAACAGTATGCTCATCATAGAAATATTAAAATATGAATATTAACATATTTACTAATATTGTGTGGAGAAACACCGTGACTAAAACTTCTGATAAAATGTGATGAAAATAAATTAAAATATCGAAATCATTCAATAACTGCCATTGTTTGTAGATGTTATGATCATTTACACACAAAATCAAAACAATATAATGACAGCAAAAACACTGTATCTATTAGGTAAACACCCTCAAATGAAGGATAAACTGTAACATATAAAAGCCAATTATTTTACCACTTATTCTAAGAAGTGTTGCTAAATACTGTGTTCTAGACGCAGAAGAGCAGCTGCACACAGGATCTCCCAGCAGCTGTGAGCTGTGGTTACCTACAGAGGGCTTGGCGGAGATCCAGCCAGGCAAAGTTCTAGCATGGAAGAGGGAGGAGCTCCTAAGGTCCCAGCACCTACTGAGGGTCTTTCGTTGATAGTTACTAGCAGAGAGAAAATTCCTCATTTTTGAGTTTGTGGACACTGGTGGCTGTTCCAGTGGATGGACTTATACCCATGCACACATATAGGCAACACTGATTGAAATAGTGGGTTATTATAAAAAACATAGGAAGAAGAGGAGATTCAATTGGAATGGGGATACGTTGAGAACAATTTGAGTTCTGAGTGGAAGTGGAATAGTAGATATAATTATATCTCTTTGTATACATGTATGAAGTTCTTAAAAATACATTAAAACAACAAAATTAACAAGCACAGAAAGAAGTTAAATAAAATACATTTTCTGAAGAAGAAGAAGAAGAAGAAGAAGAAGAAGAAGAAGAAGAAGAAAAAGAAGAAAGAATCCATTAAACATCTATTATTTTCAGGTAAAATTTTAATAATTTGGTATATATTCCTATATATTTAATATTTTTGGTAGCATTTATTAATAATATTTTTAAAATATAAATTAAGAGTATAAATATTTTTAGAGAAATAAAAATATATGGTATGTATAACTATATTCTCCAAAGTGCAAAACTTTTATGTAAATCTAATTAAATGCATGCAGGGTAACAAAAAAACTGATGAAATAAATCAAAGAACTAAATTAATGGGAACATGATCTGTATTCATGGTAGGCAGAATGTACCTTCAAGGTATCACTTATTCACAACTTGATCTATAGATGCTAAACAGTCCTGAATGACTTAGTTACTTCTTTTACTATGGTGACAAATTTCCTGATACAGGCAACTTCACAGGGGGAGAATTTCTTTTGGCTTACAGTTCGAGGCCATACAGCTCATCATGTGGCACCAGGTGGCTGTCCGCAGCAACAATCAGGAAGCAGAGAGGTCACTGCTGTTGTCCACTCCCTTTCCCTCTGAATTACTCTCAGGGTCCTACTTATTTATGAGTGCCATTCGTGCTAAAGATGTCTCTTCTGTCTTCACCTAAATCTCTCTGAAGACGTCCTCATAAATAAGTTCAAAATTGTATCTCCTAGATGACTCTAATAAAGTCAAGTTGACTGTGAATATTGGTATCACACTATCACATTAAATAAATCCCAGCAAGCTATAATATAGTCAGCAAAAACTTCAGTAAAGTGGATTGGCTAAAGACCCAGAACACTAATGTAATATTGAAAAAGAAAAAAAAGAATGTTGATTTCAACTAACTCTAAGACTTATTATGGTAAAGCTCCAATAATCAGCAGTATTTAATATTAGTGATAAAACAGACAAGTAGGAAAATGGAATTAAATTGAGAAGTCAGATATTAATTTATATCATCCTAGTTAACTCTTTTGATGGAGGAGTAAAAAACAATGGATAAAAGATAATTTTCCCTGCATTCCCTGTCTCTCCTTCCCCCAGCAAATAGCACAGCTACAACAGGGCATGATCATTGAAAAAAAATGAATATAGGCAGGTTTTACCCCTTTAATAAAAATATACAAAATGTCTCATACATTTAAATGCTAAAAAATTATTGAAAATCTAAGAAATAATGAATGAGAACACCTAGATGATCTTGGACAAGGTGGTTGAGTTTTCAGACAAAAATACCAAGAACAGATTCATGAAAAAAAGTTAGATTACATTAAATTTGAATGATATTAGCTGGGTGGTGGTGGACACTCTGCACTTGGGAGGTAGAGGCAGGCAGATCTCTGTGAGTTCAAAGCCAGCTTGGTAGAAAGCTGCAGGACAGCCAGAGCTGTCTCACAAAAAAACCCTGTCTTGAAAAAAAATTAAATGATCTTAAAATAATGAGATACTAGAAAACAGAAAATAATATTTTCATAGAACACATCTGATAATAAAAACCAATGTTATCCAATATACTACAGAAGAAATCTGAAAACTAAACAGAAAGAAGCTCAATTATAGATAAAACCAAAATTTTCTTTCCCACAAAAGAAGATATACAAGTTCCTAATGAACATATGAAAAGATGCCTCCCTTCCAAAGCCACTTGGGAAATAGCATTTGAAGCCAATAGATACTGCAATGCTTTCATTGGAAGGATTAGAATTCAGAACGTGGACAATACCAAATGCTGACATGGATGTGGAAACACAGAAACAGCCGCTCACCGCTCCTGGGAAAGCCAGCACTCTGGGAAGTACTTTATAGGTTTGTTAGGAAGCTAGTCCTTCTGTTGAGATAGGCTGAGCTACTACACTCTCCAGTATTTATCAAAATGGAGGAGGAGGTTGAGGAGGAGGAGAGGGAGAGGGAGAATCTATAACTTCTCTTGTGTCTGTTTGTGTGATGAATAAACATTATCTACAGAGAGTTTAGACAATGAGACATGATTCGGTGCTGAGAAGAATGAGCTACCAGCCAGCAAATAACAGGAACCTTGAGTGAGTCTTACTAAATAAAAGGAATAATGACAACAAAACATGTTTTCTATTACTATTGTGGTTTGGCTATGTAATGTCCTTTGTGGGTTATATTTTGGGGTTACAGTTGCCAGCTGATATATTTGCAGAAATGATTCCATCCTTAGAGGTATGACCTAGTCACTAGATTAATTTCTTAATAAATTCAGAATATGATGACATCATCAGGAGGCCTCACTGGAAGATGTTGAGATTTTGTTCCTGCATCATGTCCTAGCCTCTTTTCATATACTCATCTGTTGTAGAAAGTTATTAATATTTACTACCGGTTTATCTTCTAGTAACACTGCTGTTAATCCTCAGCAGCTGTATAACCAAATCACCACACAGAGACTGGGTTTTTAGTTAACCTAGAACACAATGCTGGGCAATATTTACTCCCTCCTAATCCTCCAAGCCCTCAGTTTCCTAACATTTAGATTTCCCACATTATACTTGCTTTTTGTGAAATCTTAGGTCTGGTTCATGCTCCAAGTCCTCCAAGCTCTCTCCTCCCGCTCTCTTCTCCTCGAGCCCCTCCTCCTTCTCGCCCCTTCCTGTTCTCTAGCTCCTCCCATTGCACAACATTGTATCTAGTTGCTTTATTTGTGTCCTGTTTACATAAGAGTTGAGACAGGATGCTTATAGTGAGTATCACAATGCAATATCCAGATTGAAACCAGAGAGTTGGGGGTGGGGAAATCAGCATTTGAATTAACAAGGGTAAGGCATATACATTTTAAAAGAATATTATACCAACACTCATCCTCCGAATGCTGTCCACCATCAAGTAAATGGTCTCTACCACAGCTTCTGCCACCATGGTATTTTGCCTTTCCATGGGCCCAAATTCACAGGGCAAAGAATAATTGCTCACATTTTTAAAACTGTGTGCTAAAATAACCTTCTCTAAATTGTCTTGGCTATTTAAACATAGCAACAAAAGTCTAACTAGCTCAATGACATTCTAGAAAAGATAAGTCATAGGAAAAGAAAATGGTCCTGGTTTGTCTCCTAAGTAGTGGGCATGAGAAGGCTGAGTGGAAGGACCACGGAGGAGCTGAGAGCAATGGAGAACTTTGTCTGATAATGTAATTCTGGATATACCTATTTGTACTGTTGTACCAAGGTTCAGAAAGTCCAGCACAGGAGTGAAGACTAGTGTAAAACACGGTCTTCCGGTGACCATAATGCTTATGTCATGCTATGAAATGTAAATCCAGGAGTGGTAACAAATCCCTCACTCCAGTGGAAAGCAGACACTGTCTAGGGCAGAATGCATAAGAGAAATACATGTTTTGACCTCTCAGTGTTGCTGAAACCTCACTCTAAGAACAACACTAGTCTAAAATTATTACCTTAAAAGTAAATAAATAAATTTATAGCATTGTATTGCTTTCCCTGTTACTATTACAGGTATGTTGATAATACATAATGGCACATGTGCATTTCATTAAATTTATGACCTTTTCAGAAAACATTCCATTATATTTAGCAAATAAGTAATTAATGGAAATTATTTTCACATGTAAATTGTTCAGCTGTGGCATTTAGACTTTTCAGTGTAATTACTTTCTACAGTGACTTTTCTAATATGCAATTAAGGGATTTAAATTGGTTTTCAGCCTTAAGTGAAATAACAAATCCTTACACCTGTAACAGTCCAAAGTAGACTGTAGTTGGTTCGTATTGGAATACTGGGTTCTCTAGGGAAGGCATTTGTGTTGGTCTTCAAATTGTTGATGGACAGATGTGAAGTAGGTGATATTGGAGTTGGGGTAGGGAAGCTTTGGTGCTGATTTTCACATCTTCTTGGAAACTGTCTGCATGTGTTGTTCCAAACTCTTGCTTGAATGACCAGGAATTCTGTTTTGTAACAGTCACCTCCAATAAAAATGTTCTGTCTTGCAGGGGAGTTCCTTAAGACAGAAGGGAAACAACTCAAAATAGCTTCAGAAAATCCCTGAAACTGAGCAGATTCTTTAGGCCACTTGTTCCCAAGAGTAAACAAGCCAAGTTCCTGGAGTCACTCTTAGACAAGCTGAGCTATAAAAGCCTACCAACTGCCTAGAAGAAGTATAGACCCACTGAATCTCTTGGAAGGGACACTCTTGAACCTGTTGAATGGCCTGGGGTGGGTTTAAGTGATGTAGTTGTCTTGAAGTCACTTCTGCTCCTGTAAGTATCCCCTTACTCATATCCTGTAAGTAACCAGGAAAGCTCACTGGTTCACCACATTGGACTTTGATGATAATTTGTGCTTTGGTCTGTGCTTTGGCTCCCTATCTGGGAATGAGTAATCATGTTTACTGTGTCTTCCAGGAGAGCTTTTGCTACCCAACAAATTCTCCTCCAGTTATAAAACTTTATTTTGTAGGTTGTAGTTTGCAAGTAGTACCCAGTCAACATTTTCTGAATTAGGGAATAATTGTGTGATGGAGAAACAGTATTTGTGAACCACGCCTCTGATATACTGTACCTTTGAGCGATCCTTGGGTTTCTCCTCTCACACATGTGACATGAATCATTTATAAATATTAGCAATTATATTGTTTACCTCATTTCACACAACAGCTAGGTATTTTCTATTTTTATTTTAGCAAGTTTTATAGCTATATAATTCTATTACTTTTCTGGTCATTCACCAGCTATTAATCCCTCATCTTAAACTCAAGGTCAAAAATAATATTTTTAGGAATGTTCTTTTTTGATAGAAGGAGTCTTACCAAATAAACTGAAAATACTTTTTATTAAGGTAAATCATCCCAGTGTAATATTCTTGGTGCTTCATATTTTTTAAAATTTGGTAGCATCTGGCTCAGGTACAATTCCTAGGGTAGATCTGGAGATCTGGGAAAAGGCCTGCCAAAGAGGTTAGAGTGTGTATCATGTTGACAGATGGTAGGGAGAACGCTTTTTAATTATGGGAAGCATGGAGCTAATGAATAGAAAATGCATAAGTAGAAGCTCACTGGAACCAAGCCTCTCATTTGGAGACTGATGGTTGTAATTATGGTCAAAGCTATGAAATGTGAACAGCATCAAGGGACGATAATAATCCAAGCAAAAGACTTTTCATCTTTTAAAAGAAAATTATGTTTTGTATTTTTCTCATGAAAGAAAATTTGTCTTAAGGACTTACATTTTTTTTTTTTTTACTTTTTAAGAAAAATATTTTCAACAATTTCTATGAATTGATGAGTACAGGGGTAACCTCTTTTTATATGCACTAACTCTAACATCACAAACTTCTCCCTGACTTGGCTTATTGCTATGATTTTCACCTGAAACTTACATTCTTATTCTTAATTCAATGTTAATTCTTTTTTTCCTATTAATGGAAACTGCACCTCATTTACAGGTGGAAAAGAGCAAAGTTCAGAAGTGACTAACCTTTGAGTTCTGTGCTTGCAAAAGCTTGTGTATTTCAAAGACAAAGGCATAGGGACTTATCTTTCCAATAGTCCCCAAGGTCATGTCCCTCTCCAAGATGCCAACCTTTTCTGTTTCTGAATCAGTAATAGCTTCTCATTTTGCAAAAATAATCCCTTTAAAGATCACAAAGACCAGGGATTTTCACAGAGGAGTTCTCAAGGGAGCACAGATCAGGAAGGAGAGAAAGTTGGCATCTGAATGCCAGGCTTGGATCCTGCTTCTGATCCTTATCACTTATCTTCTGGATCAGGTGCTAATACCAATGAGCTGCAGGCTTTGAAACTGTACCATGGGAACAATAGCCAACAAGAAAGTATGTTTAGCGACAATATATGTAAAGGCAGAACATAAAAATGGTAAACTTTTACAATCATGTTCTTGGATTTTCATAGTTCTTATTGTCCTTTGTTCATGCAATTTTTGTTCCTTTTTAAAATTTATTTGATCTCCATTATACTCATTTGAGTTATGTAGTGCAGTGTTTTCAAACATATATTCCTAGTGAACTAATAACTACTGTCAGGTCATTTTACATGCCCGTTCTTGTACATAGTTTATTTGTGGATGCCTGTAGCAAGAGCACTTGAAATATACTCTTATAGCAGACTTCCACCCATGAAGCGGAACAACAAAGTGCATTGTTAGTGCATGTTAGCTCATACATGACCACCACTCTGTGCCCCTTAGCCAACATCTGCCGATTTCTCCATCTGGTCTCTGGTTATGAACACTCTATTGTGTGTTTATTCAATTTCTTATCAGATAATATTCCTGGGTGTTGGTGAATAAGTGGCCAATCCTGAGATTAAGTGACTTTGGGAGTGCTCAGCTCTAAATAGGCCATCTGTATCATTCTTTCCTAGGCCCATGGAATACAAAAAAAAAAAAAAGATGGAAAGAATGTGCGAGTAGGGAGCTGTGAGAGGTGCTCTGTGTAGCCACTGCAATAATTATCATATGGCAGCTGGGTTACCCATTCAAGACCGGTGCAACATTCTGCAGGAGAGCGGCTTCCTGAAGCAACACGGTTCCCTCAGGAGATGTTAGGTGTGGAAGAGGTTCTCATTTTATTCAGTGCTGTAACCACTCCTAAGTCGCCCACACTCACATAAACAACCCTAATTAAATTAGAGGGTGAGATAAATAATAGGCCGTGTTAAGTATTGGGGCTGGAGAGATGGCCCAGTGGTTAGGAACAGGTGCTGCTCTTCCTGAGGACCTGGGTTTGATATTGTTTCACAAGGCAACTTGCAATCTTCTAGGACTCCACGTCCAGGGAGTTCGGAACCTTCCGGCCTCTGCGGGCACCAGGTGTGAGTGTATATATATACACTGTCATACATGCAGAGAACATCTGCATGTATGGGGCACGTTTCAAGCTGAATATTAAAGACAGATGCCGCTTAGGAGACACATTACGTATTTTCCTTCTGTTTCTGGATAATTTCTCTCATGTTGATATCTCCCAGATCCATCCAAGTTGTTGCAAATGGCTGAATTTCTTTCTTTTTAAGGCAGAATTGTGTTTGATTGTGTCTGTGTATCATTTGTTACTTACCCACTCATCAACTGATGAAGATGTAGGAGGCTTTACTGTGCGGACAGAGCTCCGGTGAACACGGGCAGCAGAGAGGAGGGACAATGGCGGCCCTGTCTTTCAAGTGGCTGTGTTAATCGTGTGAAGGTAGTGGACTGAGAAGCTCCCGCCCTGGGCCTGCTGCGAGGGTCACCCTCAGCCAGTTAGCACATAATATCATGACTAGTATATTCCTGTTTTATCCATCTATTCCCCGCTTGCCTGCTGTGCTATATGATGGCAAAATGACATGTCACATAAAAGTATGTGTGGATCCTTTGTGGCCATGCAAGTCATTTTAGCTGCCAAAGGTAGAGGTTAGGAATCCTGGTGTTCTAAGTGAGAGATCTTCTCCAGGGGAACCTGGCAGTTCTCCTCAATGGTGATAGCATCCAAGCATCATGGCAGGGTTCCAAGCCCCATGTTGTTCAAGATGTGCACTGTTCTAGCCATGCAAGAGAGAAGGATGGCAGAAGGATGGTGCCTGGAGCTTAATTGTTTTATATCCTCATTGAAATGCAAACCCAGTTTCCAAGAGAGACATCCTTTCATGTGAACAAAGGGCAGATTTCACTGACAAAATAAATGCTGAAATCACTACCTTCCTAACGCCGAGAAGCTTCCCAGAATGCTTCTGCTCCTTCAGCTGTGGCTGCCTTTTCAAAAGCGGAAGAGCCATAAAATAACACTTGGTCACAGTTTCAACTGCAATTTCCCCAGTCAGAAGATGCCTTTAAATGCAGTGAACTTGACTTTAGAGCACTTGCAGGAGCCAAATAAGCCACACTGTTCTGAGGAAAGTTTGCAATTTTTTTAATATGCTTGCATGCCCCAACACACACAAAATATATAATCACAGAGTTACTTTAATTTAACTATAAATCCTTAGGAGTACAAAAAAACATCCTGTGTTAGAATTTCAAAGCTTTGCATTTTGATCTTAGCATTTTTTGTCTCGTTTATGTATGTGTGTGTTCATACACATATCTGTAAATAAAATATATAGACACATAGGTATTTTTAATTTATTTATCTGGTTTGGTATTCTGAATCAAAGTATCATGAAGCCCAGTCTAGCCTCAAAGGCTGTCTGTAGTTGAGGATACTCTTTCAATTCCTGATCTCTCTGCCTCTTCTCCCAGGTACTGGGTTATAGATATGTGCTGACATTCCCAGATAATCTGTACAATGTTTCCATAATGTCTTTAGCCATCATCCATTTATGGATTGAGGGTTCTAAGGTGCTGCTATGTGTGAAATGTAGATGCATACAGGCTCATGCACCTTTATCTGCCGACTCACATGCCTGGCTTCAGCCACTTATATGAATTCAGTTTTTCTTCATGCCTTTATTCATTAATAAGTAACTCATTATCTCTTCATTGCATTCATTTATACATTCATGGGTTTTTGTTACAAAGGCATTTACTTCAGAAGAGAAATAATAAAGGAAGAAGAGGTGAAGCAAGTGCTGAAGGAGTAAAATGAGAACATAACTCACATATAAGAAACATAAATCAGAATTTTACAGTTTTTGGTAAAGGTAATTTTTAGGTAAGGCAAAATATGTATACTCAAAAGAAAGATACATATATAAAATGTACATAATATACACATATCCAGTATATATGGATAAATTATCAAATATAAGTCTCAAGATGTTTCCATGTTAGGGTATTTATTTATTTATTTTCATGGAACTTCCCTGTCTCCTCCCAGTCCCTCCCTCTCTCCTCCCCTCCCTTTCCTCCCTTCCTTCTTAGAGAAGGGGAGTCCTCCCATGCACATCAGCCTGCCTTGGGATATCGAGTGGGACATCTTCCATTGAGGCTAGATGACATAGTCCAGTTAGAGAAAAGGGAACCAAAGGCAGACAACAGCATCAGAGACAGCTCTGCTCCTGCTGTTAGAAGTCCCATGTGAGGACCAAGCTGAACATCTGTTACATATGTGTATGGGACCTAGATCTGTCCCCACAGATGTTCTTTGGTTGATGATTCTTTCTCTGTGAACCCCTATGGGCCAGATTAGTTGATTCTGTAGGTCTTCTTATGGTGATCGTGAGCTCTCTGGCTTTTTCAAGCCTTCCTCCACTTCTTCCATATGATTCTCTAAGCTCTGGCTACTGTTTGTCTGTGCGTCTCTGCATCTGTTTCCATCAGATACTGGGTGATGTCATTCAGATGACAGCTATTCTAGGCTCCTGTCTGCAAGTATAGCAGAATATTATTAACAGTGTCAGCGATGGGCTGGCTTTCATGGCATGGGACTCAAGTGGAGCCAGTCATTGGTTGGCTGACTAGAAGATTTTGTGGGTGGGTTGGTGTCCCCCCCCCCCCACTGGAAGTCCCACATGGCTATAGGAAGTGGCCATTTCAGACTCCATATCCTGCCCTGAAAAGAGTCTCAGCTAGGGCCATCTCTATAGATTCCTGGGAGCCTCCTCATCCCAGAGATGCCTCCCCACTGGTTTCCATTCTCTTCTCTGCACGCCTGCTCCCCACCCTTGCTCCCACCCAGTTTCCTCCCTCCATCTACTTCAGCTGTTTATTTTATTTCTCCTCTGAATGAGATTCGAGTATCCTCACTTGGGCTCCCCTTGTTACTTAGCTTCTTTGGGTGTGGGGATTGTAGCATGGTCACCCTCTACTTTACGGCTAAAATGCACTTGAAGTGAGTGCACTCCATGTGTCTTTCTGGGTGTGGTCACCTTGTGCAGCTATTTATTTGTTTATTTATTTATTTATTTATTTATACTTTATTCACTTTGTACCCCCCATAAGCCCCTCCCTCCTCCCCTCCCCTTTCTGCATGCATGCCCCTCCCCAAGTCCACTGATAGGGGAGGTCCCCCTCTCCTTCCTTCTGACCTTAGTCTATCAGGTTTCATCAGGAGTGGCTGCATTGTCATCTTCTGTGGCCTGGTAAGGCTGCTCCCCCCTCAGGGGAAGGTAATTAAAGAGCAGGCCAAGCAGATTATGTCAGAGGCAGTCCCTCTTCCCATTACTATGGAACCCACTTGGACACTGAACTGCCATGGGCTACATCTGTGCAGGGGTTCTAGGTTATCTCCATGAATAGTCCTTGGTTGGAGTATGAGTCTCTAGGAAGACCCTGTGTTCAAATTTTCTTGTTCTGTTGCTCTCCTTGTGGAGTTCCTGTCCTCTCCAGATCTTACTATTTCCCACTTCTTTCATAAGATTCCATGCACTCTGACCAACAGTTGGCCATAAGTCTCAGCATCTGCTTTGATAGTCTGCAGGACAGAGCCTTTCAGAGGCCTTCTGTGGTAGGTTCCTAGGTTGTTTCCTGTTTTCTTCTTCTTCTGATGTCCATCCTCTTTGCCTTTCAGGATGGAAATTGAGTGTCTTAGTCAGGGTCCTCTCTCTTGATTAGTTTCTTTAGATGTACAGATTTTAGTAGGTTTATCCGGTTATATGTCTATATGAGTGAGTATATATCATGTTTGTCTTTCTGCTTCTGGGACAGCTCACTCAGGACGATCCTTTCCACGCCCCACCATTTACCTGCAAATTTCACAGGCTCTAAGAACAACAATCAATAAACGGGACCTCATGAAACTGAAAAGCTTCTATAAAGCAAAGGACACCGTCATCAAAACAAAATGACTGCCTACAGATTGGGAAAGAATCTTCACCAACCCTTTATCTGATAGAGGGCTTGATCACTCACAGGCAGAAAGTACACCTGGGTGTGTGCTGCCTTCTGATTTCATGAAGGCAGGAAGTATAAGCTCCTGGCTATATGTAACTTGGTACCACATTCTGAGCATGTATCTCAGGTATGGCCCTGGCCAATACCCATTGTCCTGTCCAGTATTTTATAAAGCTTTTCATGTGTTAAAGTTTATTAATGGTTGGACCTGTGACTCTGAGTGCCCCAGAGCCATAACAGTACCAAATGCTAGTTTGATCACACATGATAAGCATTTATGAAATTTTATATTCTTTTGTAATTATTGACATAAAATTTCGTCCATATCTGCTTATGAGTTTGAAATACAAAATTGCTTTCTTTTCCCGGAGCCCTTAAATATTTACTTACATACTTTAAAAACTACATTTCTTAAAGAACTTAGAGAAGGATAATTCAAAGTATAGCAAAAGCTAGCTTTCATATATGCTGTGTTTTTATGTAACATGGCTGTTTTAGACAACACCCTAACCTCTTCCTTTGCTAAGGCCCACTTAGCAAAAACCAGAACAAACACACACACAACGTTTCAGGTCTCATTATTCCACAGACAGTATTTGTGGAATTCTACTTGGTGAAATACCAACAGTCAATGTCCCTGTGGTTATTCAAGGTTTCTCAGACTGTATACATTTCTGTGTCAGCTAGTATCTGCTTTCCTCTGCAGGATGACTAAGACCAGGCCCTGCCTTTCCATTTTTGCTCTTGCCCTATCAAATAGACCATGGGGCAGCTCATTTGCTGCTCTGTCTTTTGCACTGTCATGCTCTTCATTGGTGATTGCCCTTAGTGGTGACCGTAGCACTGTGCTGTGTTGTACATGGGATCTCTGCTGTGCCCTGTAGAGGAAACACACCCCTTTCAGGTGTGAGTTATTGAACTGTCAGCTGTGGGCTCCACACTAATGTTGAACAATACATATCTAGAGCATCTCTGAGTAAAAACACACATAGAACAAGATTATGTATTGATTAATTGACAAAAGGAGCCTAACTTGGATTTCCCTTAGGAGAAAAGGCTTAGTATTTGCTAATTAATTATTTATAGAACATGTCAACTATTTTAAAAAGGCAACTTTACTAAACTGAGTAAAATGATTTGCCTTGTAACTTGTTTGTCTAAAAGTAATTTAATGGCTTTTGGTGTTAGTTTTTATTTAGCACAGCCCATTTGAAGTTGAATAAATAAGTTTCTCTAAATAACTCCTGTGCATAAGAAAGACCCACCTTACTTATGTACAAGCCAAGCTTCATTGTACTCAGTGTAATAATAATTATAACTTGTAAAAGAATTTGCCAAGGGACTGGGAGGTACTTAGATTACTGTACAGCACAACATATGTATTGTCTATATTTTGGAACACTCGTGTAAATTCTTATTTCCCCCAATGCACAGAGCATACTTAGAACACACACACACACACACACACACACACACACACACACACACACGGAAGGTTTTGAAATTCTGCCCTGACACACTGCCAGTGAAGTCAAACTTAGAATCATATAGAAGCCACACACACACACACACACACACACACCTCTATGGAGAACAAATGTTTTAGTGTTCCATTATCATAGTGAAACAGTGGGTATATGGTAACTTGTTGGATGCCTTGTACCTTAGAAGAACATATTCCTACTGAAAGAGGGTATTTATTTTTCCCGTTTTCTTGTAGTTACTTGGTTTTATGCCTTGACTGTAGACACATGAGCGCTGAATGCGGATGAAACACATTAGTGATACAGGCAAGGATCTGCATTTAGAGAACACATGATTTCTGAAACTTGTGTCCTGAGACAAAGGATTGCACCAGGGATAAATGGTTAGAAGTTAAAAATAGACACACCTCATTATTTGTTTCTCTTCCCATCTGGGAGAGAAAACACTCCCAGAATGGTAGTGAGGAAGAGTCTCCGAAGGCCTTGGGACTGGAGGCACATGACACTTTATGGGTCATTTGCATATGGTACCCAAGACTCCCGCATATGTGTGTCATGAGCTTTTCTTCCTCTGTTCATTACCTGAAGCCCAAGTTAGAAAGGGCTCAGTCCGTCTCTGGAAACTGGTGTGGGAATGTTCCATATATATTGTGGGAATTCCAGGTTCAGAAGAACTTCCAGGCCTTTGGCAACTCGTTTCTTTTATACATTAACCTAATGGTTCTGATCTCTCTTCTCCTGCTACACCTCCTCTGTGTATGTGTGTGTTTCCTGTAAAACAGGGTCTTGTTCAACACCAAGTATCAATGTAGTATCATAAAAGCAAGCAAATCTAGAAGCATTCAGTCCCTTTGCTGGTAGAAACTAAAATGGCAGGTGGTGAGGAGCAACTTAACCAATGTGTAATTTGTGCTATAAAAGGGAAAGAGCATTGTCCTTCCTTTCCCATGACCATGTGATGTAAACACAAAGTGACATATGGCTCATGAAAGCAATGCTAGGCACACAAAGCTGTGTATCATGGATCTGCAGGACACTTAGCATCACTAGCGATTCTGTCATCCTGTCCTTGCTTCTCTCAGACTTTAGAGTTTAATTATTTTCAGGTCTTGAAACCAGCTTCTCTTAGGATTATTATTATATTTTGCATTTGATACAATATATTTTGATTACGTCTTGCCCTTCCCAAACTTCTTCTAGACTTCCACATTTGTATTTATCCAACTTCTTTATCTTTCTTTCAAAACTCAAATCAAACAAAAACAAAACAAAACACAATAATAAACAAAAAACACAGAAATGCTGCCGTGAATATAGTTGAACAAATATCCTTTTTGTATGTCCTTTTTGTATGGTTGATGAAATATATGCCCAGGAGTGGTATAGCTGCATCTTGAGGTAGCACTATTCCTAATTTTCTGAGAAAGCGCCAGATTGATTTCCAAAGTGGTTATACAAGTTTGCATTCCCACCAGCAATGGAGGAGGGTTCCCCTTTCTCCACAACCTCTCCAGCATGTGCTATCACTTGAGTTTCTGATCTTAGCCATTCTGATGGGTGTAAGGTAGAATCTCAGGGTCATTTTGATTTGCATTAGGATTTTTATAATTAAGTCTTTTCTCCCTACAGTAGAATGAAGTGCCTTAGATAAGAAAAATGGTAACATTTCAAAGTTAGAGAGCAGGATTAATGGTTAGAACATGTGCTGCTCTTCCCAATTGCCAGAGTGCAATTTCCAGCAGTCACATCAAGTGGCTTACAGCCACCTGGAATTCCAACCCAAGGGGATTCAGCATCCTCTCCTGGCCTGTCTGATTATCTCTGCACACATGTGCACATGGCCTCTCCCAACACATATGTACACATAGTTAAACACATAATTTTAAAAAAATGTAATGATGTTTCACAGTTTCTTAATAAATGAAATACAAATTTTAAAAATAATTTCAAAATTTCACCACAGACTAAAGTTTATTAGATGATACAATTTTGGTTTCATTTCTCAAAAAACATAAAACAAAAACAAACAAACAAAAAACAGTAGGCAGTTTCTCTACTCATGTATTTGGTAGGAAAATTTAGAAGCAGTTTAGAATTGGACAATTTATTCCACTTTATGATGTGTTATATTTTAATGTTTGATAGGCTCACTGAGGTAAGAGTGTTCTGCAAAACGTTTACTCAATAAATATTGATGTGGGTTGATTTGCCGCGTTGTCTCTGCTCTTTGTGTTTCAGAGCAACCACTTACAGTGGCAGTCGTCAAGGGAGTTAGTAATGAGACAAGTCAGATGTTTGACTTCTCCCTCCTGCAAACATGCTTGGTTTGTGAGCCACACTCACTCCATTCACTGTCGCCCCCCTTCTCCATGGCGATTAGACCACTTTCCCCAGATCTATGATTCGAAACCTTTCCTGTAGCCTGAAGTCTTTGTCTTTTATCGAGCTCCTGGGCAAATTCCACCTCTAAGTGCAGTCTGAAAGAGTCAGCTCATAATTCTCTGCTGGTTGTTGAAAGAGGCAGGTCCACGCTTACTGACAGCTACAAAGTCAAAGTGTGAGCTATGAGCTGTGATTATTTCTGAGGAGGAGAGCCTTTGGGTTAGATAACTTTGAATTGGCCAAAGCTGTGGGAAAGCTCATGCTGGCATTCATCTTTGGGCACTTGCTTTGAATAGACATATGGCAACATCATTCAACATTCCATATTATTGGGCTGTATTATGAGTAAATAATTGTTCCAGGAACCACAGATGAAGTAGTGAGCCAGAAAAATAAAAGCTTTTGAAACTGTCCTGGAAGGAGCCAAGGTATTCTAAAGAGAACTCTCATCACTGTCATTTCCGTTACCTGGTCATTGAGACAATGGACACCAAGAAATGAAGAATCTTCACAGAGGGAGGAAAGTGACGAAACAGGGTTCCAGCAGAGAGGGAGTTTGTCTCCAGGAAATGGCTGCGCATGGTTCTGATCTCTTGCTACACTACTTTTCAAGAGAACACTGAGCCAGATGATGTTCACTGACCGGCAGAACCGCTCCTGGACAGAGTCTGCTTAGCCTTGTTCGGTCCTCACCCTCTGCGCAGCCTGACTCCCTGACTCTCTGGTCAGCTCAGACAAGGCCAGGGCCACGTGCTGGACCTCTTTGCTTCTTGTTTTTTTTTTTTTTTTTTTTTTTTTTTTTTTCTAATATGGCCATGTTCAGTAAGTTTCCCTTCCCTGTTTTTCCCTGACACTTGGCTGTCTGATTGGCCTGTTGAGGAGTGGTGCTGAGCCAAGTCTATTAGGTCTACCAGGGACCTGACTCTGACCTCAACAGTTCCAGTAACTCTTTCTGTAAAACAGTGCTCATTTCAGTGAAAGACCACCCAAGGTTGCTCTCTGAAACCCTGACTCAAGGAAGAGTTATAAGGGAAAGTGCAAAATAAGCATATGTGAGGAAATCAAAAAGGTAAGAACAAAAATGAGCAGTCGCAAAATTGGGTTAATGGATCAATGAAGCCCAAATCTGGCTAACTAAAAAAGCAGTAAAAGTCAGCAACCTCTAGATATAGAATATATATAAACTACTGATATTAATAATAAAAGTGTTCCTTTTTCAGTAATTAATAAAATAATGTAATATTACAAAAGCATTTGACAGCTTGGGTGACCTGAACACAATCTTTCTTCAGCAAACATTTCTGTACCTCAGTTGAGAAAAAATTAAACTTAATAGTTCAATATTAACTAAATCTAGCTACTAATCCAATTATTTTTGGAATATAAAATGCCAAGCTAAAGGTCACTCTTGAAATTTTTGCTGCAAACATTTAAGTAAGAAAAATCATTACACTAAACATATCATGCATAAGGGAAAACACCACACTAAAATTCATAGTAGAAGGCTAGTGTTTATATAATTTTTTCGGTGGGGATTTCAAGACAGGGTTTCTCCATGTACTCATGGCTGTCCTGGAACTAGCTTTGTAGACCAGGCTGGCCTTAAACTCACAGAGACCCACCTGCCTCTGCCTCCTGAGTGCTGGGATTAAATGTGTGTCCCCCCCACAGTGTTTAAATGATTTTTAGATTAAAAAGGATATTGATTGTTGCTTAGAAAGTTCCTAAGCTCATATTTGATGATGAATAAATCCTCATTTTATAAAAATTAAAGCCTATATATGCATAAACCCATGGTTTCTGCTGTGATGAAATTTACTTCTGGGTGAATCAATTTTCTTTTGAGCTCTTAGATCTCTCCAGGAACTATTTCTTCTACGATAGATAATATATTTCTATTGCTGATGTCCTCACTCACCTTCAAACAACACACTCAAATATTTATCACCTTTACATTTTCCTGGATTCAAGTGGACCTTACCTTGCTCAAACGTTCTCTCACTGCTTTGTTTTTTTACCAGTTTCACTCTGATTCGATATAGCAATTAATTTCTTCCTTAGCCTGTGTCCATCTGACCGTATCATTCTACATTGAGCTGAGTGTGCTTGGGGGTACCCAGAACACCCTGACCTCATCTCACTGGGTGGGGAAGACAGTGCACGTCATCCTATAACAGTGTTTATTGGTCTCTTCATCCAGCCTTCCGAATGTGCCAACTGCTTCCTCAAGGTTAGTTCCTGGAATGTATTTCTTCTGTAAGTCAGCTTTATGGTAGGCCTGGATTAACTGTGTCCACACCTTCTTTAAACTAACCCCATTCAATTTGCGGCTTTTTTCACCAGAGAGCCAACCAGGCCCTTAACTACTAAAGCATAATTAAGGGTCCCTTCCTATATCATCCTCTCCTACCACTTTATTTTTAAGAATATAACTTTTAAAGGAATAAAACAATTTTGAGATATTAGAATCTAAATTCTTACTTCACCCCTAGTCTTTCATCTTTCCTGTGGTTGAGACACTTAGGAGTGTGAAAGAGAGAAGCTATTCTGGAAAAGAGAAGCAAACAGAGTTCCTGACCTAGCCGCCTCTCTGAGAGACCAGTTCTGCAGGGCCACCAAGGCCTCAGCTCTGCTGCTCTGCTCTCTCTGCTGTGCTGCCTTACTCCAGCCAGGCAGGCCGCACTGTGGAGGTCTACCTTACAAAGCTGGACAGAATCACATTTCAAACAGTAGCTCCCAAAGCTCGTTCCCCAATCTCAGCAGCAGCTGTGCCTCCCGGGATCTCCTCAGAAATGCAGACGTCAGTCGTCTGGAGGGATGAGAAGCTGTCCTCTGCACAGACCCACCTAAGAGTCTTCTCATAGCCAGGCTCCTTCGGGGTGGTTGGCTGTGCTGTGCGCACTAACCAGAAGAGGCAGGAGGTCAAGGCTCTTCAACCCCCTTGTAACCTGAGCTAGCTTGGTTTGAAGCACAATAATGCAAATGCCAAAGAAATGGACAGTTTGTTGAGCTTCACTGAGCTGCCACTCATTTTCTCAGTATCTTTGGAGCCCTTTCATTATATCATGGAAGCCCTGCATACCTTGGAGAAATAGCTTCCTCTCACTTCTGGAGCTCCTGACATCACTTAGCCTAATTGTGTTTGTGCTTGCAGGCAGCTGTGTATCAGAAGGGCACCTACTTCTGACCTTGAGCCATGTAGCAAGGACAACATGCATGTCATTTCAGAGCTTGTGGTAATCTCTTGGCTTCATTATTGCAATCTGAGTAGGCATTTTCAAGTAACCAAGAAAACTATTTATATGCATAGTTAGATTTACAAAACCATGTAAAACCAGCTGATAAAAACCAGCATTTCTATAAGTGAACCGTGAGTCCCTTCTAAATAGAGTTAAAATAAGTTTTTGAGAAGATACACTTTGACAAAACCTATTAAGTGATGATACAATCCATTTTCATAATATGGGAAAATTTTTAAAATGAATAAGGTTTTTTTAAGTTGACTGTATGTTTGCGGGTGTGTGTGTGTGCGTGCATGTGAGTGTGCATGTGAGTGGTTGCACACACATGCATGTGAATGAAAAAAGACAAACTGATGCAATGCGCTTACTAAGGCACTGTTAGCCTGGGTTTTTGAGAGTTTTGAGGCAGAATCCTGTCACTGTCTGAGGAGCACCAATTTGGCGAGGCAAGCCCTGGTCCTTTGGTCTTCAGCCTCTCTCCCTAGCCCTGAGAACACCAGCATACGGGCCTGCACATCTGGCACTTCCTGTGGGCGCTGAGGATCTGGCTCGGGTTTCCCTGCCGAGTCCTCTGACCAGCCCATGAGCAGACTTTTAGATAGGAAGGTGAGTGACTAAAAACAGGTATCTTAGAATTGAGATGAAGTCTTATTGGGGTCCTTTGTGTCTTTTGGGTGTCATAACACCTAAAACTAACGAGGTTTGATGAAAGCACAAAGGCGTTTCTCAGAAATCTCTGTGCCCATAGCGAGGAAGAGATCCAGGAGCTGAGACAAAAGCAGTTTCTTAACAAAATGAGCATCAGGTGCAACCAGTAAAAATATTTAACCTCTTTCTCTCCTTGTAAACATTAGAATCTCACCTTCAGTAGGCTGACAGTTAAAAAAAATTACAGGATTTCAGGAAATAATTACTTTCAGACTGAGCGCCTGGAATAACCATTATTTAATTACAGGACACAGCCACCAACTCATAGTTCCACAGCAGCTCAATATGCAAATGCACTTACATGTGTTGTAGGTCATTATAAAATTACTATAGGATTAGGTCCTTTGCTGCTTGCCTTAATAAATACTCAGCATATCCCCATGAAACAGTTTGTCTAGGGCAGCTTGTTCCTTCTCTTATAATAAAGGATTTAAAGAATTAGACAGTAAGATCTGGAGAGGACAAGAACTCCACAAGAGAGAAACAGAACCAAAAAATCTGAGCACAGGGGTCTTTCTTGAGACTGATACTCAGGACCATTCATGGAGATAACCTAAGACCCCTGCACAGATGTAGCCCATGGCAGTTCAGTATTCAAGTGGGTTTCATAGTAATAGGAACAGGGACTGTCTCTGACATAATCTGATTGGCCTGCTCTTTAATTACCTCCCCCTGAGGGGGAAGCAGCCTTACCAGGCCACAGAAGAAGACAATGCAGCCACTCCCGATGAGATCTGATAGACTAAGATTAGAAGGAAGGAAAAGAAGTCCTCCCCTATCAGTGGACTTGTGGAGGAGCATGTTTGCAGAGGGGGGAGGAAGGGAGATATTGGAATGGGAGGAGGGAGGGAACCACAGGCAGGATACAAAGTGAATAAAGTATAATTAATAAAGAATTAAAAAAATATAAAAAAAGAAAGCAAGTTACAAAGTTTAGATAGTTCCACAGCTGCATGGATGGTGGTGGATGAGGCATCCCCTTGATTTCCTTGTATTTCTGGTAAGGGGCTAAGGTCAAGCTGACACTTGGTCAGGGCCTGTGGTCTTTTTGCTGTCACTTTGAAGTTAGGATGCCTCCCTGCCCACCCCCTACTTCCTCTCCAGGCTCCCAAATCCCCCACTCCCCCTCAGTCTCCACCTACTCCCTCTCCCATGCCTCAGAGCCCTAGACTGCAGCTCCTTCCCTTCAGTCAACATGGCTCAGCCAAGTGCAGTCTTCTCTGGGAGAGCTCCAGTGACACTCAGGCCCATGTGGCCATCTTGCATGGATCACAGAGTGGGAAAATCTGAAGAAGGGTTTTTATGACTTTTATGTGACAGGAAATAAAGTTTGGCTTGAGCGTCCAGCCTCTCCACTCCCCCCCCCCCAAGACACCTTCCTGAGAGGTTAATGTCATCTGGCAGGGCTGAGTGGCTCAGCCTCAGCCTCTTTCCCAGGAAAGGAAAGTGTTATCTTATCTCTTATCAGGGAGGGTTATGGCTGTGATTTGAAAGTGACAGGTGTTCTAGGATGATGCACTTGGAGGCTGGGTCCCAGCTGGGGGTGCTGTTTGTGTGGGCTGCAGGAATTTAGCAGAAGAACCTCTCTGAGGCTGTGAGGTTTCCTTTCCACTCTCCCAGGATGCCTATGTAGCCAGCGTCTTCCTGTTCCTGCTGCCATGCCTTTCCCATCATGGTGGACTCCATCTCCACAACCTTACGCCAAAATACGCCCATCCTCCTCTGAGCTGTTTCTCGTCAAGGTATTGTGTCACAGCCAGGAGAAAGGTAAATAACACATTTATCTTGAAAACCACCTGGAGCGTGAGTACCCGTATGTGTGTGTGTGTGTGTGTGTGTGTGTGTGTGTGTGTGTGTGAGTGTGTGTGTGTGCACACAAAGAGTCATGAACAGGCATGTGTACCAGTGCCACATGCTATAGCAATGGTGCTGTAGAGGTCTTGGCCTCTGCTAAATTGCAGGTCAGTCCTTTACTGATGGAAAAATAACTTTTGCCCACAGGTACTGCTGAGACAGGTACTTGAAACTTACATTAAATCAATTTCTCTACTGAGAATTTTATTTTAAAATGTTTCAAGAGAATTCATGATGCTAAAGGTTTTTGATGAAAGCTACTCTGAATGTCCTCAGTTCCAGGGTCACTGAATTGTCTTTCTTACTCTTGCTGTGATTTCTCTAGCTCTATCTACCTTATATATCAATAATTATATAAAATACAAATAATATATATTGTTTTATGTGTATGTATATGTGTTCATGTGTGCATGTTCATATGTATGTGCATTAAGCTGCAGACCACTTGTGTGTTTTCCTGGCACTCGCTGCCTTATTTTCCGAGACAGTACCTCTGTCTGAAACTCAGTTTGCTGATTTGGCCGTGGTGGGTGGAGCACTCACTCCAGGAATCCTTTTGTCTACCTGCCCAACACTAGGGTTAGGGATAGGTGCTGCCTTGCTTGGCTTTTTACACATTTGCTGGGTTTTGAACTCATGTTCATATGGCAAATGCAAGTCCTTTCCAGACAAAGGCTTCTCTTCAGTTTCCTTTCCAGTTTGTAAAAAGACTCTTCAGTATTTTTGTTTTGTTTTGTTTTACTTGTCCTTTGTACACAGGGCATTTTGGGAATCAGATCAAGAGACTCTTGATCCTGTTTAGAATTTCTTTAGTGGGAAGTAACTCATATGTATAGCTTGGGGATCTTGATGAAGTAGGGATAGAATGGCAGAAAGGTACTTGGGACATGAGAAGGGAGAGGATCTCATCACACTAGAATCCATTAAAGTCTCTGAGGAGCACTGAAGAATCCCAGCAAATTTAGTAGCTGCTGACATTCTGTTTACCATCTTTTCTGCCTCACCCTAGCCTCTCTTATGAGGACAAGGCAGGCACCAAGGCCCTTTTCCACACGTAGTAGTGATATGAATACAAACATGTTCTTGTTTTGATCCAAGGTGTAGGATATGGACTGATTCAGATTGTCCACAGGAACAAGCTATTTGCCTGTTGTAGTCTCTGAGACAGTCTCTTTGCCCGCTGCAGATAGTTTAAATCTGAGGACTCTGGAGAGGGAATTAATGGCAGAGTACAGACATTGTGGAGGGCAGGGCGCTCTGAGAGAGAAGGCTGCTGGTGTCCACCCCTGCTTCTCCCGTTTTCTGTTGCTGAAGTGTGAAGAGAGGTCAGAGATATCCTGACATGAACATTGGACTTTCCCCAAGGAACCCAAAGACCCTAAACAGCAGGAAGTCATTAAGAGAACTCTGTCCCCTCTCCCCTGTAACATCCTTTCTTTTCTACCTGCTGTTGGGGTGTTGAAAGGGATTGGGGTGGAGAAGGGAGAAAGAGGCCTAAGAAACCAAAATAAAATAGTCTAAAAAGTAATGCCAACACAGTAGCTTCTGATTTTGCCTTATCCGATTGTAATTCATTCCAATGCATCTCCAGAACCACCCCATAATCCCACTGATCAAGCGGGGGAGGTGGGGGAGGGGGACGAAAGTGTCTTGGCATCCTTTTTGAGATGTAACAAGAGCCACCAACATGGTGTAGAAGGCCAACGCTAAGGCAGTTCCCACACTGAGGTGTGTCTGACTTCTGAGACCCCGTGGAGAAGCCCACGTCCACGCTCTTGTGTGTGCCTTACTGCCCTCTAGTGCTCCCCTTTCACACTCACACTTAAGACCGTATTAAAATCTCTCTAACACAATTTATAACTCTGCTTCATTACTCAAGTTAAGTCTTGAGATTCTTTTCAGCATCAAAGCCTGAAATCCTCATTTGGCCTCAGCAAGATCCCTGAAATTATAGGGGAGAAACATAGGTGGTAGTGTTCTAGGTCTTTGCCTCCTCTCTGAAGACTTTTCCATGAGCTTTATGCACAGCCATGACTCACTTTCTACGGCACTTGAAACATGATTTCAGGATGCTTTACTTTTCTGTCTTCAGCGTCTTCCATTCTGTCCTTTGCAGGCTCCTTTGTTCTTGTTCTAGCTAGCTTTAGCTGTGAATGGTCGATATAGGAGGCCATAATCCACTAGGGGAGGGGCTATTCCCTGGGCAGGTGGCAATGGACCATGTAAAGAAGTTAGTTGAAGCATAATCCTGAAAGCAAGTGCCATTTCTCTGTGGTTTCTACTTCAATAGCCTGCTTGAGTTCTTGGCCTGACTTCTCTCACTGATCAATGGTGGCCTGAAAGTGTATACCAAACAGGCCCTTTCCATCCCTTAAGTTTGTCAGTATTTTATCACAGTGACAGAATGAAACCAGAAGTGTTGTGATATGCAAGTAAGGCTGATCCCTGTTTGCCTAGCCATGTTCTGCTGCGAACCTGCCAGGTTTCTGCTGTCTGAGAGAGCCCTCAGACAGTCCAAATTGTTATTCCATTTTGGACTATTAATTCTATATTTACACATCTCTAGCTCCTAATCTGATTGTGTGATGAAGAAGGGAAGGTTTATAACGAGTGGCCTGTGAGTCATCAAGCCCTGGCATCCCCATTCTCTCTTCCTTCTTTCAACATTTGCTTCCCTTCTTCCTGAGTTGCTAGGAGCCGAAAGGCTGCCTTGATGTTCTCCTCAGCTTGAATTCATGCCCCAGACCCTCATCCTAGCCCACTCTTTCAGCCTTCACAGATCCCAGAGGCCTGTTTAAGCCTGGGGTTTCTTAGTTCCCTTCTCTGAGAACATTAACTTTAGAAAATGGATGATAACAATGCTACTTTTGCGATGTGATTTTAACGGTCTCTTCCAGTTTTGACTGTAAGTCTGTCTTTTTCAATCCTTGGGAGCTATGCCTTTGACATAGAGTTAAGGAAGATAGTGTCTTGTCTCTTGTTCCTATAGAAGATTAGGATAACTGCCTTTTACTTCTTGCTGTGAGAATATCTCTGTCTGAAGATGCCAGGAAGTCCTCTTTTCCTTTTGGCGAGGAAATCTGTAAGGGAGTTTATCTAAAGTGTCTAAAGTGCTGCATCCCAGATTTAGAAAATCTCTACCCCCACTCCCCAACACACACACACACTGGTAGACTCAGTCCAGGCAGAATCCTGGTCTCTCTTTGTTATTATGATAGCGTGGGAGACTGTTTTCATTATCTACTTATAGTAGTTCACAATAGCAATTATAGTTAAACTTTCATTACCGTATATTCATTATGTAAAGCAATGGGTCTCATACAACAGTTTTCATTCATAACGTGGGTTTTGACCATGCTCACTTAATCATTGCACTTTCTCATCTTTTTCCCTAGTCTCCTTCTTCTTAAATAGTCCCCTTTCTATGAGTGTGTGTGTGTGTGTGTGTGTGTGTGTCCGTGTGTCCGTGTGTCCGTGTCCATGCATGTGTGTGTTTGGTAGCCATGGGTGTATACGTTTGGAGGGCCAGGAACAAAACTCTACATTTCCCCTAAGTTCACAAATTCATGAAAGTTAAAGGCTCAAATCACATAGAAAATGTTTTGCTTTGTTACTAGTAATGTTGACCAGAAAGAATGGCTTTCGATCTGGGGACAGGTGAGCTGCTCACGCGCCTCAATGACACAGACTCTGCTGAACAAGCATCAGCCCCCTCCTGTGGGTGAGTGTTTCTCTCTTAGTCTGCAGTGCACAGCAAAAAGTGGAGCAAAGCCAGCCTCCAGCTTGTTTCCCCCAGACCTCCCTGACAGGACCTGGCTGATACGAGCAAAGGAGACCATGGGTGCCCCCTCATGTGGCCAGGAGTATTCATCCTGTGGCGGGGAACAGTAGTGCAGTGCAAACAGGACCTTGTGACATAGACACAATACATCCTGGAGTAAGCGCACATGCAGAGATTTTCCTTTCCACCACAAAGCTGACACACTCCCCATTGCTGCCAAATGAGAGATCTGAGCTCCATTTCCCCTGAACCTCCAGGCCTCTCCCTCTTTGCTTTATGGCAACAGTCTGGTCCCAGCTTTGCCTCCTGTAGCTTCCCTTTCCCCAAGCTCCAGCAAGCTTCTTGCTTGCATGTTTTTGCTCCTTGTTTCCCCTTAATGCAGGTTCCCATTTCTCTTCTGCTGACTATCTCCAAATGATTGTCACCAAAGTATCTGCATCACAGTGTACTTATGGGAGTTATTCATAATTCATTGAAAAACCTATTGATGGATGGTTGGTAATTCTCAATATTTGCAGGGTGCTATTTTGGTTTGTGCAGGAAACCTTCCTCTTTGACATGTGCAGATGGTCTTTCTCCTGCTCCCCTCCAGGCAACAGCCTCCACCAACTGCTTTCCTTGTCTTCTGAATTCTCTGGAGGCAGAGGTCTTCGTGTGAAGCCTTCAAGCCACACTCCATCACTTCTCTCCTGAGCCAAGAAGGAACACATAATCCCATACACTGTTGTTCAGAAAACTAGTTTAATTCCCTTGCTCAAACTCAGGAGGCCTGCATTAAATTTCCCATCAGAGTTTACTGCATTTAACTCCCCTTGCCTTTTCAATCCTTCCCAACGTCTCTTCTGTTTCCCCCCTTCTTCTCCTCCACATTAGCCATACATACACAAGGAAGATGGAGGGAAAACATGAACTTGTTAGGAGAATCAGTTCACTGCTTCTCCTCCCTGGCTGCAATTCTAAAGTGCTGGATGTTTGCACAAGTCTGGGTCGAAGTTTAGGAACTGGCTCCATCGAGCTGACTGCTCCTGTGTTCTTCTGGCTGATCTTGTTCTGTTGTTGGCAACAGTTCCTACAAGGTCACCTAAGAGGACGCTGAAGAAGAGCTGAGCATGGCAGGTTCTACCCCTGCCAGCACTTCATTATATTAAAGCAATAATTCTAGTTTAAAAGATAGAGGTTGAAAGGAGAACTTAAATATATAAACATGGTGGTGGTAAGCAAATAAATCTTGCCAACATTTTACAATATAGTATCAAACTGCTTTTTAGCTATTTTAATGGGAAGTTTATAATTGAGAAAACAAAGGCTATTGTCTATGTAGTTTTAGCAGGACATCTCCTGAGGAATAGTGACCAGGGCTAGTTTTTGCTAAGTAGATCAGAACTCAAGATGTTCTGAGGACCATCAATAGCCACTTCTAGGTGTATAAATATCCCTGATTTATTGTACAATAGACACAGATGATTGAAGAGTAGAATGCTGGATCTCTGTCCAATGAAGGGTTTAGGATCAGAACGCAAGGACAGCCACCTTCTTTGCAGATGGTCTACTGGAGATAGCAAGAATTCCTGATTCTGAACGTTGGAATCTGACTGAGCATACTATTGGCTAAATTTACGAGGGCTATCTAAAGAATAAGGAATTCCTGAAAGAGATGGACCTGGGGAGAGAGAGAAGAGAAAGAGAGAGAGAGTGTTAGACATGAATTTTGTGAATTTTAATCTTTGGTCTAACACATATTTACATTAGTTTCTGTGAACAAAAACTTAAAACCTCTTTTGAATCTTGTTTATTAAATAGATGATCTAATTCTATTAATCTAGTTTATGATTTATTGTGGAAAACTCTGGAAAGTGTAAGCCAGAATGATTTCTGCTTATTCTATCTCAACCCCTAGGATTTGTAGGACACAGACCAAAAGTTGGGTCTTGAGATGGGGCACAAAGTTTCCATGTTACCCTGATGTCATGGGAATGGAATAGGGGTGAAGACACTGACATCCTGTCTGTCTGCATTTCAGCTCACTCCTCACTGGCACTCAGCTCTTGTCTGTTCACTTCCCACTGGCACGCAGCTCTTAGTCCTGTCAGAGTCTCTAATGCCGTCACCTATTGTCATTTTCTAGCCCTGATGTGTCCTATTCTGTCGCCTCTGATCTTTGCTTCCTTCTTGCCTTGCTGGGGCACAGCAGGATGTTAATCAGCTTTCCCTCACAGAAACAGAATGCCTCCAGAAAGCAACACATTTACTGATTGACTGATTGATTGATTGATTGATTGATTGATTGATTTACTGTGGTCATGGTTCTAGGTCTCTGTGGCTTCTAGGATGTGGTAAGAAAAAATATCCCTTCAAGGAGCATTTTGTTGAGAGAACTGCTTACCTCAAGGCAACCAGAAAGGAGAAAGGAAGACAGGAAGAGATCCTTCGAGACCCATTTTTCCGATCAGGCTTACCTAGTCTCACCACCTCTAAATAATGCCATTATCGTAATAATCCATTAATGGACTTAACCAATTGATTAGTTAAGAGTTCCCACAAGACCTCTAAATGATTGTATCCAACAAGAGACCAAGACTTTAACACATGATCCTTGGGGGCTGATTCCAACTCAAAAGAGGTTCTCCTGGGGCACAGTACACAGAGCCATCCCCTGTCGCCTTCTGAAGGCCTTGGATGGCTGCCACTCCAGCCTGTCCAAAGGGCTCATGACACTTTCTATGAATAGGTTCTGCTTGCTGAATTCCTTACTAGTTAAAACATCCATTCAGGAAGAGGATATCTCTTATAATACATAATTTTCCTAGTGAATTAATGAATATTGAATTCTTAGTCTGTGGATGGAGGCTACAAATTGACAAGAAAAATGAAAGGAATAAAAGCTAGTCCATTTTCTTCTAAAAATTAGCCCGTGACACTTACATAATCAGTAATGTCTGAATGATGAGCCCCAAGACACCCTCCAGTAATTCCTCTGTAGAAACTTTGTCTCAGACACAGGAAAACTGAGCTACACCAAATGACTTGTGTCAGAGAATTCACAGCATCTCTTTAATAACTCTAACCTTATTATAACTCAAATGTCCAAAGAAAACAAATGAGCAAACTGTAGTTGTTGTTTTCTGAATGAAACATTACTGTGCAGTACAGATGAAGACACAGCTAGCACACAGTCAATGGTTTTCAATGGCAAACATATAGTAAAGGCAAACACACAGTCATAACAAAGTTCTCAGAATAAAAATTTAATCTCCAGTAACGGATGTCACAGCACCTGTTGCCATGAGCTGCAGATAAAGTAAGTATGGAAGCAAAGTGGCACAAAGGACTTTCTGGACTAAAGGCATCATTTCCTTTATCGGAGGGTAGTTTCACAGGTGTATCGATTTTCAATTCTCATCAAAATATGCTTGAAAAGATAGTACTTTTCATTACACAACAATTGTATAATATTTAAAACATAAGCATGTTCGAAATAATTTCTAAACGTCAGATACTTAGTAGCTCACTAAATATTTACTGAATATAAAATTGAGCTATTCAGATCTCTCTGTTGGCAGTGGCAGGCGAATCCTGCCATAGGAGTCAAGCAACTTGAACAGCAATGCAGAGAGCAATTAGTAGACCATAAGCTAGTGTGAGGTCCACAGCAAAGGAGCAGTGAGAAAGAACACAGTGAGGAAGAGACTTTGAGGGCATCTCACAGCCTGATGGCTGCCAGGGTATTTGAGAAGGAGGTAAATGAGGGGATTTTGGATGGTCCCCTCGGTAGTGGCTTGACACATATCCTAGTTTCTTTTCCTATTGCTTGTTAAACTCCTTTGATAAAAGCATCTTAAGAGAGAAAGGATTTATTTGGCTCATAAGTCCATGTTATAGTCCATCTTTGCTGCAAAGTCAAGGACAAGTCAAAAGCAAAGAGCCATGGAGAAATTCATGCATGCCTATGCTCAGCTTGTTTTCTGCAGTTTTGTGCAGTCCAGGACCTTAAACCTCAGTAATGGTACAGCCTACTTTAATTCTGAGATTTCCCACCTCAATTAACCCAATTAAGAAAATCCCTCCTAGGCTTGGGCAGAGGTCTGCCTCCCAGGTGATTCTAACTTCTGTCAAGTTGAATTTAATCATCACAGTGGGTTGGGTGTTGGGCTTCCTTCAGAAAAGAATAATAGATGCAGGGACTGGTGCCAGAAATTGATGGAGATGAAATGGATACAAGTGATAGGGAGGCATCAAAAACTTTGTAATGGAGATGAAGACAGGGTCAAGGAGGGGTGTGTCAGAGCATGGAGATCATGGAATTAGTTTGGGAAATGTTTACTTTTAATCATGTAAGATTAAGTCCAGTGACACAGAGAAGAAGAGAAATTTAGTTTTGAATTTTGAGCAGCCTTTGAGTCTTTTGTGTATTGTGGAAGTAGGTTAAGATGCAGCTACCCATAAAGTAAGTAGCCTCACTGGCATAGCTTGGTTGACCTAGACTCTGGCTAAACAGGTGCACATTCCTCAAATCTATTTCAGCAGAAGCAAAGTAAAGGAGAAAGAGATGGCATAAAAAGGCTGCCTTTTCTCTGTGAATTAGAAAAAAGGTTCTTGCAAAGTAACAGAAAGAAAATATATCAGTCAGTGAATGGAAGTGAACAGGATTTAAAATAGCTGCCTCAGAAACCCAGCTTGTTTAAGATGACGGAAGAAATGGTGAGCATCACTAAGGGTCACTGATTCTGAAACCAAACACTTTTAATATGGTTTTGTGTCTTGAAATGATTAGGTACTTACATATCTTCTCGGTATGACATCATTTAGATAATTAATATTCATTGGTCCATATAAATTGATTTGCTTCCTTAAATTGCATCATTTAACTCTGTAGGTTGGACCTGTAGTAGACTGGTAAATGCAAATAATGTATTTAATTATATTTTAATATTTCCAAAAATGTTGACATTAAAAATCCTTTAAACCTTAATAAAGCAAGTAATTTCCTTGAGCTGACACTTCACCAGTCACACAAATATCATCAATCAAAGCCAGATGTGTTAAGGATTTAAGCTGAAAGTAAGTAGACATGAACCAATGAGAATGCAGGCACAACACCACCATAATCTGTAGTTTAAATAGGAGAGTGCTCGTTTTTAAACTCTATTTAATTTGCTGTTTCTTAAAGCCTCCCTCTTCCAATCCACCAATCCTAGGTAGGAAAGAGAATGTTAGTGGGGAGAAGGGGCACAGACCCCTTGACTTTTCCAGTTTAGGGTCGATGGGTTTCTTTGGGGCTACACCAATCTGCATCAATGGCAAAGGCAGCCAGCAGTCTCCTGCAATCCCCTGTGTATATACACATATACATGAATATATATACGTATATATATTCATATATATATACATATATGTATATATATACATATATATATATACATATATATGTATATATATATATATATATCTTTCATTCCCATGACATAAGGACAAAGGTCACAGGATCTTGTGTTAGTTGGATCTTATAGTAGGTCCCTGGGATTGAACTCAGGTTTCCAGGTTTGGAACCAAGTCCCTTTACTTGCTAAGCCATGTCATTGGCCTAAGACTCTGTTTTTGTCAGATACATATGATCTTACAATATTGTTTTTTGAAAAAATATTTAAATATATATTTATTTATTACAATTTATTCACTTTGTACCCTGTCTGTAACCCTTCCCTCATCCCCTCCCCATCCCTCCCTCTTCTTATTCCATGCCCCTCCCACAGTCCAATGATAAGGGAGGTCCTCCTCCCCTTCCACCTGACCCTAGCCTATCAGGTCTCATCAGTACTATCTGCATTGCCTTCCTCTGTGGCCTGGTAAGGCTGTCCCTACCCCCTTAAGAAAAGAGGTAATCAAAGAGCCAGCCACTGAGTTCATGTCGGTGACAGCCCTTAGTAAGAGGATCTTGCAATAATTTAAAGTACGGATATAAGTTCCTAATGGATGAGTAGATTCTTGCAAATGTTCCCAATCATGTTTTGTGAATGTGAAGTTCCAAGATTAGACTTTTTACTAAAATGTATTGATATGAAACATAAACTGTAATATTGATTACACAGGAACAGCACATTACTAATAATTAAAAGTTGGGAAGGTAATGTCAAAATAGTGTCTTACCTAGTGAATAATGAAACAAGTCCACTGGTCTTTTGTATTGTCAGTTAGAATATCATCATACCATACATATACATATGATGTCTGAAGAATAATTTAATGTAGACGTGTAGTAAGCAATTTGATAAGTAAGCTTTAGGACAGCAAAACAAAACAAAAACAAAAACCTGCTATCTTGACATAATTCTTAATAGAAAAAAATGTGGAATATGACCAAAACAATGTTGACAAGGATGTAGAGAAACAGACACTTAATACAGACATTAATGAGAGGACAGATGGTTATGTTGGAAAATGGATTAGCAGTTTTTCATGAAACTACACATATATTGCTATATTGAAATGATCCTCATGAGATACTTACTGACAACCATGCTGATTAAGCCAATTAGAAATTTTTGAGTCCTTTTTATTGATTGCATGGCCAAGAGCAGGGTCAGTCTTCTGAAAAGTCTCTTGGAGCCCAGTCTCAGGGGTACAATGTTTTCAAAGACAAAGCCACAATTACATCACTACTCAAGGGCAAAGGTTGCATTATTCGGGCATTTGGTGTGGCCTACTAACATCTACTTTCTTTACAAGGCTCTGCTGTGTCTTCCAGACTCTACATAATACATTTAGACATGGTGAAGGTCTTGGACAGTCTACAAAGCATTTATAAGGCTGTAGGGGAGAGGGGTTGAAAAGTCTAGAAGTGTCTGGGAAGACACAAGTTTGGGTAGATGTTACCTTAATCATTTCTGTATGTTCCAGTATTCTTGCTCTTTGAGGAATTTTCAAGTTCTTTTTATACCAAAACATTCACTTATATGATTGTAGGAGATTCATTAGTAGTTTCCTCAAACCTATAAGTAATCAGTTTATGAACTGGCAAATTTATTGTGCTACATCCAGACTAGAGAAGATGTTTCATGAGTTACAAAGCTATTAGCAATGGAGGAAGTTCAGTCCATAGTTCTAAGTGGACAATGCAATGTTTTACTTCAATTATATTTTAGAAAACCAGAAAAGTAGAGAGATCAGAAAATGGTAGTAGCTGCAGTAATTGAGAATGAGGCAGGAGTGAATAGGTAGATTATAAGAGATTATTGCAAAGAAAAAGTGTTTCTTATAACAGATAGGAAAGAACTCCTGCTCTTTAGCATCACTAATAATGACCTTAAGCAAAAACAAAATAATCCATGTACATGGGCAAATGACAAAAGGAGACATTTCTACTGATATTTATATGACCAATAAGCACATAGAAAGATGCTTAAATCAATGTAAGTCCAAATGTGCATGGAACTACAGTGATTTACCGTGTCACATCCATTGTAACCATTGTAACACAAAGAACAGAGCAACCATTTCAAGGGTGTTTAAAATGAGGCCATGGTTTTGAACGAGAGCTAATGGGTGTATGTGCGAAGGTTTAGAAGGAGAAAAGGGAAGGGGCAGGTGACCCAATTATAATCTCAAAATAATAAAAACAAAATTTCTCACAGATATGAGGTATTTCATTGACTTTAAAGATAACAGAACTCTTGGGCCCTGCTGACAGGATCACAAACTTGTTTTTAATATTTAAATACGAAATCTGCAGGCAAATGGATGGACTAGAAAAGGGCATCCTCAGTGGGGGAACGCAGACCCAGGAAGACAAACATGGTTTGTCTCACTGAAAGTGTGTATTAGCTGTAAAGGATGACCATGCTACAATCCACAGACACAAAGTGCTAACTGAGGTTCAGAGGGTCCATGTGAATCTCACTGAGACAGGGACAGAGAATAGACATCCTAGGTGGACAGGGGGTGGGGATTAGAGAGGCTGAGGATGGGGACAGGAAGAATCAGTTTGGGGGAGGAGAGCGGAAGACAGTATTGAGAGAGACAACTGGAATGGGGGCCCAGAATCTCTGGGGAAATCTACAAACCTAGGGCAATGGAAACTCCCAGGAATCTATGAGGGTGAAAAGGGAGATATGGAACCTGAGCTGATCATGCCCTATAACCAGGCAAGACTTCCAGTAGAGGGATTGGGACACCAACCCAGACTCAAAACCTTCAACCTTCAATCTGTCCTGCTCCCTGCGTCTTGACTTCAAGCAGAATGTGAGTACCCCCCCCCCCCCTTACTGCAGTACCATCCCTGCCGTGATGTATCCCAGAACTGTAGATCTAGGTAGATCTTTTCTTAAGTTGCTTTTGCCAGGTATTTGCTCTAGCAATAGGAAAAGTGATCAGATTTAGGAAGAGGCCTGTAAATACCTCTTCTTGAGAACGTTTTCCTGGTTGTGAAAGCCTCACATGATGCAGCTGCTGTGCAAGGCGGTTTCCTCCTCTGTCTCTTTATATACTGCACAGCTTATCAGTTCACTGTAGTTTCTCTTTTCTCATTTGCTGCTTTGTGACATGACATCACTGACTTTTAGAGAGGGAAGTCAACTTTAGGATGGAATTAGGTGGTGATAATGGAGGAATAGCGTTATCTTTGGGATTTTCTTGTTTTATAGTCACAATTGTTTGCTTAGTCTTTGTCAGTTACTCACTGGAGCTTGATTCCAATCAACGTCTAACTGGATAAAGGTTTATTTCTTCAAATGACATGTCTGTGTGGGTGATATGTATGTACATGTGCGTATATTTACATGGATTATAAAACAATTGTTATGTAATTTACACTAATTTTCAACTTTAGAAATCCTCAGATATGCTAATTTAATAATTGATATTTGAAGATATGGTATATAAAAATACAGTGCTGGTGTGTCAATGAAAAAACGAGCACATTTTTATTACAGAAAGTTAATAATCCTCTAAATTAACTTTTTTGGATGTGATGTGAACCTGAATGTTGAAAAATGACATTTTTCTCCCACCTCCAGCAGCCTGCATCTAGAATCTGTCTAGGGTGTGATAAACACTTGAATAGAGTCAATCATTTGGTGAAAGTACCATTTAGTGAACTGTGTTTGCAATTTTCTAAATGGCAGCCATGAGGCCCTACTATAATTACAGTTCCTCCCTAACTGCTGTGAAAATATCTACTGATCAGGCTTAGAAGCATTTATGTATTAATGTCATTTATAAGAAAAAAATAACTAATTAAGAGTTAACTGTGTTTGAGGATAGAAAGATCATCCCTGAATCCATCTGTTTGTTAGTCTTTGTAATCGTCTTTCCTTACATTAAATGGCACAAGAATGATGTGTTCAGAGCAGTGAATCGCATTAACATTATGCCGCAGCAAACGGAGCGGAGCTTCCAGCTCTGTGTGCTGCACAAACATTCTTTCAAAAATTACCAAAAGAGGCAGCACTGGCGAACTGATGGAGACCTGTGTGCTAAACCGGCCTTACAGCAGAGCATCCCAAGATAAATGCCTCAATGATCATTCTCCATAACCTCCCGAATGAGCTTCCTGGTCTTTTATTAACTGTCTAAGTTGGAACACACCACTCACACACTCACAGTTCCCAAATTTCCACGTAATTTTCTTTTTTCATTTCCTATCCTACTCTTCACATCAAATCCAGTAGAATACCTAAGCATTGCTTATGTGTTTTCTTCTAAGAGCAGAAGGTCTACATTGTTTTCAAGCTGAACAGCGAGGTCTTGCTTTGGTAGTGGCTTCTGCTCTCTCCTTAAATGCTATTTCTTTGATAGAACTTCATCCCAAAAAAGGATTTATGCTTTCTGATCACATCAGGGGTAGTTTCCTTTGTCTGATTTTTACTTCTTCAAGAGTTTCTTAAATAATTCTCACTAGACTAATGATACTACCCTGTGCTGTACATTGTATTAACAAACACTCCTCACATCCATTTTCATTTGTGAGTAACTATGAGAAGGAAAAGGTTTTACACTGCATAATACATTTGTTGGACTTAAAATATCTTCCATTACTTCTCCGCCCTCATAATGTGATGGAATCTAGAACCTTAAAATACATGCCAGAAATAACTAGAGCCAGCCCTATCCGCCCCTCTTTCTGTGGGTTAGCCTAATAACTTGCTGTCCGGAGCATATATTAAACTTGGGAACTCTGCAGACACATGTAGTACTTACGTAGATGGAGCTGCACCGGGATTGTAGGGCTTACTTTCACACTTGCTGGGTCAGCAGTAGGTGAGGTAACTGAGACTACATCACAGATTTGTTTGAATCAATACAGCATGACTTCCTAGTGTGTCTTCCTTCACATCAGAAGGATATGTGTGAATGATATTTAAGTTACTAAAAAGAGGAAAAAAATTTATGCACAAAAGTGGGTGTTAAGAATATATTCTCATGTATTCAGTAGAATTTATATTTTGACTCAATGACCAATCTATAGGCTATGAAACAAATTATATTTTTTTCAGCTGAAATACCAAATTTAGAATTAAAATGAATGTTTTCTTAGAGAAAAAACAATCATTAAAAGAAAACTA
The DNA here is from genome assembly GCF_030254825.1 of Meriones unguiculatus. NCBI lineage: Eukaryota > Metazoa > Chordata > Mammalia > Rodentia > Muridae > Meriones > Meriones unguiculatus. The sequence goes on along the minus strand of NC_083350.1, from coordinate 4,630,626 downwards.
TAACTGTAGTTTAAAACATAAGAATTTATTTTAAGAAACAAAAATATAAAAATAAAATACAAAATATCGGTAACAGAAAGTTCATTGCAAAATGAAAATTTAGTAGTGGCTCAATTGATCAATAATTATCTTGGAAAATATATCCAATAAAAGGGAGGATTTTAAACCACTTATCCAAGTTTGAGTTAGGCTAAGAATAAATTGTATTGCTGTATTTTGAAATGGAAACAAACTCTTGCTTTGTAGTTGCTATGTCTTATCTAGCCAAGCATCTTAGGGGATACTCATGACCATACATGAACTAGGACATATGGATGATTACTGTTCCTTGTTTTCTAGGACACTTGGAAATTTAGTGTAGAAAACAGCTAATCTTGTAAATGTACCTGCCAGCCAACAAATTGCAGACACCCCACACTCATATTTGTTACTGTTTGTCAGGCTATTCTTAGTTGTGAACTTGACAAAATCTATAGTTAACTAAAATTTAAGTGGCCGGGTGCCCTGTTACAGATTTTTAAAATTAAATTATTTGAAGTGGGAAGACCCACCCTAAATATTTACCTTCTGAGGTAGAAAGATTCACGTTAAACCTGGGCCACACTTTCTTGTGACACTCGTATAAAGGACAAAGAAGAAGGAGAAGAAGAAGGAGGAGGAGGAGGAGGAGGGGGAGGAGGAGGAGGAGAAAGCTCTTGCCCTTTTCCTGCTTGCTCTTATTGGCAAGTTCACTCTTTCACTGACATTAGTGCCTACTTGTTTGGTTTTCTGGTTAGTACTGAAGACCATGTGAGATATCAAGCCTTGTGAAATCAATCCATGGATGTCTCTCTTGACTTTGCCTGATAAATCATCTCAGCAGTTTCTTAGGTGTGAAGACATGGGTGTTTCAGGAGAACAGCACCAAATCCTTTTTGAGCTTTATTCATATAGAGTTATGACTCAACCTCTTACAAGCTGCAAATGATTCTTATTCTGAAATGGTCATTCTGTGCCAATAGGTTTATTTTTATTTTTATTTTTTTTTCATAACACAGGCTCAGGAGAAGGCAAGTGACTAATGTAGCAGGTGATTAAGTGTAACTGCTCTTACTGTATCTTTCTAGAAATACCCTGAAATCACAGCGAAATGCAGTCACATTTTATTCCAGCTCATGTTACAACTGGTTTAATGTTTCTAGTTCAGTAGATGATTTGGGTGTTTAAAATTCTACCCTTTCATTTTCGTGAGGTCCCATTTATTAATTGTTGATGGTAGAGCCTGAGCTGTTGGTGTTCTGTTCAGGAAGTTGTCTCCTGTGCCAATGCATTCAAGGCTGTTCTACCTTTTTCCTTCTAATAGATTTAGTGTGTCTAGTTTTATGTTGAGGTCTTTGATCCACTTGGATTTGAGCTTTCTGCGGTGATATGGATCTATTTGCCTTTTTCTAAATGTAGACATCCAGTTAGACCAGCTCTATTTGTTAAAGATGTTTTCTTTTTTCCATTGTATACTTTTGCCTATCTTTGTAAAAAAATCAAGTGTCTGTAGATGTTCAGTTTTATTTCTGGGTCTTTGATTCCATTCTATTGATCAACTTGTCTATTTTTATGACAATACACTGTGGTTTTTATTATCATTGTATTGTAGTATAACTTGAAATCAGGGATGGTGACACTTTCAAAAGTTCTTTTTTTGTATAGGGTTGTTTAAGCTATCCTGAGTTTTTTGTTTTTCTGTATGAAGTTGAGGATTGCTTTTTCAAGGTCTGTGAAGAATTGTGTTGGTATTTTGATGTGAATTGCATTGAATCTACAGATTGTTTTTGGTAAGATGGCCATTTTCACTATGTTAATCCTATCTATCCAGGAGCTTGGGAGATCTTTCCATCTTCTGATATCTTCTTCAATTCCTTTCTTCAGAGACTTGAAATTTTTGTTATACATGTCTTTAACTTGCTTGAGTAGAGTTATGCCAACATATTTTGTATTGTTTTTGACTATTGTGAAGGGTCTGGTTTCTCTAATTTCTTTCTCAGACCATTTATCATTTGACATGGACTCTGTTGCCTGTTTTTTGATCACTTTTCCCTAGCTAGGCTGCTTGATGGGCTTCACTTGAAGAGGATGCTCTTAGTCCTGATTGGACATAATGTTCTGGGTAGGTTGTTGATGGGGACAGGATCCTCTTTTCTGAGGAGAAGGGGAGCAGGGAGATGGTAAGACCAGGAGGAAAGGAGGGAAGAGGCTGCAATAGGAATGTAAAGTGAACAAACGAAGTTTTAAAATTCTGTAACTGTTCTCAGTGTTTAGCATAAATCAGAGCCTATATGAGGTTTATTGTAAAGACTTATTGAACCTCATGTTAGAATTTCTCAGATGCAAATTAGTGTAAGAAGACTAGTTATGAACTTCTTTTGCATCTACGGAAGAAGACAGTATATGTATATAACCCACATACATGGACTGTGATTCTGTACTATTATATGCTTCATATTATGATACATATAGATACATTTTGGGTTTTTTTGTTTTTTTGTTTTTTTGCTACAGAAATAGAAGCAAAACAGACAAATTTTGATGTAACACTGTACATAATAAGCATCTGAGAACTTTTGTACATTTGCCATGGCAGCTTTGGTTTAAAAACAGCTGGTGATTCCTTGCACTCTGCCCAAAGTTTGGCCATGAGTCTCAGCATATGCTTTGATACACTGCTAGGCAGAGTCTTTCAGAGGCCCTCTATAGTAGGCTCCTGTCCTAATTCTTGTTTTTTTCCCCACTTCCAATGTCCATCCTATTTGTCTTTCTAAATAAGGATTGATCATCTTACCCCAGGTCCTCCTTCTTGTTTAGCTTCCTTAGGTGTACAGATTTTAGTAGGTTTATCCTATCTTATAGGTCTAGTATCCACTTATAAGTGAGTATACACTGTGTGTGTCTTTCTGCTTCTGGGATACCCCACTCAAGATGAAAGAAGAGTGAGTTAGTAAGACCTTGAGAGAACAGGAGCTCCACAAGGAACAAATTTAGCTGGGTGCAGGGCTTGTCTTGATTCTCCAACTAAGGACCATGCATGGATATAACCTAGAACCCCTGCTCAGACGTAGCCCATGGCAGCTCAGTATCCAAGTGGGATCCCTAGGAAGGGGAACAGAGACTGTCTCTGATATGAACTCAGTGGCTAGTTCTTTGACCTCCCCACCCCTGAGGGAGGAACAGCCTAGCTAGGCCACAAAGGAGCACATTGCAGCCAATTCTGATGAGACCTGATAAGCTAGGGTCAGATGGAAGGGGAGGAGGACCTCCCCTATCTGTGGACTTAGAGCGGGGCAGGGAGGAGATGAGGGAGAGAAGGTGGGACTGGAAGGGAATGAGGGAGGGATCTACAGCTGGGATACAAAGTGAATAAACTGTAATTAATATAAAAAATAAAAATTAAAGAAAAACAGTTGGTCAAGATAAGTACAATTAGTTCATGGGCATTAGGTCTAGGTAGGAGGGACTGATATTCTGGCTGGTGATCACTATAGAAAATGCCTTCTCAGCAAAATAGTCTGAGGACAAATCCCTTGAGGGAAAAATAGTTGCTCAGGATTTTATGTGGATCATATAACCTTGAGTGTGCTCTCCATCTCACCATCACAGTCCATTTCACATCCAGTTGCCCCAAGGTTCTAAAGCTCAGAGATAATTTCTTGAATTGTAAATTTAGGCTAGTCAGTCAGATCATGTGCTAACCCTCTATGAACATACTGAAACTGGCCGTTTTCTAAAAGTACAATACTGATGGGTTTGAGGCCTAAACTTTGTATATAGGCTAGAGAAATTTCCTTATCCAGAATGACAATTTAAATGTGGTCTCAGATTCACTCTGATTCTCTGTTTGGATGCAGAGATGCGGGGCAGGATGCTGGGGTCAAGTACATAAAACATTTCATTCCAGTTGTGATCTAAAGTAACATGAACTTGCGTTGATGTTCTAAAAAGGAAATACCATTTGTGACATGATTCTTTTTTTTTTAACTTTTTTAATTTTTATTAATTACACTTTATTCATTTTGTATCCCCCCCATAAGCCCCTCCCTCCTCCCCTGCTGACCCCACCCTTCCTCCCCTTTATGCATGCATGCCCCTCCCCAAGTCCACTGATAGGGGAGGTCTTCCTCTCCTTCTTTCTGATCTTAGTCTATCAGTTCTCATCAGAAGTGGCTGCATTGCCATCTTCTGTGGCCTGATAAGGCTGCTCCCCCCTCAGGGGGAGGTGATCAAAGAGCAGGCCAATCAGATTATGTCAGAGGCAGTCCCTCTTCCCATTACTATGTAACCTACTTGGACATTGAACTGCCATGGGCTACATCTGTGCAGGGGTTGTAGGTTATCTCCATGAATAGTCCTTGGTTGGAGTATGAGTCTCTGGGAAGTTCCCTGTGTTCAAATTTTCTTGTTCTATTGGTCTCCTTATGGGGTTCCTGTCCTCTCCAGCTCTTACTATTTCCCACTTCTTACATAAAATTCCATTCACTCTGCCTGACAGTTCTGACAGTTGGCCATCATGCTCAGCATCTGCTTTTTTTTTTTTCAATGCAGTTTATTCAGGAACCTTGAACAATCATCTGACCCTGGGGAAAGCCAGATTCTTAATCCATTTCTAAAGCATGTAAAAAATATTGAGATTTGGGTATTAATGGATAAGATTAAATAATGAGTTCTGAGTGATAAGGAAAATGACTGAGAATAAAGTCTGCCCAGAACCCTAAAAAATGGCTCAGACTCGGTTTACTGAATAAAATCCTTCATATTTTGACAGTTCAAAGTTATTTTCAGCTATATGACATAGCTCATTTGTCCTATGATCTGTGTATAGCTCATTTACTCTTTCTATAAAATTTCAGAACTCCTGGGAAGGAGACAACTATACATGAGATAGAAACAGGTAGAACTTCTAATATACAGTAGGAATGTGCCTGTAGGACTTCAGGTTGCCAAGCAGGAAGAAGGTGATGACAGCCAAGTTGGAATACCAAAAGATGTGACAACGTTCTTAGAAGAGAAACTACTGCCACAAAGAAAAGGATGAAAACCAAGGAAAAAAGCTATTTTATCTTAACAATTACCCCACCTATCATTAACATGCACACATGGGCACACAACCATGAAGAAATAAAGGTAGCTATTACGATAAAGAATGTTTGAGAGAAGACACAAGATATAAGGGTTTTAAGGCATACAGAATTCATATGAGCCCTGTTTTCACTTCAGAGAGAATTAGACCAATGTTTGTTTAAAGGACTCTGTGTTAAAGAGCCAATTAACAGGTCAAATGAATACCAGGCTGAACAATTTGTTTTAATTGAATTTTCCCTAAAATCATAAGACACTGTTAGAGAGTAGGTATAGGCCTGAATGCCATGTGGGGTTTTTTTGCATTTATTGTGAAGATTTGGAACACAAAATTGTACTCACAAAATTCTACTGGTAGGACATGGATCAAAGCCATACCCAGGGGCGTTCCTTCAGTGATAAAAGGGTTACTCCAGAACAATTAGTGGTCAGCCAGGGGAGACATGGCAAAGGATATAGATACTTCTTCTAAAGAGTCACAGTGGTTTCAGGAGTCTTAGATAACATGGATAAATGTTTAAGGAAACTATTAAGAGAATCAGGCATCCAGGCAGACTAGTCCTTTCTGATAGTTACTAGATAGTTTGCTAATGTCAATTATTAAGTAAGTGTGTGTGTGTGTGTGTGTGTGTGTGTGTGTGTGTGTGTTATTTCACATATGGAGTCCAGAAAAAATAAGTTTGAAAATATACCTCACCTGGGACAAGTCAACTGTAAATTACATAAGGGTATAGAATGTATATAAAAATGGAGGGGTAATTGTTATTTCTAAGGAATATCAAAATTATCTTAAAAATCTTGAAGGCCAGATTTATCTCTAAAGTGGTTGCACTCCTACCAGCAAGAGTTCCCCTTTCTCTACACCCTCACCAGCATGCACTGTCATTTGAATTTTTGATCTTAGCTGTTCTGACTGATGTGAAATGGATCTCAGAGTCGTTTTTATTTGCATTTCCCTGATGACTAAAGAAGCTGAGTGGTTCTTTAAGTACATTTCAGTCATTCAATATTCCTTTGTTGAGAACTCTGTATAGTTCTGTGCCCCATTTCTTTTAATTGTATTATTTTGTTTATTGTTGTTTGATTACTTGAGTTGATTATATATTTTGGATATTAGCCCTTTGTCAGATTTAGGGTTGGTGAAGACCTTATTCCAATTTGTAGAATATGGTTTCCACTTTTCAGAAAATTGGTAACAATTTTACATGAATACTGCCTCGCCTAGGAATATACCTCAAGATGTCCCACCTTTCAACAAGGACACTTGCTCAACTATGTTCTCAGGAGCTTTATTCACAATAGCCAGAATCTGGAAACAATCCAGATGTCCCTCAATGAAGAATGGATAAAGAAACTGTGACACATTTACACAATTTAATACTACTCAGCTATTAAAAACAAAGGGATACAAGGCACATATCTAAACATAGTAAAGGCAATATACAGCAAGCCTATAGCCAACATCAAACTGAATGGAGAGAAACTTAAAGCAATCCCACTGAAATCAGGGACAAGACAAGGCTGCCCACTCTCTCCATATCTCTTCAACATAGTACTGGAAGTCCTTGCTAGAGCAATAAGACAGTTGAAGGAGAACAAGGGGATACAGATTGGAAAGGAAGAAGTCAAATTATCACTATTTGCAGATGATATGATAGTATGCGTGAGTGACCCCAAAAAATCTACCAGGGAACTCCTACAGCTGATAAATACCTTCAGCAAAGTGCTCAGACAAAATTAACTCAAAAAAACCAGTAGCACTACTGTATACAAAAGACAAAATGGCTGAGAAAGAAATTAGGGAAACAATACCCTTCACAATAGCCACAAATGACATAAAGTACCTTGGTGTAACCCTAACCAAGCAAGTCAAAGACTTGTATGAAAAAAATTTCAAGTCTCTGAAGAAAGAATTAGAAGATATGAGAAGATGGAAAGATCTCCCATGCTCATGGCTTGGCAGGATTAACATAGTAAAAATGGCCATCTTACAAAAAGCAATCTACAGATTTAATGCAATGCCCATCAAATTACCAACACAATTCTTTACAGACATGGAAAGAAAAATTCTCAACTTCATATGGAAAAACAAGAAACCCAGAACTGCTAAAACAATCCTCTACAATAAAAGATCTTCTGGAGGTATCTCCATCCCTGATCTTAAGCTGTACTATAGAGCAACAGTTATAAAAACTGCATGGTACTGGCATAGAAACAGAATGGTGGATCAATGGAACCGAACAGAAGACCCAGAAATAAACCCACACACTTATGGACACCTGATTTTTGACAAAGATGTCAAAACCATATAGTGGAAAAAAGATAGCATCTTCAACAAATGGTGCTAGTCCAACTGGATGTCTACATGTAGAAAAATGAAAATAGATCCATACTTGTCACCCTGCACAAAACTGAAGTCCAAGTGGATCAAAGACCTCAATATAAAACCAGACACATTAAATCGGCTAGAAAAAGAAGTGGGGAATACCCTAGAACTCATTGGCACAGGGAACAACTTTCTGAACAGAACACCAACAACACAGGCTCTAAGAGCAACAATCAATAAATGGGACCTCGTGAAACTGAAAAGCTTCTGTAAATCAAAGGACACCGTCATCAAAACAAAACGACTGCATACAGATTGGGAAAGAATCTTCACTAACCCTTTATCTGACAGAGGGCTAATATCCAGCATATATAAAGAACTAAAGAAGCTGAAAAGCAGCAAACCAAGTAATCCAATTAAAAAATGGGGAACAGAGCTAAACAGAGAATTCTCTGTAGAGGAATATCGAATGGCAGAGAAACACTTGAAGAAATGCTCAACCTCATTAGCCATTAGGGAAATGCAAATCAAAACAACCCTGAGATTTCACCTTACACCCATCAGAATGGCCAAGATGAAAATCTCAAGTGACAATACATGTTGGAGAGGTTGTGGAGAAAGGGGAACTCTCCTCCACTGCTGGTGGGAATGTAACCTTGTACAACCACTCTGGCAATCAATTTGGCGCTTTTTTAGACAAGTAGGAATAGTGCTTCCTCAAGATCCAACCATACCACTGCTAGGCATATATCCAAAAGAGGCTCAAGTACACAATAAGGACATTTGCTCAACCATGTTTGTAGCAGCCTTATTTGTAATAGCCAGAAGCAGGAAAAAGGCCAGATGCCCCTCAACTGAAGAGTGGATGTAGAAATTGTGGTACGTCTACAGAATGTGGTACTCAGCAATGAAAAATAAGGAAATCATGCAATTTGCAGGTAAATGGTGGGACCTGGAAAGGATTATCCTGAGTGAGCTGTCTCAGAAGCAGAAAGACACACACGGTATATACTCACTCATATAGACTTATAGGATAAACCTAAAATCTGTCCATCTAAAGAAATTAATCAAGAGAGAGGACTGTGACAAAAACGCTCAATCCCCATCCCGAAAGGCAAAGAGGATGGACATCAGAAGAAGAAGAAAGGAAACAACCTAGGAACCTACCACAGAGGGCCTCTGAAAGGCTCTGCCCTGCAGACTATCAAAGCAGAAGCTAAGACTTTATGGCCAACTGTTGGGTAGAGTGCATGGAATCTTATGTAAGAAGTGGGAAATAGTAGGTTATGGAGAGGACAGGAACCCCACAAGGAGAGCAACAGAACTAGAAGATTTGAACACAGGGGTCTTCCCAGAGACCCACACTCCAAACAAGTACCAGGCATGGACATAACATAAAACCCCTGTGCAGATGTAATCCATAGCAGTTTAGTGTCTAAGTGGGTTACATAGTAATGGAAAGAGGGACTGCCTCCGACACAATCTGATAGGCTTGCTCTTTGATCACCTCCCCCTGAGGGGAGAGCAGTCTTACCAGGCCAGAGAAGATGACAATGCAGCCACTCCGGATGTGATCTGATAGACTAAGATCAGAAGGAAGGAGAGGAGGACCTCCCCTATCAGTGGACTTGGGGAGGGGTATGCATGAAGAAGGGGGAGGGTGGGTAGGATCGGGAGGGGAAGAGGGAGGGGCTCATGGAGAGATACAAAGTGAATAAAGTGTAAATAATAATAATAATGATAATAATAATAATAATAAACAAAAGAACCATGAAATTTGCAGAGAAATGGATGGAACTAGAAAAGATCGTCCTGAGTAAGGTAACCAAGACCCAGAAAGACACATATAGTGTGTACTCGCTTAAAAGTAGATTTTAGCCATATAGTACAGGATAACCATATTATAAGGCAGAGATGCAAAGAAGAAATACATTGGAAAAAAGCATCTTCAACAAATGGTGCTGGTCTACTGGATGTCTATGTGTAGAAAATGCAAATAGATCCATATTACCCTGCTCAAAAGTAAAGTACAATTGTATCAAAGACCTCAACATAAAACCAGACATGCTAAATCTGTTAGAAGAAAAAATGGAGAATAACCTTCATCTAATCACCAATAGCTCAGGCTCTAAGATCAACAATTAAGAAATGGGACCTCATGAAACTGAAAAGCTTCTGTAAAACAAAGGACACTGTCATCAGAAAAAAACGACAGCCTACAGACTGGGGAAAGGTATTCACAACCCTTACATCCTACAGAGGGCTAATATCCAGAATACATAACAAAGTCAAGAAATTAAACACCAACAAACCAAAAAAAAAAAAATCCAATTTAAAAATAGGGTACAGAGCAAACAGAGAATTCAGAATAGAGGAATAGCAAATGAAAGAGAAATGTTTTAAGAAATGCTCAACATCTTTAGTCATGCAGATCAAAACAACTTTGAGATTCCATTTTACACCCATCAGAATGGCTAAGATCAAAAACTTAAGTGACAACACATGCTGGAGAGGATGTGGAGAAAGGGGAACACTCCTCCATTGCTGGTGGGAGTGCAAACTTGTACAACCACTTTGGTAACCAATCTGGTTCTTTCTCAGAAAACTGGGAATAGTCATACCTCAATCCTGCTATACCACTCCTGGGCATATACCTGAAAGATGCTCCACATATAACAAGGACATTTGCTCAGCTATGTTCATAGCAACTTTATTCACAATAGCCAGAAACTGGAAACAACCCAGATGCCCCTCAACTGAAGAATGGATGCAGAAATTGTGGTACATTTACACAATGAAATACTCAGCTATTAAAAATAAGGAAATCATCAAATTTGCAAGCAAATGGTGGATCTAGAAAAGGTTGTCCTGAGTGAAGTAACCCAGGCCCGGAAAGATGCCCATACTTACTTAAAGTGGATATTAGCCATATAAATTAAGATAAACATACTAAAATCTGGAGACCTAAAAAAGCTAAATAACAAGGAGAATCCTAGATAGGTGCTTCATTTTCATTCAGAAGGCAAACAGGATAGACACTGGAACCTGGAAGTGGTGGAAGAGAGGGAACAGGAGCCTAAAATTGATGTTCCAGCAGGGGATCAAAACAGATGTAGAGACTTACAGCCAAACTTTGGGTAGAGAACAGGGAATCTTATGGAAGAAGGGAAAGGGGGATAGAAGAAGGAGCTGGAGGGGACAGGAGCTCCACAGGAGACCAACACAGGGAAAAAATCTGGGCCCAGGGGAGCTGCATGAACCAAGGACCATACATAGAGAGGACCTAGACCCCCTGATTAGTTGTAGCCCATGGCAGCTGCATCTCCATGTGGGTTCCCTAGTAAGGGGAGCAGGGGCTATCTCTGACATGAACTCAGTTGCCTGCTCTTTGATCACTTTCCCCTGGTGGGGCATCTTTGCCAGCCCACTGAGAAAGATGATTCTGGCAGTTCTGATGAGGCTTGATGGGCTAGGGTCAGATAGTATGGGAGGAGGACTCAGGGATAAGAGGATGGGGATGAAGATGGAGGGAGGGTGCGACCAGGGAGAGAAGACAGAGGGGACCACAATCAGGATATAAAGTGAAAAAATTGTAAAATAAAATATAAAAATAAATTTATTTAATTTTAGTGTTTAGTTTTGTTCAGGCTAACCTGAAAATTTAAAGAGCTGTCTTTCCCTGCTTCCCAAGTGCTGGGATTAAAGTCCCACACTACCATTCCTGGCCTTTACTTTAAATTTTCCCTTGATGTTATCTATTACTTCCATTTAATAGATTTTGAATATGAGACTTCTCTTTATTTCCCAACAGAGAGGCTGAGAAGAATGCACATCATTATTTACTTCATTTCATTCATTGTTTCTGACGTGGCCATGGCTTCCTAGGGTTCTTGGCCATGTTTGGAGTCAATCATTCATGTCCTTTGCTTCTGTTTCAGTGTTGTGTATGTGCACAAAGATGTATAGGTATCAAAATATTCTGCATATGAATTCTGTTATTTGCATGTAAATGGATTTTCTCAGTCTATTTGACTTTTAAATTTCTCTTTTCTTATGGGATAATTTAAGCTAGGAAGGAATAAACTGCATTAATATATTCAGTTATAGACTTCAGATTTCTGTTTTGTTTAAGAAATTTTGTGTAGTTTATATTTTAAACATGCCTAAATTTTCTCCCTACAGTTTCACAAGTTTTGATTTAGTATCTCCTAAAATCTTCTATTATGTTATTATTAGAATAAGGAGAATAACTTTACACATTTACACAGAGTATATAATTATATAAGTGTCAATCTTTCAATGTACACATTACCATTTTTTAGAGACTGGATGTAAAGTTTACATGTGCACTGTTCCCTTCTTTATTTTCTGTCAGTATAACAAAATTATACATCTACTTATACATTTTCTTGGAAACTATTTGTCATTTTACATATTTATTCCAGAGTATTTTAAAAGATGTAGAATATTAACTTTTAGCAAAATGTTCATAAAAATGGATGTTAACTGATTTATTTATCAGCTTCAAGAAGATGTATTTAAAATCTATATCATCTATTTACTAATATCCTCAATATTTGTACATTTCTAAGATTAACATTTACCTTTTCCTTATAGCTTCAGGTAAGCAAATAAAACACAATGGTAAGAGATACAAAATACTAGATCAACATTTGTTAGAACGAGCCAACCACTGATATTTTTTTTTCTATGATTAGGGCATTCCTTGTTGTGAGGTTACATTAGAAATGCAGTCTTTGATCTTGTGACTTTACATAGGTATTTATAGTTTAAGAACAATTAATCAATTATTTTGATGATATTAACAATTGATATTCCATGAAAGGATTGAATTTTGAAAAGAATGTCTCTGAAGATGTCAGGTAAATACCTTGATATAAAAAGGTACAATTACATGCTGGAGAGACTGTGGAGAAAGGGGAACCCTCCTCCACTGCTGGTGGGAATGAAAATTTGTACAACCATTCTGGAAAGCAATCTGGCGCTTTCTCAGACAACTAGGAATAGCGCTTCCTCAAGATCCAGCCATACCACTCCTAGGCATATATCCAAAAGAGTACACAAAAAGGACATTTGCTCAACCATGTTTGTAGCAGCTTTATTTGTAATAGCCAGAAGCTGGAAATGGCCCAGATGCCCCTCAACTGAAGAATGGATTCAGAAATTGTGGTACATCTATACAATGGAGTATTACTCAGCAATGAAAAATAAGGAAATCATAAAATTTGCAGGTAAATGGGTGGGACCTGAGTGAGCTGTCCCAGAAGTATATACTCATTCATATAGCCATATAATATAGGATAAACCTACTAAAATCTGTACACCTAAAGAAACTAATCTAGATGGAGGACTCTTGCTAAAATGCTCATTCCCCATCCTAAAAGGCAAAGAGAAAGGACATCAGAGGAGGAAGAAAACAGGAAACAGGCTGGGAACCTGCCACAGAGGGCCTCTTAAAGGCTCTGCCCTGCAGACTATCAAAGCAGATGCTGAGAGTCATGGCCAACTGTTGGGCAGAGTGAATGGAATCTTATGTAAGAAGTGGGAAATAGTAAGATCTGGAGAGGATGGGAACCACACAAGGAGAGCAACAGAACCAGAAAATTTGAACACAGGGGTCTGCCCAGAGACTCATACTCCAACCAAGGACTATTCATAGAGATAACCCAGAAACCCTGCACAGATGTAGCCCATGGCAGTTCAGTGTCCAAGTGGGTTACATAGCAATGGGATGAGGGACTGCCTCTGACATAATCTGATTGGCCTGCTCTTTGATCACCTGCCCCTGAGGGGGGAGCAGCCTTACCAGGCCACAGAAGATCACAACGCAGCCACTTTTGATGAGATCTGATAGACTAAGATCAGAAGGAAGGAGAGGGGGACCTCCCCTATCAGTGGACTTGGGGAGGGGCATGCGTGAAGAAGGAGGATGGATGGTGTTTTCGGGAGGGGAGGAGGGGGGCTTATGGGGGGAAGACAAAGTGAATAAAGTGTAATTAATAAAAAAGGAATAATAAAAATAAAAATAAATAAAAAGAAAAATGGTACAATTGTATTGAGTCATGTGGTACTCACACCATTGTGTCCCATCTGCACTCACTTTCTATGAGTGCTTTAAGCAGTCAGAAATAAAAGGATCTGTCATTTCCTAAATGGTACTCATATTTTCTCTATGAAAGGTTAAGCACAAACACATCTTTGCAAGTGAATAACAAGTATGTTTGTGTTTCTGCAGCTCGAACTTTTCTAAACAGCAGTATTAACATGACTTCTTACATATCTAAGTCCTGAAAGTTTGAATTTTATATGATTGTATTTCTTGATCATAGTTATATGATATTGCAAGGTATTAATTTGGGTTGTCAAAATCAATGATGGCCATTGACCTACTCATGAAAGAATTAATAAATATATACACATATATACATGTGTTTTCACCAAAGGCACACTTTCTAAGTCTAGCTAATGTAGGTACCCATGCACACGCATGTGCAAACGCATACGCATACACACACACACACACACACACACACTTACACAAACTATCAGTCATGTTACAACCCATAATAATAGCAGAACATCTATTCAATATCTTATTTTTTTGTATGGAAGCCATGATATTTTATAATACAATCACCATCTAACCCATGTACAAATGTACAAATAAAAATAAAGAAAACAAGTAACTTCAGCATTTTAATCACATAAAACTTCTTGAAAAACTCTTTTTAACTGAGTAGAAAATCTGAGGGATGTATGATCTTTTCTTGACTATTTATCACATGTTGCTTCTTATGTGGTTGTTTTACATGTGGGACCATATTAAGAACATGGGAAAGATGCTTCTGGAAGAGCTACATATCAGAAAGGACACAAACATTGCTTTTTACACTTTATGGAGTTGACAAATGTCGTGGCATGGTACTACCTTTGATTATGTCATCAGTCTCGGGCACTGTCCAGCCAGATCAGGCCTGCCATGGCTCTTGCCATGGTTGCTGCTGCTTCTAATATCAGAAAGCAGTGACTCTCTGAAGGCAGGCTGCTTGCTCTGCAGATACAAGTCAGTCTTGGCTGAGGTAGCTCCAGTGGTGGCTCCATGATGGGATTCACAGTGAGTTTCTAGGTGCATCACCAACGCACTGCTGCCATGGGCCTTGTAATCACTGCAGGGAGTCAAGGTGGGAAGGAGGCAGAGAAAAAAGATCAAGCAGTTCTGTGGGCTTCAGGCGCGGAAGTCTGAAGAATCTAGGAAACATTTATCTATTCTCGTGCATTTTCTGGTCTCTACTATTTGTCTATGATATTTGAATAAATTAGTTTTTAATATCTATTTATATTTACATTGGACGAGTTTTTAATTCTGTGTACTTAAATTTTTACCATGTATTAATATTCATACAGCATTTCCCATTTAAGAATATATTCACTTTAATTTTTGTTTGAAATTTATATTTTTATATCTATCAAATGTCTTCTATTGTAATATGGAACTATGTATAAGACACAAATATTTTTTAATTATTTTTATTTTTTCCACAATTTATTCATTATATATCCAGATTGAAGTACCCCTCCCTCAGCTCCTCTCAGTCCTCCCATCCCTCCCTCTTTTTCCCATCCCCTTACCCTAGTCCACTGTTTTCTTGGATTTGGTTTGAGAATATTTAATTGAGTATTTTTGCATCAATGTTCAAAAGGGAAATTAGTCTGAAATTCTCTTTCTTTGTTGAGTCTTTATGCGGTTTAGGTATTGGTATGACTGTGGCTTCATAGAATGAGTTTGGTAGTGTTCCTTCTGTTTCTATTCTGTGGAATAGTTTGAGGAGTGTTGGCATTAGCTCCTTCTTGAAAGTCTGGTAGAATTCTGTGCTATAACCATCTGGCCCTGGGCCCTTTTTGGTTGAGAAACTTTTTCTTTTAATTTTTATTTTTCTTTTTAATTACATTTTGTTAACTCTGTGTCCCAGCTGTATCCCACTCCCTCATCCCCTCCCCAACCCCACACTCCCTCCCTGGTCTGCTTCCTGCCCCTTTCCAAGTCCACTGATAGGGGAGGACCTCCTCCCCTTTCATTTGACTCTGTTTTATCAGGTATCTTCTGGGCTGGCTGCAAAGTCTTCCTCCGTGGCCTAACAGAGCTGCTCCTCCCCTGGGGGGGGGGGGGAGGTCAAAGAGCCTGCCCTTGAGATCCTGTTAGAAATAGTCTTTGTCCCTCTCACTTTGGAAAATTACTTGGTTACTGAGCTACCACGGGCCACATCCGAGCAGAAGTTCTATGGTTGAGAAACTTTTAATGGCTGCTTTTATTTCCTTAGGGGTTATAGGACCATTTAAATAATTTACCCAATCTTGACTAACTTTGGCAAGTGGTATTTATCTAGAAATTTTTGAGTTTCATTTAGATTTTGTAGTTTTGTGGAGTAATGGTTTTTGAACCAAAGAGCACGCATGGGCTGAACCTAAACCCCCTACCCATGTATAACAGATGTCCAGCAGGGTCAACATGCGGGTCCCTAACCATGGAGTGGGGCTGTTCTAACTCTTTTCTCTGCCACTGGATCCCTTTCCCCTAGCTGGCTGCCTTGTCAGGCTCTAGTGGGAGCCTGCTGGGACTTGAGGTACCTGGGTGGGTTGACACCCTTGGAGGCTTCCCCTTCTCTGAGAGAGAGAGAGAGAGAGAGAGAGAGAGAGAGAGAGAGAAAGAGAGAGAGAGAGAGAGAGAGAGAGAGAGAGAGAGAGAGATGGGAGGAGGAGAGTGAGGATAGAACCAGGAGGAGAGGGAGGGGCCTAGAATGAGGATGTAAAAAGATTAAATTAACAAATAAATGGAAAAAAAGAAAAACAAGTATCTACAAAGCACATTTAAGAGATATGGAACTTTATTTAATATATTCTTATGTGAATGTTTTCTCTCTTAATCTTTCCCCCCTTTCTCTGTGTGTGGCTAGTTGTTAGGTGTATTTTTCAGTTGCTCTTGACCTTATTTTTTCAGACAATTTAGTTCACCAAACCCCTAACTCACTGCTTGGCTGTGCTGGCTGATCAGCAACCCTCCAGAAATCCTGTGTCTCTTCTGTCCCAGTATGGGGAATATAAATCTGGCTTATTTTTAAATGTGCTCACTGGGGCTTGAAGTCAGGTCCTCATACTTTGTACAGCAAGCACTTAACTGATGGAGTCATCCCCTAATCCAAATTTCTTGCAATTTGTGCATGTGTGTGTGTGTTTGGGGGTGGTCTGCACCATACATTGAATACAAGGCCTTTAACTTATTATGCATCCACTCCACCTCTGAGCTATATCCACCTTCCCCAGGATTAAAGCACATTTAAAACTATAAAAATGAATTGATACCCAACCAAAAGAGGGAGTGTTTACCTGATCAATGGTGGCCACTGAGCTGAGTGTGTGTTTCCAGTAAGTATGGTCACCTCTTCTTGAAAGCCTGAGGTCGTATTTATCCTGTTACCACTGCACACATTAGCACTTTATGGTTAACACCAAAGCAAATGCTCTTAGAAGAAAATGAAATTCTTTGATATTTGTCAGATTAAATACACTCTTGTCATATTGGCTAAAAGATGACCCTTTTCATGTTCTTTCTGATCTTCAAGACATATCTGATTCTCTAATTAAACAAGGGAAGCGCAAACATCCTGTTCTGTGCCGCCTCACTGCGAGCTCCCTTGACTTCTTTTCAAACGTGTTCTTCAAGCTGTTCAAATTAGTCAAATTAATGTCTGACATCCCACGCAATCAGAGCTCTGGAAGGAGTCTTTCAAGTTCTCATGAAACCAACACTCCAGCTTTGCTTAGATAACTCAGGAAAGGACAGATTTATAACCCAGTTTACTTCAAGTTTGTACCAAAGAATACTGCTGCACTTTTATTGTCAAATGTTTCTGCCCAGACTGTGTATGTTGCACATGCAAGCAGGTATGCTTATGTGTGTACATAACATAAAAAGTTTGATATGTATGGAATAGATAAATAAGGCCAACATGAGACAAAGAGACAGGGAGTCTATGCTTTGTACTCAGAACGGATTACATGCAATTTCTATGACTAGTATTTAGATCAACGAATTTGCCTTTACTTTCCTGCACCTGTATCTGCAGATCCATGTGCCATTTCTTTGGTGAGCTTTGGTTGTAGCTTCAGTTTCTAGCTGGAAGTTTTCTTATGGTTTTGGTGGTCCAACAGGATCCCATCCTTCAGTGAGACAGACAGAGTCAGAAATCTGGAAGCAGAAATCAGACCATACCCTGGTGATGAGTCTGTCAAAATTAGTCAAGTCCCTAGTCAAGCCACTTATCTTAGTCAGGAAACATGAAGGTAGTCTTTCCAACTTCCACCCCAACAAAAATCACCCCACTTTAATTTTCCCTCATCTACATAGTGACAACTATGATGATGTCACAGGGATGTTGTAGGCTGACTTAAAGAGTGCAAGTGAACAGCATCATGTGAACACTAGTTACTTTTTGGTGAGATGTAGAAGTGACAGATGCCTAGAAATGAGTGGCTGTGACCCTGTTTAGACAAGAGTGTTCACCTGGTGGAGAGAGTGGGATGATAAAGACTCAAAAGCTGTAGTGTCTGATGGAGGAGTCAGGAGCTAACTCAGCAATTGTTTAAATTCATTAAATAAAAGCTTCATTTAAGGAGTCATTCCAGCCACATTTTAAGTGTTCAATATTTAACACATGTTCAGTATCTACTACAAGAGAAAAGCAGATAAGGAACAGGTTTAATTGTTACCAGAAGTTACACAAGAGTGACTACCTTGACTAGAACCCAAAGGAATATATTTAATTAGAAAGTCATGATCTTAAGTTTAAAGATCAGTGAGTGCTTACCATCTCAGGTACTAGGATGAAAACTTTAGTGAATTTAACTGATATATTTGGAGAGAGAATATTTCTTTCAGAAATTCTTTGAAAGACTCATTATTACTATTCCCATTTTATGTTGGAGGAAACCGAGAATCCTGTACTTTAAAGAAAAGCTCTTTCTAGGCATGGTGACGCACCACTGTAGGCTCAGTGCTCTTGAAGCTTAGGAAGGGGGATTATGAGTTTTAGGTTAGATAGGATCATGTAGCAAAGGGTCTTAACATGGGGATAAGAGGGTAGAATAAGAAGGAAGGGGAAGAAAAGGAAAAGACTAGACATGGCTTCAGGACACTTCCTAAAATATGATCTGGGAGATTATGCTTTGTAAATAAATAATCTTCTATCCCCTTCTCCCTTTTTCTTTTCCTTTCTTCTTTCCTTCTTACTTTGTTTTTGGACAGGGTCTCACACTGCCCAGGCTAGCCAAGAGATCACTGTAAATGATCTTGAATTCCTGATCCTTCTGCCCCCAACTCACTAGTGCTGGAATTATAGGCATTGATCACCATACCCAGCAGTGAGCCTTTTTTCCCCCATTTAGTACATTTTTATATCATCTGTTTATTGTACAAGATGATTGTAATAAGATAAATATTTCAAAACTATTTTCAACTGTCACTTTTCCTAAGCCAGTGGCACAGAAATTCCAACTTCCCCAAGTCATGTTTTCTGTTTTAAAGAAACAGAACAAATGCCAGCAAAGAAGCAAAGGAAGGCAGGCAGTCTTCCACATAGCTGGTGAGAGAAAGGATTAGTGCTGTCATGCAGAATCCAGTGTGTAAGTTCCTCAGAAATCAGAGCTTCTACATCGTTCTGCCTATATTCTCAAAGGAACGCAAGTTAGCTTTCCAGAACTTGTTGATTATAAGCTCTGAAAATTTCCCATTAGTTAGCAGATAAATGAACAAAGTGGGCTTTGGCCATAATTATTAAACATAATTATTAAAATTGTGTAGAAAGTGGATTGAATTGAAGGTTATAAATTTAATGATATAAGCCACACCTAACAAGACAAATGTCACTAGTTTTTGATTATATGTACTGTTTCTTTATCTTTATTTTTATCATTCATCTCTGTATCTATCTATCTCTGGATCTATCTATCTATCTATCAATCTCTGTATTTATCTATCTATCTCTGTATCTATCTATCTCTGTATCTATCTATCTATCTATCTATCTATCTATCTATCTATCTATCTATCTATCTATCTATCTATCTATCAGATGAGCTGTATCTCCTGGTGAAGAAAAAATCCTAAGGCCCAGGGAAGCCTTTAAACCTTAAAAATAAAGATGCCAAATTTTCAAAACTTAGGGCTTACGTGGGCAGACTCTAAACTATGTCACCTAAGTTAACCTGTCCACTTGCTTCACCGAGGCATATGGACAGCTATCCTTTCACCATCCTCCTCTGTGTATTGGGGAGAAAAGCTTTTCCCTCTAACCTTCCCAGAGTTCCTTTCTCCCTACCAGGAAGTCCTGTCTTCCACTTCCTGTCCTGCCTAGCTGATTGGCCAGTCAGCATTTTATTGACAGCTGCTACATTGATACAAGACATTTCCTCTATATTATCTATCTATCTATCTATCTATCTATCTATCTATCTATCTGTATGTCTATGATCTATATGTCCTCCACCAACATGTGGTATATCTACTTATGATTATACATTTTTCTCTATTTATCATTTATCATCCATCTATTTATGTGGTAAAATAAAAGGGGGCATATTTGGTAACCCCCTTAAAGGTAAAGGTAAAGGAGACCACTAGAAGAAGACAGAAGACAAGAGAGGGTAGTACAGGGAGAACACAGAAAAAGCATGATATATTTATCATGTAAAAGTGTCATAAGAAACTCACAATTTCATACAATTAATATATTCTAATAAAACTTAAAAACAATTTTCATATTGAGTGTCTAGCCTGAGAATCAAACTAGCGTTTTAGATATTAACAGTTCTCTGGATCTTTTGTGAGATTTTTTTCCAAGTGTTGTCATCCCCTTTATCTTCCTCAGACATTCAGGCACAAACTTGGTGTATTCCTAACTAAACATGAACCTGACATAACCCATAGTCAAACCTTTTCTGAGCACAGTTAAAACAGAATACAGTCATGGCTCTGCCTCTTTTACCTCCCCAGCAGAAAAAGGCGCACTTGATGAAGCTTCATGCTGAGGTGGGCCTCTGTTTCTGTCTCTTCCTATCTTACATTATGTCAATAGTACCAAATGTTTAAATATTTGGCTTACTGGTGTTGTGACAGTGCTACAAATCTTCTAACATCAATCATGCTAATGATAAAATTAAGATAATCAAAGCTGATTATTGGTCTTCTGAAGGCAGACTGCTCTTTTCGGAGCATCAACAGTTTCTTCACAATGCTGATGGCCCTGTTTCTGCAATCTGCTCTTGATTGTCATATGTCAATCTCCTTCACTCTAAACACCTTCCTTACTATTTTTAAGTGACATTTAAATGGTGCATGTGACTCATACAAAGCGAAAATGCTTTCCATATTCATCTCAACTTGTACTAATAAAGATAAATAAGCAGAAAATTAGTAGCATTTGTGTAAAAACAATTACACAGAATTATTTTGTAGCTAGAGAATTACTGTTTCAATGTCAGTTAAAAATGTCTCTATCTGATTATGTCTATCATCCTATCAATCATATTCCATGATATTATTTCAAAGTAAGAGAGAAAAATGATGTTGTCACATAAAACACAGAACACTATTTACACTTCAGTATAACTGAGCACCAGACACACTTTCCAGGGCTATCTAATCATAAAGGAGGCATGGCATTTATTCCCACAGGAAAGAGTAACGGGCCAAGGAAATTACTGCCTACAATTCTAAAGTTACTTACAGAATTCTTACTTCCCATGTACATAGTAAATATATATTTTGATTCATTAACAAGTGTCATTTGCATGCAGAAGTCTACTGAATAATGTATTTAAAGTGTGTCTATATCAATGTCTATGTAGTCATGATGCTGTTATACAGAATTTCATGTTCTTATAATATATTCATATACCTGTAGGAAATTTGAGAAGAAATTTAACTTGGTTGATGCATTTTGTTTCTATAAACAGAATTTACTTTATTTTTGAAAAAAATTCTATTAGGTATACTTGAAGTAAGTTTGATGTAGGATACTAATCAGGGGATTTATATTCATGCCAATGTTTAAGCAAGGCAAATTGTATATTATAATCTTTTTCTGAATGTTTTTATTAATTACACCTTATTTACTTTGTATCTCCCCTGCAGTTCTCTCCTTCCTCCCCTTCCAATCCCTCCCTTCTTCCTTCTTTTCCACACATGCCCCTCTCCAAGTCCACTGATAGGGGAGGTCTTCTTTTCCTTCTTTCTGATCCTAGTCTATCAGGTCTCATCAGGAATGGCTGCATTGACTTCCTCTGTGGCCTGGTAAGGCTGCTCTCCCCTCAGGGGGAGGTGATCAAAGAGCAGGCCAATCAGTTCCTGTCAGAGACTGTCCCTGTTTCCATTACTATGCAACCCACTAGGAGACTGAACTGCCATGGGCTACATCTGTGCAGGGGTTCTGGGTTATCTCCATGCATGCTACTTGGTTGGAGTATGAGTCTCAGGGAAGACACATGTGCTCAGATTTTTTGGTTCTGTTGCTCTCCTTGTGGAGCTCCTGTCCCCTCCAGGTCTTACTAACTCCCACTTCTTTCATAAGATTCCCTGCAATCTCCTCAAAGGTTGGCCATAAATCTCAGCGTCTGCTTTGATAGTCTGCAGGACAGAGCCTTTCAGAGGCCCTCTGTGGTAGGTTCCCTAACTTGTTTCCTGTTTTCTTCTTCTTCTGATGTCCTTCCTCTTTGCCTTTCTGGATGGGGACTGAGCATTTTAGCAAGAGTCCTCCATCTAGATTAGCTTCTTTAGGTGTACAGATTTTAGCAGGTTTATCCTATATTCTATGTCTATATGAGTGAGTATATACCGTGTGTGTCTTTCTGCTTCTGGGATAGCTCACTCAGGATGATGATTGCTTGCTATAACTGGGGGCAGGATGACACAGGAATTATTATTTGGAATGTTTAATTTTAACATCTGAGAGAAAGAGAAAATTAATTGTCTATATCATATCCAAAAATACCACACAAGAAATACATAGTTACAGGGATGTAAACTCTTCTGTGGTATAAATTATTAACAACAGTGAAAGAGTATCTAAGTGGAAAACTTCACTAGTAATAAATGAAGTCAACCTTAAACAGCTTAATGTGAGACACTGAGAACTGAAAATGGCTGTGTGTTTCCTCTGAAAAGTTTACTATATATAGTATGTAGGTAGGTAGTTTCAGCTGAGATGACAGAAACCAATCTGAGGCAAACTCCTCTATCACAACAGAGGAGTTTGTAAGTGTGGTTTGTAAGTGTGAACAGTTTGTTAGGTTTTGGAAATGAAGAGAAGCCACAGTGGGGCAAAGCCTAATGAATTCCACCAGTCTACTGGGCTGTGTAGCTAAGCATTGTCCACCCAACATATTCGTAAGCAAAAGGGTTCTCAGTACTGTTTACTTGGAAGCCCATGGCTGTAATATCACATGGTTGCTCTTTCTGAAGCTAATGAAGGTAACTAACTGTGTTCCAGTGTCTTCCCCGTGTTTGGCTTTGCGGTCATATTGCATACTTTGTCTTGTTCACATATTCCCAAGTCTCACACAGCGTTCTCCCTGTGTGCCCGGATTTCTGCTTTTCCCAATGCCAAGAAGAACTCGCTCTTTACTTCTTACTTGGTTTGTCTTTAACATCCTTCTGGAACCCAAATCAAGTCACACTAAGAGTATAGCCCTTGAATAATGGATTTCTGGGAAACGCAGGTTCAACTGTAGCATGGGAAGATGGAAGGCTAAATCTGGAGAACCAGAGAGTATGAGAAATTTTAGAAAGCCTTTGTGAGACCTTTGCCCTTCTCTTTGACACTCTGAACAGACTTCAGCCAACTCCAATTCAGCCATCTCATGAACAAAGTGCATAGCACATACCTCCAGCAAATAAAGGGGAAGGGGCATTAGCCTGCTTTTTCTGCAGCAAATAATCACATAACCTGTGATGTAAAACAACCCACATTTATTATCTGTGGACTGGGGAGTCCACTGTCTTGATATTATGCAGAAATTTCTTTTTATGTAATTTTTGATTCTCTACAGCTGAACATGTAATTCAAAGGGAATTTTAAATGTTCCCTTAGAACAGTATGCACAAACAAAACTAACACTCAATATTAGCTTTATTTTCTTAGATAACACATTAAATATATGAAATAATATCTATATCCTAAAATAACTAAGAAAGAAGTAGTTATTTGAGGCCACACCTCTGTGAGCTAGCCTGTAAATTCAGAAATCATTCAAGGAGAATGATAAAATATTGCATCTGTAGAAAATGTATTTACTCTTTTTAGTGACTGATAGTGTCTTTTGGGAGGAAAAGAGAAGTTGATAATCTAACATAGGGCTTGAATAAAATGAGAGGATTTGGCTGCAAGTCTTCAAACTAAGTGAAAAAAAAATTCAACCGTTTATAATGACTAGAGGCGAACAATTAGTGCTTAATTGCTTAATTGATTTTTTTAATTAAGGTGTCTTTCAGGTTTATTCATATAGGAAGTCTCCTTCCCTATCTCGCTGGTCTGCCCAGCCTCCTTAGCTGTGGCCCTTTCTCCACCTCTGAAGCCACCGGCCACACCGTCTGATGCCCTGGTCAGCAGATCTTACCAGCTTTCTTCCTGGTTTTTGTCTCTCATACAGAGACACTGATGGTTAGTTAGATGGTTAGATGTGGTCCTTTTGTGTGATCTGGAATAATTTATTCCTGTCAAAAATAAGCTTCCACTTATGCAAGTAAGTAG
This sequence comes from Meriones unguiculatus, assembly GCF_030254825.1. Classification (NCBI taxonomy): domain Eukaryota; kingdom Metazoa; phylum Chordata; class Mammalia; order Rodentia; family Muridae; genus Meriones; species Meriones unguiculatus. Next base: position 4,606,377 of record NC_083350.1, on the reverse strand, counting down.
ACCTGACTGCTCGCTCACTCCATGATGGACACTGCTCGTAGATATTACTAATATCTATATTATCTGTTTTTATGTTCAGAGAAGATAGAAAACAGCATTTCCAAAAGCAGGTGCCTTTTTGATGGTGAGTTGCGGTGGCTGAAGGTGACTACTCACTTCCATGCTTTGGCAGTGAAACCACGTGGGTGATTTCTACATTCTATGCATTCTCTGATGAAGTCACTGGCTGGGCAGCAGGTACGGGAGCTTCTACCTTGAACTCTCAAGGACAAACCTCACCAGAGACCTCTCTGCAGGTCTTACATCAGACTTCCCTGCATATGTCTTTAAGATATTTTGTGTGTGAAAACATAACTACTGGAAATTAAGCTAAAGATGTGTTATTGTTTCACTGTAGAAAAACAAATTTTAGGATTAACATGCTCTTTCAAATATAATTAAAAATTACTGTCTTTTATAGGCTTGAAGTTAATGGTTAAATGTTTTATAGCAATTTCCAAAATGATACATGACGTGCTTTCTAATGTTTTAATATTAGAAATTTTAGACTACTATAAATTATAATTTTAATTTGAAATGGGATAATCATATTTCTCATTCTTAGAAACTAAGGAGCACACTACTTAATATTGACCATTACTTGTGCTAAGAAAATAAATAAGCTAGCTTTCTTTAATACAAATTCTCTATATTTCCTTTATTTTCTTCAGTTGTTTTGTATCAATTGTCTCATAGTGATATATTTAATAAAGTATTCGTCTATGCTTTGTGTTATTGCTGATACATAATGTGCTTTTCACATAAAAATGTGAAAATACCACATAGACATTTGGAAACTTTAGTTAGCTTTTACTATTAATAAAGACATGACAGAGATAATTAAAATGTCTCTTTACTTGAGAGTGGTATTTTATCAAAAGCTTACCACAGTGAGATGAACGAGATTTTAAGTTTTTCAATTAGTTCAAGTGTCAGTGTATGGTTATAGCTTACTGTTAGAATTCAACACATTTGGCCATAATTTTATTTTAATTTTCTTTTTAGTGAGAATAGCTAAAAACTGTTGAATTAATTAGTGATTTCTAGAACAAAAATGGTATTATTCAATTTATATTTTTCTTTTAACAATAGTAACTAATAAATTGCCACATTCTCCTTTGCTTTTCAGATATGAAAGTCTGATAACAAAGGAAAGAAAATGTGAAAACTAGTTTGCAGTCTACAAATGCTACTTGGTAATTTATTTAAAAAGGATAGGAAGGGAGAGTAATGGAAGAGGAAGAGGGAGGAAAAGGGAATACAGGGGAGAGAGAGACAGAGATAGAGAGAGAGACAGAGGGAGCAAAGAGAAAGGAAGGAAGAGAGGAGAGAAAAGGAAAGGGACAGAAGAAGAGAGAGCAGAAGAGAGAGAAAACTTGTTAACATTATGCAGTATTTCCTCTTACCCCCAGGGGATGTGTTTTGAAATACCCAGTGGATGCTGAAAATCACAAGTGCCACCAAGCTGCATGTGGACTGTGGATTTTCTCCACCTGCTCTGCAGCATTGCCAGACAGCACCAGAGTTAATCTTCCCTTCTGTGTTTTATGTCGGGGGCTTCACTTTAATCAACGCCTTTGTGTGTTGACCCATATTAAGTAAAATAAAAGATACCTGAACCTCGACAACAGAGAGACAGAGACAGAGAGAGAAACAGAGACTTTGGCTGACTCAGAACCTCTTAAATGTTTCTTAACTATTCTTTCAGGACAGAAGAGCATTTCCCTAGTATTTGTGTGTGTGTGTGTGTGTGTGTGTGTGTGTGTGTGGTGATAACTGAAAGATTATGAAGCAATTCAATTGTTGGCCAAGGTTTCATTACATTTTATTATGAAAAACTGAAGAAATCACATTTCTTTGGAGTAATTAATTTTTTTAAAGAGCATAGAACATTTGTAGGTAGAAATTATCTTCAGAGAATTCAGAATGCTGTTAATTTTGCTCCTTTTATTCATGCTCCAAGGCTGTGTTAGGACAAGTGAGATTTACTGTGCATATTTTGAGGCATTTCTAATACTATGATGAGGCAGTTTTCCTTTTGTACTCCAGTTTCTTCCTAAGGAATAGCCTAGAATCTTCAAGCACTACTCTGAGTCAGTTGAGGTGTGTATATTTAAGAGTAAAACCTATTTCAGTTTCAGAGTTTTGGATACTGATCAGCAAATCATACTAAAGACATTGTTTTATGCCAGATGTCTTTTCACCAATGTCTCAGAACCCACCATTATGATTAAGAAGAGATATTTAGAAATTGTAGTGATGGTGTAAGCTAATATTTATTCAACAGGAGTACCTGAGTTTTAAATATTGTTTTAATTAGAATGTAAGATATACTGTGTATACATTTATATATCAGTATGTGGATGATGATAAATTAAATATATATTGTTATAGGAAACACCAGGAAATATTTTGCAAATCCATTATTACATTGGAACAAGTTCTAAAAATGAATCAGCTGTCTCTCCTCTCTTTCACTTTTCTCCCAACGTCTTTCTCTCCTATTCTCTCTGTCACTTTATTCCTTTCGTCTTCTCTTTTTGTCTCTCTATCCATTTCTCAATTTCTCCATTATTTTGACTCCTATTATTTTCAGTATTATTAGAAAATGCTAAAGCTGTGGATCAGTAGCTCAGTGACTTGATGTTTCTAGTGTCTTGTCTTTCCTCAGCTAATATGAGAGAAACATTAATAAGATTTAGTGAATTTTGAAAGATTTTACAAAATCAGAATCTTATTTCTTAGGGAAGAGAAGACATCTCCCAGATATAACATGATTTTTTTTTTGTTTGTCACCTTTTTTTGTTTTGTTTTGTTTTTGTTTTTGTTTTTTCATCTTGTTAGGTTCTTCTGACTTTATCAAACTTCTAGAAGGCTCTGTCCTGACAATGCTATCATGGTGTACTGTGTCCTGACAATGTCATCATGGTGTACTGTGTCCTGACAACGTCGTCATGGTGTACTGTGTCCTGACAACGTCCTCATGGTGTACTGTGTCCTGACAATGTCGTCATGGTGTACTGTGTCCTGACAATGTCGTCATGGTGTACTGTGACCTGACAATGTCGTCATGGTGTACTGTGTCCTAACAATCTTGTCATGGTGTGCTGTGTCCCGACAATGTCATCATGGTGTACTGTGTCCTGACAATGTCATCATGGTGTACTGTGTCCTGACAATGTCGTCATGGTGTACTGTGTCCTGACAATGTCGTCATGGTGTACTGTGTCCTGACAATGTCATCATGGTGTACTGTGTCCTGACAATGTCGTCATGGTGTACTGTGTCCTGAAAATGTCATCATGGTGTACTGTATCCTGACAATGTCGTCATGGTGTACTGTATCCTGACAATGTCGTCATGGTGTACTGTGTCCTGACAATGTCATCATGGTGTACTGTGTCCTGACAATGTCGTCATGGGTGTGCCGTGTCCTGACAATGTCGTCATGGTGTACTGTGTCCTGACAATGTCGTCATGGTGTACTGTGACCTGACAATGTCGTCATGGTGTACTGTGTCCTGACAATGTCGTCATGGTGTACTGTGTCCTGACAACGTCCTCATGGTGTACTGTGTCCTGACAACGTCCTCATGGTGTACTGTGTCCTGACAATGTCGTCACGGTGTACTGTGTCCTGACAATGTCATCATGGTGTACTGTGTCCTGACAATGTCGTCATGGTGTACTGTGTCCTGACAATGTCGTCATGGTGTACTGTGTCCTGACAATGTCGTCATGGTGTACTGTGTCCTGACAATGTCGTCATGGGTGTGCTGTGTCGACAGTTTCATCGTTGTTGTGCTGTGCCTAGAACAGTGGCTGTTCTCATGAAGAAGACAAACCTGAAGACTCTTCTGTCTTATGTTAGGAGAATGTTATGTTTTAAGTAATTTTCATTCCATCCAATGAAAATGGAGCTTTGTGGTTTTGTATTTACACTCCTTTAGAGAGAGTAAGAGTTTTCTGTGAAGTTGGATTTCTCCTACAGTGCCAGGTACCCTGTATTGAATATTGACTGTCTGTGAGCAAAAAGTCTCCTCTCTTCTCCACAGATGGATAGAAGCTGATTGTGACAAATAAGGCCCCCACAGAACTGAATTATCTGACCCCTGGCTTCCATTACGGCTTCAGAGAGAAAATCCAGCTGTTTACAGTGTATCCTCTTGGGGCTATGTACAGAAGACACTAAAAATGACCAGGTGTGAGAGAAGGTAGTATCTAGCCTCCTCTCTAAATACAATACAAAATTAGTATGGTGCTCTCCCGCACCTTACAGTGCTCACCTTCATGTTCACAGACACCTTCACACAGAAGGACATGATAACTAGGTTCATGGGGGTGTTAAGAGCTTTGACTGGCACTGGATACAAGGAGCCCAGATGGATCACATTTCCTTGATAAACACACCTCATCTCTTCTGCTGTAAAGAAGTGACTGTGGGTGGGAAGAGGACTCAGGAGCTAAGAGTGTGTCCTGACATTCTAAGGACCAGAGTCTTGTTTCCAGCACCCAGGTCCAGAAGGTTGTAACCAGTTGTAACCTCAGGTCCAGGCTATACAATGATGTCTTGTAGCCTCCACAAGTGACTGAAAATACCTTGCTTATACTGCGCACACGCACGCACACACACACACACACACACACACACACACACACACTGTAAATAAAAAGAAAATAAGTCTTCTGAGAAAAAGAATACTCTAACCAAATAAGACACTTTTAGATGTCACCTTAAATGATAGTAAGAGGCCCACACTTCCACTTCCACACAGTAGAGACCACAGGGCTGACTTCCTATGACACACGCATGGCTGAAAGAGCTGGTGATGTGATGGTATTTTCTATTAGTATTAATGAATTTCTCATTTAGTGAAAAATGAAAGTGTTTCATTAATTAATTCAGTTTACATCTCAGTCATAGGCCCTTCTCTCCTCCCTTCCCAGTCCCACCCTCTCTCCAGCATCCCCTCTACCCTATTCTTTAGTATAGAGGGGCCCCCTACTATACTAAAAAGCAGGCATTTTTTCACATGAGGACTGAATGCTTCCTCCCCTGTGGCCTGATAGGGAAGTCCCAAAAGCAGGCAACATAGTCCATGTCAGAGATATCCCCACTCCCCTAACTAGAGGGCCCACATGAAGCCCAAGATGCTCATCAGACTTATCTTCTTGGGGTCTGTGCATTGTAGTATGTCTATCCTGTACGATATGACTAAAGTCTGCTTATGAGTACATACCATGTGTGTGTTTCTGCTTCTGGGATACCTCGTGCAGGATGATATTTTCTGGTTCCATGAATCTACCTGCAAGTTTCATGATTTCCTTGTTTTTAATTGTTGACTAGTATTCCATTGTGTAAATGTATCACAATTTCTGTATCCATTCCTCAACTGAGGGGCATTTGGGTTGTTTCCAGGTTCTGGCTATTACAAATAAAGCTGCTATGAGCATTATTGAACAAATGTCCTTGTTATGTACTTGAGTGTATTTTGGATATATGTCTAGGAGTGATATAACTGGATCTTGAGGAAACACTATACCTAATTTTCTGAGAAAGAGTCAGTTTGATTTCCAAAGTGGTTGTACAAGTTTACATTTCCACCAGCAATGGAGGAGGGTTCCCTTTCTCCACATCCTCTCCAGAATGTGTTGTCACTTGATGGATTCACAGGGTCATTTTAATTTGCATTTCCCTGATGACTAAGGATTTTGAGCATTTCTTTAACTGTTTCTCCAACATTTGAAATTCCTCTATTGAGAATTCTGTTTAGCTCCGTACCCCAATTTTTTATTGCATTATTGATTTGTTGCTTTTTAACTTCTTGGGTTCTTTATATATTCTGGATATTAGCCCTCTGTCAGATATAAGGTTGGTGAAGATCCTTCCCCAATCTGTAGGCAGATGTTTTTTCTGTCCTTTGCTTTACAATAGCTTTTCAGTTTCATGATGTCTTATTTATTGATTGTTGATCTTAGACCCTGTGCTATTGGTGTTCTGTTCAGGAAGTTGTCTCCTGTTTTGTGTGGATTACAGGTTACAGTCCATGATGAAGAGAAACCCAGTCAAGAACTCAGGGCAGGGTCTTGGAAGTTAGTGCTTGACAAAGGCCATGGGGGAATGCATCTCTTTGACTTGCTCTCCATGGCTTTGTAAGCTTGCTTTCAGCTACATCCAGGACTACCTGCTCAGGAGCAGCAGTGCCTGTAGTGATCTGGACCCTTATGTCAGCTGTTAGTAAAACGAAGTGCCCCATGTACATGTCCACATGGTGGAGGCAACGTTTCTCTTTACCATGTTGGCAAAGGTTCTGAACATACACATATCACATTGCAGTCCGTATGTCTAAGGTGTTTTCACATAAAGAAACCTTATAATATCTTCCTAGTGTTAGAAGGGACAATGATTCCAGGTAGGACTCATGGCTTTCCACATCTTAATGCTCTGGTGTGCCATCTTAGGTGACGGCAAGATAGATAGCTTAGCAAAAATTCACCAAATTAAAGTGGGTTCATTACAATCAGGCATATTGCAGTTACTTTTGCCATATATATTTCTATCGCACGTGTGTGTGTGTGTGTGTGTGTGTGTGTGTGTGATGAATTTCCTTAATGAGCTGCTGTGTATGTTTGGCAAAGAGGAAGTTGACCCACTCCTCATGGAATTATTCAGAGAGATCAGCACATAGGAGAGCTGCTGACCTTGAATAGTATTGAACAGGAAAAATGGAAGGTGTCCCACTTCTGAGCAAAATTAATTACACTGTTGACAGATATGCAAGCAGATGGGTTTATTTATTTCTTCTACTGTGTGAGATGCTTTTTGAAGATACTGCCATTTCTTTCTGGGATGGCGTATTTGCTGAATGCTCCTGTCCTGCATTCCAAGTGGACCAAGTAGGTTTACTTGGTGATATGACACTCTGGACATGCTGTTTAGTCTGAAATGCTGAACAGAATAATTAACTCTGAGGACTCTGGTCACTCTCCTCTCGCTCAGATGACATGCAGCGCACTTAGATGGAAATGAAGGTAGCACATGCTCTCTGTTCTGGCTCACAAGCCCATGTCAACACCGATTGCTTTGACCTATTTGCCATATGAATAAACCTAGAGATCAGTTGTTCAACACTTAATTTGCTAAGAAAAATCCAAGGACTTCACATCAAAGATATTTTTAATTTTAAAATACAAAGCTTCACATGAATTCATATATCAAAGGAATATTAAATGCTCACTTAACGTATTCACAATCTCTGAGAAGCTATTAAATCTGAGAAGAGAACTAAACAGGTTTTCTAATTGCAACCATACATTACAAACTCTATTGCCTCATTTTGAATCTTCACCTGTCCTCTCCACATTGCATCTCCCTTTCAGAGCTCTCAAAGCTGTGCAAAGAGGAGGAAGGCTACAGGCACCTGTATTGACCCTGTCACTAACCGGCCCGTGCTGTGTGACAATCCCCACCTTTTCCTGACAGCTTTAACTACCCCCTTATTGTTTTTAAGCATTTAAGTGTGACTAACTGTCAAGCTCTTAAACTGAAGTCAAATACTATTTGGGTTTTTATATTCTGGGAAATGAGAAGACTGTCAGGGAAGCGAAACGAAAAACCATAAAGCAAGTAAGAATTGGGTTCTTTCTGAAAAGAGAAAAGGAAATAGTAGGGCAGCCAAAGGTAATGAGAGCCATGATGGCAGCTGCAGGGCTCAGCAGTGCTGTCAGGGGCTGGGGCACTTCTCCACCGTCTCTCTCATCCTCCCAATGGCTTGATGGTGTGGTGCCATATCAACATCACTCCAATGTGAAGAAAACTGGGGAACTGGTATGCAGAAAATTACTGACAGTCATATGTCCAGCAAGAAGAATAATTCTGTTCTGGCCATCTTTGGCTGAATGATACTGAGAACTGGGTGTGGACACAAGGCCTCAGCTTCTCTGCACTCACAGAACATGGAACATGCCAGAGACAATGAACCTTTAGGAAAAGTGTGGAAATGTAATCTATTTCACATATTTTTCTCAGTTCTTATTTATTGACAGCCAGTAAAACTGAGTTACTCTTTTCTGTAAGGAGAGATATCCAAGGAATATTACAACTTTCCAACAATCTTTCTAAAGGATTTCTTTTATTTGGAAAAGTGAAGAGTATAACTATTGGAAAATGATGGGGGCATATAAAATTGCAAGTGATTCCAAAGTTATCTTGCATGTCAGGGATAAGTGCCATTAGAGTTCTTCCCACTGCATCCAAATGGCACTAAAACAGAAATCATGACTAAAAATGTATTTTATATATTTAGTGCAGCCCCATACAAGAGACCAATGAGTGTTGCGACATTTAGGCTGTGGGAGGATTGGTTACTGCAGTGCCTGTTGCTGATTTTCCTTGGCTAAGGGTGCTCAGACTAGTTGCCAAAGGCCAAGTGAGGTGGTGGGGATTTGTTTTCTCATTGGTGAAGGCTGGGCGTAGGGTTGGTGAGTTTCTTAAGAGGCTTTCCTCCTGGCTTGCAGACATCTGTCTTCTCACTGTGTGTTTCCATGAACTTTCTTTCTGCTTGCAAGTGAAGAGAGAATGCACTCTCTAAACTTCACTTATAAGGTCACCTACAACGGCTAGATTATCACCTCTGGCCTCACTGTATCTTAGTCATCCCCTGAAATCTTTTCCCAAGAATGGCTGCAGCATAGTTCTGAGTTTCATTGCCAGAGAGCACTGCAGAAGAGCGAAGTTGCTGCTTGTTGCTAACTGTAAATATATCATTCTAAGAGCTCAAACATGCTACTTCTTATCAGCAGGCTACATCCATTACCAAGGTTTTAGAAGATAAAAACCTTTAAGAATTGTTTTAATCTATATTTAGACATGCTTTTGGAAAAAAAAAACAACTTAGTCACATTCAATACTCATTTTATCATGCGGTTTCTGTCATCTCCATGAACACTAATCAAAATCAGAGTCAGTTTTTAAAAACAGAAGTCTTGCCTTATTCAGTATGAATGTTTCAGAGGCCATCACTAAGGTGCTGCTTAGACTTTTACTCTGTAATTCCTGAGTACCTCTTTCTATTAGACTTGATGTGAAAAGCAATCCAAGGAAGAGATGGGTAGAGAGAGGTATTTCCACCAGCTTGCCAGAATGCAGATGCACCGGTAACAAAGAACAGTGGGAATCCAATGACTGTGGCCAGGAGGTTCCGCCCCCTTCTTAGTTGTCCAATGTAGAGTCTGGACCACACAGTATTAGGTCAGTGAGTGTCCGTCCATCACAGAGGTCAGCACTTCATGTCACTGCAGCCGTTAGCCTTCCTTGCTCACTATGATGCAACAGGAAGTAAAAGAAATTCTTTACTGGCAGTACCGTATGTTAAGGTCACCCTACTTGCTGTTAGTATGTAACTTCTTGAGTTCCTGAGACAACAACTCAATGTAGATGATGTTTTAGAAGCAGCACTCTTCTTGCAGTTAGTATCACACGATTTCTGAATTCAGAAATGTTGTTTGTTTGTTTTAGCTATGTCTCCCAATTGGTTGTTGGCTTTTCCTTGAACTCATAATGTTTCCTGCATCCATGCTGCAAGTTTTTGTGACTGTAGTTTACTACTTTTGTAACTGCAAACTGGCTTATTTAATATGGCAGGTACGTTTATGAGCAATTTAACAACTCGTCTGCAAATTATCTCTGATGCAGAAAACTAAAAATAAACAAAACTTCTCAACCAAATATATTAGGTGTCTGTCCCCAGAGGGAAGGAGAAGAATGGGGAAACTTTATGTCTGATATAAATAATACAGCTTCTAGGACTGGCAAATCATCTTTCTTTCTTCAAATTAAAACAAAACAATTCTTGCTAGACAATAAACTACTGATAGTCCCAAGTCAGTAAAATATTATACAAGACCTGTATCTTATGTTTGAGTGATTTAGCTAGGATAATATGAATATCAAATGTGAAAATTCTAAATACTCCTCATATTATTTATATATTTCATCTCTCTATATATTTTTATATTTTATACAGTATATTTATATACATATACATATATATATATATTTCAGAAAGAAAATACCAAAGTTGGAGAAATGGCTCAGTGGTTATAGGCACTCCATGGTCTTTCAGGTAACTGGAGTTCAGACACAACTTCAGTCAGGCAGCTTACAAATACCTTTGGATACCAGCTCTAGGTGATCTGATGCTCTCTTCTTGCCTCTGAGGCACTAAAACACATATGTTTATACCCATGCATATGTACATAAACATGAAATGTGAATACATATGAATACAATAAAATATTTTATTAAAAAGAAATATTAAAATCACTAGGTTTCTGAGAGTGAAAACTCAGATTGTATGTAGGTATAGTTTATAGTCATGACACTGCAACTAGTTTTATCATCTCAAATTCAATGCAAATACTTTAACAGTAAGAAATGCTAAACTTTAAATTTTACTAATAATTTTCTTTCATAAAATACCTGCCATTTACTTATGAAATCAGATTGAAGAAGAAAAGCAATTGCATTTTCTTACTGTTTGTAATGTATTGATAGATTTATTTATTTGTATTTGAGTGAGTTATGATAGGTTTTATTTATATTTTAACTGCTCAGACGTGTTACTTAATGAAGGGAAAAACAGGTAAAGAAAATGACTAACTCTCGAAAAATACTTATCTTAAGCTATGGTAACAATTACAAGTCTCTAAAATGAACATCAAATTTAATCCAGTAACTGTGCAAATAAATATTTTAAAGCATCACTCAGGCCATGGCGTCTCTCAGCTAACTCCTTAAAAAAATCTCAGTATCATTTGAAAGTCTATGACAGGCCTATGTCTGTCTCCAACAGCAGTGGTCAGTTTCTTCATTGAGCACTCTAATATGGTGCTCAAGGACTCTGCCTCTGAAGCCAGGACCAAGCAGGTACCACCATGAATTGTTAATTTATCTTTTCTGCATTTTACTTTTCTCAGTTGTAAAATGGGGGAAAATAGGGTATCTAATTCAGAAAATTATTGGGAGATTTGATGAGTATACTTATTTTGGAAAAATGAGTGGTCTATGTAGTCCTATGTAATCCTAATTACTGTGATGACATTACATAAATGTATCAAAATTTTATGAATTAGCAACTTGCATTTCTGATTTTTAATATTAGGAACAACTTCAAGGTTTAGAAATTGGGCTTTTATTATCTACTGCCATGCATCTTAGAGGTGCCATAGCTATAATCACGACTCAGGCTACTTGATACAAAATCCATGCGTTTTCCTCCTGTGCTGTTCCGGTAAAATTCTCCAAACAATTTTTTCCTGGTTTCTAAGCCTTTATGGCCGCATATTGTCTGATGTTTTCAGCACTGATGAAGTCATAATGAACTAAAACTTGCCTATAAGTGTTACTTCCCACCCTTTGATATTTAAATACAGGTGTCAGAACACGCTCAGAGCTGCCTCAACTTGTGATTCTTCTTGCTTCGCCCTTTCAAGGTACAGGCTGATAGCATGTGCTACCATGCTGGCTTTGCATAAATTTTTAAATCATTTATCTAAATAAAAGCAAGAATTTCATCTAAAGAATGGGTGTGGTTTTAAATAACAAAATTATTTTAGAGCTTAAAGAAGCAGCATTTGCTCCTTAACAATATAAACAACTGAAAAACTATGTAAAAGTATTGAATTACTTATTTAATTAAAGTATTTAACCTTTTAAAATTAGTAGCTTTATTCCGTCCTGAAGTTTCTTGACACATACATTGAACTCTGACAACAGGACTCGGGTGCAACACCAAGACCCCAGACTGCACTATAAGGAAGCAGCAGCAGAATAATTCTACCCGGCCCTAAGGCACGCGCACTGCCTTAGCTACACAGTGCCATCACATTCAAAATTTCTTTTCCCTTTAACTGACAACTTTATATTTTCTTTGTAAAACAGAGTTAGTTTTAGAATCAAAAGTTGCAAGCACAAAAAACCAAAACATTTGAGCTCTAATACAATAAGTGTGGAAAATGTTTATTCAGGGTAATCTAGAATAAAACCTCAGTCCTTGTACAGAGAGGAATAGGAACTTGGTCTTGCTCCAGTCAGATTCATACACATTATGTCATCATAGAGACAGTAAATCAATGATCTTGTTGGGGTGTTTGAAAGTCATGTGTAAAGGACTTGCGTCTGTCAGCCACAGACTGACAATTTAAACTCTAGGTAGGTGTTTCTGCTAAGCCCTTACAAGAAAGGAGATGAGCTTCAGGACACAGAGTAGGAGACAGTGAAAAAGCAGCCCAAACACAAAGATTTATAGCAGTGTGCCAAATCTTCTTCATGAGGACCATTTTATAAGGTTATGCGGAAATGTAATTATTATCAAACAAGATCACTTATATGCCATTACTTTCTATACACATAGTAGATATTATCATTCCCAAATTTCCATTGAAGACACAGAAGATGCTAATGTTTCCAAACATTGTCATCCACATGTTTTGGTGTGAAAAGAAAAAAAGAAAGAAAGAAAATGTATATGGATGTGTGCAGAAATCTCTTTACTGATAAAGCGTGTCCCCCTTATCAACAAGAAGGTTCAGTGTTGTAAAAAGTGATAACACATTCAGAAGTTTAGCATGTCATATAAAACTAATGGTAAATCTCCCTAGGAAACTTTAAAAACACTGGAATCCGTCATCAGCTCTAGTTTTATGTGGCACTAAAATATCTGAATTGAGCTCTACGTGATTCATAGAGACAAATATCAAAATCAACCGAAATTGCTACATTTCCTTTGAAACAACAGCAGAAACACATGTCACCCAACTACTGCTAGCACAGTGTTTCAGAGATTAAGGTATATGTTGTGGAGAGGATCTGAAACTTGGAAATTGGTGAGTGGAGGGGCAGCTCAAGCCAGGACATCAACATTGAGGCTTCCTGGGAGAGAGGGGACAACCTGTGAGTTGAGACCACTTGGACCCAGGTCACCAGCAGACTTCACTGGGGACTGAGAGGGGTGAACTATCTATCCCCCTGCCCTTCCCCTTGCTGGGTCTCCCTTCTCCTTCTCAGAGGCAGCCCGCAGCAGTACCAGCTCCTTATACCACTGAACTCCCTGCTCTCTCTCTGAGACAGAGAAGGCAGAAGTCTCAGTCTCTCAGTGGTGGGCTGCTGGGGGTATGGTTCACACAGATCCGCAGTGCCACCCAGGTCCACTGATCCAACCAGGTCCAAGGGTCCCCAGGACCTCCCAGAAGGCATCTGTACTGGCGGACACCCAGTTCTGCTGCTGTGGCTGGACTCCCAGCTGGCGAGTTCTGCGCCTATAGCACCACTGACCTGAGGGGTCTCCTACACCTCCATTTACCCCAGCAGGCTCAAATCTGAGAGCTGAGAACGGGAACCCCGTGCTTTCCCAGTAGACCTGCTAGAGAATGAGTGCGCCTTCAAGTGAGTGCATACAGAGCCCCAGGCCCAGAGTCCCTCTACACTAGCAGCCAGACATCAGACCCATCCCATGCACACCCTCACTGTGCAACATAGGGCAACATAGGGATTCTAGGGACAGTGTTCTCAGCATTGAAGCCTCTGTTCTGCAGGTCTATCAGTGGAGTCCAGGCAAACAATTCCTGGAGCCCACACAGATCTCAACACCAGGAAGACATTATTAGAGGCCTGTAGGCAAATGAGGTATTCAGTGAATCTGCGCATGTGCATTTCCCATACAAACAGCGTGCCTGCAGCCCCTCCTGCACCTGCCTCCCACCCCACCCCACATTCCAGGCATCTCCACTCTCTACCATCCTGTCCTTCAAAGCACAATCCCATGCACATGCACACTCTTGCGTGCCCTCACTTGTGCATCTGTACCTGTGGACCTTCTCCCTTAGGGACAACTGAAACACCAATGCCCACTCTCAAACCAGTGGACCTCTTTCATCTTCCTGAAGAATACTCCAAACACCAAAGAAAGATGGGCCCCGTCTGAAGTACAGACTCCAGGAACAAACAGTGAAGTTTATGGATAAGCAGATGGTCAAAGGTCAGCTTAAGAACACATCCAACAAAATACAGGACATCATGGCTTCATCAGCAACCCCCAAAATCAATGGACATGCTAATTCATCCATAACACAGGAAAATTATTTTAAAGCTATGCTTACCCAGTTCTTAGAGGCACATAAAGAGGAAACTAACACTTCTCTCAAAGAAATAGCCACAGAAATGGAGGCAAATAAAGAGAAAATGAACAAACCACTCAAAGAAATTCAGGAAAATGCAGCCAAACAAATAGAGGCACAAGTAGAGGCACAATTAGTGGCATATAAAGAGGAAATGAACAACAACAAAAACAAACAAACAAACAAAAAACAGAAATCATCATAGAAAGACAGGAATCTATATTCAAACAAATGAAGGAAATGGTACAAGACATAAAAACAAAATTAGAATCAATAAAGAAAACATAAACAGAGTAAACCCCGGAGAGAAGAACTTAGAGAAAAGATCAGGAACCACAAAATAAGCATCACCAATAGAATACCAAAGAAGGAAGAAAGAATCTTAGGTACTGAAGATACACTTGCAGAAATTGATACTTCTCTCAAAGCAAAAGTAAAATCTGAAAAGATCCAAACACAAAACATGCAAGAAATCAAGGACACCATGAAAAGACAAAATCTAAGAATAATAAGAATAGTTGAAAAGGAAGATTCCAGGCTCCAAGGTCCAGAAGATATTTTCAAGAAAATTTTCCCAACTTAAAGGAAGAGATGTCCATAAACATATAAGAGGCCTACAGAACACCAAATAGAACAGACCAGAATAGAACTCCTCACATTGCATCATAGTCAAAACATTAAATCTACAGAACAAGGAAAAAAATATTAAAAACAGCAAGGGGAAAATGCCAAGTATCAAATAAAAGTAAACCTATCAGAATCATACCAGACTTTTCAACAGAAACTACAAAAGCCAGAAGGGCCTGGGCAGATGTCCTGCAGTCTTTAAGGGACCACAGATGCCAACCCAGACTACTATACCCACCAAAGCTTTCAATCAACATAGACAGAGAAAACAAAATATTCCATGAGAAAACTAAATTTAAACAATATCTGCACAGCAACCCAGGCCTACAGAAAGTACTAGAAGGAAAACTCTAATCCAACAAAAACAAGTACACCCAAGAAAACATAGGATAAAGATGAATTCAAACAAAAAATAAAAAGAAAACAAGCAATGAATCATGGTAGCACCACCAACTCCACAATAAAAGAAACTAATATTCATTGGTCACTATTATCTGTCAACATCAATGAACTCAACTCTCCAATAAAAAGACAGACTGGTTGCAAAAACAGAATCCAACATTCTGCTGCATCCAAGAAGCACACCTCTGCAAAAAAGATAAACACTACCTCAGAGTAAAGGCTGGAAAAATGTTTTTCAAGCACATGGACCCTGAAAACAGGCTGGTGTAGCTATCCTAATATCTAATAAAATAGACTTTCAACCAAAATTAATCAAAGAAGATGAGGAAGGGCACTTCATTCTAATCAAAGAAAACATCTACCAGGAAAACATCACAACTCTGAACATCTATGACCCAAATACAAGAGCACCTATATTCATAAATGAAACATTATTAAAGTTGAATCACAAATCAATCCCAACATCTTAATAGTGGGAGACTTCAACATTCCACGCTCACCAAGGGACAGGTCATCCAGTCGGAAGCAAAACAGGGAAACAAGGGCACTTACAGAGGCCCTAAATCAAATGGACCTAATAGATGTCTACAGAACTTTCCACCCAAAATCAAAAGAGTATACCTTGTTTACAGCACCTCATGGAACCTTCTCCAAAATAGACCATATAGTTGGTCACAAAGCAAGCCTCAGCATATACTAGAAGATTGAAATAATCCCTTATATCCTATCTGACCATCATGGGTAAAACTGGATTTCAACAAAAATAGAAACAGCAAAAAACTGAACAACTCGCTACTCAATGACAACTGGGTTAGGGAAGAAATAAAGAAAAAAAAAAGACTTCCAAGAATACAATGAAAATGAAGGAACAACATACCCAAACTTACGGGACACAATGAAAGCAGTGATAAGAGGAAAATACATAGCACTAAGTGCCTTCAAGAAATTTGAAACATCTCATACAAGCAACTTAATGGCTCACCTGAAAGCCCTAGAAAAAAAAGAAGCAGACACACCCAAGAGGAGTAGACAGCAGGAAATAATCAAGCTCAGGGCTGAAATCAATCAATTAGAAACAAATAAAACAATTCAAAGAATCAATGAAACCAAGAGCTGGTTCTTTGAGAAAATAAAAAAGATAGAGAAATCCTTAGGCAAACTAAGTAAAAGGCAGAGAGACACTATCCAAATCAGCAAAATCAGAAATGAAAAGGGGGACATAACAACAGACACTGAGGTAATCCAATCATTAGATTATACTACAAAAGCCTATACAAAACAAAATTTGAAAATCTAAATGAAATGGACAATTTTCTTGATAGATTCCATTTACCCAAATTAAATCAAGATCAGGTAAATAGATTGAATATTCCTATATCCCCCAAAGAGATAGAAGCAGTCATCAAAAGTCTCCTTTCCAAAACAACAACAACAACAACCAAAAAAAAAAAAAAACAAAAAACAACAAAAACAGGGCTAGATGGTTTCAGCACAAAATTCTAACCAGACCTTCAGAAAAGAGCTAAGTCTAATGGGAAAGGATCTTTACCAACCCTATATCTGACAGAGGGCTAATATCCAGAATATATAAAGAAATAAAAAAGTTAAAAAGAAACAAATCAAGTAATCCAATTAAAAAATGGAGTACAGTGCTAAACAGAGAATTCTCTGTAGAGGAATACAGAATGGCACAGAAACACTTAAAGAAATGCTCAACTTCCTTAGTTATCAGGGAAATGCAAATCAAACAACCCCAAGATTTCACCTTACCATTAGAAAGGCTAAGATCAAAAACTCAAGTAACAATACATGCTGGAGAGGATGTGGAGAACGGGGAACCCTCCTGCATTGCTGGTGGGAATATAAACTTACAATCACTTTGGAAATCAATCTGATGCATTCTCAGACAATTATGACTAGTGCTACCTCAAGATCCAGTGATACCACTCTTAGGCATATACCCAAATTATGCTCAAGTACACAACAAGGACATTTGCTCAACCATGTCCATAGCAGCTTTATTCGTAATAGCTGGAACCCGGAAACAACCCAGATGTCCCTCAATGGAGGAATGAATACAGAAATTGTGGTACATTTGCATAATGGAATACTACTCAAAAATTAAAAACAAGGAAATCAAGAAATTTTCAGGCAAGTGGTGGAATCAAGAAAAGATCATCCTGACTGAGGTATCTCAGACACAGAAAGACACATACAGTATATACTTACTCATAAGTGAATATTAGACGTATAATATAGGATAAACATAAAAAAATTCCATACACCTAAAGAAGCTAAGCAAGAAGAAAGATCCTGTGTAAGATGATTAATCATCTCTCAGAAAGATAAACAGGATGGACCTTGGAAGAATGAGAAAAGAGGAAACAGGGCAGGAGCCTAACACAGACAGACTCTGAAAGACTCCACCCAGCAGTGTATCAAAGCAGATGCTGAGACTCATAACTAAGCTTTGGGCAGAGTGCAAGGAACCTTATGAAAGAAGGGAGAGATAGCTTACTATCCTGGAGAGGACAGGAGTTCCACAAGGAGAGCAACAGAACCTGAAATTCTGGACACAGTGGTATTTTCTGAGACTGATACTCCAACCAAGGACCATTTATGGATATAACCTAGAACCTCTGCACAGATGTAGCCCATGGCAGCTCAGTCTCCAAGTGGGTTCCCTAGTAAAGGGAACAGAGGCTGTCTCTGATATGAACTCAGTGGGCTGGCTTTTTGATCACTCCCCCAGGAGGGCACAACCTTAAGAGGCCATAGAGGAGAACAATGTAGCCAATCCTGATGAGACCTGATAAGCTAGGGTCAGATGTAAGGGGAGGAGGACCTCCCCTATCAGTGGACTGGGAGAGAAGGATGGGAGGAGAAGGGGAAGAGGGAGGGAGCTACAGCTGGCTTACAAAGTGAATATACTATAATTAATATAAAAATTAAAAATTAATTAAAATCTAGTTGTCATGATAATGCCTTTTCATTCATTTTGTTCTTGGTATTTATTATTATTGTTGTTTAATAAATTTTAAATTGAAATATGATGACAGTACTTTAGTCTTTCCCTTTCCTCTCTCTAGTACCCAATCTCAAAAACAGCCTATTTTTCTTTCATGATTATTATACATATTTTTGGTGTGTATGTGCAGTGTGTACACACATGTTTCTCCGATTGTTCTTTTCTGTGATGGTCTCTATGTGCTGCAAAGAAGTTTAATTGATTGGGGGTTCTAGCTATATTTTATATGGTGGGATAATGTTCGGAATATAGCTTGAATTATGTTGGCTTAGCAAAGTTGTAAAAATACATTTTCTTCTCTTTGCTGACATCACTATCCGCTAACTGTGGCTAGAGTTTTAGCACCGATATGCATTCCCTTCTGCCGAGTGGACTTTAAGTCCAGGTAGCAGCAGGTGTTCACCACCAACATGCGAGTGATGCTTACTGCATCTTTACGCCCTTTCTGCCTCCCTGCCATTGCTGTGCTTTTCAGCTCTATAGGTATAATATGAGGCTACTAGTTGCTTGCCTACCTTGAGAGCTTACGTAGTGTTTTCTAGTGTCTCCAGGAGTGGACACATTCCTTCAGCCTCTGAGAAGCAGCTGAAGGCAGTAGCAAGAGTCTGCATTGCCTTGGGAGCCATGTGGGCTACCTTCACCATCCCAGAAGAGAGTTCTCATGCCTAGTACTGGGGTTTTGTAGGTACTTCATGCTTCATGTGAGCATCTGTCAGCCAGATATGTGTGCATATGTGTATACACTTATATGTATTATATATAACTTTAATTTTAAGTAAATATAAAATAATAAGGATACTTGAGGATTTATTATATAGCCTTGCTGTTATTTATTCCTCCTCTCATGTTCATAGATCTGTAGTATTAATGTTATGAAAATCCTCCTCTTCCCTACAAAATCATTGCACTCTCAATAAAAAAATAGACCACATCATTATTCACATAAATAGAAAATTAAACACCTTAAAACCACATGGAACCATGAAAGACCATCAGTAGACAATAACATTCTTAGCAAAAATTATAATGCTGGCAGGATTGCCATTCCATACTTTAAGATATCTTGTAGACCTATGAAATAAAACAATTTGGTGGCGGCACAAAATCAGCATGTCGACCAGTGGAATAAAACAGAAGGCTCAAACAAGATTGGTCGTAGCTGTTTTCATTTGATACTCAGCAGAGACAGAGAACGCATCCTGGAGAAAAAAACCATCTTCAACAAGTGGTGTTAGGAAGCTGGGTGTCCATGTGCAGAAGAATGAGATAGGGGTCTTCTCTGTCCCTCTCCAACCGTCTGCATGTGCTGTGAAGAGAACGTTCTTATTATAGGTGGTAACTACATGAAATAATAATAATAAAAAAGAAGCAAACGTATGAATTGTAGCCTGGGTGGGTGGAAATATCTGATAATTCACTCCCCTCCTATCAGCAAGAAGTTTCAGTGTTATAAATATGATAATACATTCAAAATTGGACTATTTCATATAAGGCTCACTAAACAACTTTAGAAAACACTGAATTAAGCTGTTAGCCCTAGTTTTTTTGTGGTACTAAAATCACCCTGTACAAAATGAGACCCAAGTGGATCAAAGACCTCAGTTTAAAACTGAAACCAAAACACTAAAGTTGCTAGAAGAAAATGAAAGCAGTATCCCATTAAACTCAGATTTAGGAAAGGACTTTCTGAACAGGTTAGAAATTAAGGATAACAATTGACAACTGTGGCCTCATAGAGTTAAAAAATGTCTGCCTAGCCAAGAAAATAATCAATGCAGGGAGGAAGAAGTGCAGAGAATGAGGGGAATCTGCCTGGCATGTATCTGACAGGGGATTAATATCCAAATACACAAAGAACTAAAAAAACCAAAGAGTCACAGAAACTAATAAGCCAATTAAAAATGGGCTAGGAATCTTAAATAAAAGAGTTTTTAGTAAAATAAATAAAAATTGCTAAGAAATGTATAGGATTGTTTATCATCCTTTGCAGTTTCGGAAATGCAAATTTAAACTACTTAGAGATCCCATCTTGCCTCAGTCAGAATGGCTTAGCTCAGTAACACAACAAATGTAGGCGAGCATCGTGGGGAATGGAGAATGCACGGTCAGTGTTTATGTGAATACAATTTGGTGCAGTAGAATTGATTTCTGTATTGGAAATCAGTATGGAAAATCTCTGAAAAATAAAAATAAACCTATGGCTCAGCTATACCACTCTTTGATATAGGTCTTAAAGATTCAACCTCTTATTCCACAGATACTTACTTACCCACATTCATGGATGCTCTACCTGAAAGCCAGGAAATGAAACAACCTAAAAATTTTCTGTTGTATGAGTAGGTAATGAAGATCTAGTACATATATAAAATGTAATACTATTCAGGTGTATAAAGAATGAAATCATGAAATTTGCAGGTGAGTGGATTGAATTAGAAGGGGTAACGCTGACTGAAGTAATCCAAACCCAGAAAGACAAACACCACGTGTTTTCTGTTACTAACTTCAGATCTTCAGATGTGGTTATTCAACATGGAATAGGCATAGAACCAGGAAATTATAAACAAATAATAGGATAGGAGAAGCAGCTGAGAAAGGACTAGCAGGGCATAGTTGATATGAAAGAAGAAAAACAAAATCGGAATGCAGTTCCAGCTGGGGAAGTGAATAGAGAGGTGAGCAGAATCAGAAGGAGGAAGACAATAACACTCCCACTGTCAAAGCGTTGGGGATGCTGCAGTTACCTGAAATAACTGATGTATTTGAAGGCACCAATTTTCTTGGGAGATTAAATCTTAAAATTTTAAATATACACAAGTCAACATTTAACTATAAATAATATTGCGGTCATCAATATTTATTTTTCAATGTCATCAATAATTATAAAGCAGTTGTGGTGACAAATAAGAATGATCAATGACAAAAATATTTTAGAAGTACTAATAATAAGAGAGAAGCCATGCAGAGAAGTTCTGATTATGGAAAAGGGTTTTACGAACTTGATATTCTCCAGGGTATTCTGAAGCCCCAGTCTAACTCCTATGACTGGGTGTGATCCTTTTATCTTCCTTCCTCCCTCTCCACCCCTCTTCCTCCTCCCTTGCACCCCTCACCTCTCTCTCGCTCGCTCTTTCACATCTGGTATATGCATGTGCATGTGCATGTGTGTGCATGCGCATGTGTGTACAGATGTGCACGTATACATATGGAGGTCAGAATTCACAAATGGGAATCCTCCATCATTTTTGAGTCAGGCATTCTTGATGAGCCTGGAGCTTGCTGATTTGGCTAGATTGTCAGGTCAGCAAGTCTAAACAAGCCTCATATCTCTGCCTTCTTGGTGCTGGTGCTACAGACTCTACCACCATGCCTGGCCTTGATAAGGGTGCTCAAGAGCTAAATGCAGGTCCTCATGCACATCACCAACCCTCATACTAGCTTTCTTTGGATTACATTTCTTGAATTTGAACCAGAAAGAAAGGTTCTACTTTCAGCTAATAGGAAGACATAAATAATTCACTGCAAACTCTCCCATGTAAACTGGGGAAATGCTCTGTCTTCATAGGATGCAGGCTGTGACCCACACGTAAGTTCCTCAGCTATCCATGAAACCTTCCTTATCTGGTCCATTTTTTTCTTCTCCTGCATATCAATTCTCTGTAAGATGCTGTTTTCCATGTTTCACTTCTAATCCTCCTTCTCTGCAGATGCGATTTTCTTTGCTCCAATATTGCTATTATCTGCCCCCATTTCCCTGGATCCCTGCCCCTCTCAGTTCATGCCAATAATTCCATCTATCACATCTCAGCACCTGAGAAAAGGGGCGTGAGTACTTTTCTACTGCTGTTTAAGAGAACTAACACAACTAGCGAAGCTTCAATAACACTCACTGTTTGTCCCAGAGATCTGTGGGTTAGAATAGCTGAAGTGTAATGAGCTCAGCTGGCTGTGACACTTGACATCTCATAAGGGCAAACGGAGGAGCCAATGGGAGTGAGCTGCTGGTAAGGCGAATGCGTCCCTGCCCTTGGGCTGCAGACCGGGCTGCGTCCTTCTTGTACAGTTTATAAAATCCCTGTACTCTGCCCACATCAGGCCATCATTACCCTCACTGAGTATGTGGTCCCCTCCAGCAACAGCTCTTTGAATTTCTTAGACTCAAACCTTAAGATCTTGATTAATTTCCTGATCTTAAACCTTAAGATCAACTGGTTAGGGATTTCAGTCACATCATCCATGCAAAGAAAATTAGCCAAATCCTGGGAATGAGAGTGGTGGCTCCATTTCTTTGGCATATGTAACTTAGGAGCTTTCCTTTGTGCTCATTAATTAATTTGAGACCTTGTCACTTATGTCAAAATTTACCTGCTCATGGTGAGTCTATATCATCTTACAGCTTCAGAAAATATTAAAACCGAAAAAACCTAAACAACTTAAGCAGACAAAACACTAGTTCTAAAGAGGTAAATCAAAGAGCCCAGCTCAGGGTGACTGTGTTGGATCACTCACTCATGTTCAAGGCCACAGAGAGACTAGTGAATTCTTTTCATATATGGATGTCACTAGCCGGAAGCAGCAGTGTTCCTGAGGATTGCAAATCCAGCATGTTGTACGCAGCTTCTTCTATCAGCTCTACTTAGTAAAAAAGGATCAAAATCTGAACAGCATTCACTAGAAAAAAGAAAAACAACTTAGAACGTCAGCGTATAACCACATAATCACCTCTCCATTTCTTAAATGCGCGAGGAACAGACACATGTTTCTGAATTCTCACTTTTGGACCATTCACTCACAAGGACTTATTCAAAAATGAAATTGGCATCCCACTGGTATCACGGATGTAAACATCACCCTTCACATTGATCATGCTTCTGGCATGCAGGGGAGCTGAATGATGCCTGTGCTGTCCAGGGGCACAGTGAGCATCGGGGACAGGAGCAGCTAACGGAGTGAGCCCCGGGCCTGGCAGCTGCAGCCTGTGTGGATTTGAGCACACTGCTCGCAGTACCCACTGGATAAATGTGAATGAAAACAATTTAACTCTCCAGTTGATACACCAAACACTCATGGAAGGATGTCCCAAGGGCAAGCACTGCCCTGTAACACATATGGCCCAGCATCTGCTTAACTCTTCTTGTAACCTCCAGGGCAAAGGTAGGATGTACTTCTTGGGTCAAACGAGTGAGCCCTCGGAGGTAAGATGGGTAACAGAGGACACAGACTGTCTTAAAGAACATTACTGCACTTGCTCGGCATTGCTCAGTGGAAAGATGAAATTAGTTTGCTTTTAAAAATTAAAATCTACTTTGGAAGTGGGATTATGCATTGCCTACAGTACAGTAAGAATTACCATGCTGCTTACTAAGTTATTCTAACTAATAAATAGGAAGCTGCTTCACGCGATGAATAAAGTAAGAAAGACTGAGATGCCAGATGGAAGAAATAAGCAAATCTGCATTCTGCATTTGATGTTCCTTTTAAGTGTTTTTGCAGGCAGAGCGTTACAATGTCACATGATCTTAGCCACTGGCTGGGAACCGACTTCATAGCAATACCAGAATCTGGGGTGATCCTCAGTGGTCAGCCACTCGGCTACAAGGTTTGGTTTCTATACAGTGATCTAAAGCATAAAATCTTTCAAACGAGTACATATACCCACAGAACATGGCCTCCTCATAGAGAATATCTTGAGATGTTAAAGGAAATATGTTAGTAAAACCAGAGAATGAAGGTGCTGGCAAGGCAGACAGACTGAGGGCCCTCTGGAGAATATGGGTAGCAGTTGTGAGGACGCATCTACCAGATGCTACGGAGTTCTGGCTGCCAGATGCCTCCAGATCTCTCCAACCACTTGCCAGGCATCCAGCAGCTATTTTTATTGCTGCTTCTGGCATATTGCTCTTGTCTACTGTAACGCTCTTTCCTCACTGATTTCTGTGACTCTGGGTGCCTGGAACTCTTCCTAACTTCCTCACACATGTTTCTGTCCCTGTAAAAGTATAGATTTAGTGTTCTGTGGAGATACTGGTGTCTCTTTGCCATCCCCTGTTTTTATCCTTCTCTTCAATTTTCAGTCTTTCCACAC
The DNA here is from genome assembly GCF_030254825.1 of Meriones unguiculatus. Classification (NCBI taxonomy): domain Eukaryota; kingdom Metazoa; phylum Chordata; class Mammalia; order Rodentia; family Muridae; genus Meriones; species Meriones unguiculatus. The sequence continues at coordinate 4,582,024 of NC_083350.1, read as the reverse complement.
CTCAGCATCACGGTATCCTGAAGTGTCTAACGCATCCTCTGTCTCTAAAATGGTTGTCAATATGTGCCTCTTTCTTCCTCTCCCAACCCCAAACCACCCGTCTTCTGTTGTTTCTGAAGGTAAGTGAGTCCGCTCCACTTCCCTCACGTAAATCACGCAGCACATCACCCTGTACTCCTACTTTCTTGTCAACTCAGAATCTGTTACCACAAATTTCTGCTTCTGTTTCCAAGTTCAGTTTTCCCTTGTCAAACTTAATGCTTTTGAGTAAACTCACATCTTTTTCTATTGGAGTTTTGTACTTGTTTTACTTAGGGTGGTTTCTATTGATGTGAAGAGACACCATGACCTCAACAACTCTTATAAATGAAAGCATTTAACTGTGGCTGGTTCAGAGGTTTATTGTTATGGTGGGAAGAATGGACATGTGCAGTCAGACACGGTGCTGGAGAAGGACCTGAGAGTTCTACATCTGGATTGTCACGCAGCAAGATGGGCCAGGCTTGAGCATTTGAAACTTCAAAGCCCATCTGGAGTGACACCCTTCCTCCAAAAAGGCCACACCTACTCCTACAAGGCCACATGTCCTAATCCTTTTAAGTAATGTCCTTTCCTGAGAGCCTATGAGGGGATGTTATTCAAACCGCCACACTGTCAGCCTTGCCTGGAACACTACATGTACATATTCATTAACACATCAGTAATTTGTCAGGCCAATTCACATTGCCGGTTTCCTGAAATCGTTATTTATCATAGCCCATTACTTTTTAGCCAAATGATGCACTCTGCAGTGTGACCTATCTAAGTTCTTTATCATCTTATCCTCTTAAAAGGTTACGTATTCAGATGAGAAGATGAAAATGGAAACATGCTTTCATCCTGAATGCGAGGGTCCAGGCAGGTCTGCATTATAGGGCACTGAGTCAGTGTTGGCTCTCCTATACAATAAACTGTACACTAAGCAGAGTGAGCTTACGTTTTCACTTTTCCTGGCTTGCGGCAGACAATATTACCTGCAAGATAGACAACAAACCAGTTTCTTGCCACTGTACCATCATTAGCACTACTCAGAAAACAAAACAAAACAAAACAAAACAAAACAAAACAGAACACCAGAAGCTCATGTCCCCTAGAGTGAAGCTTCAGACCAAGTAAGCCAAAGGTCAGCCAAAGCCAAATGCACATCACTGTGTGCCAATCTCAGGAAGGGACATGACATCACCTTACCCGCATTCTCTTAGGTGAGTGCCACCAGGTCCACACTTGGAAGAGAGAAAAACTAAAACAACTTACAATGTTGGGGAGGTATCACTGGGGGTGTGCCTAAGGCAGTCCACCACATCCAGAGAATCCCAGTCTCCTGAGACCTCTCCACTGCCTAGGTGTTCCATGTGGATACTGGACGGTACCCTTCATGCTATCAAGTCTTACTTTAGAACACTGGTTTGTATTTTTGAAGCACTTTTTTTTTCATTTTTTTCTTTTATTTATTTATTTATTTACCTTATTTATTTATTTATTTATTTGGTGTTTGGGACAGGGTTTCTCCGTGTATTAAGCACTAGACTTGCTTTGTAGACCAGGCTGACCTCAAACTTGTAGAGTTCCGCCTACCTCCGCCTTCCAAGATTAAAGGCATGTAGCACCATGCCCGGCTCTTGAGGCACTCTTGTATCCAAAAGCATTTTTTCATAGCCTAACTGAATAGTTTTATCTACACTTCAAATCTACAACAGGCATAAGCACCTTCATAGTAAGTTCACTAGACTTACTATTATTCGTCTAGTGTCTTTGTATTTACCACTATGACAGACACACTAGACTACACTGAATTTATTAGTACATGAATTTTCTATTAAAGCAGAGTTATTTATTTTTTGTTTTGTTATTAAGCTGTAATTGAAGCCAAGACCTAGAGCCTGCTTGGCCAGCACTTTAGCCCTGAGCTATGCTCCTAGCCTGAGGATTTCCTAGAAGGATGTAAGTCCTGAGACAGCATGGCCTCAGTCACATGCATTGTTCACTGAATAAATAAAGGTGGCTAACTTGACTGAGCAAGCTCGTGACAATATCACTTATTATGCTTGATTACATTCAGTTTATGATGTGTCACCAAGGCAGTCTCTTACTGTAGGACTGTAAGACTTTACCAATTGAACAGTAGATTCTCTGAGTTGTGGTTGCCTCGTATTCACCTAGCATGAGGAACAACGATGCCAGGTGAGCTGCACTTGCGATGACTCGGCAGCTGAAGGGTGGTGGCTCGTGCTCAGAAGAGACACGGTGGCTGTGGACCTCAGCTTTGTCATCTTCAGTTGTGCTGAACTGAGGCGTCTGTTTTCTTACCATGCCCGAACCTCCTTTAGACGCTTGTGTTTAGTTTCTTCTTAATGAAATATTTCAGTGTTAAGATCATTGTGCTGTGAAGTGTTATTTTTCTTAACTTTTAAAACACAAAGTGTTGTGGTTTGTTATTTCATTTTAATAACATATGATTATACTTTGTTCTTATTTTTCCTTCTTTTTCTGAGGCCCTCCCCTTTCATCTCGGTTGTCTACTTTGCACCCCTGCTAAACTTTCACGTGCAGGTATTCAATGACTATCTTTTCATACACCATCTAACGAGCACTGCCGTTCCTCTTGCAAAGGGAGAGGGGTGATAGAGAGACAGGTTTTTAAATCTAGATTTTGTTTTATATGCAAGAAGCCGTTCAATTAATCCGGGTTATTTTCTTTACATAATGATTTCCAGTTCCATCCTTTTTAAAATGCAAATGTCATGAGTCTATCTTTTTACTTTAAATGATTTATTCAATCATTATTTAAACTGAAGACTATAAAAATAACTGAGAATGAGTAGTTAACTAATGCCACCTTCAGATTTGGATATCTGGTAATTATGAAGGCAGACAGTTTTATATCCCAGCACAGACATTTAGAGAGATCCTTAACGTTGTTTATATTGTGTTCAAATGATATTCCAACACATTTTTAAATGAAGAAAATGTCACAGTATCAATCAATATGCCTTTCTGATTCACATTACTTTTTTAGACTTTTATATCTCAGAATATTGTCTTCATTTAAGATATGTTTTTACTTCAGTATAATTTCATTTTGACACAAAGGAATTAAAGAAGAAAACTAACAGTTGTGAGAATTAGCTTAGATCATATATGAAAATATCAACTGTTTTCTAAAATTAAAATGTTAAAACAAGATGTTTAGATTTCCAGATTAAAAAGCAAAACGTGGAAATCAGATGCTAGTAGATACTTAAAACCTGAATAAGGAAGTTAAAAGCCATTACATTGTTTTAGAAGAAGCTGCATTTTTGCAAGCCAATTGATGTCAACGTTCAGAAGAGTGATGTTAGGTTGGCGAGTATAGAGATTTCCTGTGTCCCACGGCATAGCTGTCACTGCTAAATTAAATTTTCTCTGTATGCATTATGCAAGTAAATTCAAAACTCCTATCAAGGGGCTGATCCTGATACAGCAAATATGCCAAATTTTAATTTAATAGTAAATTGGCAGCACATTCCTGAGGCCAGCAGAGGTGTTTCTGAAGCATTGATAGATGAGATAATTAGGGAGAAATGAAGTAGGGAAGAGTTGTGAGAGGTTGGAAAATGAGAAGGTGAGACTCTTCCCAGGAGAGCACTGTCCCTGGGGGAAGCTGTCCCAGAACGAGGGCAAGCAGAACTGGGAGGAGAAGAGTTCTTGAGGTGAGCAAGCTGAGCAGTCTTGGACAGCATGGAGACTATGGGGTGTCTGTCTTAGGTGGGAGGAAAGCATCTGGGAGTGACAGGAAAGGTGTCAGAGAGTGAACAGTGTCCTCACTTTCTTCCTGTTCCTGTGATAAAATGCTCTGCATAAATAGCAGCTTAGGAGAGGAAAGGGTTAATTATCTTACACTTCCAGGTCACAGGTAATCATAGCTGAAAGTCAGGATAGGAACTCCAACAGGAACCTGAAGCACAAATCATGGCAGAATGATGCTTTTTGGCTTGGTTGCAGGCTCAAGCTGGTCAAATAGAGAGGGCAGCCTGCCCAGGGAACTGGCCACCCAGAGTGAGTGGTCTAAGCTTTCTACATGAACTAACATCAAGACAATTGAGGCCCAACAAAGAAAGAGAATTTCCGGCCAATCTCCCTTATGAACATTGATGCAAAAATACTTAATAAAATACTTGCAAACCGAATCCAAGAACACATCAAAGATATTATCCACTATGACCAAGTAGGCTTCATCCCAGGTATGCAGGGGTGGTTCAATATATGGAAATCCATCAATGTGATCCACCATATTAACAAACTGAAAGAAAAAAACCACATGATAATCTCCCTAGATGCTGAAAAAGCCTTTGACAAAATCCAACATCCATTCATGTTCAAAGTATTGGAGAGATCAGGGATACAAGGCACATATCTAAACATAGTAAAGGCGATATACAGCAAGCCTATAGCCAACATCAAACTGAACGGAAAGAAACTTAAAGCAATCCCACTGAAATCAGGGACAAGACAAGGCTGCCCACTCTCTCCATATCTCTTCAACATAGTGCTGGAAGTCCTTGATAGAGCAATAAGACAGTTGAAGGAGATCAAGGGGATACAAATTGGAAAGGAAGAAGTCAAATTATCACTATTTGCAGATGATATGATAGTATACGTGAGTGACCCCAAAAACTCTACCAGGGAACTCCTACAGCTGATAAACACCTTCAGCAAAGTGGCCGGATACAAAATTAACTCAAAAAAAAATCAGTAGCTCTCCTGTATACAAAAGACAAAAGAGCTGAGAAGGAAATTAGGGAAACAACACCCTTCACAATAGCCACAAATGACATAAGGTACCTCGGAGTAACCCTAACCAAGGAAGCCAAAGACTTGTATGAAAAAAATTTCAAATCTCTGAAGAAAGAATTAGAAGAAGATATGAGAAGATGGAAAGATCTCCCATGCTCATGGCTTGGCAGGATTAACATAGTAAAAATGGCCATCTTACCAAAAGCAATCTACAGATTCAATGCAATGCCCATCAAATTACCAACACAATTCTTTACAGACCTGGAAAGAAAAATTCTCAACTTCATATGGAATAACAAGAAACCCAGAATTGCTAAAACAATCCTCTACAATAAAAGATCTTCTGGAGGTATCTCCATCCCTGATCTTAAGTTGTACTATAGAGCAACAGTTTTAAAAACTGCATGGTACTGGCATAGAAACAGAATGGTGGATCAATGGAACCGAACAGAGGACCCAGAAATAAACCCACACACTTATGGACACCTGATCTTTGACAAAGACGCCAAAACCATACAATGGAAAAAAGATAGCATCTTCAACAAATGGTGCTGGTCTAACTGGATGTCTACATGTAGAAAAATGAAGATAGATCCATACTTGTCACCCTGCACAAAACTGAAGTCCAAGTGGATCAAAGACCTCAACATAAAACCAGACACATTAAATCGGCTTGAAAAAAAAGTGGGAAATACCCTAGAACTCATTGGTACAGGGGAAAACTTCCTGAACAGAACACCAACAGCACAGGCTCTAAGAGCAACAGTCAATAAATGGGACCTCATGAAACTGAAAAGCTTCTGTAAAGCAAAGGACACCGTCATCAAAACAAAGTGACCACCTACAGATTGGGAAAGAATCTTCACCAACCCTTTATCTGACAGAGGACTCATATCCAGTATATATAAAGAACTAAAGAAGCTGAAAAGCAGCAAACCAAGTAATCCACTTAAAAAATGGGGAACAGAGCTAAACAGAATTCTCTGTAGAGGAATACCGAATGGCAGAGAAGCACTTAAAGAAATGCTCAGCCTCACTAGCCATTAAGGAAATGCAAATCAAAACAACCCTGAGATTTCACCTTACACCCATGAGAATGGCCAAGATCAAAAACTCAAGTGACAACACATGCTGGAGAGGTTGTGGAGAAAGGGGAACCCTTCTCCACTGCTGGTGGGAATGTAAACTTGTACAACCACTCTGGAAATCAATCTGGCGCTTTCTCAGACAACTAGGAATATCGCTTCCTCAAGATCCAGCCATACCACTACTGGGCATATATACAAAAGAGGCTCAAGTACACAAAAAGGACATGTGCTCAACCATGTTTGTAGCAGCTTTATTTGTAATAGCCAGAAGCTGGAAACAACCCAGATGCCCCTCAACTGAAGAACCTACTCAGACCTCGGACACCACCACTGCTAGTTCTAGAACTGACGCAGGATGTTTCAACGAGGGGGTTAAGGCTTCTCATAATATTTCCTATAAGCCCACACCTGTTTGTCTATATCCCCCATTTTTATTCATTATTAGCCAGATAGAGCCAAGTAATTGTGGTAATGATACTTGCTTTTTTGCCCAATGCTGGAATGCTAGTAAATTTAGGTATGCCCTGGTTACTTGCATGCCTCACTGGGTGCCTGTGCCCGTTGATGCCCCTCACGCTATGACTCTCTTCAGACAGAAAAGGGATCTTGGAACTACAGCCACCATTGTTACTACCATCTCATTGGCGGCTGTTGGAGCTACCACCACGGCATTAAACATGAGTCATACTGGGCAGACTGCTCAGACCCTGAATAATCATTTAGCCAATGTAGCTCATGCTTTAGTTGTACATAAAGGAATTAATGCTCAACTAAAAGGAAGCTTGATAGTGTTCAATCAGAGGATTGACCTCGTGCAGGAGCAAATTGATACCCTGTGGCAAATCGTTCAACTTGGCTGTCAATGAAAATATGCTGGACTTTGAGTCACTAGCATATAACATGAGAATTTTTCCTGTGCTGCAAATCTGTCTAAACAATTGTCGAGCTATATTTTAGGTAATTGGACTGGAGAATTCGATACTACGATGGAGCAGCTGAGAGTGGCCATTGTCACAGTAAATTCTACCAGAGTGGACGCAGGACTAGCCACAGGATTATCATCATGGATTGCTGCAGCCATGAATCATCTGAAGGAATGGGCGGGCATGGGAGCATTAGCAGGCCTTCTGGTGTTGGTCTCCTTGGTTTGCCTGTGGTATATATGCAAGATTAGAGTCTCACAACAGTGTGATGCAGCCATGATCATTCAGGCCTTTACAGCCATTGAAGCAGGACATTCGCCCCAAGCATGGTTGGATACCATAAAAAGCTAAAATGTTATGCTCAGGATGTGAGGCTAAGCACTGCACTCAGGGTCAGCCGCTTTGGACCCAGAGAAGAGCATGTCTGATTGCATGTGGGTTGATACCCCAGGTCCCGCCTCTGAGAAAAAGGTATCAGACGGGTCTGATGCTCTTTGGGTGGATGACACCTAAATGAACATCTGTACAAAGTCCCAATTTATTTCTAATATCAGAGATCAGACCTCTACTCTTGCCTGATGCGTCTAAAACAAAAAGGGGGAACTGTAGAGAGCTGCGGAATGCTGTGCCTTAAAGATGGAGCTGGTTTCCGCCTTCCACCTTCCCGATGGTGAGTGCTCTCTGTCACGAACAATTCCACATTTGGCTAAGGCTGAGGATCTGACTTGCTTCCATGTATGTGGACCTATCTGCATTGCCCACGTGGCACGCCTGGGTTGGCTACCCAGAGGCTATTTAAGCTGTGGGCTGGCTTTCCCCAGGGTCAGATGATTGTTCAAGGTTCCTGAATAAACTGCATTGAAAAAAAAAAAAAAGACAATTGAGGCCATAGGCAGGGCCACAGGCCAGTCTCATCTGGAGAATGCCTCTATTGAGGGCCTCTTCCCAGGTGACTGTCAGCTATGCCCAGTGGATAGGGAACGCTAACTACAAACAGCAGTGAATTAATTTACAACTAACTGGTAGTGATAAAATTTGTTCTGAAATAAGACTGTGTGAAGTTACTAGGAGTCAGACTCTCCAAAGGTGTTTTTCCATAATTCTGACAATGTAATACTTTAAAACAATTATTTGAACTCTCCAGCAAGAAACAAGAAGAATTTTTTGTTGCTCAATTGAAAAAGAGTGTTGCAGGATATTATAAATTGATATATGAAATATGGTGCCTACTATGATTCTTCACTTCTTCAAAGCTATTGTAGAATGAAAGGTGAAAGTAAGTGATCCTGTTTTATTATCAAATTAAAATATCTATATTAAAAATAAGAGTATTAAAGCAAGGAAAGAACAACTAGAACATGGCAGAGCTGAAATTTATAGCTTAATTGCTTAAATCAGAGCCTCTTCATCTTCCTTTATACAGAGCCTCGTGAGATGGTGGCACCAACCATAAAGTTATTTTGACTACTACTTTATGACTGTAATTTTGCTACTGTTATGACTAGGAATATAAATATGTACAGTTTCTGATGGTCTTAGGCAACCATGTGCAAGGGTCACTCAGCCCCCAAAGGGTCATGACCCACAAGTTGAGAACCACTGGTTCATATGGACAATTGCCACATAAAATGTGATTTGGGGCTATGTGTTTAAAGTGAGTAGAAAACAAAACAACACAATATTTGAAGATAAAAGTAAAAAAAAATGAAGAAATTTTATAGAAAAAGGTCATCTGAGAAATTTAAATTTATCATTTAGAAAACATGTACAGCAATGCCACTCTCTGGAGCTGCTTATACCCACACAAGGTATATCTTAATTTACTAACCCAGAAAACCCCTAACAACACTCTAAACGTTTGTCGTTACACCTAAAGATAAGTGTAGCCTTCGCCCTTCATCAAGGAAGCCTCTCAGCAATAGAAAGAGTGGCTTTTTTTTTTTTTTTTGGCAAGAGATGGAAATTAAGGAGACCTGCAACTGTAAAGTGTGTATATAGTAAGAAATGATGGTGTACTCTGGCCTAAATGGGACAACTTATCATCCCAAGCCCATCAAAGCTCGAGCATCTGTTCAGATAATAAGCTGGAAGGATGGTAAGAGCCAGAGGGCGGATCACTGCAGTGAAACAGTGTCTTCCAGATAGGACGGGACTGGTACTCACATGCACTCAGAGACTGACAGCATGCATAACATCTCAAACAGGTTCAAGCCAAACAAAATCCCATGATGGAGAAGAAGAAATGAATAAAATCTTATCTCTAGTCAAGAAACATTAGAAACTTATTTCTTTTATAAGAAAACTCTGCCCAAAGTTTGGCTATGAGCCTCAGCATCTGCTTTGATACTCTGCTGGGTTAGAGCCTTTCAGATTCCCTCTGTGATAGGCTCCTGTCCTGTTCTCTGTTTTCTCCCTCTTCAGATGTCTATCCCATTTGCCTTTCTGAATGAGGATTGATCATCTTACACAAGGTCCTCCTTCCTGCTTAGCTTTTTTAGATGTACAGATTTTAGCACATTTATCCTATATTATAACTTCACAAGGAGAACAATAAAAGCCCAAAAAATCTGGGCATAGGGGTCTTTTCTGAGACTGATACTCCAGACAAGGACCATGCATGAAGATAACTTAGAACCCCTGCACAGATGTAGCCCATGGCAGTTCAGTGTCCAAGTGGGTTCCCCAGTAAGGGGAGCAGTGTCTGGCTCTTTGATCATCTCTCCCTGAGAGGGAAGCAGCCTTACCAGGGCACAGAGGAAGACAATGCAGCCAGTCCTAATGAGATCTGATGGGCTAGGGTCAGATGGAAGAAGAGGAGGACCTCCCCTATCAGTGGACTCGGGGAGGGACCTTCGGAGGAGAAGAGGGACGGAGGGCAGGATTGGGATGGGACAAGAGAGGAGGCTACAGCTGGCATACAAAGTGAATAAATTATAAAAATAAAAAATAAGTTAATTTAAAAGCAAAATTTATTTGTTGTGGGAAAGAGAAAATTTGCTTTCTCCCATGTAATGTCACCATGCTTACCAGCCTCCCTCTAGGACAGGGCCCATACCCAGGAGTGCTTGGCCAACACACAACAGATATCACCTTTTTGTGTGCACCACTTGTTTTGTTTAGTATCTTTTCTTGCTTTTACATTTTAGTTTGTCTGCTTAATTTTTCCCTGAATAGTCATTTTCTTTTTTAAAAAATATTTTATTTTTATTAATTACATTTTATTCACTTTGTATCCAAGCTGTAGCCCCCTCCCAATTCCCTCCCTATCACACAGTCCCTCCCTCTTCTTCTCTTATGCCCATCTCCCAGTCCAATGATAGGGGAGGTCCTCCTCCCCCTACATCTTACCCTAGCTTATCAGATCTCATCAGGACTGGTTGCACTGTCTTCCTCTGTGGCCTGGAAAGGCTGCTCCCCCTTAGGGTGAGGTGATCAAAGAGCCAGACACTGAGTTCATGTCAGAGACAGTCCCTGTTCCCCTTACTAGGGTACCCACTTGGACACTGAGCTGCCATGGACTACATCTGTGCAGGGGTTCTAAATTATCTCCATGCATTGTCCTTGGTTGGAGTATCAGTCTCAGAAAAGACCCCTGTGCCCAGATTTTTTGGTTCTGTTGCTCTTTTTGTGGAGCTCCTGTCCCCTCCAAGTATTTTTGATGTTTTGTTTTGTTTTGTTTTTGAGAGAAAGAGAGAGAAGACATGAAGTTGGTGGTAGGAAGTAAAGGGTGTCTGGAGGAGTTGGGGAAAGAGAAAGATATGATCAAAGTACAATGTGTGAAAATTTAAATATAAATTTAAAAAATAAAATAAAACTTAAAAGAATTTATCAACTGCTCTCTAAAAATAATATATATATATAACTTAAAAGTATCACAGAACAAAAAACTGAAATTAAATGGTTAAATTGATAGAAGCTATCACAGAGAAAGTGAAAGATACAATGTGTGTTGAAGATGAACATAGATTATATGTGGTAAATAAAAGCATCTTTTAGGTTGCTGTGAATGTTAAGTCATTATTCATACACAAACACACACACATGTTAAAATATTCAGTTATCCTGAATTAAATAATAAACTTTCCATTTAATGGTATCTGTTTTCCCAATTCACTTGCTGGACTGCTGTGAACCCTCACACAGCTTTAAATTTACTTGAGTCCGTGAAAGCTTTGCTCTCATTTTCTAGGTTTATTGACTTTCCAGAAGTGAATGCACTGTTTCTTCCAATTAAGCATACATATAAGCTTTCTTAGCACCAGTCTTTATTTTATTTAATAAAGCAGATATATCATTTTCAGTCTCTCTCCAAGTGCCAAGGCTTATGACCTGCTACATTTGGATATAGCCTTGCCTGACAGACACTAAGAGCACCCAGGGCCAGCACTGCCACAGTGAACGAAAGACACATTACGCTCTGCCTTTTAATCTCCTCAGCAGGAACAGAAGAGTTATCATGAAAGGGTGTATGAAGAATTCCAGAATTCAAGTGTCCATCAGAACTAACTCCCATGATTCATGTCTAGAGGAGCTTGCTTCTAGAAAACTTAGAATTTGACTAAGGTAAAAGTTAGATTACTCTAAAGGAATCTGACAGTAAAAGATAAAAGAGTGGCTCTTGATTGTATTACCTTCATTTTAGACACTGAAGAAGGAAGTTTGCTCTGACTTCAAGGCCAGCCAGGTCTTCACAGTGAGGTGTAGGCCAGCCTGGGCTACAGAGTGAGTTAATTGCTTTCTTAAAATAAATAAAAGCAACAAATTTGAAAGCTGAGTTGATTTACAATATGACTTGTTTGAAAACTGTCCTTGATAGAGTGGGGTGTCAGATTCACGCTTAGACTGTAATCTGTCTGCCATACTTTCTCCTGTGAGCATTCTGCTCTAAATAGGAAAAAGCTTGCACTCCCTTGAACACTGGCTTCCTAAGCCCAGGTTTCTTACGGCTGTAGTGGTTAAGTTACCCACATGAGTCCTCTGATCTCACTTCTCAGTCACTCCCTACCTCATTCAAAGTTCGGCACTCCTCATCCCTGACCCCGAATTTCAAAACCACACTTATTATCAGTGCCCTCTCCTCCTGTGCTTCTCTGTGTCACGTGATCACGAGCCACATAAACCTTACTTCTCCACTTGCTCTTTGTTTAGGATTTCTTTCCACCTAAATGGTCTTTCCTTCTCGTCTATCAGGTCATTACATAATTGCTCTCCTGTGTCTACTATCATCTTCAACCAGATGATTCCTCTTATCGGGGGAATGTGAAATTAATGCGATTTTCATCACTTTTTGGAGTGTAAAATGTTAGTATTTACCTTGACACTATAAAAAGATCTCTGTGCTACCATAGCTGTTAAAAAAAAAAAAAGTAATAAAATACAGCATAGTGGTAAAAATGTAAAATTACCTACCTACAAATCAGCTCAAAATGGTATTTCTCATGGAATTGTATTTATGATAAAGGTTTTTCAGAATGCTTAGGCCTGTAAACATAAAATCCCCCACATAATCATTTATTAATGACTTATCGCTTCAGAACAAATACAAATGATATTTATTTTTTACGAGCTGTAAAAGGGGAAGTGTCGGATACATATTAAATGTTGTGAATCATGATGTCTTCATCTTATACAACCAATGTGATCATAAATAACCAGAATAAAATGAAGATGCCATAAACGGTTAAAAATCAACTTTTAAAAATAGGTTTTATTTGAAATAGTATTGCATCACTTTCTATACCTTCATTTTCTCCCAAATAACTTCCATCAATAACCCCCTCCCCCCAAAAAAATCCTCTGTGCTCAAGTTGATACCCTCCTATACAGCTTCCTATGTTTAGTAAGGTCATAGACATTAAAAATAATAGAAGCACTTATATAAACTCCAAATGATATAAAACAATATCATCTCATCTTTTCTAAAAAACAAGGAAGTGAAAATAATTCATTAATTTTCTGAGAAAGCACCAGATTGATTTCTAAAGTGATCATACAAGTTTACATTCTCACCAGCAATGGAGGAGGGTTCCCCTTTCTCCACATCCTATCCAGCATGTGTTGTCACTTGAGTTTTTTATCTTAGCCATTCTGATGGGAGTAAGGTGAGATCTCAGGGTTGTTTTGATTTGCACTCCCTGATGGCTAAGGATACTGAGCATTTCTTTAAGTGTTTCTATGCCATTCGATATTCCTCTATAAAGAATTCTCTGTTTAGCTCTGTACCTCATTTTTTAATTGGATTACTTGACTTGTTGCTTTTTATTCTCTTTAATTTTTTATATGTTCTGGCCATTAGCCCTCTGTCAGATGTAAGGTTGGCGAAGATCCTTTCCCAGTCTATAGGCTGTTGTTTTGCTCTGATGACATCGTCCTTTGCTTTACAGAAGCTTTTCAGTTTCATGAGGTCCCATTTATTGATTGTTGCTCTTAGAACCTGTGTTGCTGGTGTTCTGTTCAGGAAGTTGTCTTCTATGTGCATAAGTTCAAGGCTCTTCCCCACTTTTTCTTCTAACCTCATGATCCAGCTATACTACTCCAAGGCATATATCTAAAATATACTCAAGTATACAAAAAGGACATTTGCTCAAACATGTTCTTAGCAGCTTTATTCATAATAGCCAGAAGCTAGAAACAACGCAGATGTCACTCAACTGAAGAATGGACACAGAAAGTACGGTACATTTACACAATGAAATACTACTCAGCAATTAAAAACAAGGAAATCAGGAAGTTTGCAGGAAAATGGTATGAACTAGAAGAGATCATACTGAATGAGGTATCTCAGAAGCAGAAAAACACATATGGTATATGCTCACTTATAAGTGCATATTAGATATATAACGTAGAATAAACATACTAAAATCTGTACACCTGAAGAAGCTAAGCAAGAAGGAGGACCCTGTGTGAGATGATCAATCCTCACTCAGAAAGGAAAACGGGATGGTCATCAGAAGAGGGAGGAAACAGGGAACAGGACAGGAGCCTACCACAGACGGCCTCTGAAACACTCTACCCAGCAGGATATTAAATCAGAGGCTGAGACTCATGGCCAAACTTTGGGCAGAGTGCAGGGAATCTTATGAAAGAAGGGAGGGAACAGAAAGACCTGGAAGGGACAGGCGTCCCACAAGGAGAGCAACAGAACTAAGAAATCTGGGCACAGGATTTTTTTTTTTTTTTCTGAGACTGATACTCCAAACAAGGACCATGCATGGAGAGAACCTAGAACCCCTGCACAGATGTAGCCCATGGCAGCTCAATGTCTAAGTGGGTTCACTAGTTATGGGAACAGGGACTGTCTCTGACATGAACTCAATGTCTGGGTCTTTGATCACATCCCCCTGAGGAGGAGAAGCCCGACCAGGCCACAGAGGAAGACAATGAAAGCAATCTTGATGAGATCTGATAAGGTAGGGTTTTAATTAGTGAATAGAATACAGTGTTACTCTCCTTGATTTGTAGAATAACCTATGGGTATCCTTTTCTAGATAGCTTTCACTTTAGTGGGACTAGAATTTTTTCTCTGATTTCTTGGATGAATAATATCCAGTGATCATTTTGGTTGTGTTTCTTTGTCTATTTTGGTGTCAGTTAAGAAAAAAAACAATTGACCCAGAAAGAGATTTTGTCCTACTGAAATAGCCTGGCAGCATGTCCTGAGTCCATAGAAAACAAATTCTAGGCCACAGTCTTTGCTGATGATTGCTGCAATTACAAGTCCTTAACATTTCTAAAGCTTGTTTACATACATAAGTTGGAATTAATATCTCCTTGAAAGAATGCTGTAGAGTTTGTGATAATTTGAATATTGTTCTTAAGTACTAGTTTCAAATTTTTTGTTTTTCTTTTCTTTTCCTTGCTTCACTGTTGGCTAAGAAGAAGTGAACACGTGAATGATATCATTTCCATTGGTCTTAACCATCACAGCATATTGCAAATATGAACATTCATTTTTTCTTCCCATTTACATAAAATCATCTCAAAATTTTATACTAATTTTTAACTAGGATATACTGACAGATTCCTTTCCATATGTGACTTATTTTTTTCTTTGTCTAACCTTATTTCTTTCAGTGTCTTGTTTAGAATATAGCTGGATGAATTTTTTTTTAAATGTCAAATTTTTCTTTGCCGCTTTCACTGATCTGGCTTCCTTTAGGAGCATTCATGTGTCAGTCATCAGGAATGAACAGAAAAAAAAGAAAGAAAGAAATATGCGTGGAATCTTCCCTCTTTATTATAAAACCATTTTTCTTTTTACTCTTTTAAAATATATTTATTTATTATGTCTCTGTGTGTATATGTATGTGTGTATGTGCGTGTTTGTGTGCACTGCACGTGTGTGTGATGTATATGTATGTGTGCATGCATGCATGTATGTGTGTCTGAGTGTATGTGTGTGATGTGTGTGTGCATGCATGTGTGTATATGTGTGCTCACATGCTACTACATGCCTGTGACAGTCAGAGCATGATCTGCAGGTATCAGATCTCCCTTTCTGATGCCTGAGGATCAGACATCAGACACTGGCTGTCAAGCCCCACATTAAGCGCTTCTCCTCACATAGGCATCTTACTGGTCCAAGAACCCCTTTTCAGCATCTCTTCCTAATACATGCTTCATTATTAATTTATTTGCAATCTTGCTACCAATAAGTCCATGGGGCTCAACAAAATAGACCCCATGTTGCTCCCTTTACTTTACATTATATAATCTTCTTCAGTGTCATGTCGCCAGTAAATTTTATATATAATTACATATTTAAAGCTGTTCGTTAATATATACTTTGTTATAAAGTCTAGCTCAAAACACTTTTATCTGAAATGAAAGAAACACACACATGTTCTTTGTTTTAAGATGGCATTTATTTCACTCAGTTAAAGAGGAGAAAGTGTGCAATGTGTGGGGTTAGAGCTGTGGGAAGGGAGATATTACAGTGTTCATCAAATGTATTTCATATGTGTAACACTTCAGTGTTGAAACAATGCCATAGTAGGGCTGGACTCACATCTTTGTTGGATTCTATATCATCATGAATGATAAAAATAAAATGGGACTTCATGTTTTAGACTACATTTGATGCTTCTATGTTAGAGAATGAACTGTATATTCCTGAGTTCATTTTATTTATGTTTTTAGTTTTTTATGATTTATTTACTTTATATCCTGATTTTAGCCCCCTCCCTTGTCTCCTCCTGGTCAGACCCTCCCTCCCACTTCCCCCATTCCTCTCCCCTAGACCACAGAAATGGGGAGCCTTCCTCCCCTACCATCTGACCCTAGCCTATCAAGTCTCATCAGGACTGCCAGCATTCCTCTTTCTCTGTGGCCTAACACGGCTGCCCAGCAATGAAGAAGTGGTCAAAGTTGGGTAACAGAGTTCATGTCAGAGGTAACCCCTGCCCCCCTTATTAGGGGACCCTCCTAAAGGCTGAGTTGCCTATCAGCTACATCTCCATGCATGATCCTTTTTCATCAGTGCAGTTCATCTGTTCATCTGTTCTCTGCAGTGGCCCCTGGGCCCTGAATTTTTGGCTTTGTTGCTCTCCTTGTGGAGCTCCTGTCCCCTCTGGGTCCTTTTATCTTTGCCACTCTTCCCTAAGACTCCCTGTTCTCTGCCCAAAGTTTGGCTGTGAGTCTCAGCATCGGCTTAGAAACCCTGCTGGTTGGAGTCTCTCAGAGGCCCTCTGTGGCAGGTTCCCATCCTGTTCCCTCTCTTCTTTTTCCTGTGTATGTTCTATTTGCCTTCTGAATAAGTTCATTTTAAAACATGCCATTTAAGTAAGATGTTGAGTTTAAGCCTGGCTCCTGACTTACAACAAATATTAAAAGTCTCACCAGAGCTTCATATTTTGAAAGCGTCTTCACTTAGTCACCCATTCTCCAATCTTTACTAAAGTACTTGCTGTGAACTAGACAGGCTGCTGCAGGAGGAAGGCTGAACAAAAGGAAAACAGTCACTACATTTTGGATTTTATATTCTTACGTGAGATTGATCAAATATCTATACAGGTAATGTATAATGGCAGTTTATCATTGCAAAGAGAAAATAGATTTTGACAGGAGAGTGCTTATAAAGAAACTTAAATAGAATTGAAGTAAAGAAGAATATTTTTGAATGATGCTCGAGCTAAGAAGATGTAGGCCATAGGGCCAATGTCACAAAGACCCCGGGGGAAGAAGGTCAGGTACCACATCTGCCTTTTCTTCTCTCACTTTCTAATAATTGCTTCCTGAAAGTGAAATATGAGAATGAAAGACAGATTTCTTTTTTAAAATTTTAACTAAAAATATAGAGTTTGGAAAATATGGTGGTGAACACAGTCAACTAGACCAGATCCTCAATCAGGCCATCCTGTCTGTGGGGGCTTTTCTGTCTTGGATAACTGAGGCATGAAGGCAGGTCCTGAACGTGCAGCATCACCTATGTGTGGAGATGCCAGACTGAATAAAGAGGGGAAAGCAGGCTGAGCACCATCATTTACCTGTCTCTGCCTTCTGACCATGGGTCCCATGTGACTAGCTGCCTCGTTCTCTGGCTGCCATGACTTTCGCTGTATTGTGCACTTTATCTGTGGATTAGGCACCAAGATAAATCCTTACCCAGGATGCATCTGTCATTGTTACAGCAATGAAAGGTCTGAATATCGTAAGAACAATTCAGTGCTGAGGTACTCTACCCAAGTGCAGGCGACAACAGCACACAGAAAAGGTCAAGCCTTTCCTCAATACGAGGCTCATTTTCATTGGGTTTCACCTAACATTCAGTGTGAATTCCTTAACCCGAGTATTCCAAATCAGCCTGGACAAGTTGTTCCGTTGGTGTAGCCTAGTGAGCTGCTTCTAAGTGGGGCTTTGTAATAGAACTTGCAAAATTATCAGTTGTATTGATTTACATTTGTTATGTGTTTGTGAGAAATGAGAGAGATGAGAGAGCAATGAAGAGAGAGAGAGGGAGAGGGGGAGAGAGAGAGAGAGAGGCAGAGAGGAGAGGAAGGAGAAAGGAAGGTTGGGATGGATGGGGAAAGAGCAGGGAGCAGAGCCTGACAGTCCCACCTACATCATGTGATTCTCCTGGGGAAAAGTCACCTTAGATGAGGTTGAAACTGATAATGAAAACAAAGCAAAAACTACCCAGAATGAGTCTACTTGCCAATATCTTCAACACCCATCCAAAAAGATGCGCCAACATCCCCTCTTTGGCCAGACTGCCCTCTCTGTAACCTTGGCTTCATACTGACTTTGTCCTTTTTATAGATGGTTGTTTCCACACACAGGCCAGAAGCTGTCACATCAGAAAACCTCTCCTGTACTGCCAAGCAGAGCACACCCACATGAGATATTCACTCTCCTAATAAAAGCACTCCTATTTTGTTAGGCGTGTTCCCTCCCACCTGTAATATCAGACCCCAGTGTTCACTTGTCTAATTAGAAGTGTCTTCATCAGAGCCACTGAGATGTTTACATTCCATGTCTACATACGTCAGATTTTACTGAAGTGATGCTTGGTATGGACGCCAGTAGATCCAGCTTCTTTGCTTTGATTAAAATAAAATTTAAACTCAAGGTTTTCTGTCTTGTGGAAACAGTTCAATTTCCCACAACCACATGTCTGTATAGTGTAGGTGTGGAAAATTTATTTTCTTACAGGGAGTTTCAGTAGACAGGAACTGCTTTTAAAGAACCTGGACAGCTCATCTCTGCATCTTAGTTTTCTCTTATTACAGTTTAAAAATACTTTAAAATGCTCTATATTTAGGTTATTGTACTCAACTTGTAAATTATGTTTTATTTAAAAATTTTAAATATATCTGTTTTAATACAAATAATTTATCACTAAGACAGAAATGTTGTTGCAAAAATATGTTTATTTGTGTATAGGATATATAGCACAGCAAATTTTCATATGTCTTTTTGCATGTTAACACATGCTGATAAATTAGATGTCAAACTTATGCTGTTATCAGATTCTGTCTTTTTTTTTTTTACAGTGATATATTTTAAAATTAAGAAGTCTTCAAAATTCTTAGGGGTTAATTGAATTTTCTTTTTGTGTGTCTCAGATCTTCTATATATTTACACTTTAAGTACACATTTTGTTCATACAGTATTTTCAAGAATGTTAACAGAATTGCGTTCTTCTGCTTTGGCTTGGGTAAGTATCTTTACTCAGGTACAATCATTGCCCAAACTCTTCTGAAGATGTTGAGGCATGATGCTTTTTCTTTATGATTTTCTGATCAGCGTTTCCTGTTGTGCTGTCAATTTGTCTCTTTATTTCAAGAGCGTCCTCTGAGTTATTAAATGTTAACATTTGCTCTCCTGGGGACTCCGTCCTTATTTGCTCCTTCATAGGATTTTGCTGGAAATCCACCTTTCTTCTTCTGCCCTTCTCTTAAGAAGACTCACCTCTTGCAGGAGCAAATTGATACCCTATGGCAAATCGCTCAACCTGGCTGTCAATGAAAGTATGCTGGACTTTGTGTCACTAGCATACAACATGAGAAATTTTCCTGCGCTGCAAATCTGTCTAAACAATTGTCGAGCTATATTTTAGGTAATTGGACTGGAGAATTCGATACTACGATGGAGCAGCTGAGAGTGGCCATTGTCACAGTAAATTCTACCGGAGTGGACGCAGGACTAGCCAGAGGATTATCAACATGGATTGCTGCAGCCATGAATCATCTGAAGGAATGGGCGGGCATGGGAGTGTTAGCAGGCCTACTGGTGTTGGTCTCCTTGGTTTGCCTGTGGTATATATGCAAGATTAGAGTCTCACAACAGTGTGATGCAGCCATGATCATTCAGGCCTTTACAGCCATTGAAGCAGGACATTCGCCCCAAGCATGGTTGGATACCATAAAAAGCTAAAATGATACGCTCAGGATGCGAGGCTAAGCACTGCACTCAGGGTCAGCCGCTTTGGACCCAGAGAAGAGCATGTCTGATTGCATGCGGGTTGATGCCCCAGGTCCCGCCTCTGAGAAAAAGGTATCGGACGGTCTGATGCTCTTTGGGTGGATGACACCTAAATGAACATCTGTACAAAGTCCCAAATTATTTCTAATATCAGAGATCAGACCTCTACTCTTGCCTGATGCGTCTAAAACAAAAAGGGGGAACTGTAGAGAGCTGCGGAATGCTATGCCTTAAAGATGGAGCTGGTTTCCTCCCACCTTCCCGATGGTGAGTGCTCTCTGTCACGAACAACTCCACATTTGGCTAAGGCCGAGGATCTGGCTTGCTTCCATGTATGTGGACCTATCTGCATTGCCCCCGTGGCACGCCTGGGTTGGCTACCCAGAGGCTATTTAAGCTGTGGGCTGGCTTTCCCCGGGGTCCGAGGATTGTTCAATGTTCCTGAATAAACTGCATTGAAAAAAAAAAAAAGATTATCAAAAAAAAAGAAGACTCATACTGTCAGGACGCATGTGCCCCTATACAATCACACCCATGCCCTGGGCTTACTCTCTTTTAGCTGTGGAAACCCTAGGTATTTGCAGTGGGAAGAAGCAGCTCTGTATTCTTTCATATTTTCAGTGTGTTCATCCATGTTGTATGAGATGAACTCCTTCAGGACGTTTGTGCTTGTAGGGATTGTTCCGTCCCTAGTGTTCCCTTCTGCAGACGGCTCAGCTCTCATGCCTTAGCAACACGAAGGTTGCGGAGGACATGGATAGACGTTAGGGTGATAATGTCTACTGCTGGTTTTCATAGCTATTGGAAAAGGATGAGTTGTGTGTTTCCCTGTGTTAGAAGTTGAGACTGGCCCTGTGGAGGCTGCAAAGGGCTCTGAGAGTCTCTCCACCCCTGTGCACTAACTTCCGAGGATGCCACGTTACCTGGGTATATTAGTTGTTCAGTTTTGGAGAAGAAATGTTTCAGAGCCAGCCCTCCCAGGAAAGTTTCTATCAGTGACAATTACAAGTGTTTGTAATGTTGAAAAGGTCAACAGAATTTGGTCGTTTACTATTGTTTGAAAGCATTAAACAATACTCTGGGCTCAAGAACTGCATGTACCAAGAAAACACTGGACTAGAGAGGCGGCTTGGAGGGTTAGAGAACTTGTTGCTTTTACCTGGGTACTATTTCTAGAACTGACATGGTGGCTCGGAACTACCCATAGCTCAGTTCCAGTGGACCCAATGCCTTCTTCTGACATTGGCAGGCACAGGGCATGCACACAATATTCCTACATACTCATAGTAAAAACATTTATATGCATAAGATAAAATAAAAGATAAAGCGAAATCAATCTAACAAACATAGAAAAACTAAAAACAACATTAAGAAAACTTCTAGAAGTTAGTGAGATTGTTCAACAGCTAAAGGCTCCTGCTGAAAAGCATGATGCCTGGAATTTGGCTTCAGGATTCACATGGTGGAAGGACAGAACAAACTCTCAAAAGACTTTTGACACTTCCACACTGTGGCATACACACAGGTGGGCATAAGCACAAACACACACTCACAAACAGAGGACGAGAATGTAGTAATGTAATTTTAACAACACCTGAAATTCTGTTATTCTGTCTTTAATCACATTTTTAAGAAACTTCCATCCAGTCCCCTCTCTTCTGCCACCCTGGTGTCTATTCTGTTTGCCCTTCTGAATGAGAGTCAAGCATCCTCCCTAGGGTCCTTCTTAGTGTTTAGCTTCTTTAGGTCTGCAGATTGAAGTATGGCTATCAAATATTATATGGCCAATATCCACTTATAAGTGAGAATATACCATGTCTGTCTTTCTGCTCCTGGGATACCTCACTCAGGATGATCTTACCTAGTTCCCACCATTTGCCTGCAAATTTCATGATTTTCTTGTTTTTAATTGCTGAGTAATATTCCAACATGTAAATGTGCCACAATTTCTGTATAAATTCCTCAGTTGAGGGACATCTGGGATGTTTCCAGAGTTCTGGCTATTATGACTAAAGCTGCTATGAATATGGTTGAGAAAATGTCCTTTTTGAATGGTGGGCATCTTTTGGATGTATGCCCAGGAGTGGTATAGCTGTATCTTGAGGAAGTGCTACTCCACATTTTCTGGGAAAGTGCCAGATTGATTTCCAAAGTAGTTGTACAAGTTTACATTCCCACCAGCAATGGAGGAGGGTTCCCTTTCTCCACATCCTTTCCTGCATGTGTTGTCACTTGAGTTTTTGATCTTAGCCATTCTGATTAGTGTAACTCAGAGTCATTTTGATTTGAATTTCCCTGATGACTAAGGATATTGAGCATGACAAGGATCCACCCAACAAGGGATGGAAGAAGATGCTGAGACACACAGACGAACTTTGGGCAGAGCGCAGGGAGTCCTTTGGAAGAAGGGAGGGCTTGAAGGACACAAAGCAGACAGGGGCCCCACAAGGAGACCAACAAAACTAAAAACCCATCAGGTCACGCAGAGACTCATGCATCAACCAAGGACTCTGCGTGGAGAGGACATAGACCCTGTGCCCAGATGTAGCTGATTAGCAACTCAGTCTCCATGTGGGTATCCAGGTACGGGGAATAGGTGCTGCTTCTGTTGTGCCTGCTCTTTGATCCCTTTCCCCTGGCAATGAGGCCTTACCAGGCCACAGAGGAAGAGGATCTAGGCATTCCTGATCAGACTTGATAAGCTAGGGTCTGAAGGCAGGGAGGAAAACTCCCCCTTTCAGTGAACTAGAGGAAGGGGATGGGGAAGAGGAAGGGAGGGCAGGGCAGGGTTAAGTTGAGGGAGGGGCCTTCAATCCAGATATATAATGAATACATTGTAAATATACAAAGATTATGACATGGGCTACATCTCTAGCAGGGGGAACAGGGGCTGTCTCTGACATGAACTCAGTGGCTGGCTCTTTGACCTTTCCCCAACCCCCAGGGAGGAGCAGCTTTGCCAGGCCACAGAGGAGGACAATGCAGCCAGTCCTGATGTGATCTGATAAACTAGGGTCAGAGGAAAGGGGAGGAGGACCTCCCCTATCAGTAGACTTAGAGAGGGGCATGGGAGGAGATGACAGAAGGGTCCACAGCTGGGATACAAAGTAAATAAACTGCAATTAATATAAAAAATAAAAATAAAAAAGATTATGACATAAAAAATCTTCCATTCAAGAATTTATAATTCTCTAAGCTGAGACGTCTTTTTTCTGTGAGACTAACAGGAATACACCAAAGTGTCAGGCCCATAATTTAAATAATTTCACAGAAACTTCAGTTTTTTGTGTTTCCTAAAAAATAACTTTTGTCAAACTCTCATTTCCGCGTTTGTGATCTGTGATAACAGCCCAGCACATTAGCTGTGTCTCTCCAGCTCATAATAACACCGTTGTCTAATTATCTGCTCTGGTGAAGTGGTAAAGTATTATGCATCTGTTCTTGGAAAGGGGAGCTAGATCTAGCAACTCACTCCTGTTTACTTTGTAAAAACTAGACAGAGTCCCCTTGGAAAAGAAAGATGTCTTGGTTATTTTAAAATATTTTTTATTATCATTTATTATAATTTATTCAGTTTGTATGCCGGCTGTGGCCCCCTCCCTCATTTCCTCCCAATCTTACCCTCCCTTCTTTTTCTTCCTCTATGTCCCTCCCCTAGTCCACTGATAGGGGAGGTTCTTCTCCCCTTCCATCTGACCCTAGCCTATCAGGTCTCGTCAGGACTGGTTGCATTGTCTTCCTCCGTGGCCTGGCAAGACTGCACCCTTCAGGGGGAGGTGATCAGAGAGCCAGCCACTGAGTTCATGCCAGAGAAAGTCCCTGTTCCCCTTACTAGGAGCTGCACTTGGGGACTGAGTCTATGGGTTACATCTGAGCCTGAGTTTTAGGTCCTCTCCATGCATGGTCCTTGGCTGGGGTATCAGGTATCTCTACAGAGCCCCAGGGCTCAGTTTTTATGGCTGTGTTGCTCTCCTTGTGGAACTCTGTCCCCTCCAGGTCTTTCTGTCTCCCTCTTCCTTCTAAGATTCCCTGCAGTCTTCCCACAGTTTGGCTATGAGTCTCAGCCTCTGCTTCGATACCTGGATCAGTAGAGTCTTTCAGAGGCCGTCTGTAGAAGTTTACTTGTCCTGTTCCCTCTCTTCTCCTGCTCCCAATGTCAATCGTTCGTCCTTCTGAATGAGGATTGAGCATCTCCCTAGGGTCTTCCTTGTTGTTTAGCTTCTTTAGGAGTATAGATTTTAGGATGTTTATCCCGTATTTTGTGGCTAATATTTTTATGCAAGAGTCCTGGAAAGGTGGTGCTTGTCATATAGACTTATCTGGTATATCATGCAGTTTCTGTCACAACCTAGTAAGGTTATCTCTAAGTGTGATTGTCTTAGGAAAATGGGAGAAATATCATGTTCAAGTGTTGTCTCAGTCATTTTTGGATTGCTAGGACAACACACTACCTCCTACGAAGTTTTGTATAAGAAAAATTTCAGCATTGCATTGAAAGAGTATACAGCTGGATTCCAAGCAGTTCCTATGAAAAAGGTCAAAAGTGAGGCTGGACAATAGGAGTATATATACCAGGCTCTCAAGATGGACATCAGTTTCTTCCAAGGGCAATAGCCCAGGAGCTTCTCCTCTGGAAACACCATTGCCTTGCCCCTTTCCAAGGCTCTTCTCATCTTACAGATTATGTTATTAGCAGCACTTGCTTGGTACAAAGCCTCCAGCCCCTGCACTCCTGAGGCAAAAACAATCTTAGTGAAAACATCTGTTTTACTCTATTTAAAATTAATTAATTAATTCACCTAATCTCTCTTGCAGGCCCTCCCTCCTCTCCTTCTGTTCCTGTCCTCCCTTGCTCTTTCCTAACCCCCTCCACTATTCCTCAGATAAGGAGAGACCCCCCCACTTCCAGCTTTCTGTTACATATATGTATATAGATACAACTTGTGTTCACTTAGTGTTGTTTGTTTGCATGTGATTCCAGGCATGACCATTTGGTATTGGATAACTAATTAAGGAACTTTTCCCTGGGGGAGGCTGTGTACTCTCTCTCATTAGCTCTTAGCTGCCCGTGGTTCCTTCTTCAGGAATGGGGCTTTGTGACCTTTCCACCCTCCACTCTAACACTGATAGCAATGTTGTGTACTTGCTCAGGACTTCTTTAGTCAACCATATTTTTGAGCTGTCACATGAGGCTTCCCAGTCCTTTCCAGGGGACACAACCTCATGTCAGATTTCCTGATCCTCTGGCTCTTACAACCCTTCTATCATTTTTTTCTTGATGTACCTTGGGCCTTAGGTGTAGAAGTTTTGTTGTAGATGTGTCTACTGTGGCTGGGAACTTCAAGATTGTTTAAACTGTGGATTCTGATAGAGTGAAAATTTCAATTTAAATAGTCTCTTATTAAATCAATACCAAGAAACATACTTAAAAGGAGACTGTGTACCTTTTTAATGTCAAGACTTCATTAATGAACTATAATGTAAACTAATGACATAAAAATTGTGTTTCTTGCAAGTTAGTTACTAGTGACAAATTATATATTAGTTTTTCAAATTGTTTTTGAGTTTGTCATTTTCACCTTTCTAAATCTGATTTATTTCATAAAGGCTGCATTTCAAAGGTCATTTATAAATCTAAAGTACCTGCATAATTAATTCAATAAAATGAAACAAAAATCTAAATATGTCACCACTTTCTAAGAAGTTAATGCTCAAATCTAATAGAAATTTAATGAGAACAACTCCTCACTTCTGTGGGTTAGCACTGGCTGTTTGTAAGGTCTCCACATGGTCAAGTGAAGACTGTGCTTCAAAGCCCAGATTTCAAGGTTTTTTGAATTAATTGGTTGACACCTGTGTGTGTGTGTGTGTGTGTGTGTGTGTGTGTGTGCATGTGTGTAGGGGTGATGACTCCAAGTGTTAAAATCCCTCTGGATTTTCTGCTTGGATTTCAGCCTCTAAATTCTATAACATACTCTCCTGCCTCTACTGCTACAGGAGTCCTGTAGAAAGCACTGATCCTCCATTCTCCCATGACTTTGCTAAGTGGCTCCATTCACATCAGTGTGATGAGACCTCCTCACTGAGTGCCCGGAGGCATGTGGTCCTCCTAAGTTAAATCAGCGGATCAGGAGAGTAAAGCAAGAACACATGTCATCAAACAAAATAGGCTGAGGAGGGCTGATAAAGCAGACCTTTGTGGGTAATATCAATATGAGTATACTGGGAGGAAACTGCTAGCATCGCACCCATTGAACACTTGTTTTGTGCTGTCTATCACTCTAAGAGCTTAGCAGAAAGTTTCTACACTAACAGGAATGGTGGAGACAGTCAAACCAGACCGGGAGCCTAATCTGTAGACCTCATAGAAGCCAAGAGTGGTTGGTATCTTTCCTGTTCCTTCAAAGGTTGAGAGCAGTGGAGGACACAATGCTAGAAGGTATGGAAAGTGCTCAGAATGGATGGAATGAGAAAATATGGGGGCAGAATAAGCTGAGGATAATATTCGTTACCCAGGAGTGCAATGCACAGCAGATGGAAACAAATGCCACCTTCCTTATCATTCAGAGCAGAACTTTAATCCTGATTACAAAATTCTGTCCTGATAGTATACAGTGGGTATGTCATGGGTAAAGTCATCACTTTGCTTGGGCATGACAGGTCATTTACTCCAGCCATCACTATATATTTGCAGTCAGGGAGCAGAGTGACAGTATCTGAGGACAGGGATGACACATATTGATTCCTCTGTATGGGAGAGGGGATGGTAGTGGGAGCAGAGAAGCACTGAATCATTTTTGTTATTTTGAATGTCATGCAAGTTTGTAAAAAATAAATCCCAAATAGCGGTTTAAGTGTGTGTAATTTTCTATGTGTTGGTTTCTGTCTCCGTATGTCTTTCTCTCTCTCTCTCTCTCTCTCTCTCTCTCTCTCTCTCTCTTTCTCTCTCTCTCTCTCTCACACACACACACACACACTTGTGATATCATAAAATAAATGGTTTTGAGTACCATCTGAGGTAACTGCAATATTGTTTTTGTTTTGCTTTTGGAGAATCCCCACAGTTCCATGACTGGAAAACTTAGTGCCTGACTTGTGGTGCTCTTTCGAAGGATCCTGTAAGAAATATGTTTTATGAGATGACGTTTTAAACCTTTTCTTTTTGGATTTAATATCTGAGTACTGTATTTTACCTCATTTCCACAGTCTTTTCTACCTACCCCACTTCCTGTTACTCATGTGCATATGAGTTTAGGGGTGACCACCTGCCGTGGATAACCTGTCAGGGGACTCACCCCTGGAAAAGACAGTTTCATCCTCTCTCCTGGCCATTTGAACAAACCTCCTCTAAAGTCTTGCTATCATATCTTTCAGGCCTTGGTAGACTGAAATCTCTTTAAAACTGTGAGAAAAAGAACTCTTTTCTCCTTAAG
This sequence comes from Meriones unguiculatus, assembly GCF_030254825.1. NCBI lineage: Eukaryota > Metazoa > Chordata > Mammalia > Rodentia > Muridae > Meriones > Meriones unguiculatus. The sequence goes on along the minus strand of NC_083350.1, from coordinate 4,554,847 downwards.
GTGATTTTGTTTATACTAGTTGCATTTCTATTTCCGTGATAAAAAAACCAAACAAGCAAGCAAGCAAGCGAGCAAACATCCCCCCAAACAGACAACAAGCAAGCACGCAAACAAACAAAACAAACACAAACAAACAAACAAATTGACCAAGTCAACTTACCCAAGAAAGGATTCATGTGGTTTAAGGTTTCCAAGAGTCAAGCCCATCAGCTCCGATGGCAGAACTAAGGTATCAGTATCCTGGCAGAAACTGCAGAGAGCACACTTCTTGAACTGTCAGCAGGAGGCAGAGAGCTCCCTGGGAGTGGCAGGAAGCTTTTGATCCCCCAACCCCCACCCCACACGAGCTTACTCCCACAACCTTTATAAGCAGTCCCAGCAACTGTGGATCAAGCACTCCAACACAGGAGCCTCTGAGGGCCACTCTCTTTCACACCACTAGAACAAGGGGTCACAGTCTTGGTGATGAGAACCTAACACAGGAACAGAGCATGCATGTACGCTGTCTCAGCTGAGGAGATGATGATTGTGTCTTAGTGTTTGCACAAGGAACTCTGTGTGGAAGTGTGTTTCAGGTGTATGTTATTACTAGGAAACACGTATTTTAAGCAATGGTTTTTATGTTTATGCATTTTACATGTATAAATATTTTGCCTGAATATTTGTATGTATGCGTATCATGTGTGTGTCTGGTCCGCCAGAAAGTCAGAACAAGTTGTCAGCTCCCCTGGAACTGGGGTGGTCTCGGGATATCAGACGGGTGTTGGGAACTAACCTCAAATCCTCTGCCAGAACAAGTGCTGCTAACCACTATCTCTTCAGCACCTGATATACCGACTTACATCTGATAATGCCTGATAATGCCGACTTCCTTTGTAGGTGAAGCTTACTTCAGGGCAACTTTAGACACTACCTGGTTTTGGCATAATGCGCTCTCCTGCTGTCTAATATGCCGCCGAAACACGTTAAGAGAAAATAGGATTTTAAATATTTGTTTCATGCATTTATCTTTTCCAAACTAATTATTTTTTCAATTAAATGTTCAAAACGTATGTGCAAACATTCTGATTCTTTTCATTTTTAAAACACATGAGTAAAACAGAAAAACCAAAATGTAATAACAGGAAAATATCTTTTACTTAGAAACTTTTGGGGACTAAAATGGATAAGAGTGGGGGTAATTTTCAGGGGTTTGTAGATACTGCATTTGATCTTAAATACTTGCAAGACTGAAAAGCTAAAAACATTAAAAGCTTGAATATGATGAGAACAGTAGCTGACTGACTGGGCAAAAAGAAAGGCATCTAATTGTACAGAAGATTTTGATCTACCCTTAGGTGGAGTTGTCATAGAGAGGAAAATAGCTTGTTATAAATCTGCTATTTATGTTTTGTTTGTTTAACTTAACATGTTTACATGTATCTGCACAAGCAAGGGAAGAAGACGGAGGTCAGAGTTCAGCACTCAGTTCTCTCCTCCTACCATTCCAGTCCTGAGGCTTAAACTAAGGTTGCCAGCTGACCATCTCACTGGCCCAGGATGTGATAGAGAGAGAGAGAGAGAGAGAGAGAGAGGACAGAGAAAAGTTTCTGGTTACAAAACCCCTCATTCTAGAACAGCGCAGTGCAACCCATTTGGGGTCACTTTTCAGTATTCTGCATATCAGATATTTACATTATTTTTCATTACAGTAAAATTAAAATTAAAAAGTAGCAACAATGTAATTTTATGTTTGGGGTCACTACAACATGAGGGACAGTGCTAAAGGATCACAGCATTAAGAAGTTTGTGAACTACTGCTATAGGACATTTTTTAAAATAACATTTTCCAAGTGGGTCAGTGTGACAAATGCATTCAGTAGGCAGTGTGCCTAAGTCCTACTGCACTGACAGTCAATGGAAATAAAGAGAATCATTTTATCATTTCTTTCACTTTGAGATTATAATATAATTACAGCATTCTTTTTCTCCCTTTAAAGCTTCCCATGCTCTTTCAAATTCGTGACCTCAGTTTTTAATTGTTGTTACATGCACATACGTGTATATACATAAATATCCCTAAAAACATATGTACAACCTGCTTGCTCTGCATAATGTCACTTGTTTGTACACGTTTTCAGCGCTGACCATTTGGTCCTGGATACCCACCTGATGTGCTCTTCCCTAGAAGGGATTATTTCTCCTGCTCGGCATCTCTTGTCTGCCTCTCACTCCTGGGGTAGAGTTGAGGTCTCATAGGCTTTTCCCGCCCACTTCGGCGCGTCTGCGCACTGTCGTCTTTGCTCAGCCTTTGGCAGGCCTGTTGCTGAGACTTTACTGATGAAGCTTCTGACAGTCCTAGAAGAGAATCTGTTTCTGTAGACTGAAGTCTGTTAGCTAAGACATGTGAGCGGTTTTCTTCAGAGAAATGGGGCTTCTTGGTATAAACAGGGGGTTATACCCGAAGGACTAGAAAACAGTCTAGCCTGCTGCACGTCAGTGTCTCTTCAGTGCTGACTTTGCCACGGGGATGGTTGGTAAAGCCAGACACACCCCGTGACTGCATACCTCTTACACTAATAAACAGCACTGTGTTTTCATTCTTTGCCTGTTTTTTTTGTTTGTTTTTGTTTTTGTTTTTGTTTTTGTTTTTTTTGAGTCAAAGATGAAAGGAAATCCATTGCCTGATGAGGAAAAAAAAATTACAGTATTTTGATAATGCTCAGTGTGACTAAGTCTGATAACATTAAAAAAATCAATGGAAAGTTAAATTGCAGATTATAGAGAAATACTACTGATAATGCTGGAATTCACAGCTTTACTATAACATTTGGATCCACACTATTTTTCTATGGTTTGTAAAGTTTCTTTAAAATAGTTCTGTATTTCCTACTTCTAAATAGTAAAATAAAAATTTTAAGCTATGCAATGTTTCATGTGTATGATTTATTGCTTAATGTTAAATATATTCTTGATGTGTTCCTCATACCCAACCTCCAAAACACTGAAAATGAGAGAGACAAAGAGAGGGAGAAGAGTTTTTCTCAGTGTTACGTTATTTGTGAATGTAAATACTCTCATTTATAACAGAACAATCAAAGCTTGTGGGTTGCAGCCTTTCTGAATAGAATCACAGATTAATCAAATGGCTAATATTTCATGCTCATCCACACAGCTGAACTCTGTGGAGGAGCTTAGTATCCATGGCAACTATCATGGCATAACAGTCTGCTTTTCTCAGACCACTTTTTTGTTTGTTTTGTTTTAGATTAAGGAGAATTCCCTAGGCTTATTGTTAATATTTTGTGCTAGCAAACTACTGAACCATGAAAAGAATCTTGTGAGCAATAGTGTTTGAGATTAACTTCCAAAAAAATTAATTTACTAAAGACAAGAGTAAAAGCCAAAGGCTTGTGACAAATATAACAATTAAATATCTGAAATTTATAGAGTCATTTAAAAGGTCAAATTGAGACTCACCAGCTGTGAATCTAATTGAAAAATAAGAACATTGATTTTTTTTATAGTTTTCTATGTGATTAAATATGTAGAGGCATAGATTAGACAGGATGACCAATTGGTACTAACTCCTTACAGCCTTTCAATGAGTTTATAGAAATTGAATGTATAGGATTGTTTATACTTAATATTTGTTTATATGTACTTTTGCTTATTTGAACAATAAGCTTTCCAAATGAAGAAAAGTTGTTATCAAAAGCTAATATTTTGAAAATACAAAATTAATTTTCACCTTAGATTTTTGTGTCTTTACAAAGTTATATTTGAGGACAACTATGCTAGGCTCCTGTCTGTAAGCACAGCAGAATATCATTAATAGTGTCAGGGTTTGGCTCTCTCCTATGGAATGGGTTTCAGGTTGGGGCAGTCATTGGTTGGCCATCCCCTCAATCTCTGCTCCATATTTATCCTTACATTACCTATAGGCAGGGTAAATTTTGGTCGAAAGTTTGGTGGATGGGTTGGTGTCCCCCTCGCTCCATTGGAAGCCCTGCCTTGCTATGAAGTGGACACTTCAATCTCCATTTCCCCTACACCTAGGAGTCTCAGCTAGGGTCATTCCAGTATCTTCCTCAGAGAGGCTCCACCCAGCAGGAGACAGAAACAGATGCTGAGCTGCACAGCCAAACATTAGGCAGATGGACAGAGCGGAGTCTTGTGGAAGAGTAGCGGGGAGGACAAAAGGACCCAGAAAGGACAAAAACTCCACAAGAAAACCAAAAGAGTGAAGTAGTCCAGGCCCATAAGGACTCACAGAGACTGAACCACCAACCAAAGAGCATGTATGTACTGACCTAGGCCTCTACACATATGTAACTGATGAGAAGTTTGCTCTTCATGTGGTTCCCCTAGCTAGTCGAGCGGGGTCTGTCTAACATGGACTCTATTGCTTGCTTTAAGATCACTTTCCCCTAGCCGGGCTGTGTTTATCTGGCCTCAGTGGCAGAGGAGGCGCTTAGTCCTGTTGTCACTGGATGTGCTGAGGTAAGTTAGTGAGGGGAAGGAAGGGTTTCCTTTTTCTGAGGAGAAGGGAAGGGGAGAAAGGGAAAGAAGGCATGAGGTAGGGCCAGGAGGAGAGGAGGAAGGGTGTGATTTCAGGATGTAAAGTGAATAAATATATAAATGTAATAATAAGGAAAAAACATTTTATTTGAGATCATAATGAGGCCTCGATATGGTGTATGTTTGTCTGTGTCATGTATTGGAAATCTGTCCCGGTGGAGGGTGTTGAGAAGTGTGGGAACATCCAGAGATGGAAACTCATAGGAATTGCCATCAACTGCAGGTCTACCTTCAGGGTGGGCTCATACTGTTCTCACAGCATGAGTTGCTTCTCACGAGAAAGAGCTTTTTGGAAGGGTGGAATCATCCTCTGTTCCCTTTTTGGCTTCCTGTGGTGGCAGGAGCCCCAGTCTGCATGTGTTCCTGCCCAGGGAGCCAACCAGCCCTGACTAGAGCCAAGAGGAAGCTGCACTGGGCCCTTGGTCCTCTGGATTGGCAAGTTTAGTATAATTCCAGAAAGAAAGAAAGGAAAGAAAGAAAGAAAGAAAGAAAGAAAGAAAGAAAGAAAAGAAAGAAAGAAAGGAAAGAAAGAAAGAAAGAAAGAAAGAAAGAAAGAAAGAAAGAAAGAAAACACTACTCAGCCTCAGATATGCTTTATGGAAATAGCAAAAGGACTAATAGGATGAAATTAGTATTTTTTTTAATAGAGTACTGGCAACATCTGTTCTTCTCTTTATTTGAAAAAACCTTATTAGGAATTTACCAAAAAAATATGCAAAAGTGACACACATTTTACCGGAGAAGAGAAATAAATTCCATTTACGTGCTTTTATAGATCACATAAAATTCTTTAGACTCAGTCTATGACAGAAACACAAAGGGGCTTGATAAATCACAGAGTTCTGTTTCTTATCCCAAAACTCAAAGTGTTAGTATTTAAAAGTGATGCCACTTGCACACAACAGATCTTTTTTTTTAACACATCAATGCACTTTAGAAAGACAATAGTAAGCAAAAATCACAAAAGGAAAACTCGAAAGTGATAATGTGCTATCAGATATAGTCAAAAGGAAAATATTGATTTGCAAAATGTGTACTTAACTTCTTTTTCTGTCTTAACATAACTGAAATAAATAACTTATAAGAAGATTTTGAACCATATTTGTGTGGCTCAATTGAGCCACACACATTAGGACAAATGGGAAGCCAAGCGGCTCAAGTCATGGAAAGCGAAAAGTTAGAGAAGGGACAAGGCCTGGGTTCCTCCTGCAAGGCGGGACACAGCGACCTGGTTTCTTTACATTGTGCCTTGGCTCAGAAACTCCACACCACCACCCAAGAGCGCCATGCTGGGCATCAAGCATTTTACATATCACACAGCAGCCTTATGTGAAAGAGTTTATGGCCTTAGTTCCTGAGATAGCTTAGCCTATAATTATTAAATCTTTTTCATATTGGATATCTCTCTGTAATTTCTTTCATGTTAATGCTCTGTTCTTGAAATTTTAATTAACACATTTTCAGTGGATTCTTCTTTTTCTTCATTTATTTATTTTTGTTTATTTATTTTTTTTTTTTTGAGACAGAGTTTCTCTGTGTATCCTTGGCTGTCCTGGACTTGCTCTGTAGAACAGGCTGACCTCAAACTCACAGTGATCTCCTGCCTCTGCCTCCAGAGTGCTGGGATTACAGGTGAGCACTACCACACCTGGTTTCACTGGATTATTCTTAAATCTCTTCATAATAATTTTTTAAGTTCCCATCACACATTTCAAAATGAGTTTCCCACTTGCATAATATCACTCTTGATTTGTATATTTCTAAATGTTTAAATAATATAAAATACTTTACAAAGAACCTTGAAATATAGATATCTTTACCTGCTATCATTATTATAAAAAATGGACATTTCTGATTTTGAGGTGTATGATTTGCAACTATATCCATTTTTATTTTTCAATGTTCCTTTACTTTAGGTTTCTCAATGCACTGAATTGACTGTGTAACTGGAAAAAGTGTATTACTTCTTTACTTAATAGTGTTTAAAGAATCTGAAATCACTTTATAATGTTAGCTCAGACTGCTGAATATATACAGTTTTAGAGCTGAGATTTGGCTTGCAGTGAAACTGGCAGACACTTCATCAAAGCCAGGCACACGCCAGCATTAGACAGCCTTACTATCATGTGACCGAGGACCAGTGACCATGGTAGAGAGCCTTACTACCATGTGGCTGAGGACCAGTGACCATGGTAGACAGCCTTACTACCATGTGGCCGAGGACCAGTGACCATGGTAGAGAACCTTACTACCATGTGGCTGAGGACCAGTGACCATGGTAGAGAACCTTACTACCATGTGGCCGAGGACCAGTGACCATGGCATGTAGACATTCACATCTCCTTTTCAGAAGGACCTTTTAGAGCGGAGTCTGTCAACAGCCCTCTTGGGACATTCGAGGCAGTGTCTCTGCAGTTCTTTACCTGAAGTTCCTGGGAACTTCAGGTATGGAAGGAGAACACCCAGTTTTCCTTAAAGAGAGCACAATTCTGTGTGTTCAAAAACAACATGGGCGTGTGGGCCCAGAGTGCTCAGCTCTTCAAGGACTTGAAAAAAAGTGTTTATAACCTTTTTTTTTTTTTTTTTTCCAGTTTGGCAATAGTCAAGTCCTGTGCAGAAAATATTTGATTCAGTCCTATTTCAAATTGTTTCGGATATTTTTTTCCAAAGTCTTTTATTCAGGAAAGCGTAAGGGGTGAAGAGAATGTTTTCCTTCAGTGCAAAAGTGAGGCATTCGCACAACGTGTGTGTGCTATTCCCATGGCAGGCAGAGCTCCACTAGGAGGCAGGCGCAGGCTCACTACAAGTCATCCACCCCGGACTAAGGGAAGTCACATGGTTATCCAACACTGGTGAGGCCGTGGGAGGCTCCCTTCTCAGCTTCATGTAATGCTACGGCTATGGCCCCTTTGCCACTGTAGGCCGCGGTGGTTGGCTGGCGTTAAGGGTACACCTTTATGGAGTAAAGAAGCTAATAGAGACTGTAAGAAGCCCACGGGAACGATTTGGAGACATGGTGACCCGAGTCCACTAGACAACAGCAGAAATTCACTGTGTTGACTATGAGGACGACTTTAGGAGAGAAGTGACTGAGTCATCACTGATGAGGATTAAGGATTGTTTTTCAAAGCTTTGGAGGCTGCCTTTCATCCCGTGAGTGACAGTGCGTCCTGCTTCCTCAGGTGACTGGACTCCGGCAACCATTCTCAAGATGCACATTTGCTGTGACCGTGAGATGGGAGGAGACCATGACTGCAGCGGGCAGGAACCAGGCAAGCCAAAACATTTGCTGGCTTCCACAGAGGATGACTGGAAGCATTTATTAACTGATTTACAAGAAGTAAAAGGAAGCTAACTGTAGCCCATCCTCAGTAGCTCCTGTAGTCTACCTTGCCAACTTTGACTCATTAAGAGATAACAGTAAAGTTCTCAGGAAAAAATGGTTTCTGTTTGATTTAATGAGACTGGGTGGGACTCATTACTGAAGGTAATTTCACACACACACACACACACACACACACACACACATACACACTTAGACATTGTCTAATTTGTGGGTTCTATGCTTTCCACTAGGATTATAATGTTAATGACAGTGAATCTAAGTAGAATGTTTGGGAATCAGAGCCAAACCAGTGTCCATATACTCTGTATGCCTAACTCTGTCCAGAGACACCCCAGGGCTTTAAACTGAAATTGGATAGAAACGCAAGTGTTATGGAATGGGATGAGAAAAGGTTTAATGTGAGAAGGACTCCCAGAAAATGGAGTTGCATCTGAACTGGATTGATCCAGAGTCCACCTCCATGGTTGTCAGCAGATAGACATGGAACTGCTCAGTACAAGGTCCCCTGAGTCCATACCCCGTGTCAGGGTGCTGGTCTTACTGAGAACGTCTCATGTCCATGTGCTGAGACACAGTAGTTGAGACACACTAGCAGTAGTCTCCCATTGGTACTTTTAGCTCCCTTCCCATCTGTGCCTTAGCGGCTCTGAAGAGGAACATGGCCAGAATGTGGCACATGCCACTCTTTGTATAGTCCTAGCTGATGGCTGCTCTCCCTGTAAGCATGCAGGAACACCTTGTGGATGGTAAGCACACACCACTGACTCAAGGCACACCATTTGGCCTTCTTCTATCCTTTGGTAATGGGGCCTTGGTGAACCCAAATAAAAAAGTGCTCATTGTATAGCAGTCCAGACTGAATTGTGTTCTCCACTCTCTACTGTGTCTGATGGACTATCTAATAAGGAGAGCTTATTGCAATGATCCCCTTTGTAATATTACTGGCATTCTTTTAAGAGGGTGAGTTTTACACACAGGCAAAAGAAAGGTTATGTGAAGATACAGAGAACCCAGATATCTGCATTCTAAGGTAAGAAGATTGAGGGAAACCAATCAGGACAGTTAGAAAATAAACTCCTGTTGTTGCAGCTGCCCAGGAAATAGCACTTTGCTAGGTACCCCTGGAAAAGTGCTGCATCTAAGCAAAGTCCTTAATTCTGACCCAAGAGTCTTACGATTTTTGTTGTTTGTAAAAGTAACTTTATTTTCTTTCTTAATTTTTGTCTCAGACACTCTCTGCTGAATAAGCCCACCCTTTCTAGTTATTTCTGAACTCTAGCTGGCTGGTTCAAATCAGCTGTTCTGGCTCAAATTCTTCTCCAAGCTGATTGCTTCAATATGACTTTTCTCAGATTCTGACTGACTTGTTCTGCTTGGCCTCAAACTCACTGTAGCAATTTCATCTAATCTTCTGGTTCCTTCTTATTCTCTGGCTTCAACTTCCTCTGTGCTAATTCCTGAATGAATTCAACTCCACTCCACTGCACTGCACTGATTAAACTGACCTGCACCAAAATCATTTCCACTCAATGGGAACTGGCTGAACTGATCTAAACTGCCAGGAAGTGAGCAGCCACTGTGCTGCCTCTCAACCGATTCCCCACCCACTGGCAACTGACTGACCTGAACTCCACTTCACCTCACTGTCTTCTCTACTGAGCTTTCTACTGTCTCTCCTCACTCCACTGTCCTGTTCTTAAGTAGCTTCTCTTTTCCGGTCCTGCTGTTGTAAGTCTTGGGCATATTTTATCACTGACTCATCCTGTCAAATCTTTCTCTCATTCATTACTTTATCTGGCCCTCAATTAGATGCCATTTCCACACATGGATGTTTCCTCCTACAAACTAAATTTTCCTTCATTGTTTTGGATTAAAAGGGTATAACCGGGGGTATGTCCGCATTCCAGCCAGATAAATTAAGGCTGTGCCATTCCAGCAGGATCACACAGACCTAGATCTTTGGATGTGATTCCTTTCCAGAGCAGCCATGTCGCTGGGTTAAAATTCTTCTACAGTTGTTGATTTGTTGTTTGTTTATTTGCTTGTATTAGGTTCGGTTGTGTCCTTGCACGTAAGCAACAGCTGCAGAATTGTTTTAGTTCTGAGGAAAGGGAATCTGGAAAATACTGTCTGGAGCTGGGTTGCAATATGTAGAGAGAGAGTAGTGGTGGGGTGGAGGGGAGAGGATGGTGCAGCTCAAATCCCTAAGATTGGGACAGCTGAGAGAGAGGATGGGTAGGATAGCAGTGAGCCATGGGGGAGTAGTGCTTTAAAAACATCCATGGCATACATTTCAGCTTTCAGAAGATCACAGCCACATTCCAGACCAATACCACTTGATGTTTATCTCAAGGACCACAGTTTCTCGGTAAACAACTGATAATAATGGCCTCACAAACCACCATCAGAGGCTTTGACTTGCTCAGATGATATTGGCTTCATTCTGAGAACTATGACAGCTCCTTTTGACATTTTCACTGAAATAGACGTATTGGAATCCTATGATAATACTTAGTAAAATTTATGTGATTCTACCCCAAAGGTATTTGTTTTTTTACTTAATAAACTGATGTCTTTAAAATTAAGTGACTTGAAAGAACACTCTTTTTATACAAAGTTAAGAATTATAATTCTTACACACACTTGAGTTCTAAGATAACACAGCTGTTTAAAATAAGTATAACTTTAACATAAATATATGGTAACATGGATATAATACTAATATATCTCAAATAATATGGAAGTATTTCTTTACCTTAAACATATTCGGTAACAACAAAGTCTCATAGTACTGTAGGCAATTTGAATATTAACGTGTATGACATTAGGCATTCTTGAGTCAAGATTTTTCATTGACCAGCTGTATTCAAGATATCAATATTTGCCCCTTTCCCCAATCAACATGAGATTATTAGTTGTTCTGCACATAAGTGTGCCCGAAGAAAATGTAGCTGCAAACGAGAAACACTGTTCCAAATAGTAAAAGAGCGGGTGTGGAAGGATGACTACTCGACTCTCAGAGATTCCCTGACAAAAGGGAGAGGTGTGTTGTGTGTAACAACAGGGAATTAATCAGGAGGTGAAATCACATCAACTCAGCTAATCTTTAAATCAGGGGAGTCCTGGATTTGGAGGTAGGGCTCATATAATCAGAGGATTCTTAAGGTGAGATAATGAGGCTTCCTGTTCTTGATCACAGCACTGGAATGTGAAAAAAAAAAGATTCTATTATTCTCAGCCACAGAAGCCAGTCTTGACTCTTAAAGGTGTGTTAAAACATTTTCATCAAAGGTTAAACATTTTTATAGGTAGAGGTGACTGAATGTGACCAAAGGGTCAAGAAGGAAAGAAACATGCACTATGAAGAGAGAGGATGAGCCTTTTATCCTTTTCTGCATATGGACTCTTATTTATTAAGAAAATACATACAGTAAGAACAGTTATGAAACAATTATTACATTCAAATGTTTAGGTCTTTTGTATTTGGCAACCTTGAAGAAAATACTATCCTATCTAGGTGAGTCTAAAATTTTGTACCTAAATCATTCTCTGTCATATATTCTATCAACTTAAAAATATCTTTCTAGACCTCAAAATATTCTCTTAAATCCTAAACAACTTCAGCCTAACTATAAAACTCTACCTATCTAATCTTCAACCCTATCAGAGACTTGAGAAGGAATAAAAGTGTTACTTTGGTAGGAAGTGCAGGCAAACAGCTTCAAAAGTAAGTGATGGCAGAGACACTGTACTGCCTGGTCAGTCACCTGATCTCTCTCTATAACTTTGAAGCATCATCTTCAGCCTCTGGCCCAGCATATCTTGTAGACACATTGTGGAGCAGGAAATAGGAGGACTTGCTTACCCTGTCATGACAGAGCTTGGCAGTCACCTCAGCCTACATCCAAGTCTTTCCATTTTGGACAACATATTTTCTGTGGAGAGATCTGGGGCATCTTTGCCCAGTGGCTAGTTTGCCATTTGTGAAGCTATCTCCAAAAGGGGGTTTTATGATGATCATCATCTTCCTTGAAGTATGCTGGGTGTTGCCAGGAGCTGACAAGTCTCAAGTCAAAAAGGCCTTAAATTAATTGAAACAACTTTAAATACCATGTTCAGGACTCTGAAGTTTTTGAAGACCATCTGTCTATCAACTTACATATATATTTACATATGATCATACTATAATCTATCTGTCCATCATCTATCTATTTATAGTAAATCTAAATAGGCAATCATTGTTTGGTTCTAGATATTTACTACCTGTTCAACTGAGGATGCATATTTCTGTGATTAACTAGACTAGTATCTGACATTACTGTTAGTCTGATTGATTAACCATTAACTTATATAAGTTAATTATTCTAAACAGTTTGTAATAACATCTTTTTAACAGGACTGGAAGTAAACCTTACATTTTAATGAGTTGTCTAGGCCCAATACCTCATATCAGAGTAGAAGCATACATACATGTATATCAAAATAATCTTAAATTTGAATCAATATATAAAATTTTAAACCCATGTATCAAAAATAACCTTATACCTGTATCAAAATAAAGAATTCTTTTTAATTTATTTATTATTTATTACACTTTATTCACTCTGTATCCCAACTATAGTCCTTTCCCTCATCTCCTTCCATTCCCACCCTCCCTCCCACTTTACCCCTATGCTCCTCCCTTAGTCTTCCTCCCCTTCTATCTGACCCTAGCCTATCAGGTCTCATCAGGACTGGCTGCATTGTCATCCTCTGTCTCCTGGAAAAGCTGCTCCCCCCTCCAGGGGAGGTGACCAAAGAACCAGCCACTGAGTCCATGTCAGAAACAGTCCCTGTTCCCCTTACTAGGAGGCCCATTTGGATGCTGAGCTGCCATGGGCTACATCTGAGCAGGAGTTCTAGGTTATATCCATGAATGGTCCTTGGTTGGAGTATCAGTCTTTGCAGGCCACCCTAGGCCCAGATTTTTTGGCTATGGTGGTCTCCTTTTGGAGCTCTTGTCCTCTCTTGGTCTTTCTATCTCCCTCTTCTTCCATAAGATTCCCTATGCTCTGTCCAAAGTTTGGTTATAACTCTCACTGCTCCTTCGATACCCTGTTGGGTAGAGTCTTTCAGAGGCCCTCTGTGGTAGGCTCCTGTTCTGTTCCCTGTCTTCTCCCTCTTCTGATGTCCATCCTGTTTGCCCTCCTGAATGAGGATTGAACATCTTCTCTAGAGTCCTCCTTGTTGTTTAGCTTTTTTAGAACTCTAGATTTTAGTATGTTTATTCTATATTATATTCTAATATCCACTTAGAAGTGAGTATATACCATGTTTGTCTTTCTGCTTCTGGGGTACCTCACTCAGGATGATCTTTTCTAATTCCATCCATTTGCCTACATATTAGATGATATCCTTGTTGTAATTGCTAAATTGTATTTCACTGTGTAAATATACCACAATTACTGTATCCATTCCTCATTTGAGGGACATCTGGGTTGTTGCCAGAGCCTGTATATTACTAATAAAGGTGCTATGAACATGGTTGAGCAAATGTCCTAGCTGTATACTTGAACATAGTTCAGATATATGCCTGGGAGTTGTATAGCTGCATCTTGAGGTAGCACTATTCTTAATTTTCAGAGAAATTGCCAGACTGATTTCCAAAGGGCTTGTACAAGCTTACATTCCCACCAGCAATGGAGGAGGGTTCCCCTTTCTCCACAACCTCTCCAGCATGTGTTGTGACTTGAGTTTTTGATCTTAGCCATTCTGATGAGTGTAAGGTGAAATCTCAGGGTCATTTTGAATTGCATTTCCCTGATGACTTAAGGACACTGAGTATTTCTTTAAGTGTTTCTCTGCCATTTGATATTCCTCTATTGAGAATTCTCTGTTTAGCTCTGTACCCCATTTTTATGATGCTAATTTATTATTATTAATTACACTTTATTCATTTTGTATCCCCCCATAAGCCCCTCCCTCCTCCCCTCCCAACCCCACCCTTCCTTCCCTTTCTGCATGCATGCCCCTCCCCAAGTCCACTGATAGGGGAGGTCTTCCTCTCCTTCTTTCTGATCTTAGACTATCAGTTCTCATCAGAAGTGGCTGCATTGTCATCTTCTGTGGCCTGGTAAGGCTGCTTCCTGCTCAGGGTGAGGTGATCAAAGAGCAGGCCAATCAGATTATGTCAGAGGCAGTCCCTCTTCCCATTACTATGTAACCCACTTGAACACTGAACTGCCATGGGCTACATCTGTGCAGGGGTTCTAGGTTATCTCCATGAATAGTCCTTGGTTGGAGTATGAGTCTCTGCGAAGTTCCCTGTGTTCAAATTTTCTGGTTCTGTTGCTCTCCTTGTGGAGTTCCTGTCCTCTCCAGCTCTTGCTATTTCCCACTTCTTACCTAAAATTCCATTCACTCTGCCCGACAGTTGGCCATAAGTCTCAGCATCTGCTTTGATAGTCTGCAGGGCAGAGGCTTTCAGAGTCCCTCTGTGGCAGGTTCCTAGGTTGTTTCCTGTTTTCTTCTTCTGGCTTTCAGAGGCCCTCTGTAGCAGGTTCCTAGGTTGTTTCCTGTTTTCTTCTTCTTCTGATGTCCATCCTCTTTGCCTTTCAGGATGGGGATTGAGCGTTCTAGTTAGGGACCTCTCTTTTGCTTAGTTTGTTTAGATGTACCGATTTTAGTGGGTTTATCCTATGTTGTATGTTTATATGAGTGAGTATATACCGTGTGTGTCTTTTTGCTTCTGGGACAACTCACTCAGGATGATCTTTTCTAGGTCAATGAAAAATAAGGAAATCATGAAATTTGCAGGTAAATGGTGGGACCTGGAAAGGATCATTCTGTACCCCCTTTTTAATTGCATTACTTGGATTGTTGGTGTTTAACTTCTTGAGATATATATATATATATATATAGATATAGATATAGATATAGATATAGATATAGATATAGATATATAATTTATCATATAATATCTATATTAGCCCTCTGTCAGATATAGGGTTGGTGAAGATCTTTTCCCTATCTGTAGACTGCCTTTTTGTTCTATTGATAGTGTCTTTGCTTTATAGAAGCTTTTCAGTTTAATGAGGTCCCATTTATTGATTGGAGATCTTAGAGCTTGAGCTATTGGTGTTCTGTTCAAGAAGCTGTCTCCTGTGCCAATGAGTTCAAGGCTCTTACTCACTTTTTCTTCTAACAGATTTAATATTTTGAGGTCTTCAATCCACTTAGACCTGTACGACAAGAACTTCAAATCGCTGAAGAAAGTAATTAAAGAAGGTATCAGAAGATAGAAATATCAGCCATGCTAATGATTTTGTAGGATTAACATAGTGAAAATGGTTATCTTACCAAAAGCAATCTAGAGATTCAATGCAAATCCCATCAAAATACCAATACAATTCTTTATAGAACTTGTAATATACAGAATTCTCTACCAGTAAATTAAAAAAAACTTGACCATAATAATAGTTTTATAGTTGAAGAGCATATTCAACAATATTTTCTCTTATTATTTTTTGTTTCCTATATGATCTTTCTATATTGCTCCTTTTCTTTTATTATTATATTGATGTTTTTATTTCTTCACTTTACATCCTGATCCAGCCCCTCCATCCTTCCAACCTCTTACCTTTTTACTCCTCCCCTTGTCTTCAGAAAAGGTTCCTCTTCCCCTCCCTCCAGCCCATACCAACCCATCCCTGCACTTCAAGTCACACCAGGTCCAAGGGAATCCTTCTCCTCTGAGTCCAGCCAGACAAGGCAGCCCAGGCAGGGAAAAGTGATCCGAAACATTAATAGTGTAGAGTCCATGTCAGATGCAGCACTCACTCACTCCATTTACTATGTGAAGAGTCATTTTTGTTGTTGTTATTGTTGTTATTGTTTTGTTTTTTGGTTTGTTTGTTTTTTTAAAGCCACTCTCAAGTTTTTGCACTTACCTAGTCACTTCTATGACAAGTCACATGCCAGATGTGTTGTTTTCAGGAATTGGGTAAAATCATTCAATCCTGTGACCTCTCAAGATACTGTTATTTTAAGTGAGCTAATAGTCAGTGCTGTGATTCTGGTCTGAAAGATGGTCAGACACCAGAGAGTTGATGCTTGGTACTTACGGAGGACATTTTATGGGAGGAGGTGGTTCTCTGGCAACATTTTTTCCCTTTTGTCACTTGTGTAGCCATCTTGAATCTCAATCAGTTTCAGTTTAGTCTAGTGTTACAGGGATCCTAGTCTCTAAATGTTCTGGTTTGTGGAGTTGATGCAAAAGCTACGTCCCTCATCTTAGTGGGATTAAGAAATAGTTTATTCTGAATCCACTTTGAGTAAACATGCTCAGAAACACAGGCTTAAGTTACCTCGAATTCTGTGCTCTACTGTGGAAATAGTTTCATGAAATTTTAGAAGTTTTATAAAACAAAGAGAGAGTAATAAATCAAGGCAAGTTTAAAATGCATTGGTGTTTATGGCAGAGATGTACATAGAGCAAGATGGGGAAGCTTAGCTGTAGGCCTGAGATGTCATTGGAATTTTTCATTTGGTGGGAGATAGTTTGCTAAGTTAATAGATTCCATAATGCTTTTATCTATTAGTCACAGGAGATTACTTCTGACACAAGGGTGGGCAAGGAATGGCTGTGTCTGGAGTTAGAATTAGCCCAAGATAAGGCAATTAACCTCTGTGTCTGTAACACTTCAATCCCACCACAGTCCTGAAACTCTAATCAGCCAGTCTGCAGACACCATTTCTTTTCAAGAGTTCATGTTCACAGTGGCCTGTCCTGATGTTGCATGACAAAGCTGTTGAGATTATGCTTCTAATAGGGTAGGGGCTGAGTGCTCAGAGTTTATTTGTCTTTTGTCCCCTAAGTTTAATATATCGAGTAGCTGATTTTGTGGCCATTGAGGATCAACTTCTCCCTTATTATCCTTTTCAGACTCTTGGCAAACTAGGAAGGCAGACATCATAATAGACCCTCTGTAGGATTTAAATTATTATTTAAAAAGGTCTAAATATCAGGGTTTTGTTGAAGCCCATCAAGGGAAAACTTCTCCCACTTGATCAAAAAAAAAATCGAATCTGAATTTTTCTTCTAGCCTTGTGGAGCCATGACATTATGATTTGGCCTAAAGAATAGAACATTGCATATTATTGTCTCCAACTTTAAGATCCAACACAGTGGGTTCTACCAATTGCCTGCTAAATAAACAAGTATTTAAGAAAGCTGACTCATTGAAGTCCTGCAAAGGAACCGAGAGCAATAAATATTTTCATAATGACATATAGATTCATACTTCCTAGGAGCCTTTTCCTGATATGCCTCTTGGCATGGCTTCTAGTGTGGTTTGCTAACACTGCCCAGTTTTATGAGTTCTAACCAAAACACCTTATTTTTTTCCTTTTCCTCCTTGTATCTGTTTCCCTCTCCCTCCAGTCACCAGCCTTTTTCCTGAAACTCTGGGCTTTCTCATTCTTTCTTTGAAGTTCACATCTCCCCTCTTTCCTTCATGCATCTGCTTGCTGACCTCCAATGCCGAACATACCAGCTTTCTCCAACCCTGTCTTACAAAGGCATAGCTTTCTCTCTTCTATTCCATGTCCTTCCTCAGTGAAGCTACCAAGATTTGTTAGTTGACTGCCCTGTTGTTTTTCCCTTCAAAATCTGATAAAATTGAACTTCCTTCTAAGTTCATTTCAAAAATATTTATTAAAGAAACTAAGAACCCAAAAGTGAACCCCAATTCAGTCAGTAAGGTGATCTGTATACACTCCATTCTCACTGTGTGGTCATAAAAGGATGTTGTTTTTACAGGAGCAGACAGTGGAAAGCCTGTGTGTATATTAGAGACTAGTGAATGTAGTTAGTATAGTCATCACATAAATGGCCTTCAAGAACCAGCAATGCTGTTGCTCAGAAAAGTACCCCTTCTCTTTAGCATGTGCACTGCCTTCTTCCCTTCTACTATAAATGTTTCATCTTTATCCTCTATCTGTTATGCATCAATTGGGAAAATAGCCATTGTCTCTAATTAACCATCACATAAAATCAGGTTTCTGGATCAGAGGAAGTCTTATCTTAAGCTATACCTTAATTACTGTTAGGCACAGTGGGCAATTTAGTGAGTCTTCATTGTGTCGTGATCACCTCACTTTACAGAGAGGCCTGTTTTACAGGATGCTAGAATGTGAGTCAATGATTGCTGCGAACTTTTCCCCATCATTTTTCTATGGCAATCAGTAGCTACATTAGTACTTTTTTAACAGAGACTCTCAGTGTGGCAGCACTTAAAAGCTGATAGCAAAGGGCTCATTAGAAAAAAAAAAAAGATTGATAAAGGGTTTTGGCCTAATCTGCAATTTATAAGTTCTTTCAAATGTCTTTCCTGGCCCAGTGCTTCACAGCAAGCACAGATCCTCCCCGCCAGCTCATTGCCACAGTATTGTGAGGAGTCTAACTGTGATAATCTTCCCACAATGATGCTCTGCACATTCACTGGAGCTTTCTTAAACTCAACAAAGGGTCTGAGACATTTAAATGACAATTTTCTCAGACTTTCATTTAAGCGTCAATATTCAGCTGTCTTCCACAGCTCTTGTTTGAGCCTATTATTCAACTTCTGTATGAAACTCTGCAAGGTTCTACTATCGCATTGCAGTTGTCTGAGCTTGACCAATTGCCTTCTGTGCAACTGTGTGAAATCCCCAAGCAATAACTTGTGTACCCAAATACTTATGGATATGGAAACAGCAATTACAAGCCATGGATTTTAAATATCTGCACGTGTCTGGAAACATGCGTGTATGATTTAGTTCTTGAATAACACCTGCAGGGCAATTACTTTGAGTTTAGCGCTTTTCAAAGTTATTTAATTTTTCAATTCATGTAAACTATTGAAATGAAATTCAAAGGCTCAGTTTCAAATCTGTAATATTAGATTATACATGATGCTGAATTAAAGGTAATACCAAAAAAATAATTTTATTGATTATCTGCTACAGAGCATTTCAGTTAAGATTTTTTTCTTTGTATACAGCCAAAAGGATGAGGAAAATGACTTACAATAACCTAGAGAGGATAACAGGAATCTGTAGTTTAAGACAGTTTTTTTTTTTTAAACTACTCTTGAGCAGTACCTGAGTTGGCCCGAGGTGCCTTAACTAAAAAACATAGTGAGGTAGCCAGGCCAAAGGGATTGCACATCTCACTGTGCAATCTGTCTAAAGAGGAAAAGACAAAAGCGCCAGGTAATGTGTTTCTTAGTAAAGGTTTCTTTTTGCTGGTATGTAAACTGTGTCACCACATGGAAGAAAGAAGAAGAGAGACAAGACATGGAAGGAAACACACAGAGACAGAAACAGACAGAGACAGAGAGAAAGAGACACAGAGAAACAGAGACATTCAGACAAGCAGACAGACAGACAGATACAGAGACACACACTAATTCCACTCTGGAGACTTCATTTTCATGAACTCATAGCTCAGCTCCCATAAACACAGTAATTCCCAGTGGCCAAATATCTAACTGTCTATTGCCACATAGAAGAGTAGGGCTTAAGCAGCTGAAATTGGTCAGGGCACATAAAGTATTTTCTGGCAAGTGGCATTACATACATTCTTTGATTTCTCTTGATATTTCAATTACTAATATACCCACCTGTAATTTTTGTGGCTAACGACTTAATCTAATAATTGGAACATTTAGGCAGTGTGACTTCTGGGGTAGAAATAGGACATTTCTTAGTCAAATATTTTAAAACATTGAGGCAATATGAAGGAATCGCCGACAGTGACACACACACACACACACACACACACACACACACACACACACGAAGGAATCGCCGACAGTGACACACACACACACACACACACACAGAGGTGAAGGGGAACAAATCAAACTTTCATCTGACACAGAAAGTGATTTAGTCTTAGATGTGATGGTTTACACGATCTCTTGGTCCTTCCTTGTATCTGGAACAAGTCTACACTGCTTAATGTTTGCAAAACCAACAATGTTCTAAATCACTTTTAATGGGGAAATTCTTTCTTGCTTGGATTTACCCTTTAGGTTAGTTTCCAAGTGATGTATGCCACAGTTTTAGATTACTTCAATTACTCGTGATACATATTTCTACATTCATGGCCTTTGAAGTGTCAGCTGCCTCCCTATCAGCCACCAAGGCACACAGCCAAGCCCTGAGTTTGTCAGCAGCTCCCTCATTTCAGGACCAGACCTCTGTCTCTTACCTCTACTACTCATTCCCTGTAACTTTAATGTTGTAAACAAGTGAATCTTGTTTTCAACACTTGTCAAGTCTATGGCATGCCATTATTTTCTTCATTAAGGTGAAATATCTATTTTGTAGTTTAATTTTATTTATAGATTTATTCACTTTGTATCCCTGTTGCAGTCCCCTCCCTTGCCTCCTCCCAGTCCCACCCACATGCCCTCTTCTCCCCCTATGCCCTTTCCCTAGTCTCCTCTGAGGGGAGGACCTCCTCCCCTTCTATCTGACCCTAGCTTTTCAGGTCTCATCAAGACTGGCTGCATCATCTTCCTCTGTGGCCTGGCAAGGGTCCACCCCCGACAGGGAGGTGATCAAAGAGCTGGCCACTGGGTTCATGTCAGAGACAGCCCCTGCACCCTTTCCTAGGATACCCACTTGGAAACTGAGCAGCCAATGGGCTTCCTTTGAATAGGGGCTCTAGGTCCTCTCCATGCATGGTCCTTAGTTGGAATATCAGTCTCTGCAGACCCACCTGGGACCAGGTATTTTGGTTCTGTTGTTCACCTTGTGTAGTTCCTGTCCCCTCAAGGTCTTTCGATCTCCCTATTTTTCCATAAGGATTCCAGTACTGTCCCCAAAGTTTGGCTATGAGTCTTAGTATCTCTTTCAATGTCCTGGTGGGTAGAATCTTTCAGAGGTACTCTGTGGAAGACTTCTTTTCTGTTCCTTGTCTTCTCCTACTTCTGATGGTTATGCTGTTTGCCTTTTTTAATGAAGATTAAGCATCTTCCTTAGGCACAAATAACATAAAGTACCTTGGTGTGACTCTAACCAAGCAAGTGAAAAACCTATATGAAACAAACAAATAAACAAACAAATGAAAACACCTTCAAGTCTCTGAAGAAAGAAACTGAAAAAGATCTCAGAAGATGGAAAGATATCCATCCCATGCTCATCAGTCGGTAAGGTTAACAGTGAAAATGGTCATCCTGCTAAACACAATTTATAGATCCAATGACACTCCCATCAAAATACCAACACATGCAAACCCCTCCCCAAGTCCATTGGTAGGGGAGGACTTCTTTTCCTTCCTTCTGATCCTAGTCAATTAGGTCTCATCAGGAGTGGCTGTGTTGTCTTCTTCTGTGGCCTGGTAATGCTGCTTCCCCCTCAGGGGATGGTAATTAAAGAGCAGGCCAATCAGTTCATGTCAGAGACAGTCCCTGTTCCTATTACAATGGAACCCACTTGGATACTGAACTGCCATGGGCTACATCTGAGCAGGGGTCTTAGGTTATCTCCATGCATAGTCCTTGGTTGGAGTATCAGTCTCAGGAAAGACCCCTGTGTCAGATTTTTTGGTTCTGTTGCTCTCCTTGTGGAGTTCCTGTCCTCTCCAGATCTTACTGTTTCCCACTTTTTCCTAAGATTCCCTGCACTCTGCCCAAAGGTTGTGGAGTTGCTGTCCTCTCCAGATCTTACTGTTTCCCACTTTTTCCTAAGATTCCCCGCAGTCTGCCCAAAGGTTGTCCCTGCAGAGGGTGGAGGAAGGGAGGGATTGGGATGGGAGGAGGGAGGAAACCATAGGGGGATACAAAGTGAATAAAGTGTAATTAATAAAGAAAAAAAGGAAAAAAGATAATACATATATTGTTATCTTTGTCACAATTATGCTTACATTAGTGCAAAAATATTCCAGTCAAGAAGTGTAATTTTTGAACAAGGGAAAAAGCATTAAGGTCTCTGGGGAAAAAAAAAATTATGCTTATATGTACATATAAGCTAGGCTTTATTTTGCTATTTTTAAAATGTTTTGAAATTAGTACGTTGTTCAACATGGGCATCAATGTATTCATTATAGTGTTTATTCAGACAAAATGATTGAAGAAACGTGTGATGGTTCAACAGTTTGACCCTGACATATTCCCTATGATGATTTAGTTACTCTTCTACAAACACAAAGGCACATCTGTTTACTTACTTTTTATTGGTGTTTCTGATCATGTGAACAGTTACATTAAAACTAAGATAAAATGTAGTCATGGTGCAGCTTTGTCAGTCCACAGAGGAAGACAAGGCAACCAGTTACGATGAGACCTGATAGGCTAGGGTCAAATAGAAGGGGAGGAGGGCTGCCTCTACTTGGGCATAAGGAAAGAGGGTGGGATTGGGAGGAAATGAGGGAGGGGGCCACAACTGGGATACAAATTGAATAAATTGTAATAAATGATAATAATAAAAATATTTTTAAAATGTAAAAAAAAATACCAACACATTTTTTTACAGTCATTGAAAGAACAATGAGATTGAAATTGAGATTTCATATGGAAAAACAACAAACCTAGATTAGCTAAAACAATCCTATGCAAAAAAAAAAAAAAAAAGTCTTCTGGAAGTATCTGCAGCCCAGATCTCAAGCTGTAGTATAGAGCAACAGTAATAAAACTTCTTGGTACTGGCATAAAGCAGACTGGTGGGCCAATGCAATTGGATTAAAGACCCAAAAATAAATTCACACACATATGGACACTTAATTTTTGACAAAAAAAATCCAAAACCATACAATGGAAAAAAGATAGCATCTTCAACAAATGGTGCTGGTCTAACTGTATGTCTACATGTAGAAAATGAAAATAGATCCATATTTAGTAGCCTGCACAAAACTAAAGTCCAAGTGGATCAAAGAACTCAACATAAAACCAAACAAACTAAATCTGTTAGAAGAAAAAGTGGGGAAGAGCCTTGACCTCATTATTTTATTTTATTTTATTTTTCTCTTCATCACTTTTGTGATGTATCCTTTCAAGGTATTTTCCTTGACTTCAGGACTATAGGCAGCTCGATTTCCTTCCTGTGATGCTTATTCCCTTTCTTAGTTTTTCACCTTTGAAAATTAATCATAGTCTCCGTTTACAACCTTTCTCTCAAATTGCTGATGGCTTTAAAGCTCATGAACATAAAGATAAAATATTTTTAAGTGGAAAAGTTCCTATAGACAACTTTATTTCTCAGTAAATCAAATTCTATTTGTCTCAGTTAAAAACCCTTCGAGTCGTCTTGAATTTTCTCTTTACTGTTTAACCACGAGTCAGCCTGAATCTAATCAATGTTCTTTAACCTCTGGTCTGTGACCTTTCTCAAACCCCAAAATGGGCTGAAATGTTATAGATAGATGAACTGTGTTTAGTCTCAGTCTGGAAGGCTAAAGAGATGCAAGAAACAAGATCTGAGGTTCAAAGATCATTTCAAAAGTCAAGGCAGAAACATTGTGTGAGCAAGAGAAGAGGGTAATTGTATGAGATCATGTGTCCTGGAAATGTCAGAAAGCCTCATCAACATGGCTGTCTGCATAAGACTGGAGCAGCAAAGACTCCAGTGGACACACTAACACGAAAGAGGGAAAGCTTGCCTCAAATCACGAGCAAAGAACTCTGAGAAACTGGGTAGTTCAGAGAGCAAGAGAAACTGTTTTCCTCAGGGAAAAGTTCTACAGTAGGTTGTCCAATACCAAGTGAGCAGGGATCATCGCATGCACTCAAGAGATGTGTTCATGTGAAAACATAATCATGTATAAGAAACATCTCTTTCTTTGAAATGTCTTGCAAAATGATCGGTCTGGTCAGAAAATTGCTGAAGGACCCAGTTATACTCAGGATCTGACCATTTTCAATGCCTCTGTTCTTGGCACCTGCTTCAGCCCTAGGTTTGTCCTATAGACTATGACATTAGTCACCTGAGATTATACTCCTGGTGTGATGTCCCTGCTTGTTCTTGACTATCTTCTAAACACAACACAGGACTCTGAAAAAATTTGAGTCACATCACAGGGTCTTTCTGTTCAGCATCTTTCATTTGTTTATTTTAAATCTTTGTTATTTTTAAAAGTTTGTATATTTTGATCATATTCTTTATCCACCACAACTCCCATACACCCAAATTTATGTTTTTTTTCTCTGAGTTAATAAGGAACCTGAAATCAAAACCAAACCATTAAATGTACACACACACACACACACACACACACACACACACAATTACAATTTTTTAAAATGAAATCTATTTGATGTTGGCAAACTCCTCCTGAACACAAGGCCTGCTTGTAGCATGGTTCATATATCGTAGTGTCACTCCATTGAAAAAAATTGATTTTCCTTCTCCAAGCAACTATCTAACTGCAAAAAATTCTAACTAACTGTAAAGAAATTCTTGGTTATGAATATAACTTTGTGCCACTTTCCCTTCTTCATTTTAAAATCCCTTCTTGAGATTTTATCTGGCTTGTATTTGTGTAAGTCTTTTGCATGGTGTCACAGTTTTTGTGAGTGCATATGTGCATCTTCATTCTTTTTCATATTTTTATTGTTATTTATTTATTTGCTTATTACAATATAGTCACTTTGTATCTCTGCTGTAGCCCCCTCCATCTCCTTCCAATCCCACCCTCCCTCCCTCTTGTTCTATGCTCCTTCCCTCGTCCACCTATAGGGGAGTTCCATCTCCCTTTCCCTCTGACCCTACCTATCAGGTCTCATCAGGACTGGCTGCATTGTCTTCCTCTGTGGCCTGGTAAGGCTGCTCTTCCCTCAGGTGGAGATGATCATAGAGCCTGTTTTCTTAGAGTTGTTTTACCTCCTCTGGTTATTACAATCTTTTGGCATCATCTTCTGTATTGATCAGTTAGCCTTGAGGGGATGAGTGTGCTAAAGAGAATTAGGTCAAGTGTTCCAAAGTCTCTCACTCTCTAAACACTGCTCACTTGTGGATATCTATGTTAATTACTATATATTGCAGGACATTTTTCTGATGATGTATGAGAGATGAATTGATAAAAGAGTATACCAATATGTCATTAGGAATCATTGTATTGTTATGCTAATTTAACAGAATAATAGTAATGGGTTTTCTCTTCTCTGTCCATGTTTTATCTAGTCTTAGATTAATAATCCAAAGTAAGGGTCTCATAGCACAGAGCAGACCCAAATCCAGTAAAAAAGTATCAACATACTCTCATAATATTTGTGCACTTTTGTACCAGTAATTGATCTTGAAGGTGGGCCACCATTGTATCTCAGGCGGTTCATCCTGAGCGAGACTAAATTATGCGTAAAGTCCTGGAGAGAATAAGGATATAAGGGATATATTCTAACATAATAAAGTAAGTTACTATAAGTACATTGCCAACAACATTCTAAATAGAGAGAAATTAAAGAGATTTACACTAAAATGAAGAGTAGGACAAGGATGCCCACTTTCTTTATACCTGTTCAATATAATGCTCAGAGTCTTAGCTAGAATAATAATATAACTGAAAAAAATCAAACAAATCCACATAGGAAAGAACAAAACCAAAGTATTCTTATTTGTAGATGATATGGTTTTATACAAAAGAGATACTCAATACTCTACCAGTAAACACCCACAGCTGATAGATACTTATAGTAAGTACCAGGATAAAATATTATCACAAACAATTATTCATCATCCTACAAATCAGTGGCAAACATTGAGAAAAAGTTAGGGAAACAGTACCTTTCACAATAGCCTCAAAAATACCTTGATATAACTCTAATCAATCAAATGAAAGAATCATATAATAAAACCTTTAAGACATTCAAAACAGAAATTGAAGAAGACATCAGATAATGGAAAGAATGGATCCCTAGTATAAATATCGGGATAATAGCTATCCAATCAAAAGCAATCTAGAGATTCAATGTGATCTTCATGAAAATTAAAATTAAGTTCTTCACAGAAACTGAAGAAAACAATTTTAAACTAAACTTAGAAACATGCAAAGCAAAGGAAAACAAAACAGAATAAATAGAATAGCTATTTATTTTTTTAACAATCCTTAGAATTAAATAACCACTGGATGTGTCAGCATCCTAAATTCCACATCGTAATTTACAGTTATAATAATGAAAACAGCATGTTACTAGCATAAAAATAAGTTTATCAATGTTTATCAATGAAACAAATAGACTTAAAGACCTAGGCATAAATCCACACACTTGCATCACCTGAACTGTGACCAAAAAAACCAAAAACAAAATAAAAAAACCCATAAACAAACAAACAAACAAAAAACAAAAACAAAAAATATGTGTTGGAAAAAAGATAAAATCATATTCAATAAAAAATAATAGTAAAACTGAATGCTTGTTTGTAGAAGAATGAAAATAGATGTGTATTTATTGCTCTGAACAAACCTAACTCCAGATGAAGCAAGTAATTCACAGAAGAGAAAGTAAGGAATGTTCTGGAACTCATTGGCACAGGAAAGGACTTTCTGAAAAGCACTTAAAAGTACGGGAATCAAGGCAGAAATTAATAATGGGAGTACACAAAGATTAAAAGCTTCTATACTGCGGAGGACAGAACCATTCATGCAATATGATAGCCTACAAAATGGGAAAAACAAATCTTACTAGTTATACATCTAACCAAGGTTCAGTAGCTAGAATATAAAAAGAACTCTTAAGACTGAACATCATGCACATCCCATCTGTCTTTTTTTCTTTTTTTTTTTTTTCAATGCAGTTTATTCAGGAACCTTGAACAATCCTCGGACCCCGGGGAAAAGCCAGCCCACAGCTTAAATAGCCTCTGGGTAGCCAACCCAGGCGTGCCACGTGGGCAATGCAGATAGGTCCACATACACGGAAGCAAGCCAGATCCTCGGCCTTAGCCAAATGTGGAGTTGTTTGTGACAGAGAGCACTCACCATCGGGAAGGTGGAAGGCGGAAACCAGCTCCTTCTTTAAGGCATAGCATTCCGCAGCTCTCTACAGTTCCCCCTTTTTGTTTTAGACGCATCAGGCAAGAGTAGAGGTCTGATCTCTGATATTAGAAATAAATTGGGAACGTATGACAGGAGTCTACTGAGCGCATCTGAAAGACTCTAACTAGCAGTGTTTTCAAAGCAAAGACTCATGACCAAACCTTTGGCAGAGTACAGGGAATCATAAGAAAGAAGGGGAGTTAGTCTGATACGGAAAGGATAGGAGCTCCACAAGGACCAAATATATCTGGGCACAGGGTCTTTTCTGAGACTGACATTCAACCAAGGACCATGTATGGATATAACCTAGAACCTCCACTCAGATGTAGCCTGTGGTAGCTCAGTAACCAATTGGTTTCCCAAAGTGAGGGGAACAAGGACTATTTCTAACAGGAACTCAATGACTGGCTCTTTGGTCTCCCCACCCCCGAAGGGAGGAGCAGTCCTGTTAGGCCACAGAGGAGGGCTTTGCAGCCAGTCCTGAAGATACCTGATAAAACAGGATCAGATGAATGGGGAGGAGGTCCCCCCCTATCAGTGGACTTGGAAAGGGGCAAGGTGGACATGAGGGAGGAAGGGAGGGACTGGGAGGGAATGAGGGATCGGGACACGGCTGGGATACAGAGTTAATAAAATGTAACTGATAAAAAAAATAAAAAAAAGAAACTGAAAAAAAAATTAGAAATTTTCAACATTTTTAGCCATCAGGTAAATCAAGGATGATATATTAACTTACCACAGTAATAAAGACAAATATTAATCTGCAAATGATATCACATGCTGGTGAAAATGTGAGGAAGGGGGAACACTTATTCATTGTTGGTGGGAGCAAACTGGTATAGCCACTATGGAAATTACTGACGAGGTTCCTCAGAAATCTAACATAGGCCTACCACAAAATCCAGCTATATTAATCCTGAGCATAAACCAAAATGACACCATGTCTTACCACAGAGATATGTATTCATGTTCACTGCTGTCCTAGTCATAATAACCAGAAACTGGAAAAAGCCTAGAGGTCTGCTGGCTAATAACTGAAAACTGAAAATCTTGTACATTTACAGTATGGAATATTACACAGCTGTGAATATGAAACTACAAGATTTTCAGGTAAATGTATGGAACTAGAAACAACAACTCTGGGACAGAACAACAACTCAGAAAGAAACTGTGTTTCCTCTTTACATGTTGATGTGAGCTTTTAAAATGGTGATATTCATGTTTCATTTAAAATAGCCACAGTGGTTATGTAGTTAGTAAGGGACTTGGAGAAGGCGGTTATCCTCCAAGGAATAGAAAGTAGAATACAATGTTATGAAGGGATAAAGGGGAAACTAGCAAAGGGAGATTAAGTGGATAAGGAAATGAGAAGAAAAGTAAAGAAGGGACTATGGGCAGGATAAGCAGCATTAAAGACCTTTTAGTAGTTCCCATGGAGCCTATTGCCTTAGAAGCTTTTTACAAGATAGACACAGATAAAATGAATTTAAATGGAGTTTCCATATAATTGGGAGACAGTGTCCATAAGTAGGCAGCATATGCTACCAAATAAAACACCCAAGAGCATGGACTGGTTACATAGTTTTAAGTTAGGGGTCCATGGTGTCCCATACAGACTATTTCCAAGACTCCTGGCTGTCCTCTACTACCTGACAGTAAGGCACTGTTTCCAAAGAGAGCACGTGTCATTGAGCATTGATAGCACCTAACCAGAACCTTCACCTGCTGGCATAGTGTTCTTTTGGAATGTATACCCCTTACCCTTGTTCATGCAAATGCTGATTTCTCTCCCCCACTCTCTGGTTTCAATCCGGACACTGCATTGTGATGCAATGTCTCAACTTTGTGTAAACATGCCAAAATAAACACAACCAGCCACAATGGAGAGGAAGGAGTAGGAGGGAGAGGAGAGAAGCCAGAGGAGAGGAAGGAGTGGGAGGCAGAGGAGGAGGGAGCCGAGAGGCTGGAGAGAGGCTGGAGAGAGGTCTGGAAGGACATGGAGAGATGGACTGGACCTAATATATCACGAAAAGCAAGTATAAAGTGTGAACTAAATGTAAGGAAACTATGAGGGCTTGGAGGTTTAGGATGGAGTAACTATTGCCCAGCTTTGTGTTCTAGGTTAACTAAATAAATCTTAGTCTCTGTGTGGTGATTTGGTTATACAGCTGTTTAGGATGTACAGCAGCTTTACTAAAAGATATATCTATAGTAAATAAAATCGCCAATTACAACATTCACCCCTACTGACTAGCATTCATGGTATTGCATAGACTATATATGTTACTGCAGGGGAAATGCAGCCATTAATATTCAGAATCAATGTCTTTTCATTCACTCCAACTGCAAGCTAGTCTTCCTGACCTACAAGAGCCTGCTAGATAGGTCATGCTATATTCAATTGCTGGATGCTGGTCTAGGTGTACTAATCTTTTAGTTCTTATGCATACTAGCATTTTTCTACTTCTAGGCCTCGGTATGTTCCAGGATTTTTCTCTTAGATATCTTTTTAGTGGGTTGCATACCTTCTTGTCTGAGTCAAATGTCCCCCTATTATTGTGGTTCCTTTCCATCTTTATAAATCTAAAGTTGCGAAGACTTCTTCCCTAATCTGAACACTTACATCCTATTTCCAAGCTTCTATTTCTTCATCTTGCTTATTAACAATTTAATCTATAATCAGGGCAGGAATTTTATGTTTGCTCATTGTTTTTCTAACAGTCAGAAGAATGTTTAATACAGCCCAAATGCTGAGGTATCTTTGTATAAACATATGGGAAACATCCTTTTCCTATTTATTTCAATAAACATTTGACAAGAGCCTACAATTGTTTGGGACCATACAAACCCTTACATTTAAGTCAGTTTTCTGTCCCTCTGACAAACACTAGAGAGTTAGAAGAAAGCAGTTCTATTCTGGCTCATAGTTTTGGAGATTTTTATTCCAGGATTGGCTGTTCCATTGCTCTGAGTCTTAAAGATGGTAGAACATCATGGCTGTGGAGCATATGAGAGTGATGGCTCATGCTAAGGGAAGCAAGAAACAGAGAGGTTAAAAGGAAGCGTCCAGAGCCAAGAAAAACCCTTCACAGTCAGGTACTTTGGTAATGCCCCATATGCTTCCACAATTTTACCATTTCTAACAGTCTTCAAATTTTTAATATTTCAATGGAAAAATGCAGATGAATCCAGACATTGTACAATCTACCTGTGCCTTGGTACAGCTTCATAAATAAAGCCAGAGATACAATTCAACAATCTCTTTAACATCGTCTGTTTTAACCATCAGAAACTGACTCGATGGCAGCCAAAACATTAAGTCAAGCGTTGAGACGTGAGCTGGTGGAAGAGAAAGGGCATGTTGAGCCTGTCTCGCCGAAAGTTGTCACTAAATTAAGAACTTCATAGGGAGGAGACAGGCAAACATCTTTATGTGTTTTCTTTGTAGAACACATAGAAAATGTGTGTGCATAATTAAATTCAAATCCCTACTGATATATTTTCAAGCTGTATAAAAATAGCTTGCTATGATTTATGTTTTTAGCTTACAAACTATGAACCTATTTATCTGTACACTTAATCATCTATCCATCCATCCACAAGAGAAGTGTTATGAAGAATCTGACTTAAACCAAGGCATTAGGCCACAGTATAAAAAAGCAAAAAGAGAAAATGGGGTATAAATTTTTCACATGTTCCTCATTCCTTAAGAACATTTCTATTTAATGTTATTGTTATAAGCTTAAAAAGGTCTCCACCTTAATTTTCAATATTCATAATGCATAAACTGTTTCATTCTATTATTAATGAGAGAACAAAAAAGAGCTTATTTTTAAAATTCTAATTTTAAACCAGAATAATCTTCACAAGATTATTGGCATTTACTAACAAATGGCTTGAGTATCTGCTGTATCTACCAAGTCGCCTCTCCCTATTCTAGGCAGTCCTTTTTGTCAGGAACAGAGCAGACAATTTGGAGAATATGGATGCTTTTCATCTCTGAACAGGGCAGCCATCCTATTTTTGTTCTCTGACCAATCTAAACAACACATATTTCATACTTAGAGTTAATACTGAGCTGAGCTGAATTCAAACTATCTGGAAGTGAAGGGATTCATTTTTCTTTATATCAGGCTTCTAAAACATCAAATCCTTGATGCATTCAGAAAATAATCTGACCTAAATCCATTTTGTACTCTCCTTGGCTTCATACACACACACACACACACACACACGGGGATGCTGTACTCATATGCAAACTCCATTTGAGTTCTATGATCCCGAATATAATCCAGATATACCACTCCTGAGTATATATATGCGAAGGAGTATGTTGGGGTAACACAAAAAGACCTATACATCTGTTTTGAATATTAATTTTTGAAATTATAGCATAATTAGATCATTGCCCTCTTTTCTTTCCTTCTTCCTCACACTCTTATATACACCCCTTGTTCTCTTTCAAATCCATGACTTTTTATCATAATTGTTATTACATACGTATATGTATATACATATATATTCTTAAATACAGCATCGGTCTGTGTAATGTCAACCACATGCCTGTTTTCAGGGCTGCCCACTTGGCATTGGGTGACTTACTGTGGTCTTCCCTGGGAAGACTGTCTCTTCCTCTCAGCATTGCTTAGAGTTGAGTAGAGTTGTGTAGAGTACAGGCTTTGCGGGGCTTTGCCATCTCTTTTGGTGTGCCTGGTATTACCCATGTCCAGCTCATGTGGAGACATGTCCAGTATTACCCATGTCCAGCTCATGTGGCTACAATCACTTTGGAGAAACCTTACTGATATAACTTCTGACATACTAGTAGACATAGTTTCACAGAAATGTTACCAGTCCTTTGGCTGTTAAAATTTTCCTGCACGTTTCCTCAGTGATTGCTGAACCTTAGCTGTGGGAGTTGTAGACGTATCTATTGGTACTGAGCTCTACCATGCTGCCTTTTCATCAGTTCTGGTCGTCTGTGATTGCCCCTGTCTATTGCAGAGCAGAGTCTCTTTGATCATGGTGTTACAGCATTTTTCATAATAGTCAGAATATAAAACCAGCCCTAGATGATTTCCAACACATTAATGGTAAAAAAAAATGGTATTTTCATACTTGCTGTACTAATTTTAATTTCACCAAGATAATTTTAGGGTTTCTTTCCTTTGGCCATGTCAACTTTATTATTTTTGTTCTTGTTGATAGCCATTCTGATCCGGATAATGTGAACTATATAATGCAATTTAAAATTTTAATTCCCTGATGGCTAAGGGTGATTATTTTTCATATATTTATATTTTTGAAGGCTTTTAAATTTAATATTTCTCTATTAATTGGATTATTTGAGTTTTTTCTTTATTTTTCTCTCATACAATACATCCTGACCACAGTTCTCCCAGAACCCCACACATTCTCTCTCCTCCTCTGTTTACATTCAGAAAAGAACTCCCAGGGATAGAGCTGAACATGTCTAACAAGATGCAATGAGACTAGTCATAAACCCTCAGATCAAGGCTGGACAAGTAAGTTCCCATAAGCAGGTTCCCATAAGACAGAGACATCCATCTCGCTCTGTTAGGAGTCCAAGAACAAAACAAAACAAAACAAAACAAAACAAAACAAAACAAAACAAGCTAAACCACCATAGCATGTATGCAGAGAACCTAACACAGACCCATACAGGCTCCATGATTGCTGCTTTAAAAATAATTTTTATTCTCCTGTTTCAGTTGTTGTCTTGGAGGCTTACTGCTCCTTCTGCTAACCTAGGCCTAGTCCTGGAAGCTTCCAGCCACCGTACAATCTAACCAAGTTCTAGAATGTTTTCAGGCCCTAAGATTTACTGCTGAATAAGCTCATCCTTTCTAGTTCTTCCTGAGCTCTGGGCTGGCTGGTGAGAGGATCAGACTAACTTTGTAACCTATATGTCTTGTAAAGCATATAGTTTTGAGTTTTAGGTCCAGAGTAAGCTAAAGCCTCTCAGTACTTTTCCAGAGAATGGAAGAATGTGACCCTATCTGTGAGGACAGGTATAAAAAAAAGCGAGCAAGCAATGACCTTCACTCGGCAAAAAGAACAACCAGACCCTTGTCTTCGAGATATTGTTTCTTAGCAACCAACCCAGATGGCTTCAGTCCTTCTAAGTATGCATGCACACACACACTCAAAATAAATACATGTAATTTAAAATAAAACAGGGAATACAAAGCTCATCTTAAAATCTGATAGATTATCTGACATTTTGATGTTTTTTGATATAGTAATTCTACATTCCTATAATGACTGAGACTCTTTCTAAGAAGTTTGTTTGAACACCAGATTTGGTGATGTTAATCTAAAAAAAATTATAAAAGAAGCTTCTTATGTGCAGTAGCCACATATTGATGCCCAAGAGATGAATGTGGGTTGCTACTACGCTCTACAGTGGGTGCCTAAGACTATTTTCACCATTCAGAATGTCTTTTAAAATTATTTATTTATTTTTATTTTGTGTGCATTAGTGTTTTGCCTGCATTTGTATCTCTGTGAAGGTGTTCGAACCTCTGGATTTGGAGTTACAGAAAACATGGGGTATTGTGTTGGTGCTGGGAATTGAATCCAGGTGTTCTGAAAGAGCAGCAAGTGCTTTTAACCTCTGCACCATCTTTCAGCCCCCAGAAGGAATTATTCATCGACCCCTGTGACTGTGCTGTTCAGTAGTGTATACCTATCTGTTCAGTAGTTTATACCCACAAATGCATGGCAAGTCGGAAACGAAAGATGTTTTTCCTGGTTCCTTCCACAATTGTTCTACAGTAAGATCAGCCGAGATGCGCTGTCATCCTCAGACAAGAACTGCCCCCACGATGACAGCAGGGGAAAAGCTGTATTTAATTACCAGTCAAGTCTTCACTTGCTATCCTTTATCACTCCCCCAGGAGTAAAGATCTTTCTTTTCTTATTTGCTACCACAAAAAGTCATTCTGTTCCCCTGTTAATAAGTATCATATTTTCCAAAAAGAAGGAGCAAATTTAGATAGTTTTTATTGCAAAGTATATAAATGAGTGGGTAATAAAACCTTTGCACTGAGAAACATTGACATCTGGGAATCTTAAAGTGATTTTTTTAGCATTATAGACTTTTTTATCCCCTTGCTCTCAAATTCCATTTGATGTCAAGTGATGCTTTTGTTATAGTCTTAATCCATTCTTTAGTAGAAAAATATACCAAGACGTATTAGCAGGTCTGAGAAGATGTGTAGATTCTCCTACCTTTTTGTACTACTGTTACATATTCAAGAATATCATAACTGCTTTGATTCAATATCTGGCCATAATGCAAACCATAGTAATTTATATGTAGATTTCATGACAACTTTTGGTGAGAACATTTCAATATTTGAATCATTGAATGAGAAAGATATAATTGTATATTCAGCTGAATATAATTATATGAGATTAAGTAAATATCTCATTGCATACTGGTATGATTCAATATTTTAGCCTGCATTTACATTAGAATGCATGAACTGAAACCTTACTATATCTTTGGTTACCTACACTTAAATTATCCTTTCACAAATGACCAAATTACTTGGTTTTGTTCTTCAGTTATGTTCACAAAGTTTATCAAATCCCTTTCTTCAAATGTTGGCATTAAAGGGCTCTCTAAGGGCATCATGGCTTGTCTTTATCATTTGGGTCAGAAGCAACAGAACATCCACTGCCAGCTGTTGATGGGAGCCACCCCAATCAAGTGATTCGCATTAGACAATTATCAATCAAATTTCAGCTACAGCAGTAATCAAGTATCATCGCACAGAATGTAGAGAGAATGCTGCGCTGGCTAGTTTTATGTCAACTTGACACAAGCTAGACTCATTCAAAAACAGGGAACCTCAACTGAATATTCTTTCCCTGTTATTGGCCAATGGGCTAGCCTGCGGTGCACTTTCTGAGTTGATGTTTGAGGACACAATCCACCATGGAGGCTGCTACCTCTGAGCTGGAGGCCCTGAGAGCTATAGAAAAAGTAGGCTTGGTCAGCCATGAGGAGCAAGCTGGTAAGCAGTGTTCCTCTGTGGCCTCTAATTCAGTTCTTGCCTCTAAGCTTCTGCCCTGAGTGCTGCCCTGACTTGCATCAGGACGGAGTGTGACCTAAGAGATGAAAACTGAAATAAATCCTTTCTTCTCCAGGTTACTTTTGGTATTTTATCAAAACAGTAGAGACTCTAAAACAGAGTCTAACCATTACTCCCCACATCCTGTCTCTTTGCTCTTAATAAAATTCTCAGGTCTGTCGCAACACCTTAATAGGAAACTCTAGACATGGGTCTGCGGACGTGGTTGAGGTATTTAAGTGTGAGCTCCACAGCAGTGAGTACTTGAGTTCGGATCTCCAGCACCCTTGAAGAACTGCCATAGTGGCAAGTGCCTGTAACCCGGTGCTCTGGAGCCAGAGACTGGCCCTCACTGGCCAGAAAAATCTTTCTTAGGTTCAGTCTAAGTACTTACCAAAAAGCTGTGCGTGTCTTCTAGTAAAGTGAAGCTAAAACCCTGTCAGACAACTTCTTTTTTAAGTTTGTTTTAAACTAGCAACTTATTTAATGTCTTCCTGTGTGGGCATGGCTGTATGTACATGTGCAGGCTGTGCTTGGGAGAAGGTCATTAGACGTCCTGGCTCTGGAGTGACAAGAGTCTCCAATTGCTGGGGGCAAAACCTGGGCGTAATTGCCACAAGAGTTCCAATTGAATTAAACACTGCATCTTCTCTCCAACACTGAAGACAGTTATTTGGCCTTTCTCACACCTTATCGCAGGAGGCATGAGACCCACATTCTGAGTCTTGTTACGTTGGGACACAGAACCAGCACTTCCTCAAGACTTCAGCAACATCGCTGGATGTGAATTCACAGAATTAGCTTTAAGTTGTTCTCTCTCTTGTTTTACTTTTCTCTCACTTACTGTTTTCCTACTTCCTCTCCTTCCCTTCCTCCATCTCTTCTTTTCTTTCTGCATGGTCATGTACCTAAGACTTTCCTGAACCCTTGCTATATATAACTAAAGATGTTATGGAGTTGCCATTTCTCTTACCTCTTCATTCCAAGTGATGCTGTTACAGATATATACCACCTTGCTAGTTTATTTATTAGGCCTAGTGTGCGGGGCTTGCACATCTTACTCAACCACTGCACCAACTGAGGACATCCCTGGTCCTAGATTTAAATCTTAACTATATTTATAAGTCTCATCTTACTTAACTTTATTCTGTATTTTATTTCTTTCCTTCTCCACAAATGTCATATTATTTAGTGATATTTTAATAAAATTCAAATGCATAATAATAAAGCTTATTTTCAAGAAGTTCCTAACTCTTCCTACTATATAGTAATTTATTTGACTAGAGATTCTCTATCTGTAAGTGAATTTAGGTCACATCACTAATTTTACACTCAAAGACTTGGGCTAAAAGTCTTGTTATACATGAATGAAGGACATGCCTTCAGTAATTTGAATAGCAAGTTATTTGAAAACCGTGTCTAATAATTCAAATATGTTTGGGATTCTAAATATCATAAATAATAGGCACTCAGCAAAAGCCTGGCAAAAGATAGAGCTGTGAAGATTGAAAGACTGATCTATGCTTCTGTCTCTTCTGTACTTGTCAAAATGATCAAAGTCATCCAAAAGTTTCTGAAGCATTTCCTGAGTGCACTCCTTATTAATACCAGTAACAAGTAACTGAGAAATGATAGCATTCCTAGAATTCTGGAAGACACGGTCTTCATGAGTCATTGGAAATTTCAGAGTGTGATGAGTGATTCGGTGAGTGATGACTGCAGTGCTCTTGGTGATCAATGGTGCCCGAGCTTGGCAAAGGTCAAGTCTGGAGAAGGACTTCACCCAGCAGCACGGCCAGGACGACCCTGAATGCTGGCACAGGGCTCAGCCGTTGCCACTATGTGTGAATCACAGGCATCTTGCTGTCACATTACTCAGCTGTCGAGTGTCACCGGCTCCTAGACACTTGGCTTGATATCAAGATCACTGATCTCTTTCTTCAGTTTTGCTTGGTTAGTAATAACACATATGTTTATAATGTGAACAGTTTTGAAACAGAGTTGAAAGGTTAGCTTAAGAGCTATTGTACCTGTTGTTATTTTAAAGAGCACATCTGACTAGCAAGTTTCTTAACTCAGAAACTCGGTTAATTTTGTTGCAATTAATTTATTGTAATAAAACAACACTGTCATTTACTTATAACATTAGCCCTTTAGTTGTGTGACTAGGGAAGATAAACTGGAGACGGAGGTCTTAGAATTTTCAACCTGAATTTCTCTGTTTATATGATGATTTCTCATCACGTTCTCTTGAAGCTTTATGCTTCCCTGTCTGCATTGAACACAGAATTCTAGTCACTACAGTATCTTCACTAATTCTGGAGATGTTACTATGTTTCTGTGTGATTGTGAATAAATCTATTCTGCAGGGATTAATGTGCCTTTACATTCCCTACAGCCCAGTCTAAACATAGTCACTTTAATCTTGGATATAGCACAATCAAGCACTGTGACAGAGGACTCTTTAGTACTGTGACATGTAGTTTATTGAGTTTTCAAAACTGAATTAATATCCATCCAATCAGTCTGTCTAAATAATGCCAAGCACTGAATCAACTTGCTGAGCTGAGAATAGTGACTCTTGACCCTAGATTCCATGTTTATACGAGCCAGTGAAAATATTAGTGAAAATATGAGAGTAAGCTCTCTTTCCTTCATGTTTTTGATCCGCTGGAACTTGAGTTTAGTACAGAGTGATAAATATGGATCTACATGCACTTTTCTACATGTAGATATCCACTTGAACCAGCACATTTATTGAGGATGCTGTCTTTTTTTTCCATTGCATGGTTTTGGCTCCTTTGTCAAAAATCAGGTGTGCATAGGTGTGTGGGTTTATTTCAGGGTCTTTGATTCGATTCCATTGATCAACCAGCCTACAGTTTTTTTAATCACTATTTGTCTGTAGTATAACTTGATGTCAGCTATGGAGATATTTCCAAACAGTTTATTATTGCATAGGATTGTTTTAGCTATCCTGTTTTGTTTTTGTTTTTCCATATGAAGTATAGAATGTTCCTTCAAGGTCTGTGAAAAATTGTGTTGGTATTTTGATTGGGAATGCATTGAATTTGCAGATTACCTTTGGTAAGATGGCCATTTTTACTATGTTAAACCTACTCATGATCCATGAGCATGGGACATACTTCCATCTTCTGGTATCTTCTTCAATTTATCTCTTCAGAAAGTTGAAATTCTTGTCATACAGTTCCAAGTGGATCAAAGATCTCAACATAAAACTGGATACACTAAATCTGCAAGAAGAGAAAGTGGGTAAGAGCTTTGAATTCACTGGCACAGGAGACAAGTTCCTGAACAGAACACCAAATAGAAGACCCAGAAATAAACCCACACACCTATGAATACTTGATTTTTGACAAAGAAGTCAAAACCATTCAATGGAAAAAAGACAGCATCTTCAACAAATGGTGCTGGTCCAACTGGATGTCTAAATGTAGAAAAGTGAAAATAGATCCATATTTGTCACCCTGCACAAAACTGAAGTCCAAGTGGATCAAAGACCTCAATATAAAACTAGACACACTGAATCTGTTAGAGGAAAAAGTGGGAAAGAGCCTTGAACTCATTGGCACAGGAGACAACTTCCTGAACAGAACACCAACAGCACAGGCTCTAAGAGCAACAATCAACAAATGGGACCTCATGAAACTGAAAAGCTTCTATAAGGCAAATGACACTGTCATCAGTACAAAATGTCAGCCTACAGACTGGGAAAGGATTTTCTCCAACCCTATATCTGACAGAGGAATGTCCAGAATATATAAAGAACTCAAGAAATTGAACACTAGTAAACCAAATAATCCAATTAGAAAATGGAATACAAACCGAAATAAAGAATTCCCAACAGAGGAATCTCAAATGATCGAGAAATGCTCAACTTTCTCAGTCATCAGGGAAATGCAAATCAAAATAACTCCAATATTCCATTTTACACCTGTAAGAATGGGTAAGATGCACATGATATGTTCTCACTTACAAGCAGATATCAGACCTACAGTACAGGATTATCATACTGCACTCCACAGACTAGAATAGAATGAGCAGAATAGAATAGATAGTATGGTATAGTAATAATACAGATCATCCATAGATTTCTACAATAAAAGATTGTAATTGAAGGAAATAATAGGTTAACTGAAAATGTAGGGAGAGGACCTCTGTGAAACTGCAGAATTAAAAAAACATGTATGCATGCTGAAGAGGTTTAGAAATGTGCTCATGTCCAGAAAGGGCACAAGTTCAGAAGAAGGCTTATACTTCTCTTCAGGAGAGTAAGACTTTTCAGGAAACACTTTATGTAGTAATATTTTGTTTGATGCTTACACTTAAAACAAAGGGATGTTTGGAAGAAATGAACTTTTGGAAAGCACCCAGTGTTCAGAGGTTTCTTCTAGTGATAATTAAGTTCTAAAGGGACTCTCCTATGTGATTATTTCCTTCTTGAGTTTTGGATGAGTGAGCCAACATGTCACCAGCTAAGTTTTCTTCTGTGTTCTTATTCCTCGTTATACAGTGAAGGCAAAATAAGAGCAAAGTTTGTTGACACAAAAATTTATGAGTTTTCTGAGATATTGGCTGGCTTCTTCCATTGAAATTATTCTTTACTTGGCCATATTTGTTTACATAGTATGTAAACAAAAAGTACTTACTATATGTAAGTACTTAAGCAGGTCAACATTGGACAATCTAGTTTTATTCTGTCATTGCTTCTCATAAACTTTTGATCTGGTTGTCTTTTATGACATTGGGACTAAGAAATTTAAGGTGAAAGTATAGGTAAACCTTTCATTAGCAATAAAATTGTCTCAAATTTTCATCATTCCAAAAACTGTTGGTTTGAAGTAGAAATGTGACCCATAAGAGTGTTGAAGCATAAATACTAGCTGTTCAGTCTATATAATGACACTATTGTGCAACTTCAGGACTGAACATTTGGTATTGGATAACCAATATCTGTGCTCTTCCCTGAGGAAGATTGTTTCTCCAGCTCTAAGCATTCCTTAGTTTCCTGTAGAAATTTTTTGTATGATTGAGGAACCCTCAGCTTTCCCCATCCACATTAACTGCTCCATTGGTGTCATCATTGTTCATATTAAGCTTCCAAAGAGGAAAGCGACCAAAAGTAATATCTAGCTATAATATGTATGAACCACAAAAATGACCAGTCTGGAGAAAGTAAGCCTAAGGAGACTTTGCTGTGCAGCACACAGGGACCAGTACTGAAAAACACAGAACCATGAACAGAGACATACTGAATGCATGTGAAATATAACTTCTCTACTCAAGACTGGGGATCATTGCAGAAGAAGGAGATAAGTACTGTAAGAGCCACGGGAATAGAAATTTTATATGAGATTGTGTTTCCTGGGCATTTCAGAAGCTACACCCACGAAGTTTCATCACTCTGTCTAAACATGTTCTGTCAGCTGTTAGCCAGATTTCCAGTGAGAATCAGACAGAATTAGTAGAACAAAAACAATTGAGTATTAGCATAATTTTAAAAAGATGACTTCTTTTTACACAAACAATAGGAGAGACACCTTGAGAGCATTTCAGAAACTGGCCAGAATCAATTTATTGAAGATTCTAATGTTTACATTTTAACTCTGAGAGGAAACAGTACTCCACTTTAACAGCTCCCTAGGCAAGTATTTTCTCAGGTTTAGCCATGCAAACTCACAGAGATCACTTCAGCTGTCTACGGAGCCTCACCACTGTAGTTGGCAGAAAACTGTAGCATCCATGTCAAGTTAGTTGTATAACCATGTAGAATGTAATTATTTTTCTTTCAAGGGAACTCTCACTAAAGTTTCTCAGGGAAGTCAATGTATATCAGTCTCAGATTTTTGTTGGGTTTGGGTGTGACAGGCCTTGTGTATGCCGACATAATCTCTGTGATTTTATATGTGTAGCTGTCTTGATGTGTCCAGAAGACAGTGTTTCCTTTTCTGTGTAGCTGCCCTGCAGTGCTCAGAAGACAGTGTTTCCTTTTCTGTGTAGCTGCCCTGCAGTGCTCAGAAGACAGTATTTCCTGGAAGTAATGCACTGCCTCTGGTTCCTTCACTCCTTCTGCCGAGAACCCTCAGACTTAGGAGGTGGGTATAGTATGCAAGGAAATTCTGTTTGGGCCTGATAATTTTGAAGTTTCTTATTATCTGCACGCTGTCTAGTTGTGGATGTCCATGTTATTCACCATCTACTGCAAACAGAAGCTTTCCAGATGAAGGCTGTGAGATACACCGATCATAGAAATAAAGATACGTCATCTGGTGTTGGTTTAATACCCTGTCAATTTAGCATAATCATAGCAATAAGTCCTCCCTAGAGCATATGGCCTGTATACTCTAGTTCCTAGGCTCAGTAATGGTTCCAGTCCGGATTTCATCTTAACCCAGGAAGAAAATGGCTGGTAACTTCCATCGTCTTTGTGCCACTTTGTGCCACTAGTGCACCTGTGGGCACCTCTTGCCAGGTTAATCGCTATTTTATCTTGAAGGGTTCATAGGTGGCTACTGTTGATAAATATGTTTCTCCTTCAATGGATTGCATAGGAGGACCCTCCAGTACTACAAAAACTAGCCACGAGGAATGGAAATTCCAGCTACATCCCATCTTTATCTCTTCATGTTCTGTGATGTAATTATGTGGAGTTTTCAGCATCAAGTCATTACCAACATATTCTGGAAAATCACCAAGATCAATGGCAATAGACTAATGTTTGGTGATATATGACAGTTTACTGGTCAACAATACCAAACTAAGTAATTCATGTCAGCTTTGGCTTTCAGTTTTGTAGCCACTGATTTCTAGTCAGGACACTGTTTTCTTTTTCAATGCTCTCAGTCTCTCTCTCTCTCTCTCTCTCTCTCTCTGTGTGTGTGTGTGTGTGTGTGTGTATATAAAATATTCAATGTACTGGATTTCCATATGTCTTTTCTCAATGGGGTTTTAGTGTTAATTATTCCCAGTTTAATTCTTCCTTTTCCATTTTATCTATAGTAATCTGTGAAACACTCAAGGAAGGCACTGAAGTTTGTTTGTCTGGCTTTACCATGCTTTATGCAAAATAGTCTAGTCAAATACCAGACTAGGTGTTTGTAAATGGGTGTGCACACAAAGTGTTTTTTAACAGCAATAGTATGTGTGCATGTTGTTGGGGAAATTGTGGAAATTGTAGAAATTGTGGAAAACATATTAAAAGGTTTCTTTTACATATCTTAGATGTCTCTGAGGGTAAAAACCAGAATGAAATTTGGATGCAATGAAGGTTTGAGCACACAGTTTATTACAGCTACAGATCTCCAAGAAGACCAGGATGTTAAACACCCAGAACTGTCCATTCAAAGAGAATAACATATAATTTGTTTTTTTCCAAAATATGTAAATCTGAGGTGATTAATAAGGTGGTGGGCTGCATTCTATGAAGGGATGGGCTATATTCAAGCTTCCACACCAGGATCAGAGGCAACTAACACTCTAAATGACCCTTCCATTATCTGTATATTTGGGGGATCCCCCAAGCTAGGACAATCGTGATGAGAGTAGGTTAACAGCCTAAACTATCTCTATGCTATCCATATGACTGAGACCATGCCAGATCCTTCCCTAGGCCCTGAAGCACGTACAGGTAGCCTATCTCTAGGACCCATCTATTTGGAAGAAATCTCATGTACACGGAGTTGAGTTTCCATGTAATTGTGACACCTTGTGTGCCAGGTACTGTTTTGCACCAGGAAACCTTTCCCCAAGTTGTACTGTGCTTAAGTATGCTGTCAGCAAACTGCCGGGCTCAGGGTCGCTAGAAGTTTGATCCAGTTGGAGGAAGTCAAACTGAACTAAAAATCCATTCTCACCTCCTCAGGGTTCATTTCCCTACATTCCATGACTCCTGCAGTGACCCCCCCATCAGATTTAGAAATGTAAAAATTGATAATTCTTGCATTATAGAAAAGAAACTATGTTCTTGTTGGTGATGGAATATGGAAATTAAGTAACTTTATCAACTAAGCATAAAGTCCATATCTCTTTAAGATATTAACTATATTAGAACATTGAAACATTGTTAAAGATGCATCAAAACAGTGAGAAAAGGTCTTCAAAGAAGTCATCCTCCAGAAGGAATGAGAGTCTCGGAAAGAGCAGTAGTTCAGAAACAGGAAGGACAGTGGGAAGAGACTGGGGAATGCTGAACACAGACAAGTGAGCAAGATGTGGCTGGAGAGCAAATGGTTGCAGGGCCAAAATTAGAAAAGACGATCAATAAGTCTATGCTAGAGGCAGAGGTCTCAGGGCTGCTGAAATATGTTTGCTATGCACAGGCGGCAATGTGCTACCTCAAGCTCATCACGGAAGTGTCACTGAGAAGATTTGTGTTCTAATCCTCTTTTGACACAGGGGCTCTGAAAATACAGATGATAGCTCAGGTTCGTTTGTTAGTTTGACTGTAGCAAAATGCTACAACTTCCAGAGCAGAACTGCAACAAAGATGAACAAAATATTTTACTATTTATTTCAGACTAGTAAATTGGTTATAACAATTTTAATTTTTTATTAATAATTTATGACTAATAGATTTAATAATTTAAAATATTATTTAATAAGCATGCCTGTACATATTGATTTCAGAGACTTTGGGGCCCTAAATTTGAAGTCATTATAGAAGGTAATTATCAGCCTGTAGTAAACTGTGAGTTACTTAGAGATAACAATAAAATGTGGAAATATGGAGGCTAGAGAGATGGCTCTGGAGTTAAAAGTGTATGCTGTTTTTCCAGAGGACCCGAGTTCAGTTCCCACTACCTATGTGAGGTATCTCACAACCACCTATAAATCTAGCTTCAGAGGATAGAGTCCCACTGGCTTGTGCATAGACCTCACTCACATGTGAAAATGCATGTCATATGCATACCCACACACATTTAATATTCAACAGTGAAATAAACCTTTAATAAACTACAAACATGTTCTCATATGATTATCACTGAGATGAAGAACATGAGTTGTACATATATGTCATTGAAGCCTAAATATCAGCAGCATATTTATTTGCTGCATAGATCGATTGATGAAATGCTTTCCTAGTAAATTGTGATGATATTAGAACTTAAACTATGCAGTGATTAAAAGTCTTTAGTCTATAACCTAGAACCCCTGCTCAGATGTGGTCAATGGCAGTTCAATATCCAAGTGGGTTCCCTAGTAAGGGGAACAGGGACTGTCTCTGACATGAACTCAGTGGCTGGCTCTTTGACCATCCTCCCATGGGGGAAGCAACCTTGCTAGGCCACAGATGAAGACAATGCAGCCAGTCCTGATGAGACCTGATAAGCTGGGATCAGAGGGAAGGGGAGAAGGACCTGCTCTATCAGTGGACTTGGAGAAGGGCAGGGAGGAGATGAGGGAGGAGTGGTGGGATTGGGAGGGAATAGGCAGGAGTCTACAGCTGGGATACAAACTGAATAAACTGTAATTAATATAAGAAATGTAATCAAAAAAGAAGCCTTTAGTCATAGCAAGTGCTGGGCCTGTAAGAGCAGGTATTGTTATGCTGTAAATGCCTGTATGAAAGTTAGACTGAAAAACTCACATGCTAAATTAAATGGGTGTTAGTAACAAAATATGGAGAATAAAACATTTTGAGAATACACGTCCTGGAAATCTGTATGATGGAGGTCAAGAGCTGGCTCAGTGGTTAAGCAGACTTCTTACTCTCCCGTAGCACCTTGGTTTGGTTCCTTACACATATTTCAGTGCTCACAACCACTTGCCACTCCAGCTCCGGGTGACTCGGCAGCACCTTAAGGTCTCTGCAGACACTTGCACACACAAGGCATACCATCAACACACACATGCACACACACACTTATTTAAATAATTTCATATATGAAAGAGATGGTCACACTCTAAAAGTTCACC
The DNA here is from genome assembly GCF_030254825.1 of Meriones unguiculatus. Taxonomy (NCBI): domain Eukaryota; kingdom Metazoa; phylum Chordata; class Mammalia; order Rodentia; family Muridae; genus Meriones; species Meriones unguiculatus. The sequence continues at coordinate 4,509,906 of NC_083350.1, read as the reverse complement.
TCCCTGAGAATTCTCGCCGGCTGTTTTCCGATCTGCCTCAAGAAGTCATAAGCTGTGCAGAAACTTCCTGTGTCCCCAAATATACCTCCTGTAGCATTTTGCTTTTCTTGATAGAATATTCATGACTTGCTGTTTTACTTCCTCGTTTCTTCCTCCACTGACATAGTGGACTAGTAGATCTCAGAGGATATTTGTTGTTGTCACTGTCCTTGTTGTTGTTGTCCTCTGGATACTTTTATTTTGTGATTGTGACAGCTGGGATTGAGCGACAGCAATAGTGCTGGTTTGAACACTTGCCATATGGTTTAATCATTTATGAGATCTATGAGAATGTCTTATCATCTTGTATTACCTTTGTATAACATAGAGGAGAATTTCCAATAAAGATTTACCGTATTACTACATACATATTTTATAGTATAGCAAAGTCACTGTGAAAAATACAGCTGCAGCAGCCATTTCACACTATAAAAATGTCTTATAGAAGATAACTATTCCCGAATGCCAATACTTGGTGGTGAAGATGAAAACATATATTGGTATGAACAAAGTGAGTGCTACTTATAGACACGGACAAGAGAATTTAAGCACAGTGGTTAAACAGTGGCTACAGACTGTGAGCTCTTGTAGGTATAGCGGGAAGTTAGACAATTTACTGTTTTGAGTCATCATCTTCTTATCTTCTTCTCACCAATTGCTATCAGAAAAATACCTCATAATACAGGTACTCCAATGTTCAAGTAAATGTCAGAGGTAGACTAAGCCACAATCAAACCTATAAAATTATCTTTTATGTAGCTATCATTTCTCAATCAATCCATCAATCAATTATCTATTCATCCATCTTTTAATCTATCTATCTATCTATCTATCTGTCTGTCTATCATAATCTATCTATCTCTATAACTATCTGTTTCTTTTTCTATTTATCTATCATCTGTCTACGTAACATTACAATTAGTACTTAGTTATACTTAGTTATAATACTACTTTTTGTATTTGATTTTTATTGTGCTATCACACACAGTATTATATTAACTGTCCACATAATTCTGTTTACAGCCTAGAAGAAAAATGAATAAGGATTTTATTCCACTGGGATAAAACACTTCTTCTGAAGTGTGTCAGGACACATTTCAGTTGTCTGTTTTATGATACTAAGTTCATATGCTTTGTGGTTCAGTGAAGCCTTTGAAAAATAATCATTTATGGAATTTAAAATGAGTTTTGAGTGAGTTCTTCTCTTTGGAGAAGTATTATATTTTCTGAGAATCACAAATTTTGAATTAATTGCATACAACTTAGGTATATGAACATTGTACTTTACAGTATACATTTCAGTGTAACACAAATGTCCAACCAAAACAACACACATACACACACACAGCAGCTTTTAGTGAGGATAATATAATCAGCGTTTACATTTTTATTTACCTTGATTTTATATGCATGTCTAAGTGGATGTATATCACATGTGAGGCCTTGGAAGACAGAAGCCATCGGATTTCAGAGAGCTGAAATTGTGAGCTGGCCTGAACTGCTTCTCGTGGATTCTGGGAACCGAACTTGGGTCTTCTCGAAAACCAGCAACTGCTTTCCACTGAGATGGCTTCCTTCTAGCCCCTCTTAATTGACTTATTGTTTATGCATTCCACATCCTGATCACAGCCCCCTCTTTTTTCCTCCCAATCCCACCTTCCTTCCCTCCTCTCCCATTCCCCACCCCCTACTCCTCAGAAAAGGAGAGCTCCCCCACCAACCCACTCCAGCACATCAAGTCACATCATGACCAAGAACATTCTTTTAATAAAGAAAAACATTCACATTTGTTGCACTATTATTTTATTCCAATGAAGTAGATAATTTCCAGTAAGCCAGGCACGCTGGTGTGCACCTTTATTGCAAGTGCTTGGAAGATAGTGGGATCTCTGGTGAGTTCAAGGCCAACCTGGTTCTAGTCTAGCCAGAATTTCACATCTAGACCTGAAAGAGATCTAGACCTGAAAGAGAGAGATAGAGAGAGAGAGAAAGAGAGAGAGAGAGAGAGAGAGAGAGAGAGAGAATAAATCAACACCTTTTAAAAAATTTTCTTTTTGACCTCTCAAAATTAATCAATTAAATTGGCAATTAAGAACATAAGACTTTACAGAGAAATGGCCAAGGTACAGAGACTGAGACTTTGGGACACTGAGCACTAACATCACATCGCTGCTACGGACCCTCCACTTAGGGCTTTGGGATCATTGTGAAAGTACTGGTAGGACAACTGTGAGAGCTAGAGGTGGCGGGTGCTCCAGACAGACAGCAGGACAGCTTCACACCTGAACTCACAGTGGTTGTTACAGCGTGGAAAGACCATTGCAAGATCAATCCAAACCAAATCCCAGCATGGAGAGGGGCATGGGCATAATCCCGCCCCTAGCCAAGCAGCTGTTGGCAATTGATAGGTGCTGGGTGAGGGCAGGAATGTTCTATAAATCCTCTGGCAAGTCACCACCTCCAGCAGAGAGGCCTCTATCCAAAAATTTATGGGTAGAACAAACTGGACTTGTTGGAAAGAAAGAAAGAAAGAAAGAAAGAAAGAAAGAAAGAAAGAAAGAAAGAGAAAGAAAGAAAAGAAAGAAAGAAAGAGAAGAAAGAAAGAAAGATGAAGAGAAGGAATGCAAAGTTGGATAGATATGTAAACAGAGATTGTCTTTAAGAGGAATTGGGGGCATGAATGTTATTAAAACACATTGTATAAAATTCTCAAAGGATGAATAAAATGTTCCCCAAAGAAGTAAATTTCTAAAACAAGTGAGACAAAAAGTAAACACACATACACACACACACTGATGACTGCTCACAACTCATAAAACTTCCATTTTAAAATTATAGTTATGTATAAAATATAAAATGGAAGTGTGGTGGTCAGCTTCCTATCATGGAAGTAAAGTACATAAGAAAAATCAACTCCATAAAGGGAAGTTTTACTTGGAGACATGGTTTCAGAAGTCTTGAACCAGGATCTTTTTAACTCCACACTTCTGGACCATGGGAAGACAAACTGTTGTGAAGAACAGGCAGTCAAATGCAGCTTCTTACTTCACAGAGGATGTAAGAAGGAAGAGGGAGCATTGTGGAGAGAGGGGGAGAAAAGAAATCAAGAGGCAGACAAAGGAGGGACTGAGACAAAAATGTAATCTCCAAGTGAAAACACCAAGGAATGTTTCAAGTCAACTAGATTGAATTACCTAAGTTTTCACCATCTTCCAGTAGTTCATCAACTTGTAAAAAAAAAAAAAATTACTTACACCCATCAGAATGGCTAAGATCAAAAACTCAAGTGACAACACATGCTGAAGATGATGTGGAGAAAGAGAAACCCTACTTCATTGCTGGTGGGAATGTAAACTTGTACAACCACTTTGGAAATCAATCTGGTACTTTCTCAGAAAATTAGGAATAGCACTACCTCAAGACCCACTCCTAGGCATATATCCAAAAGATGCTCAAGTATATAATAAGGACATTTGCTCAACCATGTTTGTAGCAGCTTTATTTGTAATAGCCAGAACCTGGAGACAACCCAGATGCCCCTCAGTTGAGGAATGGATACAGAATTGTGGTACATTTGCACAATGGAATACTACTCAGCAATTAAAAGCAAAGAAATCATGAAATTTGCAGGCAAATGGTGGGATCTAGAAATGATCATCCTGAGTGAGAAAGAAAGCAGAAAGCAGAAAGACACACATGGTATATACTCACTTATAAGTGGATATTAGACATATAGGATAATCATACTAAAATCTGTACACTTAAGGAAGCTAATCAAGAAGGAGGACCCTGCGTAAAATGTTCAATTTTCATTCAGAAAAGCAAATGAAATGGACATCTGAAGATGGAGAAAACAGGGAACAAAACAGGAACCTATCACAGAGGGCCTCTGAAAGACTCAACCCAGCAGGGTATCAAAGCAGATGTTGAGATTTATAGCCAAACTTTGGGCAGAGTGCAGGGAATTTTATGAAAGAAGGGGGATATAGAAAGACATGGAGGGAACAGGAGCTCCACAAGGAGAGCAACAAAACCAAAAAATCTGGGCCCCGGGTATTTTCTGAGACTGATACTCTAATCAAGGGCAATGCGTGGAGATAACCTAGAACTCCTGCACAGAAGTAGTCCATTGCAGCTCAGTATCCAAGAAGGTTCCCCAATAATAGGAACAGGGACTGTCTCTGACATGAACTCAAGGGCTGGCTCTTTGATCACCTTCCCCTGAGTGGGGAGCAGCCATACCAATCCACAGAGGAAGACAAAGAAGCCAGTCCTGATGAGACCTGATAGTCTAGGGTCAGATGGAAAGGGAGGAGGACCTCTCCTATAAGTGGACTGGGGGAGGGGCATGGGAGGAGAAGAGGGAAGGAGGAAGGAATTGGGAAGGGATAAAGGAGGAGGCTATAGCTGGTATACAAAGTGAGTAAACTGTAATTAATAAAAATAAAAAAAATTAAAAAAAGAAAAATTACATATTGACTGATGTAATTGCAAAGGTTGGAAATTGTTGGAATTACTTCCCCCAAACTCTAGTTCTGAACATTGTTGCACTAGGGATCACACTCTTAATGTTTCGGCTGCAATACACACCTGGAGCTTAACAACAGTGAACAAAAAACATTAATGAACAGCAATAACTAAACTTCTTTTAATGTTGCTGAAAGTGATTAAATTTAAATTTAATTTCAATAGAAAGGGATGTATAATTTCACGTAGTCATTTAACATATAATTGAACCCTTGTGCTTTAAAACATTGAGATAAAGCCATTTATGACATATACAACCAACCCCAAATAGCTTAGTTGCTGATTAAGACAATATTTAATTTTCACACATGAAGAATTTATTTCTTATTTTTGTTACTGTTAGTAGATTATTTGTTTTTTGTCCCAGGATCTTTTTAAATTTGAACTCTCTTCCCATCTTAAGGATAGTAACAAATCCTATTGTATTTAAACCCTTTCGTGTTTTATGAAGTGCTGATTCTAAGTCTGGCAGTCTTCAGGAAGCTAATTAGTGACTTAGTGCAAGCAGGAAAACACAAATGTGATTAGATGGTAACACTAAAGTTAGAAAGTTAGTGCAAGTCTCATAGAGGGAGAGAAAGAGTTGGAAATGAATGGTTTTCCCAGGAAATTCACACAGAAGGTCTTTTTCACTGGGTCCCTTGATTTATTCCTAGCTTATTGGCAGCTGTTAGAAATGCAGAAACACAACTTCTCCACTGATCTATTTGTCTGCTAAAAGAAAGTTTATCACTTCTGAGTAAGGGACCTATCTTCCCCCTGTCACGATGCTCTCAAAATCCTTTTCATCATATACACATTAATCAAAATGTAGGTTTATAGAGTGATGACAAAAAATTCAGCAACCATTTTAACATTGTCATTTATTTCATATTCTCTTAGCAAAATCCAGGCACAACACATTACATTTTCTTTCAGAGAAAACAATAATAACTACAAAATAAATGGTGAAGTAAAAACTCAAACAGTATGTCTCTTAGAATTTCCTAAGAATAAGTCATTCCTTTCTCAAAGCCCTAATTGTGTTTAACATTTCTTTTGCATTTCATGATAAGAGAAGAGTAAGAAAGAAGCATTACAGGTGATATTTCCTCACTCCAGTCAGTGGTCTGACAAACCAATGGGTACAGCTCGGGGGCCCAGGGCTCACTTGCTCTGATGAACACATTATTTCTTACCGGAAGACACGCCACTCTTTGAAAACATTAAAAGCTGGGAACTTGTTCAGCCATCTTAGTTTGCTTCCTATCTTGTTATTAATAAAATTAAATCATAGACAAATATCTCATAGTCCAGGGTGAGGATTTCACCAATTCTTTTGTCATTGTCATAGTAAAACCCACTATGGTGTGATTCACAAATATATGTGTGTATATATATATATATATATATATATATATATATTTCAGAATTCTATTTCTTGATATTCAAACATTAAAAAATATGACTTCACCTATTCAATAACAGCTAAACCCACCCTTGGCTTCATTTTTCTCTGTTATACAACAATCTATGTTTACCTCAAAGTACAGAACCTATCATGTTATTTTCTAATTAAGAAGCTTCATCATTGCCTGTGTCTGAGCTGAAAACTTTTTGGTCTGGACATCGATCCTGGTATCAACACCTGTCACAGTTTAAAACCATTTGAATGTTTATTTGTTCTTTGTTTCTATTTAAATTTGTGTGTTTGCCGTTTTGAAGTTTAACACACTCATTTTTACCAACATCAACAATGCCCATTCAAACTACTGGGGTGCTCTTGGTAATGTTTCTCAGAGCTCTGGATTTTGGAGACAGAATAACATTAGTGTTTACATTTCTTGAAAAGACTAATTAAACTACTGGTGAACACTGGTAGTTATGTGTGTTATTTGTATACCTCCAGCAGTCTCTTCTAAAGGATTTATGGCTATAGACTTTCCTGTTCATTTCTTCTTTTCACATAAATGTGTCTTCTTGGTAATTTCCCAGGAAATTACTGTATCCACTGTATCCACTGCTTTTCCTGGAGTCTGGGATCTGGCAGAAAGCAGAGGTGACTGAGCAGGAGCTCAGGCAAGATGGAGACTTTGTAGCAGTAAGGGGATCCAACCCCTGGAAGGAGTCCTAGTGGTGGAGGTGAGTCTTTTAGCAAAGCTGCAGGCCTAGTGTTGGTAACTTGGCACTAGTCAGTGCTCATTCATGGTCACACCACAACTCAGTCAGTGTGTGTGTGTGTGTGTGTGTGTGTGTGTGTGTGTAACATATTTATGCAAATATATTTATATGTGTATACATATCTGCATATATAACATAAAAAGTCATTGCCTACCCCCACAACAAAAAAACAGTCAAAAATGAAGAGTAAATGCATGCTACCTGTAATTCCATCCCTCAGAGAAAACTGAATTGCCATGACAGCATGTAGTCCCACAGCTTCTCTGTGTGGCCTTGGGTCTTGGACGCGCTTTGTAGACCAGACTGGTCTTGAACTCACAGAGCTCCGCCTGCCTTTGCCTCCCTAACTGCTGGAATATTACCAGCATACGCCACTATGCCCGGCGGCATAGTCCCTCATTTTTAATGTTTGAATATCTACTGTATCAAATAATCTTCTTTCTGATCTCTTCCCTTATTCCCCATCCTTTTTATTGCCTTCTTTTCATTTACCTTCACTTTCCTGCTTTCCTTCATCTTCCTACCTTCCTTTTCCTCCCAGTTCCTTCCCCTTCCCTTCCTTTCCTCTTCTCTGCGTTTCCTATACCCCCATTTCTTTGCATTTTCTTTAGAATGGCCTATTATGCATACTATTGACTAACACCCCCCCCGCCACACAAACCCAGAACAGACTCTACAGTGTAGATTCTTCCGTTCAGTTTGTCTGCATTTACGTTGCCACTAAGTGACTATATTTTATTCATTTGGCACACCATGTTCTTAATGGATTCAGCTTAGCTCAACCTTGAGGCAACACTCATTTCCTCCTAATTCTAACCATCATATACTAAACAATTCTCATTAATGTGCTAATTGCTGTACCTTATGTTTTGATCATGTTTTGATATTTTTATTTCTTTTAATATGTCAGCTTGTTTCTGCAAATAAAAGAATCTTCGTCTTGGGTGTTGTGCTGAAAGTACTTAGGATGACAATTCCTTAGGTTATGTGCTCCTATCCTTAGGGATCACAGCAGTAATTCTGGGGTAATAACGAACTTCTCTCTTATTTGTACCAGACACATTTCAGTCACATGTTACTCCAACTTCATATTTTGAAACCTGCCCTTAGAAAGTAGTTTATTAAGGGAAGAGGGGACTTGAGGAAGTTATTTTTTTGGGCCACCATAACTGGGTCACTATACATGGGGTTAATACATTATCACAAAAGCTAAGGGAGCTTGCTGATCATTTGTATGTAAGGAAACAACAGGTAATGTCATCAATGAAGCAGAGAAAGGCCTTCACCAGACTCCAGATATAATAGCACCAAAATATTGGACTATCAGTCCTCACAGAAGAGAACAATGTTTGTTAATAAATTCTAATAAGCATCTAAGATGTTTTGTTCTAGAAGCACAAACAATCTAATGCATTGCACATTTCCAAGGTTACACATCCTTGTTAGCAGCCTTCATTTGGGCAGTTTTGGGCAATAATATCTTAAATAATCTAACTTAATGAAAGCCAATCATCTAATCTGATCATGAAAGTATCAATCTTATCCGATTCAGACAGAAAATCTTATCTAATTTAATTTCAGTGGCTAGGTAAAAAACAATGGAAATCCCTTGGAGATTATCAGAACCAATTCTGAAGAGCATCAGGTCTATACAGAAAATTACCTTTGGAATTCAAAGTGTCTGAAATGGATGGTTAAAAATGTAGGCTCAACATTTATAAAGTTTCATGTGTTTAATCTCATTATTTCAGTCTCTCTCGGTGTTTTTTTTTTTGTAGATTTGTAACTAATTGAACATCTGCTAATCTGATTTCATAGCCCAAGCTCTACTTTATGAAGTACATTTTGCTTACCCTTGTCCATATGAAACAGGTTTATTTCCTACACCTAAATATGTAGGCAGATATCCCCATACACGCACCAATGACACCCATTTATATTCAGTGTTTCCTAGAAAATTGTTGTAAGATGTTTCCAGAACCAAGAATTTTGTCATTGAAGGTTTAGTAAGTCAGCAGTAAATAAATCATTTTTAAAAAAGCAAAGGCTGAAAGAATATTTTTCTGCAGTTTCAGATAACAGAGTGTATGAAAAGCAGGAATCAAGGTTTGTTCAAAGAGCTTAAGAATAACCTTGGGGCTGGCTTTCTCGTGCTCTTGAGACTCTTAAGCTTCTTTGGATAGTGATTTATTTAGTCTCAGTGAGTCATGAGATTCCTTGGTGATTCTGTTTTCTTTTTGTATTAAACCAATCAAGCTTAAAATTTTTAAGGTACAGAATGTCATAACAGTTAAGGTTTTGCTTGGCAATCTACTCAACAAATGGGCATGTTGTGTAATACTTCATACTGAGTGAGAACAGCCAACATGTCATGACACTTGAAATACTGCAAGGGCATTCCAGGAACCACCGGGGAGAACACTAGGGTAAGAGTTTGAAAACCTACCACTTTAAAGGCTCTTTAATGTGTGTATGTGTGTGGTGTGTAGAGTTTAATTAAGTCAGCATACAATGGTGGAACATGCCCAAATTAGACATCTTGTGCTGCCGAGCGAAGCCTCTAGAAGCTCCATCAGCAGTAAGTTACAGCTTGTTGTGTTATTAGACAAAGGAGTTGCACAGACAACTCTCCCCTGCAAACAAGTAGCACACACTATTTCCAGATCTATTAGTTACCCCCTAGTACCTAACAGCAAGGCTGTTCTCCTCAGACAAAATGTGAGATAGGAAGCAAGGAGAATTTTAAAAAAATAGAGCAAAGTGAGATACGGGAAAAACAGGGGTGACCAGTAGGACGGGATTGTAAGGATGAAAGAAAAGAGTAGAAATAACTCAAGAGAGAGAGGACACAAGCAAAACTTAAGACAGACACGTGGTAGGAGAAAAGAAATGTGGGGAACCGGAAAAGAAGCTATGAGAGATGGCACTGAGATGACAGAAGACAAAGTCCATAACAAAGGGCAAACATTGTAGGCAGAAAAGGAGCGAGGGAGAGACAGGTGGAGGGGGAATGAGAGCAAGATGTGGGTGAGAGATTGTGAAGTTACATAAAAGAAGAAACACAAAAATTGGGTAGTATAGATAAACTTTTTAACAGGTTGGTGACTGCTTTAATAGTTAAAATCTTCAGCAATGTGAGATAACTATATCTTTTTAATGTGTCCTATTTATGAAAAATGTCCATGGTGATCACCTTTTATCTCTATAAAAAAATGGTCACCAGGCAAAGGTGGACCTTTTCCCTTTTATCAAAACTCAATTGTGCAGCCCAAAGAACTAATATTATTGTGTGTGAGAAACATTCTTGCTGTGCCTCACTTAGTTGTTCATGCTTCAGACGTGATTTGTTTTATTAAAGTTTCACAATTTTAATGCCAGATGTCCTTGTGTAATACGGGTGATTCAAGATGACTTTAACTTTAGTTATCTAGGAGCTAAAAATAAAAATTGTAAGAAAATGTATTCTGAAGGCAATTTTTTTGGGGGATTTTTTTTGTTTAATGTAAAACAATTTTTTGTAAAAATTGTTTTACATTAATTGGCGACTTTTCTTTATATGACTAATATTTCAGAATTAAGATACTGGAGAAAATGTTAAATAGTCAACATGTTATTGACATAATTTATCATCTCAGAAAAAAAAAGACTTGCTTCTGTCCTTAAGACCACTCTGGTAAATGGACACAGCATTAAAGTGAATGCTGATGAAGTGAGTGCTGACGGACTGGAGTCACATTCATAGATGAGCGCCTCCATCAGCCACCATCAGAGAACCTTCTTTTTACAGTTGGTGGTAATTAACACGGATGCACAACTGGCCAAGAATGTAGAGGAGACTGCAGCATTACCATCCGGAAATGGGACATCCATATTATATCCCACCTCCCAAACCTCAGGGGTCATTGCAGACAAGGGCCAGAAAGTCTGTAATAGCCATAATGTCTAGATGACTACAAGGAAACCATCTTCTCAGTACTTGAGACAACAGCGCTTATGAAGTCACAGCAGTTGATACTGCATTCACAAAGTCTCTACAGGCTCAGAGAAGCAGTTGATTACTGGTGGGAAACGGAAGGTCGGTTTTGTTGAAGTGTGCAGTTCCTGGTGAGTTGACCACCCTCTGGTGAAGGCCACAGATTCAAGAATATATGCGCAGCACAAACTGTTCTTTATAGATCAAAGAAATAAAGAGGGACACAGAGTTGATGAGTGGAGAAGAGGTGATGGGCCTGCGAGGCGTGTTAAAAGAAGTGAATATAATCAAAGCACATTGTAAAATAATCCTAAATAACCAATAAAAGTGAACAAAAAAAAAAAAGAGAGAAAAGGAAAAGGAAAGGGACAGAAAGAGAAGCAAGACTTAACAGATGTGCATGGAGGACTTCGCTGTGAAGCTGAACGGCCCAGGCTCGGCGTTCAAGAGAAAATCCGGGAACTGAAGACATGGGATAGCGTTTTTATTCAAGAGCACTGTTACCACTCTCAGTTAAGTATTTTTAAATTAAAATACATTTTTATGCACTATAATGATTTATTGTAACAATCCACATTTGCAAAGAGCATTCACTGATCAAATTCAACTTCTGTTTCACTTCTTGCCCTACCTTTCCTGGTCTCTGTAATAACAAGCCCACTTTCAAGTGAGTTTCTTTTCATAGCAACATGTTTCTGAATACATCTTTTTTATGCAATTATATTAGTTTATGACATATTTCAGTAAGCTTTGTATCTTTTCCTTAAATTGTAAAACAAATAATATAACATAGTAATCATAATGTTTTCTTCAAGTCTATTGATGTGGAAACAGAGATTGCTAGTATTAAAATATTTTGGTTGTATTTTTTCATACTTCTAGCATCATTTATTTATCATAGAGCCGTAAGTTCACTAAAATTTGATTTTATTTCTTCAGGATTTCCAGAGCATAGTTTTTCTTTTTTGCTACAATTGAAAATCTTATAAATCAAAATTATAGAAAAATCATTTCAAATTTAGGTCTAGGCTAAATAATTGCTTTCTATAGTATAAATAAAAATATCAACGGAGATAAATAAATTTGGGAAGACGCGTAACAGTTTGAAATAGCATAAGGAGTAATCCATATAATACAGCACAGATACAAGGGAGAATTGGAATGCAGAATAATGATCTTCATTTGGCCAAAAGAAGATTGAAATATTCTTGAGATAATTACAATGTAATATTTTTGTATGTGTGTGTCTGAGTTACTTTAGCTAAAATTTAAAATTTAAATACACACATATGGATTTTTAAAAGTAGAAATACACTCAGAAGAAACATGAGTCCAAATAGAGGCCCCATTTTTACCAGGCTCTGGTTTACCAAAGCAAAAACCTGGGATACATGAACTTAAAGAGAAGACTGCTTCAGTTGGGCCCAGAGTTTCAGAAATGCGAATCGGGGTTTACTGGTCTGTGTCAGCTTTGGACTGTGTGAAGGTAGATGTTGAGGGAAGGAATCTAGCACGAAGCCTGCGTTTTTCTGAGTGGACAGGAAGCAGAAACAGGCAGAGAGGATGTAGCCCTGGTAGCGCCCTCAAGAGCATCCCTCCAGTGATCCGACTTCTTACCCTAGGCTCCCTAGCCTAAAAGTTCCACCCTTACAGCTGCACAAGTCGCGGAACAAGCTTTAACAAGTTTCCCTGTAGACATGTAAGACCCAAGACTCGTCCAACTTCAGAACGAGACATTCCCTGCGTAACATTTAATTCTTAAGATATAAGTTCTGGTAGATTTGGGTGAGAAAACAAACACAATTCAAAAGTGTGTGTCATGTGATTCCGACCAAGAGATACTCCCCAAAAGAGGAATCTTTGAAGCTAGTAAGAGAGAGACTGCAAGAGAGAGGCGAGTGGGCAGAGTGCAGATGTTTTTATGAAGGGGAAACTATGTGAACTGGGTCACTGCACTTTTATCTAAAACCAAGAGTGTTTCCACCAACCAGTTTTCTGCAGTAGCGGTTCGCTGATTTCACACATGTAGCACCGAATGGTATGTGGCGGCGTGCCGGGAGGAGAGTTGTAAGGTCGGGAACAAAGGTTTATGGGAGCTTTACACTCTTCGCTTAGGTTTGTACTATGCCTAAAACTACTTAAAAGCGCAAGGTTATCAGGGCTGGGACACACACCAGTCGACCTTTCCTGCCACCGTGTTGCTCTGTATTCAGTTCTAGAATAAATGCTGTATTCGTTAAAGAAATGACAGAATAATTAAAACACAGTAAGTGAGAAATCATGTATATAGGTTAAAGATAATTGTACACAGCAGTTTTAAATCATTAGATGTGACTGACATTTTCATACAAAGGTCAAGTGTTGAATTCTCTGCCTCCTGTTGAACTGCAAACCTTCATGGTTTGCCGTATTTTGGACGTTGGGATTCGCTGCTCGGGCTGCAGTATGTGTGACTCGCATTTCTCACTGCTACCCTCATCTCATCTAATCACATCTTGCAGGGTTTCAAACGAAGACTGAACACCTCTTGATTGAATTCTAATTATGTCAAGCACTGCTTGGCTCTTTAAAGAAAAAATTAAATAAAAGATAAATGGGATGCTACTGCTTATTTTTCAATTTCAAAGTAATTCCTTGTGTTCTGAAAATTAGTTCATAGTTATTTTTCTCTAAATCTTAAGCCAAACTCTTACCCTGCTCAGGGAGCTCTGTTGTACATAGGAGGATAGGTTCGTGGCTTCAGTGGACTCTCATTGCTGGCTCACCCAGCAGCATGGCGGTTCCCTCTTTCTAGAGGAAGTAAATTTCAGTGTGTGTAACACATTCATTACCTGGACAGCTGCCAAATACTTAAAATTCCGCTATGAATTTCGTGCTCTCAGAATTGGGTAGTCATTTCCCGGAACATACCTGGACTTCTGGAAGTCCCCTGCTTGCCTCTGTTTGTGACAATCCACAGGCAGTACTAATATCACATTCACATATTTTGGAACTGTGTTTAACATATATAAAATTTGCTAATAACTTAAGTTTGGTGTTACCTTCTTATAGTTTAACACGAGACTTTATTTCTGCCTGATTTAGTCCTGAGATAAATTTAATGATCATGAATCAAATTTCATTTTCCAGTTGAGATAAGGCATTTGAGTGCCTCATAATTTAAAAAAAAGCTGATAAATTTAGGAGGTTCTGTCTGTGTTTCTTTTGTGAACAAGGCTGTCTCATAGAGGCATAATTTCTGCCCTAAGATTGTTTTAATTTAGATTTTTTAATATTAATTATGGTTTATTTACTTTGTATCCCAGCTGTACCCCCTCACTCATTCCCTCCCAATCCCACTCTCCCTCCCTCATCTCCTCCCTGCCCCTCTCTAAGTTCACTGATAGGGGAGGCCCTCCTCCTCTTCCATCTGACCCTAGTTTATCAGGTCTCATCAGGACTGGCCACAATATCTTCCTCTGTTGCCTAGCAAGGCTGCTCCTCCCTCGGCAGGTGGGGGGCAAAAAGCCTGCTACTGAGTTCATGTCAGAGACAGTCCCTGTTCCCCTTATTAGGGAACCCCCCTTGAATGCTAAGCTGCCATGGGCTACATCTGAGCAGGGGTTCTAAGTTATATGCATGCATGGCCCTTGGTTGGAGAATAAGTCTCAGAAAAGACCCCTGGACCCAGATATATTTGGTCCTTGTGTCACTCCTGTCCTCTCCATGTCTTACTAACTCCCCCTTTTTTCATATGATTTCCTGCACTCTGCCCAAAGTTTGGTTATGAGTCTCAGTATCTGCTCTGATACACTGATAGGTAGAGTCTTTCAGAGGCTCTCTGTGATATGATCCTGTCCTGTTACTTGTTTTCTCTTACTACCAATGTCCATCTCATTTGTCTTTCAAAGTGAGGGTTGATCATCTCACACCAGAAGCTCCTTCTTGTTTAGCTTCAAAGATCAACAACCAATAAATGGGACCTCATGAAACCGAAAAGCTTCTGTAAAGCAAACGACACTGTCTTCAGAACAAAAAGACAGCTTACATGCTGGGAAAGGATCTTCACCAACCCTATATCTGACAGAGGGCTAATAGCCAGAACATATAAAAAACTCAAGAAGTTAAAAAGCAACAAATCAAGTAATCCAATTAAAAAATGGGGAGTTAAACAGAGAATTCTCTGTAGAGGAATACAGAATGGCAGAGAAACACCTAAAGAGGTGCTCAATGTCCTTAGCCATCAGGGAGATGCAAATCAAAACGACCCTGAGATTCTACCTTACACCCATCAGAATGGCTAAGATAAAAAACTCAAGTGGTAACACAGGCTGTAAAGGATGTGGAGAAAGGGGAACCCTCCTCCATTGCTGGTGGGAATGTAAACTTGTACAACCACTTTGGAAATCAATCTGGCACTTTTTCAGACAATTAGGGATAGTGTTTCCTAAAGATCCAGCTATACCACTCCTAGGCATATATATCCAAAAGATGCTCAAATACACAGCAAGGACATTTGTTTTGTTCAACCATGTTCATAGCAGCTTTACTGGTAATAGCCCGAACCTGTAAACAACCCAGATATCCCTCAGCTGAGGAATGGATACAGAAATTGTGGTATATTTACATAATGGAATACTACTCAGCAATTAAAAACTAGGAAATCATGAAATTTGCAGGCAAGTGGTGGGATCTAGAAAAGATCATCTTGAGTGAGGTATCCCAGAAGCAGAAAGACACACATGGTATAGACTCACTTATAAGTGGACACTAGATCTACACGATAGGATAAACACACTAAAATCTGCCCTGAGATCTAAATCTAGATTGGCTTGTTCAAGCTCAGGAGCCAGTCTTTCCATGTACTCCAGTAAAGAACTCTAGTGTGACCATGAAGAGAAAGCCATGCCTCAGTAAGGCTGTTTCTTCCCTTATATTCCTGTCTCTTGTGTTCTCATCTGTAGTGATAAATGGGTTACTTGGCATTGTAAAAAATTCAAACATTCTTTGGAAATTTTTGTTGCCATTATGATTTATTTCAAAACTATGCAAGGAAATGACATAAATGCCAGCCACTTAAGTTTGTTACAGAACCAAAAGCAGCTCTAGCTTGAAAACCCAGTTCTATATTAAAATGAACAGGGTCTGAACAAAGACATTCTTAACTGAGCTCAATCTGAAGATTTTGGACTTCCTGTGCTTAGAATAGGAAAATGTTTGAGCTGTCCTGAGTTCCATCCATAGAGAAAGAGTTTTTGCCCCTACAGCCTCTACACAGTTCCTTAGGCAACCATCCTGGGAGTGTGTCACTTCCCCACATCTCCAGGGATGGATTGTTTTTATCAGAATCCCGAGTCATCTTTCAATTATTGAACCTCATTTATGGCCAAGGTCTTGAGCACATATTTCACCATGGGTATGTGGATCCAGGTCATTTATCTCTTATTTTCCAATTTGCCTTTCCATGGACCTTTAGGATTCAGGCACATTTACATTAAACCTGGAGAAAACAGAGAAAGTGTCTATTATATAATGGAGTTACTTGTGTAAGGGTAGATCCTTTAAAACCAACAAAATTCTTTATATTTGTCATTTTTATTTTCTTTATAGAAGACTAAAATTCCATTGTACATATACATTGTGTTTTTGAAATCAAGCATCCTTTTATTATCTACTGTAAGGTGTGTGTCAATGAACATGAGTGTGCAAGTGTCTTTCTGATAGGACATATGGTCTTTTAAGATTATGTCCAGATGGAAGAAGTGTGTCAAACTTAGAAATAATAGAATTAAATAGTTTATTTCAAAGGCAGATCCTAGATTCTAATGTATTGATTTATTTTATGCTTGTATGTTTAAACGTGTGGTAACAAGAGTGTAAATAAATGCTAGGGAGGGGGACAGGGAGAGAGAGACAGTGAGAAAAACACATAGAAAGAAACAGGAGAGACAGGGAGATGAAGAGAAATAGAATAAATACAGCATGAAAGCAGAAGGAGCAATTAAAAGAAGGAAGTGCACCAGACTGGGAGACAGAATGGAAGAAGCAAGAAGGGAAGGAGGAGCAAGAAGAACAAATGATGCATGAGAACACCAGGAGCAAACTTTGTGTGCTATTGCAAAACCCAGCTAAAGTGAAACAATAGATTGCTTGTGAGAGGAAGGCTTTTGAAGAGGTCCCCAGACACACTGAGCAGGGAAACCACCAGTAACCCTCCCCACTAGACTCATATCTGCTGCTACCCTGATTCACATGAAATGGCCAACTGCAGAGCTCATGTCTAGGAACGACTTACAGGTGGAGCCCAATGTCTCTTTCTTATAACTCAATTGTTATCGCCCCTCAGAAGTTGCTATGTAAAGTATACTTGGAATTTACTCATACAGTAAAGACAGGAATGTGGCTTCATTTCTAATTTAGCAAGATGTTATGACACGTATCTTGTGTTAGACTATCTTCCTGATATTTACAATTGACTAATACTCACTTATTAAAAATAGTGAGATAATTGTTGACCACCCCATTGTATCAGTTAGAAATAGGTGTTCATTTTGTTCATGAATAGTGTCTCAAATTTGGGCCAATGTGATGGTGCAGTATATAATGGCATTTGCTACTAAGCCTGAAAACCTGAGTTCAGTCCCTAGAATCTACATGGTAGAAAGAAAATCTACTTCCAAATATTGTCTTCTGAGCATCAAATTTACATTATGATTTGTGCACCACATGTGTGCATTCAAGAGTGTGTACACAGGCAAAAGGGAATAAGCACATGCATACGTGACACAATAAATAATGACCCAAATATTAATGTGAACATATAAACACATTTGTTTCATAAAATAATATGCTGTACCTATTATTCCATACTTTAAATTATACACATATATGTTTCTTTGTTTATATGTGGAGAGATTCTTAAACTGTTGCAGACAATGCACACTGTGTCTACACATGTATTAAAACACATATGCAAATTATTTAAATATTTGAAAAGCACTTTAGATTTTGTACATTTGTTTTAAGAATACACAGACCTGATATTTATCTCATTTAAAAAATTTAATAAACTTTACCTCTTAATTTAAGTATTTAACCTTTATAGAGTTAAATTTTAGTTATGCTTATGAGTTTGTTGCACACTGGTATGCATTTCAGTGAATTTCAAAGCAAACTGTTGCAGTTGTACCAATATCACCACAGTTTAATTGTAGAACATACCTATCATCCTAAAGAAATCACCCACTTACAGCAGTAACCCCATAACTGCCCCATGACCACACTTTCCCTTGTCCATTAATTACTGACCCTGCATTACTATGTAGAATGTCTGGAATGCTAAAATCAGTTCTAGGAAAGTATTGATCACTCTTTTAAAGAGCATCTTTAGATTACAGGCTTGGACTACATACATGCATCTCTATACTCTTCCTTCTATTTCCCTTCTGCTGTGTTGCTTTAAAGGGACTCAATGGACATGCCCTTGTAAGGATTTCCTTCCAGGCCTGTGGGCTGAAAAAACTCTCTGATCAAATACCCCTTCTCCAGCTACTCTTTTCAGTAGTGTTCCCTGACATGGGAGATGAGGAATTTATAGAAACAGTGAAGAAAAGGCATACTTAATAGAAGACTGTCTTTCCATCACTCATATGCTTGGATATTTGATTATCAAGACTTGGGTCTAAGGTGAAATCTCAGAGTCATTAAATTTGCATTTCCCTGATGACTAAAGACATTGAGAATTTCTTTAAGTATTTCTCTGCCATTCAACATTCCTCTATTGAGAATTGTCTGTTTAGCTCTATTCCCCATTTTTAATTGAATTACTTGATTTTTGGGTGTTTAACTTCCTGAGTTCTTTATATATTCTGGATATTAGCCCTTTGTCAGATATAGGGTTGGTGAAGATCCTTTTCCAGTCTGTAGCCTGTCATTTTGTTCTGACAACAGTGTCCTTTGCTTTATAGAAGCTTTTCAGTTTCATGAGGTCCCATTTATTGATTATTGATCATAGAGCCTGTGCTGTTGGTGTTCTGTTCTGGAAGTTGTCTCCTGTGCATTAGAAGAGTTCAAGGCTCTTCCCTACTCAAAAAGTTTACTGACAACACGTGCTGGAGAGGATGTGGAAAAACGGTAATCCTCCTTAATTGCTGATGGGAATGTAAACTTGTACCATAACTTTGGAAATCAATCAGGCACTTTCTTAGACAATTAAAAATAGTGCTACCTCAAAATCAAGCTATACCATTCCTAGGCATATATCCAAAATATGCTCAAGTATACAAGAACATTTACTCAACCATGTTCCTAGCAGCTTTATTACTAATTGCTAGAAACTGGAAATAACTTAGATGTCCTCCAATTGAGGAATGGATACAGAAATTGCGGTACATTTACACAATGGAATACTACTCAGCAATTAAAAACAAGGAAATCATAAAATTTGCAGGCGAATGGTGGGAATTAGAAAAGATCATCCTGAGTGAGGTATCCCAGAAGCAGAAAGACACACATGGTATGTACTAACTTATAAGTGGAGATTAGGCATATAATATAGGATAATCATACTAAAATAGATTTACCTAAAGAAGCTAATCAAGAAGGAGGACCCTGGGTAAGATGATCAATCCTCATTCAGAAAGGCAAATGGGACAGGCATCAGAAGATGGAGAAAACAAGGAAGAAGACAGGAATCTATCACAGAGGTCTTCTGAAGGACTCTACCCAGCAGGGTATTAAAGCAGATACTGAGACTCATAGCCAAACTTTAGGCAGAGTACAGGAATCTTATGAAAATAGGGGGAGATAGAAAGACCTGGAGGGGACTGGGGCTCCATAAGGAGAGCAACAGAACTAAAAAATTTGGGCACAGGGGTCTTTTCTGAGACTGATATTCTAATCAAGAACCATGCATGGAGATAACCTAGAAACCCTGCATGGATGTAGCCCATGGCAGTTCAGTCTCCAAGTGGGTTCCCTAGTAAGGGGAACAGGGACTGTCTCTGCATGAATTCAGTGTCTGGCTCTTTGATCTCCTCCCCTGAGGAGGGAGCAGCCTTACCAGGCCACAGTGGAGGACAATGTAACCAGTCCTGATGAGACCTGATAGGCTAGGGTCAGATGGAAGGAGGAGGACTTCCTCTATCAGTGGATTGGTGAGGGACCTGGGAGGAGAAGAGGGAAGGAGGGAAAGAAAGAGGACAGGATTAGGAGGGGCCTAGCGAGGGGGCTACAGGTAGGATACAAAGTGAATTAATTGTAATAAATAAAAAATAAATAAATAAAGGAAAAAAGGAAGAAACTAAAAAAAAAAAAAAACAAAAAACTTGGGGTCCTCAGTAAAGAGGAACTCTGTTTCAGTGTAGTATGACTGCCTAAAAGTCTAAGCAGATTTTCTTACCATTTTTTTTGTTTCTTTGTTTTGTTATTGTTTTTTTTTTGCCTCAGAAATCAAATTAATTAAAGCTTTATTTTATAGCTTAGTAAAAATTACTATAATTATTACTATAAAACATATTGAATGCAACTATTCCTTAACACACAGGAGACTGTAGTGGATTAGAAAGTGATTAATTTCTTGACTTTAAAGAAACATTCTATCAACTTGAAAAATATAACTTCTTGGAATGTCTTCAAAATTTTCAAGTTCAGTTGATGTTTTGAAGTGTTTCATTTACCTTGGAATTGTGTGTTATTTTAGTACAGTACTCTGTGGTTAAAAACTTATTTTTGTTATTCTGTATAGCATTCTCGTGCATTAGAGGAGCTATTCCTTATGATTGCTTTCATTATTATACTTTTACAATGGCTTTCTGATTGGGGAGATGTTTTGGTTTCTTAGAAAGGATTAGATGAATGTTATATTCAGTTAACAATCAATTTTAGAAAGGTTAATTGTTCTTAGAAGTTGTGTGGACCACGGGCATATAAAACGTTTCTTCTCATGAACTTCATATCAAATATACAGACCTAAGATCCAGAAGCATCTTAGATGCTTGTAAAAGAATGAAATAAAATGCCCTCTGCACACCGAATGGAGCTTGGTTCATTTGCAAATACATCACTTGAAGAAAGGTGAGTGGGACTGAAGAACATCATGGCATATAAATACAGACTTAGAATACAATTGCCACTTTCCATCATGTGCAGAATACAGAATACAATATATATATGTATATATATATACACACACAATATGTATGTATATGTATGTACTTATGATTTAAATGTACATGTATATGGAATTTTAAATAAAGGGAAAATGTTTGTATTGTTTTTACCAACACTGCAATCCCTTTTTTCTGTCCCACCTGCACATGTATTCACCACCATGGAGTCTACTTCTGATAGACTCACATATTCTCTCATAGTCACACACATATATGGCACAGTATATGTATGTGACCCAGTATATATATGACTATATAAAAACATAGTACATAGTGCATGTACACATATATGATATATATGTGCATGTGTGTGAGAGAGAGAAATCAAGTTCAAATTGTTTTTCTGTAACATTTGTGTATTGATACTTGTGTACTGAGGGGACACTTTTTTCTGGTCCCATCTACTTGGTGTTATGTATGCTTCTTGTTTCTTGATAGGCATCTCCTTCTCTTGAAAAATTATCTTCTATGATTTTGTTGAGTATATTTTCTGGCTACTTTACCTGGGTTTCCTCTTCTTTCTCTAGGACTGTTTTTCTCAGATTTGTCTTTTGTTACTGTCTCAGAATTCCCTGATGTTTTGACTTTATTTAACATCTAGTTTTAACATTTTATTTTACCGAAGTGTGCATTTATTCCATCATGTCTTCTATGTCTGAGATTCTTTCATCTATGTCTTCTCTTCTGTTGTTGAGTTTTCCCTCTGAGGCCTCTGCTTGAGTTCAAATTTTCATTTCAAGATTTCCCTCAGTTTGAGTTTTCTTTGTTGAACTGCGTGTTACTCTGGCTCTTAAGTGTTTCTGCTGTGTCAATATTTAGAGCCTGCTGTGGAAAGGGTGTTTGGCTCTAATGAAGACATGCTGTCCTGGCTACCATTGAATGGTTTTTTTTTATTATTTTTAATGAATATATTTATTAATATTCTAGGAAAAGGCAAAGCCTTCTCCAGATATTTCATATGGTAACTGAAGTGTATTAAATCTTTCTTTTGTCTATCTGTAAACAGTGGGCTCATCCACGACACATGTATCACATGTCTGAAATTCTTCCAAATGACTATAGTGTAATTTTGGTCTCTACACACAATAAGAGGTAAAATTTACTAGGAAGTACTATAACTTTTTTTTTTTAATCACAGGTCATTCACTTGTATCCCAGCCGTAGCCCCCTCCATCTTTTCCTCCCAATCCCACCCTCCCTTCCTCATCTCCTCTCTGCCCCCTTCCAAATCCACTAATAGGGGAGGTCCTCCTCCCCTTTCCATCGACCCTAGCTTATCAGGTATCTTCAGGACTGGCTGCAATGCTCTTATCTTTGACCTAGCATGGCTGCTCCTCCCTCAGGGAGGGGGGTATCAAAGAGCTTGCCATTGAATTAATGTCAGAAATAATCCTTGTCCCACTTACTAGGGAACCCACTTAGATAATGAGCTACTATGGGCTACATCCGAGCAGGGGATTTAGGTTATATCCATGCATGGTCCTTGGTTGGAGAAACAGTCCCATAGAAGACCCCGTGCCCTGATACATTTGGTCCTTGAGGAACTCCTGCCCTCTCTAGGTCATTCTAACTCCCCCTTCTTTCATATGATTCCCTGCACTCTTCCTAAGGTTTGGAGTCTCAGCATTTGCTTTGATACACTACTAGGTAGAGTCTTTCAGATGCCCTCTGCAGTAGGCTCCTGTCCTGTTTCTTGTTTTCTCCTACTTCCAACGTCCATCCCCTTTGTCTTTCTAGCTGAGGATTGATCATCTTACATCTGGTCCTCTTTCTTGTTTATTTTCTTTAAGTGTACTGATTTTAGTATGTTTATCCTATCTTATAGGTCTAGTAACTACTGATAATTGAGTATATACCACGTGTGTCTTTCTGCTTCTGGGATACTTCACTCAGGATGATCTTCTCTAGATCCCATAATTTGCCTGCAAAATGCATGATTTACTTGTTTTTAATTGCTGAGTAGTATTCCATTGTGTAAAAGTACCACAATTTCTGTATCCATTCCTCTGTTGGTGGACATCTGGGTTGTTTCCAGGTTCTGGCTATTACGAATAAAGCTTAACATGGTTGAGCAAATGTCTTTGTTGTGTACTTGAACATCTTTTGGGTATCTGCCTAGGAGTGATATAGCTGTATCTTGAGGAAGCACTATTCCTGATTGTCCGAGAAAGTGCCAGATTGATTTCCATAGAGGTTGTACCAGTTTACATTCCCACCAGCAATGAAGGAGGGTTCTGCTTTCTCCACAACCTCTCCAGCATGTGTTGTCTCTTGAGTTTTTTATTTTAGCCATTCTGATGGGTGTAAGGTGAAATCTCAGGGTCGGTGTGATTTGCATCTCTCTGATGGCTAAGGATGTTGAGCATCTCTTTAAGTGTTTCTCTGCCATTCGATATTCCTCTACAGAGAATTCTCTGTTTAGCACTGTACTTCATTTTTTAATTGGATTGCTTGAATTATTGCCTTTTAACGTTTTTAATTCTTCATGTATTCTGGATATCAGTGCTCTGTCAGATGTAGGGTTGGTGAAGATCCTTTCCCAATCTGTAGGTTGTCGTTTTGTTCTGACAATAGTGTCCTTTGCTTTACAAAAGATTTTCGGTTTCATGAGGTCCCATTTATTGATTGTTGCTCTTAGAGCCTGTGCTGATGGTGTTCTGTTCAGGAAGTTGTCTCCTGTGCCAATGAGTTCAAGGCTCTTTCCCACTTTTTCTTCTAATAGATTTAGTGTATCTGGTTTTATATTGAGGTCTTTGATCCACTTGGACTTCAGTTTTGTGCAGGGTGATAAATATGGATCTATTTTCATTTTTCTGCATGTAGACATCCAGTTGGACCAGCACCATTTGTTGAAGATGCTGTCTTTTTTCCATTGAGTGGTTTTGGCTTCAAGTATTCATAGGTGTGTGGGTTTATTTCTTGGTCTTCTATTTGGTTCCATTGATCCACCTTCCTGTTTTTATGCCAATACCATGCAGTTTTTATTACTATTGCTCTGTAGTACAGCTTGAGATCAGGGATGGAGATACCTCCAGATGATCTGCTGTTGTACAGGATTGTTTTGCAAATTCTGGGTTTTTTGTTTCTCCATATGAAGTTGAGAATTTTTCTTTCAAGGTCTGTAAAGAAGAAATTGTGTTGGTATTTTGATGGGAATTGTATTGAATCTGTAGATTGCTTTTGGCAGAATGGTCATTTTCACTATGTTAATCCTAGTGATCCATGAGTATGGGAGATCTTTCCATCTTCTGATGTCTTCAATTTCAGTGCGATGATGTTCAGCAGGCGGGAACAGTTGCCCACTGCAGCTGAGGATCTAGAGGCCCTGCCTCTGCTGTCTTCATCTCCAGGCAGTGAGTTTTGTGCCCAGTTCACTGGCGCTGTGTTAGCTCCCTTGAGGAGGGGGGAGGCCCAAACAAGGGAAGTACCTCTCCCTGTTCCCAGAGAGGTCTGCGCTCGATCTGAATCTATGTGTTCTCAGCTTCTGTGGTGACCCCTCTCTTTCAAAAAGCCAAAACGTCTAAATTCTGGTTTCAGTTGTCCCTCTACTCACCAATTTTGGAGTTTCATATTCTCTGCCTCTCAAAAACAGCGCTCACTTATTGCTGCCATCTTGGATCCTCTGATTTTGATTTTTTATGCAAACATCTAGGCATCTGGTTTTGGGCAGATTGTGATTGTAGGTGCTGATACTTGCTCTTGTCTTTCTTGGCTGGATTTTTTTGTTCTTAATTTCTGGTGCCTTCTCTGGTCTTTGAGTTAGTGAGGTGGCTGTGTGTTGCCTGGTAGTAAATTCTTCTGGGAACCTGTTATGTGTGGTCTCTGGTGGTTCAGGGTAAAATGTGTTTCTGTGTATTGGGATCTGACACTTAGAAATGGGGATGGAAAGTTTGGGGATGTCCACAGAAGGAAGAAATCTGTATGTTCCACCAGGAACTTCTTAGAACTCTAGGAACATGAGAAGAAAGTAAAAAGAGGCCACATCAGGTAGTCAGCTACAGAGCTGGTGATGAGACTGGGGGTGGAGGTGAGGATGGGAATGGGTTTGGAAAGATGGAGAGTGACAATCTGAAGATTTGGGGAGGGTGGAGAGGGGGTTGTGTGGAGGTAGAGGAGAGACAGGCTGAAGCAATTGTTGGCTACAGATCAAGGGATAAGACTGGGAGACTAGATAGGAAAGAACTTAGCAATAGTGGAAGCTCTGCAGTTGGCCTACTTGTTTCCTGGGCCTGAGAGGCCTGTCTGTTCCCAGGAGGTGTCTGTTGCATTTGGAGGCTGGAATAAAGCAATGTGTGTGGAGAAGGGAGTTTAGAGGGAAGATCTGTGTGATGCTGTGGAGGTGAGGGGAGGGGAAAGGGAGGTTAAAGCAGGAGGTCTGCTACAGATTGGGGTGGGTTAGAAAATTGCTTTTGGAGAAATGGAGGGACAGGTGAAGATTTCCAGTTATCTTTCCTGCTTCCCTGGCTGGAGTGTGGATTAAAGCTTGAACCAGTTTATGCTAGGCATTGCCACTGAGAGTACTGATGGTAAGTCAATCAATCAATAAACGGATAAATAAATCATTTTCTCTTTTTCTCATGTTTTAAGACATTTTCTCTAAACATGCTGATAGGAGTACTCTTAGCACTGTGCCCAATAAATTTTAAACTGTTACGTATGAAGTTATTGTTATTAGAAATTTAAATGTGATCTACAATCTTTTCTACAATTGGGTGGTTGTATTTTACAGAGTGGTAAAAGTAAAAGATAGTCCCTGTGTTTTATTATTTGAAATAAAAAAATCTTGATTGCTTGAGTTGGTTTGTATGTATTTTAAGCTATACCACTGATTTTTATATTTTTATTGAGAAATTCTGAAAATCTTATTTTGCTTTGTGTTATAGATTAACCCAGAAAGTAAGACAGAATTATCTGCTGTTTGTGTGAATGAACATTGATTCAAAGATCAGGAATCCATGACTGTAATGAATTAATCTATTGCCCAGTGACTTGAAGAAGGATAAAATATACTTATTACAGAAATAATTCTATAACTATTACACAATTTGGTATAATTAGATGCATGTAAAATACTTTCTAAATAAATTATGAATTTATAATCTGTGTTCCATTATATAATCAGATACACTTTAAAGTTGGAAACCTTAATACTATGATGTGACAAAGTATTATAGAAACTAAAATACTATGCGACAATTTTGGGGATTAAAACATAGACCTTTCCCCTTTCATGGCAGCTTGTCTATTTGCCCCGCCTGTGGGACTCGGATTATTCGTGGGGTTCTGAGGAGAACCAAACCTGAAAGAAAAACAAGCGAGAGAAAAGGAAGGGACCAAGCAGTATTCTTGTCAAAGTCCGTTTATTGTAGGGCAAGGCTTTACTTTTATGCTCAAAGAATAAGGTAGTAAAATAGGAGGGAAAGGGCAACACTGAGGCTTTCCATGGTTTTATCATTAACTGTTAAAGCCGGTCAGGTGGGGGGTGGTTCTCGGTCTCCTGAAGCAATCTATCCAGGTGGTCAAAGCTGATTGCAGACCCTGGCGCCAGCATCTGTCCTAACTACGTGCCTGGGATTCTTGGTCCCCGGCATCTATTGTTAATCTTCAGGCCATGTTTAGGGACTCGTGTTCGTGAGATTTCATGGTTGTAACTTTTCTGACATTTCTAGAACACAGTTTCACAGAAAAGTTTTGTTCCTCTGTCTCTTAAAACACCGTCATCTCTTCTGAAGTAACCCCTGATCCTTAGGGGCTGGAGCTATGTTAGACTACTGACAGCAATCTACAACCCTACATCTTACCTTTCTGTGTTTTTCTGCGTTAGTCTCTATAGTTGCAGAGATATGTCCTCGATGAGAAGCGAGGACCACAGGCAACTAAGAAAAGTACTCTTCCCCGCGGAAGAGCACACCAACTGATTGATTATCCAATACCAAATGGGCAGGCTTCAATACACACACACTCAAGAAAATGGCATAGATCGACAAGTTTGCATCTATATGTCTAGGAGTGTGTGTGTGTGTGCGTGTGTGTGTGCGTGTGTGTGTGTGTGTGTGTGTGTGCATTGCAACAATTGAAGAAATAGAGGCCATGAGTTTGAAATAGAGACCATGAATTTGAAATACATGAAAGGGGTTGGAAGGAGGAAACGGAAGTGGAGAAATGATTTAGTTATAATCTAAAAAAAGTGAAATGTATGGAATAATAGATCCTCGATTCAGTCAATTCTGGGTTATTTTTAAAATAAGTTTTAAAAGTCTTATAGTTGTGTGTATGAATGTTTTGAGAGCATGTATGTGTGCGCACTGTGTGAATCTGGGTGCATGGAGGAGTGAAAATGATGCTGGCGTCCCTGGCTCTTGAGGCTCTAGAGTTACAGACAGTGAACACTGCGGTGTTGGCGCTGGGGACTCAACTCTGGTTCTCTGCAAGAGAAGGATATGCTCTCGGACCCCGGGGAAAGCCAGCCCACAGCTTAAATAGCCTCTGGGTAGCCAATACCAGCGTGCCACGGGGGCAATGCAGATAGGTCCACATACATGGAAGCAAGCCAGATCCTCAGCCTTAGCCAAATGTGGAGTTGTTCGTGACAGAGAGCACTCACCATCGGGAAGGTGGAAGGCAGAAACCAGCTCCATCTTTAAGGCATAGCATTCCGCAGCTCTCTACAGTTCCCCCTTTTTGTTTTAGACGCATCAGGCAAGAGTAGAGGTCTGATCTCTGATATTAGAAATAAATTGGGACTTTGTACAGATGTTCATTTAGGTGTCATCCACCCAAAGAGCATCAGACCGTCCGATACCTTTTTCTCAGAGGCGGGACCTGGGGCATCAACCCGCATGCAATCAGACATGCTCTTCTCTGGGTCCAAAGCGGCTGACCCTGAGTGCAGTGCTTAGCCTCGCATCCTGAGCATATCATTTTAGCTTTTTATGGTGCAATGTTCCTGAATAAACTGCATTGAAAAAAAAAAAAAAAAAAAGAAACAATGTAAATTGGTTTCACCCCAGGTCCCAGACTGAAGCCCTGTTTATCTATATTTGCTCCTGGAGGATATTTTCAAGTCTCTGAGGCTGTATTTACTTACCAGTTTTGATATCCTGAATTGAAAATATACATCTTTCTGAAGAAATAGCATCCTGATCCCACTTATATAACTGGTAGAATTGAAAAAAAAAAAAAAACCTGGTAGAGTTGCACTAATTAAATACATAATTGCTTGTCTCATTAGGCCATTGCCATTTCGTATCTCTGCCTATGAAATTGCTTCACTGATTAACTCATGTTACTTTTATATACTTACTTCCTGTATATGACTGTGTACCTAAAATAATCATTAAAGAAGAAGATTCCATGAATTTGAGCCGGAGCAGGGAGTTAGAGGGAGTAGTGGGGCTGTGTGATGTAATTATAACTAAATAAAAAGTCATCTATGGTAATAAATATATAAATAAAAAGCAAAAAAAAAAAAAGAAGGATATGCTCTCAACCATGGGAAGCTTTTCTCTAAACGCTTAAGTGCATTTTTGATAACTAAAACAATTAGAAAAATCATAACTACTCAACTATACCTGTCATATAGAAAAATGTTTTGTTGTCTATATTTCCTAAACTTCATCATAGTTGATCTGTCATGAAACTTTGGGCCCTACAAACTTTATAAGTTGAAAGCCTGTGTGATTTTAAATTTTTGGATTAAGAATATATTTCAAGGCTACATCATAATAATAGTAATGGTGAACAGAATTCTTATAAAAGAGATATCAGGATCATTGTTACATCATCACTTTGGTCATTTGCATCATTGTCAATTGATATACAGACATAAGGACAGCAGTTCTGTGGGAATATTGTAATTCAGACATGTTCTGAAAAAGAAGAACTGAGATTCTAAATTTGTAATAAGATGGTTCCAATTAACATAAAAGAGAATAATCTCATGCAACCTACTTAGAAAGTATGAAAATGAAGGTGTGTATATATATATATTCCAAATTAATAATGAACTGCTCATAGAAAGCTGAGCATAATCATAATGCAGAGATAATGGGAAAGCCAAATGAAGAATGTAACATCATAAACTCTTAACAGATGTCCTAATTAGATACCATTAAGGAGACTATTATAGGAACTCAAATTGAGCCTTTTATTTACCACCAAAAATACAATATTTAATTAATAATGGAGCAGTTTTAGAGTGCACACTCACCTGTGAAGGGGATGGAAAGTGGGTTGAGCTGTCTGGAGTCACTCTACAGTGTGAAGTGGATTAATGGTGTTCACTTACTACTTGCAGAGAATGTCAAATGGAGAATATGGAGAACTAATTTTTTTGACATTAGATTAATTTTTACAGATTTACAAGTAATTCCCAAATCTTCTAGGATGTTTTAAAATTTGGGGTTTGATACTCAGTAAGAATAACTTAAATTTTTGTATTTTTAGTAATGATTTCTTATTCAAAGACTATTTTAAAATTTCTTTTCTTAAATTTTTTTATTTTTAAATAATTTTATACATTCACTTGTATCCCAGCTGTAGCCCTCTCCCTCTTTTCCTCCCAATCCTCTCCTCCCTCCCTCATCTCCTCCCTACCCCCTTCTGAGTCCACTGAGAGGGGATGTCATCCTCTCCTTCCATCTGGCCCTAGCTTATCAGATATCTTCAGGATGGTTGCAATGTCCTTATCTGTGGCCTAGCAAGGCTGCTCCTCCCTTTGCGGGGGAGGGGAAGCTCAATGAGCCAGATATTGAGTTCATGCCAGAAACAATTCCTGTCCCCCTTATTAGGGAACCTACTTGGATACTGAGCCACAGTGGGCTATGTCTGAGCAGGGGTTGTAGGTTATATCCATGCATGGTCCTTGGCTGGATAAGCAGTCTCAGAGAAGACCCCTGTGCCCAGATATATTTGGACCTTGTGGGGCTCTTTGTCCTCTCCAGGTTATATTAATTGCTCCTACCTTCATATGATTCCCTAAAATCTGCTGAAGGCTTCTTATGGGTCTCAGCATCTGCTTTGATACACTGCTAGGTAGAGTCTTTCAGGTCCCTTCTGTGGTAGGCTACTGTCCTGTTACTTGTTTTCTCCTACTTCCAATGTCCATCCCCTTTGTCTTTCTAGATGAGGATTGACCATCTTATCCCTGGTCCTTTTTCTTTTTTATCTTATTTAGGTGTGCATATTTAAGTATGTTTATTCTATCTTATAGGTCTAGTAGCCACTTATAAGTGAATATATGCCATGTGTCTCTTTCTGCTCATAGGATATCTCACACAGAACAATTTTTTTCCCTAGATCCTACCATTTTCCTACAAAATTCATGATTTCCTTGTTTTTAATTGCTGAGTAGTATTCCATTGTGTAAAAGTACCACAATTTCTGTATCCATTCCTCTGTTGGTGGACATCTGGGTTGTTTCCAGGTTCTGGCTATTACGAATAAAGCTTAACATGGTTGAGCAAATGTCTTTGTTGTGTACTTGAACATCTTTTGGGTATCTGCCTAGGAGTGGTATAGCTGTATCTTGAGGAAGCACTATTCCTGATTGTCCGAGAAAGTGCCAGATTGATTTCCATAGAGGTTGTACCAGTTTACATTCCCACCAGCAATGGGGGAGGGTTCTGCTTTCTCCACAACCTCTCCAGCATGTGTTGTCTCTTGAGTTTTTTATTTTAGCCATTCTGATGGGTGTAAGGTGAAATATCAGGGTCAGTGTGATTTGCATCTCTCTGATGGCTAGGGATGCTGAACATCTTATGTGTTTCTCTGCCATTCTATATTCTTCTACAGAGAATTCTCTGTTTAGCTCTATATCCCATTTTTTAATTGGATTGCTTGAATTATTGCCTTTTAACTTCTTTAGTTATTTATATATTCAAGATTTCAGCCCTGTGTCAGATATAGGGTTGGTGAAGATCCTTTCCCAATCTGTAGGCTGTCGTTTTGTTCTAACAACAGTGTCTTTTGCTTTACAGAAGTTTTTCAGTTTCATGAGGTCCCATTTATTCATTGTTGCTCTTAGAGCCTGTGCTGATGGTGTTCTGTTCAGGAAGTTGTCTCCTGTGCCAATGAGTTCTAGGATCTTCCCCATTTTTCTTCTAACCAATTTAGAGTGTCTGGTTTTATATTGAGGTCTTTGATCCACTTGGATTTCAGTTTTGTGCAGGGTGATAAATATGGATCTATTTTCATTTTTCTGCGTGTAGACATCCAGTTGGACCAGCACCATTTGTTGAAGATGCTGTCTTTTTTCCATTGAATGGTTTTGGCTTCTTTGTCAAAAATCAAATATTCATAGGTGTGTGAATTTATTTCTGGATCGTCTATTTGGTTTCCTTGATCCACCTTTCTATTTCTAAGCTAGTACCAAGCAGTTTTTATTACTATCGCTCTGTAGTACAGCTTGAGATCAGGGATGGAGAAACCGCCAGAGAATTTGTTGTTGTACAGGATTGTTTTGGAAATTCTGGGTTTTTTGTTTCTCCATATGAAGTTGAGAGTTTTCCTTTCAAGGTCTGTAAAGAATTGAGTTGGTATTTTGATGGGAATTGTATTGAATCTGTAGATTGCTTTTGGCAGGATGGCCATTTTCACTATGTTAATCCTACCGATCCATGCGCATGGGAGATCTTTCCATCCTCTGATGTCTTCCTCGATTTCTTTCTTCAGAGACTTGAAGTTTTTCTCAAACAGGTCTTTCACTTGCTTGGTTAGTGTCACCCCAAGGTACTTTATGTTCTTAGTGGCTATTGTGAAGGGTGTTGTTTCCCTGATTTCTTTCTTGGCCCTTTTGTCTTGGGTATACAGGACAGCTTAGAAAATTATAATTTATATTGTCTTTATTTCTTTACTATTTTAATACATTTACGTATTTATTTATCTATTGTATGTGCACATGTGTAGATATGTGTGTGTCTGTGTTTGTGTGTGTTGGTGCATGAGTGCAATCTCAAGAATATGAAAGTCAGAAGATAACGGTAAGGAATAGCTGTCTTCTACTCTGTAGGTCAAAATGAGAGACTCAGTCTTCAGGCTTGGTGGCAAGTGCCTTTACCTGCTGAGCTATCTTGCTGGTTGTAGTAAATTGGGTTAAAAAAAGCACCCTCATAATCTCAGGAATGTCAGTACTTGATCCCCAATTGTTGGTACTGTGTGCAGGTTTGGAGTTGTTCCCTGATGGAGGAAATTTGAGAGCTGAAGACCTCATCCTCATAAACAGCAGTTTACCCTCCCTTCTATGTGCATTCAGATCAGGATATGCACTGCATGATTGCTGCTCCTGTCAGGCTGTCCTTGCTGTGATAGACTTTAACCATGGACACAGTCTTTCATTACAGCAACAGAAAAGCAATGGAGAGGTTGGTAACTGAAGCAGAACTTCGCTGTGAAGAACTCTGGCGTTTTGGAGGACTGCAGACGGCTAGCACTTTGACTAAAGTGGGGTTGATTGCTGTGAACATCAATGAGCTGATGTAAGAGGAGCTTGGAAGGCAGTAATGGTGAGAGCAGGGTAGATTGTGGAGGACTGAGTCTAGAGCGTTCAGAGAGGAACATTAGTAACTGGGCAGAGGCCATTCCTGTGATGCTTCCAAAGCATCAGGATGCCTTCTACCCTTGTCCAAGGAACTTACCAGAGGTTAGATTAAAATGTAATGAACTAATTTCTATGGTGGAGTCAATTCTAGAAAGAATTAGTGTGTTCAGATTTATAGTTAATGACTATTATGCAGGTCCATGATGAAAAAAGAGGAGATGAAGTAGAAAGAGACACAAAATGTACAATTTAAAGAGAAAAAGAGTACCAACAACCTCAAACAAAGATTGTGATGAAATGATAAAGAGATTACCACCATGAAGGTGATGCTTCAGGCTCCACCGCAGAATACAGAGAAAAGTGCCTTAGAACAAGACCCCGCTCAGCTAAGCTTCAGACTTGTAAAATATATTACAAGGTATTTTATGTTCCTAGAAAACTCAATAAAAGAGCTAAAGCTAATGAGATTTAAGGGGTCCCAGGTCCCCCTTCAGCTTGTAACTGAATTTAGTGATGTAGTCCACATCACTGGCATTAGAGCTGTGGAATAATGGAGCCCTAAAATCTCCCTCTGTGGTTTGTCTAGCACACATAAACAGTTGGTCTGTTCCTTAGTCCCATGTGATGTTGGGCATGGAGGCACACACCGGCCATATGCCTACAATCTAGAAACCTGGATGTGGAAACACAAAAACAGGAAGGAAAAATGGAAAATATATGATGAAATTAGAATGAGGTTTTATTTCTACCCACTGACCTATAGACATCTAAACAATTTTAGTGAATGTCACAGTTGGTAAAGTATTGGACTCCATCTAATATATAGTTCCATATTTGTGGAATTGACTCTCAAAGACAGAAATTCAAGGCCTGGTAGATAACAATAAGAAATAAATAGAGGAAGGAAGGGACAGGGGGAGGAGGAAGAGAGCAAGAAAGAAAAAAGGTTGAAATTTGCCTGAATAAGTTGATTTTTGTATGCTTTGTTAGAACCTGCATATTATTTCATCTCTTTATGCACATCCCATAAAAAAAAAAGAAAAAAAAGGAGAAAAGAAACAAACAAATAAAAAAGGAAATAAAGCAAAAAGCTGAGAATAAAAAGAACCTTGTCCTGTGTACTAACCAAAAATTACTCATGACTGTTTTACCACCACGAAACAGGATCAAAGGACCAGGTTTATTTTTTAATTAATTTATTTTTTTATTACTTACAGATCATTCACTTTGTATCCCAGTTGTAACCTCCTTCCTCATTTCCTCCTATGCCTCTCCCTATGTCCACTGATAAGGGATGTCCTCTTCCCCTTTCCTCTGACCCTAACCTATCAGGTCTCATCAGGACTGGCTACATTCCTCTGTGGCCTGGTAAGGCTGCTCCCCCCTCAGGGGGAGGTGATCAAAGAGCCAGCCACTGAATTCAGGTCAGAGACAGACCTTGTTCCCCTTACTAGATTGCACACTTGGACATTGAGCTGCCATGGGCTACATCTGTGCAGGGGTTCAAGGTTATCTCCATGCATGGTCCTTGGTTGGAGTATCAGTCTCAGAAAAGATCCCTGGATCCAGATTTTTTGCTTCTGTTGCTCCCCTCCAGGGTCTTTCTGTCTCCCCCTTCTTTCATAAGATTCTCTTCACTCTGTCTACAGTTTGGCTATGAGTCTCAACATCTGCTTTGATGGGTAGAGTCTTTCAAAGGCTCTTTGTGGTAGGCTCCTGTCCTATTCCCTGTTTTCTCTCTCTTCTGATGTCTATCCCATTTGCCTTTTTGAATGAGGATTGATCATCTTACCCACAATCCTCATTCTTGCTTAGCTTCTTTCAGTGTACAGATTTTACTATGTTTATCCTATATTATATGTCTAATATCCACTTATAAGTGAGTATATACCATGTGTGTCTTTCTGCTTCTGGGTTACCTCACTCAGGATGATCTTTTCTAGTTTCCACCATTTGCCTTCAAATTTCATGATTTCCTTGTTTTTAATTGCTGAGTAGTATTCCATTGTGTAAATGTACCACAAATTTTGTATCCATTCTTCAGTTGAGGCACATCTGGATTGTTTCCAGATTCTGGCTATTATGAATAAAGGTGCTAAGAAAATGGTTGAGCAAATGTCCTTGTTGTATGCTTGAGCATATTTTGGATATATGCCTAGGAGTGGTATAGCTGGATCTTTGGAAGCATTATTCCTAATTGTTTGAGAAAGCACCAGATTGATTTCCAAAGTGGTTGTACAAGTTTACATTCCCACCAGCTATGGAGGAGCATTCTTCTTTCTCCACATCCGTCCCAGCATGTGTTGTCACTTGAGCCATTCTGATGGATTTAATGTGAAACCTCAAGGTGGATTAATGGAATTGAATAGAAGACCCAGAAATAAACTCACA
The DNA here is from genome assembly GCF_030254825.1 of Meriones unguiculatus. Classification (NCBI taxonomy): domain Eukaryota; kingdom Metazoa; phylum Chordata; class Mammalia; order Rodentia; family Muridae; genus Meriones; species Meriones unguiculatus. The sequence continues at coordinate 4,475,132 of NC_083350.1, read as the reverse complement.
CACCTACGGATACTTGATTTTTTGACAAAGAAGCCAAAACCATACAATGGAAAAAAGACATCATCTTCAACAAATGGTGCTTGTCTAACTGGATGTCTACATGTAGGAAAATGCAAATAGATCCGTATTTATCACCCTGAACAAAGGTAAAGTTCAAATGGATCAAAGACCTCAACATAAAACCAGACACACTAAATCCATTAGAATAAAAAGTAGGGAAGAGCCTAGAACTCATTAGCACAAGAGACAACTTCCTGAACAGAACACCAACAGCACAGGCTCTAAGAGCAACAATCAATAAATGAGACCTCATGAAATTGAAAAGATTCTGCAAAGCAAAGGACACTGTTGTCAGAACAAATACAGCCTACAGAGTGGGAAAGGATCTTCACCAACCCTATATCTTACAGAGGGCTAATATACAGTATATATAAAGAACTTAAAATTTTAGACACCAATATACCAAGTGATCCAATTAAAAAATGGATACAGAGCAATACAGTGAATTCTCAATGGAGAATATCGAATGGCAGAGAAACACTTAAAGAAATGCTCAACATCCTTAGTCATCAGGGAGATGCAAATCAAAAGGACCAGGTTTATGATAATACAGCCCCCATCGAAGCCTTTCTTCCATGAAACACATCCAAGGTGCTTTCCCACTTTTTAAAAGTGCCTTAATGTCATGAAGCACGTGAGCAACTTAGATTTTGGAATATTTATTTTTGTTTCCCCATTTTAGGACAATTACCTTCCCAACTGCTAGAGAACCAAGGGACAGATAAATATGTGAATTGTCTGCATTCACCTCCACAGTCTCCTATAGCAGAGACTGGTATTGCTATGCCATGCTGAAAAGTCTTGATTTAAAAAAAAAAAATACTAATGGTTTAGGAGGAATTGCCCTGGGGCTGGAAAGATGTCTCAGTAGTTCAGAGCACTTCCTGATGTTTTAGAGAACCTCCTTCAGAAGCCTCTCACAGGGCTTACAACTGCGTGTTCTTCCCACTGAGGGTGATCTGCACTCACATGACATCTCTTGCCTCCTTTACACATATGTGCTGGTAATATTAAAGATAGAATTTTTAAACAGAAAAAACTATTAAACTAGGATGAACACTTTAATAAAAAGGAGGAGGAAATGGGACTGTGTAATTCAGGAGGAAACATAGGCCAGTCACTGAATAGTGCTGGAGTTATTGCTCCTTCTCTGTCAGAACCATCAAGAACCAATCTGAGAGAGATCATAAAGCTAAATAAAAACGCACAAACTATAATGCAAAGGTAATATGTGGAAAAGCGAGCCTCGAAGTCCAAGAGGATTTATTGCAATTGAAGATAAAGCATTTTTACAATAAGTGAGAATTACGGAAATCAACTGTGCACCTTTGTGAAGTTGACAGTTTCCAATTTGTGTTTTTCGTCATGTAATGAATGTTATCTTCATCACTCCCACACTTAACAAGATTGAAATTCCGACACAGTACCAAGGATACCAAGTTCTCCATGAAAATGTACCAAATACAGAAGAAAACAGTTCACATCTGCACCATTAGTCAGAAGTATCAGGCTGTAAAAACGTGAATAGACGCTGCCTAGGATGGAAGACCATGGCAGAAAGCTCAGCGATGGTGTGGCATTCCCTTTCCTGTCACTGTAACTGCACAGGCTTGCTGATTTGTATCTGTATTGACTTGGCAGGAATTCATCACTTTGTGTGCTCCATATTACTCCACGGTCCTTCTCTTAGGCTGCACATTAAAACAAAAGGTGAAACTGAATTCCAGTAAACAAAATAAGATATCAACTGACTGGCTTGACAGTTATGACACCACATGTGACCTGCATATGCATGTTTATAAATTAAATAATATACGTACTATATATATTTTAAATATTTTTTCTTTTTTAATTTTATTTTATTAATTAGTTTATTCACTTTGCATCTCAGCTGCAGCCCCCTCCTCCATCCCCTCCCAATCCCATCCACCCTCTTCTTCTCCTATGCTCCTCCCCTAATCCAATGATAGGGTAGATCCTCCTCCCTTTCCATCTGACCCTACTCTATCAGGTCTCATCAGGAGTGGCTTCTTTGTCTTCCTCTGTGGACTGGCAAGGCTGCTTCCTCCTTAGGGGGATGGTCAAAGAGCCAGCCCAAGAGTTCATGTCAGAGACATTCCCTGTTCTTGTTACTGAGGAACCCACTTGGAGACTGGGCTGCCATGGGCTACATCTGTGCAGGGGTTCTAGGTTATCTCCATGCATGGTCCTTGGCTGGAGTATGAGTCTCAGGAAAGACCCCTGTGCCCAGATTTTTGGCTCTGTTAGCCTTCTTTTGGAGCTCCTGTTCCCTCCAGGTCTTTCTATCTTCCCCTTCTTTCCTAAGATTCCCTGCACTCTGCCTAAAGTTTGGCTGAGTCTCAGAATTTGTTTTGATACCCTGTTGGGTAGAGTCTTTCAGAGTCCCTCTGTGGTAGGCACCTGCCCTGTTCCCTGTTTTCTCCTGCTTCTGATGTCCATCTTGTTTGCCTTTCTGATTAAGACTGAGTATATACAGCAGCAAATAAACAGGCACCAGCAATTCAAAGAGTACATTTACAAGGATAGTCTGGTTAGAGAGAAAAGAATGAAAAAAGTCATAGCTTTTACTCCACTAAGCTACTCAAAGCTTAGAAAATTTATGCCGAACTTTGTCACAAGTGAGTTCAAGTTCTCAAATCTGCTGCAGTGTGACCTGTCACCACACGTCTCCGAAAGTTGATGAGGTAAGGGATTGGGAACCACATACAGTTTGTCAATTCCATCTTGAGTGTGTACCTGTTCCGTGTGAGTGTGCACCTGCTCCATGTGAGTGTGCACCTGCTCCATGAGTGAGCACCTGCTCCATGTGAGTGTGCACCTGCTCCCTGAGTGTGCACCTGCTCCATGAGTGTGCACCTGCTCCCTGAGTGTGCACCTGCTCCCTGAGTGTGCACCTGCTCCATGAGTGTTCACCTGCTCATTGTGAGTGTGCACCTGCTCCATGTGAGTGTGCACCTGCTCCGTGAGTGAGTACCTGCTCCATGTGAGTGTGCACCTGCTCCCTGAGTGTGCACCTGCTCCATGTGAGTGTGCACCTGCTCCCTGAGTGTGCACCTGCTCCCTGAATGTGCACCTGCTCCGTGAGTGTGCACCTGCTCCATGAGTGTGCACCTGCTCCCTGAGTGTGCACCTGCTCCATGTGAGTGTGTACCTGCTCCCTGAGTGTGTACCTGCTCCCTGAGTGTGCACCTGCTCCATGTGAGTTAGCACCTGCTTGTTGTGAGTGAGCACCTGCTCCATGTGAGTGTGCACCTGCTCCATGAGTGTGCACCTGCTCCATGTGAGTGTGCACCTGCTCCCTGAGTGTGCACCTGCTCCATGTGAGTGTGCACCTGCTCCATGTGAGTGTGCACCTGCTCCATGTGAGTGTGCACCTGCTCCATGTGAGTGTGCACCTGCTCCATGAGTGTGTACCTGCTCCATGTGAGTGTGCACCTGCTCCATGTGAGTGTGCACCTGCTCCATGTGAGTGTGCACCTGCTCCATGTGAGTGTGCACCTGCTCCCTGAGTGTGCACCTGCTCCATGTGAGTGTGCACCTGCTCCATGTGAGTGTGCACCTGCTCCATGTGAGTGTGCACCTGCTCCATGAGTGTGTACCTGCTCCATGTGAGTGTGCACCTGCTCCATGAGTGTGCACCTGCTCCCTGAGTGTGCACCTGCTCCATATGAATGTGCACCTGCTCCCTGAGTGTGCACCTGCTCCCTGAGTGTGCACCTGCTCATTGTGAGTGTGCACCTGCTCCATGAGTGTGCACCTGCTCCATGTGAGTGTGCACCTGCTCCCTGAGTGTGCACCTGCTCATTGTGTGTGTGCACCTGCTCCCTGAGTGTGCACCTGCTCCCTGAGTGTGCACCTGCTCCCTGAGTGTGCACCTGCTCCATGTGAGTGTGCACCTGCTCCCTGAGTGTGCACCTGCTCCCTGAGTGTGCACCTGCTCCCTGAGTGTGCACCTGCTCCATGTGAGTGTGCACCTGCTCCATGAGTGTGCACCTGCTCCCTGAGTGTGCACCTGTTCCCTGAGTGTGCACCTGCTCCATGTGAGTGTGCACCTGCTCCATGAGTGTGCACCTGCTCATTGTGAGTGTGCACCTGCTCCCTGAGTGTGTACCTGCTCCCTGAGTGTGCACCTGCTCCCTGAGTGTGCACCTGCTCCATGTGAGTGTGCACCTGCTCCATGAGTGTGCACCTGCTCCATGAGTGTGCACCTGCTCCCTGAGTGTGCACCTGCTCCATGTGAGTGTGCACCTGCTCCATGAGTGTGCACCTGCTCATTGTGAGTGTGCACCTGCTCCCTGAGTGTGTACCTGCTCCCTGAATGTGCACCTGCTCCCTGAGTGTGCACCTGCTCCCTGAGTGTGCACCTGCTCCGTGAGTGTGCACCTGCTCCCTGAGTGTGCACCTGCTCTGTGAGTGTGCACCTGCTCGTCATCAGTGTGCAGATGGTGCTCACTGGTAACGCGTTTCTTCGACTTTGCACCTCCTGTGCATGTGAGCGTGTGGCTTGCAGCACCAATTCCACCTGCACAGTGGACTCGGGAGCTCCTGCACCTGTAAGGGACTCTATGTGGATTTGCACAGAAGTGCAGGCACACGGGGTTGTGCAGCTGCTCCATCTGAGTGTGGACAGGGTGCTTGCTTCCTTGAACACACAGCTGCCTCTTCACACACTTGGCTTGTCCCGACTCTGTAAAACCTGTGTCTTCTGCGAGGCTAGTTCTAGAGTCACTGGTTTAAAGAACCCAAGTGTGCTTTGGGGTATCGTATACACTGTGGGCTCCGCCATATAGCACTGAAGTTCAGTTCTGATTTCTCACGTGTGTGGACTTAGACCTCAGCCATCACATTAGAATGTTAACCACAAGCAAAATACTGGAATAGTGGAATAGTGAAGTCATTGGGACCTTCGTTAAGGCAGCACCACGCGAAGACTTGTGCATTTAGAGAAAAGTTAGATCTAATCTAGTACAACGGATATAAAATAAACAGCAAAGTATGTGTCCAAGAACATTTATAAAAACAAACAAACAAACAAACAAACGGAAATTACAGAACAAATATAAGATAAATGCAAGTAGGTCCTCAAATTTGGTTCCTTGGCCTTATCAAATAATATGCTCTTAGTTCTGGAAAAGTGCACATTTAAAAATTAACATTGTGATTGAACACCATCAAGCCTCCTTTTAGTTGAGCATTAATTCCTTTATGTACAACTAAGGCATGAGCTACATTGGCTAAAAGATTATTCAGGGTCTGAGCAGTCTGCCCAGTATGACTCATGGCTAATGCCCTGGTGGTAGCTCCAACAGCCGCCAATGAGATGGCAGTAACAATGGTGACTGTAGTTCCAGGATCCCTTTTCTGTCTGAAGAGAGTCATAGCGTGAGGGGCATCAACGGGCACAGGCACCCAGTGAGGCATGCGAGTAACCAGGGCATACCTAAATTTACTAGCATTCCATCATTGGGCAAAAAAGCAAGTATCATCACCACAATTACTTGGCTCTATCTGGCTAATAATGAATAAAAATGGGGGATATAAACAAACAGGTGTGGGCTTATAGGAAATATTATGAGAAGCCTTAACCCCCTCGTTGGAATATCCTGCGTCAGTTCTAGAACTAGCAGTGGTGGTGTCCGAGGTCTGAGTAGGTTCAGGAGACCATTGCCCCCAGGGGCGAGACGTGCTCCATGTAAATTGACTAATTCCATGTTTTGCTCCACTTTTCAAAGTCATTTAAGGTTCTTAAATTATTTTCCCCCTTTTTTTAATTTTTTCCTCAATTACACTTTATTCATTCAGAGGATTGACCTCCTGCAGGAGCAAATTGATACCCTATGGCAAATGGCTCAACTGGGCTGTCAATGAAAATATGCTGGACTTTGTGTCACTAGCATATAACATGAGAATTTTTCCTGTGCTGCAAATCTGTCTAAACAATTGTTGAGCTATATTTTAGGTAATTGGACTGGAGAATTCGATACTACGATGGAGCAGCTGAGAGTGGCCATTGTCACAGTAAATTCTACCAGAGTGGACGCAGGACTAGCCACAGGATTATCATCATGGATTGCTGTAGCCATGAATCATCTGAAGGAATGGGCGGGCATGGGAGCGTTAACAGGCCTTCTGGTGTTGGTCTCCTTGGTTTGCCTGTGGTATATATGCAAGATTAGAGTCTCACAACAGCGTAATGCAGCCATGACCATTCAGGCCTTTACAGCCATTGAAGCAGGACAGTCTCCCCAAGCATGGTTGGCTACCATAAAAAGCTAAAATGTTATGCTCAGGATGCGAGGCTAAGCACTGCACTCAGGGTCAGCCGCTTTGGACCCAGAGAAGAGCATGTCTGATTGCATGCGGGTTGATGCCCCAGGTCCCGCCTCTGAGAAAAAGGTATCGGACGGGTCTGATGCTCTTTGGGTGGATGACACCTAAATGAACATCGGTACAAAGTCCCAATTTATTTCTAATATCAGAGATCAGACCTCTACTCTTGCCTGATGCGTCTAAAACAAAAAGGGGGAACTGTAGAAAGCTGCGGAATGCTATGCCTTAAAGATGGAGCTGGTTTCCGCCTTCCACCTTCCCGATGGTGAGTGCTCTCTGTCACGAACAACTCCACATTTGGCTAAGGCCGAGGATCTGGCTTACTTCCATGTATGTGGACCTATCTGCATTGCCCACGTGGCATGCCTGGGTTGGCTACCCAGAGGCTATTTAAGCTGTGGGCTGGCTTTCCCCAGGGTCAGATGATTGTTCAAGGTTCCTGAATAAACTGCATTGAAAAAAAAAATTAACATTGTGCTCGCTTTTAAGATTTGAAATATCCCAGAACTCAGAAGAGAACAGACAACTACCACTGAAAACAATCCAATTATCCCTGTCAGTTAAGAGAGACAGTGTGTCTTTAACGGTATCTGGTGACGTTTGTAATATTTCCTGAACAGAATCCTCACAAATTCTGCAAGCAGCAGACAAGCCAGTTAATCCTGTGTAAAACACAAATTGTTATGGATCCGTGCACCTGCTGTGTGTAGACTCGGGGACACATACCTGTCACAGTCTGGGTCTTGAACGCTGTTATTAAAAACTAGTCTACTCTTTGGAATAGCTTAGATATTTGGCGTGCGGTGCTACGCCCTAAGGATCACCTGCTGTACGCCCTCTCTTCCGTCCACGTGAGGATACGCTCAGCCCTTGGCGAGAGCTTTGGTCAGAGAGTAAGGAGCAACATTTTTTCCTGTTCTGTTCTTTCATTCTTTTTTCTTTCTTCTCTCGTGTATTACATCCCAACTGCAGTTTCTCCTCTTTCCCCTCCTCCAGTCCCTTCCTTACACCTCCCCGTCATCCACTCCTCATTTCTTCAGAAAAGCGCAGCCTCGTAGGGGTATCAGCGGGACCCGGCATAACAAGAGTCAATAAGACTAGTCACAAACCTCGCCTCAAGGCTGGATAAGGCAACCAAGTGGGAGGAGAACTGTCCCATGAGCAGGACCCGTCTCCCTCTGTTAGGGGTGCAGCACTCGCCCCAAGCTAAGCCACCGCAGCACGTGTGCAGAGGACCTGGCGCAGGCCCCCCCAGGCTCCAGGTCTGCCTCTTCGGTCTCTGCGAGCCTCTGAGCCCGGCTTAGTTAATTCTGTGGCTGTGCTCTCCTGGTGTCCTCCACCCTCTGGCCACCACAGTACTGAGCCTTCCCTTCTGTGGGCGCCTGGATTCCCACCCACCAGCTCCCAACAACTGCGGGCCGACGGCTCTCTGATGATGATTGGGCGCTGGTCTACGGTCATACAGAGTGATTTAGGAATCGCTTCACTGACTTCTTCCTCAGCATTTTAAATGGCTCAATTCACAAGCGTTCGAGCGTAAGAATGAGCTGTGTATGAGAAGACTGTGAAGTGAGTTGTGACTCAGGTTGTGTAGGCTCCAGGCTGGGCGCTGGGGCCCTAAACATGCATACACAAAAGCAACACGAAATGAACTCAGTGGACTCAGCAGATATGAATATAGAAAATAGATACAGCTTTAGGGAGAGATAACAGATATAGAGATAGAAAGATAATTATATATAAATAGATAAATAGATAGATAGATGTGTGTATAATAATTAGAGAATAAGCAATAAATTTGAGAAGAATTTAGGGTAAAGGGGAGTGAGAATGGGAAAGGGTGGCAATGAGGTAAAATACAGTATTCATATATGTAATTATCAGAAAAGTAAAATGAAATTAATATAAAATACAACAATGTGCATAGGGTATGAAATAGTGAGCAGTGTGGACTGTTCTCCACGAACACCAGTGTTAGTGTTGCCGCTATCCTGCTTTTTATAATTTCACTGGAAAAGAGAGATAATAATACTTTGTTAAATCAAGAGGGAAAATGACATGAAGTAGTTTATATCACAATGTATTTTCTCCATAAAATCTATATATGGAAAAATGAGTCAAACAGAAATACATCTAAAGCAACACAAAACACTAGCTCTATAACATACTTAAAATATAAATAACTTTTAGAATCTGATAACAGTTTAAGATGATAGCCTTAGGTTTACATCCAGAAATAAATGCTGAAATTTACGAGATAAAATACCAAAACCATTGGGAATGATGAAACAGGTCCACAGTTTTATGAGATTCTTAGATGATACATAATTCCCAAAATAAATCAAGTGTGCTTAATTGCTGTAAAATATTAAGTATTTTTTAAATATGGTAACATTATGAATAAATTGCATAATCCAATTCTAATTATTTTTTTGGTTGAAATATTTTTGTGATATTTTTCTATTATTATTTATTCACATTGTATCCTAGTTGTAGGCAACTGAGTTCATGTCAGAGACTGTCTCTTCTCCTCTTATTAGGAAAACCAATGGAGACTGAGCTGCCCATGGGCTTCATCTGAGCTGGGGTTTAAGTCCTCTCTCTGCATGGTCCTTGGTTGATTCATCAGTCTCTGCAGCACCCCTGCCCCAGGACTTGCTTTTTTGGCTCTATTGCTCTCCTTGTGTGGCTCCTGTCCTCGATGGGTTCTTTTATATCCCTTCTTCCATAAGACTTCCTGCGCCCTGTCCAAAGTTTGGCTGTGAGTCTCTGCATTAGCTTCAATCCTCTGCTGGTTGGAGTCTCTTAGAGGACATCTGTGGTAGGTTCCAGTCTTGTTCCCCTCTTCTACTGCTTCTGGTGTCTATGCTGTTTTTAAGATAATATTCTTAGGTTTACATCTAGAAAAAAAATGATCAAACTTACTAAATAAACTACCAATCAATTGGGTCCACAGACAATTTTATATGATTGTTAGATGAGAATTAAGCATCTTCCCTTGTTTAGCTTCTTTATGTCTATAGATTTTAGTATGTTTATCCTGTCATATAGCCAAAAGATGCTCAGCCATACAACAAAGACATTTGCTCAACCATGTTAATAGCAGCTTTATTCGTAAAAGCCAGAATCTGGAAACAACCTAGAAGTCCCTCTACTGAAGAATAGATACAGAAATGATTGTGGTACATTTACACAATGGAATACTACTCAGCAATTAAAAACAAGGAAATCATGAAATTTGCAGGCAAATGGTGGGAACTAGAAAATATCATCCTGAGTGAGCTATCCCAGAGGCAGAAAGACACACATGGTATATAATCAATTATAAGGGATATTAGCTATATAATATAGGATAAACATAATAAAGTCTACAAACCTAAAGAAGTCAATTCTATTTCTTAGGATCAATGAAGGATTTAATATGAGTGACATAGGATCAGAGAACATAAAATTAATTGATCGAAGTTTTACCAATGCTTAGATGAATGATGTCTTACTACTGAGACCAACACCAAGTAAGTGCTTTGCGTGCTGTCTGGTACAGTTGATTTTGCACATCTCTTTCCTTTTAATCCCTCACATAAAATGATTAAATGAAAATGTCATGAATAGTAGAATATCAGCCAATAGTACCAAACCCTCACACAACTTCTGACTGATATCAGATATTTTACAGCAAAACTGTGCCCACTTTTGGTTATAAATATTTCTGAATTTTTAATGATTCCTGAATTTGAATGCCTCCAGTGATTCAGATTGGAACCCCGCGATGCGTTTTAGCTCAGCAGCAAGGATGCTCAGCCTTAGTCATGCACATGTAGACTCATGTTGTGTTGGAATTAAAGGGGTCCCTTGTTAATGACTTCATTGGAGCCTGGTGATTCAGACCTGCAGTGTTAGCTGCAGGAGAGACAGAAGCAGGATGACTGCAATTCAAGGTTGACTTGGGCTCCAGAGTAAATGCAAAGTCAATCTGAAAGACTTAGTAAAAGAGAATGTAAAAAGGGGGCTGGCAATGGAGCACAATGGTACAGCTTTGACTAGCATGCATGAGGGCCTGTTTTTAACCTCACTGTTAAAATCAGCAAACAAAAAAAAAAGCTGTTATTATGAAGGTATATATTATTAATCAATCACTATGCATTCTTGTCATGAATACATCTGTGTATCTATGTTAGAAAACTTAAGGAAACAAGCACATAATTAAATATGCATATGCACATTAAATTTTCATGTATTAAGTAAAGAGAAAACAACAGGAGATGTCTGTATTAAGAATACACATATACAGTAAGACAGTGGCTCATAAGGTCATGGAGACAGGTGACTCGGATCTGGAGTGGGGCCTGGAAGCATTGTTTGGTGCCGATAAAGTTCAACGTTCATCTGCCAGATCCTTAGCCTTTTATCTTATAGAAGTTTTCAAGTAGATGAGTCATGAGCACATAATGGAGGAAGTTTGATGTATTTTGCCAAATAAAATGTCAGTGTTACCCCAAAATATGTTGGTAGGTAGTTGGAAAATGATCAAACTCTAGACACCTGACAGCACAGTTGACACATTAAATGATCACCTCAGCTGCTAGGTTGGGATGTCACCATGGTAGGTACTCACCAAAGAAGTGTGAAGCCTTAATCCAACAGGTATAATAATAAATAGATAAATAAATAATAAAAACATAACCATCACTGCTACACCCACGCCAGTGTCGCCATAGTAGCATAAGCTACAGGGCGGGGGATATGATTTCCCCGGAAATAAGCCCCCTGGAAGGTCCCTGGCAAACCCATCCCACTTGGAAAAGAGATGTGTTCTGAGATTTCTACGCTTCTTCAGTAGTGGCTCTGGGGCTGGAATAATGAATTCTTTGATCTTTCTCTGTGACACCTGAAACAGCACAACTAACTTTATAAAGAAATTTATTATTGGTAGATTGTTAAAGGCTTTAATAAAATAATAAGTTTAAGAAAGGTAATGAATTAGATTTAGTATTAATAGGCATTAAGAATAGTGTAAAAATAATAGGCTCCTTCTTAAGAAAAAATAACATGAGAAATACAGCTGGCATGAGTTTACCCCTCCCTTCAGCGTCTTGTTCCTAGGGAAGATAATAAATCTTTAGCAGGACATAAGGGAGGATGGTTGACAAAGGTGTGTTTAGACTTTGGCAGGTATTTGACTTGGCTCGGAGGGCTATTACAGCTCCTGACTTTCCTCTTCACTAGTCAGTGATAATGAAACCATAGTTTGAGGCTTTTGTTTCTTGTTTGCGTTGATCAGACAGTTTCTAGGCAAAGATTTTTTGTGGGCACTGCCCTATGTTAAAACAGAAACTTTGTATCCTTGGTCAAAGTCTGAATGTTCTGGAAAGCATGCCAATTTTAAGGTGCTTCCTTGTGAGATCACTATAAAAATACTAGCTTGACTTCAGTAAAGTTGCAGCAGAGTCAAAACCATCAAGGTGTCTCTGTCTGTCAATTCTTCACCGAAACCGTGTCTTCCTGTCCAAAGCCTGGCAGGTTTAAGGCCTGCTTGAGTTACATGAAACCTTATCCCACATAACAAACACTGAACATAATAACAGCAATCATCATCATTGCATAATTCTAGAAATTAGAATTTTGATGCAATGTGTGTTTTGTGATGGTCATGTTAAAAACAATGATTCAGCTGGAATGCGTATAGCTAAAAAGCCCATGAAGAGGCCAATAGGCTCTGATCAGTGACTGAGTAACATTTCGGTCTGCTGAGAACTGGAGAACTAATTCCTAGGAAGGACAGTGATGTCAAAGGCACTCAGGGAGCCCGACTGGGCCGGTCCGTGACACATCACATTAAGACGAAAGCCAAAAACAAAGTTCCAAACCTCCTTATTTTCTAGAATTATCAGTCTTATTTATAGTCTTATACCAAAATGCTTACAGTTTCTAACTTTCTGGAGCAAAGTTCACACATGTTGGCCACACCTAGATTTTAGTTATTCATGCTGCAAACAAAGTCTTCTAAAGAGCAGAAAGAGAGCAGGCATTGTGTGGAGGTTTAACATGTAACCCACTAAAGCACAGAATAAAAAAAAAAATGTTCTACAAGTCAGGTGCACAAAAATTTAGTTTTCTGATTTCTGAACTCACAACCCGCAGTGTCTCAATTCTAAAGACGATGATTAGAATTTTAACACTGGGAAGCCACAGGTCAAGCAGGAGACACAGGTAAGCAGTTGCACAGACTGTTTTTCCATGTGAATCCACTCAGTCCAGCACAAGATGCTGCCCAGACAGGTGGAACCCGAGAGAGGAGCTGCAGCTGTTTAACTACCATGCTTATGTAACCTTTTTAATTAACTAAATATTTACTTTCCTTTGCTTATACAATTGAAATGGGGTAGTCAATTCTTGTGTGTGTGTGTGTGTGTGTGTGTGTGTGTGTGTGTGGTCTTATTTTTTAAATATACCTGAGATAAAAGGAATTCATCTCCTTATACTAATTAAAGTTTAGCTATTGGTAATCGCCTCCCAGAAGACAGATTATATTAATCATTGTTCACGCAAAGTTTTCTGAAATTTCCTGCACAGATAACTGTTTTCTAGTATCAACAATCCAATCATAAGTACTGAATTTTTCAAACATTTTATTCAAATGGAGACACCTTGGTCCAGGTTCTTATGGAAATCCTGTGTGATAATAACAAATGTGCACTACATCAAGTGAGGGAAAGGGGCCAACTCAGGGTGCACTTCCTGGACACACACCAAGGATGCCCTGGAACAAGTGCAAATTCCATAGGCTGCCCTGTAAACAAAGACTGTTCTCAGAAGTCATCTCTGTAAACATGTAAAGGTGTGATCTATTTTGACAAACACTGACTTTCTAACTTTTTGTTGTATGTACAAAGATGTTTGTAATCAAAAGCACAGTGCCCACACACCTGTTCCTACAACTCTGCTTTTCACTCCACATATGCATATATGAGGTTTCTTTTCATTTTATTCCAGTTGTATAGGGAGGCTTATCATAAACACCTGCTAAGAAACAGAAGAGGATCATTTCTCTCACACGTTTTTAGTGGTGAAATAGGCACGATAGATAAATTTGGCTCACACCAAAATCCGTTTTATAAAAGTAGCTATGTATTTTAGCACTGATGATCTGCTCTTGATATAAATCCAAATATCATGGTACCTTTGTACCATGATTTTATTAAAGAATTCACCATGAAGTTTTATATGAAAATAAGCTTTATGCTATAGAGTACATAAACAAATAAAGTTCTTCTGAGTAAACTTTGTTCAAATTATTATTAATTAAGATGTATTTTTTATTATTTCATTTCACAAGAATGTAGTGTTTTCTTTTTGCAAAAATGTTTAAAAATACCTTCTAATAGCATGGCTACATAAAATCAGACTGATTTTAATAATTACTAAAACCTCTGTATTATTACATGAGTGCTATCTACTACCTCTGCACCATTGTGAAATGGAGCTATTGTGAGCGTTCATAATTCAGACTGATCAGTGAGACACACTGGCCTGTGCTGTAGAATTCTCTGTAGGAATTGTGGCACTTTCCAAATATCTAAGTCATGTCTGTGGGCCTAATTTCTCCCAAAGTGTGAGTAGGGAGGACTGTCCCACCTCCTCCAGAAATCACTCCTGACAACCTGTGAATACTCTGTCAGCATGCAGGGCGGCTCTTCGCTTCCTGCTGTGTTTCAGTCAATGCTCTTTGCCAGGCTACTGCCTCCTGCTTGGACATCCCATCCGTCTTCCGACTGCTGTTCCTGTCGCTATTTCTCTTCCTGTCCTGTTGTTGCACTTCAGTTTCTTTCTTTACCTTTCATCTACTTCCTCTTTGTGTTCTCACTGAGCCTCAGAAGCCATTCAGCTCACCTATCATGGCATAATAGGCCTTCCTCAGGAGGGCTTGGCCTGTCTTGAGCTAAAAGCCTCTCTTCTTCCTGATGCTTGCTGCACCTGTCCTCCCTCCAGCCTCAAGCTGTTTCTGACCTGAGTGCCTTTGACATCACTGTCCTTCCTAGGAATGAGTTCTCCAGTTCTCAGCAGACCGAAATGTTACTCAGTCACTGATCAGAGCCTATTGGCCTCTTCATGGGCTTTTTAGCTATACGCATTCCAGCTGAATCATTGTTTTTAACATGACCATCACAAAACACACATTGCATCAAAATTCTAATTTCTAGAATTATGCAATGATGATGATTGCTGTTATTATGTTCAGTGTTTGTTATGTGGGATAAGGTTTCATGTAACTCAAGCAGGCCTTAAACCTGCCAGGCTAGCCTTGAAATGCTCTGCAGCCGGGTGACGCGAGTCCCACTTATGACCTGACTTGTAATTTTTATTTTGTATTACCTCCCCCTGTTACCCTTACATAAAGACAGAGGCAGGAATTGTACTTCCCTTTCTAGAGCTCCGTTCAAAATGCTTAGAGAGGAAGCGATTGCTTCGTACCTCAAACAGTGTTTGTGAGTCATCCAGTAACCAACCACCGACGAGGTCGCTGACAGGATTTATACCTCCTGTATACATCCTGGCACATATGCCTCCACCGTGGACCTAACCCATGGCTGTTCTAAAACCAATGATATTATTTGTGATTTTGTAAGACATAAGTTGTATGCTGTAAGTTATTCTTTCAGAAGCAATAATGAAATTAGGAGAAAATTAATAAAGTCTGGGAAGGTCTGAGAGATTAATTATTCAGTTTACGTGAATTTCAAATATCTGTTAGTGTGAAAACTGTTCCTGCTTAAAAGGAATGTGTGATTCGGAAACTAGCACTGGATTGTTCTTCTCCACTTCGTTATAAAGAAGCAGAGTTTTGCAATTTCCTATGTAGCAATATTTTTGCTGATTGGATGACCATTGCCTCTATGAATGTTTTCAAGTGCCACAAGTATATTGATGTAGCTAAAATTTCAACCAGATACTAATAGGATGATGATTTATTTACTCATTGCTTTTTAAAGAATTGCAGATGCCAAGGTAGACAATGCAAATATTGAAATTATTCATTCAAAGTGTAATGTGCCCTATAGCCTCATATTGGAGAAATGTGTCCATAGATAGTGGCATCATTTGGGGACATTATGGAACCTTTGGGACATGGGATCTAGCTGGCCAGTGAAGGAGAGAAATGAAGGCCATCGCTTGGTTTTACTTGCAGTTTGCTTCTCTATTCTCTGGTACACTTAGCTCTGAGGAAGCACCAATACAAGCTTCGTCTAACTCATTTCCATATGCTTTCCCCACCGTGATGCACTGAAGATGGGGCCCCAAACGACCATTTTTAGGGGATGGTGCTTTTCTTGGTTATTTTTTGTCACAGACATAAGAATAATATATTGCCACTTTGTAACTGTATTGCCGTATTTGCCGGTTGTAGGGTGGTAATGGCCTAGATACCATTTCAAATACACAAATACAAATAAACAAAACAACAAGTCTCTGCCAAAAATTAATGCTTCAGTAATGTTGCCCAAGAAAAGAGACTCAGATGACATAAGGGACAAAAATTTTAAAATGACAATTATAAATGTGATGAAAGAACATAAAGAGAACAAGAATAAATACCAAAATGAAAACTGTAAAATACAACAAAAAAGTGAATGAAATAATGAAAGCAATTCAAGATAGGAAAATATAATTTAATAAAAAACTCTCTGAAGTAAACCAAAATGCAGTAGAACTCAAAATGAAAAAGTCAGGCATTCAAACAAAATCTTCAAGAAATACCAATAAATTGGACCCAGTAGAAGAAAGACTTTCAGGTTTGAGAAATTGGACCATTCAGTCAAAGAAATGTTAAATCACAAAGAAAACCATAAAAATCTTATCAACAGAACAT
This sequence comes from Meriones unguiculatus, assembly GCF_030254825.1. NCBI lineage: Eukaryota > Metazoa > Chordata > Mammalia > Rodentia > Muridae > Meriones > Meriones unguiculatus. Next base: position 4,458,853 of record NC_083350.1, on the reverse strand, counting down.
GCATGAATTCTGGTCCATGACTAAAAGACCAAAATTAAGAAAAAATATAGTAGAAGAAGAAGAGACCTAGGTAAAAGGCACAGAAAACATTTTCAACAAAATCATAAAGAAGATTTTCCTATTTTAAGTAAAGAAATGCCTATTTCTGTCTAGGAATCATTCATAACATCAAGTAGATAGGACTAGAATAGAAACTACACAGGGTGCACTAGCCCAAACATCAAATTTACAAAATAGAGGGCATGAAAGTTTCAAGAACAACGTAACGTCAGCTATAAAGGCAGGGCAATCAAAACAACTACAGAATTTTGAGTGTAGACTGTGAAAGCCAGAATTCCAGAAAGACCAGATTCCATCACCGACTTCTGTACCCTGCACAGTTATCAGTTACAATCAGAGAAGAAAGGACACTTTCCATGATAAAAACAGATCTAAGGAATATGTGAGCAGGAAGACAGTTCTGCAGATACCCTGGAGGGAATACTCAAGTCAGAAGACTTGCTTAAACACAGCCAAGTAGGCAGAGTCAATAAGTAAATCATTCTAGAACAGTAAAGCAAGAGATTCTAATAAAACATCACAAAAATGAAAGAAATAAATGCACCATTGTTCATCAACTCAACACTAATGGTTTCAATTTCCCAACAGAGAGGTATAGGCTAATGTATTAGATGATAAAACAGGACCTGTGATTTTTTTCTACTTCCAAAAAATATACCTCATGATTAATGACAGTACCGTGAAACAAAATGATGGGAAAATGTATTCCAAGGAAATACAGCTAAGACACAAGCTGTATTTGCTGTCCTACTCTCTGGCAAAATAAATCTCAAACCAAAACAATTCAGAAGAGATCAGAAAGGATATTACCTACTCATTAAAAGAATAATCCAAAAATTTTAAACATTTACATATCAAACACAATAGAGTCTAATTTTATAAAAGAAAAACATTTAGATTTTAACCTCAGCTTGATTCCAAGAGAAAGTGACTGATTTCAATATTTTACTCTTACCAATAGACTGAAGGATCATCTGAAAAGAACAAAACAAAACAACAACAACAACAACAAAAACTCAACAAAATCACAGAAACTCCAGAATTAAGTAACAAAAGTCAAATGAAACTAACAAATCATTCCACCCAAACACTAAAAAAAAAAAAAAAAAAAAAACACACACACATCTTTTTAAAATACTACAGTTCTCAAGAGTGATATCACTGGATCTTGTGGTAATCTATTTTCTGCTTTTTGACGAATGTGCACATTGATTTTCCTAGTGCCTGTACCAGCTTGCACTCCCACCAGCAGTGAATAAGTGTCTCTTTCTCTGTCCTCCTCCTCAGTATCTGGCAGCATTGTTTTATTACTTACGACCACTCTGAGTGGGTAAGACTGAACCTCAAAGTAGTCTGTCTTTGTGTTCCCTGGGTGGTTAAAGGTGTTGAACATTGTTGTAAGTGCTTTCAGCCACACGTGTTTCATCTTCTGAGGACCCCTGTTTAGGTCCAGGCCTGTGTTGTTTTAAATGAGAGTGATCCACACTGACTCACATATTTTAATTTTTCGTTCTCAAATGGTTGAATGTTGAGGAAGGCTTAGTAGGTGTGGCCTCGCTGGAGACTTGCATCCCTGGAGGTGGGTTTTGAGATTTCAAAAGCCAAAGCCAACCCCAGTCCCCACCCCTTTCTCTTCCTCCTTTTCATAGGTAAGCTCTTATCTTCTGCTTCAGTGCTATCTCTCTGCTGCCATGTTTCCCCCGCCACGGTAGGCATGGACTCATGCTCCATGAGTCCGTAAGCAAGCCTCATTTAAAAGCTCTTTTATTTTTTACAAGTTGTTTTGATTATTGTGTCTCTTCATAGAATTAGAAAGGGAACTAAGAAAATGCCTCATTCTAAAATAGAGGAGTTGATGTTCAGTTTTTTTTTCAGTTCTTGGTATATTCTAGGTATATAGCTGGCATTTGCTAGAATGAAACAATAGAATAAATGAAACTCATAAACTCTATCTTCTAATCATATACTCTAATTTTCCAAGAATTTCATACTTAATAAACTGTATAAAAATACTTCAATACATTTTACTTTATATGCAATTATGGATTCAATAATATTTTTGTTCTTAACCATAAGTAAATACATATACTTGATTTTCTCTACTGACATTTGTAGTTTAATATTGTCTAATCTATGCATCCCATAATTTATTTACTCATAAATCTTCATGCTATAATACATTTTTAGATCAGGTCCAATATTTTACTATAAAGAATGGTGGAAACTCATTTCTTGATTTGGCTTCTTAAATACATGGATGGAAAATATATTCACCTAAATTATAATTCAATGGTGTATCAAATCACAATTTTACTTAATAGTCACAAATTTCTTCTGTTTGCTTAAAAGACTAACGTTTAATTGCTGTAAATTGATTTTAATTTCTGTATATTACCACAAATAGTGGCATAGCCAGCAGACCCTAAGGCCGTATTTCAGTGTGGCTTAGTTAGTACTCAGTGATTGATAGGTTTTCTACATTTAATTAATCTTTCACTCCCATAAATTATATTTTTTATGTTGCATTAGAGTCCCTGTATTTTTGTTATATTGCTTATTGTTTAGATTTATCTTTTAAGTTATATGTATGAGTGTTCTGTTTGTCTGTATGTACATGGACCACATATATGTCTGGTGGGTTTGGGGGTGAGAAGACAGTGTAGGATCTTACAGAATTGGAGTTATGGGTAGTTGTAAGCCCATTAGGGGTGCTGGGAACTGAATACCTGCTGAACCTTCTTTCTAGCCCGTATTGTATTGTCAGTCATTTTCATAGCTATTAAACTATCATGAATTCCTGTTTATTGTCCTAGTTATTTGTATTTTCTTTTACATTTCTTACACTACCTTGAGTTTTCAACACAACCTAGATTATAAAGATCTTTTAATATCAAAAGTTGTTTTGTAATACATAGTTCTTGAAGTCTGCTTATGATATAATTATATTCCTTGAGGTTAACTTATCTCTAGAATAATATTTCAACACTCAGATAATTTTATTTTTCATATTAAGGGCATGCCTTAACTGCAACTGTTTGTGATTTGCTGTGAGATGGATTTTCAATTTTATTTTACTTAATTTTTACTTTACATGATGGATTGTATCATCTCTTCTTACTACTACATTGCCTGTGTAGTGATAAATAATAATAGATGCTCATATATTAAATTCGTACTTAATATGGATCTGTTTTCCTGCATTCTTTTGTATCACCGACCAGCAGTGACACCTGGACACCTCCTGAGTGAGGGCTGGGGAGAGAAGGACAAGATGACAAGAAGAGGGACACCAAGTCTATGCTTTGATCAAGGGGTCGGTTTAATGGACGTCAGGTTTACACTTAAGTAAGCAGAAAAGTACGAGCAGTTTATCATGTAGGAGCTTTACTTGGTCAAAACATAGGAGAGCTCACTCAAGGCTACACAGAGCCTGCTGTCTGGTTACCATGGTGGAATGGAATTTACTATCTGGTTCTCATGGTCAGAACCACCTTGTTGTGAAATTGCCAGGGTCAATCTCTTAGCCTCCAAGCTTAGATAGTAACTGGGGCTGAAAGGCCGAGTTCCACTGCACAGATGCGCATTCCAATTTGCCAATAACTCCAAATGGGCTGCCACAATTCCTCCCTTTCGAATTAAAACAAAGGGACCATGTCTGTCTTAGGTGGGGGGTGATTCCCAATATCTTACCCGTCATGGGGGAATCTCGCTTATAGGGGGAGTTCCGTGTCTTAGGTCGGTAAATACCGGATCACCAGAACCCATCATTGACTAACTGGCCCATCACACAGGAAAGGAGAGGTTAAAGCTGACTTTTGAGGTGGCTAAGCCAAGCCCCTACCTGGGGCAAGGGAGTCACAGAATGCCGCTGTTCCATGGCCAAAGGACTTTGTGGGTAGTCTCATTAAATCTAGCTTGGTGCTGTTGAGCTAAGTGGACACATCTGGCAACTACAAAGATAAATAGTACCAGACCAGCAAACATGCAGAAATGAAAATTCAGGATGGATCAAGAAGCTTCTTCAAATGTATCCAGACGTGTGTCAGGAAGGAAGAGTCTATGTCCAGTGGCTCCACAACAATCTTCTGTAACTTATTAAGATTATTAGCAAGCTGAGCAGATAATTTTACATACTTTGAATCCCATGGACCCTTTATAAGGGTGGAAAGCTGTTGTCTAGCTAAGGACATGTTAGTGACAGGAAAAGGGGTAAGACAGAATTTACCATAACGAGGATCACAGGAATATTTAGTCATGCTTCTTACTACTTCAATTTCTTCAGACAGCAAATCTATTTGTTGCTTCAAAACCAGAATGGCCTGATGAAAATGATTATTGACAAGCAATGGAGTTTGATAAGCAGTAGCTGTGGTATTAACTAACTGATCTAATGCTGCAGCAGTAATGGTATTCTGAGAAGAGCCACTGCAGCCGTAACTCCTCCTGGGAGGACGGCTAGAATAGCTGCGGTAACAGCCATACTAGCCAAAACCTCTTTTAAATCAGCCATAAGTCCAACCCTATGATAATCATCTGGGGAAACAACTGGTACCCACAAGCTAGCAGGTGTCCTTACAACTCCTGCAAAAGGGAACGTGATATTCCAACAGAAGGAAATTCTGCAAGAGGATATAGAACAATTAATTTCTGCAGATACCAATGGACTGCTAACTAGTAAAAAGTAAAAAAGGTGGTTTTAAACAAACCTTGGCAGGAGAGAGAGTAAGACTAACTTTTGGGGTTACTGATAAAGGTTTGCCTTTAATAGCATTAAAATGCATTGTACCATTTTCTACAATGGTCGTATTAAAAAAGCAAAGAGATCTAATATCCATGCAACTCAACTTTCCACAAAGTAATATGGGCCCATTATATGAAGTACCCATGGATACTTCATAGGTATGCTTCAGCCACAGGGTCAGTGTGCTGTCTGACCCATAATCCTGGTTTATTCAATGCCTGCAAGGGCTGATGAGGAGGTAATCAATGAACCCAGGGTAAAGGAAGACCTACAGAGGTAGAATAACTACTGGAGATCTACTCCAGGGCAACTAAGTAGATCTGCTGAGGCAGGCTGATCAATTAAATGAGAATAGCTAACGGCAACTTGAATGTTAGTAATAATTCATTTCCCAAATCTGACTTTAGCTGATAACTATCAGCATGTCTTCCAGAGTAAAGTTGAACACTAGGAAGATAAAGCTTAATGTAAGAACGCCCAATGAATGAACCAGGAATCCTAAAACAAACTGAATCAGTAAAATTATAAAACCTAGAAATATCTGTAGAAGTATCCACAGAAGAAAAAGGCAATCCTAAGCTGTCATTGCTAAATATAAGGCAGGAAACAAAGGTGCACTAAGATGCACAGGGAGAATGAGAGGGGGGTTGGGCCCTAGAGCTCAAAGTTGTAATTCAGCCCTCCCTGGATGAATCAGCTGCAACAGATCAGCAATAGTGTCACTTTGGGAATGATCTTGGTCCTTGATGTAATTGACTTGTCGTACCAGTCTCTCTGGCAGCCATTGAGCAGCATCTTCAACCTGTGAAAAAACACAAACATATCCTTGTCCCCAAATCATGGGGTCGGGTCTATGCCATGTATTATCCATGTATTGTCCCTCCATTTAACTATGGCATAATGGCGTGCTGTTTCAGGGTGCCAAAAACATTCAGCCACAGATTTGCCATGTTTGTCCAAGGTTAAAAAATTCAAAATAAAAAGTACGATTTACTTGAGCTCTGGATGAATGAGAACCATTAAGATGTAACTACATCTTAATGGTGGCCCATAGGATTATAAGGAATACCTGTTACATGCTTAATATTTAATTTTTTACAAAAAATTTGAAAGGGCTTGCTGGTATAAGCTGGTCCATTGTCAGTCTTAATTTGGTGTGGCATGCCAAGAACAGCAAATGCAGCCACACAATGATCTATAACATGGCATGCTGCTTCTCCAGAATGCAAGGTAGCAAAAATAAATCCTGTACAGGTATCAATAGTTACATGAATAAATTTTAAATTCCCAAATTCCATAAAATGAGTCACATCCATTTGCCATAGCTGACCTGGAGTCAGCCCTCTGGGGTTAACCCCAAGATGTACTGGATGGAAAACACCACAATTATTACATTTTCTAACAATTCCTCTGGCTTGTTCTTTGGTAAGGCCATAAGTTAAATGTAAGGAGTGACTATTAAGATGATGTAATTCATGAGCCAATTGACCTTTTTGTATAGGTGTTTCTTGAGCCAAGGTTATTAAGGCTTTGTCAGTAGTTTGATTACCTAGAGCAAGAGGTCCAGAGAGGCCAGAATGGGCTCTAACATGAATAATAGCAAAAGGATTATGACGGACCTGAATAAGTCCTTGAATCTGAGCAAACATTTGACTAGCCCGTGTGGTAGAAAGAATCTGGCCTGCTGTTTTAGCTTAGGAATAGCTTGAGCAATATAAGCACTATCAGTAAACAAATTGAAAGGCTTAGAAAAATGTTGTAACACTGCATGGATAGCCACCAATTCTGCAAGTTGAGCAGATAACCCTGGAACTTGAAAATAACTTTTTGTCCATTAACAGTATAACCAGCTTTTCCTTTAGCATTACCATCAGAAAAAATAGAGCAAGCATTTTTTAAAGGTTAATTTTTAACTATGGTAAGAAAAACAACACTATGTAAAGTAAAAAATTGAATAATCTTATTGGAAAGGTAATGATTATCTAGTAGTAGCCAAAGAAAGCAACCACTCATCTGAATTGGCATAAAGCCAATTAGTCTGAGCTTTACTATATGATATAATAATCTTGGAAGGCTCAATTCCAAAGTAAGCCCTTGCCTGGGTGCATCCCAACACAATGACTTGGGCAATAGCCTCATAATAAGGCAAAATTACTGTATTGGGACTAGCTGACAAGTGGATCCACAGTAGAGGATTAGATTGCCATAACAATCCAGTGGAGTTGACTGTGTTTGAAATACAAGTAAAATGAGAGGAGTATCTGGATGCTAATATGTTACAAATTGATTTTCTAAAGCCTTTTCCATTAACAATAATGCATCTCGAGCCTCTGGAGTCAATTCTTGGGGGGAGGTAGGAGCTGCATCCCCTTTAAGAATATTAAACAATGGCATAAGTTGTCCAGTAGTTAATTTTAAATATGGCCTGAGCCAATTTATATCTCCCAATAATTTTTTAAAATCATTAAGAGTCTTTAAATTATCTTTTCTAATTTGTACTTTCTGATGTTTAAAAGCCAGAGGAAATAAATAAAAACCTAAATAACTATAAGGATCTCTAGTTTGTACCTTTTTGAGAGCAATTTTTAATCCTGCTTGGGACAAAGCCTTAAATAGATTTGTATAGCAGGCCATAACATCTTGAGCTACAGGAGAGGCTAATAAAATTTCATCCATATAATGAATGATGTAAACAGAAGGGCATTTTTTTTTTTCCTTACTGGACTAATAGCGTTACCTACAAATTGTTGACATAAAGTAGCACTATTTGCCATTCCCTGTGGCAGCACTCTCCACTGATAATGTTTCATAGGTTCTTTGAAAGTACTAGAAGGGAGACTAAAAGCAAATCTATGGCAGTCCTCAGGATGCAAAGGAATGGAAAAAAAAAAAACAGTCTTTGAAATCTAAAATAATCTTGTAAGTATTTTGAGGAATCCTACTAGGTGATGGGAGTCCTGGTTGTAATGCTCCCATAATTATCATAGTCTCATTCACCTTTCTTAAATCATATAATAATCTAAATTTGCCAGTTTTCTTTTTAATTACAAAAATGGGTGTGTTCTATGGTGAGTTAGAGGGAACTATATGCCCTGCCTGGAGCTGTTCTTTAACCAAATCATGTGCATCCTGCAATTTTTCAGTTGTAAGGGGTCACTGATCAATCCATACAGGATCATCAGAGATCCTGTCGATCTTTTCCACATGGACAGCAGGCTCTACAATGGCCCCTACATAACCTAGAACCTCCACTCAGATGTAGCCTGTGGTAGCTCAGTAACCAATTGGTTTCCCAAAGTGAGGGGAACAGGGACTATTTCTAACAGGAACTCAATGACTGGCTCTTTGGTCTCCCCACCCCCGAAGGGAGGAGCAGTCCTGTTAGGCCACAGAGGAGGGCTTTGCAGCCAGTCCTGAAGATACCTGATAAAACAGGATCAGATGAATGGGGAGGAGGTCCCCCCCATCAGTGGACTTGGAAAGGGGCACGGTGGAGATGAGGGAGGGAGGGAGGGAGGGACTGGGAGGGAATGAGGGATCGGGACACGGCTGGGATACAGAGTTAATAAAATGTAACTGATAAAAAAAAATAAAATAAAAAAGAAAAAAAAAAGCCTCTAGGCCTTTTCTTCCATTATTTTTCTTAACAGCAATGGGTAAAGGAGCATCTTGAGAGTATTTTCCCATTCCTTGTCCAGAAAGGTGTCCTTGCTTAAGCATTTTTAATGTGACAGCCTCACTAGGTGACCACATCATAACTCCCATCTGTGACAATATGTCTCTACCCCATAAATTAACAGGGATATCAGGAATAATAAAAGGCCTAATATATCCAGAAAAAAAAGGCCTAATATATCCAGAGCATGCCAAAAAAGCAGCTCTGTACTTTGTTCTGTGTTTTGGGAATGCCCAATACCCTGCAAATGAGTAAGTATAGGTTCTTTTGGCCAAGAAACAGGCCATGCCTCCTGAGCTATGATTGATACATCTGCCCCAGTATCTAATAATCCATTAAATCTCTTTTCCTTGATCCACAAGTCTAATTTTGGTCTATCCTTAGAAATTTGCTGAACCCAATAAGCTCCAGTAGATCCAAAACCCTTAGAACCTCTCTCAGGCCTAGCAACAGCAGTCTTCAGGGGCACTGTAGGAATCAACAATAGCTGAGTAATTCTCATATGTGCAGGAATGACTGAAATTCCGTGGGAAGAAGCAGACATAATCCTAATTTCTCCCTGATAGTCAGAATCTATAACTCCTGGATGAATTTGTAGTCCCTTAACTGTAGCGCTGCTTCGTCCAATAATAAGTCCCAATGAATTTCTTGGCAGGGGTCCACACATTCCAGTAGGAAGAGTCTGGACTCCCATTTCAGGTGTTAATACTGTGTAGGTGGTGGAACTGAGATACAATCCTGCACTTCCTGGGGTTGCTCTGATAAGGGAAGAAAGGGGTTTGAGGTGGTCTGAGGTACAAACTTCATCGCCCGTGTACCTGATGCTGGGAGTTGGGGGCCCGGGGCTGGCCTCATTTCCCATTTCCCTGATTCTGTCCCTGGCCGTTTTGTCTCTGGCTTGGAATGGGTTGTCCATCCTTGTCAAATTTAGATCTATATTCATTGGTCCAATGTTTTCCTCACTTGCATTTAGGGCAGTTTCCTGGAGATAGAGGTTGAAATTGCATAGAAGAACAATCTCGTTTAATATGTCCAGGCTGTCCACAATTAAAACAACTTCCTCATTGCTTGCCTTTTTGCATAAACATTTCCTGAACTGTGATACCCTTTAAGGCAGCAGCCATAGCAAATCCTTGCTGGTAAGCAGGACCAATTATTAGCGCATAGGCGAATATACCCAGACAAGTCAGTTTTGGCTCTGTAAGGCCGAATAGCAGCTTTACAAGCTATGTTGGCATTATCAAAAGCCAGTTGTTGCACAAACTGGATTCCCCCTTCTGTATCTCCAAAAATTCTGCCTTCAGCTTTTAACAGTCTGTCTACAAACTCCTGAAAAGACTCATCAGATCCCTGTTTGATACTGGCTAATGCTGAACTCATTTCTCCTTTGGAGGGTAATTTTTGCCAGGCATGAAGGACTACAGCTATAATTTGAGCATAGACAGCAGGAGGGTAATTAATTTGATTATGATTTCCTTCATATTGTCCCTCTCCTAATAACATATCTTGATTCCAGGCAAGATTTCCAGATTGAACATTAAGCATAGTGGTCCTTCAAGAGAATTCCCTTAAATCTGCTGATCACAGCAAGTAATCTCCTTTGGACAGAACTGCACGAGTAACAGTCTTCCAGTCTAAGGGAGTCAAGTTATTATCTGCTTTGCTTTCAAAAAGAGCCACAGTAAAGGGAGCTGTAGGTCCATACTGTGAACCTGCTGCCTTTAGTTCTTTAAGCTGTTTAAATTCAATACTAACATGTTGTCTAACTCTGTTACCGTGTGGATCCATAACTTCCACCACCGGGTATGCCATAGGAAACTCAGAAAAATCTTTCCCTCTTTTTCTTGCCCTGTCCATAACCTGTTCTAAAGGAGACATAAAATTATATCACTTTTTAGTTTGTTTAAATGGAACCAACTCCATACAGGAGGCTGAGCTCTTGATTTTAGGAGGAGGAGGAGGCCAGTCAGAATTAGCAGCCTCCTCCTCTAAATTAGCCTTCTGTATCCAAATTTCTCCCTCACTGGTATCATCCTCCTGAATTTTTTGTCAGGCTCTCTGTACTGACCCATACAAATTTTTCCTTTTTCTCATTTGAGGCTCCTCTTCCTCTTTATCCACCCAATCATCTGGATCAGAAGATCTCTGAGATGCTTTTTCGCCTTCTTCTTTTTGGGACATTTTTTCTTCCCTAACTTCTTGTAAATGAGCTCTGACAGAGTTCATAGACTCCTTAGAACTTTCATCTGATTTTTCTGCCTTAAGAGCCTCATTTATCAAAGCCTATAACGCAAAAATTGTAACTCCGACGTCCTTTTCTTTTAACTTTTCCCCAATTCGGTCCCACATAGCTAAATTTAAACTTCCACCTTCTGGAAACCATGGACAAAAATAATTTACCTGATCCAAAAAGTTTTGCAGAGTTTTTGTTTTAAAATGTACTCCTCATGTCTTAAGACCCTGTTTAAGGGATCTGATAAATCCCACCTTACTAGTTCCTTGCCCCATAGTAGCCACCCAAATGTACCTGACTCAGTTGCTTTGTCCATGCTCCTGCGGTCCATATAACTGGCCTCCAATGGTCCTCCATCTCAGGATCCCGGGTTTCGGCACCAACTATCACCGACCAGCAGTGACACCTGGACACCTCCTGAGTGAGGACTGGGGAGAGAAGGACAAGACGACAAGAAGAGGGACACCAAGTCTATGCTTTGATCAAGGGGTCGGTTTAATGGACGTCAGGTTTACACTTAAGTAAGCAGAAAAGTACGAGCAGTTTATCATGTAGGAGCTTTACTTGGTCAAAACATAGGAGAGCTCACTCAAGGCTACACAGAACCTGCTGTCTGGTTACCATGGTGGAATGGAATTTACTATCTGGTTCTCATGGTCAGAACCACCTTGTTGTAAAATTGCCAGGGTCAATCTCTTAGCCTCCAAGCTTAGATAGTAACCGGGGCCGAAAGGCCAAGTTCCACTGCACAGATGCGCATTCCAATTTGCCAATAACTCCAAATGGGCTGCCACACTTTTGTTTTAACTTATTTTGCTGTTTCTGTTCTGGTGATATAGAGATACATTATGGGAGCAAGGTTTTCATTGTTACTACTTTTTATTATGGTTTAACATTAGACAAAGACATCCTTTCACTAATACAGAAATGAGTTATACATTTTTTACAAAATATTTTTCTATCATTTGCTCTTTGCCTCTCTTTAAGAAAATTATAAATATGTTTTCAAGTTTAATTAAAACATTTTAGAGTGTTCTGAAAGTGAACATGAAAATTAATTTGGGTCAATATTTACCTGTCAAATTCATAAATAAGTAAACATATAGATATTTTATGCATAAACATATTTGTGTATGCCCATTGGTCTTTAGAAATGTTTATCATTTTAATTTATACTACTTTAGATATTTTTGCTCTCATATGTAATACGTTTTAATTGCATTTAACTTGTTATATTACAATATAATTGATACTGAACATTCCTTTTCTATACAGAGCCCTTGTTTCCTTGTTACTTGTAATGAATATTATTATGGAGCATTAAAGAAATTTAGGTAAAATTAACAAAAATGTCTTATCTTGTATTAAATTTTGAGTTTTATGTTATAATACTTTATTAAGATTATCTAATTCATTTTGAAATGAAAGCATTAAGAATTCTATTTAAAGAAAAAAAAAGAAATCTTTGCTTCTTTGCTTTTCCCTAGATTTGGGGATAGTGAACACAGGGTACTTGCTCTGGTCAGAGTCAAAGGCAGAAATTGTTGGATCATCTGGACTACAGCCTGTAAGTCGTTCTAAGAGATCATACATATGTATGATATATCAGGTATATGATATATATGTATGTATAGGTATATATGAGGGAGGAATTCATCTGTATGTTCTGTGACTGTGGAGAACTCTGATGAATGATCATAGAAAATAATTTTTCAGAGCTTCTTCACACTGGGAGGCCGCTGAGGGCAACAGCAACGGGCTGTGTTGCTTGGTGTCCTCGGGAGCAGGCAGTCCTCTGTGGGCACAGAGGACACCTCAGGACCACTTCTGAGGAGCTGCGGGCAGTCCTCTGTGGGCACAGAGGGCAGGGAGACGTAACCACGGTGAGGGAAGAATGAAACTCTGCTCAGCCCGATTTTATTGTCACCAGTGCTGGACCAACAGGTCATTTTACTTTAGCGCAGCACAGTCTTGGGGAAAAGTATTCAGATTACCATGAACCCAGTCCCAAGTACACAGCAAGTACTGAACACGTTTACATGAAGAATCTTCACAAAGCACGCGTGGCTTCTTTCTCAAGAACAGGTGCTGCTGAGTCAGAGATAGTGCCCGAGAGTTAGGCTCTAGGGAGACTGACTGAGGAAAATATAACGCCAGCGGATGGAGGACTGCCCTGGCCCTCAGATAACACAGAAGTCAGTGTAGGCTGCTGTAAATCACAAGTGATGTCACTCAAAAGAGAGGGTTTATGGCCTAAAAGCAACATCAAGGTTTTAAGTGGGAGGATCTGGGATTATTAAAAACTTCCAGAAGATTTGGGCAGAGCCTTTCCAACCACGCAAAGAAGGCTCACCTGGTCGTAAAGCTACATCCTTCCGGCATTCCAGGAAGAGCACACCTTTGCCCAGTGAAGAGGTAAGGTATGTATTTGACTTCCTGGTGCCTCTCATACTTATCAAGGCCTTTTGCCCTCTACAACCAACAGCAATTCTCAGGCTGATGTTGAGAGTTTTTTTCAGTTTGTCAATGGCTCCTCTGAAAGCATTGCCAATCAAGTGGGAACATTTCATTTAATCTCTCTCTCTTTCTCGCACATATTTAGAGATATTATATGCATTATTGGGTAAGTATGTGGCTTCCTCATGACTCTGCACATTCTCTTTCTTCCCTCTCTCTCCATCTCTTTTGTGTTCACCACTCACCTTCCTTCACTTAAGTACCCTCCCTTGTTTCCCATTTCCATTTTAAATTACTTTCACGTTGTCACCCCCACCCCCCATTGCTCTTCTCCTCTAGGTCCATGGCTTTCCTTTTCTGGCTTCTGTGGTTCCTTCAGGTTAGGCACTCAGATCTGAAGATTTGAAGTTAGGAGTCATAGATGGGGTGAAAGTGACATTTGTCTATCTGAATCTGGGCTCCTAAAGCCACAAAGATTGCCAGATTCTTACAACAACTTTGACATTTAAGCCTAGGGGGGATGCTCAAGTTCTAGCTGGTCAAGCTAAATAGACAACTTGATCTTACAGAGAAGAAAAGCTATTTATGCCCGGTACAAACTGCTGTTTCAGGAATTGTAGAAAAGTCAAAGTAAATGCATATGGTTTGAGGAAACTAAGTTTGTGTTGATTTTGCTTTGCAGACATGGAAAACAAATGAAAGCACAAGTGTCACTCCGTCCTTCATGCTGGGTTGTCATCTGCTTCAGTTTTACTTACGCATAAACACGAAAAAGCATTGCTGCTCTTGTTACTACAGTTATTATTTTTAAAGCAATTAACATCAGAAGAAATGAATTTTACATTAAGTAACATTTTTCTGTTCCTTGTGTTCCTTTTTGTGTAGAACCAAGGGTTTTCCTCAAGCTTTGCTAATGCTTAATTCATGTCTTAGAAAACTATTTAAGTAATGCATAAAATATTGGAGTTTCAGCACATTTGCTTTCTCATGTTATGCCTTCACACTCATGTTATGCCATCACAATCCAGTCAGGAAACTAATAGATAATTTTCAAGGTTTCTTTGAGGTTTTGCTTTGCTGTAAATTGTGGAAGTGTTTCTGCATGTGTGTGATCTAGTGTATGTGTGGAGGATGCACCAAAGTCTTAAGAGGCCTCCACATTGCTTCTTCTGTTGTACTCCCCTTATTTCCTAGAGAGAGGAAGCCACGAGATCCCATGTACCTGTGAGCGCCATGGGCCCTCACACTTTGATGCTAAACTATTAGCTGTTAGTAAATTGTCACATCAAAAAGTCAGTAACAAAACTAGATGAATCTCTTTACTATCTTTGTAACTTTGGAATTTTATCCTCTGTTTAAAATTCAACTCATTTTACACCATTTGAGCTGGATAAAAAAATACTCTTTTTTCTTAGATGAGAGCTTTGTAAGATTCCAATTCTACTTGACAAGGGATGACTGTCGAGAAAGTCTGTAAATACAAGGACACTTATGGAAATTCTCCTTTCCAAATGTTTTAATTTTTCACAATATTTAAATTTTTACAGTTGTTTGATAATTTCATTTATTTATACAATGAATTTTTACACACTTTTATACTGTTCCCTTCCCTTTCCCTCTTTCCTCTATCAAGTCTCCTTCCTACTTCTAAGTCTTTTCTAAGTACCACACTGAATTAATTAATTAGTTAGTTTTTTATAATTTTTATTTTTATATTAATCACAGGTTATTTACTCGTATCCCAGCAGTAGCCCACTCTCTCATTCCCCTCCCAATCTCACCCTCCCTCCCTCATCTCCTCCCTGCCCCTTTCCAAGTCCACTGATAGGGAAGGACCTCCTCCCCTTTCATCTGACCCTAGCTTATCAAGTCTTCTCAGGACTGGCTGCATTGTCTTCATCTGTGCCCTAGCAAGGCTGCTCCTCTTTCAGGGGCGGGGGTCGGGGGGAAGAGCAAAGAGCCAGACATTGAGTTCATGTCAGAAATAGTCCCTGTTCCCCTTACTCGGGTACCCACTTGAATACTGAGCTACCATGGGCTACATCTGAACAGGGATTCTAGGTTATATCCATGTGCCCTGATATATTTGTTCCTTGTGGAGCTCCTTCCTCTCTAGGTCATACTAACTCCCCCTTCTTTTATGACTTCCTGCAATCTGCCAAAGGTTTGGTTATGAGTCTCAACATTTGTTTGATGCACTGCTAGGTAGAGTCTTTCAGAGACCCTCTGCTGTAGGTTCCTGTCCTGTTACTTGTTTTCTCCTATATTACAGAGCAATAGTAATAAAAACTGCACTGAATTTAATTAGCTACCATTGTCTGAGCATGGAGGTAGGGCTCTTTGCTTGAACAAGGACAATTTTGAATGGACACACCAATTCAGAACATGAAAAAACTGTCAACAGTCCTTCTAAGAATGGTGGAGTCCCACGGGTTCCTCTCTACTCCAGGTAGCCATGTCTATGGGTAATACCTTTTTCATGTCTTATGCAAATAACCATGTCTGTAGTGAGTTCACCATATCATAGCCCCCTTCTCTCCTCTTGTAATCCCACCCTCACACCTCCTCCCGTATGTATGCCCTCATCCCCTTATCCTCAGAAAAGGGAAGGCCCCTCATGGTTACCAGCCCACCACAGGACACCAAGTGTCAGTGGGAGGTGCATTCTCTCCCACTAAGGCCAGACAAGGGAGCCCAGTTAGAAGAAGGAGATCCAAAGACAGGCAACAGTGTCAGAGAGGGCCCCTACTCCCAATGTTAGGGGACCCACACGAAGAAAAAACGGCACATCTGCTACACATATGTAGGGAGCCTAGGTTTAGCCCATGCATCCTCTTTGGTTTGTTCTTAAGTCACTGTAAGCGCCCATAGGTCCAGGCTAGTTGGCTATGTAGGGTTTCTTGTGGTGTTCTTGAACCCCCCAGCTCCTTCAGTCTTTCCCCACACTCTTCCACAAGAGTCCCTGAGCTCCACTTACTGTTTGGCTGTGGGTCTCTGCATCTGTTCCCATCAGCTTCTGGATGAAGCCTTTCAGAAGACTTATGCTTCCTCTGAGAAGAAGTTATGGTGGCCCCTGTCAGCAAGTACAGCAGAGGGTCATTAATAGTGCCTGGGGTTGGCTCTCTCCATGAGGTAGGTTTCAAGTTGGACCAGTCATTGGTTGGTCACTTCCTCCATCTTTGCTCCATCTATCTTTCTCACTGCACTACTTCTAGGCCAGACACATTTGGGGTCAAAGGTTCTGTGGGTGGGTTGTGTCCACTTCCCTTCGCTGGAAGTCTCACCTGTCTATAGGAAGTGGTCTCCTCTGGCTCCAGATTCCCTGCTGCTAGGAGTCTCAGACACCCCATCGATTTTGGGATGTCTCAGGGGAGCCTCACTACTACATCTCAGGTCTCTCTCCCAACAAAAACAGAAAGGCACCTCATGTTAATAACTAAGTACAATTATACTGTGAAAAGAACCAACCTACCAAAAGAAAAACAAAAACAAAAATTTCAGATTACCTGCACCATAATCAAAATACCCACAACATTCTCCACAAAAATAGAAGCAGAAAAGAAAAACAAAAAAACAACTAATAGTCAAAACAGTCCTGGTAAAATGAGTACACTGAAAGGATGAATCTAGATTTTAAGATATATTTTGACGTATAGCAATAAAAGCAACATGGTAGTAGCAAACACACACACACACACACACACACACACACACACACACACACCATGAAGACAAATAAAATAACTTTTAAAATCTAATATTTGACAAAGAGCCAAGAACATACATTGGAAAAAACACACCATCTTTAACAAATATTACTGGGAAGAGTTGATATCCACATGAAGAAGAATAAATCTGAACCAGAATCTGTTGTCCTGCACAAAAAATAAATAAATAAATAAACAAAAACACGATAAAAATATGTTTTAGTTCTAAAATACTAAAACAACTAGAAGAAAATATAGACAGTGTTCTACAAGACATGGGAGTATGAAAAGACTTTCTGCCTAGGACACCACTTGCTTAGTAATTAAATCCAAAAACTGCCAAAAGGGACTTCATAAAACTAAAGACTTTCCATACAGCTAATGAAATAATCAAGTGTAGATGAAATCTACAGGAGAGTAACTTCACCATTTATATATCAGACAGAAATTAATATTCAGTATATAACAACAACTCAAAACAAAAAATTCAAGAAAAAATCCAGTTATAAAGTGGGCTAGGATGGAAACAGAGTTCTCAACCAAAGAAGTTTTTAAAAAATGGCTAAAAAAATATAACAAATAATTTTCATCATCCTTAGTAATTTGAGAAATTCAAAGGAAAGCAACCTTGATATTTCATTTCACACCACTCAGAATGACTAACATCAAAACAACAAAGTGCCAGATTGATTTCCATAGTGGTTGTACCAGTTGACATTCCCACCAGCAATGGAGGGGGGTTCCCCTTTCTCCACAGCCTCTCCAGCATGTGTTGTCTCTTGAGTTTTTGATCTTAGCCATTCTGATGGGTGTAAGGTGAAATCTCAGGGTCCGTGTGATTTGCATCTCTCTGATGGCTAGGGATGTTGAACATCTCCTTATGTGTTTCTCTGCCATTCTATATTCTTCTACAGAGAATTCTCTGTTTAGCTCTACACCCCACTTTTTAATTAGGTTGCTTGAATTATTGCCTTTTAACTTCTTTAGTTCTTTATATATTCCAGATATCAGCCCTCTGTCAAATATAGGGTTGGTGAAGATCCTTTCCCAATCTGTAGGCTGTCGTTTTGTTCTAACAACAGTGTCTTTTGCTTTACAGAAGTTTTTCAGTTTCATGAGCTCCCATTTATTGATTATTGCTCTTAGGGCCTGAGGTGATTGATGTTCTGTTCAGGAAGTTGTCTCCTGTGCCAGTGAGTTCTAGGGTCTTCCCCACTTTTTCTTCTAACTGATTTAGAGTATCTGGTTTTATATTGAGGTCTTTAATTCACTTGGACTTTAGTTTTGTGCAGGGTGATAAATATGGATCTATTTTTGTTTTTCTGCATGTAGACATCCAGTTGGACCAGCACCATTTGTTGAAGATGCTGTCTTTTTTCCATTGAATGGTTCTGGCTTCTTTGTCAAAAATCAAGTATTCATAGGTGTGTGGGTTTATTTTGGGTCTTCTATTTGGTTCCATTGATCCACCTTTCTGTTTCTATGCCAGTGCTACCTCAAGATCCAGCTATACCACTCCTAGGCATATATCCAAAAGATGTTCAAGTACACAAGGACATTTGCTCAACCATGTTTGTAGCAGCCTTATTCATAATAAGCAGAACCTGGAAACAACCCAGATGTCCATCAACAGAGGAATGGATACAAAAATTGTGGTACTTTTACACAATGGAATACTACTCAGCAATTAAAAACAAGGAAATCATGAATTTTGCAGGCAAATGGTGGGATCTAGAAAAAATCATCCTGAGTGAGGTATCCCAGGAGCAGAAAGAGGCACATGGTATATACTCACTTATAAGTGGGTACTAGATCTATAAGGTAGGATAAACATACTTAAATATGCACACCTAAAGAAGATAAACAAGAAAGAGGACCAAGGGTAAGATCATCAATCTTCATCTAGAAAGACAAAGGGGATGGACATTGGAAGTAGGAGAAAACAAGTAACAGGACAGGAGCCTACCACAGAAGGGACCTGAAAGACTCTACCTAGCAGTGTTTCAAAGCAGATGCTGAGACCCATAAGAAGCCTTCAGTAGAGTCTAGGGAATCATATGAAGGAAGGAGGAATTAATATAACCTAGAGGGGACAGAGAGCCCCACAAGGTCCAAATATATCTGGGCACAGGGGTCTTCTCTGAGACTGTTTATCCAACCAAGGACCATGCATGGATATAACCTATAACCCCTGCTCAGACATAGCCCATGGTAGCTCAGTATCCAACTGGGTTCCCTAGTAAGGGGGACAGGAATTGTCTCTAACATGAACTCATGAGCTTCCCCTCCCCCCTGAGGGAGGAGCAGCCTTGATAGGCCATAGATAAGGACATTGCAACCATCCTGAAGATGCCTGATAAGCTAGGACCAGATGGAAGAAGAGGAGGACACCCCCTCTCAGTGGACTCGGAAGGGGGCAGGGAGGAGATGGGGGAGAGAGGGGAGAATTGGGAGTGAAAGAGTGAGTGGGCTACAGCTGGGATACAAGTGAATGTATAAAAGTACTTAAAAATAAAATATTAAAAAAACAACAAACAAAAACAAACAAACATACAAATGAACAAAACCTGACCACCAAGGCTGTTGGTGGAAATGCCAGATGGTACAGTTACTGTGTGGGAGAGACTTAAAAATAAATTCACCGTATGACCCAGCTTTACCTTTCTTTGGTATAAGAACAAACATTTGACATCTGACTTCACAAATATTTGCCAAATTATGTTATTTGCTAACCTTTTTACAATAGCTAAATAATGGAAATAAAATTTCCTCAACAAATGAATGCAAAATGAAAATATAGTACATATATACAATAAAATACTTTTCTGCAGTGATGATAATTCACAAGTAAATGGATGAACTTACAAAATACCATGAATGTTGGTATAATGTTCTTTTGGAATGTATACACTTTACATTTATTCATTCAAATGCTGATTTCTCTCCCCCAATCTCTGGTTTCAATCATCACATTGCATTGTGATACTTATTCTAAGCATCACCTGTCTCAACTTTGTGTAAAGATGACAAAATCAAGCAACTAGCCACAATGTTGAGCAAGGGGAAGGAATCAGGAAGAGAGGAAGGAGCCAGAGGACTGGAAGCAGGGTCAGATGAGAGCTGGGAGAGCAATGCTGGAGGAGAGATCTTGGAACGACATGAAGAAATGGACTGGACCTAATATATCACTAAAAGCAAGTATAATGTAGAAAATCTAAATGTAAGGAAACTATGAGAGGTTGGTGGTTTAGGATGGAGCAACTATTGCCCAGCATTGTGTTCTAGGGTTAATTAAATAAATCATAGTCTCTCTGTGGTGATGTTATACAACTGTTTAGAACTAACAACAGTATTACTAAAAGATAATTAATAGTAAACCATAAATGCAACACATGAGTAAGGTAACTTGGTCCCCAAAAGACACATGCTGCCCATTTTCTCACCTGAGTATCCTGGCTCCAAGTATGTGAGCATATAATATACAATAATTGCATAAACCAGGAAATTATCAAGGGACCAATGTGGATTAAGGGGAATAACAGCTTACAGGTAATACTAAGGGGGAAATTGAAAGGTAGAAAGGTTTCTTCTGGGAAAGGGATCAATACAGAAAGAAAACTAGAGATAAAGCCTCAAGGAGTCATTTTATTTTTATAACATTATATGCAACACCTCTAAGAGTGCACACACACACACGTGTCTTCCACAACGATATTCTACTCTGACAACACTGCTCACAGGAACAATAAGCTAACAAAGCCACCTGCAGCTAGAGTGTCTCAACAGCCTCCTGCTGAGTGCGTTTTTAGAGTGATCCAGTGACTTCCCAAGGGTAATTGCTTCCACCCTTGATGGTCTCTCAGAGTTTGAAGATAAGGCTCGATTACTGCTGAAGACAGTACATCATCTGTACAAAGGACTTGGATGATTTGCACTGTAACTAACCTAAAATCTCCTTCTTGTAATCTAGCCTTCTTAGTCCATGCAAGCAGCTATGGGAGGGAAGTAATTAACAGTCTTCCTCAGCTGTGAAACCCATGAGTTACAACAGTGATCAGTATGACAAGATATTCAAAGGTACAATAAGGAGAACCACATGTTGATGGAAACTAATAGCTGTCTCATTAGACATAAGGTCAACAGCTGGGAAATAGCACATGGGACCAAGCCTAACCAACCCCTTAGGGCTGAGGCCACACATTTTACGAGATATACTGGTACCAGTTTGATGGACAAGCATAATTTCTAACTACAATCTCCATCCTATTTTTCTAACCACAGATAGGTGTACCTATCACCCTACTAAGAAATTGCTGTACACAGCATCTGGAGCTATTACTGAAAGTCACAACTGGACACAATGTAGAGGTCAACGGATCATGGGAAGTTCAGCCCCCATGACTACATTGGCACCACAGCTCCTGCACTGTAGCTTAAGGGACACTGTGAAAGAGAAGGTAGGTGGCTTAGAACCCTAAGTCTGCTCTAAAACTGACTCCTACAAAAGGCTAAGAAAGAAAACTTGAACAATGACAATATCAACAGACATGCTAGCATAGAAAGAGAAAATTTTCACAGAGTCTCACCCCTAGACAAATAAGTACAGGCAACTAACAACCCCTGGGAGAGAGAAAATATGAGCCTCTCCTGGAGATGAGTTCCCTAATTACCCAGCACAGAATGCTCAGATATGAAACCATATACAGACAAACAACGAAAACAAAATCAACAGATTTATTTACATGTTTGTGCGTGTGTGTGTATATATATATATGTACACATACATATTCTACAATACTTGACAATGAAAGAAAACTCAGTTTGAAAGTGAGTCGTGTACATGAGAGAAGTCAGATGGAGAAAGAAGTGATGTAATAATATTTAATTTTAATGTATTAAAGTAATTAAAAAGAAAAGAAAATCTCACTTGGAAAGTTTGAGCCACTGTAGGAGCAAGTAAGACACAGCAGCTCACACCACATTGTACTTTTCACAGTGATGAGGTCCTTGTCTTTTGTTGCTCCTGACAGCAAGAGTGCAATTATTTCTAACTTCAAATATACTGCCAAGTGTTTTAATATAAATTATGTTTACTGTGCACATAATTCTCATTCTCTAACATTCTCTGTAGACAAGAAATTAAATAATGTATTATCTTATAACGCAAACTCTAGCATTTGTTCAGTGTTTTGTTGCTTTGTTTTATCTTGTACAGGACACATCATTGGGTAGAACTGTGCAGTGATGGTGGGATGGGCAGTAAGGAAGGAAGAACTTCCAGCCTCCTGTCATTTTTAAATGTGCAATAAACACACATGCTGGGAGTTCATTTGATGCTTGTATTTTGATGGTAATTACTGGCCCTCAAGATCTGGTTACTGGCCTATCCTTGTTTCCTTGCTGTGTAAACCTGCCTAAGCCATTATTCCTGATTGGTTGATTAAAAGGCCTAAAACTTTGGCAGGGCAGAATGGGGTACCCAGGGCTCTGTTCCCTGGCTTTGGGTTCAGGAGAATCACAGGAAACAAACAGATGGAAAGGAGGAAGAAGGACCCCACAATTGGTAAGTGTGGAGAAGGAAGCTCATGGGCCAGGAGGAAAGACTCTCATAATGGCATGGGAAAGCCAAGATGAAGAACACAAGCAAGGATTTATAAGATTATGGGTGGAAGGTAGTACAGATAGGGATGGTTAAGACAGACGGCATTGGATGGGATTAGAAGGTGGATGGTGAGGTTGTTGAGGAAGCATAGATGGGAATACCTGCCCAGCCCAAGGAAAATAAGCTAATTATAAAATCTAATGGGTGTTTCTGTCTTATTAATTGTGAAAGTGGGTTAAATAATACCACCATAATAATTATAGGGTTAGTAATAAATGATGTTTAACATCATTTTGTTTTCAACAACACACACGGTTGTTGGTTATGCACCAACTGAATCATCAAATTTATGCACATACATGAATAGCTAACATACTTCACATAAGGCATTACTAACAAACACAGGTATAATTATAGATATATATGTATGGATGTCTGTATATACAAAGTCTTATGCATAAGTACACAGATACAGACTTTTCAATAACAGATTTATATAAACCATATACTACTGTTACCTCTCTTTTTTTAATTTAAACTATTTTCTTAGATACTTCCTTATGCAAAATCTAAAATAATTATATTATCAAAACATAGGAAAGTGTTTAATCTGAAAGTCTACATTAGGCCACCTGATTTGGTATAATTTTACTATGTGAGTGTTAATTCAAACAACTATATAATGAATATATTGTAAACACATGTAGTGACCCTCTTTATATGGAAAAGTTGTATAGAAGGCTTACCAACATTTTAAAATAGATAAAATTCATAGTACTTGTGTGTACAGTATGACTACAATTAAGAAAAATAAAGTAAAGTCATAAAATATTCAATCAATTTATTCCTAAGTGTTTGTAGGGAGTATTTCACATCTTCTTGGAAGTTAGGTAAAGAGGACATGATGGGTGTGTTATGTGGATCACAGGTGAGTTAAAGCAATTTGTTTTATTTAGCTTACTAGCGGGCCAGACACTATCAGTTGTACATATTTATCATGAGACGAGTTAAAACATCAGCAAAACATTTTATCAGAGTGGCTGTGTATATAAATACATGGAAGGGGAAGGTAGGACGGAAACAGCATGTGGAGGGCACACATTCATTTCTCGGTTCCATTACGCATTGTGTGGTCTTTGTGATTATCTATTTATTCTGTTGTTTATTTATGTACTGTGTAGGAACACATATACTCTACAGCACATGTGTATATAGGAACATCACCTCTAAGACGTCAAGCTTTCCCTTCTCTCTTTCTACCACATGGGTTTCAAAAATAGCGCATATTATCAGGCTTGGAGGCCTGAGTCCTTAACTGGTGAGCAAGCTATATGGCCTTGTATTATTCACTCTTACATACTTCAAGCAGAGGGCCAAGATTATCAGAGGTGAACATTAGGGTGTTTGTGTTGATTGTGGTGTATAGTGTTAAATGCTCAAAAATAACAAACAAACAAACAAATTAATTAATTAATTAAAAAAATTTAAAAAAGACTAGTGAAAATGCTCCCTTCTGATCAAGATAGACGTCTCCACACTAAGATGATACCTCTCCATCCTCATCCATCTTCATTTCTGTGTTTCTTCCTTTCCCTCAAGGAGTTAAGGCCTTTCTACCCACCAGGTCACACATGCCTCTAGGTACCCTTGTAAGGTGTCTGCATCCTGGGACCTTGCAGACACGAGCTTCCTGTTCTCTGTGCAAAGCTTTGGCCAATTTCTAGACACTCATTAAGAGTTCCTTGTGATGAATATGGCCCACATGTGATTGGTACTAAAGGATAAAAGTGGTGCTTCAACTTTCGTGGACTGGTGCCTCAGAAAACGTGAGTCACTGAGGATGACCCTAACATTGTAATTCAAGTGAAGAATGCATTTGACTGAAGGACACATGAGTGACAGGGTGAGGTCAAAATTTCATATATGAAAAAGATAGCTACTGTGCAGTGAGAAGCACAAGACTTCAATGTAATTCACATTAAAATGAGCACAATATCCTTACAGAGGCAAGAGTCAAAGCTATGAGAGAAATCTGAGTAGTAAAGAAAAATAGTATAAATGGACTCTATGGCAAGTTTCATGGTTTATTATCAATGATTGTCAGTATTCATGATCATCTCTATAACTTATTCAACATTTATATATAAGCTTCTTTAAATCTTAGCTTACACATTTCCTCTAGGAGCTGTGCTTAAGCAGATATGATGAGGCAGAAATAAAGGATTTCTCCCCAAGGAGGCTCTTCCTACACTTGCTATCTCACCAAAAATCTGTTTAATCAGACTAGCAATGTTCATATCTGTGGTCACTTGTAAGATAGTAATAGATGAAATTTTCAGTTAATCTATCTCTTGGTTTCTTTTACATCCATCCACATTGGGAATTGGAAAACTCACTCCTGCTTATGACAGCATTCAATCTTTTTTAATTTATTATACTTTATTCACTTAGTATCCCAGCTATAGCCCCCTCCTTTGTCCTCTTCTCCTCCCATGCCCCTTCCCTCATCCACTGATAGGGGACGTCTTCCTCCCCTTCCATATGACCCTAGCCTATCAGGTCTCATCAGGACTGGTTGCATTGTCTTCCTCTGTGGTCTGGTAAGGCTGCTCCCCCCTCAGGAGGAGGTGATCAAAGATCCAGCCACTGAGTTCATGTCAGGGATAGTCCCTGTTCCACTTACTAGAATGCCCACTTGGAAACTGAGCTGTCATGGGCTACATCTATGCAAGGGTTCTAGGTTATCTCCATTCATGGTCCTGATCAGAGTATCAGTCTCAGAAAAGACTCCTGGGCCCAGATTTTTTGGTTCTGTTGCTTTTTTTGTGGAGCTCCTGTTCCCTTCAGGTCTTTCTGTCTCCCCCTTTTTCCATAAGATTCCCTGCACTCTGCCCAAAGTTTGCTATGAGTCTCAGCATTTGTTTTGATACCTGCTAGGTAGAGTCTTTCAGAGGCCCTCTGTGGTAGGCTCCTGTCCTGTTCCATTTTCTCCTTCTGATGTCTATCTGGCTTAGCATTTAAATCTTCATCAAATCTGTCCTAGTGAAATTGTTTTAGGAGTTACTAGACCTTGGTATTTTTGTAGCAAAATGTTGATTCAAAAACTGTTTCAGCTACAATTTAGACTTTTCTCAAATGTGCTGTTGCTATGCTCCAGAGATCACCTCTGGAGATCAGCTCCAGCATCATCTCTGTTAAATTTGGAAGGTTTGTAGGACATGGAAGCAAAGAGCTATTTCCTATAAATGGTTTACTGCAGGTGCTCTGACCATTTATACTAAGTGAAGTCCAAGGAAAGTACTCTTTGTCAGTCATTTAAAGACAAACATGAGTTGGCTTCATTTTCCACAGAGAAAGTTTATGAAGGCCTTCTGAAGTAGCTACTATCTGGAAACCTTACTTGCTGTCTCTAGATGTTTCTGAAGTCATATTTCTAGATTGGAAAACATCACATGAAATGATTGAAGGGTGTTAAAACAGGTACACTAGGACTGGAGGGATGGGTTAGTAAACAAGAGTCTCTCACTCTGTGCAAGCCTGGGACCTGAGTTAAACCTCACGCACCCACACACACCCACGTTAAAGGTGTGAGTGGTCCTTTGAGGCTGGGCCACTGGCACTGGGGGAATGAGGAGGATAACTGGGGCCTTGCTGGTCACCAACCTAGTGTCAGACTCACTGAGAGACCTTGACTCAGAGGAATAAGACTGGGAATGCTCTAACATCAGGGGACTGCTTCTGAACCCAGCGCACATGCATCTGTGTGCAAATGCGCACAGTTGCTCTGTGTGTGAGATTCCAGTGCAGCCTAACTATTTCAGTGCGGTCATTACGTCAGTGTGGATTTGATACTTACGTTAAATGGTCATTATAGGCCGGAAACCAGTGGACACCTGCTGCTACAGTAAGCGAAATCATTTTGAAGGCTTTTGAGCTTCACGTGCCTGCCCTGCAGTGATCTGCACTGGACGGTGATTTACAGGCGCTGTTAGCAGGGACAGAGGCAGCTTGCCACTTCATTCTAAACAAAGCCACACAGCTTTATGAATTCCTGACAGTCAGTTTGAGAAGTAACAATGCAGGATTTTCTCCGTGACTGAAAAATAGAGAGGAGGGATACAGCAGGAATACAAAGTTAACAAACTGTAACTAATATTAAAAAAATAAAAATTAATATAAAAAAAGAAAAATAAAGAGGAATATAAAAGCCCTCACATCAAACACTGTGTGCTCTTTTGTTATTTACATGAGATTTTGCTGGCTGTCAGAATCCCTAGCCAGAACTGATATAAGCACACAAACAAGAATGTTGATAGCAGTGAACAAAGAGGCAGTGAAATTCATGGTAAAGGTCAGTTAATGATGTGTTTCAATAATAGTATTAACAGAGGAACATGAATTGGATTATGAAAGAAAGGCATTCTGTTTGAGAATAATTGCATATGCAAACTTCTGGAGGTAGAAATGACCCAGTTTTTCATAAGATCACTGTTAGTTCTATTCACTGATTTTGTACACAGAAAATCAGGTTTTCAGTTCTTTAAATGGTGCCATATTATTCAATAATTCAGTGATTATCAGCAAATAATCACATGTATGCACACACATGGATGCACAAGACTAAGCACATATGAGCAAATGCATGTACACGCATGCACACATATAACACATATGCACATGTACATACACATAAGGAAATATAACTTTCCCTTTTTTATGTGTTTCATATCATAATACCAGTGTTTATATTCCTGTTTTAGGATCGCAACTTTAGATGCTAATACACTTCAATCAACAGGTCTCAGGGTGCAGATCTCTCAGGAAGGCTTCTTGATGAAAATAAGAGAGCTGTGAGTGACAGAAACTTGGGGGAAAGAGAAAGACCTCATGTAGGACAAAAGTTTTTAATGATGTACTTGAGCATCATTGATCCATGCAGTGTAATTATTAATTTCTCATAAATTATATACTGCAGATCAGTGCTGTTCTCAGCCTTGGTCAGAGAAGCTTCTTTTGGCTCTAAGCAGCAGACAAAATACAGCCTAATAACAGGTCGAGTGATGAGAACTGGTGAGTGTTAGTGGCCAGTCTTCCATGGAACATCTATACCAACCCCACGTTGTGGAAGGGAGCAGAAGAGTGCAAGAGCTGAAGGAGGGCCAGGAGTGCTGTGAAATGCTGTCCACTGAACGCTATATTATCATTATAGTTGGGGTACAGGACCTGTGTTTCCACAAGACCTGCACAGATTAAGCCATAGACGTCTAAAGGTGAGAAAGCATTTATGGGGTCCATTCCTAGCTAAGGAGACATTTTCATTTGAAGGCACTGCCGTAAGAGAGCAATGTTTCTCTCTGGGTGTGGGCACTGGGACAGCGCCTAACACGCCGGCAGCACTCACTGGAGTCACTGGGACAGAAACTATAAAGCTGGGAGGAAAAGGCGGGGGGGGGGGGCGGGCTCACCCAGGGTGCGTGGGAGAGCTTCAAGTGCATAGGGTCGAGTTATATTGCATATGTGCACAGAGTTGCCAAAGAGCAAATAACAATAAAATTAATATATGTATAATATAACATATATATCAGATTATATTATATGTTATAAAGAAAAATAAAATAAAAATGTTTTTAAGAAGCAGAATCCCACGTTCTCAAGTCTTATTTTCTCAATATAGGGGTGGTGCTAAAATATTTCCCTTCCTACCTAACTGTTGTCTGTATAGTAGTGATATAAATACCAATATTGATTTCAAAGCAGTTGGTTGTTAAGTGTATGGTTTGATATACATGTAAATAATGGATAATGAGATAAACCTAGTTTGAGATTAGAATAGAAAATGTGATGTCATTAATAATAATTTATTTGACAGGTTATTTAAAGAAAAAGAAATGACTTGATCTGTTTGCATAATCAGTATAGCAAGCTAGAGTAAAACCAATGACACAAACCTGCAGACACAGTTTAATGTGATTTGTACTTCAGAGATACTTTATCTTTCACCATCTTGGATATTTTGGATATTGATTCAAGAGCAGGCGGCAGTTGAGGGCTATGTAGGAAAAGGAAGCAGGCTCCTTGAGTCACGGGGATGTGACTACAGCCCTCTCGGGAAGGGCTTGCTGAACCGTGACTAAAGACGCCTGCTGTGCTCTCTCTTGTTCGTGTGACCAGAAGTTACGGCTGTTATTTTAAACACCATTATTTTTAAAACACTACATATTGCTATTTCATTTTAATTTTATTTTTAAAATGTTTTAAATTTATTTATTTATTCACTTTACATCCTGATTGTAGCCCCCTCTCCCCTCTCCTCCTGGTCCCACCTCACCTTTCTTTTCCTCTGTCTCCCATTCCCTATTCCTTACAAAAGGAGAGCCCCCACCTGCCCACCCAGCTCATCAAAGCAAAAGGCTGGGAACAGGGTACCATACTTGAACAAGTGTTTTAGCTGCAGGAGATGCCTGGGTGTGGCACCTGGACTTTGGTGTTATAATATTGCTCCTGTCATAAAAGTTCGGCCAGTGGTAGTTATATACTCAAATATAAAGTTTAGGGCTACAAAGACAGTTCATATGCAAAGTGTCTTCTGTTACTTTTAAAATCTTTTCATTTATTCTTCTGTCATACAATGCATCGTGACTCCAACCTCCACTCTTTCCACTCCTCTAGCCCCCCACACCCCCTCACTCCCAGATATACTGTTTACCTTCAGAAAAGAGCAGGCCTCCCAGGATTTCAACCGAACACAACATACATGATACAATAAGACTAGGCAGAAACCCTAATATCAAGCCTGGATTAGGCAACCCAGTAGGAGCAAAGTGTTCCAAGTGTATGCAAAGGAGTCAGAGACACCCCTCTCTCACTGTTAGGAGTCCTACAAAACCCAACCTAAACAGACACAGCTTATATGCAAAGGACCTAGCACAGACCCATGTAGGCTTAACGATTGAAAATTTAGACTCTGCAAGCCACTATTGAGCCTTGCCTAATTGATTCTGTGGGCTGTGTTCTTTTGGTATCCTCAACCCGTTTGGCGCATATAATTCTTTCTTCCCATCTTCTATGGGGTTCCTTGAGCTCAGCCTAATGCTTAGCTGTGGGTCTGAGCATCTGTTTCCATCCATTTCTGGTGGACACCTCTCTGACGATGATGGGGCTAGGCATGGATCTGTAAGTATAACAGAATACTGTTAGGAACAGAGCTGTAATGTTAAGTTATCTCCTCTCCTCTGCCCTCACCCAACAGAAACACGTTTGCTTATGTGTGTAATGTTAATCTGAACAGCAAATATAGAATGAAATCAATCAATATATTTGAGTTGTAACTCAAATATATAAGCAAAATATTGAATACAACAGTGATACAGTTTGGTAGGTCTGCTTGCAATGCTGTCTGAGATGCTGTTTCTTCTGAGTCTTTGGGGTCAATCGGAGTCCATAATGTCATCCCTTGTGAAACTCCATTAAAGATTTCTATAACCTGCATTTCTTCCCCAGGTGATGCTTTCAGGGCTACTCATTAAAAGAGAGAGCAAGGCATTTCTGTAACGGCAGACACAGAGAGGCAGAGACAGGCAGATTCTACAGATAGCCTTTAAGAAGGCCAGATTCAGATTCAGAAAACAGAAAGACAGGCAAAGTAGAGAATTCAGATCTGTGCTTGCTCTTGCTCAGGTGACATCAAGAGAAGTGCTTTGATTTCCGTCCTTTCTACAATATGAGCACATTATTGATGACTCTTAGTTTATTATTAATGCTTTTCATTCTATTGCATTTTAGCAAGGAATGTGTGAGGCCTTGTAATGTATCATATATTGCATTATGTTTGTTAATGCTTATGTGTGCTTATTTGTGTGTATGTGTGTGTGTGGAGGGTGTAGTTGTCCTCGGAGCCATTGGAAAAACCTAGAGCTGTAGTTGCAGGATGTTGTAAGCCACACAACATTGGTGCTGAGAACCAAATTCTCATTCTCTACAACATGGCAGAATGCATTTGTACCACTGAGCTATCTCTGCAATGACTCTGCCCTGCATTCTTTAACATGTGCTCTGAAGATTGAACCTGGGCCCTTGTGTGCGTGAGGCAAGCACTTTGGGAACTGAGCTGTCTCCCAGTTCTGTTTACTGACTGTTTGAAACAGAGTCTTGTGTAACCCAGACTGGTCTTTAACTTGCTATGAAGCCATGGTGAATTTGAATGTCTGGTTCTTACATCATGTCGTGGTGACTTAGGTCAGGTTTTTTAGTGCTGGTGTTAAAGTGTGTATGCCAGCAAGCTTAATTATACAGTGCTGAGGAGTGAACCGATGATCTTAGGTGTGCTAGGGAAACACTCTACAAGGGAGTGGGTGTTAGATGGATAGTTGAGTGGCCTTAGCTGACACTGTGTGGCAATCACCGCCATCTGTCTCCAAAATGTCATCATCTTCCCAACGAGATGCGACCCCGGGTTCCTCAGCCAGGAGTTCTCATTCTGCTCTCTCTGTGAAGTTGGCTACTGGAGATACCTCACTTGCTTTGGCAAGTGGCTCCTAAGTGGTTAATTTCTCTTTCCAGCCCTGTCCCACCGCATCCCACCCCCAACTCGCTCAGTCTCTGCTTCAGTCTGTGCCCCTCAACTCTTGTGCCTGCCTACCTTCTCACGGGTTTCTGCCCCTGCCTAGCCCCATCTTTGAATTGTGCAGGCTCTGTGCTCTCAGCCTATAGAGAAGCACACACTTCAGTTGCTTTTTTTAGGTTCACTGTATCTTGTGACTAGTGGTCAATTTAGGCAGAAATCTGTTTTGTTCAAGGTGGGACCAGACGAGAACTAAAAATAGTCTACAGAGGGCCTGCTCAATCTCTCTGTCCTGCTTCTATTTATTCACCTTAGCAGGGACATCTGTCTGTCTCTGCGAGTTAAAAGAGAAACAGACTCCATAACCTCTCTAGCACACATAGACACATACCAAATGTCCTAGATTATCTTTCTCTACAAGACTGAAAGAAAACCTAACCCAAATAAATCTACTCCACTATTCTCAACTTTCTCATTTTCATTTCAGAAATGTTTGAGAAGGTGCAGAAAAAGATTTAGTTTGAAAATTGACGCACCTGAAATGACAATGTTTGCTACTTGTGCAAAGGTAATTGGTAGTAAACTCTGCGTACAGAAGCCCTTCACAATCACTCTTGCAAAGTCAGCCTCCAAATAGTCCACATTTTGCTCAACCTTGAATACAAACTAGAAAAGATAAAAGACGCCCAGTCACTTGTTCAGTGGAAGAGTAGGACAAAGTCTCTTCTTTATTTCTGTGTCTCCCCAAGCTTGTGAGGACAGTAGTCATGAGGATAGAGAGATGAAGGAGAGGAGATGTAGTGAGCAAAACAGGGAGAAGGGAGGAAAAGAGAGAGGGGGAAAGGAGCAAAAGAGGCAGTGTGGAGATGTAGAAGGCCTGCTTGCCCATGCCAGGCTGGGCATGAGGGCTCCATTTGCTTTATATCCCCAGACAAAAACACTATTTGTAATAGGATGAAAAAATACAATAATTATTTATTTTACAAATAATAACTAATAGTAATTATTATTACTGTTGTTTGTTATTTTACAGAGGTCCCCAGAGCCTATCTCAATTCCACATTTGTATCACACTCCCCTAATCTCTTAGTGAAATTCCCCTTTCCACAGGAGCCTAGAAAACATGAGTAGCTGTTGAGTGAAGAATTTCCTCCTCAGTGATGAACCGGTTTCCTAATCTAGCTGTTGAGATGTTCCCCTGTGAAGCTTGTTGTGGATAAAAGACAGGGGAAAATGAATTTATCTACATATCAGCAATCAATGGTGTGCATTCACGTATGCATATGTGTTCATGTGTGTGACAGACATGTGTGGAGTCAGAGGTTGATAGTGGGGGTCTCTTCCATCACTCCACCTCGTATCCTGAGTCAGGCTGTCCTGCCGAACCTGATGCTTCCCCATTTGGTTAGTAGAGCAGGCTAGCGTTCATATAATACTTTGTCCCTGGTCTCTGCATGTTGGGATGACAATTATTACCAAATGTCTTGTGTTTCCAAGTGAACTCTGATCCTCACACCTATACAGCAAGAGTTTATGCATGGTCCATCACCTTAGGCTATGGTATACTTAATGTATACCATAAATAGTATTTAATGTGATAATGGTTAATATTTAATAACCTGATGAGTTTGGATAAGGGTTTGCACCCACAGAGCCATTAGCTCGATCCAAAGCATAAAATATCCATCACCTCTCAGAATTTTCCTTTGATCCATTATACAATGTTATTTGTCATTAACATTTTGTGATAGAAATTAGAATAAAATTAACATAAGATGCCCATGGTCACAGCCATTTACGCACACAGTCAAGTATGCTTAACTGCGAGGATAAACAGTGGGTCTCTAGCTCTAGGATTTACTTGTCTTGTGTACCTGGCGCTTTTCACCGTTGGATTACAATCTCTCCTCCTGCCATACCCTAAGCTACCAATGGCCAGCATTGTTGTCAAGTTCTGTGCCCTGAGTATTTTATATCTTTGTGCTATTACTTAGTACTTGTATATCTGGCTTGTTTCAATTAGCACAGTGTCCTTCGCTCGGTATATGTTGCTGCAGATATCAAAGTGTCCCTCTTCATAAGACTGAAGATAAACCACGGCATGTGTTTACTGACTCTTCCCCATATTCACCGATCGACATCTGAGCTGGTTCCGTATCTTGGCATCTATGCATAATGCTGCAGTGATCCCTGAAGTGTGGATATCTTCATTCCTGATTTCAGATTTTTTGGATACATACCCACGAGTGGAAGTGCTGGGTTCTATTGTAATTATACTTTTAACTTTTGAGTTCCCCCATTACTTTTTTAAATAATGGCAATATTAGTTTAAGATTTTTATCAAATGAGCCTAAAAATTTCTTTTTACCAGCATACATCTTTGTAAGCTTTTCTTCCATTTTTATTTTGTATTTATTCATGCTGACAGATGTGGGAAGCTTACTCATTTAGGGGTTGTTGCAATATCCTCCCCATATCAAAACAGAAATCCACTTGAGCTGTCTTTTCTTTGTCGTTTGTCTTTGACTTTTACACTGTTGATTATTTATTTATTTGTCTGTTTATTTCATATTTATGAGAAAATGAGGCTGTCTAATCCACACATTTCTGAAAAGAAGCTGTCCTGGCTGAGTAGGTGTCCACTGTATGAAAGAGTAAAAGGCGAGAAGGACCGCTGGCAGAGTGGAGATACAAACACATTTTGTAGCTGGTATTTTTCAAAAACCTACTTTATTGGAGTTCTTAAATGTCTCTCCTGTCCTTCCAACCCCCCACCTGATACTAGTTAGGAGAAAAAGCAGGCTAACAGGGAGAAGGGCCTCAGACTTCTCCAGCTACTTCTGCTGGTTAGGGGGTATTTTGGGCAATTCAAACCTCAGTTGTCCTGATTCTTTAAGTCCAGATAAACAGCAAACCAGCAATCCAGAAACTACAGTGCAACCTCAGTAACAACCTAGAAGCATTCTTTGGAGCATTTTTCTATAAGAGTGTATCAGAGCGATGCAAAGCAATACAGAGTGATCTCTTGTCGTTTTGAGGCTATTTTATACCCTCCAAAGTCAGTACAGGAAGATTTTCAGCTGACAGAAAACCACTGCCCCAGCAGGAGACAGCTTCCAGCTGACAACCATGACACACCTTTTCACTGGGATTGTTTTTAGAGAGGGATATACCAAAAATATTCCCACATCCCATGCTTGGGATCAAAACAAAAACATCTACAAGATGTAGATAGAAGCTTCCGGGAAGAGTCTTTATTAGAGAACTCTCCAAGTATCTAACTAGTACAATGGGCTCCACCTGGACTTTATGACTTTGAATAGAAGATATTATCTTTTTGGGTTTTATTTCTTTTTCTTTTAAGCAAGCGATGAAAATAATTTTAGTAAGAAATAGAACCAAGTAATATATACATACATACTGAAAATGTCACTCACGTATACAATATGATCTAACCATATGTGACCCTCACTTTCTCCTTCCAACCCTTGCCGTAGCCCCTGCCCACCATATCTCCCTTCCACCTGGATGTCTGTCTTTTTAATGAATCCTATTTTTACAAGCCACTGTGTACAATTAGTTATATCTGCGCAGTCATGAGCGTGTGACTGTTATTTGGCATCATTTTCTCTTCTATTCCCATCATTCAATTGTTGTGGGTTTTATTGACATCGAGTTATAGGAAAACCCACTCCGTTGTATTCATGTGTATGTTTACTATCTTCACTGCCAGCACATATGACACACAACAGAGATGTGCATGTCATTCATATGCTATGCTGTTGTCCAACAGGGTTACTGTTAAACATATAATCCCTAATTTGTTACTAAAATGAGGGCTTATCTTCACACTACTAGGCTTTATTTGTAATAACTCAGTTTTGGACCAAAGATCATTTGACACTTACTTGATGTGCATAATTTTCTCATTGATGTCTTACAATTATTGTTCCCATTATGTCTGAAA
This sequence comes from Meriones unguiculatus, assembly GCF_030254825.1. Lineage (NCBI taxonomy): Eukaryota > Metazoa > Chordata > Mammalia > Rodentia > Muridae > Meriones > Meriones unguiculatus. The sequence goes on along the minus strand of NC_083350.1, from coordinate 4,423,850 downwards.
TATCTTACTCTATAATTATCTCAGTGTAATTAATGTCACTGGGACTAGAACACAGATATCAGGTCATTTGCTTTAATATAGGATGGCAAACATTAATGATTAGTCTAGAATTTCTTCTTCAGTGACAGAGAAACACAAGAATCAACCGTTGACTCAAACAGGAGTCTGGAAGACACTTCTGTTGACAATAGTGGTTTGGAACACCCATAGCTTAGGACACTGATGTGGACACAAAGAGGAACACGGTCTCAAACCTAGGGACACAAATGCCAGATGCATGAAAGTTGGAGACGTGAACTTGATTGGAATGTTCCTAAGAGACGACCAAGTAGAATTTGGTATTCAGTTGCATAAGGCTCCATTTTTCAAATCATTCTAGTATCATTTTATCCATTATCTGATACTCAAATTTAAAAACTACTTTTATCACATGTCTTTCACTCTTATCTTATTGTTAATGGAAGATTCCCGAAATACACTGAACATAGAAATGATCCCTAGGGTGTTAGAGATGTTCATAAACTTAATGGAAAAACTCATTTAATGTTTTCTCTAGAGCAATTTTTTAATACTTGTTTTTATGTAGATTTTTCCCTGGTAGAGCAGTTGACATTTTTTTTCCAACATATTTCAGAATGTTGCTCTCCATTGTCATGAGCCTGATTATGAACTGATATCTTAATACCTGTTGAAATAGCCGTTACTCGTTAATAAATTAAGCACTTAAGTAAAATGGTTCATGGTAAACAGTCCTGACATGCTACGCCATCGTGGTGAACACACACAGGAAAAAGTGTTGACTTTAACCTAGATTTTATTACATGAGGTTTTATTCATATTTCAAAATATTTATTGAAATTTGTTGTGCCAATTGATATTGAAAAATTTAATATTATAATCTCAAATCTCTGATTTTTGTATCACTTTACTAAAAGGAAAATATAAATATTACCCCTCTAGAACGTTAGCAAACATACTTGGAAAAGCACCAGATGGATGTGTACTACTAATTTTTTGACAGATATTCTTTTCAAAATTTGTTTACAAGACTCTTAAAGCATTTCATGATGTATATTTTATAAAATATTTTTATAAACTTGTATTATGTCTAAATTAGTTTTATTGATTAGTTCTATATTGTATTTCTTTGTAATCTGTGTCTTTAGATTTGTTTAGATCATTTCATTATAGTTTTCTTTATTGTTTAATATTTCCTATATATAATTTATCAATTATTTGCTTATGTGTTTGTTGCTTAGTTGGGGCTTTTAGAGCATCACCGGTATGTAACAGATGCTCAATAAACATTGGAGAAGTCAGTTATTAATGTTCTTTCACTTTATATCCCATTTTTTAACAACCCAGCATAAAATTTGGTAGGAATTAATCATGATCTGGAATAGAACAATCATGATACAAATCTATGTATCATGATCCCATTGGGTCCTATGGAATGATGACCTGATGTTCTAATCTCTACAGGTTTGCTGCTACCTGTGTTATAGAGCTTCATTTTTATGTTTTTTTTGTAAGCAACACTGTCTTTATTAAATCTAATAAAGATGACAATTTGAACTTAAACAGTTTGACTCAGTATCCAAATGGTCCAAGAAGAGCTTCTGCTCTTTCCACCTCATTCCACAGGCAGGACCTTTATATTAAAATAATATGAGTCTGAGAAGCTCGCCAGGCACAAGCATGTTAAAGAAATGTTTGTGGAGTAAACCCAAGTCTCTATGCTATGCATACATGGGAATTATTTCTCATTCTCCAATAACTTTGAAATTAAATAGAGTACTTTATATTTATAATTTTTTTTTTCTGAATTGGGCAGTATTTTGTCACGGAAGCACGCTGATCTTGACCTGCTTTGCTTTAACAGGTTCTGAACCTTTGGATCATGACCTTTCTGGGGGTCGAACAGCTCTTTCACAAGTGTCACTTAAGATGATCAGAAAACACAGATATTTATATTATTATTCATAATAGTATCAAAATATGTTTATGAAGTAGTAGCAAACATAATTTTATGGTTGGGGTCAGCATAACATGAGGAAGTATATTAGAGGGTCTCAGCACAAGGAAGGTTGAGAAGCACTGCTCTAAAATGAGGTCCTATAATTCATTCTTCAAAGTTTACCACCTCTTGATCATCCTACTACTTCTAAAATACATGTGTGTTTGTTTCATTTATAGCTTAGTTTTTCCTAATATGCTCAATATTATATGAACATCTTCATATATGTCATTATTTCTGCATCAATTACCCCAGATATTAGCATATCTGGAGAAAAGATTGCAAGCATTCTGCATGGTTATACAGATTGTGGTGCTTATTTTCCTAATAGCCAGGCATCAGGCAGGCTTCTTTCCCTCCTACAAATGTGACCGTTAAAAGCATGCCAAGGCTTACCGCCTAGCTTCAGAATTTAGTTTCTTAGGGTGGGATTTTTAAATTTCTGCCTCAGTTTTCTTATTTGCAAAGTGAAAAGCTGCTCTCCTGAGTGCTGTGAGAGTGGTGTGAGGATTCAGGTAGTGATACAGAGAGGTTAGAATGTGACAGCATTACATTGTAAGGCTGAGTTAATCTAGCAAAGGTAAATGTAAATCCATAAGGCAATAAATATCACCTTCTATTTCCATATTACTATCTACTTCCTAGTAGCCAAGTTCTGGAGGGTTTCCTAAACTGATGGGGAATCAATAGTTCCTCTTGTTCTGCACTCCACCTTGTTGTCAGTGGTTGTTAACTCAACTGAGCATTCAAATGATCTGAGAAGAGTACCTGCTCTTTCTACCTTGTTACACCGGCAGGGTCTTTATCTGCTTTGTTCACTGAAATAACATAAGTGCCTAGATGTTTGCCTGGCATGACAGTTTTAAAGAAATAGTTGTTAAGTACATATGAATTTATATACTAAGCATTTTCATCCAATCCCCCAAATACTATTCTAGTCTAATAAAAAGCAAGGAAGTAGGTGGCTAGTTCCAAAACGAACTCATCTATTCTGGTCTGATTTCTGACATCAGGGGCTTTGCATGCAAACCTGCTCTCTCAGATACAAGTGCTGGCTTTGAACCAGTCCAGTCTTGGCATCAGTATCTTCCAGCCCCGAGGGCCACCTCAGTCTCAGCTGCTGCTTTCGCTTTTTTCTCCCTTTCTGTTTATTTTAATTACCTTGGCTGCTTTTGCATTTGCCAGCAGAAGAATATGAGGGACAATGCAAAGAATATTATGCAACACATGAGGTCAAGCACGACTTGGTGCATGAAGATCATTTAACAAAGAAAATCAAACTGAAAGGCTGGGTTTGTGCTCTGAATCAAAGATGCTAAAATTCTAAATATTTTAAGCTGCCTTATGCTTTCAATGAAATTTTTATCTTTCAAAGTTAGGACATGATGGATATTCTCCAAAGACAAACAATATAGAAAAATGTACAGAGTACAAGAAGAAATGCTTCTTAAAAGCTAAAGTCTGTATTTTAATCACAACGATGCATGCATGTGAAAAAAGTATAGAACACGACATAATAAGCTTTAATTAAATGAATATTAACATAAAACAATGGTCTTTTAACCCAATTGTTATTTCATTTTCATTCAAAGGTTAAACTTTTGTGTTATTCCATTTCTAAATTCTTCTGGTTGTTATTTCAAAAGCATTTAACAATACATGTACTCTCCAATATTGTAGCATGATAATTCTTTTTGTTTTTTAATTATACTTTATTTACTTTGTATCCCCCCTCTAGGTCCCTCCCTCCTCCCCTCCCAATCCCTCCCTTCCTTCCCCTTCTCCACACACTCCCCTACCCTCCCCAAGTCCACTGGTAGGGGAGGGTTTCTTTTTCTTCCTTCTGCTCCTAGTCTGTTAGGTCTTATCAGGAGTGGCTGCATTGTCTTCCTTTGTGGCCTGGTAAGGTTGCTCCCCCGTCAGAGGGAGGTGATCAAAGTGCAGGCCAATCAGTTCACATCAGAAGCAGTCCCTGTTCCCATTACTATGGAACCCACTTGGACACTGACCTGCCATGGGCTACATCTGTGCAGGGGTTCTAGATTATCTCCATGCATGGTACTTGGTTGGAGTATTAGTCTCAGGAAAGACCTCTGTGCTCAATTTTTTTGGTTCTTTTGCTCTCCTTGTGGACCTCCTGTCTTCTCCAGATCTTACTATTATTTCCCACTTCTTTCATAAGATTCCCTGCATTCTGCCCAAAGTTTGGCCATAAATTTAAACATCTGCTTTGATAGTCTGCAGGGATCAATCTGGCGGTTTCTCAGACAACAAGGACTAGCATCTCCTCAAGATCCAGCTATACCACTCCTAGGCATATACCCAAAAGAGGCTCAAGTACACAATAAGGACATTTGCTCCTTGGATACAGAAATTGTGGCACATCTACACAATGGAATATTACTCAGCAATGAAAAATAAGGAAATCATGAAATTTGCAGGTAAATGGTGAGATCTGGAAAGGATCATCCTGAGTGAGCTATCCCAGAAGCAGAAAGACACACACAGTATATACTTACGCATATAGGCATATAATAAAATCTGTACACCTAAAGAAACTAATCAAGAGGGAGGACTCTGGCTAAAATGCTCAATCCCCATTACAAAAGGCAAAGAGGATGGACACCAGAAGAAGAAGAAAACAGGAAACAAGTTAGGAGCCTCACACAGAAGGCCTCTGAAAAGCATGATAATTCTTAAGAGATCTACTGCTGATCAATTGCAAGAGATGGGCATTTATCTTTTTACATTATCTCTTCTGACTTCACTTTCTTTTATTTTTTGGTCAATTATACTAGTTTACTCTTTTTTTTTCTTTCATTGAAAATGAACTTGTCTTCTTACATAATATGTCCTGATTATATATTTCCCTCCCTCTAGCACTCTACTTTCTCCCCAACTCCCCTCCCATCCGGATCTACTAATTTTCTGTCTCTCATTAGAAAACAAACAGACCTCGAAGGGAACACTACAATAAAACAAGATAATAAAAAATTAACACACTGAAATTGGGCCCAGGAGAAGGCACAGTAAACAGACCCACTCGTTCAGACACTCAAGAATCCCATAAAAACACTGACCTAGAATATATATACACAGAGGACCCCCTGCAGGCCCTGAGCATGCTGCCTCCGTCTCTTTGAGCTTTGCTCATGTTGATTTAGAAGGTCTTGTTTCTTGGTGTCCATGATCTGCTTGGTACTTATGTTCTTTTTTATTAATTTTTATTTTTATATTAATCACAGGTTATTTATTTTGTATTCCAGCCGTAGCCCCCTCCCTCATTCCTTCCCAATCTCATTCTTCCTCTCTTACCTCCTCCCTGCCACTTTCCAAGTCCACTTTTAGGGGAGGACCTCCTCCCCTTCGATCTGACCCTGTCTTATCAGGTATCTTCAGGACTGGCTGTATTGTCCTCTTCTGTGGCCTAGCAAGAGTGTTCCTTCCTTGGGGGAGAGGGAAGGAATAAAGGAGCCAGTCATTGAGTTCATGTCAGAAATAGTTCTTATTTGCCTTACTAGGAAAACCCACTTGGTTACTGAGCTACCATTTGCTACATGCGAATAGGGATTCTAGTTTATATCCATACACAGTCCTTGGTTGGAGAAACAGTCTCATAGAGTGCCCCTGTGCCCTGATATATTTTGTCCTTGTGGAGCTCCTGTTCTCTCTAGGTCATACTAACTACCCATTTCTTTCATGTGATTCCCTGCACTCTGCCGAAGGTTTGGTTATGAGTCTCCGCATCTGCTTTGTTATGCTGCTAGGTAGAGTCTTTCAGAGGTCATCTGCAGTAGGCTTCTGTCCTGTTATTTGTTTTCTCCTACTTCCCCTGTCCATCCCATTTCTCCTTCCAAGTAAGGATTGATCAGCTTATTCTGGGTCCTCTTTCTTGTGTATCTTCTTTAGGTGTATAGATTTCAGTATGTTTATCCTATCTTATAGGTCTATATAAGTGAGTATATACCATGTATGTCTATCTGCTCCTGGGATACCTCACTCTGGATGATCTTTTCTAGATTCCACCATTTGCTGGCAAAATTCATGATTTCCTTGTTTTTAAATGTTGAGTAGTATTCCATTATGAAAAAGTACCACAGTTTCTTTATCCATTCCTCCACTGATGGACATCTGGATTGTTTCCAGGTTCTAGCTATTATGAATAAAGCTGCTACAAACATGGTTAAGCAAATGTCCTTCTTGTGTACTTGAACTTCTTTTAGATATATGCCCAGGAGTGGTAGAGCTGGGTCTTGAGGAAGCACTATTCCTAATTGTCTGAGAAAGCGCCAGATTGATTTCCAAAGTGGTTGTACAAGTTTACATTCCCACCAGCAATGGAGGAGGGTTTCCCTTTCTCCACAACCTCTCCAGCATGTGTTGTCGCTTGAGTTTTTGATCTTAGCCATTCTGATGGGTGTAAGGTGAAATCTCAGGGTCATTTTGATTTGCATTTCCCTGATGACTAAGGATGTTGAGCATCTTAGGTGTTTCCCTGCCATTCTATATTCCTGTACAGAGAATTCTCTGTTTAGCTCTGTACCCCATTTTTAATTGGCTTGCTTGATTTATTGCTTTTTGATTACTTTAGTTCTTTATATATTGTAGATATCAGCCCTCTGTCAGATATAGGTTTGAATATACCTTCCCAGTCTGTAGGCTGTCATTTTGTTCTGAACAATCCTATACAACATCAGATCATCTGGAGGTATCTCCATCCCTGATCTCAAGCTGTACTACAGAGCAATAGTAATAAAAACTGAATGGTATTGGCATAGCAGAAAGGTGGATCAATGGAACCGAATACAAGTCCCAGAAATAAACCCAAACACCTATGAATGCTTGATTTTTTACAAAGAAGCCAAAACCATTCAATGGAAAAAAGACAAAAATCTTCCACAAATAGTGCTGGTCCAACTGGATGTCTACATGCAGAAAAATGAAAATAGACTCATATTTATCACCCTGCACAAAACTAAAGTCCAAGTGGATCAAAGACTTCACCATAAAACCAGACACACTAAACTGCTTAGAAGAAAAAGTGGGGAAGAGCCTGGAACTCATTGGCACAGGAGACAACTTCCTGAACAGAACACCAACAGCACAGGCTCTAAGAGCAACAATCAATAAATGGGACCTCATGAAGCTGAAAAGCTCCTGCAAAGCAAAAGACACTGTTGTTAGAACAAAACGGCTCTTCTGTTCTTTCTGCATCCCTTTCCTCTGAGTTCCCTGAGTGCTGAGGCATAGAGGGCTGGGGGCATTTGATGGAGACATTCTATCATTCCATTTAGAGCTCAGCGTTTCAAGGTCTTTCACTCTACAGAATATCTGGCTGTGGGTCTCTGAATTTGTTCCCATCTGTTGCAGGAGGAAGTTTTTTCCATGATAGCTGAGTAAGGCATGGATGTATGAATAAAGCAAATATGATCTGGAGTCATTTTACTGCTACTTTATTGTTTGTTTTAGAACAGTAGTAGTTTGTAAATTATTTACCTTTTAACTTAATTTTTTTACTTAATTCTGTCTTTTCTTGTGAGATTATAGTAATAATCTCTTGAATCCTCACTGCACACAATAAAAGTATTTTCCTTTTTGTTTTCCCATCTCTCCTCTCTTTTCCTCATGTCTCTTCTAGTTTTTCTTTTCCTCCCACACCTTTTCTCCTCCATTCCTCTCCTCTTTCTTCTCTCTTCTTTTCCTTCCTTTTCAACTCTTCACCTTAGCCATCTATAGATGGTGGGTTTGTTCACAAGTCCATGGTTGAAGAGGTTTAAAACCCAAATGTCTTAGTCTACACTTCATCCCTACATGCATGTTGAATGAATTAAGGTGATACACAACAAATAAAGAACTCTTAATGGCTTGAGGGTCACACGGTGGCAGCTCTCAGGCATACTTCTCTCCCTCTTACACTGACACAGGCCTGAGGTAAGTTCTGAGGTAAGTTCCGATGTGCTGCCTGTCTGTGGTGGGTACAGGGCCATCTACAGAAGCATTGCGGGGGGCCACATCTGCAGAGCACACAGACTGTCTCTCCCAAAACCAGACAGTGCTAAGAGTTCCTCAGCTGGTGGCAGCTTCCTGTCCTCCCTCATCCATGCGGGGATTTTGTCGGCTTGAGATTGCTTAGCTCTTGCATGTGATTTCTTTGAGATCATATGTGCAACTAACTGTTGTGTTCAGAAAACAAAGTTTCTTTTATTTTTTTAAAATGAAAATAGATATTTTTATATTTTATATAGTGATTATGATTTTTCCTCCCCCAGTTCCTTCCAAATCTTCCTCACCTGCCCACCTACCCAAATGCATATTCTTTCTTGCTTTGCTTCGCTAGAAAACAAGCAGGCATCTAAAAGGAGAAAAATAATTCAAAAAATGAGATAAGTTAAAAACAAACAAACTAGGACAAAAACAAACAAATAAAAAGCCAAAGAAAAAAAACACTAGAAAGGCATTATAGACTTAGAAACACACACATTGGCATGCACAGAAATCTAAAAAATAAAATAAAAACAAAAAACAAAACAAAAAATATACGGACCCATGATATAAAAAAAAACAAAAACAAAAACAAAAAATAACTGTGAAGTGGAAATTAAAAAGAAAACATTGCCTAAACAAAGCACTATGAGAGAAAAAAACATCCTCAAAAAATACTGTTGGGAATATTTTAAAAGATAATAAGCATTGGAAAGAATGTAAAGAAAGCAAATGTAAACTAGATAAAAACAATGCTCTTTATCTACTGCTATCTACTGCTGCTCATGGGATGGCCTTTAGAGTGGTTCATATAAACAGTGAAAGACTGTTAGAGAAATATGTACGTATGTATGCATGTATATACACATATAAAATTGGCCAGTGATTGTCATTTGAAGCTTCTTGGCTGGGGCTGGTGTTTCCTCTCACTCTCAGTGGTAGATGAACACATCTCTAGTAGGTTATAGTTCGGGGACTATATGCCTAAGAGAGGTGATATGGAGAGGCCAGTGGCTGAGAACTAGGAAAGTAACTAGAGGGAAGTGAAGGGGGAGGGGCTTTGTTAAAATGTATTATGAGCATCTATGAAATTCTCAAACAATCAAATGTACATTTAATGCATCTAAATTAGCTCATTTATGAATTAAACTCAGCTTTTATGAACTTGCTTGGTTCCTTGGCTGGTATGGCTGATGCTGAGGGAGCTTGGATGAACCCCCCAGTGTGAGCACTAGATGCCTTTCACGGAGGCTATCCTGACTGTCCTTATTTTGTTTGTTATTATTTGCATTCATTCTCTGGGTTTGATGCTGGAAATTAAGTGGACTTACACATAGGTACTCTAAACATTATAAGTTATGAAACAGTTGGATTAAGTATGAATTGAGACAAATTAAACATGTTCCCACAATTAAATATGCTCATGGCTTCTGGCACCACAGCTGATTTCTGACGCGCAAAACTCTGCTACTGAGGATGCCCTCAGAAGTTAAATTGCTTGTACTCATACAGCAAACTGTGTGGTACCCCAGTTTATTAAGCATCCATGAAACACCCATCTCCTGAGGAGCTTCTTCTCAAGGGCCATTTATGTTTCTATTTCTGATGGAGCCCATGAGCAACTTTTTAGATATGTGGCTTGACTGGCTACCCCCAACACAGGTTCCTACCTTACAGGGCAACCCTAGCAAACAAATACGGATGTTCTCCTGCTGGCCCAGAGTAAGGGAGTGAGTAAGTAAGTGAGAAAGGAGGAGTATGCTCAGCTTATTCTAAATATTTTTCTCTGGCTGTCTTTGCTCATTCTCACTATGTAAAAGTACATATTTAAATTTTGGATGACTGCATCAATTTCACTAATGACTGTTTCATGTCTTCTTTCTGTGTGCTTTGATCAAGCATACATTGAGGATGGAGACCTTTTTTTATAGTCGTAAACACACTGTATGTTTGCCGTATTTAGATGATTCTAATATTCTCATTACACTCAGTAGTCAGGCTTAAGGGCTACATAGAGGGTTACAACTCTCTATTGTTTCTACTGAGATCAATTTGAAGAGAATCATCTATTGATTTACGTAAAACCCTGTTTTTAGTGTCGCTAACTAGCCCCTGGAAATGTAAAGATAATTGACAAAACTTACTAACCTTAAGGAAATATAGATGCAAAAGAAAAGAAAGTGAAAAACAGAATTTAAAATTGTATACTATAAAATAATCAAGATACCATTGTTAGAATATGCAAAGGAAATTGTATTTTTTTTTTTTTTTGTCATTTCAGTATTGGTCATCTGTCTTCGTTGAGTCATTACAATCCAGCTGACGTTCTTAAACAAAAGTGCTGCTCTACTACTGATTTAATTTACTGCTTTTACAGCACTGGGCATAGAGCCTTGACTTTAGGGACCTATGGTAGTCAAAGACTCTGCTATGTGCTGCTTTCCTGGTTAATTTGGAATTTGTTATTCTGAGATAGGGTCTTTCTAGGATGTCTTGATGACCTTGACTTCACAGGGTAGTCCAAGATGGTCTTGAATTCACAAGGTAGCACAAGCTTCCATTGTCACCCACACTGACCTTGGATTTGCAGTACCCTCATGTCAGCTTTGTGCCTAGCTGAGAATCCAGGCCTGGGTCGCCATGCCTGGCTTTTTAATTTTATTCTTATACATTTCACAAGTTTTTTTTTTTGTCAACTTTACAGGATATTTTTTCAGCTTGTACTTTGCTGACTGTTGACTAGTGTAGAGTTGAGGTACAAGAACTTACCCTTGAGATATGGAAACTGGTTCACATTTCTGGTCTTCTCTTCACGTACAGCTGCACCTCTATATCCTCATTTCTTTTATCTCTACATATTCGAGCCATGGCGTTTGCACAAACTTAAGTATGATAATTTTATCTGTGGGTACAGTGTTTAATAATTATATCAGCGCTTCTACCTCTTACAACAATTTGTGTCGAGACCAGACATTTCATTTCGGCTACTGGGAACGTATCGGAGATCGCTGTAAAGATCATGGCTGTTACTACACTCTGCAATTAGAGCTACGTTTTTTCTCTCATAAATTTTATTCTTTGAAATTTTTTTTTTGACAAGTGGTAATTCCCCCCAAGAACTCACACTCACTGACACTCCAGAGATTTTCATTGGCATCACTTGTTACTGCTGCCCTTCTTGCCACAGGGCAAGAGTCTTGCCTCTTCAGCAGCATCTCATTGTCTCTTACGTTGTAACACCATGGTATTTATTACCCTAATCACTTCATTTTTGACACTCTGGCTTCCAAACCCACATGAACTCTGTAAGGATAAATGGTTTTCTGTCTTGGTCAGCACTGTATTTTCATGTCTTGCATAGTGTGTGCAATAGAAGAGGCCTTATGAGATGTTTATTTACTGACTAACTGAGAGATTAGCATGTACACAGAAACAGAACTAAGTGACTGGTACACACTTCTGTCACTCAATTCAAAGAATATACCTTCATTCACAATGTGGGTACTGACATAATATTTTCTATGTTTAATAAACAATTCAGAGTTCTGAGGTTTATATTAGCATAGTCACCCTTCAAGGCCTCTTATAATGAAATGAAATCAATACAGGTCTTTGTTAAAAATATGGTAAAAAGGTTAGTACCGGGCTCATATTTGCTTTGGACCTTATGAGTGTCATAGGTTCTGTTTGTTTGTTTTTTTTTTTTTTTTTACTTCTTCCCATTGTTTCTTGACTAGGCTTCTCACAAGGTGGTAAATATTTATGAGGATTTCTAAGATGAAATAAAAACTGACACAAATATAACTAAACATGGAAATTAAAATATTTCTTTAGATAGAATGGTTTTGCATAGACATCAACTGTATATGTTTTGTTTAATTGGAAGCAAATCTCAGTCTGTAGCCCCCAAAAGTTAAGATTGGTGGATAGAGAGATTGACTAGCTGAACTTACTATAAATGCTCAATAAAACATTCTAGAGTAAGTTACCTCACTTTGTGGAGTTGTAGGTATGGTGAGCTGGTCACACCGTCAAAGACCAGGCTTCTGTGTTTAATGGTAAGTTCTCTCTTTGCATTGACACATGATAGTGAGTGATTACTGTGCTTGGCTAGTCAGCTGCAGGTGCAGGTGACCACTGAGAAAAAACTACTTCATGCAGTCTATGGGTGGAGACAGCATGCTGTTTCTAGCTCTGTCGGTTCCTCTCTCTGCTCATCTGCTATCTACCTATCTATCTCTTTTCATTTCTGATCACATTTTATCTCGTTTACATTTGGTTTCTTAACATTCTTTCCAATGTTTGTTATATGCCATTTAAAATTTCTTTTATTTTAATTGAAAATATTTTCTACCATACAATACATCCCAACAACAGTTTTTCCTGCTTCACCTCCTAGTTTCTCCCCACCTCCCCTTTCCCTCAGTTCTGCCCATTCTCCATTTCCTCTTCAGAAAAGAGCAGGCCTCCAACCAAGGACAGTCAAACAAGATAGAAAAAGGCAAGGCAAGAGCCCCTGTATTGATGCTGGAGAAGACAACCCAGTAGGAAGAAAGTCCCCAAAGCAGGCAAAAAAGTCAGAGATATACCTTCCATTGTTAGCCACACAAGGCCAACACATTTTCTGTATCCATTCTTCATTTGAGGGACATTTAGCTTGTTTCTACTTTATGGCTCTTATAGCACAGCTGCAATGAGCAGGTTTCCACACGTGTCCTTGTGGTAGGATGGTGTGAATATGCTCAGGACTGGTGCGGCTCACCTTGAAGGAGATGGGTTCCTAATGTTCTGAGGAACTACCATATGAAGAGACAGCAATGAAGGAGTGCTGCCATTGCTCCACACCCTCACTAGCGCGGTCTCTCACTAGAATGGCTAAGACTCATAACACAAGTGGTTATATCCATTTAAACATCTTGCGAAGAGAGTTTGGGGATAGCAATGTAAGCAAAACTCTCTATTAGGTTCAACCTACACAAAGTTCTGTGGAGCAGAGCTGTGTACAGGCTTTTTTTAGATGTTTATCTCTTATCTTTTCTGCATCCCACAGTGAATGACAGTGACCCCAAAGTCAAAGAGATAACAGGCGAATTCGACATTCATTCTAATTTCTGTTATCTTTACATGATTGCTTTTTTATTCTAATCTCTGTGACTATCATTACCTCTTGTATATTTGTACTGTTTGCTCATAGAGATAATGGCCTTTGTTAAACAGTCAAAGGTACCTGCTACAATGACATTAGCCATCTGCTTTCTGTGGCTGCCTGCTTGAAAATTTTAGCAGGAGGTACTGACAGGAGGGTTTGTATTAGAAAGATTTATTCAGGGTGTTCTCCTATATGAAGCTAATAAGGAACCATGAGAGGATGACAAGGAAATCAGGAGACCTCTAACAGGTCTTTTTTTCTTTCTTTCTTTCTTTCTTTCTTTCTTTCTTTCTTTCTTTCTTTCTTCTTTCCCAATTTGACAGAAACTAGAAATTTGGGAAGGAAATTTGAACTGAAAATATGTTTATATAAAACTGGCTTATCAGCAAGTTTGTCAGACATTTTATGTTAATGATTAATGATTGACATGGGAGGGCCTAGCCCTGTGGGGATGGTATCCCTGGGTAGGTTGTTCTGGGGAGTAGAAAACAGTGACCTGAGCAAGCTGTGAGGAGCAACAGAGCAACCAGTACCTGTCCATGGTCTCTGCTTCATCTCCTGCCCTGAGTTCCTGTGGTCTTTCTGCTTCCTATTGCACTGAGTGTGTTGACCTGGAGTAGTCAGCAAAGCTTGTCAAACAGCTAAAATGGGAGAACAGAAGAGTGGCACAGGACTGGCCAGGGAGGACCAGACTAAATGGCACTAGAAACTAAGCAGATAGTGGAAATCCTGAAGGCATATGCCAGCGCCCTAGGAATAAAAACCACTCAAGTGAAGCAAGAGTAAGCCATAGGAAGAGTTGTGTAATGTCATTTTATATTGAAGAAAATCAGCGTTGGTATCTACAGGGTTTGCAACAAGAGTCCCAGGATTGTCTAAAAGTGAACAAGTCCTCTGTGAGATATTAACAGCTGTTGTATTTACCCTCCTTCCACTACTATCATGGCAATGAACTCCAGCAGGCTTTATTGCTACTTGTGTGACACTTCCTGTTTTTCTCAAAATCATGTCTGTGATCCGTACTACTGATTCTGCACTTGGGGCAAACAGAATAAAGCAACACAACGGAAACTGAAAGAGAAAGAAAGAAAGAGAGAAAGAAAGAAAGAAAGAAAGAAAGAAAGAAAGAAAGAAAGAAAGAAAGAAAGAAAGCCAAAATAAACCTTTTCTTCTCCAAACTCAGTGTGAGGTAGAACTCTGGTCCCTGTAAAACATGGAGGGAAAATAGTCTCTTTCCTGCTCTGGCTTTCTGCTGTTAATAGCTTTGGGGTCTCCTGTGAGTTGCCATACTATGATGTCAATCTTTTTGACCATTTTCGCATGTCTGATGTGTCCTTAGGTCTCAGTGTCTTTATATACATTTAGTTTTAAGAGGATGTCAGCCATGTTTAATTATTGCCTGTAGTAACCCATTAGACTTCATTTTTACTTGATTCTCAAAGCAAAGTCTTAATAAATAAGACCACACCCACGAAAGCACCCATGATTAGTATTTCATCACATCCCTTTAAGGGTCACAATTCACTTCATATTCAGTGTCTAATCAACAATGTATAGAAATTCATGATTATTCAGGAATGTTAATGTATCCCATTGTATATCCTGAGATTCCAGATATATAGTTATGGTTTTCTTATTAAATAAAATAAAAATGGAGAGGTTTTTATATGAAAAAAAAAAAAACAGAAAATTTGCCATGGGTTGGATTTTTGTAATTCTGATATGTTTTTCAGTGAGTAGTGGAAATTGTGATATCATTCAATTACCACAATGTTCTTCAGATCACACAGCAAGCACAGTTGCAAAGAAGAAAAATGTAAGGCAAAATTAAATTTTTGCATCACAGCTTTAATGTAGTATGAGGGTGTTTGCATATTTTTATTGAAATTTGCAATGATCAGCATAGTCTGATCACTCGTGTCTCTACTGCTGTACTTGTTCTGGTGAGCTATTTGAAACAGGCCTCTAGCTCACTCATCATTCAGACTTCACATAGTCCAGTATTACCAAAGAGTAGGAATGATGTAAAGAGTCACGGTGTCCTTATCACATTCAAGATACATAACAGTACTGGATGACATATAGTTGGCATACATAAAGCATTGGCATTTATCAGTGAGTTTCTAACATTATCCTTATATGCTATTGTCTTAGCTCAGCCCTACCGGGCTACTGAACTTTATGCAACTGTCATGGCTTCACATTTCCTGCCATCTTCTCTTGGTTTTGCTTGAGTAATAATTGCTAATATCCCGAGTAAGGCTTTCACAGGATGTTTTCCTGATTGTTCTCATGTTATTATTAGCTTTGCTCCGGGAAACTTTTCTTTGCAAGAACACCACAGGTAAATGTGTTTATTTTCATAATAATAACAAAATGTTGCCTTGGCTTCTTCAGTTGTTGCTGGTGCTAATCATAACATCGCTCTGCATGATTCGACTACTTAAGGGTAAATTCCTCTCTTTATAATTGAGATTTGTGATATAACAAATATAAAGAATGATACCTGGAGGTGCAGTGATTATACTGTCAGAGTAAATGTGGCATTCAATGAAAATTCTCAGTTCATTGAGGTAATTTCAGGGATGTTATAATCTGATAGTGTTACTTCAGCTTTATCTGTGAAAATCCTGGCCTTGACTGTCAGCGGTTAGATCTGGAGAGTGCTCTCATGGCAGCACTACAAAGAGACACATGTGCCCCATCTACTGTGACTTAAAGCAGTGTAAGGAATAGGGAAGGGAGCCTAACTTCCCAGTTGATACAAAAAGACACTAAACCTCAGACAAATTTGACCTTTGGCTTCCAATGCTCCAGAAAAATAAGCTGATATTTTGGTTTTTGTTTTCATAGCTTTATGAACTTCTGCTAATCTACATACAGGAGTTTGACCTTTTTTCTTTCTCCTTTGCCACCTTAGTCTCTGACTCTCTTGATTGTCTATGATATTGTTGTAGAATCATGACATCTTATGTATTATCTGCCTTTTAAAGTTCAGCACTAGTAAACCAGAGCCTACAGGAAGAATTTGTCCAACCACTGTTTGTGGGCAGAATAGGAATTAATACGTTTGCTTTCATTTTTTAAATGAATGAAGAGTTACCCAGGGAACTACTATTTCACAGTAGATGAAAAGCACATAAAGAATACAAAGATGAGGAAAGAAAACAATGTGAACTAAGTGGAGTGAAAGTGGAAAAGGAAGGGAGGAAACTCAATTATCATAAAAAGACACGGCTCCTGCCTGACAAGCCAAATGGCTTTGGGAGGAACCACAGAAAAACATGCTTTCTTCTCTCCTTGGTCATCAGATCTGCCTTTGTATGCACAGTGAAGGTTCTCCTGGAATCTCACCTTTAAAAACATGCATAGAAGCCCGTTTTGGAGCTTAGGCTGCACCGTGGACTGGAACAGGTCAAGAACGGATCTGACCAAAGATAGGAATTCCTGCAGAAACAATGTAGGATGGTAGTTTAAATTAGGAATAATTTTCATATTGGAGTTAACATCATCTAATGGTATATTTACAAAATATAACTTCTGTTCTAACATGAACTAAGACAATAAAATATACAGTAAAATATTGGATGGATTATGTGTGTATATATATTATACTCGGAAAGACTAACAAGTTTGAGAAATGTCACATCATTTCAAAAATTTATAAAAATTATGCTCTAACTTTTTGAAAGTTGGGTTGGGGGATGCAGTCTAGATGCAGTAGTTATTTTTTAGCATGCGGGAAGCCTGGAATTGCTCTCAGGACAGTGTCAAATAGGCATAAGGCAGTAGACTTCTGTAGTCTCAGCAGCTGAGAGGTCAGGATGGAGGGATCACAAGTTTAAAGCAAAATCAGGAGTTGGAGTTGAGACTGGGATACACTCACGAGACCATGTCTCTAAAAAGAAAAAGACAAAGTAAACCTGAAAAATTCTCTCCGTTCCTTAGGCAGTGCTGGCTAAGTGTCTGTGTTGAGTCCCAAGTGTGCTGTGTATACTATTTGAACCACTAAGACACCGTTGATTTGTTCTGTTTTTAGTGATTCTTTGTGAGTTTTGTATCATGCACCCCAGTCCTGCTTTCCTGTCCCTCATATCCACTTTGGCCCACAAAACCTCCTCCCAAAATAAAACACGCACAAATGAACTAACAATAATAATGACAAAAACAAAGCATAGAAAACACCTCGTCATGGAAGCTGTAGCATGTCACAGCGTGTCTCCTCTGTCCACACATCTTTACTTGAGATCTTCAGCTTCTGTGACACCATCAATGTTGGATCCTCACCAGGACTCCTCCCGGTTATCCTGTTGTTGCCCTGTGTCATGGAGATCCTGCAGCTGTGGAAACAGCAGGACCGGCCCTTTCATGTAATACCGATTTGGGGGAGGGCCAATTTCTGAGCCTTGTATGTGGGTCTGGGTGGTAACTGAGCTGGTCAGCCAGCCAGCTTTCCCTTATCCACACCAGCAGGGCAAGCTCTCTGGCACTTCTCTGGCTCGGCCACCCCATGCCACCATAGACAGATGGCAGAATCAGCTCGCCTGCTCCCACACCCTCATGGCTGGCTCACCTGAGCCTTCACCGTCAGGGCCAGCAGCACTGTGCAGCCCAGGCGAGAGGCAGGGTCTGTTCTCCTGAGTGGTTCAGCCAGGGAGGAGCAGGGCCAGCTCTCCTGGTTTCATAACTCCCAAGTCAGCTCTTCCAACCACTTCAGGTAGTGAGGGGCAAGGGTCAGGGGATAGGTCTCCCCTCCTCCACCCAGGCCACCTCATGGCAGAGGGATGGCAGCACCCTCTCCCAATCCATCTTTTGCTCATACTCCCAGGCTTGGCTCACCTGTGCCCCCTCCTCCAGGACCAGCTCTAAATGTGATGCTCTACTGAGTGCTTAAGCTGATGAGGGGCAGGGCCAGATCTCCCAGCTGTCACAGGTGGTGAGGGGCAAGGGTGGGAAGGCATCGTGCCCACATCCACTCCCCCCTACTCCCTCCCCCCCCCGTTGCAGATGAGCGGCAGGGTCAGCTCTCCCACACTCTGCTCCCATCCTTGGGGCCGACTCACCTGTGCTCCTGCCACCAGGCAGCTCTGCTGCTCTGTCCAAGTGGGGCACAGGGCCCACTCTCTTATGTGCGGCGGCTGGTGAGGGACAGTCAAGGCTCTCCTGACCTCACTACCCTGTGGGCAGCTTTCCCATCTGGTGGCAGGGAGCGATGGTGGTGGCGGAGTGGTGCCATCTGCTCTGCCCCTGTGACGCCCCCAGCGGAGGAGTGGCAGGGTCAGCTCTCCCACACTCACAGCTCTAGCCAGCTTACGCACACCTCAGCCACCAAAGCCAGCTTCTCTGCGCTGCCAGGGTGAAGTCCCGGTCTTCCTCTCCCAAACTGTCCCTGTTGAGAGATGAGGCCAAATCCAGTGAGGATCAGACCAGTTCTGCTCCGTCCCTGGACATACACGTGGTCCCTGGCAGCTGTCCAGACCAGAGATATCTCCTTGTTCTCTAGGGTCCATGGACATCGACCCTGCTACTGCCCGGCCGCTGACTCAGACACTACCTTCAGCTGTAGCTTAGGCTGGGGACCACATCAGGCCCCAGGTCACCAGGCTGACCACTCACGCAGGCAGGCTGCTCCTCTCCACCCTGGGGCAGTTCCATCTCTCTTCATCCTGCTCAAGCTGCTCAGTTTTCTTTCTCTCCATCTGCCCACCACATACTTGTACATTGTGTTGACTCCATTTGCATGGCTGGTGGGCGTCTGGGTGACATCCTTCATCCCTGTGGTGTTGTGGCAAGCATCTATGGCCTCCTGTGCTGTGCACTGAAGGGCAGCTCTCTGAATGGCATGATATTCTACAGGTCTCGGTCTGTCTTTCTCCTCCGTTGCTGTGATGCCTGGATTTGAGTTGATTTGATTTGATTTGACTTTTATGAGTCCTAGGCATAAGACAGTTTTGACCACCAAGTCAGGCATCAAGCTAGGAGGAGCAAAGGACTGCCATCTGCTCAGCCCCTGACTGATGTAAGAAAACCAAGACCAGAAGGTGGTGTGTCTTTGCCTGCTGCCTGGAGCAGGTGGAGGGAGGGTGGATGCATGGAGACAAGGAAGGTAGGGGCAGGGCAGGTAGATGTGACACTGTTGTTATCCTGACTGCAGAAGAAGCAGAAAAAAATTATTACCGTTAAACTCTAGATTTGAATGAAGCACAG
Source organism: Meriones unguiculatus (assembly GCF_030254825.1). Lineage (NCBI taxonomy): Eukaryota > Metazoa > Chordata > Mammalia > Rodentia > Muridae > Meriones > Meriones unguiculatus. Next base: position 4,404,495 of record NC_083350.1, on the reverse strand, counting down.
TCTTTCTCTGTCAAATAATTCAAGGGAAAAGTTCCTTGCTCAGTAATGACATTGAAATGGTTGGCGCGTGTAGTGATGGACACGCCTGAAGCCTGACGCTGGAAGATACTGTGTAGCAAAAGCTCAGTTTTCCCTGGCTTTGAACTCCCGCCATGTCTGTGCAGCACGACCTCAGCACTGGCTGGTTTCTACCTTTACCACATGTTCTGTTTTGGAAGAGCTCTGTCTTGCGGTTCTATCATGGCTCCTTGGACAGGTACAGTTAAAAGGAGGGAGTACGCATGGAAGATACAGATGATCCGATTTGGCCTGCTACCTCACATGGCAAACTTCATTTTTTTTGTAAGAAAAAAAGTGTAGCAATTGAAGACTTGAATATTCAGTTATTAGCTGTCACACACCAGGAGTTGTTCACAAGGCCCCTATCAAATGTAGACAGAGCATGCTCATCTCTCCACCATGGACTCTTCATCTGCCATTGGACATGAGGAATGCAGCACGCCCTGAACCGCACAATATAGTTAGTGACAGGAGAGGTCTCTGTGGAAGTCAGATGACAGGATTCCTTCCAAATGCCCTTCGTGTTTGTTCTCCCTTCTGTCCTCTCTCAAAGCGCAAAGCCCCAGAGAGAACGCCAGGCTCTTGTTCCGTTACCACCCTTAACCCTAGTCCGCTGGCGGCCTGCTTGAGGACGGATTTGATTTCGGGGCTTCCTGTAAGGAATGCCAGCAGGTGCTGCCTGGAAAGTTGCAGTTTCTTTAAAAACTCAGTTATGTTATGTAAATATGTTTTTGTTTTAGTCCCAAGTGTGCGATCTCAGCTGGGCTATAGTTTGTCCACAGCTGTTAATTGTCTCCCGTGGGGCGTGAGTTTTGCCAGCTGGTAACGGCCTGCCATGTGAGGCAGGGAGAGGGGTGTGGTCTAGGACTCGGAGGGTATAAATTTGAGAGCCCTGGAAGAGAAGGGGCAGGGCCTGCAGTGTTGACGTGTGGCCGTAGTGTTCGGAGCAGACAGACAGAGAGAGATGCTTCGAGGCGTGCATTCGCTGTTAATTGAGATTGGTAGATCCCCAAAGACCCATAAACCCTAAATAGCCTGGAGAAGCAAAGATTCTGCTGCCCCTCTCCCCGCTAACCTCCTTCCTACCTAGGGTTGCAGGGTTGGCGGAAAGGAGGGAGATATAATACACCAAATAAAGGGAAGTTTTAAAAATGAGTTCTGTAGGCTTGGATGTTTAGTATGAATGTTTCTTTCTAGCATCATTAATAAAGATATCGCGGTAAAGAGATGAATGGTGTCACCTTTCAGGGGTTATTTTATTTCAGTTTGTAACTTTGAATTCCTTCTCTAGTGATCTTCCATGGCTGCATTCAAAAGGCCAGGAATAAAGAAAGAGGATACATGTGAGAGTATACTTATCCACCTTGTAATTTGGGGCAGCAACTTCCTGGCAGGCATGTTCCCCATTTTGGCTAGAGGCCATGTGCACCCCAGGACAGCTATGAATATAGCACAATACAAGACTAGACATTTACTTGAAACACTGTGGCATTTTCTCTGTCACTTTTTGTTTTGTTTTGTAACTGTGGTTCTTGGATATGAATGTTGTAGCTAACAAAGTTATCTCATGATGATATGTCACTCATTGAAAGGTGTTAAGAGTACCAGAAATACAGATCATAGCTTATCTTCAGCATTTACCCTTCCACTCAAGCGCTGAGAGAAGGTCGCTTCTCTAGGCCCATGCATCAGCGTGGCTTGTCAGCCATCATAGTGCAGTAAAAAATGTCCTAGGGCCATTATGAGATGAGCATTTAAGATGATTCATGTTTTCTGCTTCCTCTTTCATGGATATCTCTCTCTCTTAGATGACAGGAGGATCTCAAGTGTGTGAGCCCTGTCATGCTGGGCCAGAGTCACCAAGTAAGCAAACCCAAGAGCTAACTCGGTGGTGTCCCAGTCCTTCAGCCATTTTAGACAAGGTGTTAACAGATGAGGGAAAAAAATGTGGAAATTAATCTACATACTTGCTGATACACTACAAAAACTTACAGAGCCTGAGAACCCAGGCATTCACCAAATGTTATACTAAATTATTTGGTGGGCAAGCCAGTATGGACACATATAAATAATGTGTGCATATGTACATATGTATATGCTCTCTCTCATTGGTGAGCTGATGAGGTTATGTTTAATCATTCTTGCCCTCATAATGTAGGTGCTGCCATTACGTCTGGTGAAGGCCTTAATTCAGATAACAACCAGCCAAACGGCTGACTACTGGGGGGGAGGACAAGTCCACCAGATCCTCTTCTTCAGACTGAGTATCTGCCTGTCTGTCATGTTGTGCAGTGGGTTTTGAACATCCCAGGGTGTTTGTCTCTGCTCTCCTTCCCCCAAATACGACAGGAAGCTGTCTCCCAGGTGGATGCAGACAAGAACACGGGCAGAGCCTCTGAGAAGGTGAAGTCCCAGGCCACAGGCAGCCAGCACTCAGCAAGTTCAGCTGTGCATAGCCACAGCCGTAGGACGGGAGGAGTGGCCGTGAGGCTGCTGCCCATTATTACATACAATGGAAACACAGCAGGGAGGAAACTGGGTCCTTCCTCCCTTTCTCAGGGTACATGTGCAATTGGGGTGCAGGTTAAAAGAACTGAGCCAAGAGGATCAGAAATAATTGACTCTGCCCACACTTGACTGCTTAGACGTTGACCCTGCTCCTAGCTCAGGAGCAGAGGGTTCTCCCAGAGGACGGAGAGGTAAAGCCATTCCAAGACCTTTGCATGTCCCAGGAGGCTGGTAACCTGCGGAGCATCTTGTGAGACAGAACACCTCAAACATCTGCTGTAACCAGCTATGTCCTGTGCAATAGCCTACGCACTTGCATATGTGAGGAAACTTAAGGAATGATGAGGTAGGCTGAGTGATTAACAGTGACATAACTGGTAATAAAATAGTGTTATAGTAACATATGGCCATAAAAGTTATGTCACTGTTACTTTATTTTTTTGTAAGAAGCAAGAAATATAGATGCCAAACAAAACTCCTATAGAACTAGATACTAGACTGCTTATTTGACATAAATCATTTTCATGAAAGCATTGTAAAAATGTCCTTTTTATTAAGCTTAGATGTAACTTTTTGTAAATTGTTTCCAAGTTTCCTACAAAATTTTATTAAGTAAAATTAAAACTTATAGGAAAAAATATAATTTAATACATTTAAACATTTAAATATATTTAATAGTTTTAATAGTTAATTGGTAATGCATTGTTGATGGTATACTATTAAAGCATAATATGTTGGTCAAATATAAAATTTTAAAAACAATAACATTTAATGCCTCACATACATTATCCCTAATAGAGTATATGTGTAATTCTACTGCCCCTTGCAACACATTTTCCTTAAATATATTTATGCCAGTAAGCTTAAGAATTTGCAAAATATGTCTACTTTTGAAACCCTTTTAAATCATCTCTCCCAGCCCATTTCCATGGTAGCCTAGACCTCTGTCTTCTGTTTTGGAAGAGCTCTGTCTTGTGGTTCTATCATGGCTCCTTGGACAGGTACAGTTAAAAGGAGGGAGTACGCATGGAAGATACAGATGATCCAATTTGGCCTGCTACCTTTGTGGGGACTCAGTAGACTACTGTATCTTTCTTCCCCTACTCCACTTTGGTCTCCCTAGGATATTGATAGTCCTGTCCCTGCCCTGATATCAGCTATATCTCCTGGTCCATCTCTGCTTTGGGACTCACCTCTGCCAGTGGTGCTGACCTGATGTTCTCTCATGTTCTGCCTTTGCTATTTTTGTAGCTGGACACTTAAGAGCCCTGTTTAGAACATTTTCAGAGTCACTCCCCTCCTCTTGCCTACTGACCCACACATCCCCACTCAGCACATCTTGGACTGCTTAGAATATGAACACAAAAGTCCAACAAAACTTCAAATCTGGAAGCAAGCAGACCCTATCTTAGTTAGAACATCTATTGCTGTGACAAAAATATCATGGAAAAAATTACATCGGAGAAGAAAAGATTTATTCCAATCTGCATGCTGTGATAACAGTCTTTCATGACAAGAAATCAGAGAAAGACTTCAGGGTTGGAACTAGGAGACAGGAAGTACTACAGAGACCATGGAGGAATGCTGTTCTTGGCTTGCTCTCTCTGGCTTGCTCACATGGTTTTCACATGTTAGAACCAATATCTGCCCCAAGGTAGCAGCATCCATGGTTAGCTGGCTCTCACATCACAATCATGAAGAAAATGCAGGCTCATCTGCTGGGGACATTTTATTAACAGTGACATAACTGGTAATAAAATAGAAGTGTTATAGTAACATACGGCCTAAAAGCTATGTCGCTGTTACTTTATTTTTTGTAAGAAGCAAGAAATATACTTCAATTGAAGTTTCTTCTTCTCAAGTGACTTTAGCTTGTTTTAAAGTAACATTGCAGCCAGTCCTGATGAGACTTGATAAGCTGTGGTCAGATGGAAGAGGAAGAGGACCTCCCCTATCAGTGGACATAGAGAGGGGCAGGGAGGAAATGAAGGAGGGAGGGTGGACTTGGGAAGGAATGAGGGAGGGGGATACAGCTGGGATACAAAGTAAATAAACTGTAATTAATATAAAAAATAAAAATTTATTAAAAAAATAAGAAAATAATTAAATAATAAGGTGACATAAAAATACCAAGCACAGGGTCTGAGTCCTCAAACCCAGAGAGTCTGCAAGACTGAAAATCAACTAATCATTACTGAATTTCTCTACAACCTGACAGATTGAATTAACAGACTAAAAGGACGAAAACCCACCCAATAAATGCTGGAGTAGATTTCCCTACCAAGAAACATTGCAATTCCAGTTGCATAGATATCATAACAAAAACACAAACATGAACAACAAAGACAATATATTCCTTTAAGAAACCAGCATCCCTACTGTAATATCTCTTGAGAAAAGCAATTTTGCTAAAATACAAGGACAGGACTTTGAAATAACAATTAAAATATGTTCGTAGACCATAAAAAGAGTGACTAAACAATTCAGTGAAGACCACAAATCACAAAAAGTTGAATAAAATAACAAAATCAATTTAAGATATAAAAATAGAATTTAACAAAGTAATATAATCACTCAAGAAAAGTTGAACAGATAGAATTCAAAGTGAAAAGCTCAGGAAATTGAACATAAAGGTCAGAGTAAAGCCTCACCAACAGAGTGAATAAAGTGGTGGAAATAGTTTCATGTTGTCAAAACAACGCAAAAGTAACAGATAAACAAGTCAAAGAAAAATGTAAATCTAAGATAATTAAATCACATGCTATTCAGTAAATTTGAGATACTATGAAAGGACTAAATATATGTATGAAAGGCATAAAGGAAGGAATTAAAAACCCTGGGTTAAAAAACCAGAAAATACCAGGTTTATCCTATATTATATGTCTATATGAGTGAGTACATACTGTGTGTGTCTTTCTGCTTCTGGGATAGCTCACTCAGGATGATCTTTTCCAGTTCCCATCATTTACCTGTAAATTTCATGAAGAGGACCTCTGAAAGGCTCTGCCCTGCAGACTATCAAAGCAGATGCTGAGATTTATGGCCAACTGTTGGGCAGAGTGCATGGAAATTTATGAAAGAAGTGGGAAATAGTAAGATCTGGAGAGGACAGGAGCTCCACAAGGAGAGCAACAGAACCAGAAAAATTGAACACAGGGGTCTTTCCAGAGACTCATACTCCAACCAAGTACCATGCATGGAGAGAACCTAGAACCCCTGCACAGATGTAGCCCATGGCAGTTCAGTGTCCAAGTGGGTTCCATAGTAATGGGAAGAGGGACTGCCTCTGACATGAACTCAGTGGCTGGCTCTTGGATCACCTTCCCCTGAGTGGGGAGCAGTCTTACCAGGCTACAGAGGATGACAATGCAGCCACTCCTGATGAGATCTGACAGACTAGGATCAGAAGAAAGGAAAAGAAGACCTCCCTATCAGTGGACTTGGGGAGGGGCATGCGTGGAGAAGGGGGAAGGAAGGTGGGATTGGGAGGGGAGGAGGTAAAGGTTTATGGGAGGATACAAAGTGAATAAAATATAATTAATAAAAATATTTAAATAAAACAGAAAATATTGTTAACAAATCACAGAATAAAATTTCCCACATCCAAAGAAAGAGACATCTGTAAAGATAGAAGAGGCTTACAGAATATCAAATGCAGAAGACTGGAAATGAAATTTCCTGAAATAGATAATAGTCAACACTAAATATATAGAAAAATGTAACGATATAAAAAGAATGGAAAGGAATAAGACCAAGTCACATGTAAAAGAAGCCCCATAGTAATAACCTCTGACTTTTCAGTGGAGAATCTGAAAGCCAGAAAAGCCCAGACCTTTGTTCTCTAAACTGTGAAAGAACACAGACTCTATCCCAGACTACTATACCCAGCAAAACTATCAGTAATTATCAACTGGAAGAGAAAAACCATTTCCTGATAAAAATAAGCTAAAACAATTGAAGTTCAACTGTCTGGCATGACAGAGGAAAAAAAAAAGTTCAGTTTGAAGAGATGGTTATATATAAGAAGATACAAAGAATAAATAATCCTAGTTAACCAAAAGAGTTTAAAAAAAAAACAGAATAACAGGAATTAATAAATACTATTCAACAATAGCTATCAATATTCACAGTCTTAATTCTCAAATAAAAAAAACATAGACTGATATATTACATTAGAACACAATATGTTTTTCTGCTGAGTCCCAGAAATATACCTCACTATCTAACTACAGATATTATCTTATTGGGAAAGAATTTAGGAAAGGTATTTCAAGCTAGCAGGAACAAGAAACAAGCATGTGTAGTTATATATATAGATAGATAGATAGATAGATAGATAGATAGATAGATAGATGTAGCCCACGGCAGTTCAGTGTCCAAGAGGGTTACATAGTAATGGGAAGAGGGACTGCCTCTGACATGAACTGATTGGCCTGCTCTTGAATCACCTCACCCTGATGGAGGAGCAGCCTTACCAGGCCACAGAGGAAGACAATGCAGCCACTCCTGATGAGATCTGACAGACTAGGATCAGAAGGAAGGAGAAGAAGACCTCCCCTATCAGTGGACTTGGGGAGGGGCAAAATAATATCTGACAAAATAATGCTGAACTAAAACTGATCAGAAGAGATAGGGAAGGACAAAATATATTCATCAAAGGAAAAATCCTGCAAGAAGGTATGGTAATTGCAAATATTTCTACATCAAATTAATAGGACATCCAATTTCATAAAGGAAACACTGCAGCATCTAAAATCACATATTGAGCCCTGTTGAAGTTTGTTCTGATGAGTGTTACAGGTCCCCAAGATTTTGTCCCTGCTCAGAAGAGTACTTTCTCACTTAAACCTGTCCTAGGTGTGTAAACCTGCCTACGTCATTATTTCTGAGCCTGTACCTGGGTGTGACATAATGCATAGTGGTGGCTACGGTTCCCAGGCTTCATGTTCAGAAGAATCATTGGAGAGACAGACAGGAAGAGAGGAGTAAGAATGACACCATGATGGGTTAGTGTGGAGAAAAAAAAAACATGTGGGCTGAGAAGAAGGACTCCAATAATGGCATGGAAAGGCCCAGATAAAAAATATAAGTATCATGGGATTATGGATGGAGGGTAGACCCCAGATGAAGAAGATGAAGGTGAATGGATTGTATGGGACTAGGTGATAGATGGTGAGGTTATTGAGACAGTGTAAGTAAAATGTCTGCCTGGCCCAAGGTAAATAAGGCAATTATAAATCCAACAGTTGTCTGTGTCTTATTATTTGTTATAGCAGATTAAATTATACTGCCATGACAAACTTAGGGCTAATAATAAACATTTTATAGACCAACACTCATTTTTTTTTTAAATTACTACAACAGAGCACAGTGTTGGTGAGTGACTTAAACAAACTATTCTCACCAAAAGACAGGTCAAGACAGAAACCAAACAGAGAACCCATGTAATTAAAGAGGTTCATAAGCCAGACACTTACAGAACATTACATGTACATGCTGAAGAACACATGGTCTTCTCAGCAGCCCATGAAACTTTCTCTAAAACTGGCAACATAGTAGGATAGAAAACAAGCTTTAACAGATTTTTAACAGAAAATCAACAACTCCCTTCTAAATGAAAATTTGTTCTTGACAAATCAAGAAGGAAATTTAAATAGTCTAGAATGAAATGACAATGAAAGCATAACATATCAAAATTTATGGACCACAATGAAGGCGGTACTAAAAGCATAGTTCATAGCACTAAGTGACTACTTTAAAAATTGGGTAAATACCACACAAAAACTGTAATGACAAACTCAAACTTGGAAAGCTTTATATAAACAAAAACAAAAAGAGAAAATCCCATAAAGAGGAAAAGGATAGAAATACTCAAACTCAGGGCTAAATTAATGAAACAAAAAATTTTAAATACACACAGAACAAAGAAAGGAAGAGTTAGTTCCAGAAAATAAAAATAATGTTGACAAACCTTTTGCCAAATTAACCAAAAGAAAGAGAGAAGCTCCACTCATCCAAAGATGAAAAGGGAGACATTACAGCCAATAGAGGAACTTTGGAGAATCATAAGGACATACTTTAAAAACAGTCACTCCTTCAGTCTGTAAAGCCTAAAAGAAATATATGGATTTCTGGATACATTGGACCTACCATAGTTAAGTCAAGATGAAAGAAACAATTTAAAGGGATCATCAGTATTAATCAAAAGAGAAGCCTTAAAAAGCAATATGCCAATTAATGAAAGTCCTGATCAGATGGATTCAGTGCAGAATTGTATCAGACCTACAAATGAAAGCTAATTCCAATACTCCTTAAATTATTCTGCAAAATAGAAACTGAAGAAATATTTCCATTTTTTTTACAAAGCCAGAAGTACTGTAATACAAAAATCACACAGACAAAACCCCAAAAAGTTAACCCATATCCCTATAGATATATATGTAAATAGAATTACAAACTGAATTAAAGAACACATATAGAAAATCATTCACCATGATCAAATTGGCTTTATCCAGGAAATGCAAGGATGGCTTAACCTACATAAATCAATAAATGTAACCTCCTCATAAACAGCCTAAAAGAAAGAAGCCACATGACCATCTCATTAGATGTAGAAAAGATCTTTAGAAGAGGCAGAAAGATTCTGTGAGTTCCAGGTGGTGAGTAACTCCAAGAAAACAATATTTCCAGACAGAAGAGGGATGATTCACATATGAACTGATAAAGATTATGACAGCATGCACAAAACACACATAAATTCACACCAGACAAAGTTGGGGCAAGAAGAGGAAATGGGTACAAAGTCTACCAGTGGTCAAGAAACTCCCTGCAGTTGGCAGCTTCCAGAATGGAGAAAATAAGCTTAGGTAGCTAGCAAGGGACTAGGAAGAGTAGGAGATATTCCAAGGAAATAAACTGTAGTGTTAAAAGGGTTAATAGGCAATTAGAACGGGAGGATTAAATGAGGTGGAGCAGAGGAGGAGAGAGTAGATATGTGGATGGACAGCTAACACTAATGGCCTTTTTAAAGCCATGTGAAAACCCACTACTATAAAAAACATCATGAAATGTTTACATATAAATTAAAGTAATTAATGAAGCTACCAGCTATAGGGAAAACAATATCAGAACCAGTCATCATATGTGACCAAATAAAACCACCAGTACCAGGAATGGGTTACATTTTTCTTGAGTTGTTGGCCAGAGGTTCTATAGACCCTACAAATACTATGGGCAATTACCCTCCACAACTTGACTTCCATACTCCAGTGCAGGAGACACCACATACTTACAGCATAAAACACTGAGAAATCAACTGGAAGTTTCGCACCTACTAGATAGCATTCGTAGAACTATAAGGTGAATCTAAGCTGCTGGAAAAGAAAAGAAAGTATCAATCTGAACCATCTATGAATCTTGTGAGCGGTAATAAGTACTTGCCTTCTAGACATGTCCATTTGTCCAGTAGTGGCACAAATGTTATTGGTATAACCAACCACTTTTTGGTTAAACTTAAGGCCCACTCCATGAATGGAACTGATACCTAGTGTTGTTAATAATTCTGAGAACTTGAGATAAGATAGTTTCATGCGCCGTAGGGTAAAGCCTACAATTATTCTGCTCATAGAACATAGCATTAAAGTGACTTCTAAAGACATATGGATATAACCACACCAGTGCATCTCTCAACCATCACCAGAGAAGCTTATAGACGATGACAACACAGAGACCAAGAACTAGACAGCAGGAAGAGAGTGGGAGACTGTGGAGTACTTGGTCTTCCCCTCAGGCTTTAGGGAGCTACACAGAAGGGGCAGAAAGATGGTAAGAGGAAAAGGTGGAGGGAAACTCCACGGAAGCCATTTTCCAGACACAAGAGGGCAGACGCACATACAGATTCAGAGAGACTGTGATGGCATACACAGACCCGCACATATCTAAGCCAAACACATTCCTAGCACAAAGGAAAAGCTGGCACAAGCCGTGGCACTGGCCAAGCAGCTCTTCACAGATGAAAGCCGCTATTAGCAGGAATATTCTCTTTCTTCCATTATGGGTGTAACGAGCCCGCTCCATGATCAGGAGGAGCTAGCCAACACAAACCAGTCTTTGCTTTCAGCAGTTTTTTTTTTAATTTCCTCTTTTTGCTTATGTGTTTTTAAGAGAGAGAAATAATATGAAGTTGTGTGGGTAGGGAGATGGGAGGATCCGGGACAAACATGACAGAAATATACTGCATGAAAGTCTCAATAAATGTAAAAAAGAATTTTCATAAATCAAGCTATGATAAACTGCTTTTGAATTGCACATACATTATCAGCTCCGTGTTTTGCAATCCCTCCCTATGTATCTCCTTGCACCAGCTAGCTTCCGGTGCACACACAGGGGATTTCTCAGGAATGTGTCTGGTGGCTATGACTAATGAGTGCCTTGTGTCATTTCTGACCTCAGCCTCAGCTAAAGGCCCCTTAGGGACTTCCTGAAGCCATCCCAGGCAGCAGGGGAAAACATTGTCCTCGAGCAGTATTCTCCATGCAGTGAAATTGTGTTCTGGGTTGTTGTCACTGAATTTCTTAAGCATTTTACTTTAGATGGCTAATTCATCCAGCAAGTTTTGGGAATATGGACAAATCCTTCACTTCAGAAGTAGCCTAATAAAAGGCCTAATGTTGGAAGCATAATGATGTCTCTAGAATGCATTAGTACAGAAATATATGATTCTCATGAGTGAGGTTGAATACACATACTATTTTCTTTTCTATTTCCCTCATAGTTCTTCATTTAGATACTTCATTGTCAACAATGATGTTTTCACTTTAAAATATCATATTTTTTAATTTCTTTGCAGCATATGGCATCTAAATTGATATCTAATATGTGACATGTACAAGCTTTAGAGCACGTTGGACAATTTTGTGGGAATTAAAGGGGATGTGATTAATAATTATTCCCATTTGGGCCATGACAAAACAACCAGACACATGAGGAAGATCCCAGTGTCTCCATGCCACTATAGCCATGTGATCGCCACAGAGGTGACAAAGCAAACACTGGAGAAGAGGTAGACTGTCCAATGGGGGTTCTGGGAAAACTGGGTATGTGCATAAAAGATGAAGACTGGACCCCAAACACTTACTATCACCACAACTCAAGTCAAAGTGGATCTGAATTTTAAAAGTGAGCCTTGAGTGGGAAGCTCTGTGAGTCATCTGGATAGCTGTGGCTATCGTCTAGATATGACTCCAAAAGCAAAGGAAACAAAAGCAAAGCCACTCAAATATGGCAGTGCTTTCTATTCAAAAACTGTCCTTGAGCCTCTGAGGAGGCTGAGCAGCTGGGTACAACTCCAGAAGATTGTCACTGGAACCAACTGTCATGAAACAAATGCTATCAGGTTCACCTACTCATTTATTTGCATACCACAGCTACCAATCAATGGTAAACAGAGAAAAGGCCAAGAACAAATCACCTGGCCCTGTGCTATTGCTGTAACCAGACTGCACAATGTCAGGATGAGCAGTTTGTAGAGGAAGAGAGATCATAAATACATTCACATATGTTTTGATCTATTGGTTTGCCACTGGAGATAGAATGCCTTATGTTACTGCCCTTTGAGAAATGAACTCATGGCTCAGTCAGCTAGCAGTCCTATTACTGAACAGAACTCCATGCAGAGCACTTTGTTGTTAAAGAGAGGGAGAAGTTCCCTTCGGAAAGGATCTGCACGGGTTCCAGGTTGGGACTGGTGGCTTGACTAGCTTTGAAGCAGCATCTAAAAAACAAGTTGAGTGTCAGTGACCCAAGGTCAAACATTTAAATAGTGCATCTGTGGGTGTCTCTGTCTGAAGAGAAGCAAGTCAAACCATTCCTGTCTTATGCAGGTGCCTTCAGAGAAGACCTATAGGAGATGCTGGACAGGTACATCAGGAATAGACTCTGCCAGTGGAGGTTAGCCATCTCCTGTTTGACAAGAGTCAACATTCATTCACAGAGGAAGGGGAAGGAGTGAATGCTTGTGCTATGTGTGTCCAGCTGTGAGCCTGAATCCCAACCAGGGTTGATAGTCACACTGCTAAGTACACAGCTACCCATATGCACAGATAGACACTTTTCTTTGCATGTGTCAATAGTAGGCTATGTCAGCAATTTAGTTTGAAAGTGATACAGCTTTGAAGAGATGTTTATCTTCTTTGTTGGAATTAATTCATATTCAGCAGAGGTCTGCTCTTTCCACCTACAGGGTCCTCATCAACTTCAGCTCTTAAAGGTCATGAAATGTTGGATTTCCTTGAATAGTATTTGCTCTACTTGCTTCACAAACCTATTTCTTAGCAGAACAGGGAGGCGGAGAAAGTCAAGTTTGCTAATTGAAAAAAAAAACTTTTCTTTTTGAGATTATACTATAATCATATAATTTATACCTTCCTTTTCCTCCCTCCAAAACCTTATAGTTCTCTTTCAGGTTCATGGCCTCTTTTCTCATAGAGATATATCCCAAATTAGTTTGCCAATAGTTTTGCTGATATGTACTGATAAAAATTCAAGAGTTAGGACCTGAATCTTTGAAATATCAGACATTATAAAATAAATTAATGACTTCTAGAAATTTCAAGATTGATAGCAAGAATGAAAACAGTGGAGAACTGGGAGACAAACTGCTCAGATGGCAGCTCAACACCCAAGTGGGTTCCCTATTAAGGGGAATAGGGACTGTCGCTGACATGAACTCAGTGGCCAGTGGCAAGTTCCTTCCCGAGGGAGGAACAGCCTTGCTAGGCCACAGAGGAGAACATTGCAGCCAGGCCTGAAGATACCTGATAAGCTAGTGTCAGATGGAAGGGGAGGAGGACCTCCCTATCAGTGGACTTAGAGAGGGGCAGGGAGGATATGAGGGAGGGAGGAAGGAATGAGGGAGGCTGGGATACAAAGTAAATAACCTGTGATTAATATAAAAATTATAAAAAAATGAAATCAGATATATTCATTAAAAAAGAGAAAAAATAAAGTTTGTAGCACTGCCAGTTTGCCCTCCGTGCTTCTTGTTTGCACAGAGCTCACGGCCTCCTCTTCCTGCCACCATGCCTGCTGCCTGCTGCCCCGTTTCCCTCTGTTGCTTGCTGTCCTCACCCCTCTGGATGTGCAGGTCACATGTGTTCTCCTGTAAGTTGCATGGGTCATGGTGTTCCATCACAGCAGCCTAAAAGTACCAAGTGTGACAACTGGGTTATTTCCATTCCAGTGGCTGTGCACAGCGCGCCCGTGAACATGGATGCACAGCTGTCTCTCTACCACGCTAACTTACATGCTAACTTACATGCTAACTTACACGCTAACTTACATGCTAACTTACAGTCCTCCAGCTATTCCCTTAGGGCAGCAGAGCCGTATTGCCCTGTAGCCGTGTTGCCATAACTTTTAACACGTTGCTCGTTCTTTCAAGAGAGTGTTTATCCAATTACACTTTCCTGATATTTATCTATCAATGCTCTTTGCTACAATGTTTCTGTGTTTGTCTTTATTTTTATTTTTTTTTTACTAACTTATCTTCCATACAATTCCCAAAAAGACAATGTTAACATATCATATAGAATTGGAAAACTCATCTATTTAAAATAAAAATAGTCAAGAATACACAATCTATTCTGAACCCAGACAAATATAACCTAAAAATGTGGTATCTTGAAAATAATGTTACCATAAAAGTCAAGTAACTGAAACCTTAGCCGGATAAAATGAAGTATGAATCATCATTATTTATATCTGTTATCAAACTTAAATCTTAGTGAAAGCTTCCGAGCCTGGCTTCCAGAGAAGAGCGGAGGGTGCATTGAGAGATGAGACCCACTACGTGTCCGGACACAGGTTTCTGCAGTTGCACACGGAGCCTCTCACAGACCTGAGAAGTGGAGCCGCTTTGTCCGAGGACTCCCTACAAGAGTCCTGCTCTCCTCTTAGGCATCCCGGCTTTCTGCTCCCTTCATACGCCATTTAGCTTTCCTCTTTCTGCTTCCTGCACATCCTCCTCCTCCCTTCCTCCTCTTCTCCCTGTTTAATTAAGTAAGGGAAATCATGGTCACATCATTCAGTTAGTACATTTGTATGTTGATCCACAGTGTGACATTTGCATGTCATCTAAGAAGTATGTGGAATCTGTCATCAAATACACATGAAGAATTCTGTAAGGAATTCATACACGTAAGAAGATTAGCGCACACCTTTGAGGCTGGTGGGCTTTGCTTCCTGCTGGTTTTGTGACCACAGAAGTGTCCAGTTCGCACACAATTGTGGGGCTCTCAGGCCAAGATGCACCCGTCACTCCCATTCTCTGCTCCAGCTTGCACGGAGCATTCATTATACACGCAGATTACAATAACAGGGGTGTTTTATGAACCTTAGGCTGAATTACTGTTCTTTGACTAAATGTTTTATGTGGTATTTTTTTTCAGCAATGCATTTAATAGTAGTATTTCATTATTATCAAAGTATTTCATGAAAGGTAATCTGAAATATATGTTCTAACAGAAAGAAAAAACATGTTAAGATTACATATATCATGTACTGATCAAGCATAAGGAACAAGTGAAACTGATATTTTGAGCAAAAGTCTCACTGTTCTCTCAGTTACCCACGGATAATAAACACATTAGAGCAAACACACGGATGCTAAAAGAAGGGCCCACCCAGCTCCATCAGGGAGGAATTTGAAAAGAAAAATGTGAAAAGACATTGATAGTTGTTACTACTACAAAGTAAGCAACTGTTGAGCCCTCAGTTGTTTAGGAGATAGAGAACTAGGTGCTCACAAGCCCCTGGTCATATTTTCAACAGCGAATCAACACAGAACCTTGCTCTGAGTATGTGTCCTTTTAAAAAATTCAGTATTTAACATACATTGCCAATTTGTTACCATGATCCTCATGAAAAAAAATACTATGTATAACTCGAGTCAGATGACGGTTCCATAACATATCATTGAGGCACCTTGAAGCTTTCCAATGATTTAGAACAGCAGATTGGGCTTATTCAGAGCACATGGGTATTGATCTAACTATAAAAATCACTTAAACACAGTGCACACAGGTAGATAGACCACAAGACAGACGACTGCTGTGCTGCATACAGCAACAGAGCTGAGAGCTGAGAATCTGCACCCTCAGCTCATTTCAGTCCAAATGTACACATCGGGCCAGGGGCTGGGGGTGAGCAGTGGTTGGGCAGTGGCTTAAGAATCATGTAGGCCCCAATTTTTATTCATTATTAGCCAGATAGAGCCAAGTAATTGTGGTAATGATACTTGCTTTTTTGCCCAATGCTGGAATGCTAGTAAATTTAGGTATGCCCTGGTTACTCGCATGCCTCACTGCGTGCCTGTGCCCATTGATGCCCCTCACGCTATGACTCTCTTCAGACAGAAAAGGGATCTTGGAAATACAGCCACCATTGTTACTGCCATCTCATTGGCGGCTGTTGGAGCTACCACCGCGGCATTAGCCATGAGTCATACTGGGCAGACTGCTCAGACCCCGAATAATCTTTTAGCCAATGTAGCTCATGTCTTAGATGTACAAAAAGAAATTAATGCTCAACTAAAAGGAGGCTTGATGGTGTTCAATCAGAGGATTGACCTCTTGCAGGAGCAAATTGATACCCTATGGCAAATCACTCAACTTGGCTGTCAATGAAAGTATGCTGGACTTTGAGTCACTAGCATACAACATGAGAATTTTCCCTGTGCTGCAAATCTGTCTAAACAATTGTCTTGCTATATTTTAGGTAATTGGACTGGAGAATTCGATACTACGATGGAGCAGGTGAGAGTGGCCATTGTCACGGTAAATTCTACCAGAGTGGACGCAGGACTAGCCACAGGATTATCATCATGGATTGCTGCAGCCATGAATCATCTGAAGGAATGGGCGAGCATGGGAGCGTTAGCAGGCCTTCTGGTGTTGGTCTCCTTGGTTTGCCTGTGGTATATATGCAAGATTAGAGTCTCACAACAGCGTAATGCAGCCATGACCATTCAGGCCTTTACAGCCATTGAAGCAGGACAGTCTCCCCAAGCATGGTTGGCTACCATAAAAAGCTAAAATGTTATGCTCAGGATGCGAGGCTAAGCACTGCACTCAGGATCAGCCGCTTTGGACCCAGAGAAGAGCATGTCTGATTGCATGCGGGTTGATGCCCCAGGTCCCGCCTCTGAGAAAAAGGTATCGGTCGGGTCTGATGCTCTTTGGGTGGATGACACCTAAATGAACATCAGTACAAAGTCCCAATTTATTTGTAATATCAGAGATCAGACCTCTACTCTTGCCTGATGCATCTAAAACAGAAAGGGGGAACTGCAGAGAGCTGCTGTAATGCTGCGCCTTAAAGATGGAGCTGGTTTCCTCCTTCTACCTTCCCGATGGTGAGTGCTCTCTGTCACGAACAACTCCACATTTGGCTAAGGCCAAGGATCTGGTTTGCTTCCATGTATGTGGACCTATCTGCATTGCCCACGTGGCATGCTGGGGTTGGCTACCCAGAGGCTATTTAAGCTGTGGGCTGGCTTTCCCCAGGGTCAGATGATTGTTCAAGGTTCCTGAATAAACTGCATTGAAAAAAAAAAAGAATCATGTAGGCTTACAATCAAAGTTTGTGGAATGGGAATTCACAGGCATTGAATGCAGAAATGATAAAGAAAAACTGCATTGTCTATGATCTTTTATTTTTATCCATTTTTTGTGTTTTTTAAATTTAAATTGTATTTTTATATCAATTACAGTTTATTCATTTTATATCCCATCTGTAGCCCCCTCCCTCATTCCATCTCATTCCCTTCCTCACTCCCTCATCTCCTCCCTGCCCCTCTCCAAGTCCACTGACAGGGGAGGTCCTCCTCCCCTTCCATCCGACCCTAGCCGATCAGGTCTCATCAGTACTGGCTGTATTGTCTTCCTGTGTGGCCTGGTAAGGCTGTTCCTCCCTTAGTGGGAGGTGATCAAAGAGCAGGCCACTGAGTTCATGTCAGAGACCAACCTTATTCCCATTACTATGGAACCCACTTGGACATTGAGCTGCCATGGGCTACATCTGTGCAAGGGTTCTAGGTTATCTCCATGCATGGTCTTTGGTTGAAGTATCAGTCTCAGAAAAGACCCCTGAACCAGATTTTTTTGGTTGTGTTGCTCTCCTTGGACCCACCGGTAAGATTTGCTGAAGGAGGCGGAGGCAGGAGGATCATGAGGTTGACGATTTTAAAACAATTTTTTTCTATATTAAATGGTGAAACTTCATCTGTGATATAAGCTAAGCTGAGTGACGCACTGGACCATACCGGTGAAAGAATCCAAAGGACCACACAGAAAACTTGCTCAATAATCACAGAAGAGCCAAAGTAGAGTCAGCAGTATGAGGAAAGTCTATAATACTGTGACTGCTGTTGATCCACACGTTATAACCGACACCAGCCATGGATTTCAGAGTGCGTTCATCATAGTTTCAGGCTAGGCCACACTTCTTCAATTAAATTTCCCCCACACAGTGCTCAGACACAGGATAAACCTACTTCATTTTTTCATCCTCTATGCTTTTTATAATAATCTGTTATTGTTGAACTGTACCCTCAGCCTTCACTGCAGGGAAATAGCTTGCTGAAACTCATGTAAGCACACCTGTCTATCATGTGTTCCTGACTTCAGTGATGACAATACAGCTTTTTAACAGCGTGGAATCTGAGACGGAAGTCAGTAAATCTACAGTTCAGTTTGAATCTTTATCAGTGATTTGGGAGCAAAGCTGAGCCAAATATAAACAGAATGAACAAATCCAAAAATTCTCAATATGAAGCAAAATTAATTTCAGATTATGTTTGTATTGTGGAATAGAGATCAAAGATATGAAAACAGTTTCATCATCTAAACTCTTTGCAGGAGGATTTCTCTATTTTTACTATTGACTTATGACTAAATAAACTTAGTTCCAGCTACGTGGGCTGTGGCATGCTTAAATGGATGACCCTGCTGACAGGAGGCAGCTTGTTTTCTGTTCTGAAGAAAGTGATTGCTGACAGAGAGATGCTGAACAGGCGTTCCTGTGTCTTTGTTTCATTTTTCCTACTCATCTTTCAAATTACAGATCCACAAAGCAAGAGCACAGTGCTGACAGCAATGATCATGATCTGATTTCTTCCAAGGCGTCTTGGTTACAGATGTGAAAATGTGCTTGCTTGTTCTTGCGTGTTTTAATGAGCTGTGAATGCTGATCACACACAAGCAAAGCAAAATTACTATTGTGAGTCACTTCAGAGATGATATTCAGTACTTATAAACATGTTTGCTCGCTGTTGAGCTGGCAGAGAGAATGGACTAGGCAGAGGCCGCCCTGCTGTAAGACCAGCTGGCAGCCACTTCGCTGTAGAAAAGAAAACCGAGGTATTGCAGCCCTTGTACTAAATGGTGGCAGAGCCTCGGGGAGCAAAGAATTTTTTGTTTGTACAAGAAAATTGCTTGGTAGTGACAGAAATTCATTTCAAGCCTTTCAGGAAGTGTTGTATGATTTCCCCAGAGATCTCTCCGGGGGTCACAAGAGAAGAGGGAAACAAACCTGGCCCTTCCATTCTTGCTGCAAGGAAAGGAAATTAATATAGGAGAGTTGGAGCTGTATCCATTTCACCCAGGAAAACAAGCAGTCACTGATAGAAGTGCTTGTTTTGAGACCTTTCATCTCCACCCACTTCCTTTGATCAGTTCCCCTCTAAAGTCTAGCATATCAAATGTATTGGCTTGCTCTCCTTATAAACTTGTGTTTGATTAATCAAGAACATTAATTTTGTTTTCCATACCTGCAAGAATTTCTGGAGACTAATTAAATGGTCAAATACTTTCCGGTATAATTATGTGAACTTTTGATAGGAGCCATATATATTTAATGTTGCTTAAGAAAACTGTAATATTTAAAATCTTTTACTAAAGGCATTCATAGTTGACTACTAGATGGATAACATACCACTGTGACTATCAACAAGAATTTCAAAACAAACAAACCAACAAATGTCACTACTAAAGGTGCTAATACTTTAATCTAGAAATAATATTCTAGGCCATTAGTTTTACAATATTTTTCATAATAGTGTTTTTAGTATGTGTGTGTCATGTGCCCGTGTATGGGTGTGTTTTCATGTGAGTAGGCACTGGTGTGCATACTTTTGCGTATATGTACACCTGCCAATAGAAGCCAAACTGATACCTAGGGTCTTCTCACTCTGCACCATATATGTCAAGGCGGGACTTAGCCTTGAACACACAGCTCATTGATTTGGCTAGTGCAGCTACCAAGATTTCGTCAGTTGTTTTCAGTCTCTCCCTCTCACCCTCCTTCATGTCCAGGCCATGCTGGCAGTTTTGGCAAGCCTATTCTGCATTTCCAATGATGCTGAGACCCATACTTCAGTGTTTATGCTTGCATGACAAGAACTACGCCTTTGAGACATGTCTCTAGTGCATCAGAACATTTTACATTATTAAAATAGCAGTTACTGTGAAAGCCAGTATTCAGGAAGGGAGGGCTTCAGGTCAATTCAAGCTCAGTGGGCTCTGGACCCCTTGTCTCAAATACAAAGGGTTTTCAATAGGGAGTTAGCATCACCACCTCAGGGGGCGATCGAAGACATTAGCCTGCAGTATTTGGGAGTCTCAGAGGTTTGAGCAACACCACAGAGCAGGCTTTTCATGCCTGGTGTTGGAAGTTTTCTTACATAGTTTTTGGCTCTTGAAGGCCAAAGGAGAAGATTCAATTTAAACTATATATGGATGTGCATTCACAGTCATGTGTATTTATTAAAGCATTTTTAGGGTAGAGTTGATAGGCAGTTCCTTCTGAGTTGAGACAGGCTCACCCTCCTCCTTCTGTGTTTGTATCCCATTCCTTTTCTAAGGAAAGCCCTCTGCTCGGCTGTCTTCCCCTTTCTCCACACAGATGACTCCAGTCTCTGTGACTCTCCCAGGCCCCAACTCCCCCTTACCAGAAATGGTACTTTTTAATTTTCCTCTGGTGTCTGCTGTTACTGTAGGATATGTTTTCATAGCTAAAGATTTGGAGCTAGGAGCTTCCCATGAATGAACATGTGACTTTGGTTTTTAGGAGTCTGCATTGTCTCAGTCAATATGCTCTTTTTAGTCCTATCCTTTTATCTGAGGACTGGCTTTCAGGGTGCCATAGTTGCTATAAAAGCTTCCAGAGGAAGGAGGCAACCAATAGTCCTACGGTGCCTCTGAACCACGACAATGAGCAGCAGGCCTCTCTAGCCCTAAGGGTACAGTAATGGCATGTATGCCTTGGTAGTAACAAAATCTCTCTAAGTGAAATCAAGGCTTGTTCATGCCCGGTAATGGAAACCCAGACATCTACCCCGGCTGATGAAATCAAGAATCTTGGAGAAGAACCTACAGTCATCCACTTTACTAAACTAGTATAATCCCTTACGACTTCTAAATATTTGTCCTTATACCCCAAAATAAGTAGAGTCCACGTCTTCTATCAAGGAAACTTAGATTTGCAACAGATGGGAGAGAATTCCGGAAAATCATAACCAATCAAACTTAAACTGCAGGCTCGGGGAGCTGAGCCTCAGTGGATACCTTTGTAAACACTCCCACAGACAATGGGGACTTTTCGGGGAAAAGTGGTGGAAGCACTGTAAGAACTAGAAGATCAGGTGTTTTTCTGAGACTGTTCCTGTTAACACAGTCAGAATTTACAGCCACTATGTCCGACCATGACTACGTAATCATGAACTGAACAAAGATGATAACGATACGCTAAAGCAGACGGGGAAAGCCTGTGAGGCTAAGAGCCTACTCGAAGAGTTACAGACACCTAAGGAATGCTGAAAACAGGAGAAATAGTCTGCCCCAGGGAACAACATACCATTTGGCTATCCAATAGCAAATGATCAGTCCTGAAAGTAAAACAAGTAAGTTTTTATAGACTGAGCAGATTGTATTTATGTATTTAGCAATATGTATTTATATACACACATATACACATATATGTATATAATAACATACATATCTAGTTAATGAAGAAGAGATGATAAATTTGCAAGAGAATAGGAGGTGTACATGGGAGGGTTTGGAGGGAGAAGAGAAGAGAAATGAGATTAAATTATAATCTCAAAAACAAAAGAAAAAATAAAAATGAAAAAAATAAGCTATCTAAAGATAACTATTAAAATGTTAATTCCTTTAAAATGTAAAATTAAAGTTTAGTGCTGGGCCTAATGTTGAATGCCTATAAAACTAATTTTTGGAAAACTGAGCCCAGAGATCTAGACTTCAAGGATTGTCTTGGTTATAAAACAAATTAATGGTAAGTTGAGACTCTTCATGAAAGACCACCACCTCTTTTTAAAATTTTATTTTTGAGTTAATTTATTTTTATTCACTTTACACTCTGGTCAGCCCGTCCCTCTTCCCCTTCCCGTCCTGCCCACCCTTCCTCTCCCCTCTCTCCTCATCTTTTCCTCAGAAAGGCAGAGGTCGCTTCCCACTCACCCCAGCTTGTCAAGGTGCATCAGGACTGGGCACGTTCTCTTCCCCTGTGGCCTGACAAGGGAGTCCTGCCTGGAGAAAATGATCAACAAGCTGTCAAGTGAGTCCATGTCTGATGCAAATACCACTTCACTTGCTAGAGGACCCACAGGAAGCCTAAGCTGCCCATCTGCTACATCTTAGTAGGGGCCTACATCTTAGTAGATCCCGTTCCTGCATGGTCCTTGGTTGATGTTTCAGTCTCAGCAAGCCCCTCTGGGCCCTGGTTAGCTGGCTCTGCTGTTTTTCTTGTGGATCTCCTGTCACTTCCAGGTCCTTTTTTCTTTCCTCCCACTTTTTCACTTGATGTATAGATGCCCTATACATCAGCAATGTTTGGCTGTGAGTCTCAGCATCTGTTTTGAGGCACTGCTGGGTAGAACTTCTCAGAGGACAACTCTGTCATGCTCCTGTTTACAAGTTTAGCAGAGATTTGTTCATAGTGTCAGGGGTTGGGTGATAAGGCGGGTCTTTGATCAGGCCAGGCATTGGTTGGGCATTCCTTTAATCTCTGCTCTATCTTTATCTCTGCACATCTTGTAGGCAGGGTAAATTCGGAGTCGCATATTTTGTGGGTGGGTTGGTGTTCCTCTCCCTCTGCTAGGGGACCAATCTAGTTAGAGGGTGTCCTCTTCAGTCTCTATGGCCTCTGCTACTAGGCGTGTCTACTTGAGTCCTCCTCATATCCACCCAGGAGCCAACCCTGATTTCGATCTCCAGCTGGTCACAGAGATAACCCCACCCTAACTTTCTCTGTTCTCTCCAGCCTTGTCCCCTCTCCCTTTCTCTCCCCAGGTCTGTTCTCCACATTCTTGACTCTCTTTGCCTCCTCTCTTCCCTTGTTCTTGCTCTTCAACCTATGCTACTCCATCACTCCTTTCTAGTGTGATTTATGCATCCCTTCCTTCTTTAGGTTTGAGCATCATCATGTGCTTATTTTGTATTATGAGGCTAATATCCATTTAAAAGTGAGTATATACCATGTGTGTCTTTCTGGGTCTGGGTTGCTTCACTCAGGATGATCTGTTCTAGTTCCATCCATTTGCCTGCAAATTTCATGATCTCCTTGCTTAAATAGCTGAGTAGTATTCTATTGTGTAAATGTACCACAGTTTCTTTATCCATTCTTCAGTTGAGGGACATCTAGGTTGTTTCCAGATTCTGGTTATTATGAATAAAGCTGCTATGAACACAAATGAGCAAATGTCTTTGTTTTATGATGGAGCATCTTTTGGGTATGTACACAGGAGTGGTATATCTGGGTCTTGAAGTAAAGCTATTCCCAATTTTCTGAGAAAGCACCAGATTGATTGCTAAAGTGATTGTACAAGTTTACATTCCCACCAGCGATGGACAAATGTTTCCCTTTCTTCACACCCTTGCCAGCATGTGCTGTCACTTGAGATTTTGAT
Organism: Meriones unguiculatus; assembly: GCF_030254825.1. Taxonomy (NCBI): domain Eukaryota; kingdom Metazoa; phylum Chordata; class Mammalia; order Rodentia; family Muridae; genus Meriones; species Meriones unguiculatus. The sequence continues at coordinate 4,380,944 of NC_083350.1, read as the reverse complement.
CTTAGCCATTTTGACCAGTATGAGGTTGGAATCTCAGAGTTGTTTTGATTTGCATTTCCCTGATGACTAAGGACTTTGAACATGTCTTTAAGTGTTTCTCAGCCATTTGATAATTCCCTTTTGAAAATTCTGTTTAGTTCTGAGAGACCACCATCTCTTTCAAAAGGTACAATTAGAACCTTCCACATACAGCTCAGTGCGTCTGCAGGGCTTATCTCGGATGTATGCGCTTCCAGGTCCAATCCTTAATAAATACCACAAAAATAAATAAAAATAAAAATATGTGAAAGTGCACAAAGAGCACCGAAATCCAAAACAGCTCATTTCCTTCAGAAATTGCTAAATCTGTGATAATAATCCCAGTAAGAACAACTAAACTTCCAGAACAAAGACTTTAGAAGAATCATAATAGATATGTTTAAACACCTCCAACACAAAAATATGAATGAAATAAGGAAGTCAATACAAGATATAAAATAAAAAATCAATAAATTGATAGAATATCTGAAGAAAAAGCCAATTGTTTTCTTAGATTCAGTTTGCAAGTATTTTATTGATAATTCAAGTACCTTTGCTCATAAGGGATATAGGCCTATAGTTGTTTTGGGTTGGGTCTTTATGTGATTTTTGAACTCAAGGTTATAATGGTCATATAAAAATAATTGGGAAATGTTCCTTTGGTTTCTATTTTGCAGAATAATTTTAGGAATATTGGAGTTAATTGTTCTTTGACAGTCTAGTAGAATTCTTCATTGATTCCATATTGTTCTGGGCTTATTCTGGTTGAGAGATTTGTTTGTACTGCTTTTCTTCCACTAAGGCTTATAGGTCAACTGTTAAAATTGTTTATTTTGTCTTGACTTAACTTTGATGGGTCATATATGTCAGAAATTCATCTATTTCTTTTAGGTTTTCCAAGTTGGTGGAGCTCAGATTTGTAACTGTGTCCTTATGAGTCTCTGAATTTCCTGGGTGTCTGTTGTAAAGTCCTCCTTTGTATCTCTAATTTTATTAAACTTCTCTCTGTGTTTATGTATCTTCTCTCTGTGTCTTTTAGCTAATTTGACTAAGGGTTTGTCAATCTTAGTGAGTTTCTCAAAAAACCAACTCTCTGTGGCATTGGTTTTTCATATAGTATTTTGCCTCTATTTAATTGATTTCAGCTATGAGTTTGATTGTTCTTACCATCTACTCTTTGGGTGTTATTTCTTCTGCTATAGAACTTTAAGTCCTATCAGTAAATGATGAATATTAGTTCTCTCCATGTACTTAGTGCTGTGAACTTGCCTCTGGGAACATCTTTAATCGTGTCTCAGAAGTTTGGGTATGTTGCTTTTTTTCTGTTAATCAATAAACACTATCCAATACATGAATGGAAGACAAAAACATATGACCTTCTATTAGATGCATAAAGAGCCTTTAACAATATCCAATATTTCTTCAGATGAAACTCCTGGAAAGACTGTGGATACAAGGAACCAGCTTGACAAAGTAAATGACGTTCACAGGAAGCTCACAGATAGTATAAACCTAAAGAAAGAGAAACTCAAATTATTTCCACTAAAACCAAGAACAAGATAAAGATGGTCACTCTTTATGCCTGTTCAACAGGCATGAACTTGAACTTCAAGTACTTGAAGCTAATGCAATAAGTCAACTGAAAGAGATCAAGGAAATACAAATAGGAGAAAAAAAGAAATCAAAGTATATTTATTTGAAAAACGGTAGATTGTAAAGATGCCACCAGGAAACTTCTACAGCTCCAAATGTCCCGTAGCGTTAGTGGCTCTTCCTCATGTTCGCTCATGTTCTCTCCATTACCCTCCCTTCTGTTTCCCTCTCCATGCAGCCTTTTCAGTCCATACAATATAGGAAGAGATGTCCTGAAGATATCCCTTTCTCCTTTTCATTGCTTATGCTATAGCTAAGTCCTGTGGCTAAAGAGACTGAAACACACATATAGAAGGCTTGAAAGCTAACATGCACATACAAAAGAAAACATACCATATTACTCTTTTGGTATGGGCTCCTTCCCTCAGCATGATTATTTTCTGGCTCCATCCATTTACAGTTTTGTGTCTTATCCAGTCATCAGTTGATTGGTGGATGACTAAATAATGAACATCAACATATAGTTTGTGTCCGATTTCTGCCAGTTATGGATATAGCAGCAGTGGACAGTGGATGAGCAAGTGTCTCTGCTATAGGATTTAGAGTACTTCAGATATATGTGCAAGATTGATAGAATTTAATCAGTTGCTAGATTTATTTTTAACTTTTCCTGTAACTTCCCCACTGAAGGGCCATATGGAAATCAGCTACTGTAGAAATTTCATGTGGAAAAAATCAAAATGCAGTCACCAAATAATAATGGTGACAACACCCCAACTAGAAATTTTATGCCGCTTAGTAAAAACTTCAGTGCCAGAAATGGGTTACATTTTGCTGTTTCTTTGCCAAGGGGGTCACGTGGAAACTACCAACATCTCAGGCTACTGCCCTGGCTCTTGGCTGCTCTCCTCCACAAACTAATAGTAAGGCTCTATTGTTGAAGACAATACATATCTCATTAGATATACAGAGGTTGCCTAACTAGGGCATTTACCCCTAGTGACTATTATTTGTAATGCTGTAAAGTACTCAGCATGCAACCAAAAAAGAAATGTAATCAATCCAGCTACAGACCTCCCTACAATGGAGACTTTCACAGAAAATGTACGGGTGCAATACAGTGCCCAGATGTGAGGTGTGGCCAGCCCTTCTCTGGTTGGATGTAAGGCCAACTCTGTGAGGCGGGACACATCCCAACTCTGCTGAGCTGGAGAAGGACCTGGCAATGGATAGAGTATGGGGAAAACCAAATATAATTGTCTGATTAAAGAGCCTAGGAATAAAATGACAGATGGGGCTGGAGAGATGACTCAGCAGTTGAGATGGTTGGCTCTTCTTCCAGAGTTCCTATGTTCAATTCTCAGCACCCACATGGTGGCTCGTGACCATCTATGAGGGGATCTGATGCTCTATTCTGGCGTGCAGGTACACATAAAGACAAAGCACTCATAAATTAAACGAATGTGTAAAATAAATAAATCAATAAAATGACAGATGATGACATTTTGCAATGGTAATGGATCAGTGTCCTGCTTAGCAGTTATCTGAGAAGTTTCCTTTTGCAGCAGTCGTGTTAATAGACAGGCCATTGCAAATGGAGTTAGAGACTTAGAACACTCAGCCCTAAGTGGACGCCTTCTTCAAACCCTCTCCCCTCTGTCTGTAGGATCTATGAAGAAATGGAAGTTAAAAGATTGTATGATGCAGAGGTGATGGATGACCCCACAGAAACAAAGTTTTCTGGACACAACAGCACTAACGTGGATATTTTTTTTTTCAATGCAGTTTATTCAGGAACATTGAACAATCCTCGGACCCCGGGGAAAGCCAGCCCACAGCTTAAATAGCCTCTGGGTAGCCAACCCAGGCGTGCCACGGGGGCAATGCAGATAGGTCTACATACATGGAAGCAAGCCAGATCCTCGGCCTTAGCCAAATGTGGAGTTGTTCGTGACAGAGAGCACTCACCATCGGGAAGGTGGAAGGCGGAAACCAGCTCCATCTTTAAGGCATAGCATTCCGCAGCTCTCTACAGTTCCCCCTTTTTGTTTTAGACGCATCAGGCAAGAGTAGAGGTCTGATCTCTGATATTAGAAATAAATTGGGACTTTGTACAGATGTTCATTTAGGTGTCATCCACCCAAAGAGCATCAGACCCGTCCGATACCTTTTTCTCAGAGGCGGGACCTGGGGCATCAACCCGCATGCAATCAGACATGCTCTTCTCTGGGTCCAAAGCGGCTGACCCTGAGTGCAGTGCTTAGCCTCGCATCCTGAGCGTATCATTTTAGCTTTTTATAGTATCCAACCATGCTTGGGGAGAATGTCCTGCTTCAATGGCTGTAAAGGCCTGAATGATCATGGCTGCATCACACTGTTGTGAGACTCTAATCTTGCATATATACCACAGGCAAACCAAGGAGACCAACACCAGAAGGCCTGCTAACACTCCCATGCCCGCCCATTCCTTCAGATGATTCATGGCTGCAGCAATCCATATTGATAATCCTGTGGCTAGCACAGAGGGCCTCTGAAAGCCTCTGCCCTTCAGACTATCAAAGCAGATGCTGAGCCGGATGGGCAACTGTTGGGCAGGTGAACGGAATTTTAGGTAAGAACTGGGAAATAGTAAGAGCTGGAGAGGACAGGGTCTCCACAAGGAGAGCAACAGAACAAGAAAATTTGAACATAGGGAACTTCCCAGAGACTCATACTCCAACCAAGGACTATTCATGGAGATAACCTAGAACCCCTGCACAGATGTAGCCCAGGGCAGTTCAGAGTCCAATTGGGTTACATAGTAAGATGAAGAGGGATTGCCTCTGACATAATCTGATTGGCCTGCTCTTTGATCACCTCCCTCTGGGGGGGGGGGGAGCAGCCTTACCAGGCCACAGTAGAGGACAATACAGCCACTTTTGATGTGAACTGACAGACTAAGATCAGAAAGGAGAGGAGAACCTCCCCTATTAGTGGACTTGGGGAGTGGCATGCAAGCAGAGGGAGGAGGGAGGGTGGGATTGGGATGGGAGGAGGGAGGGGCTTATGGGGGGATGCAGAATGAATAAAGTGTAATTGATGAAAAATTTAAGAAAAAAGGAAAAAAAATAATTTAAGAACCTTAAATGATTTTCAAAATTGGAGGAAAACATGGAGTTAGTCAATTAGCATGGCGCACGTCTCGCCCCTGGGGGCAATGGTCTCCTGAACCTACTCAGACCTCGGACACCACCACTGCTAGTTCTAGAACTGACGCAGGATGTTCCAACGAGGGGTTAAGGCTTCTCATAATATTTCCTATAAGCCCACACCTGTTTGTCTATATCCCCCATTTTTATTCATTATTAGCCAGATAGAGCCAAGTAATTGTGGTAATGATACTTGCTTTTTTGCCCAATGCTGGAATGCTAGTAAAGTTAGGTATGCCCTGGTTACTCGCATGCCTCACTGGGTGCCTGTGCCCATTGATGCCCCTCACGCTATGACTCTCTTCAGACAGAAAAGGGATCTTGGAACTACAGCCACCATTGTTACTACCATCTCATTGGCGGCTGTTGGAGCTACCACCAGGGCATTAGCCATGAGTCATACTGGGCAGACTGCTCAGACCCTGAATAATCATTTAGCCAATGTAGCTCATGCCTTAGTTGTACATAAAGGAATTAATGCTCAACTAAAAGGAAGCTTGATGGTGTTCAATCAGAGGATTGACCTCTTGCAGGAGCAAATTGATACCCTATGGCAAATCGCTCAACCTGGCTGTCAATGAAAGTATGCTGGACTTTGTGTCACTAGCATACAACATGAGAATTTTTCCTGCGCTGCAAATCTGTCTAAACAATTGTCTAGCTATATTTTAGGTAATTGGACTGGAGAATTCGATACTACGATGGAGCAGCTGAGAGTGGCCATTGTCACAGTAAACTAACGTGGATATTAATTCATGGAGACTTTGACAGCTTGCACAATACCTACATAGATTAAAGCAGCAAGAGATAGGCAAGGGATAACAGATCCCATGTTAAACGAAAAGCTATTTGTAATATATACCTGTTGGAAAAGGGAAAATGTAGTTTTCTCCAAAGGATTCTCACTGGGTACATTAACTGCACTTCAACATCAGTCTCATGCCCAGGAGCATTTGGTCAGCAAACACCAAACTCAATGTTATTCCTATAAACTACTTGTATCTTATTCCTTTTTTTTGTAATGCTTTTATTTTATTGATATTTTGCTTACATTTTTTCCATTTTGTGTTTTTCACATTTTTTATGTATTTGTTATTTGTTGTCCTTGGTTGTTTGAAAAAGAAAGTGGAAGAAAGGTCTTGGAGTTGGGCAAGTGGGGAGGATCAGGAAGGAGTTGCAGAAATGGGATAGCATGACCAAATATATTGTATAAAAACAATTTTGTAATTTATAAAAAACACATGAGTTTGAGTAGCATGTTCTAAAAGCAGTGGAGAAGCTATAAAAATAGAAATAGTGGGTGGTGAATATGACCAATGTATATTATATATGTGTTCATAAAATTGACAATAAAAAAGAAAAAAGCCAAAATGAATGATTAGTAAAAATGAGACAACCAATAAGTCAAATAAAAACCCCAGTAAAAACAGGGTATCACTTCTGGAAGAAAAGAGAGAATTGTGTTTTCAGCAAAAACCAACAATAAATTTATAAAAATGCGTGAATCACACATGAGAAAGCTCTGAAACACAATGAAATTACATAAAATTCAGAGTATAGGCATGGGGGTACAAGAATACCATAATAAAGTCTTAGAATATGTTTTCATGAAAGTCTAATAATTTTCTTTTGCACCAAGACAAAGATAGTGCCCATCTCTGTACAAGAGGTCAAGACAAATATTATAGGCGCTCATCAGTGTTCTGTTCCCAGCCCCGTCATTTAGTAAGATTCTATCCCTGAAGACAACAACACATATTTGAATCCTACGACATGGTCAAATCAAGCTGTCACTTGACTGGAAGCTTCATCCCTGCTGGATAGCTTTCATAGTGCTGGAAGTTTCTGTGTACATGGAGAGAGTAAAATAAGCAGCAGCCTTACCCTGCTGCAAAACCTCTGAGCACATGCTCTCTGGTGTAACAGTGGCATACATGTTATAGAAGTAACCAGCCCCTTCATGTTAGCATTTAAAGCCCACTACACACGATGAAACCTAGGCCTGGTATCATTAGCTGGGCCAAACCTCTGAATGATTCTAAAGTTGAACCAAGCGCTATTATTCCATTAGGTAGATGATAATAGTCCCCTCCTTCATTTGATAAGGTCTATCATAACTATCATAACTATCCCCAGTCAGCCTGGAACTGGTTATGTAGACCAGCTTGTTCTTAATCGTATAGATCTGCCTGAATCTGTATCTGAGTGCTGAGATTAAAGGTGTACACCAACATGCTGGGCCCCCCTAAGTTTTTATCTTTATATATTTTCTTTCTTCACTTGTGTAAATATTAACATTTCTATGTATTTTTATCTTATGTGTATGATTGTTATGCCTATACGTATTTATATGTGTCACGTGTATGACTGGTTCCCATGGAGGCCAGACAAGAGCATTAGGTACCCTGGAACTGGGGACAGATGGCTGTGAGCCACTAGATATTGAGCCCTTGTCTATGGAAGAGCGCAGTGGTCCGCCCTGATGAGCCATGTCTCCAACCCTCATCTTTATCCTTTTAGATGAGTGTGTCTTACTGCTATCATCAGAGATGCTTCCTTTTACAGTAGGTTGTGAGCACCCATAAATGGAAACTGTGCAAAGAGGGAGAAGCTGCACTCATGACCTCACAGCAGTCCGCAACTGCGTGCACAAGAGCTGTGCAAGGTGAAGTCGGTCAAAATCCCAGCGTGGAAAGACAAGTCATTGGTAACTGATGGCTGACAGAAGAGGAACAGTCAATTTTCTTCAGATCTGTGACCCCAGGGAGGTTAGCTACCCATGTTCCTCATAGGTTTTACACCTATGAACATTCAATCAGCAACAAGTAGATTCTGAGGATAAAGACAAAAAGTGAGAGAGTTGGATCAGCATTAAAGGGAAATAAAGGGGATATATTTGATCAAAACATACTAAATGTACCTATGAAATTCTCAAATAATTAAAAAATACTGTGAAGCTAAAAACATACACTCTCAATAATCTCCAAGCTAGACTAGTAGGCAAAGTAGTAAGATGACAAGTAAACAGTATTTGTTATAAACTATGGGATCAGAAAGTATGTGTGTGAGTGTATGTACATCATATGTATACACAGGCTAACTTGCCATTGACACATTTAGGTTCATGTACACATAGAAGCCTCAGATATGGTTCCATAACTGAGAGTTCATAAAACCAGGGAAGGAGAAGCCTGGAAAAAATTCTCACTTAGATTTTGCAATATTGAAACACATTATTTTATCAGAAAATCAAATTTGAATTTGATACAAACATGAAAATATTAATTAATGACTATCAAAACCAACTTTCATTTTGTTGTTTCATTTCTGTGTTTTATGTTCTGTTTGATATCATATAAGCATTACAAAATGTAAATTTTAAAAACTGAAGTTCAGAAAGGTCACTTGAAATAATTCAGTGGGTTAGAAATGTTCTGATAAACACACTTAAACAGAATGAAGCATCAAATTAACATTTAAATTGTTTAAGTAATATTCGTTCCTATTCTGAGATCATGATTCACACTATTTAAAAAGATGCAGTCATCTAAGTTTAAATTTTTTCCTTAAATTGCTATGTGCAACCAGTAATTTGTCATTTTTTAATTTACTTTCTTGAGTCATACTGCCCAGTTCCACATGATTTCTTCAGATAGGTCACTTCAAATAAACTCATCTAAGATTTGGACAGCCTCGGTATATACTCATGAACAAGAAAATATATGTTTAGTTGGAGTATAACAATTTAGATGAGGACAGAAAAAATTTAAAAAAAAAAAAGCAAGTAATTCTTATATGTACTGTTAAATGTAGAATGATGACTCCAGGAGCCAGTAATAAGTAAACACTTTGTAAAGGTTTAGCCACAGATGCAAAAAGGATGAAAGATGGTTTCCTATGTTTTTTATGTGGGGCGTGAGCTCTTTCTCCACAGATGCCTCATTAATAGCAGTTCTGTGTTTTACAGCAAGACAAGTAAATAACCCTCGGCTGCCGTGAGACAGCAAGGCCGACATTCCATGTGGTAATCTGCTCCAAGCCACACAAGAGAACAAGTCATCACAAAGCACTGTATACATGCATCGTTTATCTGGAGACTAATCCTGAGTTAAGCATTAGACAAACTCAGAATACCGGACTAAAATTGACAAGAATGTGGCTTTGTGTTTAAAACAATTTATCTCAGGAAAAAAAAAAATTGAGTGGCTTCTAGATTAGACATTTTGTTATTGGATTATACTGTACCAACCTTAAATCTATCTTGAATTTAATACAAACAGTTGTACAATAGGTAACTTTTTTTACATGGGATACAAAGTTAATCAACTGTAATCAATAACAAAATAAATAAATTTCATCAAATGAATTAGGTTCTAAAGAGTTCTGCTCCCTTTAAAAGACTCTTCATGGTGTTCACAGCGGACTCTTTTAATAGTCTCGTACTGTTATGAACAATATGCCTTGGGCTATGACAATGATTCCATTAGCTGCTTGACATCGTCTTGTTATTCACACAATGCCTGATATAAGTTATTCAACTACAAAACAGAAAGATACTGACTTCAGATGTTTGATATGAATGTTGAATGAATGAAGGCATGTGATGAGGAGCAGTAAGTTGTGGTCACCACTTACAGAATGTCATCTTTATTAGTAGGAGCATCATTGTTGCTGCTATCATTCTTACTCTGGTTAAGTTCTGGCTGGATTCTAAAAATTAAATTTGAGAGAAGTATATGAATGTGATAATATGGACATCTTGTAAAAATCCATAGTTACTGCCGACTATTTAGACTGATACCTTTCTTATACTCCCCATGACATACTCACCTTAGGATTACTTTGACACTCTAGGGTGGTATTAACCTGTGACAAGGCGAAACTCTTTTTAGTAAATAAGAAATTATTTAAGCATGTGTCCTCACAATAGTTAGAGTCTTTACAAAATTAATTAAAATAATTTTTTGGCATTGGGACAATTTTAGAAGAAAGTCTTTTTAAGAAGAACAACATTAAATGTATTGCTTCAGAATAATTTAATTGACTGATAGTTATAGTCAAGGATACTGTGAAAGTATCTTAGTTCTTGCTTTATATTTTTATATTATTTAAATACTGTTTTCTTATGCAAATAACACATGTGTGAGAGTTCATTTGCTATTTGAAATGAACCTGTTTATGTTAGTAATTAGCCAAAAGGTCAACACAAAATGTCGATGTCAAGTTCATCAGTGAAAGACGTTTCTCAGCCCATCTGTCAATGTTAATTCTTCGGAGACTTCAGACCCTTTTACTAAGTACTTCTATTTAATCCAAGAAAAATGTTACTAAATTCTAGAATGTAGTGACAAAAGGTTACACCCAAATAGTGAATAACTCTCTAATTCCCAGCAGATGAAATTCGTAAGAAAGTTTTTTGCTTAGAAAAAATAAGAATACTTGGCTGTTAGAATCTATCCATTTAACCCTGCCGAAAGCAAACCCAGTCTGCTGATTCCCATGCTGATTAGTAATACTGTCTGCTCTAATGATCATGGTTTGGCAAATAATTATAAAAGATGTAATGTATTTCAAGAAGGTATAAACTTTGCTTGAACTGTTTTTACTTCTGCCTTTTGTGCTAATTACTTTTTGCCTAAAATCTTTTAAATCAGCAAATTTTTGTGTTAATAATGGTGCTTTTCTTCAAAGTATTTGCAGAAAACTAAACACTGATGTGTCATTACATAAAAATAGTGAAACAAACACACATTTCCAAAATTTTTTGCAAGATAAAAACTATTTTAAAAATGTCAGGTATCATGATTAATATTTGTATTTTGTACCCATAAGCTACAGCCACTATTTGGTTCCAGAAGGTTTTAGCAGAAAGAAATGTGAATCCTGGCTTTCTAGCCAAAAGAAGATAGAAAGAAATTTTCTTCCAATTTATCCAGTTGGTTATCATCAAGATATATTAATTGTACCTTCACCTGCAGTTCCTCTGAAGGGCCCAAGAATTAGGAAGGCAAGCAGGAATGAATATTTCAGTTGCTTTGCTCAAAGGGATTGAATCATCTCCAGGGAGTCTTCAGGGTCAAAGGCCAAGGGTTATACTTCAGGGTGTCAGGGTACGTGTTAGTGTATGAGGGAAGCCTTCCATGGAAGAGAAGGGCCTAAGCATGTTCACAAACAGGACTTGGGGATTTGTTGATGTAGCAGCATGAAGCTCTTCATGCATATCCTGACAAGATAAGATCCATGTCTAGCCATGAACATTTCAATGAACAAGCTCTTGTCCTCACAAAGCATCAGTTCTTCCAGAGGGTTAAATGCTTGTGTGGGTGAGTGGCTATACAAAAATTCTGAAGTAAACACAAAATTACTCATTAAAAATAGTAGAATATTAAAGAAATAAAAGGAAAAGGAAAAGGAAGAATAGTGGGGCCACGTTTTGAGCACATTAAGGACTGTTGAGAACGGAGAAATGAGGGACAGGAGGAGTCTTAACCGAAATAAGTTGTGTGTGCAGAAGCAGCTTGGGGACTTTCAGTCTTGACATACAATGCAGCAGTCTGGGTTCTTGTAACAAACACTCAGACCAAAAGCAGCTTGGAGGAAGAGCACTATCTCTTCACACAGCAACTGGCAGCCCATGGTGAAGGGAAGCAGAGCAGCAGCTTCAAGTAGGAACCTGAAGTCAGGCAGCAAAGCAGAGACCGTGGAGAACTGACAGTTACTGGCTGGCTTTCCGAGGTTTGCTCAGCTTGGGTTCTTACAGAGATCATGACCGCGTGCCCAAGGCTGAGCCTGCCCTTGGTGGTCTGCTCTCAACCCTATCAACCATTAATATGGAAAAGGCCTTAGAAACATGTTCATAAGCCACAGTTAGAGAAACAATGTTTCGGTTGAGGGTCTGTTGAATCAAGTTTTCAAAATGTAACAAGATGTCAATGTTAAGCACATACAAGTTTATTAAAACAAACATTCCTTTCTTAATTATCCCCAAGATTTTAAGTTAATATCAGAATATAAAATACTACCTTAAGTTAGTAAAGGCAGATGGCATTGGATGGCGGCAAGGAGATGGGTGGTGAGGTTAGTGAGATAGCATAAGTAGAAATATCTGCCCAAGGTATGAGGCAATCATAAACTGTAACAGGTATCTGTATCTTATTATTTGTGATAGTAGGTTATATCTCCACAATAATTATAAGAATAACAATAAACCTATAGTCCAACACTTTTTTTAAATTTACTACAATACTGGTGGAAGAAAACAGCTTTCCAGACATAACAGATACACATATGAACTCACAGATGCTGTGGCAGCATGCACAAGACCTGTACAAGCTCAAGCCTGACGGAACTCCAGCATGAAGACAGGATGTATTCGTGAAGTCCCACTCCTAATTGAGGAGCCACTGGCAATTAATAGCTTCTGGGGATGTGACCCCAGGTAGCCGCACCATTTTCCAAGAGTTGTCCACCAATCCAAACTATTTGTGACTCAAATTGGGCACAATGAGCTTCATGAAAGAAGATATGAATTTGGGTGGGTAGAGAGATAGGGGTAGGTCTCAGAGGAGCTAGGAGTGGTGGTGGTGCATGATCAGAATATGTTGTATGAAATTCTGAAAAAAAATAATAAAATATAATTTCTGAAATGAAAAATATACTGCTTTGAAAGTCCCACAGCCTTCAGAAACATTCTATAATTTAAAAGTTCAGTATCTCTTCAAAATTTCAAAGTCTCATGACCAATAGGCTTCTGTAAAATAAACAAAAATGTTTAAATAATTTCTTATTTCAAAACAGAAATAGCAGGGCATTAAGCCAGTCACACGAAAGAAGAACCAAGACCAAGTTTGGACAGCTACAAACTCTCTAGCAAGGGCATCCTATGCTTCTTCTCAGCAATCTCACCTTCCAAGCTCCGAGCACTTCCAGACCCCAAACACTTCCACAGGCAACTCCATCACAGCAATATCTATATTCGCGGAACAAACTTTTCTGTTAGCTATGAAAAACAGAGATCAGTGGCCAAGATAGGGTGCAACCTGGAGGCAAAATTTGAAGCAGAAAGCACAGTGGAACGCAGCTCACTAGATTTCTCTCCACGGCTCAGCTGGGTTTCTTATACAACCATGGCCATGTACCTGTGGAAGATACAACCAAGAAAGGACTGGACCCTCCCGCAACAATCATAAATAAAAACATATGCACAGGCCATCTGATGGAGGCAAACACATATACAAATGACTGTTACCAAGTTCAACAATATGAATGAGCCAAAACAACAACAAAATTACAATGTTTTCAAAATTGATCACAAGAGTTAATGAAGACAAAAAATACTGTAGAATATCAGAAGGAAACTAGACCTTAAGACCTGTCATATATCAAGGCCAGACTGATGGCTCAGAACACTGATGGCTGAGAACACTGGCTGTCTTTCTGAAAGTTGTTTCAATTCCTCGCATCCACATTGCAGCTCACAGCCATATACCACTACAGTTCCAAGGGATCTGACTAGCACTTTACTTCACAGGCACCAAAGAAGTGATATTCAACACAGCTCAAGACAAACATCTATCACCTATCTATCTATCTATCTATCTATCTATCTATCTATCTATCTATCTATCTATCATCTATCCATCCATCTATCTGCTTATCTGTCTATCTATCATCTATCCATCTATTTATCATCTATCCATCTATCATCTATCAAGTAGTAAATAAAATAGAAATTACACAAAATAACAGTCTCTTCCCAAATACAACAAACATCAGGAACTTGCTTTACATTCACTCAGCCTTAATTGTAAATTCTTCTGCATTTTCATTCTAACATCTCTGATTTGACATAGTATTGAGATTCTGGGAATGTAGTATGTTCTGTTACTGCACTAAATCAAATAAACTTAGTTTTTCTTGATTAATGTGTTATTCAGAAGCCTTCTGGGGTGTCAGTGTTTGAAAGAAAGCCTTCTATCTGAAATTATATTAAGACATTTTATTAATAGATTAGCATTATCTAAACACTGTCTTCTGTGTTTTCAATAAATTGGAGGGAAATATTTATGTGGTAAATATTTTTAATTGTGTATAAGACAAGTAACCCAAATTCCCCTTTTTTGTCATAAAATAGAGTACACCAGTATAGAACAAAGCCAGTGGTGTTCAGTGATGTTTACATTATGGCAATTCATAGTATTCGACACAATGCCTAGCAATTGATAGTGCATATATGAAAAAGATTTGTAAAAACACACATCTTTTCTTTTTAAAGATTACTAGTGTCTTGCTGCAATATTTTCCAATGCCATTTTATAAACTGAAAAGCAAATAAACATTTAATATATTACATACTGCAAAATACTGAAGTTGAAAGGAGCTGCATTTCAGACATCTCAATCCATATTTATGCTTGAGTGATCCCTAAGATTTAAGACCTAGGAACATTTTTTCCCTCAGGTAATGAAATTAGTCTGTGCCAACAAGAACCAGAGGACATGAAGTGACAAGCTTCCCCTGTTAAGCTTCCAGCCTTCCAGCTAGCAATCCCATGTTAGGCACCTCATTTAGGACTACATCGTTTCCTGTTTCATCAAATCTCTTTTCTTTTTTCTGGCTTGTGTGTGCGCTTGTTTCTCTTCCCCATCCCTGACAGCACAGAAGCTGACTACAATGTGAAAGAATGGGCAGCTCTCTTCTTGCCGTGGGGAATATATTTACTTTATTTGCTCTTCAGCCATTCACACACACTCACATCTAAACCTTTCTCCACAGTCTGTCTGACCAGTTCTTCATCCAACCACCTGCTCATTTATCAAATTACTTCTCTCTCTGCCCTACGGCAACTATTCACATACATATCCATTTAGCCTGACAGCCTCTCTATATATTTAACATTCATTTACACACTCACCAAGCATCCGTCTCTCCATCCATTCACTTATCTAGTTATCCATCTATCCACCCTCCAACACTGACTCTGATATTTACCCTCCACCCATCTATTATTCTACACCACCATAAATATCAAGTCTTATTGATCTTTGTTAAGCCCAAGTTTAAATATTATCAAGATTAATAAAAGATACTTTTCAGTATTTGATATTTCAAGTAGTAGTAAAAATGTTACACTGGCATAGATTCAGACTGGAGGATCAATGGAATTGAATTGAAGACCCAGAAATAAACCCACACACCTACAGAAACTTAATATTTGACAAAGATGCCAAAAAAAGACAGCCTCTTCAACAAATGGTGTTGGTCAAACTGGATGTCTACATTTTACCACCCTGCAGAAAACTAAAGTCCAAGTAGATCAAAGACCTCAACACAAAACCAGACACACTAAACCTGTTAGAAGAAAAAGTGGAGAAGGGTCTTGAACTCATTGCCACAGGAGACAACTTCCTAAATGAAACACCAACAGCTTGGGCTCTAAGATCAACAATTAATAAATGGGACCTCATGAAACTGAAAAGCTTCTGTAAAGCAAAGGACACTGTTATCAGTACAAAACGACTGCCTACAGAATGGGAAAAGATCTTCACCAACCCTTTAACTGACAGAGGGATAATATCCAGAATATATAAAGAACTCAAGAAATTAAACACCAATGAACCAAATAATAGAATTTAAAAAATGGGGTACAGAGCTAAACAGAATTCTCAACACAGGAATATCGGATGGCAGAGAAACACTTAAAGAAATACTGAATATCCTTAGTCATTTGGGAATTGCAAATCAAAAAGACCCTGAGATTTCATCTCACATCCATAAGAATGGCTAAGATAAAAAAAATACCTCAAGGGATCATAAATGCTAGAGAGGTTGTGGAGAAGGGGGAACCCTCTTCCTTGGCTGGTGGGAATGTACACTTGTACAACCACTTTGGAAATCAAATTGGCACTTTATCAGAAAATTAGGAATAGTGCTACCTCAAGATCCAACTATACCACTCCTAGGCATATACCCAAACGATGCTTCACCAGTCAATAAGGACATTTTCTCGACCATGTTCATAACAGCTTTATTTGTAATAGCCAGAATCTGGAAACAATCCAGATGTCCCTCAGTGGAGGAATGGATACAGAAAGTGTGGTACATTTACACAATAGAATACTGCTTAGCAATTAAAAACAAGGAAATCATAAAATTTGCAAGCAAAAAGTGGAAACCAGAAAAGATCATGAGTGAGGTAACCCAGAAGCAAAAAGACACATATGGAATATACTTACTTATAAGTGGATATTTGCCAAATACTATAGGATAGACATACTAAAATCTATAGTCCTAAATAAACTAAACAACAAGGAGGACCCTAGGGAAGAGGCTGAAACCTCAGTCAGAAGGGCAAACTAGATAGACATGGGAAGTAGGGAAAAACAAGGAACAGGATAGGAGCCTTCCACAAGGGACCTCTGAAAGACTCTACCCAGGAAGGTATCAAGGGAGATACTGAGACTCATAGCCAAACTTTGGGCAGAGTGCCAGAATCTTTATGGAAGGAAAGGGAGAGAGAAAGACCTGGAGGGGACAGGAACTGCACAAGGAGACTAACAGAGCCAAAATACCTGAGCCCAGGGGAGCCTGCAGAGAGCAATACTCCATCTAAGGACCATGGGTGGAGAGGACCTAAACCTCTGTTCAAAGGAAGCCCATAGGCTGCCCAGTGTCCCAGTGGGTTCCCTAGTAATGGGAACAGGGACTGTCTCTGACATGAATTCAGAGGCTGGCTCTTTGATCACCTCTCCTGGTGGGTGCAGCCTTGCCATGCCACAGAGGAAGATGATACAGCCAACCTTGATGAGACCTGATAGGCTAGGGTCAGATAGAACAGGAGGAGGGCCTCCCTTATCAGTGGCCTAGGAAAGGGCATAGGGGGAGAAGAGGGAGGATGGGTGGGACTGGGAGGAGATGAGGGAGGGGGGTACAGCAGGGATACAAAGCGAATAAACTGTAATAATTAAATAAATAAATTTAAAATAATGGAAAGGGAAAATGTTATTTAATCTCAATAAAAAGGAAAATATTTTATATATGATATATATATATATTTTTCATTCTAGTAAACAAATATAGCCACTTTCCTGTTTTACCTTTTTGCCACAGGAAATGAAATGATGATCTAGTCTCTGTGAGTTCATGATGACTGGAAGAAGCTATGGCTTCAAATCAATCTGACCATTTTCATTCTGATCTGTATTTCTCCCAGATTATGCATACTATATTAATCATCAATATTCATCAAGTCACAGTTCCCAAGTATTAAAATAAGCTTTAAATTTGTACTTATCCATCCACCTACAGCCTCAATTGTCAGTACTTTTCAGTATGGCATGAAATACTGCATAGGCAAAGGGTTATGAAACTAAAATCTTGGTAGTATAAGATTAATATAGATATTATGCAATAGCTCCAAATATTCTTGCATTTTAATTGGTGTGTGAATGTATTCTAAAAATCTTAGTGGATGCAAATGCAGCCAACAGATTTGTTATACAATTTTAAAATGATGAAAAATTATCAGGAGTTCCTAAAACTTATTTTGAAATTTTCTACTTATAACATAGATGAATATGTCTTAGAAATGTTTTTAGTCAGAAACATAACCTATGATCTTTATGCCAGTTTTAAAATAATGAATGGTTTTCAATATGTTTCTTAATATATTTTAAATATCATAACTTTTTAAAAATTACTTTTGTTGTTTCATTTTATTAATTTCAGGACTTCTTATTTGTATTTTTCAGAGATCCTTAACATTGAACTCTACAAAGTGTTTGTTTCATATTTGTTAACTTTCATAGTTCTTACTGTTTTTTTTTTAATTAGTGTAAGTTTTCTATGTGAGATTTCCTTATACACAAATAACATTTCAGTTCATAAATTGTATATCTTAAACATTCCACAAAAAACAGATTTAACCAAATTACTTCTTTCATTTTGAGGTTCTGTTTAATTTAATATATTTAAGAAAAATTAATATTATTAAGGTCTATTTAGTTTTATTTATATACTTTCAATTTATTAGGTAATAAAAAAATCAGTTTTTGCTTACCTTCCTGTTTTCTCCCTACCATTTCTTTACTATCCATTAATTATTTATTTACTTCACATCCCAATCACAGCTTTTCTTCCCTCTTCTCTTCCCACACTCTCCCTCTCACTTTCCCTCACCCACCATTCCCCTATCCCACAACTTCTCCTCAGCTATCCTTTGCACATCAAGTTGCTCTAAGACTAGGCAGGTTTTCTGTGGAGGCTAGACAAGGCAGCCCGTTAGGGGAGAGGGGTCTAGGGCAGGCAATGTAGTCAGGAGCAGCTCCTGCGCTTGCTTTAACAGTCTCACATGAAGATCCAGCTACACTCCGGCTAGTGTAGGGTTGGTGAAGATCTTTTCCCAGTCTGTTGGCTACCATTTTGTCCTACTGACAATGCCTTTTGCCTTAAGCTTTTTAGTTTCATGAGGTCCTATTTATTAATTGTTGATCTCAGTGTCTGAGCTATTGGTGTTCTATTCAGGAAGTTGTCTCCTGTGCCTATGAGTTCCAAGCTTTTCTGCACTTTTTCTTCTATTAAATTTAATCTATTTGGTTTTATGTTGAGGACTTTGATCCACTTGGACTTGAGTTTATGCAGGGTGAAAAATGTGGATCTATTTAGATTTCTCTACATGCAGACATCCAGTTAGACCAGCACCATTTGTTGAAGATGCTGTCTTTTTTTCCATTATATGATTTTGGCTTTGCTGAGACTCATAGCCAAACTTTGGGCAGAATACAGGCATATCCTGAAAGAAGGGGGAGATAGAAAGACCTGGATGGGACAAAAGCTCCAAAAGGAGACAAACCAAGCTGTAAAAACTGAGCCCTGAGAATGATACTCCAACCAAGGACAATGCATGGAGAAGACCTAAAACCCAGGCTCAGGTGTATCCCATACCATCAGTCTCCTAGTGGGGTCCCTAGTAAGGGGAACAGAGCATTTCTTTGCCATGAACTCAGTGGCTGGCTCTCTAAACATCTCCCCTTGGGGGTGCAGCATTGCCAGGCCACAGAGGAAAATAATGTAACCAGTCCTAATAAGACCTGATAGGCTAGGATCAAATAGAAGGGGAGGAAGACCTCCCCTTTCACTGGACTATGGGAGGGGCATAGGGAGAGAAGAGAGAGAAAAAGGGATTGGAAGAGACTAGGGAAGGGGTCACAGCCAGCATAGAAATTGAATAAATTATAATAAATGATAATAATATAAAAAGAAAAAATGGCCTTATGTGGGTTTATTTCTGGGTCTTTAATTCAATTCTATTGGTCAACCCATCTGTTTCTATTTTAATACCATGCATACCGTGCAGTTTTGTCTGTTTGTTTGGTTAGCTGGTTGGTTTTGTTTTCTTTTGTTTAACTATTGCTCTGTAGTACAGCTTGAAGTTGGGAATGGTGAAACCTCTAGAAGTTCTTTTGTTGTACTGGATTGTTTTAGATATTCTGGTTTTTGTTTGTTTGATTGTTTGTTTTGCTTTTCCACATGAAGTTGAAAATTGTTCTCTCAAGGTCTGTAGAGAATTGTGTTGATATGTTGATGGGAATTGCATTAAGCAGATTGCATTTGGTAAGAAGGCCATTTTTGCTATGTTAATCCTACCAATCCATGAGCATAGAGATCTTTCAACCAGCCTGGGCCCATGGGCACTCATGGAGACTGCACCACTAACCAAAGAGCATTCACGAACTGGTCTTAGCCCCCTGCGCATCTGCAGCAGGTGCTCAACTTGATCTTTGTGTGGATCCTCCAACAACTGGAATGGGATCTTTCCTCACTCTGATGCCTCCTCTGGATCTGGACCCCTAACTGAGCTGCCTTGTCTGGCATCAGTGGGAGAGGACGCACTTATTTCTGCAACTACTTAATGTGTCGGGGAGGTTGGCACCCATGGAGCACCTCCCCTTCTCTGAGGAGGAGAAGAGAGGATGGAGAGGAGGTGTGGGTGAGGAGAGGAGTGGGAGGAGAGGCTGGGGGGCTGCAGTCGGGATGTAAAAATGAATAAATAAATAATTAGAAAGAAGAATAAACAAACAAATTACTTAGCTGCACAGCTATTACATATGTGTAGGAGTCCAAGGTCTGTCCCATGCATGCTCTTTACTTGGTGGTTCTGTTTCTTGGAGCCCTATGGGAGCCCTATGAGAGCAGGTTAGTTGATTCTGGAGGTTTTCTTGTGGTGTTCTTAGCCCCCCCCCCCAATTCTTCCTCCTGCTATTTCAAGGTTTCCCTGTAATTTCTATTTTACTTTTTTTTAATGTTATCTTAGATAATAAGTATATGTTCATGAGGTATAGTCTGGCAATTTTTAAATTTGGTACCTGTTTATATTATGGGCTGATTAAGTTCTTTAAGAAATCTATTATTTAGACAGGAAAAGAGGCAGGAGGACACCATGGTGGGTAGGAAGGGGAAGAAACCATGCGGGTTGGAAGGAAGGACTCCAGGATAGCATGGAATGGAAAAACACCAAGATGAAAAATATAAGCAAGTATATTGGGATTATGGATGGAAGGTGGACCAGATGAGGAAGG
Organism: Meriones unguiculatus; assembly: GCF_030254825.1. Taxonomy (NCBI): domain Eukaryota; kingdom Metazoa; phylum Chordata; class Mammalia; order Rodentia; family Muridae; genus Meriones; species Meriones unguiculatus. The sequence continues at coordinate 4,360,570 of NC_083350.1, read as the reverse complement.
TTAAGGCCTATGGCATTGGGTGGTGGCTGGGAGGAGGATGGTGAGGTTATTGAGACAGCCTAGGTAGAAATACCTGCCCTGCTCTAGATAAATAGACAATCATAAAATATTTTTAAAATCCATTATCACACTTGCATTTATTTTTGGCAGAAACAGTTAATGTCTAATTTTCCTCTCTCCCTTCTTCCATGTCACATGACATTTCCTATGCGTCCTCTCATTTCCTCTCAAATCAGTTTTCTTTGAATACATGCATTCAAAACACATATGAATATCATATATAGAAATATATATTCTTTATATTACATCATAAATATATGTCTATTTGTGTGTACATGTATATATTTTTGTGTGTATATACTCATACATGCACCTATATACATCCTGCTGACACTTTTTGGTGTTGTGTCTGTATGTATGATTATAGGGATGCATAATTAGTATTAGAAAACCAATCTAGGGACTAGCTCTCCTCTCTCTCTTCAGTGATTAGTTGCTTAGAGCTCTTCATCTACGGATCTGGCTCTGTAAAATTTCCCCCTTCTATGACAGCATGTATTTTGGTGTTGTCATTGTTCAGAACTTGTTTAGGCAGCAATATTTTTAAACTATCATGCTATAGCTTCCCTGCCATTTCTAGGAGACATGATCTCACAGAAGATTCACCTCTTCTGTTTACACCCCACTTCTACCATGTTTCTTGGGAATTATTTTGTGAGTGTATCTATCGGGGTTGGACACACTACTATCAGTTAATTGAGTTTTGGCCAGTTGTGGTTTTCTGTAATAGTCTCCATCTGCGACAAAGAATTATTCCTGGGAGTGATTCTCATGTCTGACATAAGATGTCATTTAGAATACAGTGGTTTCTCCTATAAAAGTATGACTGAAATATCCTTGGGTAGCTAGAAAGGTCTGCAGTGCTGGCTATAATCTCCTTTCTCTTGAGTAGACCTTAAGTCCCTTTAGACAGCCATTGTTTCCCTCCAAGTTCTGCTGTCCTAATTGCACCCTTAAGGAAATCTTGTCATGTTGTCACTGTTATGGTTCGTGGACATCACACCTAGTCAGGACTGTTGATTGTTCTTCTCCCTTGGGAGGTTACACAGAATCTTCTGGTACCAAGGAAGGTAAATTGCAGGAAGAAAGCTTTCAGGTCAGATTTAGTTCAAACATGGAGTGTTATGGCTGAAGTGCAAGGTGTTTCAGCGTAGGGACTTTCCTTCAACTTCTGAGAGGCAGCCAAGGGCAACCACAGCAGCCTAAATTATTCTGCAGGCTCTTACACTAGCATAGTCAACAGTTCAAAAGGAGATTTCCATGCCTTGATGCACGTGTGCCCGCACGCGCGTGCAAGCGTGTGTGTGTGTGTGTGTGTGTGTGTGTGTGTGTGTGGTTTTTTATAGATTATGATTTTTTGTAGAGAATGTAAAGAGACCTTCACACAGTGATGTAAATTTAACTGATATATATATATATATTACATAATTTTAGGTAAATATAAAATAACATGATTCTTAAATGTCTTTTCGACATTCTTAGCCACTTTGAATGACATTTCATTGTTTGAACCTTGATTCTTCTATGGGGCACACACTCCGTATGGTCTGTTCCCTATCATTTATTTCATTTACTCACTGCTGCATTCAGTCAGAATTCGTAAAAGTTTTACGAGGTAGGAAATAGCAAGAAGGATTCAGAGTGAGAAGGTGCCCTCAAAAGGGATTAAGGAATGCGAAATTCTAGTCTGTCTTTTTCGTTTCTGGGCAATGTGAAGCTGTTTTCCCCAGCATTCTTTAAGCCACGATGTCACCAAAAGCAACAAGCCCTGAGCAACCATGAGCTAAAACCTCCAAATCAACCTTTTTCTCTACCAGTTCCATTTATCTCAAAAATTGTTACAAGAACAGTAAGCTGATGATAGAACTGTGACAAATTTTTCTTTTCAATGCAGTTTATTCAGGAACCTTGAACAATCCTCGGACCCCGGGGAAAGCCAGCCCACAGCTTAAATAGCCTCTGGGTAGCCAACCCAGGCGTGCCACGGGGGCAATGCAGATAGGTCCACATACATGGAAGCAAGCCAGATCCTCGGCCTTAGCCAAATGTGGAGTTGTTCGTGACAGAGAGCACTCACCATCGGGAAGGTGGAAGGCGGAAACCAGCTCCATCTTTAAGGCATAGCATTCCGCAGCTCTCTACAGTTCCCCCTTTTTGTTTTAGACACATCAGGCAAGAGTAGAGGTCTGATCTCTGATATTAGAAATAAATTGAGACTTTGTGGCTTCTCATAATATTTCCTATAAGCCCACACCTGTTTGTCTATATCCCCCATTTTTATTCATTATTAGCCAGATAGAGCCAAGTAGTTGTGGTAATGATACTTGCTTTTTTGCCCAATGCTGGAATGCTAGTAAATTTAGGTATGCCCTGGTTACTCGCATGCCTCACTGGGTGCCTGTGCCCGTTGATGCCCCTCACGCTATGACTCTCTTCAGACAGAAAAGGGATCTTGGAACTACAGCCACCATTGTTACTACCATCTCATTGGCGGCTGTTGGAGCTACCACCAGGGCATTAGCCATGAGTCATACTGGACAAATTTTTATTTACTGGAGTCACTATGTTTTGAGCTGTTACTTGTGCTCTAGAATACACTGTTGTAATAGGTGATTATTTCCAATGATCACAGGTCGCTCTTCACACAATCATTCACTCTCTGTGAAATCCCTTCGGTGAATTTGACCCTGCGTCTTTGTTCCTGAGTGGACCTTTGTATCCACGTAGCTCTTGTACTGTGACTAATGAGTGTTAGCGGTGGGCCAGCAGAGGAGTGGGGCTTTTGCCACAAGTTTCTCTTTTCAGCTTGTTGTCCTGAACATACAAATCCAGAGATACAAAAATGTTAGTGTAGAAGAATGTGCAGAGATAAGAAGAAGAGATACTACAAAAGGCCCAGTCACTAGTTATAAGCAGTGTACATCTTCCATCACAGCAGCAGGTCATGGGCCTTGACCCTACCATGTGTCCAGGCTGGCCTGCTAGTGTCCGGGGTTCTGAGCTCTGTGTTACATACATGGCTGCTCTTCATAACACTGAAGTGATATAGCTGGAGGGGGCAAATGCTGCATAATTCTTACTCAGTGACAATTTATAGGTCTCTGTTTAATTTCCTTGTGGTTATCAGTTTTTAAAAATTACATTTAAAAATGAAATGTAGAAATATTTATTACACTATTTAAAATATCTTGTATATACTCATTTTTTTGTGATTTATTTTTTCCAAAACAGCAAATTAAGTCAATATTCTCTAAAAAAGCAAAGCTAAACAAAAGGCTTGAGATAATATTGATGAATGTTAAAGTAACACAGGGACAATTTTTCTGTCTGAGAAAACTGAGAATAAGGTATGCTTTAACTTTTCAATTGATTTTTCATTGAAATGAAAGCTTTAAATGTTTTTCATGTCAGATATGACAATATAGACTCATCTCTGGCAATAAGAATACTTAATACATTTAGCCATTTCTCTAAGCCTCTGAAATTTATTTTGACTTTTTGAGGGCACTATTGTTTTTTCACTATGAGTGTAAAGTTTGTGTGGAATTATTCCTATTACTACATTTTGCTAATTAATTTTTTTGCTAATCTTATTGTGTTCTTTCATCATAACGTGGTAGATTATTTTGCATGGTATTTTAGTTATTAAACATTAAAGAAAGAATTTTTGAGTTTTCATTATCAATGTTGCTGACTTGGTTAAAAGAGATAAGGTGTTCATTCCGTATTTTCACTTCAAAACTGTGCTAGAACTTTTCTACATTCAACTATCGTCATTAAAAACTGTTAATGATCCTACAAGGGCTGAAATCTGAAATATCATCAGGAAAGATGCTGTTAGGGTTTTAAAAGTCCTAACTGTCTTTGTGTCTCTGGAATTGGTGTGTGTGTGTGTGTGTGTGTGTGTGTGTGTGTGTGCTCTTTAAATGATCTAAGTTGGTGTATTTGTTTGTTGCTTTCATGTTACTCTCTAACTTATCCTTTAGCTACAGTGGGCTACACAGAAAGTGGCATTATTTTTGATAATTAAAATATTTCGGATATAAGTGGGTTTATATTCAAATGTAGTCGTTGCTGCAATTTATATCACACTGTGTGGTTCTAAACTCAGGCACTGGACGTAACTCTTTAATGGAGCAGAATAAAACTTTTTGTGCCTCATTTGTAATATGTGTTATTTTAAAAATATGTCAGTTCTACTGACTGATCTGTGAACTTTATGTCAGAGTTCAACATAATGTATGCCTTGAAAATATTTGGCCAGTGACTACTTTATTTGACAGTTAAATTAATCCTACATTATTTTTAAATTTGTAACTTTATTATCGAAAATTTCAAACATGCATACCTTGAAATATAATTATAATGCTTCCATTTCCACTTGTAACTTCTCAGATCCCTCCCATCATGCCTTCATCATAACTTTCTCTCTCTCTCTCTTTTTATTAATTCAACAAGTCTTGTTAATGTTGTCCATTTGTGTGTGAGTATCGTGTCATTTATTGTGTAATTGAATTCTACCATGGGCCACATATGCACAAAAAGGGGTTTTCATTTTCTGGGATGAAGGCCAAGCAATTACAGTACTTGGGTTTTGGTAAATTTTTATTTCAGATTATTTGCACATTAAGAAGATGAGGATGTTGTTGTTTTTGATGGTGATGGTGGTAGTGATGCAGAGCTATCTGGGACATGTGTGTCTCTGTGTGTGAGAGTACAATCATGGATGTGGAGGTCAGACGATAACTTTTGGGAGTCATTTCTCTCCTGTTATAGGCTCTAGGTCTCACACTCTTGTCTCCAGGCTTGAACAGCAAGCATGATTATCTACTGAGCCCTCTTATGAGTAGGGTAGAAGGATAAATGGAATATTCTACTATCCACAGAGTGATTGCTTTCTGTAATGGGAAGACCCAAGTCAAGCTTGTTAATGTACAAAATACGTTGTTATTTCCTAGATCATCTTAAGTGGATTCTTGCATGACTCAGTTTTGGAGATTTTCAAAATATGTTCCCGATACTTGTATGTATGTGTGTATATATATATGATTATACATATTATGGAAAGGCATTTATTTGGAATAGTATACCATGTAGTTTTTTCTTCTTTTACATGTCAATCTATATTTATTTCTTCAATATTTCTCATGGTAGAGCTACTCAGGTCTTTTCAATTTGACTATAATTTGACCATAAGGATAAACCATAGTTTATTAATCTATTTATCTTCTAGAGGACAATCTTGACCTAACTTTAGCTCAGTTTAACAATATTATTTTCAAAACTCTGTTTATATATGAGTTGCTGCTTGTGTATCACATACATTTCTGGTGCCTGAAGAAATCAGAAGAGAACTTCCCATGCCCTTCTAAGGGATTTGACTTAGAGACAGTTGTGAACCACCATGTGGGTTCTGGGAATTGAACCCAGGGCTTCTGGAGGAGAAGACAGTTCTCTTAACCTCTGAGCCATTTCTCTCTCAAAAGAAAATTTAATAGTCTTAATAGCAATAATCTCTTTAATGTTTAGCTATTGGCTTTATATTTTTGTGTTTTTTATATTTAATAACTTTACAGCCTGATTCTATCCCCTTCCCATCCCTCCCCCAATCTCTCCTCTCCTCAGAGAAGGAGGTTCCCCAAAGGGGTACCAGCTGGCCCTGGTACCTCGAGGCTCAGTAGGATTAAGCACATCCTCTCCACCTGAGACCTGGCAAGACAGTCCAGCTAGATGAAAAGATCCAGAGGCAAGCAACAGAATAAGGGACAGCCACTGCTCCCATTGTTAGGGGACCCATATGTTGATCAAGCTGCACATGTGCTACATATGTGTAGGGGGTCTAGCTCTAGTCCATGCGTGCTCTTTGGTTGGTTGTTCAGTCTCTGTGATCCCTCATAGTCCCAGGTTAATTTACTCTATAGGTCTTCTTGTAGTGTCCTTGACCCCTCCGATTCCCTCTATCCTTCCTCCCACTCTTCCACAAAACTCTCCTAGCTCACCCTATTGTCTGGCTGTGGGTCTCTGTAAATATTTCCATCAGCTGCTAGATGAAGCCTCTCAGAAGACAGTTATGCTATGCTCCTGCTTGTAAGGAGCATTTCTCCATTGCTGATGAAAGTGCAAACTCAGACAACAACTGTGGAAAGCAAGCTGGAGTTTTCTCAGAAAATTGGGAATAGTTCTACCTCAAGACTCATCTATACCACTCCTGGGCATATACCCAAAAGATGTGCCACTATACCACAAGGACACTAACTCAACTGTGTTCATAGCAACTTTATTTGTAATAGCCAAAACCTGGAAAGAACCTAGATGTCCCTCAACTGAAGGATAAATAGAGAAAGTGTACAATGGAATACTACTCAGGTATTAAAAACAAAGACATCATGCAATTTGCAGGCAAATGTATAGAACTGAAAATGATCTTTCTGAGTGAGGTAACCCAGACCCAGAGAGACACCCATGGTATGTACTCATTTACAAGTGGATATTAATTATAAAGTACAGGAAAATCATGCTACAATCCACAGTTCCAAAGGAGCCAAGGAGGGCCCACGGGAAGATGCTTTTACCTCACTCAAAAGGGAAATAAAATAACCATCTGAAGTAGATGCCTGTCTATCTAAATTGTGGGGTGAGGATGGAGTAGAGATGGGGAACTACATGTCAATGACTGGTCCAACTCGTGACTCACCCCATGGGAAAGAGCCAAGTCACTATTCATGACACTCTGATGAGAGATTGGTTTTATATTTAAAACCCAATAAATCCATAGTGCTAAGACAATTTTGTAACCCATTCTTGAGAAATTATTTTTATTTATATGTTTAGAGCATGCAGTTTTATTTCAACTGTTGGCATTTTAGAGTTAGTATTAACTGCATCATTGCCATTTTCTGCTGTTGACTGTGCTGTTTTTCTTGATTCTCTTCTTTAAATATTTCATAAATTTTTAATCTTCCCAGTTAGTGAATCACCTCCCTCCTTCAAATCACCTTTACATTAAGCCTCACTGAATTTACACAATATGTCTTGCCCTAATCACTATCTGTCTGATTTCTGCTCATTATCTGACCTCTTTTGACCCTAAGCCATGGAAGAGTCACGATCTCTCCATTGGTGCTGAAAGGATAGAACCCGAGGTATCTTCATCATCCTCCCTGGAGTGAGGAGGCAGAGTAGGAGCTGACAGGCTTGTTTCCTTATGTGTCCTTCCCAGCTACATACAACCTCATGGCACAATCAAGTATTCTTGACAGGGGTCTTGGCTCGGAAGAAATGAGTGTGACAAGGCTTTATGTGTTTTCTGTTATCCCAAGCTGCCTCTTTCACCTTTTGGCTACACAATTGCAGAATTCCGATTTCTTTAAAAGAAAGATTGGAATACCTGAATCCTCCTGACTTCAGGGAAAGGTACTAAGTGAGCAGCACTGTGAGGTCTTGGCTCCTTCGGTAACTGGCTTAATTCTCTTGATTGCTGGGGATCTGAGCATAAGGAATAGAGTTTCTTGCTCACAAGTGGGGAAAAAGCTGTGTTATTTAATCAGTGAGTGAGTGAGTGTGTGTGTGTGTGTGTGATGCACAGGTTGGGGTTAACCTTGTTAACACTAAGGGGGTTTTGTTATTCTCTTAGTGCATCTATATGTGCTGATGCCATCAGAATCACCTATCTGCTTTTCTCCTGGTTAATCCCCAGCACACTTTCTACTTCATGTAAATATATAGATCGGCATTTACAAGAAGCAGAAAATTAAATTTGGTTACAATATAGAAATTATAATAACCTGGGCCATAATTATCCCATTTTTATGTTCTGATACAGATAACGAACTTGGGTGAGTTATTATATGTCTTGTATCGTTGTAATCTAAATTTATTTTCCTGAAATGCATAACTATTCAATTGTTAAGGTATGTTGTAAAGAAAAATCCTTTTTTAAATATCATCTTATAGTTACTACAATATTTCCATGTTACAGGCAATGTGAGTTCTGAGCGTATAGTATATAAAAGACACATCATGTAAGCCATATTTCCACAAATTTCAAGGATTATTTCTAGGTGTAAAATCTGAACATCTATTCTGATAGTATATGATTTTAATAGCCACAGAAGCTCCAAAGGGTGTCCATAGGCGATCTAAACATTTGCATGAATGCAGACAACTCCTCTGATAGAGCGCCATTGATTTTAAAGACAGATATTAGAAACGGTGCTGAGCTGTCAGTACGATATATTTTTATTGATGACTGCATTAGAATGTGTAAGACGCATCTCTGGACAGGCAGTTGACATGTGAGTGGGATTCAGGTTCACAGGGGAGTATGATCCTTTAAAGGCAGCAGGGCTGTAGCACTGCGTGTGCCACCGAGCCTCCAAGGGGGGTTGGTGGCTCTCTAATGTGCAGCGTGGGTCGTGAAAACCGTATTGGTGTTCATTCACGGTTTCCTGCCTTGTTGACGTAGAGCACCTTCAATCTTGAGCATCTCTCACTGGGGCTGTTACTCTTCTCCACTCTGAAAGCATTCTCTTTTGGTGTTTTACTTATGTCTCTGTTTTCCTTGTGGTCAAATGCAGAGTTCATTTCCCTCCTTATCAAAAGTTAATTGACTGATACCAAGAGGCTGTGCAGTGTCCAATACTCATGCTCCACCAGCACAGAGCTTGCCCCTGTCTATCTCCAAATATTCTTGTCATAAAGCAACAAGCTTTAAAGAAAAACATGCTCCTCATCTCACACTGGAACTGATAAATGGCCTGTCTCAGTTTATACTTCCCTGATTCTATTCTCTAATGACTGTACTTGTGCAGTTATTGAGGAAGGCTGCAATTGTGGTCTGATGTCTTATCACTTTTCTCCGATGCTGGGTTGCTGACAAGATCATCTAAATGTCTCTTGGACAGGTGTCATTCCTACAGCATTTCAAGTCTACATGCTTCTGCCTCAGTTTATTTCTCCATAATAATTCTTGTAGGGAGCATTTCTAGTGTCCCAGCTCCCCAGGCTCAGGGCTCTGCTCACTGTCCCTCTGCTAAGTTCTCAGCCTCCTTCCTTCCCTGCTGTCTCCCTGCAGAGCTGAGTGCTGCTCTTTGTCACGCGAAGTGCCCAGCCTTGGTGGTGGTGGACTCTGTCACCCTGCAGTGCTCAGTCTCAGTGTCCCCCGCTGTCACTCTCCTGAGTGCCCAGTCCCAGCACCTTCTTTACCTTTGCTTTGCTTTGACCACTCTTTAGTCCTTCAGAGTACTGACAACACTTTTCTCCATATTTTCCACATTTTAGTTAATTCCATAAATTCTAAACTTGTCAGTGATTATGATACAGAAACAGGAAGTTATGTTCCACATTATGTAAGATTTAGTTATTTCCATGTCTCTATTTCTGAAAACCCTTTTTCTTACTCCACTTTCAAAGGAACAGTACAGTAAATGTAACTTTCCCTCTTTTAATTTGGAGATTATACGTATCCACTTCTGCCTGGTCTTTCATAAATATACATATGTACATCTGTTTGTATGTGTGTATGCATGCATGTATGTGTGTATGGATGTACTTATCTATTGTTCTATCTGTCTGTCTATGTCTCTTCATCTGTCCTTCTATGACTCATTCTACCATGCATTCATCTACATATATATTAAAAATCAATTTTTCACTATCAATTTACTCATACCTGTTCATTTGTCTATCATCTGTTTATTGCATATGTACAGTCCTAGCTAACATCTGTATTTCTATTTATCTATCTGTACATCATGTGTCCACGCTAATGCTGTCACCTATTCATGTGACCATGTCTGCTCCACCTACAATTCTTTTCCATCTCATGTTTCCTGATCATGCCTGTTCACTTTATTAATTTCATTCATTTAGCAATCCTTTTAGTCATAATCATCCATATGAAGGATCACATACATTATTTAGCTATGAAGCATTTAAAAACTTGTGTGCATGTATGCATAGTCTATGGATCCTAAGACTGTAGGGACTAATATGGAAAATTTTCCCCTTCAGAATCTAACAAGGATTTTAATTATATTAATATGCATTCCTGAAGCATGCAAGAAAACATTGAATACCCCAAATAATAAAATGTAGTTCTGCACCAGAAAATCTGGGCACAGGAGTCTTTTATGAGACTGATACTCCAACCAAGGACGATGCATGGAGATAACCTAGAACCCCTGCTCAGATGTAGCCCATGGCAGCTCGGTATCCAAGTGGGTTCCATAGTAAGTGGGACAGGGACTGCTTCTGACATGAACTCAGTGACTGGCTCTTTGATCACCTCCCTCTGAGGGGAGAGCAGTCTTACCAGGCCCCAGAGAAGGACAATGCAGCCAGTCCTGAGGAGACCTGATAGGCTAGGGTCAGGTGGAAGGAGAGAAGGACCTCCCCTATCAGTGGACTTGGAGAAGGGAATGGGAGGAGATGAGGGAGGGAGGGCGGGAATGGGAGGGATTTAGGAAGAGGGTTACAACCAGGATACAAAGTGAATAAGCTGTAATTAATATAAAAAATGAAAATTAAAATAAAAAATGTAGTTCTGCATATTGAGCATAGTCGGTGAAGCTGGGAGGGTAAAAACAAACAAGCAAGCAAATACAGATGTGTCATAACTTAAATATGAAATGTTCTTGTAGAGCTCTAGTTTGGAAGGGTTGGTATCCACCAGACAAAGACATCACAGTATTAACTTCCTTTGTTAGTTAACATTTTGGCAAGCTTCTACCTGGTGGGCAGTTAAGAGCCAAGCAGAGAAACTAGAAACTAAGCTGCTGGAGACAGGCCGTTAGAAGAGGCGTCGTCTTTCTTCTTCTTGGACATCATGGAAGAAGCGACTTTCCTCTTCCTTGCCCTGAAATGCAGTTTGCCCACTGCCACAGATTGGGATGTAAATGGAGCCAGCTGACTACCAACCGGCCCTAGGAGCTGAAATTTATACACGTTTTGTTCATGTATCTTGTCACAGCAATAAAAATGTCGCTAATGGGGGATGCTCTGAAATGGAATCGATTTGGCTGTACAAGCTGACAACGTGCTGGTGTTAGCTGTTAGCAGTGTTCTGAACATATGTTTGTTCTTGATATTTTTGCTGTGTCCTGGCTATTTGTATTTTGACAGTTTTATGCCCTGAAAAAGCATGTTTCTCTCATTCATTCTCAAAATTGGCTATAATTATATTATCATGTATGTTTACCCATTGGTTCTTGGCTTTTGCTGACGTTTGTGATTATGGATGATATTCCTTTTCTAGATATAACCACAGTATTTCATTTATATGTGGGGTCATTTTCCATGTTTCCTCAGTATCTTCTAATGCAAATGGCACTTTAACACTGGCTGACACTCTATCTTTAAAGAAGACCAGACAGCAGTTTCTTTTTATAAATATTTGTACATGTATATGTGCTGTATCTAAGCACATGTCTATGGTATGCGTACATGTATGCTTTTATGCATGTGTAAATATGGAAGTGCATGGGCCACAACAAGCATGTGGAGGGCAGAGACATTGCTTCATTTTGTGTTTGAGCCACAGTGCCTTTTGCTGACTTACTGGTGTGTACTCCAGGCTTGGTGGCTTCCACACTTAATTCTCCTATCACCTCAGGATCATTAGACTTAAGGACACACTTTAACATATATGACTTTATGTGGATTTTTGGAGACCCAATTTAGGTTGTCTACCAACTGAGCAATCTCTCTAGCTCTGCAGAAGTTTCTTGACGGACAGGATTTTAAAGACACAAAGCCTTTTTGTGTGTGTGATTACCAAACCTGTGTTGAGCTGCTGTGATATTCTTCTTCCTCTGCATATGGCAAGCTGTGCCCTCACTAACCTGAGACAGCACCACCACGAACTTTAACAAAGGACAAATGCTGGCATTCATAGGATGCCACAGAACACTGCGATTGCAAATGGCAGATAATCTATCTCAGCCTTTGTGAAGAAATTTTACTAACTCTACAGGAAGGATCAAAGAGGTGAAGGCATTGTTGTAATACCTACATAAAAAAGAACAAAGTGAGTCTCACAAGAACACACGTGTGTATTTATGCATTTTGGTGTGTTTCCATAGTGCTGGGATTTATTGAGTAACAAGAGTAACAAAGTAATAATGCCAGGGTACGATGTTTCCATTGGCAGTGCTTTGTCAAGTGTCTCCATTTCCCTTGATTGCCAAGCTGGGCACAGATTCTTTTCTAACAATCTGACTTACTAAAATCACATCACACCATAAGCATTGTTGCATTTTCGTTTATATCTGCACCTTCCTCACTGTCTTTTTATCATTTATATATCATCTATCTATTATCTATTTATAATCTAGCATTATCTATAATCTAGCTATCATTTCTTTATCATTATCTATCATCTATCTACCGATCATCTATTTACCTATCTCTCTACCTCTCTGTTTATTTCTCTACCTATATATCTAGCTACAGGATGGTTGTAAGGGGCTATGAGGCCACAGAAAAGTTCAAGGGCTTTCATAAACCAGAGCAGCATGAATACTGGCAGTTCATAGAGACGTGTGGGGAGTTACCTTGAGAGGTGAGATGACGGCCTTCTGCGGCAGTAACTGCAGTTGTGAGGCAGGCTGCTGATTGACACAGGGAGGAAAGCTGCACACTTGAGTCCACTTGTGAAATGAAAGCACAGCGATGGACGGATGAGGACCCAGTGATCGATGGACGCTCAGATAGCTAACAGGAGAATGTGTACATAACAATTGAAACTGGTTCTCTGGACACCGAGGAGCGAACTGAGATGAAGAGTCCCAGAGTCCTGCCTTAAGCCCTTTGGTGCACACAGCTCCTGGAGGACATTGCCATCACAGTACTCCTTTTGAAGGTAGCAGTTTTCTCCCTTTCCTTGCTCTGCTGTAGCTCATAAGTTTTTAGAAAAGGTTTCCTTGATAGTCCTAATTTATGCTGACAAATGGATAGTGTGGCACCTTCTATGACGACAGAAATCAGTCATTCATCAGTCTGTGCCATACAAATGATGCAAGACAGATTGGGCCATTCACCTGTCCACCCACTTGGACAATACTCTTATATTCTCAAAATGTAGTCCAAGCTGCCTGTCAAAAAAAAATCACCTGGCAAGGCACAGCCTGAAAAAAAAAAATCACTATTTGTACTGCACGGAGTAACTATGGCGAGCACAGACACTGAACTCAAGCACATGTGCGTGTGAAAACATGCGTGCACATAAAAAAAATGCTTACCTGTAAAAACAAAACCTGGGTACACTTAAAAGCGTTCATACACATAAAAACGTGCACATATAGAAACAAGCATACACATAAAAACATGCAGATGCCTAAGTTCTTCTCTTTGTCCTCTATTTTTCCCTATTCATATTCTCCCCTCCTTTCTCTGCCTCTCAGCTGAATTCTCTTAATGACTAGCTTGATTCTCCAAGAACTAAATGATCATCGCCAGCAATTGCCACTTTATATCTTTCTCATTTTACAGCTGGTCGTGCGTGCTGGAAGCCCTGCTTGCTAACCAGCAGCTACAGAACCTCTGATCCTGTTTCCCGAGCTCACAAAGTTCTGCCTCACGTTCACCCTGATTCAGTGACTGTGAAGACTGAGCTCAGCACAGATTAGGACTGCTGCAGTGGGGGCCGAGGAAGCAGCTCAGGCTGTGTCCTGATCCCAGTGGGTTCTCTTCTGGTTTTAACATGTGGGTTGGTAAAGACCTGCCTCCCTGAGCGACTCATTCTGCTTCTGTCACTCCTCTGAGCGTTTCCGTTCAGAAACGTCTTTGTTTCTTTCTCAGAAGCAAGATTAAGGTTTTGCCACAGCCTTCATTTAACATGATTTAAACTCGATGCCAGAAATCGGGGCAGTAATCAGCTACAAACACAACTGATTCACACATCTTGATTTTCTATGCACATTTCTCTTACGCATTCAGAAATGTACACATTTACTTCTGTGTAGGCACAGATTGCTTCCAATGTCTGAAACCAAGCTATCCTAATAATCGGGAGCAACATTCTTTTTTATTAATTATTTTTATTAATTACAGTTTATTCACTTGTATCCACCCCGGTACCTCCCTCCCTCCACACCTCCCAACCCCATCCCCCTTCTTCCCCATCCGTGTCCCTCTCCCAGTCCACTGATAGGGAAGGTCCTCCTCCCCTTCCTTCTGACACTAGTCTATCAGGTCACATCAGGAGTGGCTGCATTGTCTTCCTCTGTGGCCTGGTAAGGCTGCTCTCCCCTCATGGGGAGGTGATAAAAAAGCAAACCAATCAGTTCATGTCAGAGACAGTCCCTGTCCCCATTACTAAGGATCCCACTTGGACACTGAACTGCCATAGGCTATCTCTGTGCAGGGGTTTCAGGGCATCTCCATGAGTTGTCCTTGGCTGGAGTCTCAGTTTCAGAAAGGACCCCTGTGCCCAGATTTTTAGGATCTGTTGCTCTCCTTGTGGAGCTTTTGTCCTCTCCAGGACTTACTATCTCCCACTTCTTTCATAAGATCCCTTGCACTCTGGCCAAAGTTTGGCTATGAGTCTCAGTATATGTTTTAATACCCTGCTGGACAGAGTTTTTCAAAGGCCCTCTGTGATAGACACCTGTTCTGTTTCCTGTTTTCTCCCTCTTCAAATGTCCATCCATTTGCCTTTCTGAATGAAGATTGAGCATCTTACCTAGGGTCCTCCTTGATTAGCTTCCTTAGTTTACAGATTTTAGTATGATTATCCTATATTATATGTCTAATGTCTACTTATAAGTGAGTATATACCATGTGTGTCTTTCTGCTTCTGGGATACCTCACTCAGGATGATCTTTTGTAGATCCCACCATTTGCCTGCAAATTTCATGATTTCCTTGTTTTTAATTGATGAGTAGTATTCCATTGTGTAAATGTACCACAATTTCTGTATCCATTCCTCAACTGAGGGATGTCTGGATTGTTCACCAACCCTATGTCTGACAGAGGGCTAATATCCAGAATATAAAAAAAACTTAAGAAGTTAAACAGCAACAAATCAAGTAACCCAATTAAAAATGGGGTACTGAGCTAAACAGAGAATTCTCAACAGAGGAACTTCGGATGGCAGAGAAAAACTTAAAGAAATACTCAACATCCTTAGTCATCAGGGAAATACTACTAAAAAATGATCCTGAGATTTCATCCTACACCCATCAGAATAGCTAAGATCAAAAACTCAAGTGACAACATTTGCTGGAGAGGTTGTGGAGAAAGGGGAACCCTCCTCCACTGCTGGTGGGAATGTAAACTGGTACAACCACTTTGGAAATCAAGCTGGTGCTTTCTCAGACAATGAGGAATAGTGCTTCCTCAAGATCCAGCTATACCACTCCTAGGTGTATATCCAAAATATGCTCAAGTACACAACAAGGACATTTGCTCAACCATGTTCATAGCAACTTTATTTGTAATAGCCAGAAGCAGGAAAAAAACGCAGATGTCCCCCGGTGTCTGCTTTCTTAATAAACTGTCTTCCTTTTAAGAGGTGAGAACTAATCATGTATCACTGATGAAACTCTTTATTCTGATACTCCGAATCTGGCAACACCAGCAGATGCTCTGTGAGCTCAGATCTGTCTCGCTTGCATAGCTACTGCCCTTCATTAATTCATTTTGAAAATAAAAGGGAGGAGCAGTCTGGGTGATAGTGTGATCTAGTTAGCTGACTGGGTAGTGTCGATTACCCAGTGCAGAGAGTTTAGGCAGCAGTGTGAGGCAAATGATGACAGAAACTTCCCCAACATCAAAGGCACATAGCACTGCCAAATTTCATCAGCTCTGTGTACCTGTTTGCTTACCTTTTCAGTACTGTTACAAAATGCTTAACACAAATAAATGAGAAAATGTTATAGCGCACAGTTCCAGAGGTTCCCACAGGGCAGGAAGGGAACAGCAGGACAGAGCCACGCCCAGCATGGCAGCCAGGAAGCTGGGGGTCAGCAGGGGTGCATGCTGATTGTCAGGCTCTCCTCCCTGTTCCAGAGTTGGCTGTCACCCACACTCTGGGCAGCCCTCCGCCTTTGGGTGAATTCTTTCTGACAACAGCACACCAGATGCATGTAGATCTGTGCCTAAATTTAATGGATTCTAATTCCACTTAAAATGGTATTGGAGAGGAACCATTGCATTGCTGCAATTGTTAATAAAGGTAGTGAAGATGAAAGTAATAGTTGATTTTTGCTGAGTGTTTCATAGGTTGAAATAAAAATAGGTGCTCTATTCTGGAATTGTGAGATAAACAAATTCTTTATTCCTCAAATTGCTTTTGTCTGTGTATCTTATGGCAGGAATGGAAATAAAACAAACAATACAAATAGTTCAAATTATTTATTGATATGATAGATTCATAATCAGCTGTATATAGAGAAACATCTTAGTATCCTACTCTCTTATTGATTATAGTTTTATTTTTGAAAATTGCATTTAAAAATGACAAATTGTACCATCTATAAAATGGGGTCAATAAATTATTTAATGTCATTTTCTTGAGCATTAAATGAAATTATATATACAGACATTAAGTACAATATACATATACCCTATTTAGTAACATATAATTTAAATACCTTTACAAATGTATACAGTAAAATACACATTTATATGCATGCTTAATAATGGCCATAATTACAGTTTAAAATTTTTAATAAGGATATTCTTTTCATATAATGAGTACAAACTCCAACTTGCTTGTGTATGGCTACTTACGTGGTTTGTAAATGAACTAATGACCCTAG